>NC_059181.1:5373825-6573825 GCF_019923935.1 Bubalus bubalis | reverse complement strand
AGGAGGAGAAGGGGACAACAGAGGATGAGATGGTTGGATGGCATCACAAACTCCCGGAGTTGGTGATGGACAGGGAGGCCTGGTGTGCTGCAGTCCATGGGGTCGCAGAGAGCTGGACACGGCTGAGCGACTGAACTGAAGTAATGGACTGTAGCCCACCAGGCTCCAATGTCCACAGAATTTTCCAGTCAAGAGTACTGGGAGTGGGTTGTCATTACCTTGTCCATCTTTAGACACTATGCTAACTGAAATACGTGAAACACAAAAGGAGAAATAATGTATGATCCCACTTATGGGAAGTATCTAGAGTAGTTAAAAATAGAGACAGAAAGCAGAATGGTCTTGCCAGGAGAGGGGCGAATGGAGAGGAGAGTTAAGTTTAAGAGTTTAAATCTGGAAAGGTGGAAAAGTTCTGCAGGTGGATGGTGAATGTACTTAATGCTACACAGCACAGTAATACTGTGTACTTAAAAGTGGTTGAAAAGGGTAACTTTTATGTAAAGTATATACTTTTCCATAACAAAAGAGATCTCAAAGGAAATGAACCTTCAGTGAAAATGTACTTCTTCCAAAGACCCAGCGGCTAGTTACAAACTTAGATCAAAATGTTTGTGACAGCTAAAATGTGCATTCGCCAGTCTACTCTGAAGAAAAGTCAAGAGTATCTGCTTTTTCCATAAGCCAGAGCCAAATCCTTCACTGTGAAAAGAAGCTGTCCTCGGTTATCTTCAAAGTCACAGATGACATTTTAAGATACTTGGCACTGCAGCGGAGGCATTCCCTAGAAAACAGTCTCAAAATCTGGGTAATTTCTGGAATTTCTGAACGTTGGTCAAACCTAGACATTCTTAAGCCAGCTTCTGGGTTGCAAAGAGTCGGACATGACTCGGCGACTTTCACTTTTTCGCTGAATGAAAATACACAAGGGGTTATCAAATGACTTTGGAAAACTTTCAGGCACCTTAAGTTTCCAAAAGGAATTTTTGTTTTTTAAATTGGCCTCGCCTCTTGGCTGGCAGGATCTTAGCTCCCCGAGCAGGTATGGAACTCAGGGCCCAGGAAGTGAGCACGCCTATTCCCAACCACTGGACTGCCAGAGAATCCCAAAAGGCCTCTTTCTGTCATTTGGTTTTCTCCCCTTGAGTGCATGCTAAGGCGCTTCAGTCGTGTCTGACTCTGTGCGACCCCATGGACTGTAAGCCCACCAGGCTCCTCCGTCCCTGGGATTCTCCAGGTAAGAATACTGGACTTGGGTTGCCGTGCCCTCCTCCAGGGGATCTTCCTGACCCAAGGATTGAACCCATGTCTCTTCCATCTCCTGCATTGCCAGGCAGGTTCTTTTACCACTGGCGCCACCTGGGAAGCCTGGCTTTCTCCCTCACTCGACTGCAAATCGACCACCTTTTAGGACAGGACCATGCTGCGTCCCGGAGAAGGCAATGGCACCCCACTCCAGTACTCTTGCCTAGAGAATCCCATGGACGGAGGAGCCTGGTGGGCCGCAGTCCATGGGTTCACTAAGAGTCAAACTAGACTCAGCGACTTCACTTTCAGTTTTCACTTTCATGCATTGGAGAAGGAAATGGCAACCCACTCCAGTGTTCTTGCCTGGAGAATCCCAGGAACAGGGGAGCCTGGAGGGCTGCCATCTATGGGGTCGCACAGAGTCGGACACGACTGAAGCGACTTAGCAGCAGCAGCAGCATGCTGCGTCCAGCCACCCTGTGAACTCATGCAACACCCCTGCCCGCTTCAAATCCCAGATCCACATCTCAGGTCACAGGCCTTGCCGCTGCACACTCAGCCCAGGACTGGCCCCCATGACGCGTGCACGTAGCGGACCCCACGGCATCTTGAACACGGTGTGTCCACGTGCATCCACCCTGCACACCTCCCCCCCGACTCCAGCCCGCCTTCAGAGCTAAAAATGACACCTGCCTCCCACCCAGGTGGACACGGGCCAGACCCGTAGCTCCTCCAACCAGGATATCCACACATCCGCTGGGGCTCATTGCCCAAGACTGTCCGAGTCTGCGCTTTTCCTTCTCAGATCCGCTGGGCTGTGCTAGTGGGAAATAAGACTGCCTTCATCCTGGGACCCACTAGGACCACTCCAGTTCTGACCCCCAGCAGCAGCCAGCCACCAGTCACTGCGGTGGGAAAAGTCTGCAGGCTCTCAACTTCAAACGCACCACCGCGACCATTGTATCCTGCAAGGAGCCGTCGGGTGGGCCCTGCACACAGCTCTCAACCTCATCTCCTGGTTGGTCTCAGGCCCCCACCATGCTGGCCTGGCCTCCTTTTTGTCCCTGGGGTTTCCAGAGCTCAGCGCCGCAGGCTGCCGCTTTGTAGGTGCTGTCCCCTTTCTCTGGAACTATCTTTTCCCTGCTCTTTCCAGAGATATCCTTCAGACGGCGGCTCACCAGTCTCCCCTTCTAAAAGCTCCAATGTAGAAGCCCTTCTGGTCCGAGGCCTTCAGCTACACGGTCCCACTCCTTCTTGACCACGTGCGTCACCATCAAAGCATCTTATGCCATCTGGGTACTGCCTGTCTTCCAGGTAGCAGGCAGGCTCTGGCAGGACATGGCCTCTGGACCACCATATCGCTGAGCTCAGAGTTCTCCCTCCAGCCACAAAACTGAGTTTCGTGCCAGACGCAACAAACACACGTGATAAACAGCCTACGACATACGAGCATGAACTTAAAAACAGGCATGAACTTAAAATTCAGAATACAACACAAAAGGGACATCCCGGGCGGTCCAGTGGTTAAGACTTCAACTTCCAAAGCAGGGGGTAATGGGTTCGATCTCTGGTCAGGGAGTTAAGATCCCATAAGCCTTTGCCGGGGAGGGGCAAAAAACAAGAACATGAAGCAGAAACAGGACTGGAACAAATTCAGTAAGGACTTTAAGAAATGGTCCACATATGAAAAATCAAAAAGAGAAGTTAAGGACACAATCCCCTTTATCACTGCAACACAAAGAATAAGATACCTTGGAATAAAGCTACCCAAAGAGACAAAAGACTTGCATGCATAACACTATAAGACCCTGATAAAAGAAATAAAAGATGACACAAATATGGAGCGATATACCATGTTCTTGGATTGGAAGAATCACTACTGTGAAAGTAACTATGCGCCCCCAAAGTAAGCTACCAGATCCAATGCTATCCCTATCAATAACCAATGGTATTTTCCACCGAAGGAGAACAAAAAATTTCACAGTGTGTATGGAACTCAAAAGACCCTGAATAACCAGAATAATCTTGAGAAAGGAAAAGGGAGCTAGGGAAATCAACCTTCCTAACTTTAGACTTTACAGTCTGAAAATAGATAGCTACAGTCATCAAGATAGTATGGTACTGGCAGAAAAACAAAAATGTAGACCAATGGAATAAGACAGAACGCCCAGAGATAAACCAAAGCACCTATGGGCACCCTATATTTGAAAAAGGAGGCAAGAATACAGAAGGGAGAAAACACAGCCTCTTCAAAAGTTGGTGCTGGGAAAACTGGACAGCTACCTGGGAAAGAATGCAACTAGAACACTTCCTAACACCAAACACACAAGAAAACTCAAAATGGATTAAAGACCTAAATGTAAGACCAGAAACTGAAAAACCCTTAGAGGAAAACATAGGCAGAACACTCGATGACATAAATCATAGCAAGGTCCTCTATGACGCACCCTCTAGAGTAATGGAAATAAAAGCAAAAATAGACAAATGGGACCTGATCAAACTTAAAAGCTTTTGTACAGCAAAGTAAACAATCAACAAGGTGAAAAGTGAGCCCTCAGAATGGGAGAAAATGATAGCAAATGAAACAACTGACAAAGGATTAATATTCAAAATATACAAGCAGCTCATGCGGCTCAATACCAGAAAAACAAACCGATCAAAAAGTGGGCAGAAGACCCACCTATCTCCAAAAAAGAAATACAGGTGGCTCATAAACACATGAAAAGATGCACAACACAAATCATTAGAGAAATGCAAGTCAAAGCTACAATGAGATGCGACCGGACACTGGTCAGAATGGCCACCGTCAAAAAACCTACAAATGATAAATGCTGGAGGCAGCGTGGAGAAAAGGGGACCCTCCTGCACTGTTGGTGGAAATGCAAACTGATACAGTCACTATGGAGAACGGTGTGGAGAATCCTTAAAAACAGAGAAATAAAACTACCATCTGAGTAGTTTACCCTGAGAAAACGGGAACCTATACCCTGAGAAAACGGGAACTGAAAGAGACACACGCACCCCAGTGTCCACTGCAGCACTGTTCACAAAAGCCAGGACGTGGACGCAACCTGGATGCCCATCAGCAGATGAATGCATAAAGAAGCTGTGGTACATATACACAACGCAATATTACTCAGCTATGAAAAAGAACGCATTCGAGTCAGTTCTAACGAGGTGGATGAACCTGGAGCCTATTATACAGAGTGAAGTGAGAAAGAGACAAACACTATGTATTAACGCATATATACGGAATCCAGAAAGATAGGGCTGATGAACCTATTTGAAGGGCAGCAACGGAGACGCAGATGCAGAGAACAGACTTGTCGGCACCAGGGAAGGGGAAGGACCGAAAATTGGAGAGAGTAGCATTGAAACATATACAGTACCGCATGTAGAATTAAAAGCGGCAGTGGGAATTTGCTGTATGACGCAGGGAGGTCAAATCCACCTAGACAGGGTGTGAGGTGAGAGGTAGGTTCAACACGGAAGGGCTCACACACATACCTGTGGCTCATTCATGCTGGTGTCTTGCAAAAAACCAACACAATATTGCAAAGTGATTATCCTCCAATTAAAAATAATTTTTTAAAAAAGAGAGAGAGAGGGAAAAAAAAAGGCCCATGTTAAAAAAAACAAAGAAAAACCAAATACGATTACTTAAGACCCAAACTCCAGTGAAGATGGCACTTTCCTCCTTCATGACTCAGGGGTAGCTTTCAGGTCTCACTGGGCTTTTATACTAAGTGGTAACGACAAGCAGAAAGCGTGTGTGGAGTTGCCTGGAATCATATCCTTCTAAATGCATAGTTGAATGAGCAGATGGCGTGACACGTCCACATCACCTACATACAAGGGTATATCCTCGGCATTACGTGAGACAGACAATTGGGCAAGTCGTGCCCCCAACACACACACACACACATATGTAATTACCAGCGTCTGCTCTTTGCTGGCTGGAGAAGGCAATGGCACCCCACTCCAGTACTCTTGCCTGGAAAATCCCATGGGTGGAGGAGCCTGGAAGGCTGCAGTCCATGGGGTCGCTGAGGGTCGGACAGGACTGAGCAACTTCACTTTCACTTTTCACTTTCATGCACTGGAGAAGGAAACGGCAACCCACTCCAGTGTTCTTGCCTGGAGAATCCCAGGGACGGGGGAGCCTGGTGGGCTACCGTCTATGGGGTCGTACAGAGTCAGACACAACTGAAGCGACTTAGCAGCAGCAGCAGCTCTTCACTGGCAGGGCTAACAGATAAAAAGATGAACGGCAAAAGGATCTTGTAAAGGATTCAGCCACTCCCAGGGGCTGAGCCTGCTGCCACCAGCCGGGTACAGATTTCCACGAGCACAGCTCAGGAAAGGGACGCCAGCCGGTCCAGGCTGTTGACAGGTCCTTACCCGTGCTCTGCACCTCCTCTACAGAAGAACCTTAAAGCGGCATGCCCGATGCACAGGGATGGATGAACACAGCTGGCAAGGTAGTGTTCACAACCATCCGGGTCTTTCCTCCCAGTACCTTTGGATATGCCCGCTCCCAAAGCCAGTCCAGCTTTGCTCAGCTGCACCTGCTGCTTGTAATGACACACACTCCTGAGATATTTCACTTGAGAAAATATGAGTGCACACAGCAGCCGCTGACCGGAGTTTTGCTAAAGCAGAGTTGATGCTCTGCAGACAGGGTAAATGGCAATCATTTTAACAGAGGCCGTGGAATCTCATGTGGGAAAGACAACCACAAGGGGCTTCCCTGAGGGCCCAGCTGGTAAAGAATCTGCCTGCAAGGCAGGAGACCCCGGTTCAATCCCTGGGTTGGGAAGATCCCCTGGAGAAGGGAAAAGCTATGCACTCAAGTATTCCTGGGCTTCCCTGAGGGCTCAGCTGGTAAAGAATCTGCCCACAATGGGAGACCTGGGTTTGATCCCCAGGTTGGGAAGATCCCCTGGAGAAGGGAAAGGCTACCCACTCCAGTACTCTGGCCTGGAGAATTCCATGGACTGTATAGGCCATGGGGCTGCAAAGAGTCAGACACAACTGAGCAGCTTTCACTTTCAAGACAACCAAGACTGAAACGCAGGAAGACCTTATGGTCCTTGCCCCTCACGTCCCCCACCTCCTTTTTTGTCTGTGGAAAAATGTTAGCCAAAGAATAAGTTTAATGAGAGGAGTGAGAAAATGCAGAAACATAGGAAAACAGTCAAAGGAGACTAACTATAAACTATTAACAATTTAGCCACTAAGAATTGATGCCTTCAAATTGTGGTCCAGGAAAAGGGTTTTGACAGTCCCTTGGACAGCAAGATAAAAGCAGTCAATCCTAAGGGAAATCAACCCTGAATATTCCTTGGAATGAATCGAGCTCCAATATTTTGGCCACCTGATGAGAAGAGCCAACTCATTTGAAAAGACCCTGATGCTGGGAAAGATTGAAGGCGGCAGGAGAAGGGGACGACAGAGGATGAGATGGTTGGATGGCATCACCAACTTGATGGACATGAGTTTGAGTGAGCTCCAGGAGTTGGTGATGGACAGGGAGGCCTGGCGTGCTGCAGTCCATGGGGTCACAAAGAGTCAGACGTGACTTAGCAACCGAACTGAACTGAACTGAATGTGCACAAATCAAAGAACTCATTTGTGCTTCCAAATGCCAGGAGTTTATGACATCTAACAGTGATTACACACACTTTCTGGAGTCCTGAGAAAGCCCAGAGTTAAATGGCTATAACTTTACAATATGAAATTAATGTAGCAAAATCACCACAATATTCCAGAGACCGCTAGTATTCTAAAGCCCCTTCGTAAGAGGTAGTATCTGAATGCTGACTCTATAACACAGAAAAATTAAGAATATGTACAACTAGCTTCCTGGGCTCCCCTGGTGGCTCAGATGGTAAAGAATCTGCCTGCAGTGTGAGAGACCCGGGTTCGATTCCTAGGTCAGTAAGATCCCCGAGAAAAGGGAATGGCAACCCACTCCAGTATTCTTGCCTGGAGAATTCCATGGACAGAGGAGCCTGGTGGGGTACAGTCCACGCGGTACGGAGCAACTAACCCTTTCACTTTTTCACAACTGGTTTCTTAACATTAGAAGGATACACAATGGAATTGGAACTAAATTCATATTGAAATGAGTACATTCTGCACTTTGTTGAATGCATTAGCTCATACAAAATCATTTATGACAGTTTTTTTTTTTAAAGCAGCTATCTGTGAAGTGAGATATATAACCACGAAATACGATAAAATTTTTAAAAAAGGATACATCCTGCTGATCCTTTTAATCTAATCCCTCACCGTATCTCCACTTCTGCCTTCATTGGCTTAAATTTATCTCCCCAGGAGATGGTTAAGTCAAAGCCTTCTGGGCCTCAAAAGGAATGGTTTGTTGGTTGCTTGCTTGGGCTCCAGGGTACGCTTGTGGGCATTGCCATGGAAGAACCTACTTCATCATGTTACTCTACGTCTGTGTTGCCATTGCTGCAAATCATTTCATCAGTACTATCTTTGTAGATTCCATATATATATATGTGATGTGTGTGCTTAGTCACTCAGTCACTTTGAGACCCCATGGATTAGACAGTCCGTGGAATTCTCCAGGTCAGAATACTGGAGTGGATAGCTGCCGGGAGCCGGCATATTGCATATTGAGTGAGGATCTGTAATAGCTCAACTGGAATTCTATCACTGCCGGGAGCCAGCGTGAGGCACTCCGCCCATGACAAAGGTCATGAGGAAGGAGGCTCGGCATACGCAAAGGCGGGATCGAGCCTCAGGAGTCCCCCTGGAAATTCTCGAGCATCTACCCCCAAAACCAGAGTCTGCCTACTTTCTGCTTTGTGCTTTCACCTACACCTCTGACTTTACAGGGGGCTGTCCCCCACTACCTCTCTCTGAAAAAAAGAGTTAGCTTACAGCTCCAGTTAATAATTCCTGGGTGTGACAGTGTTTAACCTACAAACTCCTTTGGAAATCCTCTAGCCTGCCTGAATGGGTTTTTCCGGCCACATGTGATTGTTCAGAGCCTCCCAACTGTGAGAGGCAGGAGATGTTCTAAACTGCCTAAACACAGATTCCTTTGAATAGTTAAAAGATTGATTAGAAATTGTATTGGTGAAGGGTTTTTCACTTGTTGGGCCAATGTTTGCTGCTAAGTCTCCATACTCCTTACCTACTGTGTCCTTGGCAGTGTACTGATTGATATAATGGGTGTATAGAAATGTAAAATGCAGCTTTGTCTAATGCTTTTTGGAAGGCTGGTGCCTGACTTTGGAATAATCACCTTTAGAGAAAAATAAGTTTCTTAAAATGTTAACAGGCCTCCAGGCAAGAAGATGATGTCAATCACCTGAACTTTTGCATATGATAAGTTTGAAAGCCTGGCTTCGATTAGGACCAGGAACTGCTGTCCTTGCATGACTCCACCCCTTCCCCCATTATCCTCTATGCACAACTTTAGGTATAAAAACTACTTTGGAAAATAAAGTGCGGGCCTTGTTCACTGAAACTTGGTCTCCCCATGTCACTCTCTCTCCCAAATTCCAGCTGAGTGTCCATCTGGAGCGCGGATGTCCTCTGCGACCATTTATTTGCCTGGGCTTCTAAGACCCACTCGAGAAGGTGTCTAAGGTGGGGCACCTTCCGCTATTCGAGAGGGCGCCTGCGGCCTCCATGGTCAGAGCTAACCTGGTGTCACGGGTTATATTGATTTTCCGCGTAAACCAAGCCACTCAGCTTCTTTTCTCCACTAAATTTTCCTACTGAGCTATCCTTATTTCAGCCGCTTTTCTCCACTGAATTTCCTCACTGAGCTATCCTTATTCTATTAACTCTTTGTATCCTTAATTAAAGTGTAATTAAGCAGTTGTTCCCTGACCCTCGCCTAGCCGTCTCTCCTTCGAATACCCTGGATCAGCCGGGGCTGGTCCCCGGCAGATAGCCTTTCCCTCCTCCAGGGGATCTTCCCAACCCAGGGATTGAACCCAGGTCTCCCACATTGCAGGCGGATTCTTTACCAGCTAAGCCACCAGGGAAGCCCCAAGAATCCTGGAGTGGGTAGCCTATCCCTTCTCCAGGAGGTCTTCCAGTCCCAGGAACTGAACCGGAGTCTCCCACATTGCAGGCAGATTCTTTACCAGCTGAGCCACCAGGGAAGCCCCAAGAATCCTGGAGTGGGTAGCCTATCCCTTCTCCAGGAGGTCTTCCAGACCCAGGAATTGAACTGGGGTCTCCCACATTGTAGGCAGATTTTTTACCAGCTGAGCTACAAGGGAAGCCCAAGAATCCTGGAGAGGGTAGCCTATCCCTTCTCCAGGAGGTCTTCCAGACCCAGGAATTGAACCGGGGTCTCCCGCATTGCAGGCGGATTCTTTACCAACTGAACCACCAGGGAAGCCATTAATATACAATATTTGTTTTCCTCCTTCTGACTTACTTCACCCTGCATTTTGACTTGCCACCTTGAAAGTGTATGATTTATTATAAGATTATGTCTGTTCAAATATATTTATAAAAGGTTTTTCATTTTAAATGATCAGTTGTGTTTGCCATAGGGATTTGAATTTATCCTCAAGATTTAAGTCCCTATGATGTAACTAATCCAGCTCTAATTCACTCAATATATATAGAATGACTTTGCAACTACTATTCAAATTAAAGTACTAGCCGATCTAACATAGCCTCCTTGTAAAATATATTTACAATAAAAAAAAGCTGCAAGGGATTAACCTGAAAACATTTAAAAAAAAGAACTTACATTAGTACCCTCTGATGGTTTCTTTCATTTTGGAAGCCCCTCCAAAATGCAAGAGCTAAGATCCTCCCATCTGTCTGCACTGACCTACCAATTGTGGTAGTTCTCACTGGGGGCGATATTGCCAAGCACTCAGGGTGGGGGACATCCGCCAATATGTGGAGACATGTTTGGCTGCTTCAACTGTTAGGAGAGAGTTCCTGTACACTACTGCATAGAGACCCAGGATGCTGTTCCACACCCCGCAATGCAGAGAACAGCTCCTACCATCAAAAATTGGTGTCACTGTTCGGTTGCCCAGTCATGTCCAAGAGCCGGACCGTAAACAAGGCAGAGCACCAAAGAACTGATGCCTGAGAACTGTGGTGCTGGAGAAGACTCCTGAGAGTCTGCCCCCAAAACCCAGCTCAGTTCAGTTGCTCAGCCGTGTCCGACTCTGCAACTCCATGGACCACAGCACGCCAGGATTCCTTGTCCATTAACAACTCCCGGAGTTTACTCAAACTCATGTTCATAGAATCAGTGATGCCATCCAACCATCTCATCCTCTGTCGTCCCCTCTCCTCCCACCTTCAATCGTTCCCAGCATCAGCGTCTTTTCCAGTGAGTCAGTTCTTCGCATGAGGTGGCCAGAGGATTGGAGTTTCAGCTTCAGCATCAGTCCTTTCAACGAACACCCAGGACTGATCTCCTTTAGGATGGACTGTGTTGGATCTCCTTGCAGTCCAAGGGACTCTGAATAGTCTTCTCCAACTCCAAATGTCAAAAGCGCCAAGGTTCGGAAACCCATTCTATCCCCTTATATACACGGGGAATTTCTCTCTTTTTCCTGGAGCCAGTTTTCACAGTCTATACCAGTTGTACCTTTTTTCCCCCACCCCGTTGTTCCTAAATTGTCCATGAGACACTTTCATTTTTGTAAGAACCCAGTCTTGCTTCTGTCTTTCCAGCATTCAAAGACTCTTCACGTTGTAATGGACAGCTGCTGGGAATAAGTTGTCATGAACTGGCAATCCAGACACCTTTGACACCTTTTTTTTTTTTTTTTAAATATTTATTTTTATTCTTGCTTATTTGCTTGCACCAAGTCTCAGGGTACATGGGGTCTTTTGTTGCAGCTCATGAGAACTTTCACTGTGGCATCTGAATTCAGTGGTGGCATGTGGTACCTAGCTCCCTCACCAGGGATCGAACCCGGGTCCCCCTGCATTGGGAGCAGTGACTCTCAGCCACTGGACCACCAGGGATATCAACATACCTCTCTTTGGAAGCTACTACCTCACAAAGATAACTCTCCTTCAGTCTCCACAGATTAATTTTCAATGGGAAACTTCTACCTTCTCCCCAAACTTAACAGACTTAAAAACACTGGAGATAACGCCACTCAACTTGACGAATTCTAGGTCAGATAATCCCACCATCAACACACCATCTTTTACTCCAAACATTTAGAGCATCAGCTTCATCGAAATGGGGAAAAAACAAAACAAAACAGCAGGCCAAAAGTGAAGGATGCTCTGAAGCTTCTAGAAGGCAACGAAGCTAACCTTCTGCTCCAGGGAGAAGACATTCTGTACGTGGTCCTGTTTTGACCAGAGAACCCAGGCCTATGATCAGGGCAAGGCTTTGTGGAAAGGATGGAGGGGGCAGGCGAGAAACGGAAGACCACGGTGACCATTCGGACATCAACAGGCTAAGAATTCACAAGGCATCTATTTCAAATGCCGCAGACCAGCCGTCATGAACACTGTTTGATCAGTGTCTACCACGAAAAGCTGTACCTCTCAGATATCACAAATCCAGCCTATTCAGTCCCAGGTCGGTCAAATAATAATAATAAAAAAAATACGGTGTCTTGTAGCTGTCTGTGCTGTCTTCACCTCCATCGCATTATTCCTACCGGATTTTAAAGCTCAATGAGTCAAAATGGGGTCACACAGATGAAGTCCACATTTAAGCACTCGTGATAAATGGGTCTGCTCCTCCGTCCACACAAGGGAGGTCAAAGTCCGCCCTAAATGCAAGGAAGTCCATCATCACACACGGGGGGCCTCACACAACTAGGTCTCTCTGCATTTATCTCTTCTTAATTTCTATACGGCACAAGCCTCCATTCAACAATACGATTTTCACGGAACGGAAAATTCACGGTGTCAGGTCAAGAGGAGCGTTGAGAACCGATATGCTGGATAAAAATAATTATAATGATCTACCAAGCGCCCTGGAAAGCAAAACAGCATGATAGGCCCAGTAATACATAAATGTGTTCCATCTGCATACATTGTAATAACACGACCACTGTAAGAAAATACAGTGTGAATTTTCCTCACTACCTCAGTGTCTGTGATTAAAACAACATCAGGGGCTTCTTATTAATCAGTTCAATTTTCCTCTGAACCACCATCCACTCCCTTCAGCCTGCACCACCAAAAATTTCTCATTAGCTTAAAAGAGACCGTGCTCAGGGAAAATCATTGTGTGTGCTAATGTCTACCAAACAAAAACAAAAACAAAAAAAAACCCAGGAGGAATCAATTTTTCCTTACAAACTTTCTAACTGGCAAAGGTCCACTCAAGAGTGCAGTGGTTTTCTGATTTTTTTTCCCCCAAGTACTATTATATTAATATAAAGGGACATAATAGTTTACATATTTGTTGAAAACACAGAAAGAAGTTAAATGAACTTTCCTTTTCTATTTACATGGCTGAAAAATTATGAACAAATAATCCAAACACACCATATTTTAAAATATTTAAAAATATTCAATGAACAGTCAACATTTCTACTTTATTTCTTTTCAGTGGGTGGGGATGTGTGCATGATTGTTAGAATCTGCTCTCTAGTAAGCAACCCACTCCAGTACTCTTGCCTGGAAAATTCCATGGACGGAGGAGCCTGGTAGGCTGCAGTCCATGGGGTCGCATAGAGTCGGACACGACTGAGCGACTTCACTTTCACTTTTCACTTTTCGTGCATTGGAGAAGGAAATGGCAACCCACTGCAGTGTTCTTGCCTGGAGAATCCCAGGGATGGGGGAGCCTGGTGGGCTGCCGTCTATGGGGTCACATAGAGTCAGACACGACTGAAGTGACTCAGCAGCAGCAGCAGCAGCAGTATTCTTGCCTGGGAAATAGCAGACAGAGGAGCCTGGTGGGCTACAATCCATGGGGTCGCAAAAAAGAGTCAGACACGACTAAATAACAACACCCAATGTGTCATACCCAACACATACTTTTATTCACCAGAATGTACGTGTTCTGTCTAATTTGTTCACTGTTAGATTCTCTGCATCTAGAAGAATTCCTGAGACAGGTGGCAGGTGCTGTAGAAACATTTATTTACTGGTGAGGTGAACGTGTTCAATCTGAGAGATGGAATGAACGCAAATGACCCAAGAGCATACAAGTTCGTCAAGAACTTCATGTGCAAATATTCTGCAAAGTGCTGCGTGGTGCGGAAGGACCGTGGAGACAGACGCCTAAGCCCCTTCCTGTACAAGAAGCCTGTGCTACAAACCACACAGGCTTTGCGTAAAAAGATAACTCCCAACAAACAGCACATTAGACTAACTCTGACCGAGGAAGGAGGAAGGCAACAAAGGCATGCCCTTTCATCTTTATTACTTCATGCAACCACTATTAACTCCCCTGAGATCATATTCCCCCTTGGTGCACAAAGAAAGAGGTTCCTGGTCACCTGGCTGAAACTCAGAGTAAGTGGTGGGCAAGAAAGGAAACACAGCTGAGCAGAAGACGGAACCCAGAAGCTCTCTGCAGGAACCGTTGCTGCACCATACACCCCCATCCTCGTCCCACAGTCTAGAATTCTGCATTGAACGCGTGGTTGTTTTAGCAACACCTTGTTCCCACTAGAGTGAGGACAAGGTCGAAGGTAGACTCTGCTAGACTACCATTATCCACTTCCATCCCTCACCCTTTGAGAACAGGAGACCTGGATTCTGTGTGGGCACATGGTCACACCCCTCTCAAAAGGACAAGCTTTCCCCGTAACCCAGTTCTGGCCAACGGCTACGAGCAGAAGTCAAATATGAAATCTCTAGTCTGTGCTCTTAAAGGCAATGAAATCCCCCTCCTCACTCCTACTCAGGGACGTGATTGTGAGGGCAGGAGCTGGGGCAGCCATTTCAGACACAGAGGAGGACAGAACTTTGGGGCTCCCACTGTGAGGCAGTGCTTTATGGA
Organism: Bubalus bubalis; assembly: GCF_019923935.1. Classification (NCBI taxonomy): domain Eukaryota; kingdom Metazoa; phylum Chordata; class Mammalia; order Artiodactyla; family Bovidae; genus Bubalus; species Bubalus bubalis. The sequence goes on along the minus strand of NC_059181.1, from coordinate 6,559,628 downwards.
ACGAGAGGTCCACCACCCCACTTCCAAAGCTACAGAAAGTTACATCTCAGCTGACGTAAATGACTCACCCCGTCACTGCCAAATTACCTTGCAGAAAGGTTAGAAGCTGCTTCCTGGCCTCTTATAACAACAGAGACATTCATCAACAGGGAAGAGGAAGTGAAGAAATTAAAAACTACAGCTACTAATGATTTCCCGGTCAGAAACCTAAGACTTCACGGTGTGTTTTGGAACCAGTGTTAATTCATGGGCACCCTAGGGTGTTTTACCACATAAACAAAGCCTGAAGAAAATCCCTTTCATCAGAGGAGGCATCAGTTAGAGGCAGCCCTGAGCTCATGACTTTCTGGCTCTGAACCTGTATGAGTTTCAAAGCGTGTGCACATGGGGACCCCTGAACTTATAGGCTGCCAGGCTCTTCTGTCTGTGGGATTCTCCAAGAATGCAAGAATACTGGAGCAGCTTGCCAGATCCTTTTCCAAGGATCTTCCCGAGCCAGGGATCGAACTGGCATTTCCTGCAACGGCAGGTGGGTTCTTTATCACTAGCATCACCTGGGAAGCCCAATTCAACCTCTGAGACCTTTTTTTAAGTGCACAGCGGGAAGAACCAACCACCTTTATCTCACGGGGGATGCCAAGGGGTCAGAAAAACAGTGTAGACTGAGGACCTCATTCCCTTCCACGTCAGCACCGCCTTTTGTGGCCAAGAACCCATACATCCGGCAGAGGTAAGGGGAGGTGGCCACGCATGAACACGGCTCACAGCGAGGCAAACAAATCCTCATGCTGACTCACCTGGGTATACAGAACGCTTTAGTAAGGCCGACAGTGAAAGCAGGGCCCGTGTTAAGACGCGGATGTCACAACCAACCCACCACCTGTGATCTCAGGCACTGCTTCTTTCCTTTGTGGTGTGAGAGCTCTGATGGGAGATGTGAATGGTCCAACAGAAATGCGACGTGGATGGTCCAACAGAAATGCGACGTGGATGGGCCAACGGAAATGCGACGTGGATGGGCCAACAGAAATGTGATGCGGATGGTCCAACAGAAATGCAATGTGGATGGTCCAACGGAAATGCGATGTGGATGGTCCAATGGAAATGCAATGTGGATGGTCCAACGGAAATGCGAGGTGAGCTTACGTCTAATTAAAGAATGTTTAATGTGGATGGTCCAACAGAAATGCGATGTGGATAGTCCAACAAAAATGCGATGTGGATGGTCCAACAGAAATGCGATGTGGATGGTCCAACGGAAACGCGAGGTGAGCTTACATCTAATTAAAGAATGTTTAAACACAAACTAATTTTCACAACATATTTAAACTTAACCCAGCATATCCCGAATAGCATCATTTCAACTGTAGTTCACACTGGTTTTTTAAAAAATTATTAAGATCTTCGACATTCCTTTTACCTACAAAATCTCTAAAATTCCCCAAGTCTATGTATTTTCCACTTGCGCCACATCTTAATTAGGAAACGGAATTTTCAAAGGAAATAGACCACTGCTATTAGAGTTCAGAAGGTGTATTCCGTACACTGAAAACACAGATACACATACCCATGTGACTCGCAACATAAAACTTATGGAGCAGCTGAACCAAGGATCGAAATTTAAATCAATAAAGAAATAAAATGTCTAAATCTGATCCTCAGTAACCCTAGCTATATTTGAGGGTGCTCCTTGGGTCTACAAGGCTTGTGGCCCCTATATGGGCTGGTGCAGGTCAGCATGGCTGCTAAGAAGCCTGCAGCAGCGAAAATTCGATGATTGTGGTCTGCAGGACAGAAGGACCTGGGGACATTCCAGGCCATACGATTCCTCTGTAATTGGTCCACATGCAAATTCTTAAATTATGCACCCATAGCATTTTTTTTTCCCCTCGACAAATTTCAAATAGATTAAAAAGAAAACCGAACAAGCCACCCAACTTTTAAACTTTCTCAAAATAGTGTAACTTCCTGCTAGAAAATTAGTTTTCATAATGCACATTTATTTTCATATTTTTACATAGACACTGGAATTTGGGGGCTCAGACTGGACTGACCAAGGCAACGAGTCCAAAGAAAGAAGTGCTGTAGGTTTAAATTCCACGCTGGATTTTGCAGACTTAGTACAGAAATGGAAAGAACATAAGATATATCTTGGATGATTTTTTAAATATGGGTAACTTGTCGACATGATACTATTTTGGATAGTGAGTTGATTACATTAATACATATGTTGCAAATAATGGGCTTCCCTGATGGCTCAACCGGTTAGATTTGCCTGCAATGCAAGAGACCTGGGTTTGATCCCTGGTCTGGAAAGATCCCCTGGAGAATGGAATGGCAACCCACTCCAGTATTCTTGCCTGGACAATCCCATGGACAGAGAAGTCTGGCAGGCTACAGTCCACAGTGTCCCAAAGAGTTGGGACATGACTGACTGATTTTTTTTTTTCAATGTTGCAAATAATATTAATCGAGCATATATTTTGGAGAAGGAAATAGCAACCCACTCCAGTATTCTTGCCTGGAGAATCCCAGGGACAGAGAAGCCTGGTGGACTGCCGTCTAGGGGGTCGCACAGAGTCAGACATGACTGAAGTGACTTAGCAGCAGCAGCATATATTTAGATATATATTGCAAAAATAATTAATGATTTTTTACTTCTCTACTGTGGCTACTAGAAAACCTTGTATTTAAATTTATGGTTTGCATTCTACTTCTATTTGGAAAGTGCAAAAACCCAGACAGTTTCTATGGTGCCTGCAGGCTCTAAAATGTGTTGCTAATAGTCAGCTAGATGAAACCATAGCATTTTTCCAAGGCTTCTTTTGTGTCCACTGCAAAATTTTAATTAGATGCCCATTGCATCATTTTTTTATTCCGTGACCAATTCAAGACAGATTAATAATCACATATTGTTCTAAATGCAGACCACCTTTCTCTAGTAAAAAAAAAAAAAAACAATTTTCAGTTTGAGGATTTTTTAATATAGGGACTTATCACAAGTTCTGTTAAGACGCCTGAAAGGGTTGTGGGTCTCAAAAAAGCCACGGTCATTGGCAGGTTGCTCGCTTTGTGGGCAAACACTGACCTCTCACCTGGGTGTGTATTGTTACACCTTCCAGTTTCAGAGCCACTTGGCCCAGCAGACAGCAAGGTGCGCTGTGAACTCCAGGGCTCACTGCAGAGCACTGGGTGTGGACCGCGTCTGGCTGAGCCTGTCCCGTCTATAACCTGGGGGGTGACGTCACCAGAGCCGCACCCCTCTTCCTAGCAGGTTGCCATGGGAGCCAAGGGTGATGATGCTACAATGGACTCTATACCACAGTCAACAGTACAGCTCAAATTTCAGTGCGACCGTGTTTAAGATGGGCTTCCCTGATGGCTCAGCGGGTAAAGAATCCGCCTGCAAACGCAGGAGACACAGGAGATGCGGGTTCAATTCCCTGGATCGGGACCAGGAGATGGCAACCCACTCCAGTATTCTTGCCTGGAGAATCCCATGGGCAGAGGAGCCTGGCGGGCTACAATCCAAAGGGTTGCAAAGAGTCAGACATGACTGAGCTGGCACACATTCTGTTTAAGATAGGGTGCTGCTGAACAGATATTTTAGCCAGGACTACAGACAGTTTTTCTTGCCGTTATTGTTATATTAAACCTCCTGTTAGACAAGGTTTCCTGCCCCTTACACTGTCGGCTATCATTTTTAAAGTTTAATTAAGCCTCGCCTACTCAAAGCACTGGAGAACCCACAGCTAGAGATGCTTAGGTTCCCAGCACAGGGAGCTGTGTGCATCTCATCAATGAGGACAAACTGAACATTCGAAGGCCTCCTTTTGCAAGAGGCCCTTTATTGTCACTTTGAGGTCTACTTTGAACTAACAATAAAAAAAAAAAAAATACACCATTCAGAGATGGATTGGTTGAGTTGCCTAGCCACTGAGTTGTTTTCTAGCCACTGAGTCTCCTGAGTCGTGTTCCACTCTTTTGCAACCTCAAAAGACTGTAGCCCACCAGACTCCTCTGTCCACGGGATTCTCCAGGCAAGAACACTAGAGGGAGTTTCCATTTCTTTCTCCAGGGGTATCTTCCTGACCCAGAGATCAAAGCCGAGTCTCCTGCATTGGCAGCCGAATCTCCTGCATTGGCAGGCCGATCCTTTACTGCTGAGCCACCAGGCAAGCCCAGGTTGGGGTTAAGGAGAAGGAGTTTATTTTGCAACAATGGTACGATAGTATAGGAGAGCTTTCTACTTTTACTACTTGGGCAGAGGGAATATGGCTTCCGTTTGCCCACAGTTGGAACTGGTACCCTGCACCTATCTGTGTTACCCACACGCCCTGGGAAACGGAGTTCAAACTGAGCATCTCTCACCTTGAGTCACCGTGGGGAAAGGAACCTGGGAGTGAGTCCTCTCCCCATTCCTCATTTCTGTGTGTAATCGCAGAGTGTAGAAACAAGGAAACTCCTAGTGTGTAGCAGTAACATACTGAGAGGAAAAAGAACCCTGAGACCTGAGAAGGTGCATGTTACTATAGAAATAAGGCCATTTTTCCACGTATTACCTCATCGATTGAAACTTGGCAGGAAATGATTCATGGCTAGACTCTCACCTATTGAACATAATCTAGAGCAAAAACATTCACACATCATTGAGAAGCGAAAGCCGTTAGGCTACAAGGCGACAAGAATCATATCCCAAAATCATTATTACAACATTTGTTTTTAATAATCTATCGATGAATTTTTTCTTTTTTTTTTTTTGCGGGCACATCAAGAGGCATGCAGGATTTTATAGTACCCTAACCAGGAATCAAACCAGCAACCCCTGCCGTGGAAGTGCCGAATCTTAACCACCTGATCGTCAGGGGAGTCCTTCTACCGATCATTGCTGTATCATCTTTTTCCTCGCCTTTCATTCATTTCCTTTCCCGGTTTGGAAATGGAAAAAAAAAAAAAAAGAAATACTTAAACACTCTAAAAGGAGGAACTGAAATAGATCTTTGCAAAGCTTTCCAAATGTGTGATGTTACACAACAGCGAAAGGAGAGAGAAGTAACAGCAAACGCAGAGACGTCTCACTGATGACTTCAGAGCAACACAGAAAACAAACAATCCCCTCCCTCTCCCTGGTGTGCCGTGAAACAGCACCGTGCTTCAAAGACACAGCAGAGACATTCGATCAGTTCATTTGCACAGCAAAACATATGTTACCCGTACACATTCATCCACACCTAGACACACAGCCTTGGGAAACAAACTTGGGCTAATGACAAGTAGACACGAAGTGCAAGCTGGCCTATTGATAATTATAAATATTTTAAGATCCTTTGCAGGCTAACCCAAGAATCTGCGCTTTTCCTACAGATGTCATTCTGTAAAAACATCGTCTTCTGATAAACACAGTAGGAATCGTGAGATGAGCTGAATCCACGTAGAGCAGTGATATTCAAAGGCATCAATTCTCACCCACGAGCAGTCACAGCGCACATCCCCCCTCCTCCCCGCCAACGGCTTTAAGGAGAGGGGTCAAAGAGTTAATGAGCAAAGAACGTATTTTGGTATAATCTCAGTAATAAGCTCATATGCTGACCCGCCTTCCTGCTTTCTGGACTCAACTCCTGTTTAAGACGCAGCCCCAATATACAGACTCTCAGTCTGGCTCCAGTCGGGAGACTCAACTTCCCGGCAAACGCCAGAAACGGCCCGTGTAGCTGAAACTCTGACAGTGCAGTCTTTATTAAAACAGCTGGCATTCACGTGGAACCCAGAGAGCGTAACCCCAAACAGAACCCGAGCCATTGCTTGCAAAGCAACTTACGTCCAAGCCACAGAAAAAAAAAAAAAAAACAATGCAAAAGACTGGCGAACAGGATGAAATAGTCCACCTCAATTTTTTTTTTAAATCAAAGAAATGCAAAAACAAAACAAAAAAGTGCCCGCGTTCCCGTCTCAGTTGACCACAATGTCCTGAGCTGTCTGAGAGGCGGGGCCCCACCCCCCACCCCAGCCCACCCCACCCTGGGCTCCCTGGCAACAGGGAACAACCGGCACAAACTTTCAAGGAAAGCAATTTGGTAATCGGTCTCAAGAGCCCTACAGCTCCATTCCCAGCTCTCTCTCCTAAAGCAAAAAAAAAAAAAAAAACTGGAAGCAATCTGAAGCTCCGGCAACAAGTGTTAAATCAATTATGGCACACAAACTCGACGGGACGGATGCCTGAAAAATGTTTTCAATGAACGTCGGCGATGATCACAAGGCTCACTCTGTAAGGTTAAGTTGGGAGATCCGGGTCACAAAGCTGAACCTTCCTGACGTTTCATGCACAGGAATACAGGCAGCTGGGAGGAGATGTACCAACAGTCTGATGGGGGAACTGGCGTGGGTGGGCTCAGAGGTGTTTATTTTGTTTCCAGATTCCATTCTTTGTTTTTTTCCCCAAATTTCTCATTCTATGCAGCACGTTGCTTTTAAAAATCAGAAAAGAGGGACCGAAAATCCTGGCCAGCAAAGAGTAATGACTAAATTCCTCATCTGCCAAGGATGAAGAAGATCAATTAAGACAGCGATGTACCTGTTCACCTCTTTCCCAAGAACGTCAACGATGGTTTTCCTCACACGGTGCGGTGTGCCGGCGCGGGGGGGCGGGGCGGAGATTCCTTCTCCTCGGGGGTTCACAGTGATCAGCCTCCTCTGAGTCACCTTGTGAAGTTTTATGATGCCAGAGTCTATAAACACAACATTAAATATTTACGGTTGATATTTGCTGCTTCTAAAAATAACGTGGAGGAGAAGGTCTCTTAACAAGGCCTCCCGTTGACCTTCTCGCTGAAATCACCAAGGCTGCTGATTCTGTAAACGCGCTGACAGCCACCCACAGGCCCTGGAAATCCGTAGGCCAATGTCTCCTTCTTAATCCAGTGGACCCCCCCCAGCCCCGGGGGCCCTTTTCACCTGAGCCAGGTACCCTGGGCCTTCATACCCCAGTGTCGATGGGGCCCCAAACCTGCTTATGCGATGGGGCATCTTACTCCATCGATGAAATGTAACGAAATATTACATAAGCTTATCAGCTAGGAAGACAGTCTTTTCTTCCCCCTACCAAAACTACTTTCGATGCTTTGTTACAGACTAACAGACACGTCATCAGACAAAAATGTACCATGAGGGGCTTCTGGAAGGTCCGGTGGTTAAGACTCGAGTGAGTGTCCACCGCAGGGGTGTGGGTTTGACCTCCTGTCGGGGAAACTCAGATCACACATGCTGTGTGCATGGTACAGAGTGCAGCCCAAAATTAAAAAAAAAAAAAAAAAAGTTATCATGAAAACGCTGGCAGCGTGGACAAGAGTGAAGAGATCTCAGAGAAGGCACTGAACATGCAGATGGATTCTGTGTGGAGATGGTTTCTTTCGGGAACCACTGCGCTTCACAGGACTCAACCCTGGAAACGGCAGAGGGTGCATCACGGGTACAGTTTATTACGGAGACACGACCCCAAACTAGAATTACTGGACCCATATTCCAAGACAAGGCTGAATTACCTTCCATCAAGCAATGAGTGAAGAAACCTGCATTTAAATTTGCTGCTGTTTAGACACTGTCGTATGCCACTCTTTCGCAACCCTGTGGACTATAAAGCCCGCCAGGCTCCCTCTGTTCATGGGATTTTGCAGGCAAGATTACAGCATCGGGGGACTGCCCTGGCGATCCAGTGGTGCAGAATCCATGCTTCCCATGCAGGGGGCATGGGTTCGATCCTTGGTGGGGGAAATAAGATCCCACGAGCCTCATAGTGCAGCCCCCAAAAGTTAAAAAAAAAAAAAAATACTGGAGTGGGTTGCCATTTCCTTCTCCAGGGGATCTTCCCGACCCAGGGATCGAACCAGCATCTCTTGCCTTGGCACGCTGTTTCTTTATCGCTGAGCCACTAGGGAAGCCTAGCATTCAAACAGCTTAACCTTAAGTCTCCAGGAGGTGAAGCTTACCTTGCTCCCCCTACACCAGTGAGCCTGGGCTTTGAAAGAAGTGTGGACAGACAAAAGAGGGGAAAGCGGTAACTCGACAGTGAAGAGACTCTGCAAACGCAAACCCTGAGCAGAGGGCAAGCTCTGCAAGCTCATCAGCGTTAAGTCACGTTGAGAGTCCCCGCCCTGGAGTCAACGTGATCGCAGGGCCTGTCTCTGCGGTCTGTGTCCCCCAAACTCATAAGCCCAGCCTCAGCATGGGGCACACACCTGCCAAGCCCAAAGTGGGAGACGTTCTACGAAAGTCACGGCCGGTATCCCTCAAAACAGAGCCACCCAAACCAAACAAAGTCCGAGACGCTGCCCTGGCCCAAAGGAAAGATGGAGACAGGACAACTGAGTTCAGTGTGATGGGGATGGGAATTCTGAGAGAAAAAAAGGACATGTATCGAGAAAAGGTTAAACGTGAAAAATAATGAGATATACAGTGGACAAAATTTTTTAAAATCATGTATAGGTGTTTCATTTCTTTTTTTCTAATTGATTTATTTTAATTGGAGGCTAATTACTTTACAATGCTGTAGTGGTTTTTGCCATACTTGACATGAATCTGCCATGGGTGTACATCTGTTCCCCATCCTGAATCCCCCTCCCACCTCCCTCCCCATCCCATCCCTCTGGGTCATCCCAGTGCACCAGCCCCAAGCACCCTGTCTCATGCATCGAACCTGGACTGGTGATCTGTTTCACATATGATAATACACATGTTTCAATGCTATTCTCTCAGATCATCCCACCTTCGCCTTCTCCCACAGAGTTCAAAAGACTGTTCTGTACATCTGTGTCTCTTTTGCTGTCTCACATATAGGGTCATTGTTACCATCTTTCTAAATTCCATATATATGTGTTAGTATACTGCATTGGTGTTTTTCTTTCTGGCTTACTTCACTCTGTATAATAGGCTCCAGTTTCACCCACCTCATTAGAAGTGATTCAAATGCATTCTTTTTAATGGCTGCTTTCTGATGAAATGCCCAGAGAGGGGCCTCATTCTTCCTGCGAACACGGCTCAACCATCATGGTTAAGAAATCTGTGCAGGAGTGTCTGTACCTGCCACCTACATCAAGGTCCATGTCTCTGGGTAGCAAATCCGCACACACACACAGGTTCCCAATCCCACCCCGCTCTGGGTCAACAGCTGTTACTGTGCCAAACCACCAATAATTCCCTCACGGTTATGAGCGAGCCTCACTCCAAATCTTTGGACGCATTAGCAGTCCTCGCTCTTGGCAACCCTGGAGGAAACATACGTGCACGCGCACACACACACACACACGATCCTATCAAGTTGCATTTCTGTCCTTCAAAATGCCATTTTCTTTCATTTCTCTTTGACTTTCTGCTTTTCCTCCCTTAGGAATTTTGGCTATCTGCCTTAGCTGAACTTGAAAAGGCAGGGAAGATGAGTGTCCATGGGACAAAAATTAAAGTTGGGGTTGGGGGGAAGGATACTGGCAAATCCCTGGACAGCGGCGTGATGGCCACTAGCTGTGAAGGTGGCAGTATCTCCAACCTTGTGCCAAACAGACCAGTGGCATTTAGGGCAAGTCAAGGACTCCCCGTGCAGCCTTTCCACATGCAAAGGCTTCTTCTGTACATGAAGGTTGCTGACGCAGCCGGTCTGGGGATCAGACCCTTTGGGGTCCACCTTGGGCCAGGTCCGGTTCCCTATCCCGGAAACCCACTCCTCTCTCTGCACAGCAGTTGCCTTTCTAGAAAACGCAAACGATAAGAGAATCCTGACTCTGAGGATCCTCCGAAATGTTCATTAAGTCAACCTGCGGGTGGAGAATTCACAAAATTCAGTTCCCTACCCACAGGGGTTCATTTCTTCTGTCTGTGCTCAGTCCTGTCTGACTCTCTGTGACCCACCCTGTGGACCATGTAGCCCCCACCGGGCTCCTCTGTCCCTGGGATTCTCCAGGCAAGGATACTGCAGTGGGTTGCCATGCCCTCCTCCAAGGGGAATCTTCCTGACCCAGGGATGGAACCTGGATCTTCCGCACTGACAGGCAGGTTCTTTACAGTCTCAGCTACCAGGGAAGCCCTTTCTTCTATCTTCTGCTGCTGCTGCTAAGTCGCTTCAGTCGTGTCCGACTCTGTGCGACCCCATAGACGGCAGCCCACCAGGCTCCCCCGTCCCTGGGATTCTCCAGGCAAGAACACTGGAGTGGGTTGCCATTTCCTTCTCCAATGCGTGAAAGTGAAACGGAAGTCGCTCAGTCGTGTCCGACTCTTCGCGACCTCATGGACTACAGCCTACCAGGCTCCTCCGTCCATGGGATTTTCCAGGCAAGAGTACTGGAGTGGGTTGCCGTGGCCTTCTCCTGATGTGCCTTTAAATTACTGTGAAGAGGTCATTTGAGCTTACACTCGACTTCTGTACTTTTACAGCCTCACCGGCACACGGAGGTTATCTGCGGAATGAATGAATGATGTTAGCGCAGACACTGAAATGCAATAAAGATGTTATCATCTTCGAAACTGTTAGAAAGAGCTCGGGGGGCGGGGAAAAAAATTCTCATTCATTTTTTTTTCCGCATTAACTTTGCCTAGAAGACAAAAAAAAAAAAAAAAAAAAAAAAGGCAATTCATTATTTAGAAAAGGCAAGGGCAACCTTTCCTAAATGCCTTGGGGCAGAAGGTACACATGCAGGGGCAGCAATAACTCAGGCAGTCACTGAAGATTTATTTACCTGAGTTTAAGGAGGAAATGGGAGGAGAGCTGACTGGCCACATCCACCAGTGGAGGGCTCAATGGATGTTTCCTTTCCCGGGAGGGAAACTGATTTTCTGTCCAAGAATATCGTGGAGAGCACAAAACTAGTGCATCATATTTTATTTAGCTAGGTAGTAAAGCGGCGGGCTTCTGAGATGCTGCTCGTGGGAAAGAATCTGCCCACCAGTGCAGGAGATGCAAGAGACTCGGGCTCGATCCCTGGATTGGGAAGATTCCCCTGGAGAAGGAAAACAGCAACCCACTCCAGTATTCTTGCCCTGGAGAATCTCATGGACAGAGGAGCCTGGTGGGCTACACAGTCCATGGGGTCAAGAAGAGTTAGACACAACTAAGCACGCACACACACACACACACACACACACACACACAGTAAAGTGACAGTCGTTACATGCAGATTCTATTCTATCCAAAAGTCAGGGCACAGACACAGCTACAGAAATTTCCCCCCACTTTCTGACAGTTGACTATGTACTCAAGTGAGTAATTCTCTAACCAAGATGGCAAAACTTACGGGTACAGAAAATAAAAGGCTGTGGTACGCAGCCTCCTCACATGCATTTTTTATTTGTTATTTGTTATCTCATTTATGTGGCCCCACCATGTAGCATGTGGAATCTCAGCTCCCCGACCAGGGCTCGAACCCGTGCAGCTTAAGGATGGAGTCCTAACCACTAGATGCCAGAGAAGGCCCCAGGCAGCCTCTGAGATGAAATCCAAGGAGCCCCACCCCACTGGTATCTGCACCCAGGAACCACCTCAACCCACACTGACCAGGATTGGTCTATGCGACCGACAGAACACGGCAGATGGAATAGCATGTCCCCTCTAGATCAGGTTGTGAAAACATGTGGCTTCCAGCACTTTCTTTTTAATTTTTTTTTAAGTTATTCTATTGTTAATTTATTTATTTTTGGCTGTGCCATGAGGCATATGAGAGCTTTAGTTCCCCATCCAAGGCTGGCAGATCTCCTTGCACTGGGAGATTAGACTCTTAATCACTGCTCCACCAGGGAAGTTCCCAGCACCGTCCTTCTCTCTCTCTTTCTCCTGGACTCTGTTTCCCCTCCTCTGCTATCTCTCTCTCTCAATCAGGCACTCTGGAGTAGCCAGGTCACAGGCAGCCCTGCAGAGACGGGGGGGGACAGAAGCCTCCCGCCAACTGCCACATTCGTGAACGGGCTTGGGGCTGAGCCTCCAGCCCGGCACTAGGCTCAAGAGACTGCGGTCTTGGGGCCAACGCGCTGACTGCAACTCACGGGAGACCTCGAGCGGGAATACTCCGGCTCATCCATGCTTGGATTTCTGAGTCTCAGAACGCACGGGAGGTGATGTGTCTGCAGTGTTCAGTTGGGAGTGCTGGGGTGATCTCTCACACCCCAGTGGATAAACAACACAGGGGCTGGAACTGGGAACACACTGGTGGACGTCAGAGAACACTGGCACAGAAACTAACCCCATTCATTCACTCCCCACAACTCGCCAACCCCTCCAAGCCAATTAGTATCTAATTCCATTTGTTTGCCTTCAACCAAGCATGCAAACACACAAACAGCTGCAAACGTAAGACCCAGAAAACTACACACATCTATCTTGACCCCATCACATAGCTCTCTTTCAGTAAAACCAGGTCTACCAGGTAAACCACGCACACTTAGAAACCACACTGACATTTTCACCCCTAAATCCCCAGCAATCACTTGCTCCCCTCAGCTAGGCACTTCCATGTCCGAATGGTACAAAAGTGGCATCTTTCCATTGTTGTTGTTTGTTGTTTAGTCGCTCAGTCGTGTCCAGCTCTTTTGAAACCTCATGGACTGTAGCCTGCCAGGCTCCTCTGTCCATGGGACTCTCCAGGCAAGAATACTGGAGTGGGTTGCCATTCCCTTCTCCAGGGGATCTTCCAGACCCAGAGATGGAACTCGTGTCTCTTGCATTGGCCTGTGGGTTCTTTAGCCATGACCCACCATTTTCCATTAGATTAGAAGAAAAGTTCTTTCCAGTCAAGTGTAAAGTTCTTGATTCAGAATGAGATGAATCCTAAACGTGTCTGCCTTATTTTAGCAAATTCTTCACATAAGGTCTTGAGATGCTGTGCTGTATGTTCCATCATTGTTAAAGAGTTCAGTCCAGTGGCTCAGTCGTGTCTGACTCTTTGCGACCCCATGGACTGCAGCACACCAGGCTTCCCTGTCCATCACCAACTCCTGGAGTTTACCCAAACTCATGTCCATTCAGCCAGTGATGCCATTCAACCATCTCATCCTCTGTCGTCCCCTTCTCCTCCCACCCTCAATCCTTCCCAGCATCAGGGTCTGTTCCAATGAGTCAGTTCTTTACATCAGGTGGCCAAAGTACTGGCATTTCAGCTTCAACATCAGTCCTTCCAATGAACGCTCAGGACAGAACTCCTTTAAGATGGACTGGTTGCATCTCTTTGCAGTCCAAGGGACTCTCAAGATTCTTCTCCAACACCACAGTTCAAAAGCATCCATTCTTCGGTGCTCAGCTTTCTTTATAGTCCGACTCTCACATCCATACATGACTACTGGTTAAACCGTAGCCTTGACGAGACAGACCTCTGTTGGTACATCAATGGCTCTGCTTTTTAATATGCTGTCTAGGTCGTTAAAGTGTCGACTGACCTGAAAGAAAAGAGTCCCCACTTATGGCTTTCAGCTATTCTGGATTATTTTTCTCATATGCAGAATTCCCGTTTCTGTTTAGCAGGCTTTCTCACAGCAGCGCTCAGAAACAGTGGATGTGCACATATTCTAACTGGGGCCCTAATTTTGGAGCTGGATCAGGCTCAGGGGTTGTAATTATGATGGGAAATCGTATTCCCCGTTGTCCAAACTGCTCCTGGAAGCTGATCGTCCAAGGCCCCAAGGGCCCTCCCCGAGGGCTGAACACGGTGATGGGGCACCCAGGTGACCTGCTGCTTACCACATGAAGCCACCATCGCCAAGAGAGGCGAACCCAAGGTCAAGGTTTCACCTACTGCACTCTGAGACTTTCAAGTTCGGAGTGTTTCTGACATGTCTGTTTAACACGTTTCCCTGAAAAGCGCCAGGAAGCCTTGAAATATGTGCCAGACCCATTCCAACAGTCTTGGGCTCCCCTGGTGGCTCAGCTGGGAAAGAATCCGCCTGCAATGCTGAAGATCTGGGTTCAACCCCTGGGTTGGGAAGGTCCCCTGGAGACGGAAACAGCTACCCAGTCCGGTGTTCTGGCCTGGAGAATTCCTGGAGACTGTATAGCCTCCATGGGGCTGCAAAGGGTCGGACACAACTGAGTCCCTTTCACTTTGGCACCAACGAGTCTTCCACGGTGCAATTTCTTTCACAAGAACCTGGACAAGAAACTCCATGGAAGGGCCTGGGGATTCCAGGCATCAAAACCACTCACAGGCACAACTGGTTCTACCCTCTATCACCTCTGCTGGGAAATGGAAGGGGGCTGCACTACAGATCGTGGATTCTAGAGCCTCCCCTGGCGGCTGGGGGCTCCACACGGTCAACATCACATGGTTGCATGACGGAATATTCCAGGGATCAGGTTAAGTGGGCTCACAGTTTCCACTTTGTCCACTTTACCCCCTGAACGCCATCCTCATAAGCAGCAGCCCCCCAGGCCGGTCTCAAGGCAAAGCCCACCACCTCCTACTCGCCTGTGACCGAGAACGGGCTCCACAAACCAGCAAAGCCACCCACACCTCCATGAACTGTGGCTCAGGAAAAAACCCCCTCCTGACGGACAGGCCACGAGAGCTCCCAGACCTCCCAGAAATGTCAGGAAAGACACAGTCCCCTGGGGCTTGTGGGTATGATGGTCACCCAGGCCCCGAAACAGCAGGCCTGGTGGGTGGCAGGTGGCCACACCTGCAGCTCTGTTCTGCCAGCTCGTTCATTTGATTAAAGACAAAGAATTTATACCAGTTTGGACTTCTTCACCCGCCCTGTAAATGGCCAAGGGTAAAGGGACATCGCCACTACTATGGGTTGAACTGGGCCCCCCTCTAAAAATGATATCTTGTGGTCCCAATACCCTGGACACCTTAGAGTGCGACCTCGTTTGGAAATAGGTTGGTCACAGATAGAATTCATCAAGATGAAACGCCAACTGAAAAAACAATGAGATACCCACCTGACACCTGTCAGATTGTTGAGCGTGGGCTCAGCCAGACAGACAACAAATAACAAGTGTCTCCAAGGATGGAAAGAAAAGGGAACCCGTACGATGCAGTGACGGTAAGAATGTCGACTGGTGCAGCTACTACGGAAAATAGAATGGGGCTTCTCCAGAACATTACAAACAGAACGACCGCACGACCTAGCCGACGCCACTTCTAGGCATTTTCCTGAAGAAGACGAAAGCACGAAGTTGAAGAGATATACATGCCCCTATGTTCACTGCAGAATTATTTAGAATAGCCACGATCTGGAAGCAACCTCAGCGTCCATCGAGAGATGAACGGATAAAGAAGACGTCACACACACACACACACACACACACACACACACAGAGGAAAATGGCTCAGCCATAAAAACAGAACGAAACCTTGCCATCTGTGACCACAGGGATGGACCCACAGGCTATTCAGTTCAGTCACTCAGTCGTGTCCGACTCTCTGTGACCCCATGGACCGCAGCACGCCAGGCTTCCCTGGCCATCACCAACTCCTGGAGTTTACCCCAAACTCGTGTCCATTGAGTCAGTGAGGGTATTACATGAAACTCAACAAATCAAAGAGAAATACTGCATGATTGCACTTAGACATAGAATCTAAAAATTGAAACAAATGAAGAAACACAACAAAACAGAAACAGACTCAGAGAAAGAGGTAGTAGGCAGGGGGCAGGAGGTGAAGGTGAGTGAAATATATAAGGGAGCCTAAAAGGGAGAAGGCAATGGCACCCCACTCCAGTACTCTTGCCTGGAAAATCCCATGGACGCAGGAGCCTGGTGGGCTGCAGTCTGTGGGGTCGCTAAGAGTCAGACACAACTTCACTTTCACTTTTCACTTTCATGCATTGGAGAAGGAAATGGCAACCCACTCCAGTGTTCCTGCCTTGAGAATCCCAGGGACAGGGGAGCCTGGTGGGCTGCCGTTTATGGGGTCGCACAGAGTTGGACACGACTGAAGCGACTTAGCAGCAGCAGCAAGAGGGAGAAACTTCCAGCTACAAAATGAGCCAAGGGGATAAAACAGAGAGCCTGGGGAATACAGTCAATAATAGTGTCATATGCTTGTATGGCGACAGATGTTAACTAGACTTGTCGTGGGGATCATTCTGTAACGTATACAAAGATCGAGTCATCAGTCATGCACCCAGAATCAACATAGTGCTGAGGGTCAATTTGCGCTTTCCTGGTGGCTCAGGTGGTAAAAGAATCAACCTGGGTTCAATCCCTGGGTTGGGAAGATCCACTGGAGAAGGACAGGTAACCCACTCCAGTGTTCTTGCCTGGAGAATCCCATGGACAGAGGAGCCTGGCGGGCTACAGTCCATGAAGTCGCAGGGTCAAACACGACTGAATGACTAATATTTTCACTCTTTTCAGGGCTCACTGTAGGTCAATCATATGTCAATAAAAAAGAAAAAAAAAATACATCCAATCACACATACAGAATTCATCAAATGAGGTCACACTGGAGCAGGGCGGGCTCTCAACCCACTATGATGGTCTCCACGTAGGAAAATGGCCATGTTAACATAGATACACAGACAAGGCAAAGACTAGGATGACGTATCTGTAAGTCTAGGGAACATCCAGGGTTGCTGGAAACCACAGAAGCTAGGAGATGGGCAAGAAAGGAGCCCACCCAGAGCCTTCAGCAGAGGGCCAGCCTGGTGACATCTCGATCTGAGACTTCTGGCCTCCAGGAATTTGAGAGAATGGACTCCTGGTGTTGTAAGTCACGTGGCTTGTGGAATTTTGTTAGGGCTGCCCTAGGAACCTGCTATGACCACTAAGAAGCATAGCTTTTAACCTGCTTTATAATCAAGACAAGTGTTTATTAAAATGCTATTTCCGAATATAATGTAACAGCACTTTTCATAAGAGAAGACATTCATTTCATTAAAAGAGAAAAAAATAAAATCAAATAAAAGGAATTTCCTCACAGACTGTCAGGGAATCTGCACGTAAGGAAAAGGTCCCTCTGGTCGGCTTTGGTGCTAGTTTGGAACTTCAGACCTTCACCCAGGTGGCCACCCAACATTCAACCTCAATCACCCAGGCCTCCACCGTGTCCCCTCAACATCCTGGGAGGAAACTGGGGTTCAGGTGGGGATAGAGTGGGACGAGGTACAAGATTCCACATTACCGCGTTGACATTTTCAGGGCTGAAAAATGCTGCCCACAAATGCACAGATCAAAAGCATAGTTTGTTTACATGACTGGTATCTACATGCGTGTCCACGCATGCATTTAAAAATCTTTAATAATTTCTACTGTGTTTAACATCAAGATAATTATTCTAAAAACCAAGGTGGCGTGTGGGTTTGAGACCAACAGGAGAGGCCCCCGAACTCCAGTTCAGCCAGGCCCCCAGGGTCCATACATTAAATCTCAGCATGGATGAGACACCATCACCATAATGAGAATCTCTCTATTCCTCCCGGTAATGAGCCCTTTTGAAGAATTAATTAAAAATTCTGACATGGCTTCTCTGAAAGCAGAAAGGCGGGCTTCTTGAGGGGGGCAGAAGAAACTAGCTCATATCGGTGGGTGTGCTTAGTCACCCACCTTTACCACTCACGTTTTAGGATGTCTGCAAAGTCAAGGGATCTTCATGTACTCCAGGAGTTCTCCAGTGTTATCAGGCAACGCATCACACTTCTCGTTTAAATAGGACTGACAAGAATGCCGACTTCATGCAGATTAAGTTCCACATGTGATTAGGGGCTAAGTCTGCTTAGTCAGCCATAAAAAAGAACAAAATAAAGCCATTTACAACACTATGGACCCAAAGAAGGTCGTACTGAGTGAAGTGTCTCAGACAAAGAAAGACAAATACCATATGATATCATTTATATGCAGAAGCTTTAAAAATAAAAAAAAACCGGTACAAATGAATGTATTTACAAAATAAAAGAGAGTCACAGATGTACAAAACGAACTTATGGTTACCAGGAGCTGGGGTGGGGAGAAAAACTGGGAGACTGAAATTAACATACACACTGCTGCTGCTGCTAAGTCGCTTCAGTCGTGTCCAACTCTGTGCAACCCCATAGACGGCAGCCCACCAGGCTCCCCCGTCCCTGGGATTCTCCAGGCAAGAACACTGGAGTGGGTTGCCACTTCCTTCTCCAATGCATGAAAGGGAAAAGTGAAAGGGAAGTCGCACAGTTGTGTCCGACTCTTCGCAACCCCCAGGACTGCAGCCCACCAGGCTCCTGCGTCCATGGGATTTTCCAGGCAAGAGTACTGGAGTGGGGTGCCATTGCCTTCTCCACCACTAGATATTAAATAGGTAACTAACAAGGACCTACTGTATAGCACAGAGAACTCTACCCAATACTCTGCAATGGCTTACATGGGAAAAGAATCTGAAAAAGAGTGGATATATGTGTATGTATAACTGACTCACTTTGCTTTACACCTGAAACTAACACAACATTGCAAATCAATTATAATCCAATTAAAAAAAAATCTACCTTTTGAACTCGTGGATTCTGTTATTCCATGAGCAGTCAACCAAGACCAATTATTAGAAAGAACAAAGGACACCAGCTTGAGGCTTTCCTGATATTTGTAAAAGCAAAAAGACACAGTCTATCACCATTTAGTAAATAGCGTCTATCTTATAAGAGGGGGCTTCCCTGATAGCTCAGTAAAGAATCTGCCTGCAAGGCAGGAGACCCTGCTTCAATTCCTGGGTTGGGAAGATCTCCTGGAGAAGGGAAAGGCTACTGACTCCAGCAATCTGGCCTGGAGAATTCCATGGAGTATATAGACCATGGGGTTGCAAAGAAACATGCCTTTAGAAAAGGCAGAGAAACCAGAGATCAAATTGCCAACATCCGTTGGGATTACTGAAAAAGCAAGAGAGTTCCAGAAAAACATCTATTTCTGCTTTATGGACTATGCCAAGGCCTTTGACTGTGTGGATCACAATAAACTGTGAAAAATTCTGAAAGAGATGGGAATACCAGACCACCTGACCTGCCTCTTGAGAAACCTGTATGCAGGTCAGGAAGCAACAGTTAGAACTGGACGTGGAGCAACAGACTGGTTCGAAATAGGAAAAGGAGTACGTCAAGGCTGTATATTGTCGCCCTGCTTATTTAACTTATATGCAGAGTACATCATGAGAAACGCTGGGCTGGAAGATGCACAAGCTGGAATCGAGATTGCCGGGACAACTATCAATAACCTCAGATATGCAGATGACACCACCCTTGTGGCAGAAAGTGAAGAAGAACTAAAGAGCCTCTTGATGAAAATTGGTGGCGAGGAAAGCTGAAATCCAACACTCCCAGTCTTCAAGGGAAGGAGAGGAACTTGAAGACAATTGTGTCCTTAATGATCACTGACTGCTTGCGCTCCCCGCACTGAGCTTCCACAGCGCCATGAGATGTTACAGATGGTTCTGCAAGATGGCACATGGCACAGAATACCACCGTTGGTCATTAACTATCTCTTCGCAAAAAAAAAAAAAAGGTTAATGCCCTAGAACACAGACTTATTACTTCATTCTCCATTCAACCAACTGCGGAGTGGTCCCCTAAGTGCCTGTAGCTCAGTCCACACATCCTGACTGGTCTTTCTTCCCTCTACCAAGAAAGAAGACTCGTTGCTCTGCTCCCCTGTGACTGAGGGGTCTGGCCATGTCCCAGTCCAATCTGATGATAAAAAAAAGAAGTTTTATTTATCGCTGTACCTCCTGTATCCAGCATAATGCTCGATTCACACAAAACCACTCAGCAAGGGTTGGCTGCCCTGAATTAAATTCAGATATAATATTATGAAAACACTATATGATGAAGCATGGCTTTGTGCAGATCACAGGAGAGCACAGGTAAGCTTTTATGACTCAAGCTCCTGCCAACAAGCATTTCCAACGGGGGTCAGCGATGCTTAGCAATATTACCTAAGTGGAGGGGTCAGGAGTCTTCTCTCTTATGAAGGAATGTTGCTCTCTAGGGTTTTCTCCAAGCTGTGAGGATCTGCTGGGTTTCCATCACAGGCAGTTAAGAGCAAATAAAGACCTAGGGAGCTTTATCGATCCAGTTGAGACACACAGCAGTGCCAAAGAGTGATTTCCCATCAAGGATGCAGGTTGACTACATCCGTATGATAGCAGACAACCGCAGACCGGACAGGTGTTCTCATTGGGTCTCCCAGTCTCTCCCAGGCTTTTGTGGGGTTCAGAAATGACTGACATTCCGAAGGCAGAGCACCTTCCCATTTTATAAAGATCTCCCCAAACGGGAAGTGTCAGGAATACTCTAGAGAAGCCCAATGTTCATGATCTTTTTTAAAAAAAAATAGAGATAGCATTTAAAGCCATTTACTAATCCATTCATTTATTGACCAAATATTTGGCATGCACCTATAGGGCTTCCGAGGCTTCCCAGGGGGAAAGAATCAGCCTGCCAGTGCAGGAGATGTGGGTTCGATCCCTGGGTCGGGAAGATGCCCTGGAGGAGGAAATGGCAATGCACTCCAAGTTTCTTGCCTGGAGAATCCCATGGACAGAGGAGCCTGGCAGGCTATAGTCCATGGGGTCTCAAAGAGTCATACATTAGATACTTTTAGGTTCAGGGCATTTAAGTAAAATAGCTAAAAAAAATTTTTTTTAAATGCCAACTTTGTTCAAACTTTGCTACATTCTATTTTTTTTTAACTTTTTACTTTGTATTGGGGAATAGCCAGTTAGCAATGCTGTGAGTTTCAGGAGGACAGCAAAGGGACTCAGGTACACTATCCATGTGTCCACCCTCCCCCAAACCCTTCTCTCACCCACACACCACGTTCATGATCTTTCATTAAAGGAACCACGGCGCCTGTAGCTACTTGAAAACTTGCAAAGTGGCACGGGCCCATCCTGTATTGTGCTTCAAGATGCTGCAAAAAAAAAAAAAACCCTCAAAAAAACCTGGGCTCTACCATCTAATTCCTCATCCTCACCAAGACCGAGTCGACTCCCAACAACCGGAGCCTGGCTGGAGAAACACATGTACATTTCTCATCACCGCTACAGCTCTCCTGTGAACCCAGGAGAGCTTTGACTCTTTTCTGTCTCCACCAGGGAGCCCCAGCTGGGGGTGGGTCTCACGTCCAAGTGCAGGGAAGAGTTTCCCAGGGGCAGCCTGCCTGGCAGAACCCACAGATCTCTTGGAAGCTCACGGCCAGCCCTGGCCCAACAGGACCCTGGGTACTTGTCAGCGTCTCTGCTTCTCTCCCACCTCTTAACGTCTGTGAGTGCTCAGATATCACCCATCTCAGGACACAGATGTTTATTATGCCTCCCATCCAGAATCCGCTCGTATCCCGCGCCAACTTATTTACGCAAGATTTTAAGCTTGGCCATTCACTATGGATCGGTGTTACTGCCACATTCAGATATCACGATAAAGATCGAGATAACAGCAACAAGGAAACCCCCTTTCTCCTTGAGTTCTAATATGCGATGTAGTTGACTCTGAGATCAAGATGTGTGTATGTGTGTGTGAAGTCACTTCATTTGTGTCGGATTCTTTGCAACCCCATGGACTGTAGCCCGCCAGGCTCCTCTGTCCATGGGATTCTCCAGGCAAGAATACTGGAGTGGGTTGCCATTCCCTTCTCCAGGGGATCTTCCCGACCCAGGGATCAAACCCAAGTCTCAAGTCAGGTTCGTCATCACTAGAGCCCCCTGAAGGAGAACACTGACTAAAGACAAGACCAGGGTGGGCTCAGAATTCCTTGCTCAGGTTTTTGCTTCAATAAAACATCTGAGCGTTCAGCAGCGGGGGCTGGACCAGGCCAAGGGCCGTCCCACGGTGCAACTTCCAAAGGACACACACTCTGGACTCGAGGGCTGCTTGACCTAAACATTTCCCATAAATTTTGGGCATATCATGCATTTCTTTCTTTTAAAAAAAAAACAGCATTCTATCAGTGTCTATCACGCCCAGTGACTTTCGGCATTTAGAATATATTCTGACCAGTGGGTGGCTGAGTATGTGTGTGGGTTAGAAAACCGTGACAGAGTGGGCATTCACTGTTGTTCCCAATTAATATCTCTGGGAGGAAAAATGCCCCCAGAATTTCATGAAATAAATGAAAAGGCGAAGAATTCTATAGGGTCCACTGTCGGGGCAGTTGAGTCCTCTGGCGTGACAACAAAGCTCACATTCTAAAGTAAAGCAGCAGATATGCTCCAAGTCTTCCTTGCTGTTCAGTCGCTCAGTCATGTCTGACTCTTTGTGACCCCACGGACTGCAGCACACCAGGCTTCCCTGTCCTTCATGATCTCCTGAAGTTTGCTCAAACTCACGTCCATAAAGTCTGTGACACCATCCAACCATCCCATCCTCTGTCGTTCTCCTTCTGCCTTCAGTCTTTCCCAGCATCAGGATCTTTTCCAATAAGTCAGTTCTTCGCATCAGGTAGCCAAAGTATTGGAGTTTCAGCTTCAGCATCAGTCCTTCCAATCAATATTCAGGGTTGATCTCCTTTAGGATGGACTGGTTGGATCTCCTTGCAGTCCAAGGGACTCTCAAGAATCTTCTCCAACACCACAGTTCAAAAGCATCAATTCTTTGGCTCAGCTTCAAGCCTGAAGATTTTAAACACCCATCTCCGTTTCTATCAGCGTTGAATCTATTATTTCTAATTTGCTTTACCCTGGATCCTTGTATCCACCAAGGACTTAAGTCTCTCCCTTAATGATTAGTCTCATTTATGAGGTTTTTCTTCATGAATGTTTGAGCCTCAGTGTCAATTATATAAAGCCGCCACCTGATTATGCATAACGAGAGGCTCCAGGTGTGATGGATGTTAAGTTAAGCCGTGATGTGGGCGTCCAGGATCCCCCACCAGCTTACTCCTTGGGGTTCCCCAAGAAGGCTGGGCAACACTGCAAGCCCCCTCCACCAGGACACGGCTCTTCCCGCTCGGGCTGGACACCACCTCCTGCGCCTCTGTGTTGTTGATGTTTAGCCGCTCAGTCGTGTCCAGCTCTCTGCGACCCCATGGACTGTAGCCCATCAGGCTTCTCTGTCCTGGGATTCTCCAGGCCAGAATACTGGAGTGGGTTGCCACGCCCTCCTCCAGGGCATCTTCCCCACCCAGGGAATTGAACCCAGGTCTCCTGGAGCATCGGCTCGTGGATTCTCTACCACTGAGCCACCTAGGAAGCCCAACTGCCCTGCACCCTTTCATTGAGTCAGTCAAGTGAATTGTCTGCCTTTATGCGACAAAAAAGACCGCTACAGGATGATCCTGGGCACATTAAGGACTCCTGTGTATACCCTGGCGACAAACGTCGTCCACTCTCGGATTCACGGCTGAAAGCCCTGTGATGACCTCCCATCCTCTCGCACGTGTCCAGCAAAGACCCCCACACACACTCACCAGCCTCCATGAACAAATTGAAAGGGAAAAGCGAAAGCGTTAGCTACTCAGTCCTGTCCAGCTCTTTGCGACCCCATGGACAGCAGCCCATCAGGCTCCTCTGTCTGTGGAAATCTCCAGGCAAGAGTACTGCAGTGGGTTTCCATTCCCTCCTCCAGGGGACTGTCCCGACCCGGGGGATCGAGCCCAGGGTCTCCTGCATTGGCAGGCAGATTCTTTACCGTCTGAGCCACCAGGGAAGAAGCCTGGTTGAATGGATTTAAAGCGAAATCTAAAACAAGATGAAACTCATGCATCCCAGAGAGGGTGACGCGAGATGCTGACATGTGTGTTTCCAGAGACTACAACGGAAGAGGGGGGCCGTGTCAGTGGGCGGCACTCTAGACAGTGGGGAGTGAGGACCTGGGGTTCCCCTTCTGCCCCTACAAGATACTGAGCCAGATCCAGGGCGCCACTTAACTCCCCCTGAACAGAAGAGACCACACGGAGAGGGAAGGGCATTTAATGCGTGGCTTCAGAACCTCAGAGATGGCAGCGTGGGAGGTCCCAACAAGGGCGGTGATGCCCACCCAGGAGATGGGACCCTGTCCGCAGATGTTGTGGGCTGTCCCGGGTAGACACGGATGCTGGGGGATGATGTTGACTCCTCGTGGCGGGGGGCGCTGGCCTGCCCACCCGCCTCCAACCACGAGAAAAACCCGGAGCACTCTTACCCGAGTTGTTAATAACCCCCGAGTATCTCCAGACCCTGCCTGATGGCCCTGATTGGAGGCAAAACTGCCCTGGTGAAGGCCGACTTTGCTGACCCGTGCTTACGACAGACAGTCAAGACTTTAGAGGGCTGGCTGGCGTGAGAAATAATAATAAGCACTTCTCATCTTCCCTAGGAGCCGTAAGCAGCTTGACGAGCGCCACATCTAACTATCCTGGCTCAGCATCTTCAAAGTACTTGCGAAACACTTCACATCCACTCTTCACTAATGAAGCCACGCGTCCGCCTCCAACGTCCTCCCAGTCGTGAGTGCGGCCGTCTGCTCCCTCCCTAAACAGTCTCCCTGTGATTTTATTTACAAAATCAACTGTGCAGAGTGCAGGTGAACCTGAGAGGTCTCCAAGTGCAGACTGCAAAAATAAACAAATAACCCACGGATAGTCGACTGGCTTCCTGTGTACTTGATGTTCAGCCCTCCTGAAGTCTGGGAGAACGGACTGTATGTAAATGATGACATTGAAACAGAATTGCCTAAACCTTCAGGAAGTTCTGTTCCCAACAGTTTGTTGATTTCATGGCAAACTGCTCCATGTGTAGCGGACTGGAGGGATACTGTTACCAGATGTTAGCTGAATCTGGCACTGTGTTCAACTCAGGCTGGTGACCAAACCCACCCGGGGTGCAGACACATGAAAAAGAAAACAGCACCTCAATTTATAAGCTCTGCTTGGTTCCCCTGCTAGCGTTCAACTCTTCCAATGTCCCAGGGATTCAAACCACGGTTCCGGATTCCTTTTCACGTTTGCCGACCTCTCCCTAAAAGCCAGCAAGACGTGGGCAAGGAGGGCGTCTGAAAGGTGGCGGCACCTAGGAGCCATGCAGCCAGCAATTCAATCAAGGGAATTATTTATTATATGAACGCTCTACATCGAAACCCTGAAGCCAGGTTAACATTTGGGCAAAAAGGTATTTACATTTCAAACACGGAATATTGAGCACCCTCTTATCAACAAAGCTGTTAAGCCCCTTTGCTGCCAGCAAAGGGAAATAGAACGTGATACGCCCATCTAGTCTTATTATTGGCAACAAAACCTTCAGGATTCTCATGTGTTGGACCATTATCTAGCTGACCGGGGCCTTGGGTGCTCAGTCGTGTCTGACTCTGCGACCCCATGGACTCTAGCCCTCCAGACTCCTCTGTCCGTGGGATTCTCCACACAAGAGTACTGGAGTGGGTTGCCATTTCCTTCTCCAGGGGATCTTCCTGACTCAGAGATCAAATCTGAGTCTCCTGCATGAGCCAGGCGGATTCCTTCCCGCTGAGCGAGCCCCCTGAGCGAGTCTGAGTGTCAGACGGGGGTCTAAGAACCACCGTGTATATTACAAGGCAGAGGGGCCAGACCACGCACAGGCTCAGGACATGGGTTTGCCCCCCTCACTTGGACATTCTGAAGTCCCCTCCCCATTCACCAGGATGCCAAAGCTCCACTCCCTGCAAAGTCTAATTTCTATAACCTCACTAGAAGAAAAGCACAGCTGTGCAAACACACAGGTGAGAAAGGAAAACACCACGGAGGTGAGAGGCTTTTGCAAAGGCAGGGCAGGCACCTGGCCAGGTCTGTCCCAGTCTGTTTGGATGTGTCTACATCTTAATATCATGGAACTTATACTTGGTTCAACCGAAACTCTGCTCTGGAGCGGGGCTTCCCAGGTGGCTCCGTGGTCAAGAAGCTGCCTGCCAGTGCAGGAATCAGAAGAGACATGGGTTCGATCCCTGGGCTGGGACGATCCCCTGGAGGAGGAAACGGCAACCCACTCCAGCGTTCTTGCCTGGAGAATCCCCTGGACAGAGGAGCCTGGTGCGCTGCAGTCCATGGGGTTGCAGAGAGTCGGACACGACTGAAGTGACTGAGTACACACGCACACACTGCTCTGGAAACCTCTGATAGTATGACATCTCCACTCGGTTAGCTGACACCAAGGTGACAAAGAAATGCAAGTTCTGAAATTTCAAGATGCTCTTAAAGCAGTGTGCCTCGGACAGAGGAAATGCAAGCTGTGCTGTAGGCAGAGTTGGGGAAGCCCGCAAGAATACAGGTATATGCTAATAAACTGGAGACAAGAAAACAAAATAAACCCACCGAGGTACAACATGGTGATTCTAATCCACGGCTCTTAAAAAAAAAAAAAGTTTTGTTTGAACATGTCTCTAATCTCCAAGGACAATACAAGGATCCCTCAAGGCTAAAAATGTATTTCCTGTGGCTTCTTGAGAAGTTAAGCTCCGAGATAATTCTCCCCTCTCTAGGCAAGGCACCGCAAAAATGCAGGTTCAGTCGCTCAGTTGTGTCTGACTCTGTAATTCCATGGACTGTAGCCCAAGAGGCTCCTCCGTCCACAGGATTCTCCAGGCCAGAATACTGGAGTGGGTAGCCTTTTCCTTCTCCAGGGGAATCTTTCCAACCCAGGGATCGAACCCAGGTCTCCCCCACACATTGCAGGAGGATTCTTTACCAGCTGAGCTACCAGAGAAGCCCCCTTTTAGAACACAGATACATAAAAGCGGGGAGGTTATTACAGTAACATATGCACGGATATAAAAAATTCTTGGAGGTGCTTTCTCAGGAATCTCAAACAAGTTCACCCTGCTCTATAAATGCTGCTCCTTCCCAAGAAAATCTTCCCTGGTGGCTCAGACGGTAAAGCATCTGTCTACAATTCAGGAGACCCAGGTTTGATCCCTGGGTTGGGAAGATCCCCTGGAGAAGGGAGGGGCAACCCACCCCAGTATTCTGGCCTGGAGAATCCCATGGACGGAGGAGCCTGGCGGGCTACAGTCCATGGGGTCGCAGAGAGTCGGACACAACTGAGTGACTTCACTTTTCCTAAGCAATTCCTGTTGGCAGTTCTCTGGGGTCTCAGGTGGGTGGTTTAGTCCGTGGCGGGGAGCTCGGGGAGTATCAGGTGGGGGTGTGTTAAGTCAGGGAGAGAGGGGAGGTGATGGTGGGGTGGGGCGGGGAGGTGAGGGCTGGCTTAGGGTCGATGGTGGGAGGAAAGGGTGGGGGGTGCTGGGTTGGGGAGGGGTGGGGCCGAGCTGGGTGTGGGCTGGGGAGTGAATGCTGGCAGGTATTCCAGCCAAAGGGCCCTGGGGAGGGTGAGGGGAGAAGGTCAGGGAGCCCTCTAGCTGGGGGAAGAGCAAAGCCACACCCTCAGATCAACCCCACCCCTCCACCAGTCCGCATTACCTCCCCACGCTAGATTTGGGCAGTGCCTGCAAGTGGCGGACACTGGGGGCTGGAGGAGGCCCCCAGATTCTAAATGACCTTCCCCGGGGATTCTCCAACCTGGATGACACTCCAAACAGGTGAGCATTGTCACTCGTCAGCCCTCCAGCACCCCAGACCCTGGACAGGCAGGCAGGATCTGAGTGAGCAGACGTGGGGTTTGATGGGGGGCCTCCACACACTGGGCTGTAGGGTGGGCAGGGAGCCAGGCTAAGCTGTCCACCCCCAGGAGACACCCACGGGCTCCCCAGAGCAGGCTGGGTTTCCGGTAGCTAAGCAGGACCCAGGGAGGCATGTGGACAGGAAGAACATTTTGTTCTCGGGAGGGTGGTGGCCGAGCCTTCACTGGCCATCACGTCTCCTGTTCAGTCACCGTTATCAGGCGTGAAAATCGGCCAGAGTTCTCTACCATACGGAACACAGGAGAACCGCAGTGCGACTCTTCACCGCTTTCACATCCTAAGTTTCCAGTGGTATGTAAACACCAGGATCTGTGAAAGCTCCAGACACTCAGAAGCACCTCCCAAAGATGCCCTTCCACTCTCACCCCAGACTCACTCATTGATTTTCCCCTTCAAGTAGAGAGTACTTATGTAGATTGAATTGCAATGATCCAAGAACCATTAAAAAAAAAACAAAAAAAACCCTGTTTGGAAATCAGTTACAAATGGTGGTGATGAATCACACTGAAAGCGATTTTTTTTTTCATGGCTGTTTTCATGCAGAAGAGAAAACAGCAAACAACGGTTGTAAAAGGTACGAGATGGGATACACAGAAACAGATTATTCAACCTCTCTTATCTGCAATGAAAAAGTCTTAACAACTTCTTGAGAAGGCAAGATAAAGACAGAGGGAAGAGGACAGAGCTGAGCCAAGGACATCGTGAAACTGCAAACTACCCCCCTTACCACGCGACTGAACAAGGGTGAGGGTGAAAGTCACTCAGTCGTGTCCTACTCTTTGCGACCCCATGGACTGCACGGTCCATGGAAATCTCCGGGTCAGAATACTGCAGTGGGTAGCCTTTTTCTCTTCTCCAGGGGGCATCTTCCCAACCCAGGGCTTGAACCCAGGTCGCCCGCATTGCAGGTGGATTCTTTAGCAGCTGAGCCACCCGGGAAGCAATAAAAGAGAAAAAAGAACTTAAATCAGCTGGGACATGGGAGAGCAGTGACCTGGGATATGAAACGTGGCATCTGAGAGAAGACAGACAGGAGGATGTACAACCCCGGCATCTCTTCTGCTGCAAAATGCTGACGAAACGCATTGCACTGCCCGAGTGGCTGCTGAAGGGCCCGACATTGTGCTAAGTGTTTTCCGTGGACAGCTGTGTTTAATGCACACACGAAGGCAAAGGTATCGTTCTTCTGCAGGGCACCAAAAGTGAGGCTTAAACCTCAGAGCTTTTGCTGAAGGGCACAGGGAGTAAACAGGAGCCCTCGCTAGCTGGGATGGCAGAACCCAAGAAATGATAGCTCCATCTCTGGGATCCGTACTGGGTCTTCCCTGCCAGGCGGTTTCTGTGCTCAACCACCCTTTTCCATGATTCTTTCCCCCCATAAGCTCCCCAAACCCCATCATGACTTGGGTTGGGGGGTTCACCCCCGCAACTCTCTGAGTTTATGTTAACAAGCTAAGAGTATACACATCAGATGCCAGCAGACATATAGCGTCTAAACTATAGTTAGAACGTCTGTCCCACAACCCATAACCGATGCTGTGCTGCATGATCAGCTGCTCACTTGTGTCTGACTCTTTGCGACCCCCCATGGACCGTATCCCGCCAAGGCTCCTCTGTCCATGGGGATTCTCCAGGCAAGAATACTGTAGTGGGTTGCCATGCCCTCCTCTTAACCGATGCTATCCACTTCAATATCCAATCTTACTCACTACCCTCTTTCAAACAGAAACAGCAGCAAAGCCATGGGAATCCCATTCATTAGAACGGCCATCATGCAGGGACGATTAAAGGGGAGCCGTATTCCACCTGAATTTCTTGGAAATAAACCTTCGATTCATAAACCTCATCTCCCTGTAATGCTTAATTCACATACTTAGTATCACAAGAACAAAGGATTTAGGTGCACTGGATAAAAATTAAGAATTCTTGGGACTTCCCTGGGAGGGGGGGGGGTCCTGTGGCCGGGGCTCTGTGGTCCCAGTGGACAGGTAGGGAGGCAGGTGGGTTCGATCCTCGGTTGGGGAGATGGATCCCACGTGCTACAGCTAAGAGGTCCCATGTGCCGTAACTAAAGATTCTGGGTGTTGCGGTTGAGATGTGGTGCAGCCAAATAAAGAAACATTTACACTGTATTTATATTATGTTAATATATCAATTATATTTATAATATATATTATATTATATATTATTAATATATATTAATATATTATTAGTATATATATTATAATACATGTTAATATATAGCACACAATTATAATATAACATATAAGTTGTACATTATATTATACATTAATATGTTATATGAATATATTTATACATTAATATGTTATATATATTTATATAATATACATATTTATATTAATTGTATTTATATTATACTATATTAATTAAAGTTGTATAATATAGATTACATCATAGTATGTATTAATATATATTAATAGCATATATTATATTATAGTAAATATTAATATATAGTATAACATAAATATAATGTATAATTATATTTACATTATGATTATAAATAAATGCATTCATAAATATAAATATATAGTTCTTGGTATTAGACCGACCACTTGATAACAAGCGAATTCCTTAGGATTGTTTCCCTCCCCTTCACACCTATCCCAGATATGAGTTCAAGTCTGAGCAAACAAACTCTAGGAAGGATGTGGTGATGGACAGGGAGGGAGGCCTGGCCGGCTGCAGTCCATGGGGTTGCAAAGAGTTGGACACAACTTAGCAGCTGAACAACCACATAAATACATTTAACATCTACTATATGTTTGTAAGTAAATATACACTTGATATTTATTTATTTATTTGGATTCTTGCCTGGAGAATCCCAGGGACAGAGGAAACTGGACAGCTACAGTCCAGGAGGTTGCAGAGTCAAACATGACTGAGCGGCTAAGGACGCGCACTCACACGCACGTGTGCGCACACACACACACCAACACAAGGAATTCTTGTTCCCAGGCGCTAGGCTCATAGCGCTCGAACAGAACTAAGTAAAGGAATCAACATGTCAGACACATGACCCTTGCTAAGACTACCAGCTTGGGAATCAGGTTGCCATGGGAACATCAGCAAAGCACTGCTCAGCCTGTTGTGAATTCAGTCGCTCAGTCGTGTCTGCCTCTTTGTAACCCCATTGACTGCAGCACGCCAGGCTTCCCTGTCCATCCAACTCTCACGGCTTGTTCAAATTCCTGTCCATCGAGTCGGTGATGCCATCCAACCATCTCATCCTGTATCAACACTGGTACCAAGGAATTCCCTGGTGGTGCAGTCACAAAAAGAAAAAAAAAAAAAGCTGGTACCAGTGTGGCTCCCTTTACTTTCATGAACCCATGAAAAAGGTTCTCCTGGTCATCTCCACCTTCCCCTGTTCCCTTGTTCGACTTTTTGCCACTCCCAGTGGCTGAAGAGAGCTCACACCCACCATGCAAAGTGGCTGTGTACTCCATCTCTTGCTGGCTTCCAGGGAAAGAAGAATCACTGAGCTGACGTGCAGAGACGGGGCAGGGGTTTAAACCAGCTCGCAGCCCCACGATGCTCGCTTCTGGTTTCTCTTCATGTCACTATGTGCCTCTGTCTCCCATGGGGCTCAGGAAAACAAAGAACTTTCCCCCCGGGCGTGGCTGTATGGGGATCTGGAATCCCCAACTGCAACTCCATGCAAGTAAAGGAAAGCAACAACCAGCTCAATCATCTCCCAATCATTTCCTCCCTCAGTCCCTGCAAGAGCAAACAGGGTGTGCGTTCGACTCCTTTCTCAGCTCACACGTGAAATCTGGCAAGTCAATCTAATTATTCTGGCTCCAATTTCCAATTCTATCAGTAAGCATTGACACAAGACAGGTCAAGGGCATTCCCTACAAGAGGCTAAAAAATAAAGTTATGCCTTCTTCGCCACCCCAAAGGCAGGGGTCCCAAAGCCCCATGACAGCGAAAATTTCAGACGGGAGCTTGCAACGGTGCCTGGGAGGGCTTCCCAAGGCCCCGGTGGTGGACACACAGTTGCAAGTTTCAAATCTGTTACAGCTTTCTTGCATCCCGTTGTTGTGGAGACGGATTCTGTTATAACAGTACGCTTCAATTCTCTGCTGAAGAGGAATTTATCTGACACCTCCCTCCTCCCGTCTCTCTGTGGCTTTATTTTCCACAGTTGGCACACAGAGTAATTCACACATTCGCAAATATTTAAGGGAAAATTAAATTTAAAAAACCAATAAACTACTTGGAACCACAACATAATGCCTGCCTGTCTTTGCTTCGAGGAATTTTTACATTAAATAAAGATGCAAAATCCCCTCCCCTGGGGTTTTCAGTTTGCCAGAGAGCTTACTTCTGTGAATGATTTCAATCTAACTCCTAGGATAACCGTCTTTGGTACAATCGATGGTTTTTTGCAAACAGGATAAAAATGACTTTCACGGAAAAGAAAGCATCATGGTTTCATTTCTTTTCTTTTTCTTTCTGTTATTTATTATCCATGCTATCTGTCTGGCAAGCTTTCCCAAGCTTCCTTGGGACGCCCGAGGCTGCAACAATTTGCAGTATCCTTAAAAGAAACGGCCGATTCAGTTTCCCGCCACCCCCCAACCAAGGCCGCCTTGCTTGCCAGCTTGGTCTCAGTGCCAAACACGCCCGCGCATCCTGCCGCTGGGGGACCACGGAGGACACAGGACATCGCTTGTGACACCGCCAAGAGAGTCCTTTTCAGCCCCGCATTTCCAGGGCTCCCTTCTGTTCCATCCTCCAGCTGGGCGTGACATACCGCTGGGCTTCGACGCTCACAGGTGTGGCGCGTTCCTAGTGACACCCCATCGTTGTCAGCTCCAGGGCCACCTCCCACTGAAGCATTTTACTTTAGAGGCGAGGATGCAGGGAAGCCAGAGGGGCGGGTTACCACCTCCACTTGGGGTATGTGGGTGGCAGGCGGGTGGGGAAGGTTTACTGTACTCAGCCAAGAGTCTTGAGCATCTCATCACAGCCTTAGCGAGCAGTGGACCTTCCTCTGCAGTTTTACCCAGAGGATCTGGGGCCCCGATACTGCCAATACCCCGGGGCTTCTTCCCAGGCGGTTCGGCGGCAAAGAAACAGCCTGCCAATGCAGAAGACGTGGGTTCGATCCCTGGGTCGGGACGATTCCCCTGGAGGAGGGCATGGCAACCCACTCCAGGATTCTTGCCTGGAGAATCCCCTGGACAGAGGAGCCTGGCGTGCTGCAGTCCATGGGGTCCGCAAAGAGTCAGACACAACTGAGCGACTGAACTGAACCAGGAAATAGTACTATTTGGCTATAAAAAGGAAGGAAGCCATGGACACAGCCTATGTCCTATGTGAAAAGTGAGAGAAACCAAGTCACGAAAGGCCGTATAACATATGATTTACGGGAAACGCCCAATACAGGCAAATCCACAGAGATACACAACAGGTCTTCAGCTGCGGGGGTGGGGTGGCGGGGGTGGCGCTGAGGAGAGCAAGAAAAATGTAGGGAGTGACGGCTCTGGGGGATGAGGTTTCTTTGCGGGGGGTACTGAAAATACACTAAAAATAAATTGTGGCGATGACCGTACAGCTATGTGCGTACCTGTTCTTGCTGCTCAGTCGTGTCCAACTCTTTTGTGATCCCCTGGACTGTAGCCCTGCCAGGCTCCTCCGTCTGTGGGATTCTCCAGGCAAGAATCCTGGAGTGGGTTGCCATTTCCTCCTCCAGGGGAATGTTCCCGACCTAGGGATCGAACCCCCGTCTCCTGTATGGGCAGGCGGGTTCTTTACCACTGAGCCACCTGGGAAGTGCCTTCTGCACCCTACATGGCTACAAAGAGTCAGGGGTGCAGATGCTCCTCAACCTCCAGTGACTGAACACACCTGAGAACTTGCTGCAGCTCCTGGGACCTGGAATTCCCCCCAGGGGTTATGGAGCAAGCCTGACCCCCACGCCCCAGGCTCCTACATGAAGGAGCCGTCTCATCCTCTCAAAGGGAGTCCAAATGCAGCAGCGTCAGAGAGTCAGGACCAAAGCCGAGGAAGCACGTCGCAGGAAATGGATCCCCGGCAGGATGATGCATTTTGTGGCAAATCAGGTCACGCCAGCCCTGGCTAGCCACAGTCCAGAATTTCTTGATTCGTATTCAAGAACTCTCCGTCGTGGCAGATTTCACAGGTTTCGAGAGCCGTAAATCCATCTGCTCCCGGCTTATCTTGAGTTTCACACGAAATTAATATTCTACCTACATCCCACGCTAGGCAAAGACAAACAGCTCCAGAACGCAAAGTGACAGTATTCTATGTAAGTAAACACTGAGAAAAGACTCGGTTGAAAACGTATCTGCAGCTTAACTTCTGTGTTTTAGAGGAATGTATATTTTGGCTTAAAACTCAACATTCAAAAAACGAAGATCATGGCGTCCAGTCCCACCACTTCATGGCAAATAGATGGGGAAGCAATGGAAACAGTGGCTGACTTTATTTTCCTGGGCTCCAAAATCGCTGCAGATGGTGACTGCAGCCATGAAATTGAAAAGACGCTTGCTCCTTGAAAGAAAAGCTATGACCATCCTAGACAGCGTATTGAAAAGCAGAGATATTACCTTGCTGACAAAGGTCCGTCTAGTCAAAACTATGGTTTTTCCAGCAGTCATGTATGGATGTGAGAGTTGGACCGTAAAGCTGAGCACCAAAGAACTGATGCTTTTGAACTGTGGTGTTGGAGAAGACTCTTGAGAGTCCCTTGGACTGCAAGGAGATCCAACCAGTCAATCTTAAAGGAAATCAGTCCTGAATATTCATTGGAAGGACTGATGCTGAAGCTGAAACTCCAATACTTGGCCACCTGATGTGAAGAACTGACTCAATGGAAAAGACCCTGATGCTGGGAAAGATTGAAGGCAGGAGGAGAAGGGTACGACAGGGGATGAGATGGTTGGATGGCATCACCAACTTGATGGACGCGAGTTTGAGCAAGCTCTGGGAGTTGGTGATGGACAGGGAGGCCTGGTGTTCTGCGGTCCATGGGGTCGCAAAGAGCCGGACACCACTGAGCGACTGAACTGAACTGATATTTTGTAAACCAAACTACGTGGCCACACAGAAAAATGTCTTTAAAGTGAACAGAAAAAATTTTTAAGGTCAGGAAATACCCAGCCCTTTATCACTTTGAAATGCAATGCCTCCAATTAGAAGGTCTGTAAACCAAAGAATAAAGTACCCAATAACGTAATTAATTTAACAAAGAAACTGTAGGCTAAAATGTGAATCACACTTAAAATTAATCAGCAACACTAAAATAAAGACAAAATGCGAACCCAGTAATGTCATTAATTTAACACAGAAACCATGTTAAACTGTGAATCATGCTTCAAATTAATCAGCCACATAAATCAGAAAATCCCGCAGCAGTGAGGATCTGCCTTACCGACGAAGCTTTACTTCAGGTTTACAAAATAAAAAGCCGACCGCAGTGCCTTATTTAGTTTGAAAAAAAAAAAAATTAATAAAAGATAGCTGTGTGTTTTAAAAGACCCAAAGATGCTACCACAGGACTTCGTTGAACAAGGTAACTTGCCAGACAGAATATAAATTATTTAACAGATTTTCAACTATTCCAATGACTTCTGTCAAGACTCCAAGTCTGCACCCTACAATTTCCACCCTAAACCAAAACTCAGATCAAATATCTGTGTGGCACCCCTGGCAAACCAGTATCCTGCTCCAATCCTAGCATGCAGCACTCGAATGCCCTCCTTACCTGCGACAGCCGAACAGATAACCTCAACATCCATTCTGGGTTCCTCCTCGGCAACCAAGTGTCAAAAGAAATTCATTTCAACTGCTCTGTGTGAAGTGCTAAGCTCATCCGAGCTGAAAGGCATTGCTGTGTACCCGTCAGCAAACAGCAACTGCTTGAGGATTTTAGTATTGCAATAACCATGTCAGGACAAAATCAGATCCCAATATAGAGCACTGATTTTTATTTTTTTGTAGATGATGCTTGAGTTATAGACCCGTTTCGGAATCATCAAGAACCCTCTCACATAAACACTTCATCACGTTGATTGCAAAGTGTCTCTAAAGTGTATACACACAGCGCCGGAGTTGACAGTTTCGCAGAGAAGGCAAAGGAGGTGGTAACAGGAAGGCAGAGTCAGGGGGCAGTAGGGGACATCCACCCATCCCTCTCTGGGGCTGTGGTCAACTCCTAAGGAGGTGGTTTCCCTGGTGGCTCAGTGGTGAAGAATCCGCCTACCAATGCAGGAGACATGGGTTTGATCCCTGGCCCTGGAAGATCCCACATGCCATGGACCAACTAAGACTCTGCACCCCAACTTCTGAAGCCCATGCCCCTGACAGCCAGTGCTCCAAAACTACTGAAGACCCAACACTCTAGAGCCTGAGCTCTGCAACAACAGAAGCCACCGCAGTGACAAGCCCGTGCACTGCAGCTTTACAGAGAGGAGGCCCCGACCTCCGCAGCTGGAAAGCAAGCCCAAACAGCAACGGTACTGGAGTGAGTCGGCCTTCCCTTCTCCACGGGGAATCTTCCCAACTCGGGGATCGAACCCAGGTCCCCCACACTGCAGACAGATTCCTTTTTTGTTTTTTGGTATTATCACATTTTTGTATTTCTTTTTTCTTTTTTCTTTAATTGGAGGCTACTTACTTTACAATACTGTAGTGGGTTTGCCATTCATTGACATGAATCAGCCACGGGTGTACATGCGTTCCCCATCCTGACCCTCCCCCCACCCCTTCCCCATCCCATCCCTCAGGGTCATCCCACTGCACCAGCCCTGAGCACCCTGTCTCATGCAACCAACCTGGACTGGCATCCTGTTTCACATATGATAATACACATGTTTCCATTCTGTTCTCTCAGATCATCCCACCCTCGCCTTCTCCCACAGACTCCCAACAGTCTGTTCTTTACATCTGTGTCTCTTCTGCTGTCTCACATACAGGGTCATCGTTACCATCTTTCTAATTTCCATATATATGTGTTAGTATACTGTATTGGTGTTTTTCTTTCTGACTTACTTTGCTCTGTATAATAGGCTCCAGTTTCATCCACCTCCTTAGAACTGATTCAAATGTATTCTTTTTAACGGCTGAGTAACGTTCCCTTGTGTATATGTACCACGGCTTTCTTATCCATTCATCTGCCCATGGACATCTAGGTTGCTTCCATGTCCTGGCTATTGTAAACAGTGTGTAAGAGGATTCTTTACCAGCTGAGCCACCACGGAAGCCCAATGGAAGACCCAGCAGAGTTAAACAATAAATGAATAAGTAAAATTATGTATATTTTTAAAGACAGCTCAGGAGGAAGCCATCTCACTGGAAAACAGCACGGGAGACGTCGGCCGGCAGAGGGCCCGGTTCTGAACACGCCTGCTACGCATCCAAATGTTTCTTCTACGGCTCTTTCCTGTGGAGGCCGATTGGAACGAGGCAGGTGGGATGAATGAATAGAAACTCATCTCAGAAGACAGTTCCTAAATCAGCAGAAGAGTGCGTTAAGGCACTTGAGGAAGAATAAAAGAAGATTCTGGAGTTTTTCCGTGTGAGTACCATACCATGGACCCCACACGCCTCCTGGAATTGCTTTCTAGGTCGAAAGAGTGGCCACAGGCCAGATATAAAAGGACCCCCCCTTCTTTATTTCTTTTTTCAAAATTGATGTATTATTGCATGGGCTGTGTTGGGCCTTCCTTGCGGCATGCGATATAGCTCCCCGACTGGGGATTGTACCCCTCCCTGCCTTGGGACCGTGGAGTCTTAGCCACAGGACCAGCAGAGAAGTTACGGGACCCAGCTTTAAAAGATTTCTTCACAGATCACTCAACTATCCATCCGTGGGGTAAACAAACCACCATACACACACACACACACACACACACACACACACACACACGATGGAACATTATCTAGCCACAAGAGGGAAAACACAAGCTACCCCATCATTAAACCGCAAAGACATTTCAACTTAAACAGGCTCAAAAGGACGAATCTCATGTGATCCCATTTACGTGCGGTGCTTAGAAGTCTCAACTGCAGAGATACTAATATAAAGCGGAACCGTGGGAGCCAGGCGCTGGGGGAGGGGAATAGAGAGTTGTTGAAATGTGTGTGTAATGTTAGCTTGGAAAGATGGAAAAAGTTCTACACGTGGATGGTGGTGAAGGGTGTATAACAAGGCAAACGGACTTAATGACTTTAGTGAAAGTGAAAGCCGCTCAGTCGTGTCTGACTCTCTGTGACTCCGTTGGCGCCTCTGTCCGTGGGGATTCTCCAGGCAAGAATACTGGAGTGGGTTGCCATTCCCTTCTCCAGGGGATGTTCCCAACCCAGGGATCGAACCTAGGTGTCCCTCATTGCAGGCGGATTCTTTACCGTCTGAGCCACAAGGGAAGCCCAATGATAGTGAACTATGCATCTGAAAATGGTTAAGACAGGAAATAAAGCTGTAACCCACTGGGGAAAAATGGTTAGCATGGTATATCATATGTTATGCATATTTTATCACTGTAAAACACAATACTTTGTAAATCTGACTTAAATAGGCATTAAGTGAAGGCATGACCTTTCAGACAGAGCTTTCTGGACTGTAGATTCATCTTAGGATTCCGTTAAAAATTTGCTAATTGTGCATAGGGGTGTCTCATAAAAGTACAAACGTGGAGGATTTCACAATTTTTTTTTCCCCTGGTGGACTCACGGCACACATTGTGGAATCTACTTCCCAAGCAGGGGTCAAACCTGCGTCCCTGGAAGTGAAAAGACCAAGTCCTAACCACCTGGACCACTGGGGAACTTCCCACACGTATTCAAAGCAATAAGATTTAGAAATACTGACCATTAAGAAAATTACACAAACTTTTTAACAGACTATAAATCACAATGAATCCAACTGAGGCTTATGAATTTATCCATATGATCACATTGTCAAAAATGTCGTTCTTCCT
Source organism: Bubalus bubalis (assembly GCF_019923935.1). Lineage (NCBI taxonomy): Eukaryota > Metazoa > Chordata > Mammalia > Artiodactyla > Bovidae > Bubalus > Bubalus bubalis. The sequence continues at coordinate 6,521,151 of NC_059181.1, read as the reverse complement.
GTGACGAAAAACAACATTTAGGAACAGAAACCCAAGTATATTCCTTTGTAAAAGTCTAGTCATGTTGAGTATTGGGGTCATCATGTGAGTGTGTTTGCATAAGTGCTCAGTCGAGTCCAACTCTGCGACCCCATGGACTGCAGCCCACCAGCCTCCTCGCTGTCCATGGGATTCTCCAGGCAAGAATACTGGAGTGGGTTGCCATGTCCTTCTCTAGGGGATCTTCCTGACTTATGGATTAATCCCACGTCTCCCACTTGGCAGATTCGTTATCACTGAGCCACCTGGGAAGCCCCAGAGTCATCATAGGAAGACTCAAAGGGTATTACTCCTTACCACAGAGCTTCAGAGCCAATGCCAATAGTCACTAACCTACTGTGAAACATGATGAAGGGCAATATTCAATATATGCCAAGTTTGGGGGCAAATCCTAAACCAGCCAAGCTCATACTACTGACATTTGAAAGTGAAAGTGAAAGCCATTTAGTCGCGTCCGACTCTTTGCAACCCCATGGACTGTACAGTCCATGCGATTCTCCAGGCCAGAATACTGGAGTGGGTAGCCTTTCCCTTCTCTGGGGGATCTTCCCAACCCAGGGATGGAACCCACATCTCTGGCATTGCAGGCAGATTCTTTACCAGCTGAGCCACCAGGGACCCAAGAATACTGGAGTGGATAGCCTATCCCTTCTCCAGCAGATGTTCCTGACCCAGGAATCGAACCGGGGTCTCCTGCATTGCAGGTGGATTCTTTACCAACTGAGCTATCAGGGAAGCCCATTTGGGGTCAGATAATTCTTTGGTGTGTGAGAAGGTGGGAGAGGCTGTCCTGTCCATGGTGGGGTGTTTGGCAGCATTCTCAGATGCCAGGATCACTCCTTCCCATCAAATCAATCATATATGACAACCAAACACGTATCGAGACTTTGCCAAGTGTCCCGGGGTGAGGCAGGGTGGCGGGGCGGGGGCGGTGGTTAAAAGACTGCCCCCAGTGGAGAACCCCTGTCCTCAAGAAAGAGATCTTCAGGAACCGCCCATATTTACAAAGAAAACCAAAAGGTAACACTAAGAAAAATTACACTCTCTGATTTGCTCTAAGAGTCAGAAGTAGTAACAGATGTCAGAAATGAAAAGAAACCTGCCATCACCTTCAGGTCATTTTACAACCAGAAGCTACAGCCAATTTCAAGCAAGAGCTTATTCTTGAATTTTAATTAATCGGAATTCAATGTCCATTTATACCTTCCCAGGTGGTGCTAAGCAGTAAAGAACAAGCCTGCCAATGCAGAAGACATAAGAAACAAGGGTTTGATCCCTGGGTTGGTAAGATCCCCTGGAGAAGGGAGGGAATGAGAATAGACCCACTCCAGTATACTTGCCTGGAGAATCCCCATGGACAGAGGAGCCTGGTGGGCTACAGTCCACGGGGTCACACAGAGCTGGACACGACTGAAGCGACTTAGCACAGCACAATGTCCATTTGCATCAAGTTCACGAAGAAGAGACTTACTAGACTCCCGATCCATCAGTTGAGGGAATGCCCCTGCCAACAGCATGAGTTTTTGTGGGTTCGAGAGGAAAGAAGTGGTTTCTCAAGAGACAGTGGGTTTTTTCCTGAAAACCTGGAGAGAGGGCATGTCTGTGGGCTCTACCTCTGTGTCCTGGGGATTCAAGAAGGCAAAGGTTGTTTGGACGAAAAGAACACTGAATAAACCTCAAGCGAAGATCGGAAGCAAGGGCTGAATCACGCTGTCAGAACAGCATCTCATCACGCAGGAGATCATCAGCGGGAGACCTCAGAAAATGAAACTGCACTACATCATTATCCATGTGCAATTCATGTCTTCCAATCAACTAGTTATGGTTGCCAGGGCACCTGGATGCTTTATGGTTTCTGATAAGACAAATGAGCAACACCCTACGTCTAGCCCACGGCACCCCACGCCTGCCGAACAATACCCATGTTCCAACCCATGCCACTGCCTGTACCATACCTTAGTATGAAAAAGCCCCGCAACCAGGTTGGTCTGTAACACAGCGGACGGTCCAGATGAGATTCACAGAACACGCTGTGTTGCCCCTGCTACAGTGTCTGGTTCTAACCATCAACAATTCTACCGGGAATGTCTCCAGGCTCCAGGTAATCACCTGTCTCAGCATCACGGCTAATTCTAAATGCAGTCCTTTGAGCCCTTTTAGGACTTTATGAACAGAAAAGAGTTGGTGAGAACGGGCCACCCATCCCCTTATACTAGGCCACACCTCACCCCAAAGGACCAGTTTCAAAACTGGGAAAGGATTACATCAAGGCTGTTAATTGTCATCCTGCTTATTTAACTTATATGCAGAGTACAGCCAAAGTTGTGATCAACCTAAACAGCATATTAAAAAGCAGAGACATTACTTTGCCAACAAAGGTCTGTCTAGTCAAGGCTATGGTTTTTCCAGTAATCATATATGGATGTGAAAATTGAACTACAAAGCAAGTTGAGCACTGAAGAACTAATGCTTTTGAACTGCGGTGTTGGAGAAGGCTCTTGAGAGTCCCTTGGACTGCACTGCAAGGAGTTCATCCTAAAGGAAATCAGTTCATCCTAAAGGAAATCAGTCCTGAATATCCATTGGAAAGACTGATGCTGAAGCTGAAGCTCCAACACTGGCCACCTGATGCAAAGAACTGACTCCTTAGAAAAGACCCTGATGCTGGGAAAGATTGAAAAGAGAAGGTGACGACAGAAGACGAGATGGTTGGATGGCATCACCGACTTGATGGACATGAGTTTGAGCAAGTTCTGGGAGATGGTGAAGGATAGGGAAGCCTGGAGTCCATGGGGTCTCAAAGAGTTGGACATGACCAAGCAACTGAACATCATCATCATCACGCGAAATGCCACGCTGGATGAAGCACAAGCTGGAATAAAGATTGCAGGCAGAAATATCCACAAGCTGGAATCAAGATTGCCGGGAGAAATATCAACAACCTCAGACATGCAGATGATACCACCCTAATGGCAGAAAGATCATTCTTGAAAGGACAAAATTACAGAGCCGGAGAAGTCAGTGGCTGCCAGGAGCCACAGAGGGTGACCATGCAGTGGGGACACGCAGGGGTTTTCCTGTGCCAATGGAACGGTTTCTGTGTTGGATTATGGTGGGGATTACTTAAAGCTCCACATGATTATAGCTCACACACTGTCCATACGCAGGCAGGCACACACCCCAAAACTGCTAAAATGTAGACCAGGGCTGCATCAGTGCACAACTGCAGATGTCAGTTTCCTACTTTTGATGACATAGTATCTTCACGAAAGACCAGGGAAGGCGGGGGAAGGTACCCTAGACCTCAATTTGCTATTTTTTTTTTTTGCTTCCCGGATGGCGCTAGTACAGGAGATGTAAGAGACTGTGGTTTCAGTCCCTGGGTTGGGAAGATCCCCTGGAGGAGGGCGTGGGCAATTCCCTTCAGTGAGAATCCCATGGACAGAGAAGCCTGGCGGGCTATACATCTCATGGCGTCGCAAAGAGTGGGACACAACTGGAGCACCAGACCATGCACACACATATTTTTGCCAGGTCTTGTGAGCCTGGTATTATTTCAAAATAGAAATCGTCAAAAGTAACAGTGTCTCACTCACGAATGGATACACCAAACGTGGGCTATTCACCCAGTGGAATGGGGTCTGGTAATCAAATGGAATGCAACAACACCATTGAACCTTGGAAACGTTCCACCGAGTGAAAAACCAACCGTCCAGGAAGCGCACACACTCTGCGTGATTGCCATTTACACGAAACATCCAGAATGAACAAATCCAGAGATGCTGACCATCAACGGGCGGTGGCTGGGGACTGGGGGAGGCCCGAACAAGGAGTGAGCTCTCATGGGTCCATGGGGTTCTTTGGGGAGCGAGGAAATGGTTTAGAATCAGTTGTGGCGATGGGTGCAGAACTCTGTGAATATTCTAAAAACCACCGAAGTGTATATATACTCTGAATGGGCGAATTGTCGGCTATGTGAATAACAACAGTGATCAAGTTGTTAATACCATATGGCCGTGGCTGGCAGACGAGTTATGTAAGTATCTTGCCATGATTTACTGTTCTTTCTTCACCCCAGGGGGCTGGGGGTGGTTGGTTCAAAAGGTCACCTATGATATTGTTTCAAATTACATGCAGCCCATCTGTTATTGACGGGTATGTGACCCCAGGCGTGTCTAGATAAAGGGAGATAGCAGCTCTGATGCTAAGAGAATCAGAATCAGACTCCTTTGGGCACTGTGCAGGCAGGGTTAACATCAGGGCCCTTGCCTTTTCCTTAGGGAAGCCTGGCGTGCTACAGCCCACGGGATTGCAAAGGGTCAGACACGACTGAGCAACTAAACAACAATTACCCCCATCACTTCCCTGCATTCCACCAGGCTGGCTTATCAACTTTTCCCTTTAAAGAGGAAAAAGAAAATCTTATTGCTCATTTCTCGCCTTTGCCCATAGAACCCCCCATCTAGAATGCATATCTTCACTATGCATTGAGATCCCAAACGCCACCAAAACCAGTCCAAGTCTCCCCTTCAAGACGAAGGTCCAGCCTTCCTCAGCGGCTGCAAGGCAGGTTAGTAGATCCTTCCTGGGAATTCCCACAGCAGGAGACGTCTGCACCGTCCATGGGACACCCATCCATGCCACGGCTTTCTAAGACCTGTCACGCCTTCCCCAAAAACACGAGACACATCTCACTTAATCTCCACACACTCCACAATGCTCCAGAAGTAAGAGATTCAGAGAACAGTCACCCCAGAAACAGAAGACTTTCATAAAAGGGGGGTCTTGAAAAGGAAGTTCTTGATCTGGGTGAGACCCGGGCCTTGCTGCAAGCTGGGTGAAATACAGCAGCCAAGATGATGGCTCCAGACCCCAGAGATCCCCGTCCTAAGAACCCTGCCTGGGTTCTCTGTGTTCTCACGACAGTGCACATGGGGCTCGGACGGAAGGAAAACGCCTCCCCAGGTGCCCCCAGCACAGGCCACGTGGCCTCACGATGCTGTCCAACAAGGTGTTTATGGAAAGTTCTGTCTGGACCACAGACTAGGCCGTGGATGTCTGTCGTTTCCAAACACATACAAGACAAGCATCAAAAAAAAACAAAAAAAACACACCTCTGTTTCTCATAAATCAGCCATCCGAGGGAAAATAAGTACCTGCAATGTTCTCAGGAATGAGAGACCATGAAAGAAATGATGTTTCTTGCAAAAGCAAACAATAACCATCTCCATCTCTCTTTCCTAAAATTTCTGACTTTCCAAAAGCTCCATGAAACAGGAGTTTATCACGAAATGCCAACACAGACAGATACACAGCATGTTTTGGTTACCAAATCAACTATTACAAAACATCTTGAGAAATTACTGTTTCTGGTACATACAGCCAATAAGTAATAGTAAATTTTTTTAAATACATGGACCAGTTGACAGGATACTTCATTATAGAATAAGAAAGAAATCCATTTTACAATTTTACTTACTCAGAGACAAATGTAGGCAAATCTCGTCTTCCTTCTGGGATTTATTTTTAGGCCTGTTTTCTGTCTTCGGTTACCTGTCAACAAAAATACATCCAAAATCAGGCAAAAAAAGAAGTCAACGAAACCCACTCCAGTATTCTCGCTTGGGAAACCCCATGGACAGAGGAGCCTGGTGGGTTACAGCCCCTGGGGTCTCAAAAGAGTTGGACATGACTTAGTGACTCAACAACAACAAATTGCCCTTTATCACACCGAGTATTTTTTAACATCTTTTTTTTTAATGCAGTAAATATTACAATACAATCTGGAAAATAGATCCTGGTGAATTCAATAAAAATTGCCAGATCTCCCTTGTGGCCGTTCAAAAACAAAAAAAGTCAACAAAAACATCTCAACTACATTCTCGACCGTTCAAAGACTTAACGCAGATTTCTGAAGCAGGGGGGGTCTTAGGAAGCTGAAACATTAACAGTGTCAGATGGTGGGCAACCACCATCAGTGAAATTTAGTCTTTTGTCTCTACGCATACAGTGAGCCTGTTCACGTGAAATCTGTTCAAAACTCTCAATCTCAAACTAGTTATGATCACCTCACTAGATATTCCAGTCACCCCTAAACACGAGACACATCTCACTTATCTCTGCACACTCCACAGGGCTCCAGAAGTAAGAGATTCAAAGAGCGGTCATGTAGCCAGCTAGAGCATCTAGCCAGCTCTCACTGTTCTCTAAGCACCCTAAAATACACTAAATGAAAAACACAGGTTATTTCTCGCTCGATTCGATGCAACTTGGCACATTCTCACTGAGAATCCGGCATCCAGACGTGTGGGAAGAGCAGACGCCGCTCAGCGATGCTGCTGTTGGGCATCAGGGAACACTTGATGTCTGCGGTCGTGGGACACTTAAGTATCTGGACGGTGAGAAGGGGGGATCTCAGCAAGAACACAACATTGGCAACAAACCAGTAAGAAAACGCCCAAGACCATGTAAGAGAAGTGACGACGCTCGAACTGGTAGTGGGGGAGAAGTCACCGTTGGCCACAGAACTGAGCTCACACTGGGGGCCGAGACAGGGCACCGTGAGAAGGGAGCCCTTGAATGCACATGCAACCAGCCCACGAGCGCACACGTCCAGTGGCGATAGCGACCTGGGTAACGGGGACACAGGGAGGAGGGGCCGGGTGACGGTGCTGCAGAAGCGAGCGACAGTGGATCCCGGGCCACGGAGGACTCTGCCAGCCTCAGAAAGGAGCCTGACTCCTCCTCCTCGGTCTCTCTTCACCCGGCACCAGGCTGAACGAGAAAAGAAAATCTGACCATCCCCCCACTTAAAATAAAACCCTTCAGGGCTCCCATCATTCTCAGGACAAAAGGCTTAGAGAAGCTCTCGCCCAGCAGAGGAACACAGGTGAACTCGCAAAGGACCGGAGGGGAACACGGAGGTGGAGAGAAGACGCACGGAGTCCGCGGTGTCCTGGAGATGAGACGCGGGGGATGCACGGGTCAGCGCATGTGTGCTGGGGTCGGGGGCAGAAGCAGTAAGGATGCCTTCCAGGTTCACAGCTTGAGCAAAAGGTGGGATGTTTGGGAAGTCGGAGTGGAGGACAGAGCAAAAGCTTTTGAAGGTGTGAACTTTTCCTGAAACCCCTGTTGGCTCTCCCACTCTCTGAGCGGATTCTTAAGTAGGTGATCTCACATGTCTGAGCGGGAGGCAGAGGTCACAGTCCCAGAGTTAAGTCTGTGTAACCAATGGATTTCCCTGGTGGCTCAGACGGTAAAGCATTTGCCTACAATTTGGGAGACCTGGGTTCGACCCCTGGGTCAGGAAGATTCCCCCGGAGAAGGAAATGGCAATCCACTCCAGTATCCTTGCCAGGAAAATCCCATGCACAGAGGAGCCTGGTGGGCTACAGTCTGTGGGGTCGCTAAGACTCAGATATGAGTGAGTGACTTCGTTTCACTTCACTTCAACCGTGACCCCTGGAGCTGTGGGCCTGGCTGGGACGCACCTGGGGTGGGATTTCTCCTCCTCAGCAGTACTGGCATTGGGACCAGATCACTCTACGCAGTGGGCTTCCCAGGTGGCGCTCGTGGTAAAGCCACCAGCCAACACACTGGACATTAAGAGATGCAGTTTCGATTCCTGGGTCGGGAACATGCCCTGGGGGAGGGCATGGTAACCCACTCCAGTATTCTTGCCTGGAGAAATCCCATGGACAGAGGAGCCCAGTGGGCTACAGTCTATGGGGTTGCAATGAGTCGGACACAATGAAGCAACTCAGCAGGCACGCACGCATTCTCTGGGGTGGGGATGGGGGGCTGTGCTCCTTGTGAGAGGACTCTGAACAGTATTTCAGGCCCTATCCACTCGACACCATAGGAATCCTGCCATCCACCCAGGGTGTGACAACCAAACTGACCCTCGCTGCCCAGTGTCCCCTGGACAGCACGGTCACCCCACTGAGATTATCTCAAGATTACCACACTAAGGCTTCCCAAGTGGCGCCAGTGGTAAAGAATCTGCCTGCAGGAGATGCACGAGACCTGGGTTTCGTCCCTGGGTCAGGAAAATCCCCTGGAAGAGGGCATGGTCACCCATGCCAGTATTCCTGCCTGGAGAATCCCATGGACAGATGAGCCGGGGGGGCTACAGTCCATGGGGTTGCAGAGAGTCAGACACGACTGAAGTTAAGTGATATCATATGACATCACTTTTACGTGGAATCTAAAAAAAAAAAAAAAAATGTAATACCCTGGCAGTCTAGCGGTTACTGGTTAGGACTCTGACCTCTCACTACCCAGGGCCCAGATCAATCCCTGGTCAGGGGGGAAACTAAGATCTCACAAGCTGTGCAGCACAGAAAATTAATAAACAATAAAAAAAAAAAAGGACAAATAAATGATACAAATGAACTTCTTTACAGAACAGAAACAGACTCACAGACACAGAAAACAAACAGATGCTTACTAAAGGGGGAAGAAGGGTTGGGATAAATGAGGAATTTGGGATTAAGATATACACACTACTATGAATATATATAAAGTGGATACATAACTAAATTAATTGCACAGCACGGGGAATTACAGTATCTTTCTCATAACCTATCATGAGAAAGAATCTGATAAAGAATAGATTCGACGGTATTCCTACAAATGTAAAGGCCACCACCGAACCCAGAGGAGGAAGATCTGGCCAGTGAGACAGAGAAACAAGAGCGCAGCAATGCGGGATGAAAACCGCAGACAGTTCGGTGTTCCTGGCTTCTAGTGACAGCCGCCACTCAGATTACTGGGGGAAGACTAGCAAGTGACCGCTGCTGAGACGGAGGACTGGAGTGGGGAACCCGTGGCTGATAGGATGATAAGGACAAACACATACTGTCTTCTCTGCATCTGCTCCCTGCACGGAAGAAACCTAGGAAGACTTCATGGAGGTGGCAGCATCCCTTGCCACAAGAAGTCAGGGGAAGAGGAAGGTAAAGCGGCTGCCACGTGAGCGGTACTGGAGGTCAACGGGTGGGCGCAAGCAGAGGGCATGGAAGTTTCCCAAAATGTCAGAGGGCGGGTGCTCGGAAAAGAGGATGCCGACACCAGAGTACGGGAGGGCTGGTTGGTGGGGGAGAAAGGGCTGCCCCACACAGCACAGGAAACAGACCCCCTCTCCCCCACCGCCCGATCAGCGTAGACCAACCTCAGTCTTGGGGCCACCCAGCGTTAAGAACAGCTGGCTCCAGGGCCGCCCCACGACCACAGCCGGGAGAGCAGGGGACCAGTTCAGTTCAGTTGCTCAGTTGTGCCCGCCTCTTTGCCGACCCTGTGGACTGCAACACGCCAGGCTTCCCTGTCCATCCCCAACTCCTGGAGCTTGCTCAAGCTCCTGTCCACCCAGCTGGTGAGGCCATCCAAGTATCTCATCCTCTGTCATCCCTTCTCCTCCAGCCTTCCATCTTTCCCAGCATCAGGGGCTTTTCCAATGAGTCAGTTCTTCACATCGGGTGGCCAAAGTACTGGAGCTTCAGCAGAGGACCAGAGCCAAGCTGTTTTCTGACTTGCTCCCAAACCATCCCGAATCCCCCTACCCCTCGAAGGAACACATCTAGACCACCAGGAATTGGGGTTAAAGGGCACCTCATGAACTTCCAGTCTTGCTCTCTTTTTTACCACCCCCCCACCAAGTGTTGTCTAAGCTTACAAGGAAGGGCCCACCCTCTTGGCAGACAGTGCTCAGAACCCTTTAACTCTTATCAGTTTCAGGTAGGTCGCTCAATCGTGTCCAACTCTTTGTGACCCCATGGACTGCAGCACGCCAGGCCTCCCTGTCCATCACCAACTCCCGGAGTCCACCCAAACTCATGTCCATTGAGTCAGTGATGCTGTCCAACCATCTCATCCTCTGTCGGGAGTCCCCTTCTCTTCCTGCCCTCAACCATTCCCAACACCATGGTCTTTTCCAATGAGTCAGCTCTTCACATCAAGTGGCCAAAATACTGGAGTTTCAGCTTCAACATCAGTCCTTACAGTGAACACCCAGGATTGATCTCCTTTAGGATAGACTGGTTGGATCTCCTTGCAGTCCAAGGGATAACTCTATCAAAAGGCTGACAAAAGGTGCCCCATGCACAGTCAACTCCACTGCTCCATTCTATCTTCCTTCCACCAAACTGCTATGAACATATATTCAGTTTTAAAAAAAGAAAAAGTTTTTTTAAAAAAAAGAGAGAGAGAGAGAAACAGAGTTACAAGCCTCACTTTGCTCCTAATTAATTATAAGAAACTCTCTCCGGACCAGAGACTCCTCAGCTGTGAAATGAGGGTATTAAATTATTTATAAGGTTTCACCCACATCAAAAAGGAAAATCGGAGGAACCATTTTCCTGTTGACTTCCTTGGTAAATTCTAAGAGAAAATACCTTGCAGGGAACTGAACCAAGAATTTGCAAAGGGATTGCTTTGGGAGGACTTGGTAGAGAGAGGGGGGTGGGCGGCAGACGGGTGTGAAGAGTAATTCATCTGTGTTCCATAGCCACCTGAACACAGAAATACATCCAAAGCAATTTTTTTTCCCCTCTTCTGAAGTTGCCATAATGATGAACATGTTCACCCTGGAGAAACTCGAGTTGTACCATCATGAAAAAAAAATGCGAAAAATGTAAAATATGTTTTCCGAAACCACGAAACATGACACAGGAGCTGCAGTTTCCTTCCAAGTCCTCTTCTTCTTTTTTTTTTTTAAGAGAGCTCGATTTAACCTGGCTGAGCCCCAGCAGCTCAGATACATTCTGGTGGGAGGGGTCTCAACGCCAGAGAATTCTAACCGCTTCATTTGCTACATACTTGCAGAGTTCAGGTTCTGTATGATGAAACTGTTGTTTCCTGCACTATCAATTTCACCCAGTGCTTTTTATATATTTGGATGATTCAGTCCATATTAGATTTTTTTTTAATTTAATTGGAGGATAATTGCTTTACAACGCTGTGTTAGTTTCTGCTGTACAACAACAAGAGTCAACCCTAGTATATGTATGTCCCTTCCCTCTTAAACCTTCTTCTCATCCCCGTACCCCACCCCAACCCTCTAGGTTATCACAGAACAGAGAGCTGGGTCTCCTGTGCTATACAGGCAGCTTCCCAGAAGGCTAGTTATTTCACCCGTGAAAGTGAAAAGGGAAACTCGCTCAGCCGTGTCTGACTCTTTGCGACCCCATGGACTTGTAGAGTCCAGTGGACTTCTCCAGGCCAGAATACTGGAGTGGGTAGCCTTTCCCTTCTCCAGGGGATCTTCCTGATCCAGGAATCAAACCGGGCTCTCCCACATCGCAGGCAGGTTCCTTACCAGCTGAGCTACCCGGGTGACACATGGTGGTAATTGTGTATATATCAGTGCCACTGTCTCAGGTCACCCCACCCTCTCCTTCACCCGCTGTGTCCACAAGTCTGTCTCTATTCCTGCCTTGGAAATAGGTTCATCGGTACCACTTTCCTAGATTCCTACCAGGCTCCTCCATCCATGGGATTTCCCAGGCAAGAGTACTGGAGTGGGTTGCCATTTCCTTCCCCAGGGGATCTTCCCGAGCCAGGGATGGAACCTGGGTCTCCCGCATTGCAGGCAGATGCTTTCTTTACCATCTGAGCCACCAGGGAAGCCCTCGGTTCCATACACACGCCTTAATACATGACATTCGGTTTTCTCTTTCTGACTGACTTTCCTCTGAATAACACACTCTAGGTTCAGCCACCTCACTAGAAACATGAGCTCAGTTCAGTCGCTCGGGCGTGTCTGACTCTTGGTGACCCCGTGGACCGCAGCACACCAGGCTTCCCTGTCCATCACCAAGTCCTGGGGCTCACTCAAACTCACGTCCATCGAGTCACTAGAACCTACTAGACGGTTAATCCTTTAAATTTGTGCTTTCTCCAATGGGGCTAATTGTGTCCCCTGCCCTCCCCTCCCCCAGCCGCCGTGACTGGACACGGGGCCATGTCTGGAAACATTTTCGGTCCTCGGGACTCCGGGAAGAATGTTACTGGCATCGAGTGAGGCCAGAGAGGCTGCTAAACCTCCTACAGCACATAGAACATCTCCCTTCATAAACAGCTAGTAATATCTGTCTCAAATGTCAGTATCGCCACGGCTGAGAAATCCTCATTTGAACCATACTAAAAATTAAAAAAAAAAAAAAATTATTTATTTAGTGGTGCCGGGTCTTAGTCGTGGCATGCAGGCATGTGGGATCTAGTTCCTGAAGGGAGATTTAACCCAGGGCTCCCTGCACTAGGAAGGAGGAGTCTTAGCCACTGGACCACTGAGGAAGTCCCCATACTAACATCGCTATAGTTCTGCAGAAGGTATATACTGTGTATCATGTTTATTCTTTTCAAAGTAACAGAATACGTACACTACAGATGAAGCAAGACTTCTCATCTCAGCTGCAACCTTTCCAGCATCATCTTTCCCCAATTCTGCTCTCCAAAGCAACCACATTCGAATCATAGAACTGTTTCTACGGTTGGCAATATTCCCTGGCATGGACTCACATGATTCTAAATAAGCTGCTGTACAATATACCCTATCAACTTTAGAGATCACTTACTTGGTTTTCTCACATACAGATGAAGATTTTGTTTTGTAAATTCCGCTTACTCCCTGGAAGAAAAGTTATGACGAACCTAGACAGCATATTGAAAAGCAGAGACATTACTTTGCCGACAAAGGTCCATCTAGCCAAGACTATGGTTTTTCCAGTAGTCGTGCATGGATGTGAGAGTTGGACTATAAAGAAAGCTGAGCACATAAGAATTGATGCTTTGGAACTGTGGTGTTGGAGAAGACTCTTGAGAGTCCCTTGGACTGCATGGAGATCCAACCAGTCCATCCTAAAGGAAATCAGTCCTGAATATTCATTGGAAGGACTGATGCTGAAGCTGAAACTCCAATCCTTTGGCCACCTGATGCAAAGAGCTGACTCATTTGAAGAGACCCTGATGCTGGGAATGATTGAAGGCAGGAGGAGAAGGGGATGACAGAGGATGAGATGGCTGGATGGCATCACCGACTGGATGGACATGAGTTTGAGTAAGCTCCGGGAGTGGGTGATGGACAGGGAGGCCTGGTGTGCTGCAGTCCATGGGGTCACAAAGAGTTGGACACGACTAAGCAACTGAACTTCCCACCACCCATCCTGGCTTACCCTTCCACATTTTTCCAACAGTGTAACATGTTTTGGTTACATATAAACTCTACATGCGCTATTTTGACAATGGAACAGGCACTTTCAGGCAAGCAAGCGGTAGGGTTATGATGCCTTTCTTCGGTCTAACTCTTTAATTTTCCTGGGATGATTTGGTTGCCTTTGTTTTTCTTTGATAATTCCTCCAACAACCCTCCACCGTCTTTCAATTTTTCACTCAGATAACCTGGCAATTCTAAGTTCACCCCAACCACTGCTCTCCTGATCCCCCAAATATATACACACACCAGACCTTCCTCCTGAAATTTCTGGACTCTGCTCCAGTCTCTACTTGTCAGAGTGAGATCTGCTGAGACCAGATGGCCCAAGATCACACCACCAGCATCGTAACAATTCCTTCCGCCTCTTTCTGTTTCAGAGACCCCAACTCTCCCCCCTTTCTTGGTTTATTGTCTCCTTTTGATGGAACACATTCTCCAGCAGCTTCCTGAGAAAAGTGAAGTATGAAACCTAAAAGCCTGCTGATAATCCTGAGTATGGACAAATCTCTTTATGCTACTCTGAAGTAACAACCCATGAGGGAATGAACGCAAAAATCTGAGTGAAAATAAATTGTCATAGAATTCTAAGCTCAGTCTGTTTTCTGACTTAAGAAATATGATGTCATTCTGATTCCAGGCCCTTCCTATGACTCTTTTCCATCCAAAAAAACAAACAAAAAAAAGTGCTTAGACGCTGCCTTTATCCTTGATTTTCTACAATGAAATGCTGATGAGATTTCAAGTAGTAATTTTTGATATGCTCAATTTCTATTCTCTCTTCTATTTGGTTTGAAATTTCTGTCTTCTTCAGATTGGAGATTCCCCTCCTTCCCTCTGCCCCCCTCCCCTCTGTTTTCCTGGAATACTTATTAGGCAAAATCTGAATAACCATCTCTCATCTGTCTGACAATATTTCCTGCACTGTATCTCTTTTGCCCAGTAAGGTATTCATTTACGTCCTATCTGAAAAGTGAAGGGCTTCCCCACTAGCTCAGCTGGTAAAGAATCCACCTGCAATGCAGGAGACCCCGGTTCTACTCCTGGGTCGGGAGGTTCCCCTGGAGAAGGGATAGGCTACCCACTCCAGTATTCTTGGGCTTCCCTGGTGGCTCAGCTGGTAAAGAATCCATCTGCAATGCGTAATGACCTGGGTTCGATCCCTGGGTTGGGAATCCCACTCCAGTATTCTAGCCTGGAGAATTCCATGGACTGTATAGTCCATGGGGTCACAAAGAGTCGGACACAACTGAGTGACTTCCACTGGGAAGTAAGGGCTTCCCAGGTAGTACAGAACCTGCCTATCAGTGCAGCAGATGAAAGAGACCTAGGTTCGGGAAGATCCTCTGACATAGGAAATGCCAACCCATTCCCATATTCTTGCCTGGAAAATTCCATGGGCAGAGGAGGCTGGCGGGCTACAGTCCACAGGCTCGCAAAGAGTCAGACACAGCAGAGCATGAACACAAGTACGGGGATTCATTTAGCCACGTGTGACTACTGAGCAGTGGAGAAGTGGACAGTACAACTGAGGCGTTGACTTTAAATGGAGTTTGCTTTTCATTAATTTAAGTTTAAAGAGTCATACATGGCCGGGGGCTACCATGTGTGACACAAACCTAAAGATGACGACCAAGAGGAAAAGAAGGCAACCAAGGAAGGTCAATGCCTTTAGCATTGACCCTAGATGATATTAAACACGGAAGAAAAGAGTGCGAGCAATTTCTAAATCCCCTTGTTTACTATTTTCAGCATGAGGTCCCAGGATGTAATTCCTTAGGGGTCTCCTTCCTCGGAAGAGTTGGAGGACCTTTTGGCATGACGTCAGACAAGCAGAAGCAACTGTCTGCTCCTAAGATGATGTTTTATTATACTTGGTGTGTAAACAGGGCAGCCAAGGGTCCTCTCTCTCCTGAGGGGGGAGACAGGAAATGAAAGTCACTCAGTCATGTCCAACTCTTTGTGACCCCATGGACTGTAGCCCCGCCAGGCTCCTCTGTCCATGGGATCCTCCAGGCAAGAAGACTGCAGTGGGTAGCCTTTCCTTTCTCCAGGAGATCTTCCCAGACCAGGGATCGAACCCAGGTTTCCCACATTGTAGGCAGATTCTTTACCGTCTGAGCCACGAGGAAAGCCCAGGTCACCTCCGTATTTCTCAGAAAAGAGAAATCCGTATCGTACTCACAGCATCACAACATAAAGTAGAAGCGAAACGTTAAAAATAATAAAACACAAGGGAGAGATAACAGGTAAGCTGCAGATGGCAACTTCTTCAAACGCCACCCTTGACGGCTGTCATGAAGCCCTGATCTCAGCACACTTGGCAAGAGAACACGGTTCTCTACACGTGTTCTAGCAAAAAACACTGCTGCTTCGTGATGGGTGCTCCAGGGGACAGAAACTACAGCAGCTGGCAAAGGCCTTCTCTGTGCGTTCGTTCATTCACTCATTCAACAATCGTCACAAACTGGCATCCATCTATGATCAGAAAACAGAGGAAAATCAAACCGGACAGCCCGCCACCAAGCTGCCCAGAGTCTTGTTTGATCAGAACCACTGGGAACCTTTTACGAAAGTGCAGAACAGAACACAGCCGGCACACGCCACAGCTGTGCATTTACAACAAAGAGTAGGATCGCCATGCAAAAAAAGTCACTCCTCTTATTTCAACTCTGAAGAAACCCAACCATACTAGCATTCCAGCGAAGTGAAGTCAAAGTCACTCAGTCGCGTCTGACTCTTTGCGATCCCATGGACTGTACCCGCCAAGCTCCTCTGTCCATGGGATTCTCCAGGCAAGAATACTGGGGTGGGTTGTCATTTCCTTCTCCAGGGGAATCTTCCAGACCCAGGGATTGAACCCAAGTCTCCTGCATTGCAGGCAGACTCTTTACTGACTGAGCTACAAGGGAAGCCCTTGTAGCTTTAACACTAGTGAGCACTGGCACCCCAGGTATAGGGAAATAAAAATTCAGGAAACACGGCTCATTTTAAATTTAAGGATCAACAGGGAAACATATTTTCTTCTTCTACTCTTCTGGTAAGTCATTTAATATGCACTCCGTCCTGCAAAGTGACATTTTATTATGCTTGTAGATTTTTTTACAAGCTCAGCGTTAAAAGTATGAGTTATTCAAATACAGACACTAACCAAGACATTTATATAAACATGATTTCTTGCTCAGCGCATTATGACACTAATAACAAGTATTTCATGCTTTGTAGAACTGGCAAAATCAATGCCTGCGAGCCTGTACTGGCGTGTATGAGCACACATATATTGATATATAGACACATGCATCATTTACCTCACTGGAAGGACTGACGCTGAAGCCGAAGCCCCAATACTTTGGCCACTTGATGCGAAGAGCTGACTCACTGGAAAAGACCCTGATGCTGGGAAAGACTGAAGGCAGGAGGAGAAGGGGACGACAGAGGATGAGATGGTTGGATAGCATGACCGATTCGATGGACATGAGGTTAAGCAAAGTCCAAGAGATAGTGAAGGACAGGGAAGCCTGGCGTGCTGCAGTCCAAGGGGTCCAAAGAGTTGGACACGACTTGGAGACTAAACCACCACCTGACCACGACAGCAGGCTGAACCATACACACATCACACGTGACAAATGAAAAGTGCTTTCCCAACTCACACGATAGGCCACATAAATTTCACACGGAGAGACTAAGACAGGACTTGTCACCTGAAAATATGGTACGAGATAGGTAACAGAACATGACCCAACTAGCCTTCTAATTCTGTAACCATCCAGAGCTACTATCAACAGAAAAAAAAAAAAACAGGCCCATGACAAACTTTAATAAGCTATCTACCAGTCGCACAGAATATGTTGGCAGGCAATTTTATTTGGTGGCGTGAAATTTTATTTAACAAGAGAAAACGAATCACAGCACTTAAAGAGGATATATTAAAGCATCAGGATAACACGACCTTTTTTGTGTTCAGCAAACTGTCCATCAACAGCCACTACGATCTCTACACAGAGACCGCACGAAACGGTAAAAATAACCTTCAGGTGAGACATCGGTTTCTGGTTTACAGATGACACTGTGAGTGCACCACACGGTACAAAACAATCCTAGTTAATCTTCTCCTCATCTCCCAAAGCACCCTCTCCACATTTTGCAATGAGCCATTAAGAGAACTTTCTTTTTTTTTTTTGATGTGGACCATTTTTAAGCCTTGATTGAATTTGTTACCACATTGCTTCTTGCTTCAGGTTTCGTGTCTAAGCAGTCCTCTTAAATGTAATTGTCAAGCACAAGACATGTTACCTACTGGCTGAAATCGTCATACACGTTTCTGAGCAGCATATGGCATCGGCGTTGACGTTTCTGTCATCTGCAAACACTTCCTACTCCCTCCCCGCCTCACCTGGAAAGCTAAACGGTATGGTCCTCAATTCCGTTTAACGACACACCTCTAATATCATCCCTTTGGGAAGACGATTTAATTCGACTCTGTGCTTACATAAACACCTCAGAATCCAGGACACCAATGGCAACGATCAGCTCATTCAAGAACAGAATCTGAAAACGCAGGCACGCACACACACCTTCCGATTCACAGATCGAAGTTCTTCTGCAAATGTCGCCTCCATATTTAGGACATCAGAAAGTTATCCCAAGTAATGCATGGATAAAGTAGCATATATGCTACCATGTGTAGAATGGATCGCTGATGAGGAACTGCTGTATAACACGGGGGAGTCCACCAAGGACTCTGCGATGACCTGGAGAGTTAGGATAGGAGAGTGGAAGCAGGTTCCAGAGGGAAGGGATATATGTATCAGTTCAGTTTAGTTGCTCAGTCGTATCTGACTCTTTGCCACCCCATGAATCGCAGCACGCCAGGCCTCCCTGTCCACCACCAACTTCCAGAGTTCACTCAGACTCATGTCCATGGAGCCATCCAACCATCTCCTCTGTTGTCCCCTTCTCCTCCTGCCTTCAATCTTTCCCAGCATCAGGGTCTTTTCCAATGAGTCAGTTCTTTGCATCAGGTGGCCAAAGGATCGGAGTTTCAGCTTCAGCATCAGTCCTTCCAATGAATTTTCAAGACTGATTTCATTTAGGATGGACTGGTTGGATCTCCTTGCAATCCCAGGGACTCTCAAGAGTCTTCTCCAACACCACAGTTCAAAAGCATCAATTCTTCAGCACTCAGCTTTCTTCATGGCCCAACTCTCACATCCATACATGACCACTGGAAAAACCACAGCCTTGACTAGATGGACCTTTGTCAGCAGTGATGTCTCTGCTTTTTAACATGCTGCTCTAGACTGGAGACATTCCAGGTTGCCACAAGTGGGGCTGAAACCGAGGGCTTCTCACCACCAGCAAGCGCTGACAGGTCACGGAGCACACACACCTGCCATCTGTCCACACCTGGCTCACGCACACAGCCCACACTCTGTCCGGCCCAGCCACATCCCAAGCCCATCTCCTTCCCCACAAGCTCCCCTTGCTGGTTTCGCATCCCCCAGCCTCACACCCTTGAGAGAACCCATGAGTCCAACCCAGGAGCGTCTTCAAGCCTCCTGCCACGTCTCACCCTGTCTGCAAGCTCCCCGCTGAAGCCACATTTTTGCCACCAGGGGCAGTTCCTCCAGGCACACTCCTGAGGTCTCATAATGAAAGTGAGAAGACGAGACAGCTGGCATGAGACGTGGACATCCCCCGTTATTCTATCCGGGATGCATTTGACCTGGTGACCAGGAGTGTGCATGCTCGGGCCAGAAGCTCTGGGACAATCCACCCCTTGCCGGTCATACACACCCCAGGGCCAGGATTCCTCATGCCTCCAACCCCTCATCTCTTCATGAAAAGGGTTGTTGCTACTGAGTCTCTAAGTTGTGCCTGACTCTTTGGTGACCCCACGGACTGCAGCCCGCCAGGCTCCTCCATCCATGCGATTTTCCAGGCAAGAACACTGGAGCGGGTCGCCATCTTCCTGACTTGGGGATTGAACCCACATCTCCAGCACCGGCAGGCACATTGATTCTTTCTTTACCAGTAAGCCCACCAAGGGAGCCCTGTCCAAAGGGGGACAGGTGACCAAGTGACAGAAATCTAACTGACCTTGGGGAAACGAACTGGGAGAACTCACTGTATGCACAACCCTGCCTATGGACCACGTGGCGTGTGTGTCCAACTCTGTGCAACCTCACGGACTGCAGCCCGCCAGTCTTCTCTGTCCGTGCGAGTCTCCAGGCAAGGATACCGGAGTGGCTTGCCATG
Source organism: Bubalus bubalis (assembly GCF_019923935.1). Lineage (NCBI taxonomy): Eukaryota > Metazoa > Chordata > Mammalia > Artiodactyla > Bovidae > Bubalus > Bubalus bubalis. Next base: position 6,501,647 of record NC_059181.1, on the reverse strand, counting down.
CTTTCCTCCGGGGGATCTTCCCAACCCAGGGATGGAACCCGCGTCTCTTTGTTGTTTACCACGAGTGCCCACCCAGGAAGCCCGAAACGCCACACAAGTCATTGGATAAAATCAGTTTCATCAATGCCGTCCATTCATTCTGGAATCAGCTCACAGCCTGCTCACCAAGGATACTTCTGACCGCAGACAAGACATCTGTGAACCTCAGTTCCCTCTCCCTGTAAAAATGGGACAAAGCCCGTTACGCGGCGGTGGGGAAAAACAGAGACCCAGGAAGTAAAAATACACAGAACAGCTCCTGGCCCATCAAACTTATTAAATCAGAGGCTCTTATCGACAGGGAGACGCTGAGGCCCTGAAGTAATCCAGAAAGTCATTCCAAATCTTTCCTCCTCCTAAGTGGAGAAACAGCTATGCTTCCTGCACCAACTCCTTTACACTTGCTTACGGCGAGATCAGTGTGAACTCTTCTACTTCCATAATCTTGATTTCATTTCCTGCTTTTCAACTCAAGGGATGATGCATATTCAAGGCTCTGAAGCCCAGTATTCAGTGGAGTTTAGAGGCTACTGCCCAGCCACACTGATGGAGACAGAAAAAGAATTTCCGCTTCATTCAATGTACCTTTAAGCCCAAGAATTCATTTCTTAATGGGTTTCTTCCCGCCCTCTGCCCCGGCCCAGTAAATTTAAACGATTCAGGACCTTTGTTAATTGTTACAAATCTTCCTTTCATAGACTGCTTTCAAAGAACTTTAATTTTCAGGCTTACAAGGCCCTAGAAAGTTTAACCAGGGTCTGCTCACAAGCTGCTTTTGACACTGCCCTCATCATCCTAAATTCAGACACACACTTTGCCCTGACGGACTTCATCAGGAAGCTTCCAGATTAAAATAAGATGCCACCAGCGCATCAGAATTCAAAAGCCACCGTAAGTCAACAGAACTTCCAAGAAGCCACCGCGCTCTCTCATTCACGAAAATACCTAAGAATTTTCCACCTGGGAAAAGAGAAGGAGAAAAAGATTTCAGGTAGGTCCCACACACACACACACACACACACACATAGCAAGAGTAAAATAATTCCCTGAGTGTGTGCTTAGTCAAGTCTGACTCTTTGCAACCCCATAGACTGTAGCCCACCAGGCTCCTCTGTCCATGGGGATTCTCCAGTCAAGACTACTGGAGTGGGTTATCATTTCCTCCTCCAGGGGATCTTCCCAACCCAGGGATCAAACCCTGCACGGCAGGCAGATAGATTTCTTTACCCACTGAGCCACCAGGGAAGCCCTAACTGGGGAAAAATCAGGCCCAACAGAAGATAGTGTCACGAAAAATGAGATAAAGCTAAAAGGTCAGCACAGTAGCTTAAGTCAGCCATCAGACACAACTTTACATCAACTGGAAGATTCTCAGTTTCCTAGATGTCTCTTCAAAGAAACCAATATGATTAGATAGATGCCTGATTCACAGTATGCACAAGATGAAGAACATACAAGGATCCAAAACACAGAGCTTTCTAGAGTTTGACACACATGCAAAACTTCTCCCCTGGGTCCTAGAGGGGAGACTACGGACGCCTAGAACCTCCTAAGTGTGGTCCAGCAGATGACTGGGCCACTTCTTAAAATAACCCTTGGTGTCAGATAACCGTCCAGCACCAAAGCACAGCTAAGTAAATTAAGTTGAATATGGCAGCAGCCTGCACACCGCCCCATGGCCTCGTTTACTCCAGGGGTACGTCTCACAAGTGCTCAAAGTCCCAACTGGGCTGCAGGTCTCTTGTGAGGCGGGGGGAGGTCACAGAAACACATCACTGTTTATCGTAAACACATTTCAGAGCCAATAAATACACCGCTTCGCCAGTATTGCTTCTAACGGTTGCCTAGTAACCCACGGTATGGGTGAGATCACACTGGGAGTTCCACTGCTGCGAACAATTCCTTGCGATCGTAAGCGATGCCCCAGTAACACGAACAGAACGATCTTTCTTAAGTGTCAAAAACCTTGCAAAACCACCTACCCTAGAAAAAGAAAGCTACATTTTTATTACCTACTGTTCAAGGGAAAAAGTCCTAAAGGCAAGATTACCCATGGCCGTAAATTTCAGGAAGCCTTTGTAATTATTTCTGTTTGTATTCATCACAATACATGGGGTCTGCCGGTGAAATAGAATAGCAGCACGACATGGGAACCACACCGGGGGTGGGGTGGGGTGGGGGTGGTGTATGGGTGTGTGTGTGTGGGTGTGTGTCTGAACAAATTTCCTGGTTTCCTGAGAAACAATTACATAACACTTGGCGCTGAAAGTTTTCCAGGGACTTCTCTGGTGGTCGGGTGGTTAAGAATCTGCCTTGCAGGCCAGGGGACACAGGTTGGGAACCGGGATTCCCACGTGCCGTGGCTCTACTAAGCCCGAGGGCTACAACCAGAGATCCCACGTATCTCAACTAGAGAGTCTCTGCACTACAATGAAAGATGGCATATGATGTGACAAAGATCACAAGTGATGCAACTAAGACCCAATACAGCTAGATAAATAAATGAATGATTAAAAAAATTAAAAAAAAAAAAGACCTTCTGCAAATTTGAGTTGAGAATTTCAGGAAAAACATCCAGAGCTATTTACAACCTTTATTTCAGGAGAGCAACAAATCCTTTTTGCTTTTTGCTTGAGATGATCCGAGTTGATCCTTACTGCCTCAAGGTAATGATTACAAGGGCTGGATACCAGCTGAGCCACCAGGGCAGACCAAGAAGACTGGAGTGGGTAGCCTAGCCCTTCTCCATGGGATCTTCCGGACCCAGGAATCGATCCGGGGTCTCCCACGTTGCATGCAGATTCTTTACTAGCTGAGCTATCAGGAAAGGCCTTTTCTCTCTCAGAACAGTCCCAATTTGGAGAGACAAATCATATGGCCACTGAGATATGAGAGACAAGTCAACAACCAAGATGTACTAGGTTCTGGGACAACGAAGTAAGGATGTCAGGGTCTCAGACGTGGGTTTCTGCATAAAGAAGAGTTTGTCGTTCAGTCATTAAGTCGTGTCCAACTCCATGGACTGCAGCATCCCAACTCTTTGCCACCCCACGGACTGCAGCACACCAGGCCTCCCTGTCCATCACCAACTCCCGGAGCTTGCTCAAACTCATGGCCATCCAACCATGTCATCCTCTGTCGTCCCCTTCTCCTCCCGCCTTCAATCTTTCCCAGCATCAGGATCTTTTCCAATGAGTCGACTCTCATAAATGAGAGGGGAGTTAAAAGTCCAGGGCCATCTTCTCGCAGGGGCTTTTGGAATGCACAGAGAAGAGCAGAGACTCATAAAGAGTGGTGCTCCATCTGGAAATTTAGGGTCTCGGGAAAAACTGCACAGAACAAGCCCGGAGTCCTGACTCACAGTCTGTGCCCGAGCCCTGAGTCTCTGCGGGCCCTTGAGGGCCGGGATTGCCCACCCTGCCTTCCTCTATTCAGAATCCTTCACCAATTCTCCCATCCACTCAGACCACGCTCATCACACTGCAAAAACTCAAAAAGACAGACCGAGATGATTTGCTCGGTTTATTGCTTCAAGGAACGCACGGTCTTTCATCAAGTAGGTGATGAACATCCCCTAAATCCCTACTCGACAAGCGACACTCTGGGCCTTATAAACAGAGATTAAGACGTTCTTAGAGAGAAGATGAGGAATGCTGGGGAGGATGTGGAGAGACTGAAACGCTCACGGGTCCTGGATAGGAACACAAAACCACACAGCCACTCTGGAGAACACTCTGGCGGTTTCTTAGAAAGTTACACACACACACAGACAGTCTCGCAGTTCCACCCTGAGGAGTAAACCCAACAGAAACAAAAAGGCTTGTCTACACTGAAGCCTGCACACTATATTCAGAGCGGCTTATGTGAAAGTGAAAGTCGCTCAGTCGCATCCGACTCTGTGCAACCCCAAGGACTGTAGCCCACCAGGCTCCTCTGTCCATGGGATTTCCCAGGCAAAAGTACTGGAGTGGGTTGCCATGCCCTTCCCCAAAGGATCTTCCCAAACCCAGGTCTCCTGCATCGCCAGGCAGATTCTTTTATCATCTGAGCCACTAGGGAAATCCCATAGCAGCTTGTTCATAACAGCCAAATAGTGTGAAAAGCCCACATGTCCAGCAACTGAGGAACGGGTAAGCACAATGTGCTAGAGTCACTCACAACAGAATCAGTTCAGTTCAGTCGCTCAGTCGTGTCCGACTCTTTGCGACCCCATGAATCGCAGCACGCCAGGCCTCCCTGTCCATCACCAACTCCCAGAATTCACTCAGACTCACGTCCATCGAGTCAGTGATGCCATCCAGCCATCTCATCCTCTGTCGTCCCCTTCTCCTCCTGCCCCCAATCCCTCCCAGCATCAGTCTTTTCCAAGGAGTCAACTCTCGGCATGAGGTGGCCAAAGTACTGGAGTTTCAGCTTTAGCGTCAGTCCTTCCAATGAACACCCAGGGCTGATCTCCTTTAGAATGGACTGCTTGGATCTCCTTGCAGTCCAAGGGATTCTCAAGAGTCTTCTCCAACACCAATCACAGTTCAAAAGCATCAATTCTTCGGCACTCAGCTTCCTTCACAGTCCAACTCTCACATCCATACATGACCACTGGAAAAACCATAGCCTTGACTAGACGGACCTTTGTTGGCAAAGTAATGTCTCTGCTTTTCAATATGCTATCTAGGTTGGTCACAACTTTCCTTCTAAGGAGTAAGCGTCTTTTAATTTTATGGCTGGAGTCACCATCTGCAGTGATTTTGGAACCCAAAAGAATAAACTCTGATGCTGTTTCCACTGTTTCCCCATCTATTTCCCATGAAGTGATGGAACCAGATGCCATGATCTTTGTTTTCTGAATGTTGAGCTTTAAGCCAACTTTTTCACTCTCCTCTTTCACCTTCATCAAGAGGCTTTTTAGTTCCTCTTCACTTTCTGCCATAAGGGTGGTGTCATCTGCATATCTGAGGTTATTGATATTTCTCCCGGCAGTCTTGATTCCAGCTTGTGCTTCTTCCAGCCCAGCGTTTCTCGTGATGTACTCTGCATAAAAGTTAAATAAGTAGGGTGACAATATACAGCCTTGACGTCCTCCTTTTCCTATTTGGAACCCGTCTGTTTTTCCATGTCCAGATCTAACTGTTGCTTCCTGACCTGCATGTAGGTTTCTCAACAGAACAGCAGTCAGCAATTTAAAAAAAGGAGTGAAATACTGATTCATGCTGCAACACGGATGACCTCTGTAAACATTATACCGGAAGGCCAGACCCGAAAGACACATACTGTACGATTCCACCTGTTTGAAATGCCAAGAACAGGCAAATTCAGAGAGACACATAACAGAGGAGTGGTTCCCAGAGGCTTCATGGCGGGAGGCGTAGTAGTACCAACTGGCACAGGGATTCGTTTTAGGTGGTAAGTGTTCTAAAAACTGTATGTGGGGACTTCCCTGGTGGTCCAGTGGTGAAGATGCTGCACTTCCAATGCAGGGGGCACAGGTTCAAGCCCTGGCCTTGGAGGTAAGATCCCACACGCTGCAAGCGGCAGCCAAAAAATAAAAGTAAATTTAAAAACAAAAATGGGAGTATTTTAAAAACGATACTGTTGCATTCAGTGCACAACTCTGTGTGTGTGACGTGTGCACATTCTCAGTCCTGTCCCACTCTTTGCGACCCCACGGACTGCAGCCCGCCATGCTCCTCTGTCCATGGGATTCTCCAGGCAAGAACACTGGAGTGGGTTGCCGTGCCCTCCTCCAGGAGATCTTCCCGACCCAGGAACTGAACCCAGGTCTCCCGCATTGCAGGCAGATTCTTTACCAAGTGAGCCACCAGGGGCTCCTACTCCACACAGCTCTGTAAATTTGCTAAAAATCATTGAATTGAACACTGACAATAGATGAATTCTGATAGGTCAAGTATGTCTCAGAAATTTGCTTTGCTTTTTTTTTTTGGCTTTTTTAAAAAACACCTCTGACTCTTAAAGCAAAGATCATCTGTGTATATGTGCATGAATGTTCAACAAACCATAGTTACGTGGTCATCACACAATGAAAAATCCAAAGACAAGTTCCACCTTTTTTTAAAAAAATGAAACTCATTTGCTCTGGTACAAAGGAGTTAAACAAGTGCGCTGCCTCTAATGTGAAATGCATAACTGCACAATTTTAGTTGGGAAGAGGCCTATAGATAGGCTTTCTGATTCATATTACACCTGAACAGTAAACGCTCTTGAGTCGAATCATATTTACACATAACATGACTTTCAGCCCATCTGACATGAAAACTGAACGGGGGAACCATTTCTTGGCGTAGTCACAACAGAATCCAGAAGCGGAAACTCACCAGAAAATCTGCTTATGAGGACGCCGGAATCCCAACACCTGAAGCCCCAGTTAAAGTGAATTTCAAATTTGATATAAGTGGATTAAGAAATTCAATTTTCTCTTGTGACACATGACAAAATCTTCAGGAATGACAGGGAAATACATCTTTTAAAACTGCCCAGCAGCTAATCGACCTGTTGCAGGGACTCTTCACGCACGGCGTCAAGTTCGGCACTGCTGAAAAGATGTATGGAGCTCACGCACTGTAGTGTTAGCTCACTTCTGTGGAAGGGCCCTTCTATTTTGGACTGCATCCTCATTCAGTTCAGATCAGCTCAATCGCTCAGTCGTGTCCAACTCTTTGCGACCCCAGGGACTGCAGCATGCCAGGCCTCCCTGTCCATCACCACCTCCCAGAGTTTACTCAAACTCATGTCCATTGAGTTGGCAATGCGATCCAACCATCTCATCTTCTGTCGTCCCCTTCTCCTCCTGCCTTCAATCTTTCCCAGCATCAGGGTCTTTTTCAAGGAGTCAGCTCTTTGCATCAGGTGGCCAAAGTATTGGAGTTTCAGCGTCAGCATCAGTCCTTCCAATGAACATTCAGGATTAATTTCCTTTAAGATAGACTGGTTGGATCTCCTTGCAGTCCAAGAGACTCTCAAGAGTCTTCTCCAACACCACAGTTCAAAAGCATCAATTCTTCGGCGCTCAGCTTTCTTGATAGTCCAACTCTCACATCCATACATGACCACTGGAAAAACTGTAGCTTTGACTAGACGGACCTTTGTTGGCAAAGTAACGTCTCTGCTTTTGAATATGCGGTCTAGGTTGGTTTTAACTTTCCTTCCAAGGAGTAAGCATCCTCATTACAGAATTGGATTTCTGTAGGACTGTCATTTCGCCAGGTCATGCCAAAGAACGCTGTCAAACCTGGCCCATCTTAGCAGCACTTGTCAAGCACCGGGCAGAATAAGGATTAGCAAAAAGGGACACAATCGAACATAGCCAGGCTGTACTGCTCGCTGCAAAGTCCTGGAGCATGACCTCACACCCATTGGTAACTGAAGGCCGTCATCCCAGCATGTAACACTCCTGACCGTAACACCTGGACAGGTGTGCACCCATCTTAAGTCTCCCACAGCCGCTTAACACACACTCAGCTCTCTTAAGCAACACGGACTGATCTGTTTCGTCTCGGGCTGAGGGTCTACAGGGGTCACAGGGCTGTGCTCTGTCTACAGGCTCCAGGGGAAGAATACGGGGTCCCAATTTCATGCAGCTTTTGGAAGCCACCCGTCTTCTTTGGCCCACAGGCCCCCCTTCACTCCCAACCTCTGCCTCTCAGGACACATGTCATCTCAGAGTCCGACCCCTCCACTCCCTCAGCAATCCCAGAAAGGCCACGGCGTCCGCCTTCCTCTGAGGCTAGGGGGTCAGCCCAGTCCTCACCCCCACAATGCCTGCACCATCTTTTCCCCCTAAAACACCCAAACCGGAAGCATGTGACCTCAAAGGTCAAAAGAAATGGAACCACGACGTTCCCAGACCCAAACAGGAAGCCCAGTCAAGGCCGCCCTGGGCAAGCTGAGCCCAGCTCTGGAGGCGGCCCTACCCGCTCAGGGCCCAAGGAGTCCCGTGGGTCCTTTTCAGGTCAACGGGCAACACCCACACTTTCATCCCAGCCCTGCCCCCTGCAATGGGGGTGGCTGGCACCTTGCCTGTCTCTCCAAACAGTTAAAAGTTTGCCAGCTGAGCTAAAGGCTTCTTCCCAGCCACTGAGCAGCAGCCACAGCATGTGCTATGAAATGCTAGCACCTTGAATCCACATTCTTTTTCTTTCCTTAAAAAAAAAAAAAAAAAAAAACTATTTATTTATTTGGTTGCCCTGGGTCTCAGTTGCAGCTCTAGAAGGCTCTAGTTCCCTGACCAGGAATCAAACCTGGGCCCTCTGCTTCAAGATCACAGAGTCTTGGCCACTGGAGTGGCAGGGAAGTCCCAAATCCATACTTCTTTTTAATTCCCCTTTTTTGTTTTTTTTTTTAAACACCAAAACCATTTTGTATTGGGGGGTACAGCCAAAAACAACAGCACAGAGAACTCTGCTCAGTGGTATGTGGCAGTATGCACGGAAGAGGAGTTTGGGAGAGAGCGGATAGACACGTATATGTGTGAATGAGTCCCTCTGCTGTTCACCCAAACCCACACTCTTAACCTCCATGGTCAAAGTTAAGCGTGGGGAAATAGCCCACGTTCTCTCCACATACATGTTGGAACACAAGCATTTCGAAAGACTATCTATTTCACGCACCAGGAGCGTTCTGTCTCCGTATTTGTAGGGGGTTGTATGTTTCCATTCGACCCCCTCTGGCTAACCATCTCCGCTTCTGAAGCAGGAAGGTGTACAGGAGACCATACAACATAACCCACTCACGCGTGCAAAAGAAAACCATGTTGAAACCTGCCTCAGTAAAAATTAAATCTTGCACCAACTACACTTTCAAAACATGAGAGCAACTCTACTTTGGACTCCTGAGCAGAAGACGACACGAGGTCCTGTGACCGGTCTTCATATCACTGACACACACATCATCAACCAGATGCGGGCGGCAGGCACAGGAAGTTACAGTCACCTGGGGAAGATGCTGGGCATTAAAACCAGGTGTCGGGGTCCAGTCCCACGACACACGCCCTGGGCATGGTGACGGGCTCCTTTATGTGTGCCCACGCGGAGGCGTGACTGCACACACCTGAGTAAGCACATATGTGTCCATGCATGCATGAAACTTTAACGTTTAAAAAGTCATGCTTCAAAAGCCATGAAGTGAGGCTCCGAAATACTCTGCGTGCCAGTTTCTCAAGATGAGCACTATTAACATTCGAGGTGCTTTCCAGGTGGCTTCCGTGGTCAAGAATCCACCTGCCAATGTGGGAGACATGGGTTCAGTCCCTGAGTCAGGAAGATCCTCTGGAGGAGGGCATGGCAACCCACTCCAGTGTTCTTGCCTGGAGAATCCCACGGACAGAGGAGCTTGGTGGGCTACAGTCCATGAAGTTGCAGAGTCGGACATGACTGAATGACTGAGCACACGCACATGTGTGCAGACACACACACACACACACACACACACACAGAGTCTCGGTAGTGAGAGCTCTTGTCGGCACTGAGGCTTTGTCAAGCAGCATCCTGGCCTGCACCCACCAGAACTCAAGAACACTGCTCCTAAACCCCAGCTGGGACGAAGTCTTCAGACACGGCCAGATGAGCCCTGGGGAACGCAAGTTGCCACAGGCTAAGAACCACAGCTCTCAGCTACAGAAAGGTCCCCAGGATGGGTGTGGCCTGTACTTAGAGCATTCACGGTCCTCGAACCCAAAGCAATCTACTTTCCCAGATTGTTATGGATTACCATCAGAATTATCTTCCTTTTGTTCTTCCGTCTCTCAGTACTGTCTGACTCTGTGCAACCCCATGGACTACAGCACACCAGGCCTCCCTGTCCGTCATCAACTCCCGGAGTTTACTCAAACTCATGTCCACTGAGTCGGTGATGCCATCCAACCATCTCATCCTCTGTCCCCCTTCTCCTCCTGCCTTCAACCTTTCCCAGCATCAGGGTTTTTTCCAATGAGTCAGCTTTTTGCATCAGGTGGCCAAAGTATTGCAGCTTCAGCATCAGTCCTTCCGATAAATATTCAGGATTGATTTCCTTTAAGATTATTTTCCTTTGGGAGAGTCTTAAAAGTGCAATAAATTCTGCCCAACATTGTGTTGAGTGACATTCAGTTAAAAAGACGAGGATATAAGTTCTTACAAAGGAAAGCTTTAGAAGTCATTTTGTCATGCAAAAATAAAAAAGACTATTTTACTGAGATGACTTTGAAGAGTCTAACACAAATCAAAATCGTCTTCTTTCATTAGTTTCACACCAAAGCCTGCAATCAGGGAGAGAACTCGGGAGACGGTCATATTAACCCAGATTCCGTCTTTCCCTCACCTGACCGAGATTTTTGTAGGCTGCAAAAATATTACCTTGGAACGACTGTTTTATCTTCCTCCAACTGGCGGAGACAGAATGAAATGGACTGCTGGGGAACAGAGTCTACATAAAAACCAGTCCTTTCTCTTTATCTGGAACACCCATACGAATTTGCATGCTTCCATCTACTTCTTCCTCCGCCCCCCCCCACCCCGCCCCTGTCCCTCACTAATGGCATGGAGTCTTGGGCACGGTCAGAAAGGAGCATTTCTGAGATCTCAGGCCCCCACGGTTCCTCTTGAAAACTACCGTGGTCAGAAGAGAAAGGGTTCTCGCGATTTCTAAGACAGACCTCTCCAGCTTCGAACAGAGGTGGGGAACGGGCCTTGTCTGCCCACCACCCTGCCCCGAATCCTCAGAGCGCTGTTCGATCTGTTCCAACCACCCCTCCAGGCTTCCCACTCCATGTTGGAAGCTGGAAAAAGTGCTGATTTCAGGACCCGAGCAGAGAGGGGTCAAACTCATCATCTTCTTCTCCAAAGTTCCAGAGGGAAAGAATGGCTGCACAAAAGTAGGTCCAGACCCTGAGGTGTGCAAGTCACGATGGACCACCCCCCTACACACACACACACACACACACACACACACACACACATACAGAGTCCATGCTCAGAAACCACAGGTAGCCGAAAGCATCACAAAGTGTAGGGAACAACAGAACTCCTGTCCGCGAGCCATCTGTCTGTTGCAGAAGGAAGTGGACCACTCCTCTGACTTCTAGTCATAAAGCATAAGAACGTGTGTGGCTTTTATAACAGACAGGTCTGTACAGTGCCCAACACCTGATTCTGTACATCTGGGGCCAGTGCATCTTTCTCGAAAGGGCCAGACAGGATTGGTGAGCCAATGGGTGAAACAGAGAATGGGACAGAGAGATTATATATAACAAGAGAGAAAACAGATTTCTCCCAAACTGTCACTGACAAAATTCAAAATGTCACGGACAAGGAATAACGGACCGCTTCAAAATTGGGAAAGGAGTACGTGAAGGCTATATTATTGTCCTGCTTATTTAACTTATATACAGAGTACATCATGAGAAAAGCTGGGCTGGATGGAACACAAGCTGGAATCAAGACTGCCAGGAGAAATATCAATGACCTCAGATATGCAGGTGATACCATTCTCATTGCATAAAAAGAAGAGGAACTAAAGACCCTCTTGATGAAGGTAAAAGAGGAAAAGTGAAAAAGCTGGCTTAAAACTCAACATTCAGAAAAAACTACGATCATGGCATCCGATTCCATCACTTCATAGCAAATAGATGGGGAAACAGTGGAAACAGTGATAGATGTTATTTTCTTCGGCTCCAAAATCACTGCAGATGGTGACTGCAGCCATGAAATTAAAAGACGCTTGCTCCTTGGAAGAAAAGCTATGACAAACCTAGACAATATATTAAAAAGCAGAGACACCTCTTTGCTGACAAAGGTCCATCCATATAGTCAAAGCTATGGTTTTTTCCAGTAGTCATGCATGGATATGGGAGTTGGACCATAAAGAAGGCTATTGATGCTTTCAAACTGTGGGGCTAGAGAAAATTCTTGAGAACCCCTTGGAAAGCAGAGATCAAACCAGTCAATCCTAAAGCAAATCAACCCTGGATATTCACTGAAAGGACTGATGCTAAAGCTGAAACTCCAGAAGACAAGATGGTTGGACAGCATCAGCGACTCGACAGACATAAGTTTCAGCAAGCTCTGGGTGATGGTGATGGACAGGGAAGCCTGGCGTGCTGCAGTCCATGAGGTCGCAAAGACCCAGACATGACTGAGTGACTGAACTGAAAATACCATGAAGGCAGAGGAGAAACAAAGATGGAACCTATCAAAGCCACAAGCTACTAGCCCACGGAAAGTTCTTTCACAGAATTTTTCTCACGTACAAAATCGTTTGTCAAATGTTTACCATTTATCACACCAAATTATTAGAGACTTTTCCAAACTTCAGAAGCCAAAAATAGTTACGTGCCACTGGCTGGCTCGACCGAGGGCCGTGGTCTAGCCTAGGGATGGCACATGACTCTGGTTCAGCCAGTGAAATACACTGCAGTATTCTTGCCTGGAGAACCCCATGGACAGAGGAGCCTGGTGGGCTACAGTCCATGGGGTCAGCAAAGAGTCAGACGTGCATAAAGGCACTCACCCACATGCATAAACACACATCCACTGAATCCTGAGGGGCCGACTCAAGAACAGAGACATATCTGGACTTCCTTTTCCTCTTGGTTACACTGGCGTGATGATATTCAGGCCACAGAGTTCCTGCCGGGGTGAAAACTGTCGATTCTGCAGAGAGTCCTTCATTCCTGCTGCTCCTGAGAGTGGTTTCATTGACCTTCTTCAGTTCCTATGAGTCAGGCTTACCTTAGGCAGGAACTGATTCAGTTGTTTAAAATTAGGAACGCTGCCGGACACTTGCTTGATCTACAAAGGGATGTATGTCACTGGTATACCAACACGTCCAACACACGTGTGCATGTGTTAGTCACTTCAGTCACGTCTGACTCTTTGCCGACCCCATGGACTGTAGCCCACCAGGCTCCTCTGTCCATGGGATTCTCCAGGCAAGAATACTGCAGTGGGTTGCCATCTCCTCTTCCGGGGGATCTTCCCGACCCGGGGATCGAGCCCCCGACTCCTGTGTCTCCTGAATTCAGGTGGATTGTTTACCCGCGGGAAACCGGGGTTTGATCCCTGTATGGGGAAGTTCCCCTGGAGAAGGGAAAGGCTACCCATTCCAGGATTCTGGCCTGGAGAATCCCACGGACTGTATAGTCCATGGGGGTCGCAAAGAGTCGGACACGACTGAGCAACTTTCACTTTCACTTTCTTTACCCATTGAGCCATCAGGGAAGTCCATATGTATGAGTATGTGTGCGTATTTTATTGACAGGTTTGTTTTTGTTCAAAACCAAGCTGTACATAAAGTACACACAACATACACGCTTATAACCGCTTGCAAAACATCGGGAAAGATACTCAAGAAAACTATCGACGATGGTTACTCTGGAAAGTGAGATTATGACGGAGAGACTGCTTTTGTGTCTAACACACGCACCCTCAGGACTGTGAAATTTAAAATTTTTAAGTTAACTAAACAGCATGACTATAACCAATACATTCAAAACTAAAAGGAGGGTCTTTTGGCTTCCCTGGGTGGCTCAGTGGTAAAAAATCTGCCTGCAATGCAGGAGACCCAGGTTCGATCCCTGGGTTGACAAGATCCCCTGGAGGAGGAAATGGCAACCCACTCCAGTATTGCAGCCTGGGAAATCCCATGGACAGAGGAGCCTAGTGGGCTTACAGTCCATGCGGTCTCAAAAGAGTCGGACATGACTGAGCGCACACACACTCTTCCCAAACAGCATTACTATAACCCATACATACGAAGCAAAAAGGAGGGCTAAACCCAGAGAATAAACTCTCACCCACGAGAATTGCTAAATCTCCTTTGCAATCTTTCTCCCCACTTCTTTCTAAGGCAGCTCTCTCTGACAATATCTACCCTGAGGCTCATCCCCGTCTCTGGGCCAAATTAAATCTGGCCATGCGGTGTTCCAAGAAGCAAGAGAGAAACCTCTTTTCTCTGAGAGAGAACTGAATTGCCAAATCTAGCCTTAGGAGCTCAGGCCCACTCTATCAAGATTTCCACATTAGGTGCTGCATGTTTAATACATTAAAAAAATTCAAGAATGACTTGAGTTGCATCATAATGGCCTTACAATCATCCGCGTCTACAGAACAGAATTAGCACAGCTAATTATAGTTCAATTCCACCAAACACGTCCTTCCTTCTTTTTTTTTGGTTTGGCTTGGTTCTTATATTGCTTGATTCCCCAGGTCCTTCTTTATCCTGGCGAGTGACATTCTCTCTCCATTTGCTATTATGCTTACACCTTATACAGAAAGGACATTCTGCCTTTATGTCCACAGGAGAAGCAAAGTTAGAAAGTAGGAGAAAACCAATGCTGCATTCATACTTGATTAGATTGATAGAAAAAGCCTTTTTTAACATCCTTTAGAAAAACAATGAGAGAGGGATACGTGAACGATGCGTTAGGCCCAACTAAAAGTAACAGTCCCTGGGACTTGTCTCTGAAACTGGAGGGTTTTCTAAACAATACGGCAAGCAGTCGTGAATGCAGAAGCAGCCTCTTTCTCGGTTTCATCCTTAATAAAAATTATGGGGAAAAGAAATGCTGCCCAACCCACTGAATTTCGATGTGTCTGTAATTAACTGTCCTTTCTCACCTGTTACCATAAAACTTTTTTTTGCTTTTGTTTTTCTCTGCTAAATCCGCAACATACAGGGAATTACTTTGGGCCTCACTTCCCTCAAAGGATTTAATTTAACCCTCATGAACTTTCTAAGGAGGAAAAAAACACACAGCCAGAAGATTTCATCTTCAATGAAGGAGTCACACTGCCAGAAACGGGCCTTTCCGGTTCACAGATTCGCTCTGATTCCACGGGTCCGATGACCTGGTCTCTCCTGTAAACAGAACAAGTTTCAACAGCCCTTAATTAGGGCACTGGGAAGTCCGGGCTGCCCGCCTGGCTGTGACCACGTTCTCTGAAACGTGCTCATCAGGCTTCAGCAGGTCTGGGTCCCATGACTCAGGAGCTGCCCAAGAGTCGTTTCTTTGTAACTTGTGCTCTGGGCCTTATTCTTTGTCCTGATAACCCATCTAGGACACTTAACCCTTTGGAACCCAAACCCTGAGTTTTCAGTTCAGTCGCTCCGTCGTGTCCGACTCTTTGTGACCCCACGGACCGCAGCACGCCAGGCCTCCCTGTCCATCACCAACCCCCTGCCTGGCCCTTAAGTGAGCACTAGGCACGTGTGAGCTCCTGACACTGGGATCACGATGATGCTGATAATAGACCGTGCGATCTCAGTCCACAGGGCCCACGGCTTCGATTCTTGCTTCCTCCCTGAGCTACCAGGACCAGCCATCCGACATGCACAAACCCTGTTCCGCTGCCAGTGATGGAGGTCTTCTAGGATTCTGCCCAGAACCAAATCTATCCCGCCCTGGGCACCCTTCGGGAGCCCACCGGGTCAGGCTAGCTCTAACTCTCCGCCTACAGCCTGCGAGGATCACCTGCGATCGCTGCGACATGCCCTTCCGTTTGATTTGATATCAAGGGTTGGGAGGAGACGATTCCACCACGTGGCCTTCACCTGCTTGGCTGGGTACACGCGGCGTGCCAGGCTCTGTTCGAGGGGTGGGACTGCACGATCTATGTGCTAGAGCCCTGGCTGTAACACAGAGGGCAGTGTCGTGGGAAAAGAGTGAGGGATATACCTACAGATCATCAAAAGACAACACAGGAGTGCCATAACAGACTGCCCGCGGCGAATTACAAAACAAAGGGCAGAAAGTGCAATCTGGGTGGCAGAGAGAGAGAGACGCCCCGGGGAGAAGGTGACACCAGAGCCCAGTTCTCCAGAATAACCTAAATCAGTCACGACAAAGAAACAGGGTGTAGGGACCACAAGAAGATGACCCTTGTGTCTAACAGAAACCAACCTTTCCCAAGTGTCCACGCACCCAGATGGGCACCTGGGGCACCTCACTCAACTCACACAACCACCTTAGGAAATAAACATTGCCAACTCCCTTCTCCTGATTTAAAAGCCAAGGCAGGAAGGGGTGACCCTGACCGGGCACCAAAGCTATGCAACGGAGGAGCTTCGATCCACCCAGGCCCAAGTCACCTTCCAGGCAAGACCATGCCATTTCTAGGACACCCACGACCTCCGTGGGACCTCCGTGTCTCAGTGCTGTGATGAAGGTCACAAGAAGGGCTCTGTGCATTGGAGCGAGTACACATGTGTCCAGACATTCCTTTTCACCGTCCCCGCCGCCCCCAACCCAGCATCTATCCTTTTCCTCTTTGCGGCCACTCTAATAAAATCTTCGGAAGGGTAAGGAAAAAGTGAAAGTTGGTCAGTCATGTACGACTCTTTGCGACCCCATGGACTATACAGTCCGTGGAATTCTCCAGACCAGAATCCTGGAGTTGGGGAGGTTTTCCCTTCTCCAGGAGATCTTCCCAACCCAGGGATTGAACCCAGGTCTCCTGCATTACAGGCAGATTCTTTACCAGCTGAGCCACGAGGTAAGCCCAAGAAGACTGGAGTGGGTAGCCCGTCCCTCCTCCAGGGGATCTTCCCGACCCAGGAATCGAACCAGGGTCTCCTGCATTGCAGGCAGATTCTCTACCAGCTGAGCTCTCATGGACATCAACGTTCTAATTCCTTCTTATCAGCGTCTCCCCTACTTTTAACCCTAACCTGACCCCTCCACAGCCCTCCTTTTTGAGCACCACGTGCCCTGCAGTTTCTGGACTACACACACTCCATGCACCCGCCTCCCTCCACCCTGCTACAGATGGTCTGGCTGGTACAGCCCCAGGTCTGCTTCTCCCAGAGGCACACACACCGCAGCACTCAAGCATTCAACCTTCCCCCGGCCACCTGTTCCTCCCAAATGGCCATCCACAGACAACCGAACACGCTCCAGGGTCTGGACGCTTGACACCCCTTCCCGAACAACAAACAATAAAAAAGAGCAAATGCCACTGAAGAAACTGCTACAGGACAAGAGACAGAAACCTCCCATCCACCCTTTTCAATGGGGACCCTTCCCCAGGGGTCCAAGTGGTTAGGAATGTTCTGCCAATGCATGGAACACGGGTTCAATCCCAGGTCCGGCAAGATTCCACACGCCTCAGGGTAAGTAAGCCCGTGCACCCTAACTATTGAGCCTGAGCTCTAGGGTCTGTGTTCCAAGAACAAGAGAAGCTACCGCCCACCACCATGAAGAGCAGTCATTCTGAATGACTTCATCATCAATGAAGAGTCCCCGCCATCGCCATTAGATCAAAAGCCACAAACAGCCGTGAAGACCCAGCACTGGCCAAACAGAAATTTTAAAAATTATTTTCAAAATCCATCTCTTTACGGCCAAGAAAAGTCCCATAAACCAGACAGAAATGATCAAAACTAGAACAGCAGTGTGACTGCCACAAAGGCCATGGATCCCATGGACGGTCACATGCCAGGCTCCTCTGCCCATGGAATTTTCCAGGCAAGGATACTGGAGTGGGTCACCATTCCCTTCTCCAGGGGGATCTCCTCGACCCAGGGATCGAACCCAGGTCTCCCACATTGCAGGACGATTCTTTACCACCTGAGCCAGCAGGGAAGCCCTAAATTTTTAAAAAATTGTTTTAATAATTCTTTTCAAAACCCATCTCTTTACTGCAAGAAAAGTTCCATAAACCAGATGGAAACCATCAAAACAGGAAGAGCAGCAAGACTGTCTCACCTTTGAGGGAATAAGAAAAAAAAAAAAAAAAACAGAACACAAGCCAGACAAAGTAAACCTAATCTCCGGTCTCCATAAATCATTAACGTTTCAACAATGAACTGAATCCTCAGACACACGGCACAGACACCCATTTGGTTAACACTTGGGCTCCCGAGTCTGAGTCTCAACCCCTCCATGGCCCTCAACGCTCATGACCTGATCACAGACGCACTCCCAGCATCTCAAACACTCCTAGCTTGGGGCTGCTCGTGATCACAAAGACACACACCCCTTCCAAAGCCTTCAATCTTCCAGGTTCCACCATGCCACCCACCACTCCCGTGAGCAGCCCCCCACACACCCCAGTGCCTCTGTAAGCTAAAGCATAAACTCACTTAACGTTCATAGCAGCATTATTCATAATAGCCAAAAGGCAGAGACGAGCCACGCATCTATCGATGGGTGAGTAGGTAGAAAAAATGTGACATATACCCATGATGGAATACTGGTGCTGTTGTTCAGTCGCTCAGTCGTCTCCGACTCTTTGCAACCCCATGGACTGCAGCACACCAGGCCTCCTTGTCCATCACCAACTCCCGGAGCTTGCTCAAACTCATATCCATTGAGTCAATGATGCCATCCAACCACCTCATCCTCTGTCACCCGCTTCTCCTCCTGCCTTCAATCTTTCCCAGCATCAGGCTCTTTTTCCAGCAAGTTGGGTCTTCCTATCAGGTGGCCAAAGTATTGGAGCTTCAGCATCAGTCCTTCCAGTGAATATTCAGGACTGGTTTCCTTTATTGATGGACTGGTTGGATCTCACTGCAGTCCAAGGAGCTCTCAAGAGTCTTCTCCAACACCACAGTTGGAAAGTGTTGGAAAGACAATGGAATGTGATTTCAGCCTCAAGAGGAAGGAAGTCTGCTCCAACATGAAATGAGCCTCAAGTGAACGTAAGCTTATCACTAAAGGATACATCCTGTCTGATTCCACTCATCACAGAACAGTCAAATCCAGAGAGACAGAAAGTAGAACAGGCATGATCAGGCTCTGGGAGACAGGGAGGCTGGGCAGCTAGTGCTTCATGGGGACACAGTTTTGGTGTGGGCAGTTGCAAAGCTTCTGGAAACAAATGATGGTAAAGGCTGGGAACTGAACTGAAAGCCACAGAACTCAACATCTTACAATGCTTCAAATACTGATGTTTGCTATCTTTGTTACCCAGAAAAAGGCATAAACAAAATTTACAATTCAGTCCTTCCGTCCGGCAAGGCCCATCTCAGGAGTTCACTGGCCTGGCCGGAACGGCTTGGCTGGGCACAGATGACTGAAGGCTTCCACCCCCTGCACAAAGTTCTTGGCTGACTCTGGTTAGTGGCTACTTGACTGAGGAACTGCCCTGACCTGAGGAACCGCCGCGACTGAAAAGGGATGCTCCCCATATTTAACTGGCCCGCTGTGCCATCTGGGACCCATTCATTCGTTCCTTCAACAAGCGTTACGCAGCACCCGTTCACCTGATGCCAGGTACTTGCTCCAAACGCTCATAAACAAAAATCATCAAGACGTCCTGGACTGCTGAATATCTCCCAGGATGACAAAGGAACACGCGGTTTTACAGAGAAGTCACCAAGTGAAAAACCTATGACATTTCACCCACATACACAGATGCCACTTGCCTCGGGACTTTGCTCTTCACAGCACAGGTTGCAGAAAGCTCCATGCTGCTACAAGGCCAGGTCCCTTCACCCTGCGCCCTTGGTGTGATGCACAGAGTCTCCACTGCCATCTTCTACACCCCAAAGCTCACCTTCTACAGGGAGTCTTCCCACTCACTTTGAGACAAAGAATCAGCCTTCCCTGATGGCTCTGACGGTGAACAATTTGCCTCCTGCAATGCAGGAGACTCGGGTTCGATCCCTAGGTCAGGAAGATCCCCTGGAGAACGGAACACCAACCCACTCAGGTATTCTTGCCTGAAGAATCCCATGGACAGAGGAGTCTGGCGGGCTACAGTCCATGGAACTGCAGGGAGTCATACACGACTGAGAGACTAACACTTTCCCAGAGTGGCTCCCTGCAAAATAGCTTCTTGATTGCACCCTCCCCTGCCTGTCCTGGGCCAGTCTCCAGCCTCATTTCTCTAGTTCCAAAGGACCCCTGCCCTTAGCTAACTACACACGAGCTCAACCTCCTCTTATTATAGGAAAAAACAGGTTGTCCTGTCCTTTCCAACCCAACTGCTGCTGCTGCTGCTAAGTCGCTTCAGTCGTGTCTGACTCTTGGCGACCCCATGGACTGCAGCCTACCAGGCTCCTCCACCCATGGGATTCTCCAGGCAAGAGTACTGGAGTGGGGTGCCATTGCCTTCTCCTCCAACCCAGCAGGGCTTGGCAACTACTTGAGTGAAGGCCCCGAGCGTGCATAACAAGTACCGCAGGCTTTAGGGATCACACACGGACTGTGTTACGTGTGGCTGTTTGCTCCTCTTCCACGGCTGTTCAACATGTAAAATCATGCTTAGCTTAGGGAACGATAGGGGTACATGGACTCAGCCCATGAAAACACAGGCACCAACTCGATGTACACGTTACTCTCAGATCATTTTTTCCTCATGAACAGTTATCTTTTTTTAACTTTTTATTTTATATGGCAGTATAGCCAATTAACAATGATGTGATGGTTTCAGGTGGACAGCGAAGGGACTCATCCATGGATACATGGATATACATGTATCCCTTCTCCCCCAAACTCCCCTCCCATCCAGGCTGCCACATGACATTGAGCAGAGTCCCCTGTGCTGGACAGCAGGTCCTTGCTGGTTCTCCATGTTACATATAGCAGTGTGTCCATGTCCATCCCAGACTCCCTAACTATCCCTTCCCCATCCTTCCCCCTGGGAGCCATAAGGTTATTACAGAGTACTGAGCAGAGTTCCCTGTGCTGGACAGCAGGTCCTTGTTGGTTCTCCATGTTAAATACAGCAGTGTGTCCATGTCCATCCCAAACTCCCTAACTATCCCTTTCCCCATCCTTCCCCCTGGTAACCATAAGTTCATTCTCTAAATCTGAGAGTCTCTTTCTGTTCTGTAAATAAGTTCATTTGTATCATTTCTTTTTAGATTCCTCATATAAAGGATGTCATGTCGGATTTCTCCCTCTCTGAATGACTTACTTCACTGTATGACAGTCCCTAGGTCGGTTCATGTTGCTGCAAATGGCTTTACTTCACTCTTTTTTATGCTGAGTGATATTCCACTGTATGTATTTTAGGTACAGCTTTTGCTGTGCCCGTTTCTCTATGGAAAACAACAACAACAACATTTGGTGGTCTCCCCTCTTTCTATACAGTACGTTCCATTCTCCAAGCATGGGTCTTGAAGACCCCATGAAAGTCACCCCTCAAAGTCCAAGCTCCCCGCTCCCCTTTAAACACCTCCGAGCACCACCCAAATGGCCCCACTTTGTCCTGCCTGCTCCATCCTGCCTTGGACCTGCGTCCACCCCGACCGGTGGTCCTCACTGAAATGTCTCACACGTGCGGAGCGCTGAGCAAACACCACCACACTCACACACATCACCGTCTCCAGTTCCAGCGACCTTCCAGCACTATCACCAAGGCACACGTCCCTCATCTGCTGGGTGATCTCCCCAAGACAGCAAGAAGGAGCTGTTCCCGATACCCTTGTCTTTTTTAAAAGAAGAACTCTCAGCTTACATAGTACTGTCCATCAACACTACCTCAATTTTAAAAAAAAAATTTAATAAAATGCAACACCCCCCCACCCTGCTTCCAAAAAAAATAAAGAATGAGAACTCTCGTTTCTACGAGGCTATCCAAAGTTGAATTCAAGAGCTGTTCTCACCCTGATCACCATGCAGCACCAGCACGGCAAGGTTGCACAACTCCTCGCCCGACCTGTGAATCGGGGAACCGGTTCTGCTGCATAATTAACAGGTTCCATTCATCTGTCGACTGGGCGTGTCCCTCATGAGACAGCCATCATCAAAGACGTCTCTTGCCTATTTGATCCCTGCCACGACTGAACGCTTGTGTTTCCCCCAAAACCCGTGCGTGGAAACCCACCCCACCAAGGTGATGATTCAACTTGGGAGGTGGGGCCTGTGGGAGGTGATAGGACTTGAAATCGGGGTCCTCAAGAAGGGCAGGAGTGCCCTTATGAGTAAGATCCCACTGAGCTCCATCGGCCCTTCCAGCACTGACAACAGAGCAAGGAAACGATCGTGTTACGAACCAGCAAGTAGGCTCTCACCAGGCAACAAATGCTCCTGCAACACGACCATGAAAAAGATGTTTCTGTTGTCTTATAAGGCAGCCGGTTTATGGTATTTCGCCGCTCAGTGTCCAACTGTTTTGCAACCCCATGGACTGCAGCCCAACAGGCTGCATAGTCAAAGAAGGTTGCTGTGTGTTAGTCACTCAGTTGCGTCCGACTCTTTGTGATCCCAGGGACTGACTGTAGCCCACCAGGCTCCTCTGTCCATGGAATTCTCCAGGCAAAAAAATACTGGAGTGGGTTGCCATGTCTTTCTCCACGAAGAAGTTGGAACTAGTGGTAAAGAACCCACTATGTCTCTTATGTCTACCTGGCAACACAGGTAGACATAAGAGACACAGGTTCGATCCCTGGGTCACGAAGACCCACCCCCCCCCCCCCCCCGCCCCCGCCCCGGATGAGGGGCATGTGAACCCACTCCGGTATTCTTGCCTGGAGAATCCCATGGACAGAGGAGCCTGGTGGGCTACAGTCCATGGGGTCGCAAAGAGTCGGACACGACTGAGACAACTTAGCACACATGTTGTTTCCAGCAGGCATGTGTGGATGTGAGAGCTGGACCATAAAGAAGGCTGAGTGCCGAAGAACTGATGCTTTTGAACTGTGGTGTTGGAGAAGACTCTTGAGAGTCCCTTGGACTGCAAGGAGGTAACACCAGTCCATTCTAAAGGAGATCAGTCCTGAATATTCACTGGAAGGACTGATGCTGAAGCTGAAGCTCCAATACTTTGGCCACCTGATGCAAAGATCCGACTCATTGGAAAAGACCCTGATGCTGGGAAAGACTGAAGGCGGGAGGAGAAGGGGGCGACAGAGGATGAGATGGTTTGGATGGCATCACCGACTCGATGGACATGAGTGTGAGCAAACTTTGAGAGATTGTGGAGGACAGGATCGTGAGGGACAGGGAAGCCTGGTGTGCTGCACTCCATGGGGTGGCAAAGAGTCAGATACACTTTAGTAACTCAACAACAACAAAGGAAAAGACAGGCAAAGGAAACCAAAACTCCAAGAATGGGAGTGGGAGGAACTGGGACACTGAAATTGACAGCTGCACGCTACTGATTCCGTGTATAAAATAGACAGCTAATGAGAACCTTGTACACAGCACAGAGAACTCTCCTGAGTGCTCTGCGGGGACCCAACAACAGCAATAAGCTTATGGTATTAAGACTCCATCACAGCAGGACAAAGGGACTAAGGCAAAGCACCCTGAACAGATTCAAAGGTCTCAGGTTTCCGGGTAGTCAGCCCTCAAGCTCAGGAGCAGCATCAACTAACAACGGTCAAGGACTTCCCGGGTTGGCGGTCCAGCGATTAGGATTCCATGCTTCTATGCAAGGGCTGCGGAGGCGTCAACCCCTGGTCGGGGAACTAAGACACCCGTCACCCCGCCATACCACATGGTGCAGTCAAAATTAAAATATTTTCTTAAATTGAAAACAAAAAATTAAATTAACAAAGATCTAGGGTTAATGGTCCTCAACACAGCTGAATCCTCTCACAACACAGTGCCCAATGCAGGCCAGTCAAGGTCATCCTTCCAGTCACTCCCCAGGGACTTAGTAAGTACCTACTGTATGCCTTCCCTCATAGCTCAGTCGGTAAAGCCATCTGCCTGCAGTGCAGGAGACCCTGGGTCGGGAAGGTCCCATGGAGAAGAAAATGGAAACCCACTCCAGTATTCTTGCCTGGAGAATCCCATGGACGAGGAGCCTGGTGGGCTGCAGTCCATGGGGTCCCAAGAGTTGGACACGACTTAGCGACTAAACCACCACCAACCACCGCCACGACACACTGCTGGAAAGTGAGGTACAATCGAAAGCAAAATTACCCCCGACAGCAACATCTTCCACAGCCCGCAACAGAGACAGCAGGGCATTTCTGGCCCCAGCACACACAGATCAGGCAAGATGGTACGTGTCTCAACCGATGGAAGGTCCAAGATCCCTGAGACTCCCCCCACCCTCGCCAGGCCCCCACACTGACCTCTGCTCAGAGTCAGCGCTTTGAACCCCCATACTGAAACGAGTTCCCAAGGATCGCCTCAAAGGCCTTTGGTAACTCTGGAAGGCATCAGCGGACTGACCTTTGAGCAATTAATTACGTCAAGACTGAAAAGGAAAGAGCGGCAGAGGAGAAGCTCAAAACCACTCCAGGAAGAATCAACCTAAGAGAAAGACATCTGCGAACAGGTTTTTTTTTGCACTTGAGTTTTCTGTTCCAAGGGAGATGGCTTTCATCCTTCAAGCAGAAGAGAAATTAAAGTCATTGCCTCCGTGTGATAGCCGGAAAGGGTCTTTATGGTGAATTTCAACGAGCAGCCTGTGACCTGCACGTCGTTTCAGCATGCAGCTATGCTTGCTTCTCGGCGAGGTTAAATGAACTACGATGGTGGGCAAGCTGCCCTTCGCTTTCATGGCGACGTGAACCACGCTGCTGGGTCAATGTGTATGCTCGGGTTCCTTGCAAATTATTTCATAATTGTTACCTGTGTGTGCTGAACGGGGCTTACTTAACTTGCTGTGGTTATTGGCAACAGGACACCAACACCGCGAGATCAAGAGTGCTCGATTCCCACGCTTGGCCAGACAAGGGCTGCCCGATACACTTAGAATGTGACAAGTGTTATGTCATGGCCACACAATAACCATTGTAATACCTCACGCAGATGGTACTCTTCAAACAGAGAGGACACTCCTGGACCCATCACAGGATCAGTTCAGTTTGGTGCAATTGCTCAGTCGTGTCCAACTCTTTGCAATCCCCGTGGACTGCAGCACGCCAGGCCTCCCTGTCCATCGCCAAGTCCCAGAGCTTGCTCAAACTCATGTCGCTCGAGTCAGTGATGCCATCCAACCATCTCACGGGATAAGAACACCTATTACTGAGCACTTCAGGTTGTCAAGAGTCCCTTAACAATCATGCCACAATCGGGTATCTCACTGGTATACACGAGTCCTGAGGTATGTACTGGCTAATCCAGGCCAATCAATTTCAAGTCATTCTAGTGTTAAAGAGTGACTTCCCTGGTGGCTCAGACGGTAAAGCGTCTGCCTACAATGTGCGAGACCCAGGTTCGATCTCTGGGTCGGGAAGATCCCCTGGAGCAGAAAATGGCAACCCGTGTAAAAAATGAATCATTCAAAAACTCTTGGGGAATAAACCATAGGACCTTGAAGATTCATGCCTCCAGATCCCAATGTTACCCGTCTTTCTCATCAACATGCTATTGCTGGCCTGTTAAATTTACATCACTTTAAAACCTCCCATGCCCATAATTACAATAAAATAGACTGAAGCAGCAGCAGCAGCTCCCTGTAAATACTCTTTTCACAGTAGTAATGTATAGGTGCACCTAGATATAGAGTTTATACAGAGACTTATTCATACAGATGTACTTATTTATATAGACCGAGCTTCCCAGATGGCTCAGTGGTCAAGAATCCGGCCTGCCAATGCAGAAAACCCGAGTTTGATCCCTGGGTCGGGAAGATTCCCTGGAGGAGGAAACAGCAACCCTCTCCAGTATTCTTGTTTGGGAAATCCCATGGACAGAGGGACCCGGCGGGTGATAGTCCATAGGGTCACAATGAGTCCACAATTTAGCAACTGACTACACAGGCACATTTATATAGATTGGGGAAAACTGAAGGCAAGAGGAGAAGGGGACGACAGAGGATGAGATAGTTAGATGGCATCACCGACTCAATGGATATGAGTTTGAGCCAACTCTGGGAGATGGTGAAGGACAGAGAAACCTGGCGTGGTGTACTCCATGGGATCGCAAAGAATCGGACATGACTGAGCAACTGAGCAACAACAACAACTTATTTATATCCAAACAGGAAGAACATAAAGCATGTTTTCATTAGTACTAAGCATTAGGCATTAACAGTGGTCTACTGATTTCTAAGGGGCTTCCCTGGTTGCTCATGGCACCCACCAATGCTAGAGACGCAGGTTCGATCGCTGGGTGGGGAAGATTCCCTGGAGAAGGGAATGGCAACCCACACCAGCACTCTTGCCTGGGGAATCCCATGGACTGGGGAGACTCGTGGGCTGCCGTCCACGGGGTTGCAAAAGAGTTGCACATGACAAAGAGGCTAAACAACAACTGATTTCTAAACAAGTTAACACATGAGGCACTGTCAGCTGAACTCAACCGTAGCCCCCCAAGTATGACAGCCAGGGGCAGAGACGCTGTCTGAATTCCTGGCAACCCGATCCTTCTGGGCTGCTAATTCAACACCCCCCCCAACCTTCATGTTCTCAAAATACCGCATAAATACCAAACCGTCACCACGTCCTTACTCTTGGTCTAACTGTGTGCAAGGGAGTCCATTTATGCCTTGGAAATTGTCCTGACCTGAGGGTCACTGAACGAGCATCTGGAATGTCCAGGGAGGAATTCAGAGCACGTGGACGCTCTTCTCTGGGGGTCAGAACCTGAAAACTGCATGTTCTCAACACCTGAAAAGGGGAAGCACGTCTTCTCATTGAAGATTTTCACTCAGAAGGAAAGCAAAGTGTTTGCACAACTGTTTTCCTAATCTAGCTCCCTAACATCAGAACACTTTTCTGAAATTTCGTGTAAACACCAGTCGGGGCAAGACTGGTCAAAGAACCTGCCTGCCAGTGCAGGAGAGGCAGGTTCGATCCCTGGGCTAGGGAGATTCCATTTGGCGAAGGAAAGAACAACCCACTCCAGTATCCGTGCCTGCAAAATCCCTTGGTTAGAAGAGTCTGGCAGCTACAACCCATGGGGTCACAGAGAGTCAGATACGACCGAGCTAGTAACACACACACACTACAGGGGTTTTTTGTTTGGTTGGTTGGTTTTACTGTCATTTCACTAGTTCTTTAAGATAAATCCTTTGTTCACTTATTTTTAGCCTTATTTCTCCAATTAAAAGAGAATTGTAATAGGTCAACAAAGGTCCGGCTAGTCAAGGCTATGGTTCTTCCAGTGGTCATGTATGGATGTGAGAGTTGGACTGTGAAGAAGCCTGAGTGCCAAAGAATTGATGCTTTTGAACTGTGGTGTTGGAGAAGACTCTTGAGAGTCCCTTGGACTGCAAGGAGATCCAACCAGTCCATTCTGAAGGAGATCAGCCCTGGGATTTCTTTGGAGGGAATGATGCTAAAGCTGAAACTCCAGTACTTTGGCCACCTCATGCAAAGAGTTGACTCATTGGAAAAGACTCTGATGCTGGGAGGGATTGGGGGCAGGAGGAGAAGGGGACGACAGAGGATGAGATGGCTGGATGGCATCACTGACTCGATGGACATGAGTCTGAGTGAACTCTGGGAGTCGGTGATGGACAGGGAGGCCTGGCGTGCTGTGATTCATGGGGTCGCAAAGAGTCGGACACGACTGAGAGACTGATCTGATCTGATCTGATTTCCTCTTTATTGCTTTAAAGCAATAAAAATTTCCCTTTGGATTTGTCTCCTTAAGCCCAAGATTGTCTACGTACATCTTTCTTAATTCTTAGGTAAATTTTTTTCTTCACCTTTTACTAATTTATTTTTAAAGTTATTAAATAATAATCAGAAAATGTGCCTAGTCATATGTCAATTATATCTTCATTTAAAAAATGGAAAAGACGTTTTGTCTATAAAACTGCTACTTAAGAAACGCTGTGTAGGGACGGAGGCTCAAGAGGGAGGGGTATATACAGAGTTATGACTGAGTCACACTGTTTTACGGAAGAAACCAACACAACATTGTAAAGCAATATCCTCCAACTAAAGAAAAACTTTAAGGGAAAAAAAAACCCAAAGGGCAGTGGGAGAAGAACGCATGGATATGAAATAAGGAAGAGAGAGAACTATCCCGAAGAACACAGAAAGGAAACAGGTACTCACCCAGCCAAGACACCTGGGTCAACTGTTGACCCCGGTGGGACTGAATGGTGTCTTCCCCCAAAACTCAGATGATGACACCCC
Organism: Bubalus bubalis; assembly: GCF_019923935.1. Lineage (NCBI taxonomy): Eukaryota > Metazoa > Chordata > Mammalia > Artiodactyla > Bovidae > Bubalus > Bubalus bubalis. Next base: position 6,473,687 of record NC_059181.1, on the reverse strand, counting down.
TACCTCCCAGGACCTGAGAATGTGGCTGGAGGTGAAGACGGGTGTTTAAAAAAAAAAAAGGAGGTGATTCAGTTAAACGACATCATCAGGGTGGGCACGGCTCCCGTATGAGTGGTGTCCTTGTTAAGAGTGAAAACTGATCAGGACGCAGATATGCACACACAGAGGAAATAAATACCACGTGAGCACACAGGGAGGACACAGGATCCACACGCCAAGGGGAGGAGCCTGGAGGGAAACCAGCCCCGAGGACACCTGGATCTCTTGACTCCAGCCTGCAGGACACCGAGTACTCAATGTCTTCAAGAAGCCCAGCGTGCAGCCCTTAGTTAGGGCAGAGCCGACTAACACCCGCTCTACCAGGCTCTGCACCGCTCCAACACGTGGACAAAAAAAAAAAGCAGTAGGGAAGGAAATTCAGGACCCGTCTGGGCCCAGGCCGCCTGTCCCTTATAAATAAGAACAACGGATGTGTTTGGGTGGAAGACCGCTCCTCTAAGCCTCTCTTTTCTCACGTGTATAATGGGATCGTAACAGGAAGGTTGTTATTAGGATCCCCCGAGAGAAGGAATACGCAGTAGCCACCAAACTTCTCAGACCTCCCAAGTGCTCAATACACAGTTTGATTGTTCAGTCACTCCTTTCTGTCCGAATCTTTGTGACCCCGGGGACTGCAGCATGCCAGGCCTCCCTGTCCATCACCAAGTCCCCGAGGTTTGCTCAAACTCACGGCCACCAAGTCGGGGATGCCATCCAACCATCTCATCCTCTGTCATCCCCTTCTCCTCCCGCCTTCAGTCTTTCCCACCATCAGGGTCTTTTCCAATGACTCGGTTCTTCTCATCAGGTGGCGAAAGTATCAGAGTTTTAGCTTCAGCGTCAGTCCTTCCAATGAATATTCAGGACTGATTTCCTTTAGGATGGACTGGTTGGATCTCCTTGCAGTCCAAGTGACTCTCAAGAGTCTTCTCAAGCACCACAGTTCAGAAGCATCAGTTCTTTGGGGCTCAGCCTTCTTTATGATCCAACTCTCACACCCATGCATGCCTGCTGGAAAAAACCATAGCCTTGACCATACAGATCTTTGCTGGCAAAGTAAGGTCTCTGCTTCTTAATACGCTGTCTAGGTTGGTCACAGCTTCTCTTCCAAGGAGCAAGCGTCTTTTAATTTCATTTTCAACACACACTATCATTCTTAAAACTGGGCTGCATCTGGGCCAGTTCAACCTGCCTCTGCTGTTAGGTATTCAGTCGTGTCCGACTCTCTGTGACCTCATGGACTGTAGCCTGCCAGGGTCCTCTGTCCATGGGATTCTCCAGGAAAGAGTACTGCAGTGGGTTGCCATGTCCTTCTCCAGGGGATCTTCCCAATCCAGGGATGGAACCCGTGTCTCCTGCATTGGTAGGCAGATTCTTTACCACTGAACCACTGGGAGGCCCTTCGAGAAGGGGAGCTATTTCTATAATTGAATACATCTAAAAATGTGACGAGAAGGTACGAATGAGCTTGAAAGACAAAAATGTACCATTCCAAAATAGACACATTTGGGAACACTTCCAGAGACGTTCTCCTCCAGTTTCATGTTAAGATTTCATGAGCCAAAGTCAAGCCAGAAACACGCATATTTGTGACGGAAAGGCAAACTATTGTTCCTTAAAACTGAGAAGCCAGTAGGATTTTCTCACTCTATATTGAAAGAAAAGCGTAAATACTTTTGAAAGGATACGGGAAGGAAAAACATAGCACTTTAAAAAAAAAAAAAAAAAAGAGTACTGTTCTACTGCTTTAAAGCCATGGATAATGTAAGAACATAAAAAATGTGTGATGTGGTCTGTTCATTAAAGTGTAGGATTTAGTATAAATTGAATTTTAAACTATAATTTACCCAGACGATAATTTTGAATGTAATAACTGAATTTGCTTTAATTGCTTTTAAATCCTGCTGGCAAAATTTAAGGAAACTCTTAATTTCTGCCAATTTATTAGAAGCAGGCAAGCTGGAACACACAATAAAAATCATTAGGTAATAAAACAAATCTTGCTTGACTTGGTGAACCCACAGTGTCAAGCAGACCCAGAAGCTATTTATGTAACAAAAGAAACGGAGGAGGAGGGGAGGAAAGACCACCTCATTCCATTAAGAAAAACATCTGGCTTATAAACACACATTCATTGCACAGACAACTATAAACGGGATCCTTCTGGTGCTGGTTTTCTCAGAATCACCCTTTTAAGGCTTTTTAAGTCTCCTAAGAGGGGAGGAATTCATAAATGCTTTCCCCACATTGATGAGCTTTTCCTATTCTGTCCTGGGTCGTGTTTTTAATCCTCTGTTTTGCTAGACATTAACCTCTCCACCCACGCGTGGAACAGGAAAAGCTTCTGGAATCGAGGTTTCCTACAGGTTACCACCCAGAGTCTCCCAAGCCCTTCATGCTACCGTCTGGTTCGGCTGAGGATACGCAGTGCGTATCCCGCCCCAAGGGCGGGGTGTCTGAGCCCTGGAACCAGTGTGGCTCTGACTGTCTTGGGCAGAGTGTGGAACACAACAGCAGACTCCCAGTACCCGCTCCTACAGGAATCTGGAAGTATCACACCTTCAGGGGGACCTTCCTTCAACCAGTTAGAAATTCAGCCTTGCAAATGGCTGGACCTCCTTGCTGTCCAAGGGACTCTCAAGAGTCTTCTCCAACACCACAGTTCAAAAGCATCAATTCTTCAGCACTCAGCTTTCTTCACAGTCCAACGCTCACATCCATACATGACTAGTGGAAAAAACCACAGCTTTGACTAGATGGACCTTTGTTGGCAAAGTAACGTCTTGGCCTTTTAATATGCTGTCTAGGATGATGGACAGGGAGGTCTGGTGTGCTGCCATTCATGGGGTCACAAAGAGTTGGACACGACTAAGCGACTGAACTGAACTGAGGTTGGTCAAAGCTTTTCTTCCAAGGAGCAAGTGTCTTTTAATTTCATGGCTGCAGTCACCATCTTCAGTGATTTTGGAGCCCAGAAAAATAAAGTCAGCCACTGTTTCCCCATCTATTCGCCATGAAGTGATGGGACGGAATGCCATCATCTTAGTTTTCTGAATGTTGAGCTTTAAGCCAACTTTTTCACTCCCCTCTTTCACCTTCCTCAAGAGGCTCTTTAGTCCTTTGCTTTCTGCCATAAGGGTGATGTCATCTGCATATCTGAGGTTACTGATATTTCTCCTGGCAATCTTGATTCCAGCTTGTGCTTCATCCAGCCCAGCGTTTCTCATGATGTACTCTGCATATAAGTTAAATAAGCACAGTAACAATATACAACCTTGACGTCCTCCTTTTCCTATTTGGAACTAGTCTGCTGTTCCATGTCCAGTTCTAACTGTTGCTTCCCGACCTGCATACAGATTTCTCAAGAAGCAGATCAGGTGGTCTGGTATTTCCATCTCTTGAAGAATACTCCAGTTTGTGGTGATCCCCACAGTCAAAGGCTTTGGGGTAGTCAATAAAGCAAAAATAGATGTTTTTCTGGAACTCTCTTGCTTTTGTGATGATCCAACAGATGTTAGCAAGTACTGTTTAAGTCTGGCTTGGAGAATTTTGAGCATTACTTTACTAGTGTGTGAGATGAGTGCAAATGTGTGGTAGTTTGAGCATTCTTTGGCATTGTCTTTCTTTGGGATTAGAATGAAAACACCTTTTCCAGTCCTGTGGCCACTGCTGAGATTTCCAGATTTGCTGGCATATTGAGTGCAGCACTTTCACAGCATCATCTTTTAGGATTTGAAATGGAATTCCATCACCTGCACTAGCTTTATTCGTAGTGATGCTTCCTAAGGCCCACTTGACTTCACATTCCAGGATGTCTGGCTCTAGGTGAGTGTTCACACCATCGTGATTATCTGGGTCATAAAGATCTTTTTTGAATAGTTCTTCTGTGTATTCTTGCCACCTCTTCTTAGTATCTTCTGCTTCTGTTAGGTCCATACCATGTCTGTCCTTTCTTGAGCCCATCTTTGCATGAAATGTTCCCTTGGTATCTTTTAATTTTCTTGAAGAGATCCCTAGTCTCTCCCATTCTATTGTTTTCCTCTATGTCTTTGCATTGGTTACTGAGGAAGCCTTTCTTATCCCTCCTTGTTATTCTTTGGAACTCTGCATTCAAATGAGTATATCTTTCCTTTTCTCCTTTGCTTTTAGCTTCTCTTCTTTTCTCAGCTATTTGTAAGGCCCTCTCAGAAAACCATTTTGCCTTTTCTGCATCTCTTTTTCTTCGGGATGGTCTTGAAGAGGTATACATCTTCGTCACAAAGTAAGTGGGTCACGGGCATGAACAACGTACAGCACGGGGATTACAGTCAGTAACAAGGTCACGTCTTTGTATGGAGACAGCCGGTAACTACAGACTGACCCCAGGGATCGTTTTCAAATGTACAGAAATACTGAATCCCTATGTTCTGTGCCTGGGAAAGACCTGGCACTACAGGTCAGTTACAACTTCAAAAGCAATCAGACAGACGATCAAAGTCACAAGAAAAGAGATCAAATTTCTGGTTACCAGAGACGAGTGCTGGGTGGGCAGAGGGAAGTGAATGAAGGCGGTCATCAAGTGCGAACTCCCAGTTTTTATACATAAGTGCTAGGAATGTGACCTACACCATGGTGACTGTAATTAACACTGCTTATATGTTACACATGAAAGTTAAGAGAGCAAATCAGAGTTCTCATCACAAGGAAAAAATATTTTTCTTTTCTTTTGGGGGGGGGTGGGTATCTATTGCATGTTTAGCAGCTCAGTCTCACTCTTTGCGAGCCCCTGGACTGTAGCCCGCCAGGCTCCTCTGTCCACAGAATTCTCCAGGCAAGAATACTGGAGTGGGTTGCCATGCCGTTCTCCAGGGGATCTTCCCAAACCAGGGATCGAAGCCAGCTCTCCCACATTGCAGACGGATTCTTTACCCACTGAACCATCAGGGAAACCTTTGTATCAATTATAGATGATGGAGCTTCACTGAACTTCTTGTGGTCATGATTAAATGATGTATAGAAATCAAACCGTTAAACTACACGCCTTAAACTTATACAGTGCCGTATGTCAATGACCTCTCACAAGAACAACATAAAGACCGCCTTTGCCTTCTGCGTCCCAGAAAGCTGTACACGCTGCTCACAGCAGTGGTGGCCTGTGTCTCCTAACAGATGATAAATATTCTCAACATCATGGTCCGGACAGTCTCTGTTGCTGCTGCGCGGCTCTGCCCCCAGGGAAGAAAGTCTCAGGATAAACAATGGATGCGGCCAAGTGTCCCAATAAAAATTGGTTTTCAAAATGGGCCACTGGAAGGACCTTCCCCTGACACACAGCCTGACCAGAATCTAGCTCCCGGCACTTCCTTCATGACTGAATTTCAGCAAGTCATATGTGGGCTTCCCAGGTGGTGCCCGTGGTAAAGAACCTGCCTGCCGATGGAGGAGACACAGAAGATGCAGGTTTTGATCTCTGGGTCCGGGAGGGCAGGACAGTCCACGCCAGTATCCTTGCCTGGACAATCCCATGGACAGAGGAGCCTGGCGGGCTACAGTCCATGGGGTTGCAAAGCGTCGGACACGACTGAAGCGACTTAGCACACACGTGCACACACACAGGAGAAACAAAAAGCAAAACCATCCAAGAACTTCTGGATTCGGTATTTTTTGATGACGGCTTCTAGGCAAAGGCCAACAACATACTTAATTGGTATAACAGAGGCAATCACTGCTGCCAAGAATCCCCCAACTGCCTTGAGGTCAGGAGTGGCCCTGACCTCAAGGCATGCCCCCAGTGAATAACGGTCGGTGGGCAGGCAACAGCTGCCAAGGCCTCTTGACAGGAGTGGGTGGTGCTGGCACCCGGGGTCACCTGAGGCCATGTGGCTTCATCATGCCCAGCTACCCCTTCCTCTGAAACTGGCCTCGTCCTCCTCCTCTTCTCCCACCCACAGCTGCCGATCCCGAAGAGGGTCCCACCCCCAGCCGGAACTTCTCATACCCAACGCCCCACCCAGAGTCGGCTTCCCAGGAGACCCAATCTGCAGAAGTGGGGTCACCTTCTCAGGGGGTCATAAAATTCCCCAGTGAGCAAATGAGGAGAGCCTGGTCAATACAGGTTATCATTCTTGGAAGAAAAGCTATGACAAAGCTAGACAATGCATTAAAAAGTAGAGACATCCCTTTGCCGACAAAGGACCATAGAGTCAAAGCTATGGTTTTTCCAGTGGTCATGGACGGATGTGAAAACTGGACCATAAAGAAGGCAGAGCACCAAAGAACTGATGCTTTGAACTGTGGTGTTGGAGAAGACTCGAGAGTCCCTTGGACTGCAAGGAGATCCAACCAGTCCATCCTAAAGGAAATCAGTCCTGAATATTCATTGGAAGGACTGATGCTGAAGCTGAAGCTCCAATACTTTGGCCACCTGATGCAAAGAACTGACTCATTGGAAAAGACTCTGATGCTGGGAAAGACTGAAGGCAGGAGGAAAAGGAGACGACAGAGGATGAGATGGTTGGATGGCATCACTGACTCGATGCACATGAGTTTGAGTAAACCCAGGGACATAGTGAAGGATAGGGAAGTCTAGCCTGCTGTAGTCCATGGGGTTGCAAAGAGTTGGACATGACTGAGTGACTGAAATGCATTCTTGATGACCCCTCCTATCTTCTATTTCACAGACATTTTCCCCGATTCAGGACTCCCAACACCATGCAACATGTACTCTCATAGGCAGGTGAGTTCCAGGGCCTCTCTAGACCTCCTTGACCTTCAAATGGGAAAGACTGTGTTCCTAAGCCTTCCTTCCATTAGGATGATTCCTAGGGAACTGTGCTGAGCTAAAGTGACTCTAAGTAACCAGAGAAAATCTACTTCCAGTAACGCACTTACTGGTACACAGTACGGTGGAGTATTACTCAGCCATAAAGAAGGAAAGAGTTTCAGATGCTACATAACAGCTGAACCTTGAGGACGTGATGTTTGCTGAAAAAAAAAAGGCCGTCGCGAATGGACAGACACAGTGACGTTCTGGCGTGGTCCAAGTCACATATGCAGTCAGCAGGACAGAGGTTTTGGGGGGCTGGTTGGAGGGGAGGGGGAAGCTGCTGCTTACTGGGCACAGAGCTTACTCCTGGGAGGGGAAAGTGACTGGCTGCCCATCATCTGTCTATACAACCAATGGCCACTTTTTGCCACACGACATCCAGATACCATACCATCTAAAAATCCCCAAATATCTACCATCCAGCCTGTTACAGAAAATTTTGCTGATGACAAAAATGAACCGAAATACTTCCACCCAAAACTGCTTTACTGCAAGTGTAGGGTTAGCGACTAATACAGGCTAAATGGAGTATGGTGACTTATTTAAGTCACACTGCAGTTAATAAAGCAGCGATGAGATGTGAACTGGGCTTCCCAGGTGGAGCTAGTGGTCAAGAACACAGCTGCCAATGCATGAGACGTAAGAGACACAGGTTCGATCCCTGGGTTGGGAAGATCCCTTGGAGAAGAGAATGGCAACCCACTGCAGTATTCTTGCCTGGAGAACCCCACGCACAGAGGAGCTTGGTGGGCTTCAGTCCATAGCGTCACACAGTCGGACACGTGTGAAGCGACTTAGCCATGCACACACAAGATGTGAACAGCTGTTTTTCTCAAAGGGCCTCGTACAACGAACGTGTCTCCAGTCCTTCTTTCCTCTCTGACATTAAACATAGACCACGGTATCTGAGAAAGAAGAACACACAACCTCTTCAGAGGTGATGGCTGGTGTGTTTCTCAGCTACACTCATTCTTCAAAAGCCCAACCTCTGCAACTCACATACGACACCCAGCAATTCCACTCCTGGTGTATCTCCAAAAAACTCAAAAACTGTAATTTGAAAAGATACACGCACCCCAGTGTTCAGAGCAACACTACTCACAAAACCCAAGACTGGGGAACAAGCTGAATGTCCATCAACAGATGAATGGATAAAGGAGATGTCATGTATGCCCAGTGGAATATTATACAGCCGTAAAAAAGCATGGAACCTTGCCATTTGCAGTAAGTTGGAGGTCAATGGAATTTGACTAGGTACAGCCACATTCAGTTCATCACATGGGTCTAGGGCTGTGTCCCCACTCCAGACAGAAGGCAACACAGACCATGGGGACTTCCACGGCCGAAACAGGTACAACCTGGCCCTCCACAGACAGAAGTCAACCACCCCCAAAGACAGGATCCCGGGGCCACACAGGGCCCCAGTGCTGCCTGTGAGGGACCCAGGAGGCAGCCTCACCCTCCCCAAGCTCCACATCTGAGCCCAGAATAGACCGGACCAGACAGTCACCCATGTTTCTCTCCCAGTTAATAAATACCCTGACCGATTCTGAAACCTACCAGTCACAGAGCACCCAGACACGGAATGCGGGAAGACACAGGTGTCATCTCTAACAGCACATGGTCTCTTCTGCCATCTCTGTTTGCTTACTTTGAACTCACCTCTAACCTCTTACCCCAAAATGCATGGCCAGAGAAGTTCAGGAAAGTTCCCTGAGCCAGACCTCTGCACAGAGCTGGCTGGGCTATACAAAGAGAGACTGTATCTTTCCTCTCTCTCTGAGTGTCTCTCTCTCTCTCTCTCACACACACACACACACACACACACACACACACACACACTCTCTCTCACACCCCTTCATTTTCCGCAGCTGCACTCATTCCTCTTACTTCTTCCACAGGAAACAGGACTAGAAGGAAAAATAAGGCAGGACCGTTGCCTTGTGCACTCACATCGCCCCGTGCTTAAGTCTTCAACGCTCTCGGGCAGAAAAAAGAGGGGGGAAAAAAAGCCAAGACAGCCTGCACTTCAAACAGGATCGGGACTTGTTTACACTCAAAATCTCTCTAGGGGAAAAAAAAATAATTTTCCCCGTGCAAACAAATTAAGGAAAAATACAGAAAGTGCATGCACACCAAAAATATTTGATTTCCAAGACTGGCACAGCGGCCCGGTTGGTACTGCTTCATCTGTCATATATACCATGAAGACCAACACACTTACGTTACAGACGAGATGGGTTGTGTCCTCCTGTTGACAACCAGCTCCTAGAACAGAACCAAAGGCAAAACACCACTCGGGAGACTATGTAATTTTTCCACGAAAACTCCAGATAATTTCTTTTTTAAAAAGCAAGCTCTTTAAAAGCAAATAGTGAGAAGGTCTCCTTATATACCAGTGATAGCACCCCCTCAACAAATAAGGAAAAATACAGAGTGCATGAACACCAAAACATTTGATTTCCAAAACAGCGGATGTACATAACCACTGACACGGCGACCCGGTTGGTACCGTTTTCCGTGCCATATATGCTATAAAGACCAACACATTTACATTACAGACAAGATAGGTTATTTCCTCCTGTTCACAACCAGCTCTTTGAACAGAAGCAAAGGCAAACCACCACTAGGGAGACTATATAATTTTTCCAAGAAAATCAAGATAGTTTTCCACGAAAATCCAGAGAGTTTCTTTTTAAAAAAGCAAACTCTATAAATGCAAATAGTGAGAACGCTTTCTTATATAGCAATGATTACCCCCCTCCCATGAGTCTAGAGACTCCAGGGAAAGCCCAGGAACAGATGCTCCAGCTCAGAGGGTCCCCACAACGTCCTCTCTTACAAGTTAGACTGATGCTTGCACTGTTCTCATCAGGAAACGTGTGCAAACACCAAGGAATGCAGGACCCAGAAAAAGAAAAGAACGTTCCATTACGTTCAGTAAAATATGGGTTGGATCTTAAACACTCAAAGCCAGGAAAGCTAAGGCTCTGCCCTCAAGTCTCAAAGAGATTTAAAAGGAATACACCGTAAGACAGGAATATAAACGCATTAAGAAGGATTGTGTCGTCATGGGTTTCCATGGCAGGAAAACGAAAGGGAGGAGAAAGGCAGCAGAAATCAAAATGCTATCCTCAGTCGTCTCTGACTCTTTGCGACCTCATGGACTGTAGCCCACCAGGCTCCTCTGTCCATGGGATTCTCCAGGTGAGAACACTGGAGCGGGCTGCCATGCCCTCCTCCAAGGGATCTTCCCGGTCCAGGGATCGAACTTGAGTCTCCTGCTTGGCAGGGGGCTTCTTTAACCAACTGAGCCTACCTAAGACATCTAACAAACTTCCAAAGTCTTGTCTCTAACCGACCCCCTCCCTTCCCTGTGTCCTGGCCACCTGCCCCTGGCCAAGGAACCACTCCTGCGAAATATTCTAGCAGGCAGTGTTGCTCAACGTACTTCCCTTCCTGACTTCCTCCAGGTCTCTCTCCACTGAGAAGCAGCAGACATCAGCCTGGCATTCCCCTCCGAGCTACTGCTCAATACTCCCAGGATAGAACTAACTTCTAAGTCAGGTCTCCAGACACCCGGCAAAGGGGCCAGTCCCTCCCCTCTCTCCCTGGCCGCCTCTGCTCCAGGCAACCTCAGGGCCTTTGCACAAGCTGCTCCTTGGCCAGGCATGTGTTCTCACCCCAGTCCTTCTTCCGGTCCTACCTTAAGATGCTCCCTCTCAGCGTGACTAAGGAGGAGAGAGACTTTCTTCACGGCCGCCTGCGTTTCCCTGTGACTCTCATCACTGTTGAGATCCAGTCAATCTCAGGAGGGACGCTTGCTCATCCCTCCCCTGTCGGGTCACCACCAGGCACCCCAAGCACCCAGGGAAGCACACAGCACAGGCCCAGCTATTTGTGGGATGAATGAACTCATAAGCTGGGGAGAGGGAAGCTTGCCCCACAGCTGAGCAAGCATTTTCCGTAGCTGGGATACCAGCTGGAGCTACCAGGGCAGAGGTACCAGTCCCCGCAGTGAACAGAGGAGGCAGGTCCCTCGTGCGTCCTGGGAAACCTGGTCTGCAGACCACACTGGAATGGACCCGCAGGCCACAGGTCAAGGGCGTCCATGAACTTGGATGGGGGCTGGGGAGAAGCAAGAACTTTATTTTCTTTCACCTTTTGCATAACTCTATTGGTAACTGCATTAGAAACGTGGGCAACGGGCCCTTGTGAAAACTGCACAGCCTGAGATTCTAACCGGTAGGACCCTGTAGGCGTTTTCGGATCAGCTTTCAGATGTCTCAGATACTTTAAAAAATACCACTGGCACCCACGGCTACTTTGAAATGATGGCGGTCGTTATAGCCATTGCTAGGTCGTGCTCTGAATATTCACTGGAAGGACTGATGTTGAAGCTGAAACTCCAATACTTTGGCCACCTGATGCGAACAACTGAATCGTTGGAAAAGACCCTGATGCTGGGAAAGATTGAAGGCGGGAGAAGGGGACGACAGGGGATGCGATGGTTGGATGGCATCACCGACTCAATGAACCTGAGTTTGAGTAAACTCCGGGAGTTGGTGATGGACAGGGAGGCCTGGTGTGCTGTGGTCCACGGGGTCGTAAAGAGTTGGACATGACGAAGCGACTCAACTGATCGTGTTCAGAACCGAAAGTGGATCTCAAAGAGATGTTTGTACACTCAGATGGAGAGCAGTCCCAACAGCATAAAAGAAGTATATAAAGCCGTGATCCCCCACCTTTTTGGCACCAGGGACCGGTTTCACGGAAGACAGTTGTTCCAGAGACCGGGAAGGGGGTAGGATAGGGGTGTGGGGGGTAGTTTGGGGAAGATTCACATGCATGACGTTTATTACTCACTTTATTTCTAATCTAATGCCACCGCTGATCAGACAGAGGTACTGGTCTGCAGCCCAGAGATTGGGGAACATCCCTCTTCCAGCAGAAGGGACCACAATACCCATCCACAGATGAGTGGATAAATACAATGAGGTCTCTCCATACAATGACATAGGATTCAGCAGTTAAAAAAAAAAAAAAAAAAAGGGCAGCAAATTCTGATACCTGCTACAACAGGGGTGAACCTTGAGGACATGATATCAAGAAAAAGAAACTGGCACAGGACAAATGCTGTGTGATTCCAGCATTTGTAAGCACCCACAATATACTCAGATGCATAAAGACAAAGTATTGGGGGCCAGGAGCTGACGGTGGGGGGACGGGGAGTTGGTATTTAATGGGGACAGACTTTCAGTCTGGGAAGATGAATACGTGGTGTGGATGGATAGTGACGTGTGTGTGTGTGTGTGTGTGTGTGTGTGTGTGTGTGTGTGTGTGTGCTCAGTCGTGTCTGACTCTTTGCGACCCCATGGACTTTAGCCCACCAGGCTCCTGTGTCCATGGGGATTCTCCAGGCAAGAATACTGGAGCAGGTTGCCACTGCCTTCTCCAGGGGATCTTTCCGACCCAAGGGATCCAACCTGGGTCTCCTGCACCGCAGGCAGATTCTTTAGCATCCGAGCCACGAGGGAAGCGAAAGGGTCAAATGAGCAAGCTGTTCAGAGCCGTGGGCACTGGACTCTGAAGTCTGGATAACCAAGCGGGGACATGCTGCAATGCCCCCCACCCCGAGATGCTGCTGCTGCCTGCATGGGGGTTTCTGGGGAGCCCCTCGGGCAGAGGACAAACCCGAGTCCCAGGACAAGCAGGCCTGGTAGAAGCAGAGGGCGCTAGAGCAGCTGGGGTGAGGCGAGGGGGGTCCCCCCACAATGTGGCATTCACAGCAACTCGGATGGCGCTTCTGCCAAGCGGGGGAGGGGGGCAGACGGCAGACGGCACGTGGTGCAGGGCTGCTTTGCGGAGAGGGGAAGGCAGGGGACTGGGGAAGTGTTCTCTGCAGAAGGGCGATGAGTGGGGAAAGACACAAATAGAGCAAGGAGCTCCCGGCTAAGCAACGGGTTCTGCTAATTTTTTCCTTTTTTATGACGCCCGGCTTGCACTTGAAGCGCTAGACTAAAAGGCCTTGAGGAGGCTGCAGAAGACGCAGCTGCAAGATTGTTTTTCTCTCCCAACAAAACCGACGGGTTTTTAACAAGATTCCCCAAATCACGTGACTGCTTGATGGCGCTCACACAACTGAGCCCACGCTTTCAATGGGCTCCGACCCCTTGGCGCGCAGATGGAAAGTTCCAGATGATCTTTTCCTTTCTCAAGGCTGCAATGTCCACAGAGAGGGTGGACGGCTTGACAAGAGTTGATATTTAAAGATGGGGGCTGCTGAGCAGGGGCAGGAAATGGAGATGTGCGTGCTGTGGCGTTCTCCCACCCTCCCCGAACCCAAGAAGAGTACGTTCACCTCCTCCTCCCTGCCGTCATCAGAGACGGCCGGCAATGATCCATTAACAACGAATTAGCAAAGGGCCCTGGGTACTGATCAGTTCCCTAAGCTGAGCAGAGAAACCTGGTAATTCCAAGCTTCCTATAGTTTCAGTTCAGTTCAAGCACTCAGTCGTGTCCGACTCGTTGCAACCTCATGGACTGCAGCACGCCAGGCCTCCCTGTCCATTACCAACTCCCGGAGTCCACCCAAACCCATGTCCATCGAGTCGGTGATGCCATCCAACCATCCCATCCTCTGTCATCCCCTTCTCCTCTTAAATTGTAAGAAAATAAGTAGAAAATTAAAAGACGCTTCCTCCTTGGACGGAAAGCTATCACAAACCTACGCAGAGACATCATTTTGCCATCAAATGTCCATACAATCAAAGCTATGGTTTTCTCAGTAATTATGTACAGATGTGAGAGAGTTGGATGATAAAGAAGGCTGAGTGCCAAAGAATGGATGCTTTTGAACTGTGGTGTTGCAGAAGATTCTTGAGAGTGCCTTGGACTGCAAGGAGATCCAACCAGTCCATCCTAAAGGAGATCAGTCCTGGGTGTTCACTGGAAGAACTGATGCTGAAGCTGAAACTCCAATCCTCTGGCCACCTGATGCAAAGAACTGACTCACTGGAAAAGACCCTGATATTGAGAAAGATTGAAGACAGGAAGAGAGAGGGGCGACAGAGGATGAGATGGCTGGATGGCACCACCGACTCGACGGACAGGAGTTTACGCAAACTCCAGGAGTTGGTGAAGGACAGGGAGGCCTGGTGTGCTGCAGTCCATGGGGTCGCAGAGAGTAGGACAAGACTGAGCGAGTGAACGACAAAAGCAATGAGTAAGAAGAAACAGAAGCTGGGACTTCCCTGGGGGCGCCATGGGTGAGAATCTGCCTGCTGATTTAGGGAAGGTGGGATCCCTGATCCTCAAAGTCGGAGCATCTAAGCCGAAGTGCCCTAATTACTAAGCCTGTACTCTGCAGGGCCTGGGAGCCGCAAGTACTGAACCCAAGTGCCGACACTGTGGATGCCTGATGCAGAGCCTGAGGTCTGCAACAGAAGAAACCCGAGCAAAGAACAGTGGCCCCCCCAGTCACTACAACTAGAGAAAGCCTGCACGTAGCCAGAGAGAGCCTGCACATAGCAACAGAGATCCGGCACAGCCAAAGATAAAAAATAAATATAAAGAAACAAACAGAAGCAAGAAGAGAGGAAAATATAGCTAGCCCAGCTTTGGTTCGCAGGGGCCACGAGCACGCAGACTTTCTCCCCTCCCAATCCTCTGCGTTCACCCCACCCAGGCCATTTTCCTCCCAGCTACTTTCAGCTTCCCCAAGCCCTGGCCCCTCGAGGCTCTGCTGATAGGACATTACAGAAGGCCTTATCCTGCTGGCTCACGAGACGCCCCGTAAATTCACACCCACCAAGTGGCCAGCGGCTCCCACACCAGACAGCAAGGATACAGATACGCGTCATCATGGCGGAAAAAGCCCTGCTGGAGAATATTTGCTCAATGAGACCATCTTCGCTCAATCCTTTTCAGTCTGCCCTGGTTTATGCTTCAAGCCTTTTTTTTTTTTTTTTTCCTCTTTAACTATTTACTTGATGCACTGGGTCTTTACCAACTGAGCCACCAGGGAAGCCCATACACACACCACCAACAGTGGGTGGCTTTAAAAAAAATTAAAATTATTTACGTGGATGCAGCGGGTCTTTACCAACTGAGGCACCAGGAAAGCGCGCACACGCGCACGCACACACACACACACACACACACACCCCGTCCAGTGGCTCAGTTGGTAAAGAATCTGCCTGCAATGCAGGAGATCCAGGTTCCATCCCTGGGGTTGGAAAGATCCCCTGGAGAAGGGAATGGCCTGGAGAATCCCATGGACAGAGGAGCCTGGTGGGCTTACAGTCCATGGGGACTCACACAGAGTCAAACACGCCTTAGCGACTAAACCACCACCTGGGTCTTAGTTGCAGCATGTGGGACCTGACTGTACAATTCAGGTCCCCTGCACTGGAGTGTGGAATCTTTCACCATGGGACCACCAGAGAAGTCCCAATCCATTGATTTTTAAAAACCCAAGCAGTGAGCTCAAACAGCCTGTTAAACAGAAAGTCTTATCTAGGGTAGATAGAACAGGACTCTTCTGATTCCAAGTACGGCCAGTGATCGCAGACAAGGGCAGGAAGGAAGGAGAGACATCGCCAAGCTCTCTACACCAAGCTTACAGCCTCTGTTCCGAAGCACAGTCTGAAAGCCTAATTCGTCTCCTGCACCAGCTGGTCCCAAAACGTCTGGCTTTCCTTGAGTTAGGACCCTTGGCTCTCTTACAAAACCGAGACGTTCATATTTGGTCATCTTTTGGTAAAGTTTTTAAAGAGAAATCGTTTTCGAATCCGTCCCTCTGAAAGTCTACACCCTCACCACCTTCCCACGCGTCTCAGAAGAAATGTACCCACCTCTCCTTTTCCAAGGGAGGGAAATACAGCCCGCATCCTGTATGTCAACTCCTACCTCTCACCTCCTGTTAAAAAAAAAAAAAGTACTAATCGCTCAGTCATGTCCGACTCTTTTGGGACTCCACGGACTGTAGCCCGCCAGGCTCCTCTGTCAATGGGATTCTCCAGTCAAGGATACTGGAGTGGGTTGCCATGCCCTTCTCCAGGGGAATCTTCACAACCAAGGGATGGAATCCACATCTCCTGCATTGCACGTGGATTCTTTCTGGTCTGAGCAGCCAGGGAAGCCTCACCTCCTATTAGCGTCCACCCAATCACGTGGTCTTCCCCCACACTAAAACCGCTCTCTGCACATTAGCTTCCTTCCCAAAGGCTTTGGTGTGTGCTTCGTCGTGCTCAGTCGTGTCCCGCTCTTTGCAACCCCATGGACTGTAGCCCGCCAGTCTACTCTCTGTCCATGGGGATTCTACAGGCAATACTGGAGTGGGTTGTTGTTCCCTTCTGCAGGGAAATCTTTCCCCACCCAGGGATCGAACCCAGGTCTCCAGCGGTGCAGGCAGACTCTTGACCTACTGAGCCATCAGGGAAGCCCAAAGGCTGTTGTACTTCTCTGCTGACCTTCAGGGCTGGACCTCCCAGAAGATGCACGCGCCCAGCCACCTCCAGCCTCTCGCCCGTCACCCCGTCTCCAGCAGCTGCTCCCCAACACCGAAAACCACCCTTAGCTTCTCACAGGAGGTTCCCAACCTCTAGGTGTTGAACCACCTCTGCAGGCCCGAGAGCCCCTGCTTCTCTGGCTGCTCCCTCCCACCTCCCCCAGCTCCCTGCGTTCCTGTGGACATGCTCCTTCATGGCTCTCCTCTCTAGACCTGCCCCGCTTCATTGCTGCATGCTCCCCCATCCCAGAGCTCCAGGGCACTTCACCCACTCTCCGCTGAGGCAATCGCCACATCGAAGCTTCAGGGCACCCGTGACACCCTCTGCTACAGATGCAACCCAACCCCTCCACCACCTCACTGTCCAACTAAAGCACAGGGCCTTAGAGTCATACACTTGTTCATCTAGAACAGGAGGCCCTTCTTAAAGGCTCTTCTGCTGCTGCTGCTAAGTCACTTCAGTCTGTGTGACCCCAGAGACGGCAGCCCACGAGGCCCCCCTGTCCCTGGGATTCTCCAGGCAATAACACTGGAGTGGGTTGCCATTTCCTTCTCCAATGCATGAAAGTGAAAACTGAAAGTGAAGTCGCTGAGTCTTGTCCGACTCTTAGAGACCCCATGGACTGCGGCCCACCAGGCTCCTCCATCCATGGGATTTTCCAGGCAAGAATGCTGGAGTGGGGTGCCATTGCCTTCTCCAAAGGCTCTTCTACTTCATACTTAAAACAGCTGAGCATCCCAGTCCGACCAGCTCCTGAGAGCACCGTGATCCGTCCTGTTCTGCGCTCCTGCACACGTGTTCCAGCTCCTGGGACAGGAAGGGAAGGTGTGGACAGAGCATATTTAAAGGGACAAGAAGTTGCAGGCAGAGGTGGGTCCAGGAAGAACAGAATAGCTGGCTCCACCCACCATCTCCCAAAGAACACCAAGGCCCTTGGGAGCCTCAGTTCCTACCCTGATACCTCCCAGGCCAAGGAGACCAAAGAGCCATGTGCCCAGCTCTCCCTGAAGTTATTTGTAGATCTTGTCAGAGGAGCACAGGAGAAAGCAGAGAAGTTTCCAGACTACGATTCTTCTAACAGCTTTCAATGTAGGTTAATAGTGAAAAAGATCTGGGCTGTGTGTGTGTGTGTGTCTGTCAATTGTTCAGGAGTGTCTGACTCTGTGACCCTGTGTATGATAGCGTGCCAGGCTCCTCTGTCCGTGGGATTTTCCAGGCAAGAACACTGGAGTGGGTTGCCATTTCCTCCTCCGGGGATCTTCCCGACCCAGGGCTAGAACCCGGGTCTCTCAGATCTCCTTGCTTGTCCAGGTGGGTTCTTTACCACTAGCTCCACCTGGAAAACTCCAGCCTTCAGGAGAAGCAACCCAGAAAAATAACAGTGGGTAAAGGACTTCCCGGGTGGTCTAGTGGCTAAGAATTCCGCCTTCCAATGCAAAAGGTACAGGGTCCACCCCCTGATCGGGGAGCTAAAATCTCACACTGCCTGAAGGCCAAAAATCCCAAAACAGAAAACAGAAGCAATATTGTATCGAAGTCAATGAAGACTTTAAAAAATTTGTCCATATCAAAAAAAAAAAAAAAAAAAATGGGTAGAAAAGCAAGAAATGGATCACCACCATCAGTACGTTAAGCCAAGCCTTCCACAGAAGGTGCTAGAATGTAGTCAGCACCCAGGAAGAAGACTGCACGCCAAATCCTAGCTGTACCACCTCCCAGCGGTGGGCCCTGCCTTTCAATTGTGTTGAGTACCAATGGCACTGGGCTGTCCCCCAAGACCTACAGCGAGCAGAACATCTTCCTCCAAGGAGAGGAGCTTCAGTTCAGTTCAGTCGCTCAGTCGTTCGTGTCTGACTCTGCGACCCCGTGGACTGCAGCACGCCAGGCCTCCCCATCCATCACCAACTCCCGGAGCTTGCTCAAACTCATGTCCATCGCGTCGGTGATGCCACCCAACCATCTCATCCTCTGGAGATGGGAGCTAAGCAGTGGCCTTTATCCACCAGCAACTCTGAGACGGGTATGAAGAAAAAATAGGAGTTTCTCTTTCTCTCCCAAAGAGAGACAAACAAAGGTCTCTTTAGGGGGAGTTTCTATTTGTTTGGCGGTGCCTGGCCTTAGCTGTTAAGCATGCAGGGTCTTTAGCCACAACATGCATAATCTAGCTCCCTGGGCGGGAATCGAACCTGGGCCCGCCCTGCATTGGGAGGGCAGTCTTAGCCACTGGACACCAGAGAATTTCTGATAAAGGTCTCTTCTTGATGACCCAACTTCCTCTCTTCTCCCACTGAGAGGGTAACGGGCTGGAAGGCCACGGGTCCCCAAGTGGAGGAAACAGGCTGCAAAGTGTCATTTTTTTCTCTCTCTCCTAATGTCCTCTAAAGCGATATTAATGAAACCATGCATTTGCTCGGAAACCTGCCTTTCTTCAGTCGTTTTATGGCCCTGGATGACTCGCCTGGTGCCAATGTTATCTCAGAATGCATGTTGTGGGTGAGGGGCCTGGTGCCAGTCTCTGAATTTTGAGACATTTCCTTCCTCTAATTTAGCAGCTTGCTAATAGGTAAAATAACTTCTTGCTAAAAATCAGCAGGGTGGGGGGGCACTCTTTCTGCCCACTTCTGGTGTCTATGTCAGAAGCTTTCTCCATCTCTTTTATACTTTACTAAAACTTTATTACACACAAGCTCTGAGCCATGAAGCTTCATCACAGGCCCCAGAACGAATTCCTGTCCTTCGGAGGCCCAAGAATCGTGGCATCTTTCACGGCTCCTAGCGACAATCTTTCACCACCGAGCACAGGGGCACCCTGTACCCCTCTTTTTATGCACCGGCCCTGATCTGCTCTGATGAAGCCAGCAACCCATCCACTGCAACCCTGCCATATACATGGCTGACACAGCTGAATGTGGGCTTCCCCGATGGCTCACAAAGCGAGGAATCTGCCTGCAATATGAGACCCGGGTTCCATCCCTGGGCCGGGAAGATCCCCTGGAGGAAGGCATGGCAACCCACTGCAGTATTCTTGCCTGGAAAATTCCACGGCCAGAGGAGCCTGGAGAGGCTCCAGTCCACGGGATCACAAAGAGTCGGACAGGAGTGAGCGACTTTACACACACATGTGCACATACACCCGGTTTAATGCACTCTACCTTTCCTGGGACCATCACATCTTAACTGGGACACAGTTTCATGTCAAACACGTGACTCTCTAATTGTGGAATACCAGGTTCCCAAGTTTCTCACCTGGTAAAGAATCTGCCTGCAATGCATGAGACGTGGATTTGACCCCTGGGTCGGGAAGATCCCCTGGAAGAGGTCATGGTAACCCACTCCAGCATTCTTGCCTGGAGAATCCCCATGGACAGAGAAGCCTGGCAGGCTACAAGTCCACCGGGTGGCAAAGAGTCGGACAGGCAGGGATCCCACCGTTTCAGATCCCCTTTCAGGCTGGTTCTGAAAGGGCCAGAGAGTCAACACAGGAAGATTCCAGGGGCCCGAGGGAAACTCTCCCTTTGGAGGGAGAAGGCAACCAACCCCAGACGCTATCTGAACGAGCAGGTATGGCTGGGTTCCAGCAAAACTGGGAATTTCATAGCATTTTCACGTGTCACGGAATAGGAGGCTTTTTCCAGCCGTTTAAAAATACAAAACCATTCTGAGCTCGCAGGCTGTACCAAAACAGGTGGCAGGCCAAGTCTGGCCTCTGCCTTCAAGGAAGCCTGTCTCACGCCAAGAGATGGTTTTTGGAACCGGACACCGTCCAATTTTTCCAGGGCTCCCATGCACCCAGCCCAGGCCTCCAGCTTCCCGGCCCATGACCCCACCCCGAGTCCCGAGGTCCCTGTGGAATCCTGAGAGCAATCAGTGCCATGAACTCGGGGTGAATAAACCTCCGGCGGTTGAGAACCAGAGCGCTGCCCTGCAGAGAGCATGGACCCTGAAGTCCACGTTCTGTCTTGGCGGCCTGGCACGTCACTACCCTCAGTTTGGTTGCCCCGCTTGCCAAACAAGGAAGAGCCTTTCCACAGATGCGGATGCCTCGTGCAGGCTCAGGGAGGACAGACGTTCCCGCCTGCGGATAGCGGGCACCCAAAAAAACCACATGTCCATCACCGATGACGTTTATCCTTCCCTCCCCACCTCGGCCACACGGCTAACTCCAGCCCCAAAGTCCAGGTTCAGGTGCCAAGCTGGGGACGTGACCCTGGCCACTGAGAACGCACCGGGTACCCGGGAATAAGGCTGGAGTCCACACAGCAGAGGTCAGAGGCGGGACAGGCTGCTCGGGTTGCAACACGCAGGAAGTCACACCAAGAAATCCTCTGCCTGCAGATGAAACTCGCAAAGGAGCACTGGTCCCACTGGGGCAAGGTGGGGTGGTCCCTCCTCCCCTCGGCCTTGAGACACTTCCTCACTCAGCAATTTCAATCCCCAGCCTGCCTCTTCTGCCGGTCCACACTGCTATGTTGAGTCCACACCTGCTTACAAGGAAGACATGTGACTCATGTGCTGCAACAAAGTAGCAACGGGTAACTCTTCAGGGACCTCCCTGGCTCCCCAGCAGTGCAGACTGCAAACTCCACGCAGGGGGCCTGGGTTTGATCCCTGCTCAGGAAACAAGATCCCGCAAGCTCTACCAATCCCCCAACGAGAGCTCCAACCAACACCCCAATCAGGAAAAAAAAAACCAGACAGCTGTTTAGACAGTGGTAGTACTCTTGCCTGGAAAATCCCATGGACGGAGGAGCCTGGTAGGCTGCATGCAGTCCATGGGGTCGCTAGGAGTCAGACACGACTGAGCGACTTCACTTTCACTTTTCACTTTCATGCATTGGAGAAGGAAATGGCAACCCACACCAGTGTTCTTGCCTGGAGAATCCCAGGGACGGGGGAGCCTGGTGGGCTGCCGTCTATGGGGTGGCACAGAGTCGGACACGACTGAAGCAACTTAGCAGCAGCAGCAGACAACATTTCTTAGGAGACTAAGTGCTGATGTTTTTTTAAACCTGACGGGGAATTTTTTTTTTTTGATGGGTTGGAAACTGTGCCCATCTCACTAGTTGTTTGGCCTGAGGTTGCCAGTGGCGGAGTTTGTGGGCAGTTGACTGGAGCTGGGTCTTGGTGTTGAGATGGAGACCTCACTCTGATTACTATTCCTTGGGGCCTGGGGAGTCTCTGTTATTTCAGCATTTCCAGACTCAGGGGCTCAGGACTGATCCCTGGCCCATGAACCATGATCCCACAAGCAGTGGGATTTCGGAGGGAATACAAAGAGAAAAAAAAAAAAAAAAGATTAAAAAAAAGAGAGATGAAAAACAAATAAAAATAACCAGAACAAAGAATAAAAAATAACAACCCCTGGAGCTGTCTTGTCTGCCTTCCACCCAAGTTCAGTTCAGTATCCGACTCTTTGTGACCCCATGAATCGCAAGGCCCCCCACTAATGCCTGCTAAGTTCCTAGAGAGACACAAACTCCATGTCTTCCCTCACTCTCATCTCGGCTCCGTCGCCCCCGACGGTTAATTTCAGTCATTCCCTGATTAGCTTAAGCACGAGGCCAACTGTACAAAGCTCACGGCAAAAATCGCTGAGTGTTAGGAAAATGAAATGACCACCTGGATGTGCTTTTTTTTTAAAACAGAGCTCTGCTTATGAATGGAGAAATAGTTCACATGACTTCGAAGGATAAACTTGTAATCATTTCCAAGCGAGATTCACTGGAGAGCAAACCATAGAACTGGGGGTCACGCACACGAACACACACGTGCGTCAAGCACTTCCCCTCCACGGCGGGGAAAGGAACAACCCTGAATCTTCATCGGAAGGACTGATGCTGAAGCTGAAACTCCAATACTTTGGCCACCTGATTCGAAGAACCAACTCACTAGAAAAGACGCTGATGTTGCGAAAGATGGAAGACGGGAGGAGAAGGGGGCGACAGAGGATGAGATGGTTGGATGGCATCACTGACTCAATAGACATGAGTTTGATTAAGCTCCGGGAGTTGGTGAAGGACAGGGAAGCCTGGCATGCTGCGGTCCATGGGGTCACAAAGAGTCGGACACAACTACACGGAACTGAACTGATGTCAATTTCACGAAAGGTGATGAGGGTGACTTGAGGTACCCGTGTTCAAAATTTTTCCTACCCCTCAATATTCAGAAGGACGCTTTCCAAGTCTCCCCCTTTGATGTCTCCATCTTCATCTCTGTGTTGGAAGGGTGGGAAGCTTTGTCTTCCCTCCCAGATGTGTATTTTGTTCTAAATGAAAGCAGCATGCCACGCCCCCGCCCCCCTCCCTAATCTCACGCTTTCTCTTGGCTGTCTGTTTGCTGGAAGAGAGGAGTCAAAGGGGGCTGAGCAAAGGGAAAATGTACACATAGAGAGGACACCGCCCCACTTCCTCTGATAACAGCCACTGTCTGCCCACTCACTGTGGACGCCCGGTTCCTAACTGGGGCTGGAGCGGAGATAACAGACCGGGATATGTTTTCCGGAGCCGAAATCTCTGAATCTGCTCTCCCCAAACGCGAAGTCACACCCTGTCCTCACAGATGGGGGAGCGGGGAGCGCCTCTGACCATCACACGTGATCACGGGACGGATGTTCAGGGCACAAAGTATGAAAGCGGTTCCGAATCTGTTTTAAAACAGCTCCTGTTGTTGAGTCGCTAAGTCGTGTCTGACTCTGGCTCCCGTGACTCTCCAGTGTCACAAAGGAGAGCTAAGTACTTTCTGCCAAATGCACGATGAACGATCCCCCTACATAATGTGGTTGTCGTTCAGCCGCTCAGTCACGTCCACATCTTTGCGACCCCATGGACTGCAGCATGCCAGGCTTCGCTGTCCATCACCAACTCCCGGGGCTTGCTCAGACTCACATCCATGAGTCGGTGATGCCCTCTGACCATCTTATCCTCTGCCACTCCCTTCTCCCTTTGCCTTCAATCTTTCCCAGCATCAGGGTCTTTTCCAAAATAGCGTTACTGAGCTAGAAAGCACGTACCAAGACAATTCACCCAGTGGAAGGTGTGCAAGTGAAGAGCTTTCAGTAGATTCAGACTCGTGCAATGGTCATCAGCTCATTCAAGAGAGCATTTCCAGGAACCCTAGTAGCAGTCCTGAACCCCCTCCCTCGGCACTCACGAGCTGCGACACCCAGCTCCCCAGTCCCAGGCAACAGTCATCTCATCATCTCCTTTCTGCCCACCAGGCCCTTCCTGGTTCAGCCCGCAAGCCTCTGTAAGAATCTGACAGCCTCCCCTGTGTCAGTGACCTTCCCGACCAACTTCCCAGTTTTATCATCACGTCTCAGGGGCTCAAGCCACAGCAGCAGCTCCTGCAACTGCATCGGACACCTCACACACACTGGGGGCTGGGGCGCTTCTCAATGCCAGAGTGACACCTACGGTCCTGAGTGAGCTCCTGAGTGGCTCGTCTGGGATGCTCCCCCGGGCGTTGTGCACACGGGGTGGCTCTCGAGATAAGAGATGCTGTCCCACTCCTGCGACCCCACAGAGAGCCACGCATCTCCGGGCTGTCTTGTGACTATCACTGACCAAGCCAAGAGGAGTGGGGGGCGGAGGGGGAGAAAACCATTCTACCACATTCCATGGGGTGGGACAGTCATGTCCATTTTACGTATCAGTTTATTAATAGCATCTCCACTGTCCCAGCCAGACGCGTGGTACACCATCATCCAAAAGGAAGAGAGGGAAGAAATTCCAAAGAGGGATCTCGATGGCGTGGAATAATCGCAAACCATCACCAAACGGGAACAGAAGAGGCTGTTGCATCCATTTACTGAAGAAGGGCCGTGGCAACTCATTAAGGACATGAAGCCAGACTCGGTGATTTCGGGTTGCAATAGACAAGTTGGGGGGGGGGGGGCGCGATTTCTCTTCCACACTGCGTTCACCCATGCCCCTGCCGGACCTGGAAACTTGCTTGTATTATCTGAGCGTTGAAAACCAAAGGAGCACACCCGCGATGGGAGCTCGGGCACTGCACACGTCTGGGTTTTTAACCACCCAAAGCGACCCGTGCCTTCCGGGGTGGGCTGCCACCTGTCCCATCCACTTCGGCTGCCAAGGAAAGTCAAGGGAATCTTTTAACGGGTGCCTGTTTAAAAGCCCTAACTCATTCCATCCCCTTTTGTTCCATTTATCCTCCACTCAAGGTCTGCGAGACGAGATATTACGTATGCTTATCTTTAAAAACGTGTAACTCACCAATGAGTGCAAGCAGAAACTGGTGCACTCCCAGCAGGAGCCATGGACAAAGTGACTATGTTATGCCATGCCGATTTCCTGCTTTGGCTGTTGATCTCAAGTTATGTAACAACGGCACCGTTGGAGGAGGCGGTACACAGGACCTCTCGGCACTATTTCTGGAACTTGCTGTGGTTTATAACCAACCAAAGTAAATCATCTTCAATGAAAATTCTCTAAATAATTTTTTTTTTAATCTAGTAGCCTCTTTTACTGATGCTCTGAGGAACTAAAAACTGGAGGCTAACCAAAGGGTGCAAACAAGCCCTCAGAAGGTCTTTCAAGTCAATACAAACTCACTGCCACAAACACAGGCAGTGAACCAGGAGAAAAAAAAAAAAGATCTCTTCCTGTAACTAGGAAGAAAAAAAAGTTCTCCTATTGCATGAAAATGTAATATCCTGCAAGTACTAATCAACAATCTGAAAATGAAATTAAGAAGACATCATTCACAAAAGCATCAAAAAGACTACAGCCAAAACTCCCAAACAGAAAGCACAAAAAAGTGTCATCTTTACACCTCCACCTCCACTGAGACTGGCTTTCCACAGTCCTGGGTCGTGCTCACGGTCAGGATCCGCAGGAGTTAACAGAGGCCTTCCATCAGCATCGAAAGCTTCGCCGGTGAGGCCAGGACCGCGTCCAGTTGTTTGAGTGCATGAGCGATCAACAAGCAGCAGAGACCCAGCCAATTAATCACCCGTCTAGTCTCGCAATCAAATATGTATTAACCAAAAAGGCAGCCCGGCATTCACAGCCAGGCTCTGCTGTTCTCGAGTTGCAACATAAACAATTCGGAGAACGCTAACCTCAGAGAGGGAGCCGCGTCCTGAAAACATGGAAACCTAAATCGTTGACAGTCTTTCTAGCACTCCGTGACTGAGATGTCCCAGGGTTCCCTCGACGCCAACAAGTCAACAAACAGGTCTTAACGATGGCTTGGTGCAGTCCCTGTACACGACCGACTGAAGGACTCTGTACCTAGGAATGCACATGAAGGGCAAATTCCTTGTAAAGAATGAGTCTCGGCACAGAGATGGCCAACGGGCACGAGAACAGATGCTCAACGCGGCTAATCGCTAACATCAGAGAAATGCCGCGTCCAAACCACAACGAGGGACCACCTCATACTGGTCAGAATGGCCATCATCAGGAAGTCTACAAATAATACAAGCCGCAAAGGGTGTGGAGAAAAGGGAACTCTCGCATACCATCAGTGGGAATATAAATTGGGGCTTCATTAAAAAAAAAAAACCTAAAAACAAGAGTTGCCAATATGGACCCTGCAATCCCACTCCTGGGTATATACCCAAAGAAAACTAAGATTTTGAAAAGATACACGCATCCCTATGTTCACAGCAGCACGAGCCACGATAGCCAAGACAGGGAGCCAACATTAATGCCCATTGATGGAGGAATGGATAAGGAAGACGAGGTACGTAGTATATGCGGTGGAATATTACTCAGCCGTGAAAAAGGATGGAGTGATGCCGTCTGCAGCTACGTGGATGGACGTAGAGACAATCACACTAAGAAAGAGACAGGCAAACCTCACATGATATCACTTAGAGGCGGACTCTAAAATATGACACAAACAAACTTTATCTACAAAACAGACTCAAGACCGCAGAAAACAGGCCTGCGGTTGCCAAGATGGGAGGGTGGTCCAAACAGGCCTTTAATTATACCACGTCCAGCTGGCTAGATAAGAAAGGCTCTCAGGTCTCACTCTAAGACAAGCCCTCCAGGATGCAAACTGCTGGAAGGTGGGTCCTTTTCCCGGTTCCTGTTCAAGGCAGTGGTGTCATTAATAACTTCCAGGGAACAGAATGAGCATAGAGCATTCCCTAAAGGGTAACAAGAGAATATTCCAAAGACAGAGTGCTGGCCACCAGGTTTCACCACACGTAACATTTACCTCTGCGAGTGACAAAGCTAGCCCCCCGCCATAATTCCAGTAACTCT
Organism: Bubalus bubalis; assembly: GCF_019923935.1. Classification (NCBI taxonomy): domain Eukaryota; kingdom Metazoa; phylum Chordata; class Mammalia; order Artiodactyla; family Bovidae; genus Bubalus; species Bubalus bubalis. The sequence continues at coordinate 6,447,093 of NC_059181.1, read as the reverse complement.
AACTACAGGCTGTCAAGAGTTCCCCTTCTAAAAAAAAAAATTATTTGGCTGTACTGGGTCTTGGTGTGGCACTCGGGACCTTCGTTTTGGTCTGAAACGAAGCCTTTCAAGGGCTGAAGCCACGTCCCTTGCATTGCAAGGCGCATGCTTAACCACAGGACCGCCCGGGCAGGTCAATGTGAACAGTCTTGAAGATGGAGCAACTGTACTGTGAGCTGGGACCTTCGGTGAGCATGGAGCGCAAGGGCCCAGCAAACCAAAGAAACAGGATGATTTGTTTATTCCCCTGGGGCCAGTGAGTGGTCACATGGGCGGTTACTGAGAGCATTAGGCCTAAAACTCAATAAGCGGCTCCCATTTAAGGGTTCCTTCCAGGTGAATATCAGTCGTGATATTGTCCAGTCGCTCAGCCATTGTCCGACTCCTTGAGTCCCCATGGACCGCAGCAAGCCAGGCCTCCTTGTCCATCACCAGCTCCCGGAGTTTACTCAAACTCCTGTCCATCGAGTCAATGATGCCATCCACCCATCTCATGCTCTGTTGTCCCCTTCTTCTCTTGCCTTCAATCTTTCCCAGCATCAGGGTCTTTTCCAATGAGTCAGCTCTTCCGATCAGATGGCCAAATTACTGGAGTTTCAGCTTTCAGCATCAGCACTTCCAAAGAAACATGCAGGGTTGATTTCCTTTAGGACAGACTGTGGTTTGACCTCCTTGCAGAACAAGGGACTCTCAAAAGTCTTGGTTATCGCAAAAATGAAAAAAAAATTATAATCTCCAGTTACATGGCTCTCCTTTGATTTCATCCAGCAAATCTTGGATAAGGTCAGAAACTTGCCTTGGCTCAAATAACCCCAGTTTCCCAACGGGAGAATCCACCTTATTTCTGAAAGTATTTGCTTCCTATGTGCCTGCTTCTGCATGTGGACAGGAAGGGAAGAATTTACCCCGTGAGAAGTCAAAGCTTCCAGGAAGATCAGGGTGCAACCCACCTCTGACAAATGACCCAGTCATCAAAGGAACACGGGGACTGCTCATCTGATGATGCCAGCCCTGTAGAACACCGTGAGGCAAGCGGAGGAACATCGCCTCCATCGACCATCAAGAGTTCCTAGAGAGTGTTCTGGAGATGTGAACGGAGACACTGCCCCGTGCCTTCGACAAGAAGGCTGGGAGGAAATGACCCCTGGGATCTCCCTCATCACTCTGAGTCACAGGTCACACACCCAGCCCGCTGGCAAAGGTTTGCCGGCTGTCCTCGAAAGCACATCTCCTCACATGTTCCCTGCATTCCAGGCGGTTTCATCAGACTGTCCCTCTCACCTCTTTACACACTCTCTCACACACAAACATGCACCTACAGCCACACCCATCCCTAATCTCAACAACTTTCTCTTCTCCATGGGTCAGATGGCAAAGAACCTACCTGCCACTGTGGGAGACCCGGGTTTGATCCCCTGGGCCGGGAAGACGCCCTGGAGAAGGGAAGTGGCAACCCCACTCCAGTATTCTGGCCTGGAGAATCCCACAGACAGAGGAGCCTGGTGGGGCTACAGTACCTGGGATCGCAGAGTTGGAAAGGACTGAGGGACTAACACTTCCACTGCACATTCTAGAGACAATCACACGAACTGTCTTCTGCTCTCGGGACAGGACGCGGGGGCTCAGATCGCCTTGATGCAGGCATGGCAAACAGAAAGGGAAGGTCTATTCCCTCCTAAGCGCAACGTGTCCAGGACAAGAGACATCCCGGGTGCCTCTTAGGGGGAAGTCAGGTCAGACAGGGTGGTTGGTTTCCTAAGAAGCAGAGACTCCTCAAAGTCACAGAGAACAGAGCAGAGGAGGTGAGGAGAGGGGACGTTGGTCACACACGCATCAAAGGTGCACACTTCCAGACGTAAAGTCAGTCCTGGGGCTGCCCTGGTGGGCCAGTGGCTGCGACTCTGCACTTCTGCTGCTGGGGGCCCCGGGTTCAATTGCTGGGCAGGGGACTAAGACCCCCCTAAGGCCATCAAGAAGCGTGGAATACCAAATGCTAATACTAAGACCAAGCACAGCCAAGTGAATAATAAATCCTGGGGATTTGATGCAATACTTGATTCCAGTTAATAATGCTGGAGTCTGTGTCTGAACACTGCTAAGAGAATAGATCTTAAAAGTTCTCATCGTGAGAAAAAAACAAATACATGACTGTAGTAAACACTGGAGTCTGTATGTAAACACTACTAAGAGAATAAATCTTAAAAGTTCTCACTATGAGGAAAAAAGTAAATAAGTGTGGTGATGGTTTACTGAACCCACTGCGATCTTTGCACGTTTACATACATCAAATCGTTACGTCGCACACCTTAAGCTCATACAATGTGCGTTTAGTCACTGAGTCGTGTCTGACTCTTTCGTGGACTGTAGCCCACCAGGCTCCTCTGTCCACGGGGACTCTCCAGACAAGACTGAAGTGGGTTGCCATTTCCTTCTCCAGGGGATCTTCCCAAGCCAGGGATCAAACCCAGGTCTCCCACATTGCAGGTGGATTCTTTACCAGCTGAGCCACCAGGGAAGCCCAGATACAAGATTACATATCAAATTACACCTCACTTTTTACAAAATGAAAATTAAAAAAGGACAGCTGGGGACACCCCCGGTGGTCCGGTGGTTAAGAATCCGCCTGCCAATGCAGGGGACACGGGTCTGGCTCCCTGGTCTGCCAAGAGCCCCCGTGAGATGAGTCACAACCACAGAGCCTGCGCTACAGTTAAAGAAATCCGGTGTGGAGCAATGAACAGCCCATGTGGTACACAATGAACACCCAGCACAGTCAAAAAATAAAAAAAAAAAACAAGGACAGCTGAAGGCTGGAACTGTCTCTGTGGGTTCTGACCCTCTCCCCATCGCCCAAGTCAGGAAATGTCGTGCCTCACACGGGGAATCAGGAAGAACACACAGCCTTCCTCTTAAAACTACTGTCCCAAAGACACATTCAACAAGAACCAGTGCAATGAAACATCACTCGACCGAGAAAAAAAAAAAAAAGAAAGTTTTCCACAACAAAGTTCTTTTCCTAAAACTTGCTGGTAGCCCCAAACAGTGATGCTTGACTCAGGATCACCGTGAGGATTGCAAATTCGAGGTGACTCAGCACCTTCGGAGGCAAATGCTTCCCCAGCTGGCTTCTTAGAAGAACTCTTCCATCGGCCCGGTGTGCAAGGCACATGCGGTCCAGGGAGACATCAACTCACTCTCTGTCCTCTGCTTGTCCTGCCAGCAAGCCACATAAGCCGATTTCATTTCATTTTTTTTCACACCTCCAACGCTTCAATCACCCAAATAAAACAACACCTGCGTAGGAGAAGCAATGAGGCTGTCAGCCTTTCCCTTCCTCAAATGGGGTCCAAGGCTTCTTTTTGCCACTTAGCACCTGAACATCAACAGGCAAACCCCTCAACCCCCAAAGACTCGAACCGGAATCGACAGCAAGATATAAAAGGCTGGTCTGGTACATGAGCCTTAACCACAAGACACAATGCGCATTTCAACGGACATGGCTAGTAACTGACATTACCAACCATATGCTTGACGTGCTGCACACCAGAAAGCAATCCCAAAAGGCATGATCTTTGCTGTCAAGGACTTGCAATCACACTGCCAAGGATAAAGAGAACACACGCGTAAGAGAAACAGTTGGCAAAAGGCCACTTGGAGGGGAAAAAAAAAACTAAGTTCATAATAGAAATCTCCTAATAAAAAACAGATTTTTCAACACCAAATAAATGGTCCATGTATTAGATAGATTGGGCAGCAGAAAAAGAAAGAAATGTAATAAGACTGAAAGGATGAATGCAGTACGAAGGCAGTGAGAATAATAAGTCCCAGAAATCACAGAGACCCAGTCAAGATCTTCAGGTTTCCACTTGCCTGCATACAGCCTTCTCTGAGACTATTAAACGACCCCCTTTGCCTGGGGAGGGCTGTATGTCTTTATGTGGAAAGGACTGCCAACCGCGGTTCCCAGTGCTGACTTAATACTGCAAGGCAGGGTGCTTCAAATGCAAAGTGCATGAGAGTCACCTGGAAATTACATTTGTGCAGGGCGGAGGAGCCTGGGGGGCTGCAGTACGTGGGGTCGCAAAGAGTCAGACACGACTGAGCGACTTCCCTTTCACTTTTCACTTTCATGCATTGGAGAAGGAAATGGCAACCCACTCCAGTGTTCTTGCCTGGAGAATCCCAGGGACAGAGGAGACTGGTGGGCTGCCGTCTATGGGTCACACAGAGTCGGGCACAACTGAAGCGACTTAGCAGCAGCAGGGTTCTTCAGGCTGGGCATGTGTAGACCCCAGGCCAGGTAACTCCTTGTGGGGGGTTAACTCATGCATTCTTAGGGGCTGAGCACTATCCGTGGCGTCTGCCCATGAGATCCCCTGAAGTCTCCAAACCTTGCTGAATGTCCCTGGTAGAAGTGGGTGGTGGAGACATGACTGCTCACCTCTACCCCATCACCCCACCGCCAACCACCCCATCCCCAGTCAACGTTCAGAGAACTAAGATCCTGGCATTCGGTCCCATCACTTCATGGCAAATAGATGGGGAAACAGTGGAAACAACTGAGAGACTTTATTTTTGGGGGCTCCAAAAATCACTGCAGATGGTGGCTGCAGCCATGAAATTAAAAGACGCTTACTCCTTGGAAGAAAATCGATGACCAACCTAGACAGCACACTAAAAAGCAGAGACATTACTTTGCCAACAAAAGTCCGTCTACTCAAAGCTACGGTTTTTCCAGTAGTCATGTATGGATGTGAGAGCTGGACTATAAAGAAAGGTGAGCGCCAAAGAATGGATGCTTTTGAAATGTGGTGTTGGAGAAGACTCTTGAGGGTCCCTTGGACTGCAAGGAGATCCAACCAGTCCATCCAAAAGGAAACCAGTCCTGAATATTCACTGGAAGAACTGATGTTGAAGCTGAAACTCCAATACTTTGGCCACCTAATGCGAAGAACTGACTAACTGGAAAAGACCCTGATGCTGGGAAAAATTCAAGGTGGGAGAAGGGGGTGACAGAGGATGAGATGGCTGGATGGCATCACTGACTCAATGGACATGAGTCTGAGTAAACTCCGGGAGTAGGTGATGGACAGGGAGGCCTGGCCTGCTGCGGTCCATGGGGTGGCAAAGAGTCAGACACGACTAAGCGACTGAACTGAATGGAAAGACTGTCAATGGAATAAGAATAACAGTCTCTCTGAGAGTCCCATGCCGTAATACCTGGGCCCTGTGACAACACGACTGTGTATGGCAAAAAGGACTTTGGAGAAGCACCGAAGTTAAAGATCTTGGGCGGCGGGGGCACGTGAGCCCCGCACGAAGTGAGCAATCTCTCCAGGCTGCAGTTGAAGACATGTGACCACGCAAGAGTGATCAGAAAGGTGGTGCGCTGTGGGCTTTGAATACAAGGAAGGGGCCCTGAGCCAAGGAATGCAGGGGGCCTCTAGAAGCTGGAGAAGGCAAGGAGTGCATTCTTCCCGAAAGCCTCTGGAAAAGCACATGGCCCTCCTTGACACACTTGAGACTAATCTTGAACTTGTGACCTCTGGAAGCATAAGATGATAAAGTTGAGTTGTTCAAGCCAGGAAGTCTAGGGTCATTTGTCCCAAGAGTGACAGGAGATTAGCACAGTCAATTACAAGATCAACTGAGAAAATACACGACCTTCAGGTCCTGGTAGCTCAGTTGGTATAGAATCCGCCTGCGATGCGGAGACCCTGGTTCGATTTCCTGGGTCGGGAAGATCCCCTGGAGAAGGGATAGGCTACCCACTCCAGCATTCTTGGGCTTCCCTGGTGGCTGAGCTGGTAAAGAATCCGCCTGCAATGTGGGAGACATGAGTTCGATTCCTGGGTTAGGAAGATCTCCTGGAGAAGAGAAAGGCTACCCACTCCAGTATTCTGACCTGGAGAATTCCATGGACTGTATAGTCCACGGGGTTGCAGAGAGTCGGACACGACTGGGCGACTTTCACTTCACTTTAGTTCCTAAGAGTAAGCCCTTCGTTAGAGATACAGACACCCTAGAAAGTTGCGCCCATGGATAATTTGAGAAAAAATCAGCCTCCAGATTCTCCCACCTGACCCCAGAGTGGAAATTCTGGCCCCTCACAGAAAGTTTATAAATTCTTTAAAGCAACAACTCTGCTACTCTCTTTCAGTCTAAGCCGACACTGTGGCTTCGGGGAGCCCTCAGAAACCACCTAGCTGGTTGGAACCCCGTGACCCCAGAGCAGGTTCACACCAGCCTCGTGGTAAATACAGGCTTCCAATGTCTTGGCAGGGACGCTGTAAAACTCCACCCAAAAACGCAGCACAGAAGAAGGGTATATGAATGCATGTGTGTGTGCAATCTAGAAGGATGCTACTGATGATCCTATTTAATGCAGGGCAAAAACGGAGGGGCAAAAACAGAGGACAGACTTGGGGGACACAGCAGGGGAAAGAGAGGGCGGGGCGAATTGAGAGAGACACACACTGAGACAAAAGCACGACCAGGTGTAAATAGCTAATGGGAAGCTACTATACAGCACAAGGAGCTCAGCTCAGTGCTGTGGGATGACCTAGAGGCCTGGGATGCAGGACAGGGAAGGAGGTCCCAGAGGTCGGGGATACGTGAAAACTTGTGTCTGATTCACGTTGACGTACCACACAATATCGAAGAGCAAGTGTCCTCCAATTAAAAAAAAAAATGACACACACACACACACACACACACATACAAAATCTCTCCCAAACCATTGAAACTGAAAAAAGACAGTCAGCAGGTGCAGCTTGAATTGAACACAACTGTTTTCCTCCACCCATCTTTAGGGGAAGAAATGGAATAAACAAAGAGAAAGAGAAAGCAGGTTATGGTTTCCGCCGGAGTGGAAGCTGACCTGGAAAGGGTTTTGTAAACATTTGTCACTGCTGAAGCAGTTTGCATCTCAGCATCATCCGAGAAGGGCCGGAGGAGCCGCTGACCCAGCCCTACAATGCTGTGTCCACCCGAATTCCCCGCCGCCACCCCCAAGCCCCGCTCCATCACCCAGAGACGCCACGAAAGGCTCACCAAGAAGCTGGGACAAGACGCTGATACATGACGCCAAGTGAAAAAGGCTAGGTAGCAAAGGCTGCGTACTGCATGATCCCCCTGATAGGAAGTTTCCAGAACAGGCCGATGCACAGAGACAGAGACCACACCTGGTGGCTGCCAGGGACTGGGTGGAGAGGGGGGGACGGACAGACGTTTCACGCACGTGGGGTTTTCTCTGGAGTGACAAAAATGCTCTTGAACTCAAACAGCGGTGATGGCTGCATAACTTCATAAAAATACCAGGAAAGCAGTGAGTTATACACTTTGAATGAATGAGACACTCGCATGGTAGGTGAGTTCTAGCTCAATAGAGCTGTCATATTTTTTAAAAATAATAAAAAAGACAGAGAAGGAGAAGGAAGAAGAAACAACCCAGAGGATATTAGCCAATGATTACGAGACATTGCAAACTTAAAAAAAAAAAATGAACCATCCTAAGGAGGTGAGTTGACTTAACAAGCCTGGAATCCTGCGCACTGACTGAATCCACCGTCAAGATTCTGAAACGCACGAGCAGAGGTCAGTAACTGTGACCCGAGGTGGTTTATGGAAAGGACTAGGGCGCCAGGTGGGAAGACTTGGGGTTCTGACCAAACGCAGGGAGATGACTGTGCAAAAAAGCAACAGTTCTCAGTCCAATGACTCACTGGAAAAGACCCCGATTGATGGGAAAGACAGAAGGCAAGAGGAGAAAGAGGTGACAGAGGACGAGATGGTTGGATGGCATCACCGACTCGATGGACCTGAGTTTGAGTGAACTCAGCCTGGCGTGCTGAAGTCCACGGGGTCGCAAAGAGGTAGACACGACTGAGTGACCGAACAGCAAAGTTATGAGTCCCCTCAACAACACTGCTGCAGAAAACCAATGTGGTCTTAAATGGGATTTAGAGCTCTGCGTTAACTGAATCAGCGCAAGCAGCCATCGACAGTCACCCAGAGGCAAAGCAAACACCGATGGCAAGCGTGAACAAAGCCCGCAGAGGCAATGACAAGCCCAACCTGAATCTACAATGTGCCCAACTCAGTTCTAGGGACGACCCAACAAGTGAAGTGCCCGACGCCAGCAGTGTGTACAGAGAGAAATTTCACTCTGACGAACATCTGGGCCATCAGAGACCCATACAGAAAACACACATTTGCGGTCCAAATATAGAACATTCAATGGAAAAGCAAACACCACAGGAAATTCAAGGAGGTTGAACATTTACTTGTAGACAGCAAACAATGAATCAAACCCAAAACTTCCCTTAAAGCAAACGCCACCCAGACAAAAGGGACCCAAGCTGACCTCTTCTCTTGGGCCAGGAACTGACGAAATTAAACTTCACGAGGGACAGCTGCTTCTGTGGACCATTTCAGGTTTAAATATGAACTGGGAAGTCGTGAAAACAGACCGTCTCTGGTTTTATTCAACTAACTTCTCTGAAAACACATACAGGATGATCAAAAAGAAAAAAAACACAAGGCAATTAGAACCTATTAACGATTGGGTGGATACGAGCTGTACGGAGAAAAAAAGAAACACTTCCATGAGCTAATCTTATTCTATAAATATTTAGTTTGAATATACTAATGTAATTAACCGGGGTTATATAATGTTGCTAAATTCAGATTTCCAATCATAAAGCTTCACATACAATTATTTGAACTGCAATGGATTTTTGTTTCTGTGGGAAAATGAAAATAGTTCATTTTCATAACCCAAGAGTCCCTAGAAGTAACAGCCTTCCTTGATAGAAATTTCGTGGATGGTAATTCACAACACTACAGATGTGTTTACATCTTCCCTCAAAGGTTAGCATTATCTAGATATTCCACATACTGCTGGCTCTTACCATTTGTCCCTTCTATTTCTCTATATTCCTGCTTCCCACACCGGTGACTGTAATGCCCCGGGAGTATACATAGATCGATCCTGGGCTTCCCTGGTGGCGCAGTGTTATAAACACTCTGTCTGCCAATGCAGGAAACTCAGGTTCAATTCCTGGGTGGGGAAGATGCCCTGGAGGAGAGCATGGCAACCCACTCCAGTATTCTTGCCTGGAAAATTGCATGGACAGAGGAGCATGGCAGGCTATGGTCCATGGGATCGCAAAGAGTCGGACACGGCTTAGAGACGAGCACATGTGCACAGATCTCTGCACTTCTTGGATACCTGCGGCACACATTTAGGAAATAAAAACAACTTTTGTACCCGTTTCTTCGAGCAATCTCAGGATATGGTTATTCTCCGATACATCTCTGAATATTATTTAGCGTGATTTGGCTCACAAATAACCAAACAAATAATTATTAGAGAGTTATCAACAACAAAAACAGAAAATCAATTCCTGTCCAAAGCCAAAGCGATTTATCGGTGCTGAGCTGACCGGTCTGCAACAAGCCGTTGCGTCGCCAGGACTTCCCTGACTGTCCAGTGGTTGAGAATCCACCTTCCAATGCAGGGGACAAGGGGTTCAATCCCTGGTCAGGGAAGTAAGCTCCCACACCCTGTGGAGCAACAAAACCCGTGTGCCACAGCTCGAGTGTCTGGGGATTACAACAAAGACCCCTCCTGCTGAAACTAAGACCCCTCCTGGGGGAGGGTCAGGACGCAGGCAAGGCTTAAGGCATCCAGTTAAAAGCAAAATACTTTGTGTAAGTATCTCTCGCCTCTTAGATGATCAGGGACGGGGCAGACAAGAGTACATTCCCAAAGACTTTCATCAAATCACATTTGTTACAGGAGCTTCAAGCACTGATCTCTGGAGAGCAGAGACAAAGGGGCATAATATAGATATCAAAAATTCTACTTCCCGGGATTTCCCCGGAGATCTACTGGCTGAGATTCCAAGCTTTCAGTGCCAAGGGCCTGCATTCTATTCCTGGTTAGGGGGGTTAAGATCCTGCAAGATACAAGGTTCAATTAAAACAAAAAAAAAGGACAAAAAAAATCTACTTCCTGTTTCTTCTCTGTCTTTATAGTCGGTGTCTTCTGAATATTACCATAAAAGAAACTATCTTCTGTTTTCTTTATTAGCAGATTAAATGGATCAGTTTTGTTGTTGTGCAGTTGCTCAGTCGTGTCCGACTCTTTGTGACCCCATGGACCGCAGCACGACAGGCCTCCCTGTCCATCACCAACTCCTGGAGTTTACTCAAACTTATGTCCATGGAGTCGGTGATGCCATCCAGCCATCTCGTCCTCTGTCGTCCCCTTCTCCTCTCGCCTTCAACCTTTCCCAGCACCAGGGTCTTTCCCAATGAGTCAGCTCTTTGGTAGCCAAAGTATTGGAGCTTCAGCGTCAGTCCTTCCATTGAATATCCATTGAATATTCCGTTGATTTCCTTTAGTATGGACTGGTTTGATCGGTTTACCCAAGCACAAATGAATGTCTTGAGTGGATCCTGATGAGCCTGAATCGTATAGAACAAGAGCGTCGTCAGCTGCAGGCGTCTTGTGTGCACAGGGCTGGTTCTCTGATTTCCTGGACTCACAAAAGCTACACTGCAAACTCAGGAGTCACAAAAAGAGACACAAGACTCAAACACCACAACTCACACACAAAACCCGAAGCTGACACCTCAGTCACTTCAAGCTAAACAAACACAACGGCTGCTGTGGAAACCCAGGAACTACTTGCGGTCGGCATTCCGTGCCTGCAAACCGAAGCTTCAGCCGTTCTCCGCAAACGACCTGAAGCTCAGGCAAAGACCTGAAGTGTGAAGGTGAGTCCCAGGTCTCACCTCGGCAGCCCACAGCGTGGTCTGGGTTGTGAATATAACTTCTGTTATTTATTTACTCTCTGCAACGCTCCCAACAAGCATCAACCATAATGACACTTTTCTCTATTAAAAAACCTCTCAAGTGATATGCAAAAAAAAAAAAAAATATATATATATATATATAAAAACAACCACGATGGATGAAATATGTCTTTTGGGAAAAAAAAAAAAATACAATATAAACAGCCAGACTGAAGGCACACAAAGGCTTGTATCACAAGCCTGTTCCAGCGCTATCTCACATCTTGTGCAGTTGAAATCACGTCTTCCACAAAAAAAAAAAAAAAAAAAAAAGGGCTGGTTCTTGGGAGCCCCGAGGGCATCCGTCAATGAGAGCAGCCGATTTACAGACAGAATTAAGTGATTATGAAAACACCACGGCATTAAGAAATGCTTTAAAAAGCATAGCACGATTGCAACGTTTCCCCATGCAACTGCAACGCTTGTGTGTACACACGCACGCACACACACAGAATACATCTGTGCCCCCCTTTACTCAGGGACTTCAGTTTCTTTCCTTCATCACCTCTAAGGACCTCACCAGGGATCTCTAAGACACTTTTTCACCATATACCGCTCAGTGAAAACCACTGAAGCATTAACCCCAACTCCTGTTAAGTATTAACTAGAGATAAGACTCAACTAACATTGTACGCATTTTTCACAGACCACAGACATTTTGTAACTATTAAAAAAAGAAAAAAAAAAAACAGACAACTTAAGTTTCTTCCTGCACTCCAGTAAATCTCACGGAGCACCTACCAGAGATGAAATTCACTTCTCAGGAGTCCACTTAGGGAATTAAAAGCGGAAACAAGGCATCTGTGTCCCCCTCGGCCCCAACTAAATGTGGAGACTCTGGGTTTCAAGGAAACCTAGTCAGAGGCCCATGAAATTTAACAGGCGAGTTCCATTTCCATAAACTCCTCCACTTGTTCTCAGCCGGTCTACAACCATCTCTTGTCACGCCCTGGACATGCGACATCATTAATTCTCATTGTCACCAACTTCTGGGCCGGGTGCCCCTCCACCACTCTCTCTCCTGGCAAAGCTTTTTGAAGAATTACACTTCAGATCCCTGGAAACTGTTGAAATTGGCACAGAATTATCGTGCGTCTTAGGAACACAAACCTAACAATTACTTTTTCCATGATCACATTAGGAGCTAAACCAAAGCATGTCTCCCAAGAATGACCTGCAACTGTCAGAAACGAGCAACCGTGGTTCTGACGTTGATAACCGTGAATACCTGAGTCTTTAACCAACACTGAGTTGGCAGTTAAGTTTCAAGGGATTAAAATGCCCAATAAGATTCTGTTTGGAAAAACCACCTCGGCAAGGACCCAACTTGAACCTGTCTCCTAAGTGAATCAATTCTCTGCTCACTTGCTTTTCTGAAATTCAACATAAAACTCGGCAACCACCTGGCTAACTTTATAGATGCTGAGAATTACGTTTGCATAACCAGCACTACAGACATGAAGCAGACGCTACTTTCCCGGTTCTCATCTTCAGACGCATGTTAAAATAACAAGGGAACCTGGAAAGGCAGAGTTGACCTGGCTAAGTCCAATACTTTGGCCACCTGATGTGAAGGGCTGACTCATTGGAAAAGACCCTAATGCTGGGAAAGATTGAGGGCAGAAGGGAACAACAGAAGATGAGATGGTTGGATGGCCATCACTGACTTGATGGACATGAGTTTGAGCAAGCTCCAGGAGTTGGTGATGGACAGGGAACCCTGGCATGCTGCAGCCCATGGGGTTGCAAAGAGTCAGACACAACTGAGCCACTGAACTGAAGAATCACTCATGACACACCAGAAACAAAAATCTCTGCTCAGTGACACAGGATTTTCTCCAGTTCTCCATCATAACTTACCAGGTCTTTCCCATATCAAAGTATTTGCTATTCCTGATTTAAGAAACAATATGGCATCACACAAACTTCTTTTGCCCACATTTCCATCTCCCAGAAAGTTTAAACTAACAGAAATGATTGCAAAGTGGATAATGGATGTTCACAGACACCTTAGAGCCGGATGACAAGGGGCAAGTCTGTAACAGTTACGAGTCCAGCTCTCCAAGATAAGAACGGCCGTCTCTGTACATGGATTGCTCCAACATGGACGAGGCAGACTCTCTGGGTCACAAAAGTCTTCAACGTCTTGGAGAAAAACAGGGAGGCTGATCACGTTGGTGGACGAGGTGCGGGGCGGCGGGGAACCGAGGGTGGGGGGCGGGATGGATGGGGCAGGTTGGTGGCAATTGTTCCAGAAAGCAAAGTGCTAGGGGATAGCTTGGAGAAGACAATGGCACCCCACTCCAGTACTCTTGCCTGGAAAATCCCATGGGCGGAGGAGCCTGGTAGGCTGCAGTCCATGGGGTTGCGAAGAGTCGGATACAACTGAGCGACTTCACTTTCACTTTTCACTTTCATGCATTGGAGAAGGAAATGGCAACCCACTCCAGTGTTCTTGCCTGGAGAATCCCAGGGACGGGAAGCCTGGTGGGCTGCCGTCTATGGGGTCGCACAGAGTCGGACACGACTGAAGCGACTTAGCAGCAGCAGCAGCAGGGGATGGCTATTCGGGGTCATCTTTGGGCTCAAGAGAAGTAAATAAAGAGATCTCTCATGCTTCCTTTTTAGCATTCCAGCTACACACACCACGACAGGAATAAATGACAGGAATTCCAGGCAAGAGACACTCTTCACAAGAATAAACACTGTGAATTTCGTCCTGAGCATCATTTCTGCGTCTTTCACAGGGTCTCGCCAGATTAGAAGACAACAACACGCCTAAGAATTATTTGGAGGCAACTCACAGCCCAACGTGTCCTCTGAAATGCTACAGGGCTTTTTTTTTTTTTTTCTAAGTAAGCAACTGACTTAGCAATGTTGAGGACTGCCTATTTCAATCATGCAAAACATGACAAAGCATGACACACAGTTCTCCCAAACTGCTAGTTGATTTAAACCACCGTAAACTCAACGTTCAAAACACAAAGATCATGGCATCCAGTCCCATCACTTCATGGCAAATAGATGGGGAAACAATGGAAGCAGTGACAGACTTTGTTTTCGCAGGCTCCAACATCACTGCAGATGGTGACTGCAGCCATGAAATTAAAAGACACTTGCTCCTATGACCAACCTAGACAGCATGTTAAAAAGCAGAGACATCACTTTGCCAACAAAGGTCCATCTAGTCAAAGCTATGATTTTTCCAGCAGTCATGTATGGATGTGAGGGTTGAACCATAAAGAAAGCTGAGTGCCGAAGAATTGATGCTTTTGAACTGTGGTGTTGGAGAAGACTCTTGAGAGTCCCTTGGACTGCAAGGAGATCCAACCAGTCCATCCTAAAGGAAATCAGTCCTGAATATTCATTGGAAGGACTGACGATTAAGCTCCAATACTCCGGCCACCTGATGGGAAGAACTGACTCATTGGAAAAGACCCTGATGCTGGAAAAGATTGAGGGCAGGAGAAGGGGACGACAGAGGGTGAGATGGTTGGATGGCATCACCGACTCAACAGACATGGGTTTGGGTGCACTCCGGGAGTAGGTGATGGACAGTGAGGCCTGGCGTGCTGCAGTCCATGGGGTCGCAAAGAGTCGGACACGACTGAGGAACTGAACTGAACTGAAACCTTAACCTACAGTGTTTAAAAAAAAAAAAAAAAAAGACAGGAGCTTCCCTGGTGGACCAATGGTTAAGAATCTGCCTTGCGATGGAAGGGAAACGGGTTCGATCTCTGGCCAGGGAAGATCCCCCAGGCCACAGTGCAACTAAGCCTGAGGATTACAAAGTGCTGAGCCCCTGAGCTACAAGTGCTGAGCCCCTGACCTGCAACTGCTGACACCCAAGCACCATAGAGCCCATACTCTGCCACAAGAGACGCCACCGCAACAAGAAACTTAAGCACTGCCGTGAAGATTAGACCCTGCTCGCCGGAACAAGAGAAAGCCCGCACGAAGCAACAAAGACCCATCACAGCCAAAAAAACTGCAATCAATTAAAAAAAAAAAAAAAGCTATCGTCAACAGTGAAGCAGGCTTCCTTTTCCATATTAGCATCTGCACACACGAGACGTGGGAGAGGCTTCACGGCTAGCTCCTTAACGCCTTCAACGCTACACGTGAGGACACACACAGGGTCAATGACTTCAACACGAGCCCAAGGCAGGACTCACCTGGCCAAAACGTCAGGCGAAGGCTTGTCCTAAGAGAACACGCCATGTCTCACTTGATCACAGACAGTGAAATGAAGACCCAAAGTAGAATGTAGGTCAGCAACCACAGAGAAACACAGCTGTAGGGATTTTATTGCTACGACAAGCGGATGCCAGCACAAGTGGGTATTTTTAGCCTGCCTTATGGCCCCGGTATTAACCCACTGGGAAAAACCACTGCCTCGAAAAGGCAAGTCCAGTTTTTGAAACTCAAGACATGAGCTACGAATATACAGGACCTATTCAATGTCTCTCCTCGGGACTGCTGGAGAAAGTCTGAACGCGGCCCCCCAAAAAATGTCCCACCTCAACTGACCTCGCAGCAAGGACTGCCCGGCATAGGAAGAGACTAAATCTTAGTCAACGAAGACCACAAGACACCTAACGTTTTTTCACTATGATCTCGTCCAAGTATTAAGAAGCTCTAAGTGTGGTTTTCCCTTGCTTTTGATGATATGCACGGTGCAGAATGATTCTCAGAAAACACGCAGGCCCAAGTGTTCAGTTAACTAGCTCAGTCACATCCATCTGACTCTTTGCGATCCCATCGACTGCAGCACGCCACGCCTCCCTGTCCATCACCAACTCCTGGAGCTTGCTCAAACTCGTGTCCATCGAGTCAGTGAGGCCATCCAACCATCTCATCCTCTGTCATCCCCTTCTCCTCCCACCTTCAATCCTTCCCAGCATCAGGATGTTTTCCAAGGAGTCAGCTCTTCACATGAGGTAGCCAAGGTATTGCAGTTTCAGCTTCAGCATCAGTCCTTCTGATGAATATTCAGGACTGATCTCCTTTAGGATGGACTGGTTGGATCTCCTTGCAGTCCAAGGGACTCTCAAGAGTCTTCTCCAACACCACAGTTCAAAGGCATCAATTCTTAGGCACTCAGCTCTCTTTATGGTCCAACTCTCACATCCATACATGATTACTGGGAAAACCACAGCTTTGACTAGATGAACGTTTGTCAACAAAGTAATGTCTCTGCTTTTTAATACTCTGTCTAGGTTGGTCAGAGCTTTTCTTCCAAGGAACAAGCATCTTCTAATATCATGGTGCAGTCACCATCTGCAATGATTTTGGAGCCCAAAAAATAAAGTCTGCCACTGTTTCTACTGTTTCCCAATCTATTTGCCATGAAGTGATGCCATGATCCTAGTTTTCTGAAGGCTGAGTTTTAAACCAGCTTTTTCAATATCCTCTTTCACTTTCATCAAGAGGGTCTTCACTTCCTCTTTGCTTTCTGCCATAAAGGTGGTGTCACGTGAGGTTATTGATATTTCTCTGGCAATCTTTATTTCACTTTGTGTTTTATCCAGCCCAGAATTTAGCATGATGTACTCCTTGGAAGGAAAGTTATGACCAACCTAGATAGCATATTCAAGAGCAGAGACATTACTTTGCCCACAAAGGTCCGTCTAGTCAAGGTTATGGTTTTTCCTGTGGTCATGTATGGATGTGAGAGTTGGACTGTGAAGAAGGCTGAGCGCCGAAGAATTGATACTTTTGAACTGTGATGTAGGAGAAGACTCTTGCGAGTCCCTTGGACTGCAAGGAGATCCAACCAGTCCATCCTAAAGGAGATCAGTCCTGAGTGTTCATTGGAAGGACTGATGTTGAAGCTGAAATTCCAATACTTTGACCACCTTGTGCGAAGAACTGACTCATGTGAAAAGACCCTGATGTTGGGAAAGAATGATTGAAGGCGGGAGGAAAAGGGGACGACAGAAGATGAGATGGTTGGATGGCATCACCAACTCGATGGACACGAGTCTGAGTAATCTCCGGGAGTTGATGTTGGACAGGGAGGCCTGGTGTGCTGCAGTCCATGGGGTCGCAGAGAGTCCGACACAACTGAGCAACTTCCCTTTCACTTTTCACCCTGATTCTGGTGCTGGTTACAGACATTTCAGCAGGCAGAAATTCAAACTCCATCATATAGTAAATCTGGGAAACACACACAGAGTATATATGTGTCTATATATAGCATGTATCTGTGTGTGTGTGTGCACGAGCATATGCCAGCCCTGAAATTTAACTCAAGAGGAGAGAAAAAGACAAGGAAAGCAAGCAGGCAATTGCTGGAGACCACCGGAACCAAGAAAGACATAGTACTCTTGTTATTATTGGATGCATCCCCAAGCACTCCCAACTTCAGAGAATAAGACATAAGCACACCAGGCTCCAAGCACGATGATAACCCTGTCCTTTAACACAACAAGCCTGAGAAATAAATCTGATTTTCTCTCTGTCTCTCTCTCTCTCGCCATGAGAAAACTAAGGCCAGGGGAGGTCACTGATATGCCCAAAGGCGACATCAGTGCATGGTGAGCTGGCCTCAAACCCGATTTTCTTCAGAGCCCTGCCCCAAGACCCCCAAGACCCCCAGGACCCCCAGGACCTCACAAGGCCCCCAACCTGGGTGTACCTGGCGCTCCCCTGGGGCTCCCAGAGGAAGATGCTTCAGGCTGGCTCCGGGGGACCCCAGTGCACACAGGGACCAGACTCTGGGTGCCAGGGGTGACCCCCACCCACCCACTGCAGGTCCACAGCCCTGCAGCTCCCCAGCCCTTGTCCACTAATCCACTAGTCACAGGTGGGGACCCAGCCTGAATCCCGCAAGTAGGGGACCCCATCCCCCTGCCCTCCGGAGCACCCCCAGCGGTGGAGGTCAGCCTCCCCCCGCAGTCCAGGTTAACCCACACGGCCCTGGGCCCTGTGAGGGTCTGAAATCAGCAGACAGGTGTTAGGTTCCCCCCGGCCCCAATAAATGCCCGAAGTGCCCAGAAGCTGACTGAGAGTGAGACCTGGGCAAATCTGCAGTGACATCAGCAAAACCCACAGGAAGGAGCCCAGCGCAGGGGTGCAAAGCCTCGAGGGCTCTGAAAAGCCTGGGGTTGAAGACAGAGCCGGGGCTGAACTGGGGGTAAACACATCCTAGCCCCCTGAGCCCCTCCAGTTTCTGTGGTCCCCAAAGGCCATCCAGCTGGCCACCTCCTCCTGTTCCCTTGTCTTCCCTTCCTTCTAAAGCATCCTAAAACGGCCTGTGAGGACCACAGCACCTGATGCCTACCTTGTCCCGCCAGCCCATTGGCCCCCGGACCAAAACAGGACTCAGGACTCACAGCGCTGGGTCCTTCTTTGGGGGTGGCTCTGTACCATGGAACACCATGAGAGGGGACTCAACATCCGTGGGCCCACCAGGGAGACCACTGTCCCCTCACCCCCCGACACATGACCACCACAGATGTCTCCATACGCTGCCAAACACTGTAAGGGACGAAAGTGCCTGAACTGAGGACTACGAGTGGAAGATGAGCTTCCTGCGTTCAAATGCTGAAGACACTGTTTCCATATGCAACCATCTCCTCTCCCTTCACCTGCTAAAACTTCTGTTTCTCTTCAACCTGCGAGCCAAAGCTTCCTGGCTCCTTTCCACCCACCAAGAGCTAACCAGACCCACGGAAGTGGTACCCAACTTCCTGCGGAAGATAGAAATAGTCTTCCCTCTGCTTCTCTTTGTCTTCAACCTGTGAGCCAATGCTTCATGGCTCCTTTCCGCCCACCAAGAGCAAACCAGACCCATGGAAGTGGTACCCAACTTCCTGCGGAAGATGGAAATAGTCTTCCCTCTGTTTCTCTTTGTCTTCAACCTGCGAGCCAATGCTTCATGGCTCCTTTCCGCCCACCAAGAGCTAACCAGACCCATGGAAGTGGTACCCAACTTTCGATGTTAAGACAGAAATAATCTCCCCTCTGTTTCCAAGTGTATGTTTGCTCCAAGTAAATTGTTTTCAATGGCTTCCACTTCACACCTGCATCCTTCCGTCTGGCAGAAGATTCCCCAGAAATATTTGATGGCGACGATCACACACAAGAGGGCTTGCAGGAGGCCATCCCTTCTGCGAGCTTACAACCACCCTGGATCAAGTTTTTGGGGAGCACATTCGTGACCACCTGCATTTCCCGCCACCCCCCGCCCCAAGGTTTTAAACTTGCTTTCTCCCTTTCCCTTTAAAAAAACAAGTGGACTCTGTCCGTCTCTCCCCTCACACATCCAGCTTTTCTTTTGGTTTGACTGGTGGTGTGGCCAGGCCCATCCGTTTGGTCCAGCTCCATGGGAAGGATGGATGGGGGGAGAGGGCCACAGAAGACCAGCCCCGAGGGGACAACTGGTGTCCAGTTACTTCCTTCATGCTAAAAATAGTTATGGGAAAAAAAAAAGGTTTATCATCTTTTCAACTTAAGCATGTTTACAAAAAGACTTGAGTCTTGCCTCCCGATTGAACACTATTTTTTAAGTGTCTCAGGTGCTGAAAGAGGAACAGCTTATTACTGCAGGTCACGTACTTTTCTAAAGGAGAAACAGGAGGCAACGGGGAGGTGTGGAGAGACCACACCTGGGGGGCCTCATTTCACAGGGCAGTGCAATCGGGCTGGTCCCTGGCGCCGGTCAGACCTGGCAATGCTCCTGGACAAGAGCTAGGCGAGGGGGCATCCCCAGAGTTGGCATGAGGAGCCCTCCTTCCCAATATGTCACTGAGGGAGGCTGTGAATTCCTGATGCTCAGGACCTAGGGGAGATGCCTTCTCTGGGTCTGGCTTCCCCCTGCTGAAACCCATTTCGCCACTCTGCAAGCGAAATAATCCTGACTATCCCAAAGTCACCAAAGATTTGACGTGTCTCAAAGGCTGACAGCTCTTGAGATGAAAGCAAGACTAAAGACAAACGGCACAAAGGGGCCATCTGGGAAGTCACCCTCTCCCAGAAGCAAAACTGGGTTTCCCCGCCCCCCTCCTGATTTACAAATGCAATTTCTAATCCGTGGCTATTAAAAAAAAAAAAAGGCAAAAGATTATGCAAAGAACACATCAACTAAGGAATTTAACATCCTGTGCAGAGACCGGTGTACAGGAAACGGGCACCATTCAGCCACTTGTTAAAAACATGCTGACCGTTGTGAAGTCCCATCTGTAGGGAGGATTCCTTGTCGGCCTTCTTGATACAGAAGATTTTGCCCTCAGGCCATTAAAACTTAGAACATAAACTTGGCTTGAGGTGGAGGAGAAGAGGGGGCGTATCAGATTTGTTCTCTCAATCAGCTACATGGGGCCACACTGTTACCACCTTGAGACCCCAAGGGATGTTGGCCACAACAGACTCGGGCCAGCAACGTGGGGACTGGCTTTTTTCTAGAAAGGGAAACAGATGCACATCCTTTTTCCAAAGTTGAATCCTCACGAAAACTCCAGCTTGGAGTCCCGGTTTTCTAATTCAGAAATGATCCACGCCACCTCAACCTTAAAACCGCAGCTGTCGATCTCACTGAAATCACTTTTCCAGGTGACGCGCTAGCTGCAATGTTTTTTAAGGTCTACTTTGGCCACCTGATGCGGAGAACTGACTCATTGGAAAAGACCCTGATGCTGGGAAAGATTGAGGCCAGGAGAAGGGGACTACAGAAGTTGAGATGGTTGGATGGCATCACCGACTCGATGTACATGGGTTTGGGTGAACTTCGGGAGTTGGTGATGGACAGAGAGGCCTGGCGTGCTACGGTTTATGGGGTCGCAAAGAGTCGGACACGACTGAGCAACTGAACTGACTAACCAGTAAACTGTCTAAAACTCTTACAGCCTCTCCCCTCCTTCCACAAGGAGCAGGCTAACTCTTTACTGTTTTCTTTACAGATCCTTACCTGTAGTAAATATAGAGTGTGTGTGTGTTAAATCACTTCAGTCATGTCCAACTCCTTGCGACCCCGTGGACTGTAGCCTGCCAGGCTCCTCTGACCACGCGATTCTCCAGGCAAGAATACTGGAGTGGGTTGCCATTTCCTCCCCCAGGGGATATTCCCAACTCAGGGATGGAACTCCAGTCTCCTGCATTCCACGCGGATTCTTTACCACTGAGCCACCAAGGAAGCCCAACTACAGAGCACCGCTCCCAAACTGGACTTTCTTCAAGTTCTGTATTGTTGCAATATGGTGACCCCCAGTTAAACACATCTATTGAGTATCTGAATTATGGACAGAACCCTGAAACAACAGTACTGGGCATTTTAGTAACAACACCACTATTAAATGAATTTTAATCAACTGGAATCTAAATATGCCCAGGTGGGCAGTGGTTACCACCCCAGATAATTCAGCTATGAGCAAAACAATGCTGCCACTGTGATTGACCTTTCATGATTTCTGTTGAGAAATCTAGGGTTTATATATAGAGAGAGAGTTCAATGTAAGATTCTGTGTGGGGGACAAAAAGGGTGTGTCTCTGTAATTGAACAAGTTTGTCTCCAAATGGGAACATTCACCCCATGTCAACAAAGGAAGACAAAATAACACCAAGCTTCAGATCTGCGTTTCCAGAATCAATCTTCCCTCCACCATGGATGAGCAAAGTCAGTGTCTTCTGCAGCTGAATGGAAATAATAATTGCTGCACACAGGGCGTTAAGTGCCTGTAAAATCCTCAGCGCGTAGCATTTGAGTAACCAAAGGACGATGAATCTATCTGCGCCGGAGCAACAGTGAAAATTTACAGGCGAACTCGACGTTTTCAAAAAAACTTACACATAACGGTTCCTTCTCTGTGCCCCTGCACCATCCAATGACTACCGTGATCTCGGTTCCCGTTTTTATTTTTGCACATATAGCAAATGACGCTCGGAAAGCTGCCAGGACTTCAAGGTCAATGGCGGAGCAGGACGTCAGGGTGGGCTGTTTGACTAGTTCAGGCCAGACGGGGACAAAGGTTGCTCTTCCAGCAAAAGCAGTTTTACATGTCCCCACGCAGCTGCACTCGAGCTCTATACCCGTCTTTGGCCGCCTAGCACTGAAACCTACAAAGCTCCCACCCAGGTACATTCAGGAAGTCGTCACCAGTGAGAACACTGAGGCTCCTCTGGTTCAAAGGGGGTTGACTGCAGGCACTTTAACTAAAACACCCCAACTTGCAGGAAGGGCGAGACTCAGGCTCCAGGAGTGAAATTTCAATGATGGGGGGGTGGTGCTGATAATACCTGGAGTGACTAAGCCCTGGAATAAAAGCAGAGCCAACCCCCTTGCTTTGCACAGCACCAAATAAAAAACACCTTGGAGTCTTCACGGGCTGTTCCACAGGTGTGTGTTCACTTAAGGAACTTCACACGGAATGATCCTTCAGGGGCCATTTTAAGACCTGGGTCAAGGGATGGGACTTCCAGCTTTCATTTCCGGATTCGTTATCCAGCTGGGTGGTTTTCCAAGCAATCTGCAGTACATCTGAGATATCTGAACATCCCTTTCACGTGAAAAGCGTCTTCAAGTATAAATGGTTTCCATACTCACCATCTCCCCCACCCCACCCGATCGCGTCTTTTCTAGGAATGACTAAACTTCCCAGAAGACCTTCCACCATCTGCTACCCCCGAGGCCACCGATTAGGCTGGACTTAACCAGAGCGTCCCCCGCCATCACCACCCCCTCGCTCCCCCACCCAGGCTGGAGTCCCGCCCCTCGCCTTCCAGGTTAACCCAGGGGCTCAGGCGGCGCGTCTGGATAGAAAAACGTTCAAGAAGTCGGCTCAAGCCGTATGTGATAAAGCCAAGCAAGAACCCAAACCGCGGCAAAAGGAATAGAGGAGACGGATTTCTATTTCCTTGGCGGTTCCACGCTACAACATCGGCGACAGGAGGGGGAAAAAATCAACAACAACACACCTCGGACTTTTTAACTTCGTGGAATTTGCAGTGGACTTGGAGGAAGGCCAAGCCGTGCCTTAAAACCATCCCGGTCGCGGGCCTTGCCGCGCACGGTCAACGCACGTGAAGTCCCAGCGCCCGGGGGGGGGGGGGGGGGGGGGGGGAGGCCCTCTAGCGACCCCCAAGTGTCACAATCCCCGGCGACCTCCGGTGGCCCCCGACCAAACGATGGCGCGCCCCACTCCATTCCGAGCACTGGCCACCCCCACCGCAGTAGGCGAGGTCCCCTCGGGAGGGTGGCGGGGTAGGGGGTGGGGAGAAGGAAGCACCGCCTGGCACGCGGATCTCGGGGCACCCCTCCCCCTAGACCGGGCGCAACAGGTCTACAGCCGCCCCCCCCCCCAGGGCGCGCTCTGTAGATCGCCCAGGGACGCCCACCCCCACCCACCCACCCACCCAAGTGGTCCCCACCCTGTTTTCCTCGCTACGGGCCGGGCTGGGAGGGTGGGGGCGCAAGTTGGGGGTAGCTCCCCACTTCCTGACAGTTTCCGCGCCGCAGAAACTGAACCGCCGCGGGCCCGCGCCGCCTCGCCCGCCACTCTGCGCCCTGCGCGCGCCGCCGCGGCGGGCCCCCCGGGGTCCCGGCCCGCGCCCCCCCGGGGGAGGCGATGAATGGGACCCCCCTCCCCCATGAGAGGGGGTCCCCGCGGCCGCGCAGGTTCGCCCGGCCAGCCCCGGGCCCGGAAGACAAAAGCGGCACCGGGAGGGACCAACGGAGCGCTCCCTACCCCCACCCTCCTCGCCAAAACTTACCGATCACCTCCCCCTCCCCAAAACAAAGAAGCCTCCCCTTAACCCCCCGCTCCAGTCTCCACCCGCCGCTCCAACCCCCGACGCGCCGGCACCACTTTGGGGGAGCGGCCCCATCGGGGTATTGTTCAGCCTGCAGGGAGCGCGCGCAACACCCCAGCCCGAGCCCCGGGGGACACTTGGGGAAGCTGGGCCTCCCCCCTCCACCGCACCCCCGTCCCCCTACCAGAGACGGGGGTCCCCGGGCGGGCGGCCAGACGGCCGGCCTGATCCCCTCGGAGGGCGGGAATGAGCCGGGCCCGGGCCTCACCCCTACCCTGAGCGAGAGAAGTTTCCGCAGCGCGCCCGGCCCGGGCCGAGCCCCGCGCGCACACTTACCTCGCCCTGAGCCGCGCAACTTGTGTCCGGCGCCGCCGCTCCAAGCCTGCGCCCCGCCGGCCGCCGCCGCCGCCGAGCCCGGGCCGCGCCGCGGCAGCCGAGGGCCCGGCGCCCGGAGCCGCCGCGCGCCGCCCCCCCCGGGCCACCCCCGCCCCGCGCCCGCGTCCCCCGCCGCCGCCGAGTCCCCTAGACGCGCGGGCGCTGGAAAGTTTCGGGTGCCGAATGGCGGCGAGGGCGCTGCGGCGGCGGCGGCGGCGGGGCGGGGGCGCGGGCGGCTCCTCGCTCCCGAGTGCGGAGGACGGGGAGGGCGGGGAGGGGGCGAAAACGGCGGCGGCGGGAGAGGGCGGGACGCGGGAGGGACCGGCGCGGCCAGTGACCTCCGCTGGGGAGCGGCCGCCGGAACGCCGACCCCGGCCGGGAGGACGGCCCTGGGCGCCGCCCCCAGCCTGCGCCCGCCCCCGCCGCCGCCGCCGCCGCCGCCGGGGGAGGGGAGCCCGGGACCCCAGCGCGCTCCCCGACCCGGGACCCCCCCCATCGCCCTCCTCCCATCACCCTCCACAGCCCCCAGCCTGCGCCCTCCCCCACCGCCCGGGGCCCCTGCGCGTTCCCCGACCCGGGGCCTCCCCATCGCCCACCCCCACGGCCCCCAGCCTGCGCCCGACCCCGCCGCAGGGAAAGGGGACCCCGGCGCCCCTGCACCCTCCCCCACCCTGGTCCTTCCCACCGCCCTCACCCACCCCCAAAGAGGCCTCGTCCCAGGCCAGCCCCTCCCCCAGGACCCCCCAGCCCGCCCCCTCCCCCACCGCCGGGGGAGGGGAGCCCGGGTCCCCTGCAACCTCCCCCAACCCGCGTCCCCCCCTCCCCACCCCCAAACCCTCCCCCACGCCCAAAGGGGCCGCGTCCCAGGCCAGCACCCCTCCCCCACGGCCTCCAGCCTGCCCCCTCCCCCACACATCCCGGCCTGCCCTTCCCCCACGGTGCAGGCGGTAAGAGCCCGGGCCCCTCCCCCATGGCCTCTGGGGGGGCGGGAGACCTGCTTCCCAATCCAGCCCCTCCCCCGCGGAGGGGGACCCTCCGACCCTACCCTGTCCCTCACCCCCCCTCCCCCAGCTCCCGCCTCCCCGCCACGCCTGGGGTGGGTGAGGGGAACCCGGGCCTCTTCCCTCCTCTCTGCGAACCTTGTCCCAACCCCGAAGCCTCCATCGGGGGGTGGGGGTGGGCTGCGCATCAGAAAATTCGGACGTACCCCCCCACCCAGTCCCAAACCCATTATCCAGGAGGGGAAAGGAACCGGGTCGCCACCCCCGTGGTCTCCGGGCAGGGAGACAGGACCAGTGCTGTGTTACCCTCCCCCAGCTCAAAGATGAACCCCCCTCCCCGAACCTGCCTGAGGGTGCCAGCCCCCTCCAAGTCGCCGGCCGAGAGGCCATTCCGCCCCCCCCCCCGCGCGGTCTCTTCCCCTTCCCCCCAAAAGTGGGGGCTCCAGTGAAGCCTCCACCTTTGCAAAAACCCCTAGCAGGGAAGGCGCTTGGGGAAAAAGAAACTCAAGACGTACTGGGGTGGACGCCAGGAGCTAGGGTGGGGGGGCTCCAGGCCGGGGTTTAGCGGGGAGCGTGGTGGTGGAACCGGGGCCCTGGGGCCTTCTCGCCCGTCCCTACCCCCACCTCCAGCCGCAGGCTGCAGAACCTAGGACATATGCAAAGCTGTTTGCTGACTCGGCCCAGACCTGGTGAACCCAAGGCCCCAGGTTGCTTTCGCCCCTCCGGGTTGGTGACAACTGCCCACCACCCGTGACCTGAATTCGCTGAAACAAACACGCGCGCGCTGCACACGCACCCCAGCACCTTGGATGTCTGCTTTGGCGAATATTTTCAAGGAAGCCGGCCCCTCCCTTTAGTGCCTAACGAGGGTTTTTTGGTTTGGTTTTTTGCCCTAAAGAGCCCAGGACACTCAGCATTTTGCACTGTAACCTCGCTTGCTCCTTTCTGGGACACTGAGCCGTTTGTTGTTCCTGACCGTGTGGGGAGGGGAGGCGAGGTGACTTCTTTTTTTTTTTAAGGGGCTGATCCTCCATTCCAAAAGGCGGCCTCAAAATGACGTTGCCGAATATTGCTGTAAAACGTCAATGATTTAAAACGACGGTGACTGCACCATTATTCGAGCACAGCAATAAAAAAAAAAAAAGACACTTACACGGTCTCCATAATTGTGAATCAGCAGAATAGATTTTGCCCTTTTCTACCGGTTACCATTCAAGCCTCTCCCCACGTCCCACCACACACACAGACACACACACACACACACACACACAAGGACGTGGCGGGGCCTTGCCTCCAGCCTGCCCGGCCTGGCTCCCGGGCTCCTAGGGCTTGTGAGGACTGAGGCTGAGGTCTTTTCATGCAATCGGGAAAAAAAAAAAAAAAAGCTATGCAACAGAAAACCCGGGCAGGCAAGCGCGCCTGATGCAACTCTGCCCCGGTTACACGTGCTTCCCCTCCCCCCACCGCCCGCTGGTGGGAGCGCTGCGTTTTTTCCGCCTGTAGGGTCACATTGCGGTTGATTGATTTCTCCTTTCGCCTTGCTCAGTCATTCAGATTTGGAAAGTAAATAACAAGTTGACATCATTACCGCGCTCGGCTTTGCGGGGACGTCGGCCCTCGGCTACCGCACACTCTCGAGTAGCCGCGCAGCCAAACCTGGCCCTCTCTGGCTTGCCATCGCTAGCTGCTCGTCGGGAGCTGCTTGGAAATTCCGAACCGAACGGGACGAGGAAAAAGGCTTCTTTTGTATGTTTTGATGGCTTGGCAGATGCCAGTCATTTTTAAAGTATGGAAAAGTGGTGGAAATCCTCGCTCCCTCCTACGCCCCAGCGTGGCGGGTTTTTGCAGCTGGTCTGGCTCAGCTGGTAAAGAATCCGCCTGCAATGCGGGAGACCTGGGTTCGATCCCTGGGTTGGGAAGGTCGCCTGGAGAAAGGGAAAGGCTACCCACTCCAGTCTTCTGGCCTGGAGAAATCCATGGACTGTAGTCCATGGGGTCGCAAAGAGTCGGACAGGACTGAGCGATTTTCACATCCTTGTAACAATGCAAGGGAGCTTGTGATCCATCTTTCCTGTTTGATCGGCTCCCAACAATCCCAGGGGTTTTCTTACAAGACTGGAGTACCTTAGTCAGAGAGTCCTAGGAGCACCCAGGGACTTTGTAAGACCTCAGATAGGAAAGGTTACCCATACATTTTCCATAATAACACTGAAATCCCACTTTCTGAATGCTAGATGGGTGGTAGGTAGGTGTGAAATTAGACTATTATATTTAATCTGGCTTTCAGATTTTTCAAATGGTGGAAGAAAAAAATCATATTAAAGTCGAGCAGGAAAGGAGCTAGTGCATCTGACAAGGATATAAAGGCTACTATGGAGGCTTCAGCAGCAATGATTTCCAGTTATCCACTGCACAATATCTGTACTCCAAACAATTATTTTTGGTTGTTGATGGAAAGAGCTGGAATACAAGAATCTGCTTGCAACAAATATTGCTATCAATATTCCCCCTAAACAGCAGCCAAATTTGTAATAAAAGGGCAGCCGGAACCCACACAAATACAGTCAATTTTTGACGAAAGACCAAAGGTATTTCAGTGGAGAAAGAATATCCTTTTCAACAAATGGTGCTGAAACAAGGGACATCCGTTTACAAAACAAAGAAAACCATTGATCTAGCCCAAACCTTAGGCTTTTCACAGAAACTAACTTAAAATGGATCATTGGCCTAAACGCAAAAGGCAAAAAAACACAAAACTCCTAGAAGAAAACATAAGAGAAAAATCTAGATGGCTTTGGGCTTAGCAATGAGTTTTCACATAAAATATCAATAACATGATCCCTGTTTAAAAAAAATTGATGAGTTGGACTTATTAAAATTTAAAACTTAACGTTCTAGGAAGGAGACTGTTAAGAGAATGAAAATACAGGCTACAGACTGGGAGATCATATTTGCAAAAACTCCATATCTGATAAAGGACTGAACCCAAAATAGGCCAAAAAAATTCTCAAAACTGGACACTAAGACAAAAATCCAAAATAAAAATGGGCAAAAGGTCTGGAAACAAAATCTCCCCAAAGAGATAGACAGACGTCAAGCAAGCACATGAAAAGTTGTGGAATATTATATATCACAGGGAAATATCACATTGAGACAAAGTACAGAGAACTCCCTGGCAGGCCAGTGGTTAGGGACCGGGTACTTTGACTTCAGAGGCCCCCGGGTTCTGTTCCAGGTCTGGGGACCAAGAGAATGTAAGCAGGGCAAAAAAAAAGAAAAATAAAAAAATCAAATGCTAACAGGATGCAGACAAACAGGAACCCTGAATGCCTGTGCTGATGGGAATGTGAAACTTAAGACCGCTTCGGAAGGCAGTTGGTCAGTTAAAGCTCCTCTGTCCATGGGATTCTCCCAGCAAGAATACTGGAGTGGGTCACCATTTCCTTCTCCAGGGGATCTTCCCAACCCAGGGATTGAACCCGGGTCTCCTGCATTGCAGGCAGACGCTTTATCCTCTGAGCCACCAGGGAAGCCTTCTTATAAAGCAGAAACATACAACTATGTTCCTGGGTTTTTAACCCAGCTAAGTTGAAAACTTGTCTGCAGAAAAACCCGCACAGTGATGTCTAGCAGCTTTACTCAGCCAACGCTGAAGGCAGCAACAATGTTAGTTGGTAGGTGGACAGATAAGCAAGCTGGGACACATCCATATGGTAGAATATTATTCTGCAATGAAAATAAATGAGATATCCAACCACGGAAAGACATGGAGGAACTTTAAATGTATGTCAGCAAGTGAAAGAAGCCAATCTGAAAAGGCTACATCCTGTATGAGTCCTACTCTATGACATTCTCAGTTCAGCTCAGTTCAGTCGCTCAGTCGTGTCCGACTCTTTGTGACACCATGGACTGCAGCACACCAGGCCTCCCTGTCCATCACCAACTCCTGGAGCTTGGTCAAATTCACGTCCATCAAGTCGGTGATGCCATCCAGCTATCTCATCCTCTGTCGTCCCCTTCTTCTCCAGCCCTCAGTCTTTCCCAGCATCAGGGTCTTTTCCAATGAGTCAGTTCTTCACATCGGGTGGCCAAAGGATTGGAGTTTCAGCTTCAACATCAGTCCTCCCAATGAATATTCAGGACTGAGTTCCTTTAGGATGGACTGGTTGGATCTCCTTGCAGTCCAAGGGACTCTCAAGAGTCTTCTCCAACACCACAGTTCAAAAGCATCCATTCTTCAGCACTCAGCTTTCTTCATGGTCCAACTCTCACATCCATACACAACTACTAGAAAAACCACAGCCTTGACTAGACGGACCTTTGTTGGCAAAGTAACATCTCTGCTTTTTAATATGCTGCCTAGGTTGGTCATAACTTTTCTTCCAAGGAGTAAGCATCTATGACGTTCTAGAAAACACCAAACTGGAAAGGTCAGTGGTTGCCTGGGGGCTCTGAGGATGAGAAAGAAGGGCTGAACATGGGCCTCCCAAGGGACTTTTCAGGGCAGTGAACCCATTTTGTATGAAACTGGAGTGGTGGGTGCATGACATTCTGTATTTGTCCAAAGACCTCGAATATCAACTGTGAATTTTATCGATATTGATTCAATAAAGAGTGGTAATAAATGTACCACTCTCACACAAAAAATGCTCACACTGGAAATGCCGTGTAGGAGGTGAGAAAATGGAACTCTCTGTACTGTATGCTAAATTGTTCTGTACATCTAAAACTGTTCTTTAAAAAACAGTCTATTAATATTATTTTTTTTAAAAAAGAGAGACAGTAGGAAGAGGCATTAAGCTTCTCTCGAGAATTACTGCCTAGTTTTCACTGAATCCAATATCTAATTTCACCGAGGCCCAGCTCAGTTGTGTCCGACTCCTAGCGACCCCATGCACTGTAGCCCGCCAGGCTCCTCCGTCCCTGAAATTTTCCAGGCAAGGGTCCTGGAATGGCTTTGCCATTTCCTTCTGCAGGGGATCTTCCCGACCCAGGGATGGAACCCAGGTCTCCCGAATTGCAGGCAGGCACTTTACCATCTGAGCCACCTGGGAAGCCCACATAGGCCAATATTTGTTTGCAAATCTCAGAAAGGACCAAGGTTCCAGGATTGCTGTGCTCCATGCCTCGGTGATGGTCACAGAGGATGTCTCACTTTTGAGGAAGCATCTACCTACCACAAGCTTCCCTTATGAAATGAATAATGGGTGAGTGCTCACCAACCTCACTTACAAACCTCTGGCCAATGTTTGCTTTAGGGTTGCTGTTGTTTACTCACTAAATCGTATCTGACTCTTGCGATCCCTTTGACCATGTAGTCCTCCAGGCTCCTCTGTCCAGGGGGATTCTCCAGGCAAGAATACTGCATTGGGTTGCCATGCCCTCCTCCAGGGGCTCTTTCCAACGCAGGGATAGAACCCAGGTCTCCCGCATTGCAAGTGGATTCTTTACCAGCTGAGCCACCAGGGAAGCCCAGGAATACTAGAGTAGGTAGCCTACCTCTTCTCCAGGGGATATTCCCAGCCCAGGAATCGAACCCCGGTCTCCCACATTGCAGGCAGATTCTTTACAGCTGAGCCATCAGGGAAGCCCATTTGCTTTGGGTGCTTGCTTTTAATTTTCCTTAGGGAGACGGGAATGGAAACTATAAAACGGGCTGGTTTTACAAGTGCGAACATCCCTGGAGAAGTAAACAGGGGTGAGGACAGAGAGAGAGATCCATCATCTGACACAGAGGCAAGATGAGGTAGGTGGTACCCTTTCTTCTTCTCTTGAGCTGGGGAGACATCAAATCTCTCTCTTTTATTTTTTAGAAAAGTGAAAGTCGCTCAGTCATATCCGACTCTCTGCAAAGCCCATGGACTGTAGCCCACCAGGCTCCTCTGTCCATGGAATTCTCCAGGCCAGAACACTGGAGTGGGTAACCGTTCCCTTCTCCAGGGGATCTTCCCAACCCAGGGATCCAACCCAGGTCTCCCACGTTGTAGGTGGATTCTTTCCCAGCTGGGCCAACAGCATATTTTTATTTATTTATTTTTGCCTGCATCGGGTCATGGTTGCAACACACAGGATTTTCACTGTCGTGTTTAACTGTAGATAAAGACAACCCAACAGTAAAGTGGGCTTTATTGCTCTGAGGTATGCGGAATCTTAGTTCCTGACCAGGAATCTAACCCACGTGCCCTTGCACCTTCTTAACCACTGGACCACCGAGAAAGTCCCTCATTTCTCGTTCAAGGTGGGGTGAATTGTGTCCCTCCTCTCAAACCCCTGTGTTCAAGTCCTAAGCCCTAATACCTTCCGCTCAGTTCGGTTAGTCAGTGGTGTCTGACTCTTAGCGACCCCATGGACGGCAGCACACAGAAAGCAACTGCTTTTGGAAAGCGGGCTTATAAAGTAATAAATAAATCAGAGGCAGTCATTACGGCGACCATTCCTTATCCAATCTGACTGGTGTCCTTCTAAGAATAGACTATGGGGACACAAACACGCCCCAAGGGATGACCGTGTAAGGACACAGCAAGAAGGGAGATCTTTGGAGAACTCCACCCAGCCAACATCCTGACCCGGACTTCCAGCCTCCAAGATGGTGAGAAAATACATTTTTTTTTTTATAAACTTTCCCCGCACTGCGGGTGGGATCTTAGTTCCCTCGTCAGGGATAGATAGAACCAGTTTACCCTCACCCCCTGCATTGGTAGTGCAGAGTCTTAAGGCTGGACCACCCAGGAAGCCCCCATCAATTTCTCTTCCTTAAACCACCCAATCTGCGGTGCTTTGTTATGGCGGCACGTGCAGAGTAATTCATGTGAGTCATGGCTGTTTCCTTCTATTTCAAATGTCACCTTCAGTTTGCATCCTTTGAATACTGAAAACACCTTGCACTTGGTGTGGGGGAGCTGGTACAACAATATCCAATATGATCCTCCCCGTAATACTGGAGGGCAGGGATTTTTTATCTCCAGGGTTCAGAGGGAAAGACTGGACCCACAAGTCACTCAGCTGGTAAAGAATCCGCCTGCAACGTAAGAGACCCCAGTTCGATTCCTGGGTCAGAAAGATCCCCCGGAGAAGGGATAGGCTACCCACTCCAGTATTCTGGCCTGGAGAATTCCATAGACAGAAGAGCCTGGCAGGTTACAGTCTGTGGGGTCGCAACACTTTCAAGAAGTTAAAGGATTGAGGAAAAGGCTCTGTAACCATTTCCATGCCCCAGACCTTCTCTGGCAATTTAGTGATTATATTGATTCCAAATGCATACATACATAATACACATAAGATGACAAAGAAACGCAAGTCTGTTAAGATGCAGTTAAACTTTTATTCAGGCCTTCCAATGTCATGATACATACCCTTCTTTCTCAGTCCTTCCAATCATAAGCTCTAGAGGTGGGACTAATAACTTCCATCATTTCAAAGCAGCGGTGCATGTAAACAAAATATGATTCAACTGTAACCTGCTCTGAAAATACATCAGACTTCTGTTGGTGACAGCTTGGTGGCAAATGAAAGGTACTATTAACTTTCATCTCGTCTATAGTCACAGTTTTCGGAAATGCTACGTTTGGGTTCACTGCAGGGGTTCTTCCCACCCAAGTTCATGGACTCCCTTTAATCTGTCTACCGAGGGAGAAAGTATGATGGTTGTCCACGGCCCTGCGGCCTTAGCAGGACTAATCCATGTCACCAGCATGGAATACCCTCCCATGGTTCATGAGCCAGGACCCTAGGTCGAGATGACTTTAAGGGGGAGCCAAGAACTTAACTCATCAACCTAATCCATATTTTTAAACACTGAATTAACACCGAAAAGATGCCTCCATGATAAAAAAAAAAAATATCAAAAGGTGTTATAAAACACAGGTTCGGGGGGAACCTGTAATGAACAAGTCAGGCAAAATTCCTTGCCCTGATGGAGCTTCTGTGCTAGGACAGGCGCTGGCAGTGGACGGCTCTAACACCTGGTTTTTTGCACAACCTGCAAGCGAAGGATACATTGTTTAAAGACTCAGGGAAACACTGGGCTTCCCTGGGGAATCCACCTGCAACGCAGGAGACGCGGGTTCAATCCCCGGTGTGGGAAGAGCCCACCTGCTGCAGAGCAACTAAACCCGTGCATCACAACTGCTGAGCCTGTGCTCTGGAGCCCAGGAGCCCACCTGCAGCAACTACTGAAGCCCACTAGAGCCCATGCTCTGCAACAACAGAAGCCACAGGCGATGAGAAGCCGGCACACCACACCCAGAAACTAGCCTCCCACTCACCACAACTAGAGAAAAGCCATGAAGCAATGAAGACCCAGCACAGCCAAAAATAAATAATTTTTAAAAGATTGGGGGGAAAAAAATCCAAAAAACAGTGATACTTTGTGACCTGGAAGTTAGGTCACACTTGGATTTCAGTGTCCATCAATAAATCTTTATTGCAACACACGCGTGTCCATTCCTTTTCAGCTCACAGCACTATAAAAGCAGAGGTCAGTGACCCAGTGAAACGTGAATAATACTGACTACTTGGCCTAGAAACCCAAGTTTCTAGGCGATTGAAGGACTCAGTCCATCCTAAAGGACCAGTCTATCCTAAAGGAAATCAGTCCTGAATATTCACTGGAAGGACTGATCCTGAAGCTGAAGCTCTAATTCTTTGGCCACCTGATGCGAAGAACTGACTCATTGGAAAAGACCCGGATGTTGGAAAAGATCGTAGGTGGGAGGAGAAGGGGAGGAGAGAAGATGAGATGTTTGGATGGCATCACCAACTCAATGGACATGAGTTTGAGTGAGCTCCGGGAGTTGGTGATGGACAGGGAAGCCTGGCATGCTGCAGTCCATGGGGTCGCAAAGAGTCCAACACAACTGAGCAACTGAACTGAACTGAACTGAAGGACTCAAGGTTCTTCGTGTAACTTGCCGACCTCTTCCTAGGAAATTCTTTTCTCTTTTTATAGTGTGTTTTCAAAAAGTGTTCAGAGGGACTTTCCTGGCAGTTCAGTGATTAAGAATCTGTCTTCTTGGGTTCGATCCTCAGTGAGGAGACTAAGATCCCACGTGGCACAGGGAAAGTAAGCCTGCGACCCACAATGAGAGAAGTGACCTCAATGATAAGCCCGCACATTGAATCTAGAGTGAGGTCTCCGCACTCCACAACTGGCGAGCTCACATGCTGCAACCAAGACTCAACACAGCGAAAATAACTACAAAGAAAACGCTTTTCATAAAACGTTGTATGAAGGAACCCCTTTTTTTTAATATTGAAGAAAAGGCAGAAGGAACACAATAGTGTTCTGTTTGTGGGGATGGGTCCTAAAAAGGTGCAGAAATGCCTGGGGACAGCCACCCACTCAGAGAGGGTGGAGGCCATTTGGCGGACTCGGGGAAATTAAACCTTTCTTGACAGGAGCAGACTCAGGTGGGCAAAGGCAGAACCGAGGCTTCTCCTAGCCTCGGTTCCCGATGGTTTCCTAAACAGTTTTCAAAGACGACTTCATCCGTTGCCATAGCAACCTATGACGTGGCTGGGGAGATACAGTAGGGATCCTATATTCTTTTCACAGGGGAGGAAAGTTCAGTCTCACAGAGGTTAAGGGCTCTATCAGTTTCCTTTTGTTGCTGCAATGAATTACTGCACACTTAATGGCTTAAATTAAAATAAAAAATACATAAATAAAACTTATTATCTGGACTTCCCTGGTGATCAGGGGTTAGGAATCCCCCTGCCAGTTCAGAGGGGAACGTGGATTCGATCCCTGATCTGGGAAGATTCCACGTGCCACGAGGGCAGCTAAGCCCATGGGCCACAACTATGGAGCCCAAGTTCCACAACCAGAGAAGCCCCCACAGTGAGAAGTCTGCATATCGCATCTAGAGAGTAACTCCCTGCTCACCACAACTAGAGAGAAGCCCACGCAGCAATGAAGCCCCAGTGCGGCCACAAATAAATTAATGATAATAATAAGCCAAACTTGTTATCTGACCATTCTGGAGGCCAAAGGTCCCTGCGGGTCTCACTGGGCTAATTAACATTGAGTTGTTGGCAGGCTGGTTCTTTCAGAGATTCCAGGCGAGAATCTGGCTCCTTTTGCCTTTTCCAGTGTCTCGATCCCAAAGGCCTGGACATGTGACCTCCCTTTGGTCGTGTCCTTCTCCCAGTGCACAACCCCATCCTGCCTGATCCTGGTGATTCGATTAGCCCAAACTGTATAACCCACGATAAATTTTCCATCGCAAAGCTCTAAATTGAGCCACGTCTGCAAAGTCCCCTTTTGCCAGAGAAGGTGGCCTCGACATACAGGTTTCAGGACATTCAAGTATAGACCTGTTTTCTTGGGTATCAGTGGCTCAGTCATGTGCAAGTCTTTGCGACCCCCATGGACTGTAGCCCTGCCAGGCTCCTCTGTCCATGGGATGCTCCAGGCAAGATTGCTGGAGTGGGTTGCCACACCCTCCTCCAGGGCATCTTCCCGATCCAGGGATGGAACCGGGGTCTTCCGCATTGCAGGCAGATTCTTTACCATCTGAACCACCAGGGAAGCCCCAATATTCATATTCTACTTTCCAAAGTGGCCCATCTACTGGAGTTCCAAATCCTACAGCCCTCCTAAGCACAAACCACATTGCTGCTGGATCAGCGAACAATTTCCAAGCCCACCCACCCAGCAACAAGCAGAAAGGCAACCAAGGAGCTGCCTGGGTTTACTCAAAGTACATGGCTGTTACAGTTACAAAATAACAGGAGACTGTAATTGTCAAAAGGCTGTTCCTCCTCCCTCTCTATTTTGGTAACCATATTTCATTATAAGACATTATGTGTTTTTTATTTTTTTCCCCCTCCGTTTGTTTCCACTTCTGCATTTAGTGTTTAAAAGTCACCGTGGAGAAGGAGCCTGGGAGACGAGAAGATTTTATAAATAGTCGCTGCACAAAAATCATCTCCCACATAGTCAAGCTCAACACTACATTGACAAAGAACATTCAGCAGCTGCAAGAAAAAAAAAAGCACAGGTGAAAGTACATGGAGGTGGAATATTTGCATTTTTTTTCCCTCCGCTGCCTTTATCAGAAGGCCTTTCTGATGTTTTTATGAAATGAACAGCCACCTGATAAGATCAGATGGGCACACACAACCCAGCCGTTGCCTCCTACTTAAGTCACCTAAGAGAGTGAAAATGTAGGTTCACACAAAAGGCTGCACACTTGTAGATTGGCTCATAGATGTCCAATCCTGGAAACAACCCAGATGTCCTTCAGCAAGGGAAGGGACAAACTCACTGCAGTACACGCATGTTGTCACTCTACGTGCGTGTGTGCTAAGGAGCTTCAGTCGTGTCTGACTCTTTGCAACCCTCTGGACTCTAGCCCACCAGGCTCCTCTGTCCATGGGATTCTCCAGACAAGAATACTGAAGTGGGTTGCCATTCCCTTCTCCAGGGGATCTTCCTAACCCAGGGATCGAACCTGGGTCTACTTCCAATCTTGCACTACAGACAGAGTCTTTATCACTGAGCCACCAGAGAAGCCCACTATAGCTCTTTTTTTAGGAAGTCTGCTTAACTGCTCACTCATGTCCAACTCTGCAGCCCCATGGACTATAGCCTTCCAGGCTCCTCTATCCATGGGACTTTCCAGGAAAGAATACTGGAACGGGTTGCCATGCCCTCCTCCAGGGAATCTTCCCAACCCAGGGATCAAACCCAGGTCTCCCGCATTACAGGCAGATTCTTTACCATCTGAGGCACCAGGAAAGCTTGTAAATTACATCTCAGTAAACAACAGAAACAGTTACAGATTTTCTTTTCTTGGGCTCCAAAATCACTGCAGATGGTGACTGCAGCCATGAAATTAAAAGACACTTGCTCCTTGGAAGAAAAGTTAGGACCAACCTAGACAGCATATTAAAAAGCAGAGACATTACTTTGCCAACAAAGGTCCATCTAGTCAAAGCTATGGTTTTTCCAGTAGTCATGTATGGATGTGAAAGTTGGACCATAAAGAAGGCTGAGCGCCAGAGAATTGATGCTTTTGAATTGTGGTGTTGGAGAAGACTCTTGAGAGTCTGTTGGACTGCAAGGAGATCCAACCAGTCCATCCTAAAGGAACTCAGTCCTGAATATTCATTGGAAGGACTGATGCTGAAGCTGAAACTCCAATACTCTGGCCACCTGTTGGGAAGAACTGACTCACTGGAAAAGACCCTGACGCTGGGAAAGATTGAAGGCAGGAGGAGAAGGGGACAACAGAGGATGAGATGGTTGGATGGCATCACCAACTTGATGGACATGAGTTTGAGCCAGCTCCAGGAGTTTGTGATGGACAGGGAGGCCTGGTGTGCTACAGTCCATGGGGTCACAAAGAGTCTGACACAACTGAGCAACTGAACTGAACTGAAACTTGACTTCAAAAAAACAGAAAACTCAGCAGATTCAGGAAAGCACCATAAAACTCAAAGGAATTGGAACACAGGGCTTCTCCCTAGTACGTGTGTGAGAAACTCTTCCCGTTTGTTGCTATGGTCACTTGACTGAAGCCATTTACTGAGGTGAGATATATGTTATCTACAGTTCTTAAAATGTCCCTAAGGGAGGGAGGAAGGGAAAGAACGTTTTAATGTATTTTTTAGAATAGGTCACATTTCTGGAAATGACTGCTTCTGGTGACTCTCCGCAGCCATGGAAACCCATGGCCACACACTGCCGTCCTGTCACTCGAATGTGGAGCAGTCAGCGGGTTTCCAAGGCACAGCCTGAACAGTGGCTAAAAGCACGGGAATGATCTGAGATGATTTCTGGGGCAGGGAAACTAGAAATAAGATCCAAAAGGGGGGTAGTTTGCCTTTGCATAGATCCCCCTTGCATGACAAAAATAACTTTTTCAAATGACTAGATAATTCCAAAGAGGTTTGAAGTTTTAAATGTTACAGTTCTTCCCAGAACGGCAGAATTTGAAGATGGAAAGGTTTCACATAAGGAGCTAAGAATACCAAATGGTGGCTGCATCTCCCATAGCTTTCTGTATTCTTAAGGAAAGAGGACAAAGATTACAGCTACTAAGTAAATGATTGTAAATAAATGATCACAGCTGCTAAACACATGATTCCTAGTTTAAGTATGATTCTTGTTTAGGATATACTGATGTCTGCGGAGGCTTCCCAGGTAGCTCAGCGGTAAAGAATCTACCTGCCAATTCAGGAGATGCAGGAGACCTAGGTTTGATCCCTGGGTCGGGAAGATTCCGCTGGAGAAGAAAATGGCAACCCACTGCAGTTTTCTTGCCTAGAAATCCCATGGACCAAGGAGCCCGGCGGGCATCAGTCCACGGGGTTGCAAAGAGTCAAACGGGTCTAGCACACAGGCATGCCATGTCTGTTCAAACATTATAAGCAAAGAAGTGCCAGGAAAACCTTGGGCATCTCCCAAATCCCACAATCCCAGTCAAATCATGAGAAAAAGGGGACACAAACTCAAACTGAAGGACATTCTATAAAATACCCGCCTAACATTGCTCAAAACTGACAAGGTCATCAAAATCAAGGAAGGATGGAGACCCTCGCCCAGCCCTGAGGCACCCAAGCAGATGCCTGAACTCTATTCCAGGGCAGAAAGAATCTCAGCGGAAGAACTGGGGAAATCCACAAACGGTCTGGAGTCCAGTCATCGTCATGGACCCAGGTCAATTTGTTCGCTGTGACAAAGCCCATCCATACGTAGAGGGGATCCAGGTGAGGGGCAGATGAGAGTCTCAGCCCTAACTGTGTGTGCCTCTGTGACTATTCTAAAATGTCAGAAGCTTGCTTAAGCAACTCAGAACGGTCTGTTTCAGTGGAGACAACTATTTTGAAAATATAAAGCACTTGAGCTTGTACACACAGACACAATCCCATTTTGAAGAAAGTGAAACAGGCCCCTGGAGAGGAGACAAGAAAATACATTTTATATAAAAGTATCAAGACATACGGACAAGAGGGGACCCATAGGCCTGTAGCTGTGGTGTGTGTTACCCCAGGGACTGTAGCCCACCAGGCTCCTCCGTCGCTGGGGATTCTCCAGGCAAGCATATTGGAACGGGTTGCCGAGTTCTCCTCCAGGGGATCTTCCCCACCCAGTGACTGAACCCACTGTCTTCTGCATCGCAGGCAGATGCTTTACTGTCTGAGCTGCCAGAAGGCCCAGTTCTTGTGTCTTTAAAGACAAATGTTTATAATAGCCAGGACATGGAACCAACCTAGATGTCCATCAGCAGATGAATGGATAAGAAAGCCGTGGTACATATACACAATGGAGTATTACTCAGCCATTAAAAAGAATACATTTGAATCAGTTCTAATGAGGTGGATGAAACTGGAGCCTATTATACAGAGTGAAGTAAGCCAGAAAGAAAAACACCAATACAGTATACTAACGCATATATATGGAATTTAGAAAGATGGTAACAATAACCCTGTGTACGAGACAGCAAAAGAGACACTGATGTATAGAACAGTCTTATGGACTCTGTGGGAGAGGGAGAGGGTGGGAAGATTTGGGAGAATGGCATTGAAACATGTAAAATATCATGTATGAAACGAGTTGCCAGTCCAGGTTCAATGCACGATACTGGATGCTTGGGGCTGGTGCACTGGGACGACCCAGAGGGATGGAATGGGGAGGGAGGAGGGAGGAGGGTTCAGGATGGGGAACACATGTACACCTGTGGCGGATTCATTTTGATATTTGGCAAAACTAATACAATTATGTAAAGTTTAAAAATAAAATAAAATTAAAAAAAAAAGACAAATGAAAATTAGTAAGAGGCTGGATGCTCTGTTTTTTTTTTTTTTT
The DNA here is from genome assembly GCF_019923935.1 of Bubalus bubalis. Classification (NCBI taxonomy): domain Eukaryota; kingdom Metazoa; phylum Chordata; class Mammalia; order Artiodactyla; family Bovidae; genus Bubalus; species Bubalus bubalis. The sequence goes on along the minus strand of NC_059181.1, from coordinate 6,407,256 downwards.
TCACTTTCCCCACACCTACTTGGTTCAAGCCTCCTCCCCACCCCCACCCCAGCCCGAACTGGTTCCTAAATGCTCTCAGCTTGCCCCTTCCCCCTCCCCCCTCTCCCCCCAAGCCCCACCCCCAAATCCCATATGTTTCCTTGGCAACCAGGGACCCTCAGCGTACTTTAGGCTCTCTGCTGGGATGAGGGAACCCTCCCCCCTCCCCCCATCAATCTCTCTGTCTCTCTCTCTCATGAGCCAACATGTCAATGTTTATGTTTTTGTTGGGTTTTCCCCAACTAGGATAAGAGCTCCATGGAGGAGCAGAAGGTTAGGATAGACAGATAAGAAGGGGAGGCAGGTGTCATGGTCTTTTGATGTATTAACCTCACACATCTTCACACGGTTGGCGGTGATTCAATCAGACACTGTGTCTATTTCCTAGGCAGCAGCAGCTGTAACAAACCCTATACCACAGGGACTTAAAACCATACAAGTTTATGTGGTTTTTTTTTTTTCCTGGAGGCCAGAAGTGCAAACTCGAGGTACTGGGGGGAACAGGTTGCCATGGAAGGCTCTAGGGGGGAAAAAGAAATGCTTCTTTTTCAGTCTGTTCCAGCTTTTGGAATCCTTACTGTTCCCTTGGTTTGGAGCTGTATCATGTCCAATCCCTGACCGCATCTTCATGTGGCTGTGTGTGTCTAAACCTCCCTCTCAGGGGCTTTCCTGGTGATGAAGACTCCATGGTTCCAGTGCAGGGTGGGGTTGTGGGTTCAATCCCTGATTGGGGAACTAAGATCCCCCATGCCGTGTGGCACAGCCAAAAATATTAAAAATAAATAAATAAACCTCCTTCCCTTTTTCTTTGAAGAACACCAGTCACTGGATTTAGGACTACCCTAATTCAGTATGAAACTGAAAGTTGCTTAGTCGTGTCCGACTCTTTACGGCCCCATGGACCGTAGCCCTCCAGGCTCCTCTGTCCGTGGGATTCTCCAGGCAAGAATATTGGAGTGAGTTGCCATTTCCTTCTCCAGGGGATCTTCCTGACCCAGGGATCAAACCCGAGTCTCCTGTGGCCCTTGCATTGCAGATGGATTCTTTACTGCTGAGCCACTGAGAGAAGCCCACAAAGACCCTGCCTATTTCCAAATAAGATCACTTTCACAGATACCAGAAGTTGGGATTTCAACATATCTTTTTGGGTGAGACACAATTTAACTTAACACACTAAATATTCATTGGAAGCAGCGATGCTGAAGATGAAGCTCCACTACTTTGACCACCTGATGTGAAGAGCTAACTCACGGGAAAAGACCCTGATGCTGGGGAAAGTTGAAGGCTGGAGGAAAAGGGGACAACAGAGGATGAGATGGTTGGATGGCATCACAGACTCAATGGACATGAGTTTGAGCAAGCCCTGCGGGTGGGTGAAGGACAGGGAAGCCTGGTGTGCTGCAGTTCATGGGGTTGCCAAGAGTTACACAGGACTTTGCGACTGAACCACCAGAACAGCAAATTGTAAGTGTTGCTGTGGACGTATTCTGTAAACGTGATCAAAGTCCATAGTTAGTTGACTTTAAACTAGGGAGACGATCTCAGATAATCTGAGTGGGTCCCATGCAGTCAGGTAAAAGGCCTGCTGAGGTTTCCATGAAAAAGAGGAAATTTCTTTTGGGGACAACAGTTTCAGGCAGTTCCCAAGAATATTCTGACCTGACCTTCCTAACTGCATCCCCTACAAATTTCAGACTTGCGTAGCTTGCCCCCACAATGGCACAAACCAATCTTTACAACAACGAGTGGCTTTCCCTGGTGGCTCAGATGGTAAAGAATCTGCCTACAATGCAGGAGACTCAGGTTTGATCCCTGGGTTGGGAAGAGCCCCTGGAGAAGGGCATAGCAACCCACTCCAGTATTGTTGCCCAGTGAATTTCTTGGACAGAGAAGCCTGGCGGGCTACAGTCCCTGGGGTCACAAAGAGCTGGACACGACTGAGCAACTGACACTTTTTCACTTGACACTGGTTCTGTTTGAACCAAAAGTATTACATTGAGGTTGAAGAATTGCCTTGAATTTATCAGTATATACACATAGAATCCCAAAGCAGAATATCTTATGTGCAATGGTAAATTGCCTGAAAATGCTTACGATATGCCTTGACTCTAACCCAGAATATGGTGGTTGAAAACACTAAGTCATTTATAAAGAGAGCTAGAAATAAGTCATCTTCAGTTCTAAAAAAAAAAGTGAATGTGGTAGGGAAATGCATTTTTCAAATTCTATAACTTATACTTCCGAGCCACTGGGTTCCAATGACATATGGCCTTGTGTCTTAAAAATCAAATGATCATCTTGGTTCTGATTCAACAGTATTTCAGGTTTTTCCTACAGCAGCCCCAGGATATGAATGACCATAGAGACTGGCTGGTAATTGTGGCCAGGAACCAGAGCTTTTCCAAAGAAGAAAGCCAATGAGCACCCAAGAGTTAAGAACAGAGGAGGAAGGTGAGGGATGGATGTCAGCCAGTCTGAACGTGTGGGAAGGCCAGACCAAGAGAAATCACTCGCTGTGTGATTCCATTTCTGTGCTGTATTAATTTGCTTCTCCCGCAGCAGCTGTTGAGTCGCTCAGTCGTATCCAACTCTTTTGCGACCCCCACGGACTGTAGCCTGCCAGGCTCCTCTGTCCATGGGATTCTCCAGACAAGTATACTGGTGTGGGTTGCCATTTCCTCTTCTAGGGGATCTTCCAGACCCAGGGATCAAATTCATGTCTCTTTCATTGCAGGCAGATTTTTTACCATTGAGCCACCTGGAACTGGCCAAGTAAAGTGAAGCGAAAATTGCTCAGTCGTGTCCAACACTGCGACCCCATGGACTATACAGTCTATGGAATCCTGCAGGCCAAAATACTGGATTGGGTAGCCTTTCCCTTCTCCAGGGATCTTCCCAGTGCATGGATCGAACCCAGGTCTCCGGTATTGTAGGCAGATTCTTTACCATCTGAGCCACCAGGGAAGACCAAGAATACTGGAATGGGTAGCCTATCCTTTCTCCAGTGGATCTTCTCGACCCAGGGATAGAACCTGGGTCTCCTGCCTTGCAGATGGATTCTTTACCAACTGAGCCATCAGGGAAGCCCCAAAATTGGCTAGGGCCAAGTAATAAAGCATGACAGACTGGGTGACTCCAACAAGAGACAGCTACTGTCTCCTACTCCAAGATCAAGGTCTCAGCAGGGCTGGTTCCTCCCGAGACCCCTCTCCTGGGCGTGTAGACGGCTGTCTCCTCCCTTTGTCCTCAAGTGGTGATCCCTCTGTGCATGTCTGTGTCCTGATCTCCTTTTTTATACAAGGACACCAGGCCTATTGGAGTAGGGCCCATGCTAGGGACCCCATTTGACCCCAGTCATCTCTTTAAAGACCTTGTCTCCTTATTTGGCTACATTCTGAGATACTAGGAATTAAGACTTTTCAGTGTGTGAATTTAGAGAGACGCGATCCAGCCCCGTAACATATGGAATGTCTAGAAAAGGCAATTCCCTAGATATAGAAACTAGATTAGTGGTTGCCAGGGGCTGGGGGATGGTGGGAATGTAGAGTGACTCCTAAGGGATACACGGTGTATTTTTCATTTTTTCTTTTTTAATTGGAGTACAATTGATTTACAATATTGTGCTACCTTTAGATATACAGCATAGTGATTTCTTTTTGGTGTGTGTGTGTGTGTTTTTCTCAAGAGAATTTTGTTTTCAAATGAGGAAAATATTCTGGGACTAGAGAGTCATGGTACAACTCTGTGCGTGTATGGGAAAAGCCACTGAATCGCACACTTGGAAAGGATAAATGTAACAGCGCATGAATGATATCTCAGTAAAGCTATTATACACAGACAGAAACCCAAGAGTGCAGAGGGGAAGGGAGTTAAAAGTGGCACCACGTATAAAGGATTTGAGGAGGACAGAAGTTATCTTTTCACTATTGTTCTTATTGTGTTTACTGGAGGAAGACTCACCCTCCCAGCCCCCTGAGATCCATGAGAAGTAATTAGATGGCTTATGGCCACTTTCAGTATCCCCTAAAATATCTCTGCCCAGGTGGCTCAGTGGTAAAGAATCCAGCTGCCGATGCAGGAGACGTGAGTTCGATCCTTGGGTCGGGAAGATTTCCCTGGAGGAGGAAATGGCTACCCACTCCAGAATTCTTGCCTGGAGAATCCCAAGAACAGAGGCGCCTGGTGGGCTACAGTCCATGGGGTCTCAGAGTCAGGCATCACTGAGTAAGTAACACAACAACATACATACATATAAACACATACATAAGTGTATACATACACTAGCGTGTGTATATCGATACATACACACAATCATATGTGTTTACATAGTATACATCATACATATATATATCTAGCAGGATTACGGTAAAGAATTCACTTGCAATGCTGCAGAGCCAGGTTTCATCCCTGGGTCAGGAAGACCCCCTGGAGAAGGGAATGGCGACCCAGCCAGGATTCTTGCCTGAAGAATCCCATGGACAGAGGGGCCTTGCAGGCTATAGTCAGCGGGGTTGAAAAGAGCAACTAACACCTTTACTTTTAGCAGGACTAAGTACGGCCTCTGATCCCAGAGGCCTCCAACACTGCTCACTTAGCCTCCATGGAGCCAGATTCCCCCATGTGCAAAGGTGATATTTAGTTCAGGCCACATGGATTCCGAGGGCTTCGTGTTGAACTGAGTTCTCAGGAGCTAGTTTCTACTTGCTGCTGCTGCTGCTAAGTCGCTTCAGTCGTGTCCAACTCTGTGCGACCCCATAGACGGCAGCCCAGCAGGCTCCCCCGTCCCTGGGATTCTCCAGGCAAGACCACTGGAGTGGGTTGCCATTTCCTTCTCCAGTGCACGAAAGTGAAAAGGGAAAGTGAAGTCCCTCAGTCGTGTCCCACTCTTCATGACCCCATGGACTGCAGCCCACCAGGCTCCTCCGTCCATGGGATTTTCCAGGCAAAAGAGTACTGGGGTGGGGTGCCATCACCTTCTCCAGTTTCTACTTAAGCACACTCAATAAAGAATTTTTTGGAAACCTTCACAAAGGTGCTTGTTCTGCGTGGTGTCCCTTAGCTTTCACCTTTCACTCCCGCCGCTGAGCTTGGCTGTACAAACTTGCACCTTCATTCAATCATATAAATTCAATTTTATTTTACCATTTGAGAGACTGCGAGTAACTAAATACTGAAAGGAGAGAGAACACTAGGAAACACATGTTTTAGCACGGAGTATATTTTTAAAACATGATAAACGTCTGCTGCCGGAGTGTGTTTTTATTCAGAGAGGGGTTGGTTAATTAGATTGAACGAGGGGCTGATCATTTACTGGGCTGTTTCCTTAAAATCCCAGCACACCATCTTTAGTAACAGCTGTAATTTGTTAAAAACATTAATTTGGGGGTTTCCCCAATTTTCAGTCGTCCTTGTACACATAGCCGTATTAAAAGAAAATCTGTTCTAATTGGGTCCTTGTTGTTGTTGTTCAGATTGACCTAGCATGAAAACACCAAATAAAATGTGTTTGACACGGAAATTTTTTTTTCAGCTTGTGGAAGGCCCAGATTTAATATTTTATACTAGGCCATGCAGACTGGAGGCTGGATACCAGGCTTTGCCTCTGGATAGGGACCTAGCTAAAGGGGCAAGAGTTGCAATGCCCTGAGTGCCAAGATCTTCCCTTGGGGTGATCAGCGGTCACTGATCAGTAGGGAGGGGACTGTAAGAGTAACAGTGATAAAAACACCTTGCTACTTTCATCCCTGGGCAGAAGTGAAAGGTGCATCAGCTATTATGCTTAAAATTAAAGTAGCTCAAAAATATACATGTGCTAATTTCCACCTATCCGCTCTAAATTATGTATTTGTGTCAGAGTCTGTGCAGGTGGATGAGATAAGGGCTTTTTCTCCTTTAGGAGATGTTTCTGCTACAACTTCAAAAAAGAATTAGGCTAAAACAGTTTAGATTCTTTTAACTGTGAGTTCAGTTGGCTTGAAAAAAGGAGCTTTGCCAAAACCTATGAGCAGATTCCAGAGGTTGCTTAAAAGTGACATAAAAAAAGTCACAGGAGTGAAGTTGGATACAAAGTATACAAAATACATTGGAAACAACAGTTGGATAAATTAAGGTAGGAAAAACTTTGTAAGGATACATTTGTACTAAAATCACAGAAAACTGTAACTTGTATGAAAAGAAGAACCAATTTCTCTTCCAGATTGCATTCAGTTCAGTTCAGTTCAGTCGCTCAGTCGTGTCTGACACTTTGCAACCCCATGAATCGCAGCACGCCAGGCCTCCCTGTCCATCACCAACACCCAGAGTTCACTCAAACTCAGTCCATCGAGTCGGTGATGTCATCCAGCCATCTCATCCTCTGTTGTCCCCTTTTCCTCCTGCCCCCAATCCCTCCCAGCATCAGGGTCTTTTCCAATAAGTCAACTCTTCGCATGAGGTGGCCAAAGTACTGGAGTTTCAGCTTTAGCATCATTCCTTCCAATGAACACCCAGGATGGATCTCCTTTAGAATGGACTGGTTGGATCTCCTTGCAGTCCAAGGGACTCTCAAGAGTCTTCTCCAACACCACAGTTAAAAAGCATCAACTCTTTGGCGCTCAGCTTTCTTCACAGTCCAACTCTCACATCCATACATGACCAATGGAAAAACCATAGCCTTGACTAGACGGACACTACTTACTTCTTATCGAATGTGGGTACTTTTAGGAATTACTTAATACAAATGTAACTTCTTAAGCAGCAAACTATTCCTAAGATAGCAATTCAGTGGTTCTTCTAGAAAAAAAATACACAAATTGAAGCAAACACTGTTGTCGTCAGGTGAATTTAATTCTGTTCAAACAAACCTTGAGTTGAAAATCCCATGGATGGAGGAGCCTGGTGGGCTGCAGTCCACAGGGTCGTGAAGAGTCAAACATGACTGAGTGACTTCATTTTCACTTTCCACTTTCATGCATTGGAGAAGGAAATGGCAACCCACTCAAGTGTTCTTACCTGGAGAATCCCAGGGATGGGGGAGCCTGGTGGGCTGCCGTCTATGGGGTCGCACGGAGTCGGACACGACTGAAGTGACTTAGCAGCAGCAGCAGCAGCAAGGGAGGAAAAATGCAACAGTAAGACACAGCCTTACCTTCCAAAAGCTTCTAGTTTGGTAGGAGGCAAACTTAACTAAAAGTTGTGAGAAATACATGCTAGAAATGAGTGCTTGTGTGTGTGTGTGTGTGTGTGTGTGTGTGAAGGTTCATTATCTCATAAGAATTCATCTTTTCCTTAAATTGTGCTTTGCCTAGCAGGTGTTCTAAAACCTTGGAATTCTGTGTTCCTTTCTTTTTGAAACTGCCCTGAGTATAACTGAGGAAATGCAGAATTATTAAAATGAAATGAAAAAGCATGTCTCTTGTGACTTCATGACACTCGACCATTTCAGGTAATTGAGCGAACTCCTGAACCAAAATGCTGAGGCTGGCAATGTAGACATGGTAGATTTCAGCACAAAATAGACAAGGTGGATTTCAGCTCAAAATAGACAAGGTGGATTTCAGCACCGGCCTGAAAAATGCTCAAACCAGCACAGACCTGCTCTCTGCACGGAACCTTTCTCTCCACCTCTCCCAGACCTTATCCAGGATTAATTTGCTGGCGGGTTTTCTGGGAGGTTCAAGGGGATGTTTGGTCTCCATCAGTAATTAGCCACCTAGCCACTCCCACCCCACACGCAGGGGCTTCCCTGGTGGCTCAGATGGTAAAGAATCTGCCTGCAATGTGGGAGAGCTGGGTTCAATCCCTGGGTTGGGGTAGATCTCCTAGAGGAGGGCATGGCAACCCACTCCAGTATTCTTGTCCAGAGAATCCCATGGACAGAGGAACCTGGTAGGCTACAGTCCATGGGGTTGCAAAGACTCGGACACGTCTGAGTGCCTAACACCCATCACTGAAAATAAGGACAGTGAAGGGCTCCTTTCAGGTCTTCGTGCTGGAGAGGGTGGGCAGGGCTGTGGGGTTTCAGCACTCAGGTCTCTGACCCCAGGGCTATGGCTGGAGGAGCAGGACATCCTGTGATGGGGAGGGTGGGGGGCGCCCACATGTCTCTGGGCACGTTTATCCCTTGGCTGAACTCCTGAGACAAGAGTGGGAAGTAGGAACACTGTTTCCACCACCATGAGGAGCGGTCTGCCTGGGGCTCGTGCATTATTCAGCCTCTCCATAGAAACAGGCAGAGTCTTGGGGCACGTAGGGCTGTACCCTCTTTAGTCTCCAAGAGCTCCCGGGAACTGAGCCTTCTATAAACAAATGTGACAGGTGTCACGCTTCTTGCCAAGGCTCGGCCATAATGCCTGTGTGTGTCTCCTTACTGTCAAGCACAGCACTGCGGGATGGTATCCCGGCCTGAGGGGCTTAGGGGTGACCCCGTCCACTCCCAGTCATGGCCTGGCACAAGCAGGCCCTTCTGCACCCCTTTCTGCATTTGTAATTTTTCTCCAAGTTACACCAACTCCACCCTTTAAACCAGCGGCCGCTGCTTGTCCCCCACAGATTCCCAGGCAATTGATTCCAGCTGTCCCTTACAGCTCCTTCCATCCTTCTCGCTTACCTGCCCAACCTGCCCTTCCATCCCAGCCCCCCACCCAGGACCTCATCACCCACGCTGGACTCTTCCAGGCATCTGCGGCCCCCGGGCCCCCCCAAGTTTCCTCCCACATCCACTGTAGCAAGTCTGTTCTCCATGACTCTGTTGTTACCTCCCTACTCTTCTCCACCTACGTCATCCTCTGACTGCTTTGCAGGTTGCGGTCAGCTCTTTCTGTATCTCTTATCCTTCACGTTTCCAAGCCCCTGAGTGAACGCTACCCCTTCGTCTATTCCTTCATATGTGTGTGTATGCTCAGTTGCTAAGTCGTAGCCGACTCCTTGCGACCCCGTGGACCCTGTAGCCTGCCAGGCTCCTCTGTCCATGGGATTTTCTGTTCTCTCTGAATATCTGGCGCACTTAGCAGCTCTCTCAGTCGGGGGTAACTTGCTGTAGTCTGCTTTGGATCCCAACGGAATTTTTCCCTTTATTTTTATATATTTATTTATTTTTTCTCCAGCTGAGTTGGAATATCCGTGAGACCCTAGCATCATCTACAGTGACCAAAGTGAACCCAGGCAGAAAAGCTATACCCTTTTTTTTTTTTTTTGGTTGAACAGTTATTCTAAGAGTGTGATACACTTGGTGACGATACAAAGGAGAGAAGCACTCTGCTTGGGAATTGGTGAGACTGACATGGAAGAGTAGGGAGGAGGTCCCCATGGGGAGGAGAAGAGAGAGGACAGAAGTCTCACACCCAGCGCAAAGTCTCCACACACAAGACTTGTTGAGAGAGCCATAAGGATGGGAAGAGGAGCATGATGGGAAATTCATTTGGTGTCACACAGGAAGCTGTCAGGGGCTTCCCAAGCAGTGCTAGTGGTAAAGAACCCACCTGCCAATGCAGGTGACGTAAGAGATGCAGGTGGGTTCAATCCCTGGGGCGGGGAAGTCCCCTGCAAGAGGGCATGGCAACCCACTCCAGTATTCTTGCCTGGAGAATCCCATGGACAGAGGAGCCCTGTGCGCTACAGTTCATAGAGTTGCAAAGACTCTGAAGTGACTGAGTACATATACAGGAAGCTATAGGACTTATAGCCCTTTGGTGCAGGGAGATCTCGTAGAGGTCATCTGTGGTCATTGCCACCTAAGCTGCAGTAGCCCTGGAATCAGATGCTGACCATGGGGAGGTTGGAGGAAGCAATGTCAGACAGGAGATAATTTCCCTTGGCTTCCCTTTCTTCTTGGCCAGTTTCGACATCTATCCTTTGCTTGTGTGCATGCATGCTAAATCACTTCAGTCGTGTCCAACTCTTAAGGACCCCGTGGACTGTAGCCTGCCAGGTTCCTCTGTCCATGAGATTCTCCAGGCAAGAATACTGGAGGGGGTTGTCATTCCCTCCTCCAGGGGATCTTCCCCACCTAGAGATCGAACCTGTGTCTCTTATGTCTCCTGCGTTGGCAGGCGTGTTCTTTACCTCTATTGCCACCTGGGAAGCCAAATATAAGTGTTAGTGAAAGTGTTAGCTCAGTCGTGTGTTGACTCTTTGTGACCTGATGGACTCTAGCCCACCAGGCTCCTCTATCCATGGGATTCTCTAGGCAAGAATACTAGAGTGGGTTGCCATTCCCTTCTCCAGGGGATCTTCTCGACTTAGGGATCAAACCTGTGTCTCTTGAATTGCAGGCAGATTTTTCACCATCTGAGCCACCAGGGAAGCCCCTATGTCAATGTTTACATCATGCCATACGCAATCAGGGCTTCCCTGATAGCTCAGTTGGTAAAGAATCCACTTGCAATGCAGGAGACCCCAGTTCAATTCCTGGGTCTGGAAGAGCCGCTGGAGAAGGGATGGGCTACCCACTCCAGTATTCTTGGGCTTCCCTTGTGGTTGCGGGAGACCTGGGTTTGATCCGTGAGTTGGGAAGATCCCCTGGAGAAGGGAAAGGCTACCCACTCCAGTATTCTGCCCCGCAGAATTCCATGGACTGTATAGTCCACGGGGTCACAAAGAGTCAGATACGACTGAGTGACTTTCACTTTCACTTTCATACACAATCTAGTGCCTGGCACACCACAGGCACTCAATAAACAAACTCCTAAAGTGTGTGTAAGATTATTTGTTTTAATATAAAATTATTTTCATTTGAAAATGAATGAAATGAATTACTGACACATGCTACCACGTGGAGGAATCTCTAAAACAGGCGGAGTGAAATAAGCCAGAGAGGAAAGGTCACCTATCCCATGATTTCACTTATACTTCGGAATGTCCAGTAAATCTTTAGAGACAGGAAGCAGATTAATGGTTGCCTGGGGCTGAGCAAAGGCGGACTAGAATGAGGACTAAGTGTGAAGGTAGCACAAATCTGTGAATATATTACATGCCACGGAATCCCCTGCATTAAAAGGGCTAATTTTATGTTATAGGAATTTCATGTTGGCCAAAAAAAAAAAAAGTGCCGGGAAAGTTCCTAAAATGCAAACAATTGTTTTCAAAATAAAATTAATTTAAAATTGGAAAAAGTAATCTAAGTTCTTTTCTGACTGAACTGCAGAAACACAAAAGGCTCCTCCACTGGATATGTGTCTGCAGTTTAATTCCAGAGAAACACATATGCAATGAGACCCACTCACTGCGTTATGCGCTAAGTTGCTTCAGTCATGCCTCTGTGTGACCCCATGGACTGTAGCCTCACCAGGCTCCTCTGTCCAACGGAGTCTCCAGGCCAGAATACTGGAGTGGGTTGCTGTGCCCTCCTCCAGGGTATCTTCCCAACCCAGGGATCGATCCCACGTCTCTAGTGTCTCCTGCATTGGCAGGTGTGTTCTTATTGCTAGCGCTACCTGGGAGGCCCTGTATTTGTATGAAAGCCACTCAGTGTCTGACTCTTTGTGACCCCAAGGCCTGTACAATCCATGGAATTCTCCAGGCCAGAATACTGGAGTGGGTAGCCGTTCCCTTCTCTAGAGGATCTTCCCAACCCAGGGATCGAACCCAGGTCTCCTGTACTGCAGACAGATTCTTTACCAGCTGAGCCACCAGGGAAGCCCAAGAATACTGGAATGCATAGCCCATCCCTTCTCCAGCGGATCTTCCCAACACAGGAATCGAACCAGCGTCTCCTGCCTTGCAGGTGGATTCTTTACCAACTGAGCTGTCACGGGAGCCCTGCAAATACACAAATTCGCTGTGCGTGGTTCAGATGACACTCACCGTCTGACCCCACAGCCGCCCAGAGTGAAACCTGGATGCAAGTTGCTTGAGATTCTTGAGGCAAAGAACCATATTTTCCTTAATATAAATAGAAGCAGTAAATGATAACTGCTTAGCTCACAGGAAAAGGGTGAGCAATGCCAGGCTTCATTTATCTCACACTAAAAGCTGCACTGACCTACTGGTTTGCTTGTTCCCAGAAACACTACCCAGCCACGCTGACAAGGAGCGCCCGCTGAGCGAGACCAAGGCAGAGAGGCACGTTTTGTATTTCTTCCTCTCCTTCCAAGGACGGAATTAGAAAACATCTCAAGAGGGAAATATGAGTAATCTTATATTAGACTCTTAAAATGCTGCATCTTTGTGCCAGAAGCTGGTTGAAAGAGAGTAAAGTAACATACAAGAAAGATGGGCTTCCCAGGCGGCGTGAGTAGTAAAGGACTCACTTGCCAATGGACGGAGAAGCCTGGTAGGCTGCAGTCCATGGGGTCGCTAAGAGTCGGACACGACTGAGCGACTTCACTTTCCCTTTTCACTTTCATGCATTGGAGAAGGAAATGGCCACCCACTCCAGTGTTCTTGCCTGGAGAATCCCATGGATGGAAGAGCCTGGTGGGCTGCAGTCCATGGGGTCGCTAAGAGTCGGACATGACTGAGTGACTTCCCTTTGACTTTTCACTTTCATGCATTGGAGAAGGAAATGGCAACCCACTCCAGTGTTCTTGCCTGGAGAATCCCAGGGACGGGGGAGCCTGCTGGGCTGCCGTCTATGGGGTCGCGCAGAGTTGGACACGACTGAAGTCACTTAGCAGCAGCAGCAGCAGCAGCCAATACAGGAGATGTAAGAGACACGGGTTCAATCCCTGGATGGGGAAGATCCCCTGGAGAAGGGCATGGCAACCCACTCCAGTATTCTAGCCTGGAAAATCCCATGGACAGAGGAGCCTGGCGGGCTACAGTCCATGGGGTCACAGAGAGTCAGACACGACTGAAGTGACTTAGCACGCACGAACAACAAAGACAGGTATTGGAGGGGAGAGGGGAGAGGAGGAAGTGGGGTGGGGAGTGGAATGGAATATTCCGGATGTCTATTGATGTTTAGTCACTGGTTTCACATTTTGTCAAAGTGTCTGTTACATCAGGTCGGATTTTTGTCTTTAACCTCAGGGTAATAACGTACATACCTTAAATGCAAAAAAAATCATGTGTTGTACACCAGTGTACACCTGATGTTGGGAAAGATTGAAGGCGGGAGGAGAAGGGGACGACAGAGGATGAGATGGCTGGATGGCATCCCCAACTCGATGGACATGAGTTTGAGCAAACTCCGGGAGTTGGTGATGGACAGGGAGGCCTGGTGTGCCGCAGTTCATGGGGCTGCAAAGAGTCAGAGCGACTGAACAACGACGCCTGAGGAACCATCAGCTACATCAAGTTGGGGACCATGTCTACAAGGGATCATCATTCCGCTCTTAGTCAATAACTCCCATAGAAGTTCGTTAAATCTCTTATCCTGAGGGCTTCACTGGTGGCTCAGCCGGAAGAATCAGCCTGCAATGTGGGAGACCTGGGATCAATCCCTGGGTCAGGAAGATCCCCTGGAGGAGGGCATGGCAACCCACTCCAGTATTCTTGCCTGGAGAATTGCCATAGACAGAGGAGCCTGGTGGGCTGCAGCCCATGGTGTTCCAAAGAGTAGGACACGATTAAACAGCCAAGCACATCCTGAATGCTCTTCTGATTTCTCTCACTGGAGATGAATTTTTTTTAAAAAAACACTTACTTATTTGGCTGTGCCAGGTCTTAGTTGAGGCCTGCAAGATCTAGTTAGCAGACTAGGGATGGAAGCCGGGCCCCATGCATTGGGAGCTCGGGGTGTTAGCCACTGGACCACTGGGAGAACCTCACCAGAGATGATTTTTATCATTGGGGTGTTAATGCGTGTCAAGTCACTCTCGCCAAAATGCTTATTCTCAGCAGAGCTGGAAGGACAGCAGGTGTACTGTCGCATGGAGCCTTACTGAAGTCATCCGGCTGTCATCCGGATACATCTTTCTCATCAGACCCACTTGAGAATGTAGGATGGATGATCTTGAAATCAGCGGATACAAAAGAAACTTGCTGCCCAAAGACAGAAGGTGGAGGAGGTGGGCAGAGCCTGTAGATGTGTCTTCCCTTCTGCCTCGTTTATTTCCCTTCCCTTTCCTCTGCTCAAACAAACTCCAGATCAATAGGAGGAAATAAGGGGGAAAAAAAAATCAAATTTATGTGCAGCCTCCGAGAGTGGCTTTTCCTCTCTCTTTGCAGAATGTGTTCTATTTATGTAAAAACATCAACTCTGAAAAGCGTAATGCATTCATTCCCACCAAATATAGTGCATTAGGGTTTATTAGCGTTTGGGAACTTCAAGTAATGGAAAAACTGAGCCGCATAAAAAGTGACACATGATAAGTAGCTCTGAATTTAGCACCGTTTTATTAAGAAGCCAGCACAGCCCAGTTGACAAATGGGCCAGACATGCTGACCTGCCTCACCTCCCCTAAAAAGCTCAGATGAAAACAAAAAGTTCTCTAAGCGGATGAAAATAGCTACAAAAATAAACGGGATATCCTGCTACAGGTTCACTGGGTTCAAACAGGGCTTTGGAAGATATTAAATGTTTTAAACAGAAAGGCTGTTAAAAATAGAGAGCAAATGTAAATAACCAGGGTTTTTTGTTTTTTTCTTCCCCCAAGATATTTTGGAGCTGAGAGTTGCAGGTGGAGGGAAGATGACTGAGACTTAAAACTAACCTGTCCCTTGATTGCATTTCATCCCAGTCTTAATGCAGAGCTCTTAGAAAACATCTGCCTCATGTTGTTGGGGTGAAAAAGGTCTGTCTACATATTTTTCACGTGTGCATGGTCAAAATTGGGGTGACTTCAGGAAAACTCAGGAGCAAAGAGCAAAATGTCCCTGTTGCTGGCTTTCCATGATGATTTCTTCCATCAGTCTTCCCCCACACCCCAAAGGTGTGTGGGACAACTCTAGGCACCCCACAGGTGCTTGTGGCTTGGTGGTCTCCCATCCCCTGGAGCGTGGGCGGCAAAGGGGAACGCGGCAAAGGGGAGGGTGGTAATGCCCATGATCAAGTTGGAGCTAGACGCCCGAGAGGCCTCCTGGTTGGCTTGAGGAGGGAAGGTGCTATGTCAGGAGAGGAGAGGAACCGGGAACTGGGGTCCTATATTCTGCAAGGACAAAAAGAAATTGCATCCTATAGTTGCAAGGAAATGAGTTCTTCCAACAACCTGAGGGAACCTCAGGAACTGACTGTGCCTTGGTTGAACCTCCCGATGAGAACTCAGCCCAGCTGTCCCCTGGACCGCAGGCCTGTGAGCCACCCCTCCCCCTCCCCCAGAGAAGCAGAGCAGAGGATCTGGCTAAGTTGTGCCTGGACTCCTGACCCCTAGAAATGTGACCTTAAATAAAATATGTGTCTGTGTGTGTCCCTACCCGCTCCCCGCTCCATTGCTGCCCTGCAAGGCTTGCAGGAAGATCTTACTTCCCTGACCAGGGATCGAACCCACGCCCTCAGCTGTGAAAGCATGGAGTTCTAACCACTGCAGCTCCAGGGAATTCCACAAATGTGTGCTGTCTAAAGCCACCGGACTTGCGGCAGTGTGTGATGGAGCAAAAGACGACTAACGCACAAGGACTTATGCTTTATTCTGTTTCCACAGGATGCACTGTCACCGGACATGGACCCATTCCGTGTTCATCACTAGGCACCCGCTGCCTCTTCGCCTTTCATTATCTTCCTCGTTCTAAAGATAATGTGTCGCATGCACCAAAGGGCAAATTTCACATGATTCTACGTAGAGGGGGGCTTGCCCAGGATGGGCAAAATCATGGAAACAGAAAAAGTAGTCATCGCCGGGGCTGGGGGGAGGGGACAAAGGGTGGGGACATTGTTTAAAGGAAACAGTTTCTGTTGGGGGTGATAAAAAAAAGTTCAGTATGTGGACGGTAGGCATGTGTGCGCGCCTGTGTGCTCAGTGGGCGTCTGGCTCCTTGTGACGGCATGGTCTTTGGCCAACCAGTCTCCTCTGTCCATGGGATTCTCTAGGCAAGAATGCTGGAGTGGGTTGCCGTTTTCTTCTCCAGGGGGATCCTCCTGACTCGGGTGGAACCTGCCTCTCCTGTATTGCAGGTGGATTCTTGACCACTGAGTCATCACCTGGGAAGCCCCCTGGTAGTACTGTTAGATGCGTGACATGTATGCATCTTACATGCATGTACTTAATGTCACTGAATTGAATGCTTAAAAAGGATTCAAGTGGTAGATTTTGTTAGCTATCCTTTAGCACCACAGAAACATCTAAACAAACTGTGACCAGGTTTTACAGCGTTACTTCTCCATTGTATTAGGAGAGTCCTGAAAACAGAAATGCTTTAAGGCCCAAAAGGACTCTGTCATGAGGGTAGAACTGGGAGCATGCGGAAGCAAGGTGGTGTGGGGGCAGGGGCAGTGCAGGGGGAGGGAATCATCTTTTCCTCAGTTGTCATGGCGCTAAGCCACCATGTGACTGCTCCACAAAAGGGCAGGGATGAGAGGGCCGGGAGGCAGGACGGGGGAACTCCAAGGCTTTGTCTGGGGGCTTTGCTTAAGGAACTCTCCCCTTCCACCTTATAACAGTGCTGAGACACTCAACGTCACAGAGGTGGCTGGTAGCGATGGCCTGAAAGGAGGTGGGGATGGACTGAAAGGATGCAGAGATGCCTGAAAGGATGCAGAGATGCCTGAAAGGATGCAGAGATGCCTGAAGGGATGCAGAGATGCCTGAAAGGATGCAGAGACTCCTGAAAGGATGCAGAGACGCCTGAAAGAATGCAGAGATGCCTGAAAGGATGAAGAAATGACCTGAAAGGATGCAGAGATGCCTGAAAGGATGCAGGGATGGTCGGAAAGGATGCATAGATGCCTGAAAGGATGCAGAGACGCCTGAAAGGATGCAGAAATGACCTGAAAGGATGCAGAGATGCCTGAAAGGATCCAGGGATGGTCGGAAAGGATGCATAGATGCCTGAAAGGATGCAGAGACGCCTGAAAGGATGCAGAAATGACCTGAAAGGATGCAGAGATGCCTGAAAGGATGCAGAGACTCCTGAAAGGATGCAGAGACTCCTGAAAGGATGCATAGACGCCTGAAAGGATGCAGAGATGCCTGAAAGGATGAAGAAATGACCTGAAAGGATGCATAGATGCCTGAAAGGATGCAGGGATGGTCAGAAAGGATGCATAGATGCCTGAAAGGATGCAGAGACGCCTGAAAGGATGCAGAAATGACCTGAAAGGATGCAGAGATGCCTGAAAGGATGCAGAGATGCCTGAAAGGATGCAGAGACACCTGAAAGGATGAAGAAATGACCTGAAAGGATGCAGAGATGCCTGAAAGGATGCAGAGACACCTGAAAGGATGAAGAAATGACCTGAAAGGATGCAGAGATGCCTGAAAGGATGCAGGGATGGTCGGAAAGGATGCATAGATGCCTGAAAGGATGCAGAGACGCCTGAAAGGATGCAGAAATGACCTGAAAGGATGCAGAGATGCCTGAAAGGATCCAGGGATGGTCGGAAAGGATGCATAGATGCCTGAAAGGATGCAGAGACGCCTGAAAGGATGCAGAAATGACCTGAAAGGATGCAGAGATGCCTGAAAGGATGCAGAGGCCAGATGTGGAGGGGGTGGGGCAGCTAGCAGTCTCTGGGGAGGGGTCCCGGGTGACAGGGGGATTGAAGACAGCCCTGGAAGATGATTCTAGGACCAGCCGGAGGCAGCACAGAGTTTGGAGTCAAAACGAAGGGCCAAGTGGCTTTCACAGGGCACCAAAGTGATGCTGACCAAGAAGACTCTTGGCCGTGGTCTACTGTGCTCCTTAGAGAGGCGAAGTTCATCCCCTGAACAGAAAGAAGAGCTAGTCAAATAGGCTCCGGGACTAACAGGGTGCATGATTAAGCCACACCATGGAAGGCAGGGACCTTCTGTTTGATGCCCTTGAACCTCCCCTGGTGGCACTTCAGTTTGCCTCCATCGAGGGGCTTTGGTGACAAATTATGTAGGTACAGTAAACAGTTGGCGGTAAAGAAGCCGTCTGCCGAGGCAGAAGATCAGGAGACTCAGGTTCAGCCCCCAGGTCGGGAAGATGCCCTGGAGGAGGGCATGGCAACCCACTCCAGTGTTCTTGCCTAGAGAACCCCATGGACAGGGGAGCCTGGCAGGTTACAGTCCAGGGGGTCACAAAGAGTCAGACACGACTGAGCAACTGAGCACACATGCACAAACTTTAAACGTTTCAGAGTCTAAGGTTCTGAAACTATTTAGTCTGGGGTTACAAGCACCGATTTGAATGTCCCTTCCATGCAAGCTCCGGGAGACAGTGAAGGACAGGGAAGCCTGCCGCGCTGCAGTCCATGCTAAGTTGGACACGACTCAGCAACTGAATAACAACATGCGTGTAATCAGCATATGGAGGACTGCAAATGGAAACAGCGACAGACCTTATTTTCTTGGGTTCCAAAATCACTGTGGACAGTGACTGCACCAATGAAATTAAAGGCGCTTGTTCCTTGGAAGGAAAGCTATGACAAACCTAGATGGCATATCAAAAAGCAGAGACATCAGTTTGCCAAGAAAGGTCCATATTGTCAAAGTGACGGTTTTTCCAGTCGTTGTGTACGGATGTGAGGGTTGGACCATAAAGAAGGCTGAGTGCTGAAGAACTGATGCTTTTGAACTGTGGTGTTTGGAGAAGACTCTTGAGAGCCGCTTGGACTGCAAGGAGATCCAACCAGTCCATCCTAAAGGAAATCAATCCTGAAAAATTATTGGAAGGACCAATATTGAAGCTCAAATACTTTGGCCACCTGATATGACAACATGCGTGTGCCCAGCGTGTGGGGGACCATAAGGGCACGTTTGGTTAAGTGCTCAGGAAAACCTGAAACAGTGAAGACAGGTTCCTGCCTGGAAAAGCGAGACGCCAAGGGAAGCATGGAAGCCAACCCCACACTAGCAAAAAGAGAGTGCTTTAACAGGGGCCTGCAGAGAGGCTCAGGGAGTCCTGGGCAGGGACCCTGCCTCCGAGGACCTGCCGGAAGCCTGGGGTGGAGATCCAGGTACTTCAAGAGCATAGTCAGGGTGCTGTCACTGTTAGAAGGAAACAGGCCTCCATTTACCCCTGAAGGAGACTAGCAGGCCTTGGCAAGGAGCCTCGCTGGTCTCTCCACGACCACCCCTTTCCTCCCTGAGGTCCTGTGAACAAACAACGAAGGGCACACTACTTCATTTTCTCCTTGCCCTCACTCCATCCCAGCCATTAAAAAAAAAAGTGCCAGGGCTCACCTGGTGACTCAGTAGTAGAGAATCCTCCCGATGCGGGATTCGCGGGTTCAGTCCCTGAACCGGGAAGATCCCGCAGGCCGCAGGGCCACTGAGCCCCGAGTGCAGCAAGGACTGAGCCTGTTTGTACTCTAGAGCCGGCTTCATGGCAGGAAGGGCAACGCAACGAGAAGCCCGCAACAAGGGAGTAGCCCCCGCTAGAGAAAGGCTGCACAGCGACAGGGAGCCAGCATGCACAAAAATGATCACTTAATTTATAAATGATTCATTTATAAATATATTATAACTATATAACATAATTATTTATGCAAGTATATATATTTATAAATATATAATATAGAAATATATTTATAAATATATATTTATATAAATATATAATATATTTATAAATATATAATATAGAAATATATTTATAAATATATAATATATTTATAACATCTTTGTTATATGTTATAACATATAACATTTATAACATATAACATATGAATAACATTCATTTATGCAAATATATAAATATATAACATTAATTCATGCAAATATATTAATACATAATATATTCATTTTTATAAATATATTATAAATATATAAAAATATTTATTTATACAAATATATTTATAAATATATAATATATTTATTTTATATAAATAAATATAAATTTATTATATTACTTATTATGTTTATATACTATAATAAATTCTAATATTTTTTATATAGTAAAATATATTTGTATTTATATAAATATATAAATATATTTAGAAACATATACTTATATAAATACACAAATATATTATAATATATGAATACATTATAAATATAAATATTCATTTATATGAATATATTTTAAATTTAACATGTTCATTTATATAAATACATAAATATACTATAGAGATATAGCATATTTGTTTCTATAAATATATAAAATATATAACATATTCATTTATATATATAAATATACAATAAATACATGATATATTCACTTATATAAATATATTTACAAAAATATAACATACTCATGTATGTATATACATATACAATAAATATATGATATATTCACTTATATAAATATATTTACAAAAATATAATATATTCATTTATATAAATATATAAACATACTTATAAATATATATTTAATTAATATATAAGTATATTTATAAATATTAAAAATATATTATATAAATAATACATAATGTATAATAATAAATAACATATAATAATAAACAATAATAGACAATATATAATATATAAAGTATATATTATAAAATATATAAATATAATGCATTTAATAATAATAAATATTATATTTTAAATATATATTTTGAATAAATGATAAAATAAAAATAATATATTATAAAATATATAATATATATTATAAATATAAAAGTACATTATTTATAAATAAATAAATAAAAGGTTAATTAATTAAAAAGCAAGAGAAACAGAGTGCGGCATGGTTCCTGACTGGGGCTATAGATATTCCCCAGTGGACTGGATGTCTACCGCTGTGTCACAGATTACCCCTAACGTAGACACACCGTGGTCCTCTCTTGTCTCCTGGTTCAGGCGTGTGCACACACCATAAGTAGGTCCTCTGCTCCGGCTGCAGTCGAGGTGTGACTGACACTGCCTTTTTCACCTGAAGCTCAGGAGTCCTCTCTTCAGGCTCGCTGGTGTCATCTCCTTCATCCCTTCATGGGGGTAGAACTCAGGCCCTCAGGTCCTAGGGACCACGCCTGTCCACAGGCAGCTCACAAGTGGCTGTGTTTTGTGCCTGAGATGAGCAGGGAAATGTCTATTTTATAAAGCTCACCTGATGAAGCCAGGCCCACCCAGGCTAGTCTGCCTTTCGATTTATGCCACTGATTAGGGCAGGCCCACCCAGGCTAGTCTGCCTTTTGATTGAGAACATGGATTAGGCCAGTACCAGCAGGCTAGTCTGCCTTTCGATTGACACCACTGATTAAGCTAGGCCCACCAAAGCTAGTCCTTATTAATACTGATGCCACTGATTAGGCGAGGCACACCCAGGCTAGTCTTCCTTTAAATTGACACCACTGATTAGGCCAGGCCCACCCAGGCTAGTCTGCCTTTTGATTGACAACACGGATTAGGCCAGTACCAGCAGGCTAGTCTGATATTTGACTGAGACCACGGAACAGGCCAGGACCACCCAGGCTAGTCTGCCATTTGATTGAGAGGACTGCTTAGGCAAGGCCCACCCATGTTAGTCTTCCTTTCGATTGACGCCACAGATTAGGCCAGGCCCACCCAGGCTAGTCTGCCTTTTGATTGAGCCAGGGAGTAGGCCTGTACCAACAAGCTAGTCTGCCATTTTATTGACATCCCTCATTAGACCAGGCCCACCCAGGGTATTCTTCCTTTCAAATGAGAGCATGGAAAGCTAGGTCCATTCAGGCTAGTCTGCCGTTTGATTGACACTGCTGATTAGCCCATGCTCATCCAGGCTGGTCTGCCTTTCGATTGACACCACTGATTAGGCCAGGCCCACCCTGGTTACTCTGCCTTTTGATTGAAACCAGTGATTAGGGTAGGACCATGCAGACTAGTCTGCCGTTTGATGGACACCCGTGATTTGCCCATGCCCACTGAGGTGAGTCTGTATTTCGACTGACACCACTGAATAGACTAGGTCCACCCAGGCTAGTGTGACATTTGATTGACATCACTGATTTGACCAGGCCCACCCGTGTTCGTCTTCCTTTCCGTTGACACCACAGATTAGGCCAGGTCCACCCAGGCTAGTCTGCTTTTGATAAGACCACGGATTAGGCCAGCACCAGCAGGCTAGTCTGTTATTTGACTGAGACCATGGATAAGGCCAGTACCAAAAGAATAGTCTGCCTTTCGATTGACACCACTGATTAGTCCAGGGCCACCCAGGCTAATCTTCCTTTCGACTGATGCCACTGATTAGTCCAGGCCCATCCAGGCTGGTCCTCCTTTCGTTTGACGCCACTGATTAGGCCAGGGCCACCCAGGCTAGTCTGCCTTTTGATCGAGACCACAGATAACACCAGTACCAACACCCTAGCCTGCCTTTCTATTGACACCACTGATTAGGCTAGGCCCACCCAGGGTAGACTTCCTTTCCATTGACACCACTGATTAGGCCTTGCCCACCCAGGCTTGTTTGCCTTTTGATTGAGACCACATATTAGGAAAGTAACAGCAGGCTAGTTCATTATTTGATTGAACTACAGATTAGGCCAGTACCAGCAGGCTAGTCTGCCTTTCGATTGATGCCACTGATTAGGCCAGGCCCACCCAGGTTATCCTGCCTTTTGATTGACACCACTGATTAGGCTAGGCCCACCCAGGGTAGACTTCCTTTTCATTGATGCCACTGATTAGGCCATGCCCTCCCCCCCAAAGGCTAGCTTGCCTTTTGATTGAGACCATGGATTAGGCAAGTACCAGGACACTAGTCTGTTATTTGATTGAGACCATGGATTAGGTCAGTACCAACAGGCTAGTCTTCCTTTCGATTGACACCACTGATTAGGCCAGGCCCACACCAGCTAGTCTGCATTTTGATTGACACCACTGATTAGGCTAGGCCCACCAAAGCTAGTCCTTATTAATACTGATGCCACTGATTAGGCGAGGCACACCCAGGCTAGTCTTCCTTTAAATTGATGCCACTGATTAGGCCAGGCCCACCCAGGCTAGTCTGCCTTTTGATTGACAACACAGATTAGGCCAGTACCAGCAGGCTAGTCTGTTATTTGACTGAGACCATGGAACAGGCCAGGACCACCCAGGCTAGTCTGCCATTTGATTGAGAGGACTGCTTAGGCATGTCCATGTTAGTCTTCCGATTGATGCCACTGATTAGACCAGGCCCACCAAGGCTTGTCTTCATTTTGATTGATGCTACTGATTGGGCCAGGCCCACCCAGATAGTCTGCCTTTTGACTGAGGCCGCAGATTACGCCTGTACTAGCAGGCTAGTCTGTTATTTGACTGAGACTTCAGATTAGGCCAGTACCAACAGGCTAGTCTGCTTTTGATTGACACCACTGCCTAGCCCAGGCCCACTCAGGCTAGTCTTCCTTTCGATTGACACCACTGATTAGGCCAGACCCACTCAGCCTAGTCTGCCTTTTGATTGAGACCATGGATTAGGCCAGGCCCACTCATCCTAGTCTGTCTTTTGATTGAGACCATGGATTAGGCCAGTGCCAACAGTCTAGTTTGCCTTTTGATTGACGCCACAGATTAGGCCAGGCCCACCCAGGCCAGTCTGCTTTTTGATTGACACCACTGATTAGGCCAGGCCCAACCAGGCTAGTCTTCCTTTCTATTGACGCCACTGATTAGGCCAGGATCACCCAGGCTAGTCTGCCTTTTGATGGAGACCACAGATTAGGCAAATACACACAGTCTAGGCTGCCTTTCGATTGACAGCACTGATTAGGCTAGGCCCACCCAGGGTAGTCTTCCTTTCCATTGACGCCACAGATTAGGCCAGGAGCACCCAGGCTAGTCTTCATTTTCACTGATGCCACTGATTAGCCCATGCCAACCCAGGCTAGTCTGCCTTTTGATTGAGACCATGGATTAGGCCAGGACAAGAAGGCTGATCTGTGTTTTGACTGAGACCAAGGATTAGGCCAGTACCAATTGGAGAATTTGCCTTTCGATTGACACCAATGATAAAGCCAGGCCCACCCAGGCTAGTCTGCCTTTTAATTTAGACTATGGATTACACCTGTACCAGCAGGCTAGTCTGTTATTTGACTGAGACCACAGATTAGGCCAGTAACAAAAGGCTAGTCTTCCTTTTGATTGACGCCACTGATTAGGCCAGGCCCACCCGGGCTAGTCTGCCTTTCTGTTGACACCACTCATTAGGCCAGGTCCATCCAGACTAGTCTTCATTTCCATTGATTCCACTGATTAGGCCAGGCCCACCCAGGCTAGTCTTTATTTCCATTGACGCCACTGATTAGGCCAGGCCCACCCAGGCTAGTCTTTATTTCCATTGACGCCACTGATTAGCCCAGGCCCACTCAGGCTAGTCTGCCTTTTGATTGAGACCATGGATTTGACAGTACCAGCAGACTAGTTTTTTATATGAGTGAGACCACGGATTAGGACAGTACCAACTGGCTAGTCTATGTTTCAATTGACACCACTGATTAAGTCAGGCCCACCCAGGCTATTCTTCAATTTGATTGATGCCACTGATTAGGCTAGGCCGACCCAGGCTATTCTCCCATATGAATGACATCGCTGATTAGCCATGCCCACCCAGGCTTGTCAGCAATTAAATTGACACCACTGATTAGGCCAGGCCCACCCAGGCTAGTCTGCCTTTTGATTGAGACCACGGATTTGACAGTACCAGCAGACTAGTTTGTTATATGAGTGAGACCATGGATTAGGGCAGTACCAACATGCTAGTCTATGTTTCGATTGAATCCACTGATTAAGCCAGGCCCACCCAAGCTATTCTTCATTTCGATTGATGCCACTGATTAGGCTAGGCCCACCCAGGCTATTCTTCCATATGAATGACATCTCTGATTAGCCATGCCCACCCAGGCTTGTCTGCATTTAGATTGACACCACTGATTAGGCTGGGCCGACCCAGGCTAGGCTTCATTTCGATTGACCCCACTGATTCGGCCAGGCCCACCCAGCTAGTCTTCATTTCAATTGACGCCACTGATTAGGCCGGGCCCACCCAGGCTAGTCTGCCTTTTGATTGAGAACACGGTTTAGGCCAGAACCAGCAGATTAGGCTGTTATTTGACTGAGACCACGGATTAGGCCAGTAACAAAAGGCTAGTCTTTCTTTTGATTGACGTCACTGATTAGGCCAGGCCCACCCAGGCTAGTCTGTCTTTTGATTGACACCACTGATTAGGCCTAGCCCTCCCAGGCTAGTCTGCCTTTCTGTTGCCACCACTCATTAGACCAGGTCCATTCAGGCTAGTCTTCCTTTCCATTGATGCCACTGATTAGGCCAGGCCCACCCAGGCTAGTCTGCCTTTTGATTGAGACCACAGATTTGACAGTACCAGCAGACTAGTTTGTTATGTGAGTGAGCCCACAGATTAGGGCAGTACCAACTGGCTAGTCTTCCTTTCGATGGACTCTACTGGTTAGCCCAGGCCCACCCAAGCTAGTCTGTTTTTGATTGAAACCACTGATTAGGCCATGCCCACCTAGGCTCGTCAGTCTTTTGATTTACACCACTGATTAGGCCTGGCTCTCCCAGGCTAGTGTGCCTTTCTGTTGACACCACTGATTAGGCCAGGTCCACCCGGGCTAGTCTGCCTTTTGATTGAGACCACGGATTAGGCCAGTACCACCTGGCTAGTCTGCGTTTCGATTGACACCACTGATTAGGTTAGGCCCACACAGGCTAGTCTTCCTTTTGATTGAGACCACGGAAGAGGCTAGGCCCACCCAGGCTTGTCTCCCATTTGATTCACATCTCTGATTAGCCATGCCCACCCAGGCTTGTCTGCATTTAGATTGACACAACTGATTAGGCAAGGCCCATCCAGGTTAGTCTTCATTTCGACTGAGGCCACTGATTAGGCCAGGCCCACCGAGACTAGTCTGCCTTTTGATTGAGACCACGGAAGAGGCCAGTACCAACAGGTTAGTCTGTTATTTGATTGAGACCAAATATCAGGACTGTACTCACAAACTAGTCTGACTTTCGATTGACACCACTGATTAGGCCAGGCCCACTCACGCTAGTCTTCTTTTCGATTGACCACACCAATTAGGCCAGGTCCACCCAGACTAGTCTGTCTTTCGATTGACACCACTGGTTAGGACAGGCCCACCAAGGCTAGGCTGCATTTTGATTGTGATCACGGATTATGCCAGTACCAGCAGGATAGTCTGTTATTTGACTGACACCATGGATTAGGTGAGTGCCAGCAGGCTAGTCTGCTATTTGACTGATAACACAGATTAGGCCAGTACCAACAGGCTAGTCTTCCTTTTGATTGATGCCACTGATTAGGCGAGGCCCACTCAGGCAGGTCCTCCTTTCAATTGACAGAACTGATTAGGCCAGGGCCACCCCGGCTAGTCTTCATTTCCATTGACGCCACTGATTGTTCCAGGCCCACCCAGGTTAGTCTGACTTTTGATAGAGACCACAGATTAGGCCAGTACCAGCATGCTAGTCTGTTACGTGACTGAGACTACAGAAAAGGCCAGTACCGACAGGCTAGTCTGCCTGTCAACTGACAACACTGATTAGGCTAGGCCACGCATGCTAGTCTGTCATTTGATTGACATCCCTGATTAGAACTGGCCCACCCAGGCTAGTCTTCCTTTCCATTAATGCCACTGATTAGGCCAGGCCCACCCATGGTAGTCTGCATTTCAATTGACACAACTGATTAGACCAGACTCACCCAGGCTAGTATGCATTTCGTTTAACACCACTGATTAAGCCAGGCCCACCCAGGCTAGTCTGCTTTTAGATTGAGACCACAGATTAGTACAGTACCAGCTGGCTAGTCTGTTATTTGACTGAGACCATGGGTTAGTACAGTACCAACAGGCTAGTCTTCCTTTTGATTGATGCCACTGATTAGGCCAGGCCCACCCAGGCTTGTCAGTCTTTTGATTGACACCACTAATTAGGCCAGGTCCACCTGGGCTAGTCTGCCTTTGGATTGAGACCACGGATGAGGCCAGTATCAACTGGCTAGTCTGCCTTTCGATTGACACCACTGATAAGATTAGGCTTACCCAGGCTAGTCTTCCTTTTGATTGACAGCACTGATTAGACTATGACCACCCAGGCCAGTCTGCCTTTTGATTTAGACCACGGATTAGGCCAGTACCTGCAGGCTACTCTGGTATTTGACTCAGACCACAGATTAACCCAGACCCAGCCAGGCTAGTCTGCATTTCAGTTGACACCACTGATTAGGCCAGGGACACTCAGGTTAGACTTCCTTTTGATTGACGCCACTTATTAGGCCAGGCCCAACACGTCTAGTCTGCCTTTTGATTGACATCACTGATTAGGCCAGGTCCACACAGGCTAGTCTGCATTTTGATTCGCACTGCTACTTAGGCCAGGCCCACCTTGACTGGTCTGCCTTTTGATGGACAGCACTGATTAGGCCAGGTCCACACAGGCTTGTCTTCCTTTCAATTGATGCCACTGACTATGCCACTCCCACCCAGGCTAGTTTTCCTTTTGACTGAGACCACAGACTAGGCCAGTAACAACAGGCTAGTCTGCCTTTCAATTGACACTACTGATTAGGCTAGGCCCACCCAGGATAGTCTTTCTTTTGATTGACACCACTGTTTAGGCCAGACCCACCCAGGCTAGTCTTCCTTTTGATTTTCGCCTCTGATTAGACTATGCCTACCAGGCTAGCCTGCCTTTTGATTGAGACCACGGATTAGGCCAGTACCAGCAGGCTGCTCTGTTATTTGACTCAGACCAAGATTAGGCTGGTACCAATAGGCTAGTCTGCCTTTTGATTGACACCACTGACTAGGCCAGGCCCAACAGTCTAATCTTCCTTCGATTGACAACACTGATTAGGCCAGGCCCACCCAGGCTAGTGTGCCTTTTGATTGAGACCATGGAGTAGGCCAGTACCAACAGGCTAGTCTGCCTTCGATTGACGCCACTGATTAGGTGAGGCCCACCCAGGCTGTTCTGCCTAATGATTGACACTCCTGATTCGGCCAGATGCATCCAGGCTAGTCTTCATTTCAATTGACACCACTGATTAGGCCAGATGCATCCAGGCTAGTGTAGGCCAGACCCACATAGGCTAGTCTTCTTTTCAATTGATGGCACTCTTAGGCCAGGCCCAGTAAGGCTAGTCTTCCCTTCGATTGATGCCACTGATTAGGTGTGGCCCACCCAGGCTGTTCTGCCTATTGATTGACACCCCTGATTAGGCCAGACACATCCAGGGTAGTCTTCTTTCAATTGATGCCACTGATTAGGCCAAGCCCCCCAGGTTATTCTGTCTTTTGATTGAGACCAGGACTAGGCCAGTGCCAGCAGGATAATCTGTGTTTCTATTGACACCACTGATTAGACTAGGCCGACCCAGGAGAGTCTTTCTTTCCATTGACACCACTGATTTGGCCAGGCCCACCAAGCTAGTCTGCCTTTTTACTGAGACCAGGGATTAGGCCAGTACCAGTAAGCTAATCTGTTATTTGACTTAGATCACCAATTAGTCCACATCCAACAGGCTAGTCTGCCTTTTGATTAACACACTGATTAGACCAGGCCCACTATGGCTAGTCTCCCTTTTAATTGACGCCATTGATTAGGCCAATCCCACAAGTCTAGTCTGCCTTTTGATTGACAGCACTGATAAGGACAGGTTCATACAGGCTAGTCTGCATTTCTATTCGCACCTCTGATTAGGCCAGGCCTACCAAACCTAGTCTGCCTTTTGATTGACACCCCTGATTAGGCCAGGTCCACACAGGCTAGTCTGCATTTCAATTCACACCACTGATTAGGCCAGCGCCACCCAGGCTAGTCTGCCTTTCAATTGATGCCACTGATGAGGCCAGGACCACCTTGTCTAGACTGCTGTTTTGATGGAGACCACGGATTAGGCCAGTACCAACTAGGTAGTCTGCCATTCGATTGACACTACGGAGTAGGCCAGGCCCACCCAGGCTAGTCTTGATTTTGACTGATGCCACTGATTAGGCCAGGCCCACCCAGGCTCGTCTGCCTGTTGATTGAGAACAGGGATTAGGCCAAGACAAGAAGGTTAGTCTGTTATTTGACTGAGACAATGGATTAGGCCAGTACCAATGGGCTAATCTGCTTTTCAATTGACACCACTGATTAGGCCAGGTCTACCCAGGCTAGTCTGCATTTCGATTCGCACCACTGACTAGGACAGGCCCACTCAGGTTAATCTGCCATTTAACTGAAGACACGGATTAGGCCAGTACAAGCAGGGCAGTCTGTTATTTGACTGAGACAATGTATTAGGCCAGTACCAATGGGCTAATCTGCCTTTCAATTGACACCACTGATTAGGACAGGCCCACCCAGGCAAGTCTTTCTTTTAATTGACACCACTGATTAGGCCAGGTCCACCCAGGCTCGTCTGCCTATTGATTGAGAACAGAGATTTGGCCAGGCCCACCCAGTCTAATCTTCATTTTGATTGAGTCCACTGATTAGGCCAGGCCCACTCAGCATAATCTGCCATTTGAGTAAGATCACGGATTACACCAGAACCAGCATGGTAGTCTGTTATTTGACTGAGACCATGGATTAGGCCAGTACCAATGGCCTAATCTGCCTTTGAATGGACACCACTGATTAAGCCAGGCTCACCCAATCTAGTCTTCCTTTCGATTGATGCCACGAATTAGGCCATGCCCACCCAGCCAATCTGCCTTTTCATTGAGACCATGGATTAGGCCAGTATCAACAGGCTAATCTGTTATTTGACTGAGACCACAGATTAGGCCACAACCAACAGACTAGTCTGCCTTTTGATTAACACCACATTAGGCCCACTAAAGGTAGTCTCCCTTTTCACTGATGCCAGTGATTAGGTGCAGCCCACCCAGGCTAGTCTGCCTATTGTTTGACACTCCTGATTTGGCCAGACCCATCCAGGCTAGTCTGCATTTCGATTGAGAACATGGATTAGGCCAGTACCAGCAGGCTACTCTGTTATTTGACAGAATTAGGGTTAGGTCAGTACCAAAAGGCTAGTGCACGGATTAGGTCAGTACCAAAAGGCTAGTGCACAGTTGCACTAATCTCACATTCTAGTAAAGTAATGCTCAAAATTCTCTAAGCCAGGCTTCAGCAATACGTGAACCATGAACTTCCAGATGTTCGAGCTCGTTTTAGGAAAGGCAGAGGAACCAGAGATCAAATTGCCAACATCTGCTGGATCATGGAGAAAGCAAGAGAATTCCAGAAAAACATCTATTTCTGCTTTATTGACTATGCCAAAGCCTTTGACTGTGTGGATCACAATAAACTGTGGAAAATTCTTCAAGAGATGGGAATACCAGACCACCTGACCTGCCTCTTGAGAAACCTATATGCAGGTCAGAAAGCAACAGTTAGAACTGGACATGAAACAACAGACTGGTTCCAAATAGGAAAAGGAGTATGTCAAGGCTGTATATTGTCACCCTGCTTATTTAACTTATATGCAGAGTACAACATGAGAAACGCTGGGCTGGAAAAAGCACAAGCTGGAACCAATATTGCCAGGAGAAATATCAATAACCTCAAATATGCAGATGACACCACCCTTATGGCAGAAAGTGAAGAGGAACTAAAAAGCCTCTTGATGAAAGTGAAAGAGGAGAGTGAAAAAGTTGGCTTAAAGCTCAACATTAAGAAAACGAAGATCATGGCATCTGGTCCCATCACTTCATGGGAAATAGATGGGGAAACAGTGGAAACAGCATCAGAGTTTGTTTTTGGGGGCTCCAAAATCACTGCAGATGGTGACTGCAGCCACGAAATTAAAAGACACTTACTCCTTGGAAGAAAAGTTATGACCAACCTAGATAGCATATTGAAAAGCAGAGACATTACTTTGCCAACAAAAGTCCGTCTAGTCAAGGCTATGGTTTTTCCTGTGGTCATGTATGCATGTGAGAGTTGGACTGTGAAGAAAGCTGAGCACCGAAGAATTGATAGTTTTGAACTGTGGTGTTGGAGAAGACTCTTGAGAGTCCCTTGGACTGCAAGGAGTTCCAACCAGTCCATTCTAAAGGAGATCAGCCCTGGGATTTCTTTGCAAGGACTGATGCTGAAGCTGAAACTCCAGTACTTTGGCCACCTCATGTGAAGAGTTGACTCATTGGAAAAGACTCTGATGCTGGGAGGGATTGGGGGCAGGAGGAGAAGGGGACAACAGAGGATGAGATGGCTGGATGGCATCACCCCTCGATGGACGTGAGTTTGAGTGAACTCTGGGAGTTGTTTATGGACAGGGAGGCCTGGCGTGCTGCAATTCACGGGTTTGCAAAGAGTCAGACTTGACTGAGCGACTGAACTGAACTGAGTAGGCTAGTCTGCCTTTCAATTGACTCCACTGATTGGGCGAGGCCCATCCAGGCTAGTCTGCATTTCGATTCACACCACTGATTAGGACAGGCCCACTCAGGTTAATCTGCCATTTAATTGAAAACACGGATTAGGCAGGCCAGTACAAGCAGGGTAGTCTGTTATTTGACTGAGAAAATGGATTAGACCAGTACCAATGGGCTAATCTGCCTTTCGATTGACACCATTGATTAGGCCAGGCTCACCCAGGCTAGTCTTCCTTTCGATTGACACTACAAATTAGGCAATGCCCACCCAGCCTAATCTGCCTTTTGATTGAGACCATGGATTAGGCCAGGACAAGAAGGCTGATCTGTGTTTTGACTGAGACCACAGATTAGGACAGTACCAATGAAAGAGTTTGACTTTCCATTGACACCAATGATTAAGCCAGGCTCAACCCAGGCTATTCTGCCTTTTAATTTAAACCATGGGTTATGCCTGTACCAGCAGGCTAGTCTGTTATTTGAATGAGCCCATGGATTAGGCCAGTAACAAAAGGCTAGGGTTCCTTTTGATTACAACAATGATTATGCTAGGCTCACCCAGGCTAGTTTGCGTTTTGATTGAGACCATGAATTAGGTCAGTACTGGCAGGATAGTCTGTTATTTGACTGAGACCATGAATTAGGACAATATCAACTAGATAGTTTGCTTTTCAATTGACCCCAAGGATTAATCAGTGCCACCCAGGCTAGTCTTCATTTTAATTAACGGCACTGATTATGCCAGGCCCACCAAAGCTAGTCTACATTTTGATTGAGACCACGGATTATGCCAGTACCAGCAGGCTAGTCTGTTATTTGACTGAGACCACGGAAGAGACCAGTACCAACAGGCAAGTCTTTATTTCGATTGACGCCACTGATTAGGACAGACCCACGCAGGCTAGTCTGCCTTTTGATTGAGACCACGGATTAGTACAGTACCTGCAGGCCTGTCTGTTATTTGACTGAGATCACGGATTAGGCTGTTACCAAGCTAGTCTACCTTTTGTTTGATGCCACTATTAGGCCAGGCCCACCCAGGCTAGTCTGTCTTTTGATTGAGACCATGGATTAGGCCAGTACCAACAGTCTCATCTGCCTTTCGAGTGACACCACTGATTAGGCCAGGCCCACCCAGGCTAGTCTTCCTTTCAATTGATGACACTGATTAAGCCAGGCCCACCCAGGTTTGTCTGACTTTTGATTGAGATCACAGATTATGCATTCCCAGTAGTCTAGTCTGTTCTTTGACTGAGACCACGGATTGGACCAGGACGAACAGGAAGTCTGTGTTTCGATTGACCCCACTGATTAGGCCAGGGCCACCCAGGCTAGTCTGCCTTTTGATTGAGACCATGGATTAGGAAAGTACAAGCAGGCTAGTCTGTTATTTGACTAAGATCACTAATTAGGCCAGTACCAATAGGCCAGTCTGCCTTTTGATTGACACCACTGATTAGGCCAGACCCACCCAGGTGTGTCTGCATTTCGATTGACACCACTACTTAGGCCGGGTGCACCCAGGCTAGTCTTCATTTTCATTGATGCCACTGGTTAGCCCATGCCAACCCAGGCTAGTCTGCCTTTTGATTGACACCACAGTATATGTCAGTACCAGCAGGATTATCTGTTATTTGACTAAGACCACGGATAGGCCAGTACCAAGTGGAGAAGGCAATGGCACCTCACTCCAGTACTCTTGCCTGGAAAATCCCATGGATGGAGGAGCCTGGAAGGCTGCAGTCCATGGGGTCGCTGTGGGTCGGACACGACTGAGCGACTTCACTTTCACTTTTCACTTTCATGCATTGGAGAAGGAAATGGCAACCCACTCCAGTGTTCTTGCCTGGAGAATCCCAGGGACAGGGAAGCCTGGTGGGCTTCTGTCTATGGAGTCGCACAGAGTCAGACACGACTGAAGTGACTTAGCAAAAAAAAAAAGTGGATGGTTTGCTTTTCGATTGACACCAATGATTAACCAGCCCCACTCAGGCTAGGTTTCATTTCGATTGATGCCACTGATTAGGCCAGGCCCACCCAGGGTAGTCTACCTTTTGATTGAGACTACGGATTAGGCCAGTACCTGCAGGCTAGTCTGTTATTTGACTGAGACCATGGAAGAGGCCGGTATCAACAGGCTAGTCTGCCTTTTGATAGACACCACTGATTTGGCCAGGGTCACCCAGGCTAGTCTGCATTTCCATTGATACCACAGATTAGGCCAGGCCCACTCAAGCTAGTCTTCCTTTCTATTGACGCCACTGATTAGGCCAGGCCCACCAAGTCTAGTCTGGCTTTTGATTGACACCACTGATTAGCCAGGCCCACCCAGGCTAGTCTGCCTTTTGATTGAGACCATGCAAGAGGCCAGTACCAGTAGGATAGTGTGTCATTTGACTGAAACAACAGATTAAGCCAGTACCAACAGGCTCGTCTGGCTTTCGATCAACACTACAGATTAGGCCAGGCCCACCCAGGCTCATCTGCATTTCGATTGACACCACTGATTAGGCCAGGCCCACTCAGGCTAGTCTTCCTTTCAATTGACAGCACGAATTAGGCAATGCCCACCCAGCCTAATCTGACTTTTGATTGAGACTATGGATTGGGCCAGGACAAGAATGTTGGTCTGTTTTTTGACTGAGACCACGGATTAGGCCAGTACCAATTGGAGAGTTTGCCTTTCCATTGACACCCAGGCTAGTCTGCCTTTTAATTTAGACCATGGATTACGCCTGTACCAGCAGGCTAGTTTGTTATTTGACTGAGACCATGGATTAGGCCAGTGACAAAAAACTAGTCTTCCTTTTGATTGACGCCACTGATTAGGCCAGGCCCACTCAGGCTCGTCTGTCTTTTGATTGACACCACTGATTAGGCCTAGCCCTCCCAGGCTAGTCTGCCTTTCTGTTGACACCACTCATTAGGCCAGGTCCATCCAGGCTTGTCTTCATTTCCATTGATGCCACTGATTAGGCCAGGCCCACCCAGGCTGGTCTTCATTTCCATTGATGCCACTGATTAGGCCAGGACCACCCAGGCTAGTCTGCCTTTTTATTGAGTCCATGGATTTGACAGTACCAACAGACTAGTTTGTTATATGAGTAAGACCATGGAATAGGGCAGTACCAACTGGCTAGTCTATGTTTCGATTGAGGCCACTGATTGAGCCAGGCCCAACCAGGCTATTCTTCATTTCGATTGATGCCACTGATTAGGCTAGGCCCGCCCAGGCTAGTCTCCCATATGAATGACATCTCTGATTAACCATGCTCACCCAGACTTGTCTTCCTTTCGATTGACACCACTGATTAGGCCAGGCCCACCACGGCTAGTCTTCATTTCAATTGACGCCACTGATTAGGCTGGGCCCACCCAGGCTAGTCTGCCTTTTGACTGAGAACACGGTTTAGGCCAGAACCAGCAGGATAGTCTGTTATTTGACTGAGATCATGGAAGAGGCCAGTACCAACAGTCTAGTCTGGCTTTTGATTGACGCCACTGATTAGGCCAGGCCCATTCAGGCTAGTCTACCTTTTGATTTAGACCATGGATGAGGCCAGTACCAGTAGGCTAGTCTGTTATTTGACTGAGAACACGGAGTAATACAGTACCAACAGGATAGTCTGCCTTTCGATTGACGCCACTGATTGGGCCAGGGCCATCCAGGGTAGTCTGCATCCCGTTTGACACCACTGATTAGGCCAGGCCCATCCAGGCTAGTCTTTATTTCGATTGATGCCACTGATTAGGCCAGTACCAACAGGCTAGTCTGTTATTTGACTGAGACTATGGAGTAGGGCATTGCCAAGTGGCTAGTCTTCATGTCTAATGACGCCACTGATTGGGCCACGCCCACCCAGTTTAGTCTGCCTTTTGAGTGAGACCACGGATAGGGCAGAACCAGCAGGATAGTTTGTTATTTGACTGAGACCACGGATGAGGCCAGTACCAGCAGCCTAGTCTGTTATTTGACTGAGACCATGGAGTATGAAGGTACCAACAGGATAGTCTGCCTTTCGATTGATGCCACTGATTAAGCCAGGCCCATTTAGGCTAGTCTCCCTTTTGACTGAGACCACAGATTAGGCCAGTAGCAGCAGGCTAGTCTGTTATTTGACTCAGAAACAGATTAGGCCAGTACCAACAGGCTAGTCTTCCTTTCGTTTGAATCACTGATTAGGCTAGGCCCACTCAGGGCTGGTCTTTCTTTCGATTGATGCCACTGATTAGGCCAGACACACCCAGTCTGGTCTGCCTTTTTTTGAGACAACGGATAAGGCCAGTACCAGCAGGATAGTCTGTTATTTGACTCAGACAACGAAAGCGGCCAGTACCAACAGGCTAGTCTGCTTTTCGATTGATGTCACTGATGATGCCAGGCCCACCCAGGCTAGTCTTCCTTTTGATTTAGACCATGGATGTGGCCAGTACCAGAAGGCTAATCTGTTATTTGACTGAGACCACGGAGTAGGACAGTACCAACAGGATAGTCTGCCTTTCGATTGACGCCACTGATTAAGCCAGGGCTACCCAAGATAGTCTGAATTTCGTTTGACACCTCTGATTAGGCCAGGCCCAGCCAGGCTAGTCTTTATTTCGACTGATGCAACTGATTAGGCGAGGCCCACCAAGTCTAGTCTGCCTTTTGATTGACACCACTGATTAGGCCAGGTCCACCCAGGCAAGCCTGCATTTCGATTCACACCACTGATTAGCCCGGCCCACACAAGCTATTCTGTCTTTTGATTGAATCCACTGATTAGGCCAGGCCCACCCAGGGTAGTCTGAATTTCGATTGCCACCACTGATTAGGCCAGACCCACCAAGGCTAGTCTGGTTTTTGATTGAGACCTTGGAATACACTAGTACCACCTGGTTAGTCTGCCTTTCGATTGACAATACTGATTAGGCCAGGCCCAGCCAGGCTAGTCTTTATTTTGATTGACGCCACTGATTAGGCCAGTACCAACCGGCTAGTTTGTTATTTGACTGAAACCATGGATTAGGCCAGAACCAACAGGCTGGTCTTCCTTTCGATTGACGCCACTGATTAGGCCAGACCCACCCTGGCTCGTCAGTCTTTGGACTGACACCACTGATTAGGCCTGGCCCTCCCAGGCTAGTGTGCCTTTCTGTTGACACCACTGAGTAGGCCAGGTCCACCTGGGCTAGTCTGCCTTTTGATTGAGACCACAGATGAGGCCAGTACCAACTGGCTAGTCTGCCTTTCAATTGACACCACTGATTCGGTTAAGCCCACACAGGCTAGTCTTCCTTTCGATTGAGACCACGGAAGCGGCTAGGCTCACCCAGGCTAGTCTCCCATTTGATTCACATCTCTGATTAGCCATGCCCACCCAGGCTTGTCTGCATTCAGATTGACACAACTGATTAGGCCAGGCCCACCCAGGTTAGCCTTTATTTCGATTGATGCCACTGATTAGGCCAGGCCCACCGAGGTTAATCTGTCTTTTGATTGAGACCACAGAAGAGGCCAGTACCAACAAGTTAGTCTGCCTTTTGATTGACAACACTGATTACATTAGGTCCACTCAAGCTAGTCTGCATTTTGATTGATACCACTTATTAGGCCAGGGCCACCCAGGCTAGTCTGCTTATTGATTGATACCACTGATTAGGCCAGACACACCCAGGGTGTCTTCATTTCAATTCACGCCACTGATTAGGCCAGGCCCACCCAGCCAGTCTGCCTTTTGATTGAGATTGCGGATTAGGCCATTACCAGCAGACTAGTGTGCTATTTGACTGAGGCCAGGGATTAAGCCACAACAAACAGGCTAGTCTGCCTTTCAATTAACACCACTGATTAGGCCAGGCCCACTAAGGCTAGTCTCCCTTTCAATTGACATCGCTGATTAGGCCAGACTCACCAAGGCTAGTTTAGGCCAGACTCACACAGGCTAGTCTTCTTTTCTATTGATGCTACTGATTCAGCCAGGCCCACCCAGGCTCATCTGCCTTTTGATTGAGACCACAGATTAGACCAGGCATGACCAGTCTAGTTTTCCTTTTGATGACACCAATGTTTAGGCCAGGCTTACCTAGGCTAGTCTTCCTTTTGATTGATGCCACTGATTAGACTATGCCCACTCAGGCCAGTCTGCCTTTGATTTTGACCACGGATCAGGCCAGTACCTGCAGGCTGCTCTGTTATTTGACTGAGACCACAGATTAACCCAGACCCAGCCAGGCTAGTCTGTGTTTCAGTTGACACCACTATTTAGGCCAGGCCCACTCAAGTTAGTCTTCCTTTCGATTGAGGCCACTTAACAGGCCAGGCTCAACAAGTCTAGTCTGCCTTTTGATTGACATCACTGATTAGGCCAGGCCCACCCTGACTCGTGTGTCTTTTGATTGACACCACTGACTAGGCCAGTCCCACCCAGGCTAGTTTTCCTTACGATTGACGCTACTGATAAGGCCAGGCCCACTCAGGCTAGTCTGCGTTTAACTTGACTCCACTGATTAGGCCAGGCCCACCCAGGATAGTCTTCCTTTCGATTTTCGCCACTGATTAGACTATGCCCACCAGTCTAGTCTGCCTTTTGATTGAGACCATGGACGAGGCTATTACCAGCAGGCTACCCTGTTATTAGACTCAGACCACGATTAGGTCAGTTCCAATAGGCTAATCTGTCTTTCGATTGACACCACTGACTAGGGCAGGCCCAACCAGTCTAGTCTTCCTTCACTGGCGCCACTGATAAAGCCAGTCCCATCCTGGGTAAGTCTGCCTTTTCATTGACACCACTGATTAGGCCAGGCCCACCTAGGGTAGTCTGCATTTTGATTCACACCACTGATTAGGCCAGGCCCACCCAAGCTAGTCTTCCTTTCGATTGATGCCATTGATTGAGCCAGGCCCACCCAGCCTAGTCTGTCTTTTGATTGACACCACCAATTAGGCCAGGCTCACCCAGGCTGCTGCTGCTGCTGCTAAGTCACTCCAGTCGTGTCTGACTCAGTGCGACCCCATAGACGGCAGCCCACCAGGCTTCCCCGTCCCTGGGATTCCCCAGGCAAGAACACTGGAGTGGGTTGCCATTTCCTTCTCCAATGCATGAAAGTGAAAAGTGAAAGTGAAGTTGCTCAGTCGTGTCCGACTCTACCGACCCCATGGACTGCAGCCTACCAGGCTCCTCTGTCCTTGGGAGTGTCCAGGCAAAAGTACTGGAGTGGGGTGCCATTGCCTTCTCTGCACCCAGGCTAGTTTACCTTTTGATTTAGATCAAGGATGAGCTGGTACCAGCAGGCTAGTCTGTATTTGACTGAGACCATGAGTAGGACAGTACCAACTGACTTTTCTGTCTTTCAATTGACACCACTGATTAGGCCTGGCCACTCAAGTCTTCCTTTCGGTTGACACAACTGATTAGGCCAGACTCTCCCAGGCTAATCTGCTTTTTGATTGACAGCTCTGATGTGGCCAGGCTACCCAGGCTAGTCTGCATTTCGAGTCACACTACTGATTAGGACAGGCCCACCCAGGCAAGTCTTTCTTTTGATTGATGGAACTGATTAGGCCAGGCCCTCTCAGGCTAGTCTGCCTTTCGATTGACACCACTTATTAGGCCAGGCCCACTGAGGCTAGTTTGC
This sequence comes from Bubalus bubalis, assembly GCF_019923935.1. Lineage (NCBI taxonomy): Eukaryota > Metazoa > Chordata > Mammalia > Artiodactyla > Bovidae > Bubalus > Bubalus bubalis. The sequence continues at coordinate 6,368,365 of NC_059181.1, read as the reverse complement.
CTTTTGACGGAGACCACAGAAGAGGCCAGTACTAACAGACTAGTCTGCCTTTCGATTGACACCACTGATTAGGCCAGGCCCACCCAGGCTAGTCTGCATTTCGATTGACACCACTGATTAGGCCAGGCCCACCCGGGTTAGTCTTCATTTTTGTTGATGCCACTGATTAGGCCAGGCCCACCCAGGCTAGTCTACATTTTGATTTAGACCATGGATGAGGCCAGTACCAGCAGGCTAGTGTGTTATTTGACTGAGAACATGGAGTAATACAGTACCAACAGGATAGTCTGCCTTTGCATTGATGCCACTGATTAGGCCAGGGCCACCCAGGGTAGTCTGCATCTCGTTTGACACCACTGATTAGACCAGGCCCAGCCAAGCTAGTCTTTATTTTGATTGATATCACTGATTAAGCCAGTACCAACGGGCTAGTCTGTTATTTGACTGAGACCATGGATTAGGCCAGGACCAACAGGCTAGTCTTAGTTTCAATTGATGCTGCTCATTAGGCCAGGCCCACACAGGCTAGTCTGTTTTTGATTGACACAACTGATTAGGCCAGGTCCACCCTGGCTAGTCTAACTTTTGATTAGGCTAGGCCCACCCTGGCTAGTCTTTCTTTTGATTGATGTCACTGATTGGGCCAGTACCAACAGGCTAGTCTTTTATTTGACAGAGACCATGGATTAGGGCAGTACCAGCAGGGTAGTCTGCCTTTAGATTGACACAACTGATTAGGCCATGCCCACCCAGGCTAGTCTGCATTTAGATTCATACCACTGATTATGCCAGGCCCACACAGGCTAGTCTTCCTTTCGATTGAGACCACTGATTAGGCCACCCCACCAAGGCTAGTCCTCCTTTCGATTCACACCACTGATTAGGCCAGGCCCACACAGGCTAGTCTGCATTTCAATTCACACCACTGATTAGGCCACCCCACCAAGGCTAGTCTTCCTTTCGATTGACGCCACACTGATTAGGCCAGGTCCCCCCAGGCTAATCTGTCTTTTTATTGAGACCACAGATTAGGCCAGTACCAACTGTATAGTTTGCCTATCGATTGACACCAATGTTTAAGCCAGGCACACCCAGGCTAGTTTGCCTTTTGACTGAGATCATGGATTATGCCAGTACCAGCAGGCTAGTCTTTTATTTGACTGAGACCATGGATTAGGCCAGTACCAACAGGCTAGTCTGACTTTTAATTGACACCACTGATTAGACCAGTACCAACAGGCTAGTCTGTTATTTGACGGAGACCACGGATTAGGCCAGTACCCACAGGATAGTCTTCCTTTCAACTGACGCTACTGATTAGGCCAGGCCCCCCCAAGCTAATATGTCTTTTGATTGACACCACTGATTAGGCCTTGCCCTCCCAGGCTATTCTGCCTTTCTGTTGACACCACTCATTAGGCCAGGTCCATCCACGCTAGTCTTTATTTCCATTGATGCCACTGATTAGGCCAGGTCCACTCAGGCTAGTCTGCCTTTTGATTGAGACCACAAATTAGGCCAGTACCCACAGGTAGTCTGTTATTTGACTGAGACCATGGATTAGGCCAATACCAACTGGGTAGTCTGCCTTTCGATTGACACCACTCATGAGGCCAGGCCCAACCAGGCTCATCTTCATTTCGATTGATGCCACTGATTAGGCCAGGGCCACCCAGGATAGTCTGCCTTTTGACTGAAACCATGGATTAGACCAGTACCAGCAGACTAGTCTGTTATTTGACTGAGACCATGGTTTAGGCCAGTACCAGCAGGCTAGTCTGCTATTTGACTGAGACCACGGAAGAGGCCAGTATCAACAGGCTAGTCTGCCTTTTGATTGATAGCCCTGATTAGGCCAGGCCCACCCAGCCTAGTCTGCCTGTTGATTGAGAACAGGGATTAGGCCAGTACAAGAAGGCTGGTCTGTTATTTGACTGAGACCATGGAAGAGGCCAGTACCAACAGGTTAGTCTGCCTTTCGATTGACAGCCCTGATTAGGCCAAGCCCACCCAGGCTCATCTGCATTTTGACTGACACCCCTGATCAGACCAGGCCCGCCCAGGCTAGTTTGCCTTTTGATTCACACCACTGATTAGACCAGGCTCACCCAGGCTCGTCTGCCTTTTGTTTGACACCACATATTAGGCAGCACCAGGAGCCTAGTCTATTATTTGACTGAGACCACGGATAAGGCCAGTACCAACAGGCTAGTCTTCCAGTCGATTGACACCACTGATTAGGTCAGGCCACCCAGGCTAGTCTACCTATTGATTTAGACCATGGATTAGTCCAGTACCAGCAGGCTAGTTTGTTATTTGACTGAGACCACAGATTGGGCCTGTACCAACAGGCTAGTCAGCCTTTAGATTCACACCACTGATTAGGTCAGGACTCTCCCAGGCTAGTCTGCATTTGGAATCACATCACTGATTGGACCAGGCCCACGCAGGCTAGTCTTCCTTTCGATTTAAGCCACTGATTAGGCCAGGCCCACCCAGGCTAGTTTGCCTTTTGATTGAGAACATGGATTAGGCCAGTACCAACAGGCTGGTCTGCCTTTTGATTGACACCACAGATTAGGCCAGGCCCACTCAGGCTAGTCTTCCTTTCGACTGACGTCACTGATTAGGCCAGGCCCACCAGGCTAATCAACCTTTTGAATTAGACCAGGAATTAGGCCAGTACCAGCAGGCTAGTCTGTTATTTGAGTGGGACCACGGATTAGACCAGTAACAATAGGCTAGTGTGCATTTTGATTGACATTGCTGATTAGGCCAGGCCTACTCAGGCTTGTCTTCCTTTCGATTGACACCACTTTTAGGCCAGTCCTACCCAGGCTTGTCTGCCTTTTGATTGACACCACTGATTAGGCCTGGCCCACCCAGGCTAGTCTTCATTTCGATTTATGCCACTGATTAGGCCAGGCTCCCCAGGCTAGTCTTAATTTCGATTGATGCCACTGATTAGGCCAGGCCCACCCAGTCTACTCTGCCTTTTGATTGAGAACACGGATTAGGCTAGTACCAGCCAGCTAGTCTGTTATTTGACTGAGACCACGGAATAGGCCAGTACCAGCAGGCTAGTCTGCCTTTCGATTAACACCAGTGATTAGGCCAGGCCTACCCAAGCTAGTCTACCTTTTGATTTAGACCACGGATGAGGCCAGTACCAGGAGGCTAGTCTGTCATTTGACTGAGACCATGGATGAGGCCAGTACCAGCAGGCTAGTCTGTCATTTGACTGAGACCACGGAGTAGGACAGTACCAACAGGCTATTCTGCCTTTCGATTGACACCACTGATTAGTCCAGGCCCACCCAGGCCTGTCTACCAGTTTACTTACCACCCTGTTTAGCCCATGCCCACTCAGGAGAGTCTCCATTTCAATTGATACCACTGATTAGGTCAGGCCCACCCAGACTAGTCTGCCTTATGTTTTAGACCATGGATTAGACCAGTACCAACAGGCTAGTCTGTCATTTGACTGAGACCACAGAAGAGGCCTGGACCACCCAGACTAGTCTGCCTTTCCATTGACACCACTGATTAGACCAGGCCCACCCAGGCTACTCTGCCTTTTTTATTGAGACTACAGATTAGGGTAGGACCAACAGGCCAGTTTTCCATTTGATTGAGACCACGGATTAGGCCACCACCAGCAGGCTAGTCTGTTATTTGACCTAGACCATGGATTAGGCCAGTACCAACAGGCTAGTATGCCTTTCGATTGACACCACTGATTAGGCCAGGCCCAACCAGGGTAGTCTGCCTTTCCATTGATACCACTGATTAGGCCAGGCACACACAAGCTACCCTGCCTTTTGATTGAGACCATGGATTAGGCTAGTACCAGCAGGCTAGTCTTTCATTTGACTGAGACCATGGAATAGTCCAGGACCACCCAGGCTAATCTGCCATTTTATTGAGACCACGGATTAGGCCACCACCAGCAGGTAGTCTGTTATTTGACTTAGACCACAGATTAGGCCAGTACCAACAGGCTAGTATGCCTTTCGATTGACACCACTGTTTAGGCTAGGCCCAACCAGGCTAGTCTGCATTTCGATTGGCATCACTGATTAGACCAGCCCCACCCTAGCTAGTCTCCTTTCTATTGCCACCACGGATTAGGCCAGGCTACCCAAGTTAGTCTGCCTTTTGATTCAAAACATGGATTAGGCAAGTACCAGGAGGCTAGTCTGTTTTTAGATTGACACCAACTGATTAGGCAAGGCCCACCCAGGCTAGTCTGCCTTTCGATTGAGACCACAGATTATGCCAGTACCAACATGCTAGTCTGTAATTTGATTGAGACCATGGATTAGGCCAGTACCAACAGGCTATACTGCCTTTTAATTGACTCCACTGATTAAGCCAGGCCCACCCAGGCTAGTCTGCCTTTCAATTGACATCATTGATTAGGCCAGGCCCACTCAGGCTAGTCTGCCATTTGATTGACATCCCTGATTAGAACAGGCCCACCCAGGCTAGTCTTTCTTTCAATTGGTACCACTGATTAGGCCATTAGCAACAGGCTAATCTGTCATTTGACTGAGACTACGGAAGAGGCCAGGACCACCCAGGCTAGTCTGCCATTTGATTGAGAGGAGTGCTTAGGCGAGGCCCACCCAGGCTAGTCTTCCTTTTGATTGAGACCACGATTGGGCCAGTACCAGGAGGCTTGTCTGCCTTTCGATTGACAGACTGGTTAGGCCAGGCCCACCTCGGCTAGTCTGCCTTTTATAGACACCACTGATCAGGCGAGGCCCACCCTGGCTACCCAAAATTACTGCAGATGGTGACTGCAGCCATGAAATTAAAAGACGCTTACTCCTTGGAAGAAAAGTTATGACCAACCTAGATAGCATATTCAAAAGCAGAGACATTACTTTGCCAACAAAGGTCTGTCTAGTCAAGGCTATGTTTTTTCCAGCGGTCACGTATGAATGTGAGAGTTGAACTGTGAAGAAAGCTAGGCACTGAAAATTGATGCTTTTGAACTGTGGTGTTGGAGAAGACTCTTGAGAGTTCCTTGGACTGCAAGGAGATCCAACCAGTCCATTCTGAAGGAGATCAGCCCTGGGTGTTCTTTGGAAGGAATGATGCTAAAGCTGAAACTCCAGTACTTTGGCCACCTCATGTGAAGAGTTGACTCATTGGAAAAGACTCTGATGCTGGGAGGGATTGGGGGCAGGATAAAAATGGGATGACAGAGGATAGATGGCTGGATGGCATCACCGACTCGATAGACGTGAGTTTGAGTGAACTCAGGGAGTTGGTGATGGACAGGGAGGCCTGGCATGCTGTGATTCATGGGGTTGCAAAGAATCCGATGCAACTGAACGACTGAACTGAACTGAACCCTGGCTACTCTGCCATTTAATTGACACCCCTGATTAGACCAGGCTAATCAGACTCCACTGATTAAGCCAGGCCCACCTGGGCTGGTCTTTCTTTCGATTGACACCATGGAATACACTAGGCCCACCCAGGCTAGTCTGCATTTCGGTTGACATTACTGATTAGGCCAGACATACCAAGACTAGTCTGCCTTTCTATTGACGCCACTGATTGGGCTACACCAAATCAAGCTAGTCTGCCATTTGATTGACCCCCCTATATTAGACCCGCCCACCCAGGCTAGTCTTCCTTTCGATTGATGCCACTGATTAGGACAGGCCCACCCAGGCTAGTCTGCCTTTTGATTGAGACCACAGATTAGACCAGTACCAACAGGCTAGTAGGTCATTTAAGAGAGACCACGGAAGAGGCCAGGACCACCCAGGCTACTCTGCCATTTGATTGAGAGGATTGCTTAGGTGAGGCCCACCCAGGCTTGTGTACTTTTTGATGAACACCACTGATTAGGCCTGGCCCACCCAGGCTAGTCTGCCTTTTGATTGACACCCCTGAATAGACCAGTCCCACCCAGGCTAGACTTGCTTTCGATTGCCGCCCCTGATTAGGCCAGGCCCACACGGGATAGTCTGGCTTTTTATTGAGACCATGGATTAGGCCAGTACCAAGAGGCTAGTCTGTCATTTGACTGAGATAATGGAAGAGACCAGGATTACCCAGGGTAGTCTGCCATATGATTGAGAGGAGTTAGTTTGCCTTTCCATTGACAGACTGATTAGACAGGCCCACCCAGGCTACTCTTCCTTTCGATTGAGACCATGGAAGCGGCTAAGCCCACCCAGGCTAGTCTCCCATTTGATTGCTGTCCCTGATTCGCCCATGCCCACCCAGGCTTGTCTGCCTTTCAACTGACACCACTGACTAGGCCAGGCCCACTCAGGCTAGTCTTCATTTCGATTGACACCACTGATTAAGCCAGGCCCACTCAGGCTAGTCTTCATTTCGATTGACACCCCTGATTAGGCCAGGCCCACCCAGGCTAGTCTGCCATTTGATTGACACCCCTGATTAGACCAGGCCCACCCAGCCTTGTCTTCCTTTCGACTGACACCAATGATTAATCAGTCCCACCCAGGCTAGTCTTCATTTTAATTAACGACATTGATTAAGCCAGGCCCACCACGGCTAGTCTACATTTTGATTGAGACCATGGATTATGCCAGTACCAGCAGGCTAGTCTGTTATTTGACTGAGACCATGCAAGAGGCCAGTACCAACAGGCAAGTCTTTATTTCAATTGACGCCACTGATTAGGACAGGCCCACGCAGGCTAGTCTTCCTTTCAATTGGCAGCACGAATTAGGCAATGCCCACCCAGCCTAATCTGACTTTTGATTGAGACCACGGATTAGTACAGTACATGCAGCTTCATCTGTTATTTGACTGAGATCATGGATTAGGCTGGTACCAACTGGCTAGTCTGCCTTTCGATTGACACCACTCATTAGGCCAGGCCCACAGAGGCCAGTCTTCATTTCGATTGACACCACTGACTAGGCCTATCCAACCCAGGCAGGTCTGCCTTTTGATTGACACCATTGATTAGTACAGGCCTACTCAGGCTAGTCTTCCTTTCAACTGATGCCACTGATTAGGCCAGGCTCACCCAGGCTAGTGTGTCTTTTGTTTGAGACCACGGATTAGGTCAGTGCCAGCAGGCTAGTCTGTTATTTGAGTGAGACCATGGATTAGGCCAGTACCAACCAGCTAGTCTGCCTTTTGATTGATGCCACTGATTAGGCCAGGCCCACCAAGTCTAGTCTACCTTTATATTGACACCATTGGTTAGGCCAGGTCCACCCAGGCTAGTCTGCATTTCAATTCACAACACTGATTAGGCCAGGCCCACTCAGGCTAGTCTGCTTTGATTGACAGCACTGATTAGGCCAGGTCCACCCAGGCTAGAATGCATTTCGATACACAACACTGATTAGGCCAGGCCCACTCAGGCTAGTCTGCTTTTGATTGACAACACTGATTAGGCCAGATCCACACAGGCTAGTCTGCATTTCCATTCACACCACTTATTAGGCCAGGCCCACCCAGGCTAGTCTGCCTCATGATTGACATCAATGATTAGGCCAACCTACCAGGCTATGTGCATTTCTATCAATACCGCTGATGAAGCCAGACTGACCCTGGCTAGTTTATGCCAGAGCCACACAAACTAGTCTTCTTTTCGATTGACGCCACTGATTGGGCCATGCCTACCCGGGCTAGTCTTCCTTTCGATCAAGACACGAATTTGGCCATGGCCACCCAGTCTAGTCAGACTTTTTATTGACCACGGACTAGGCCAGTACAAACAGGCTAGTCTTCATTTCAATGACGCCACTGATTAGGCCAGGCCCACGCAGCTAGTCTGTCTTTTATTTGAGACCACAGATTAGGCCATACCAGCAGGCTAGTCTGTTATTTGACTGAGACTGTGGTTTAGGCCCCTTCAAAGAGGCTAGTCTGCCTTTCAATTGACACCACTGATTAGGCCAGGCCCACTCAGGCTAGTCTTCCTTTTGATTGATGACACTGATTAGGCCAGGCCCACCCAGGCCAGTATGCCTATTGATTGACACCACTGATTAGTCCAGGCCCACCCAGCATAGTCTGCCTACTGATTGACATCACTGATTAGGCCAGACACACCCAGGCTAGTCTGCCTATTGATGACACCGGTGATGAGGCCAGACACACTGATGCTAGTTTAGGCCAGATTCACACAGGCTAGTCTTTTCGATTGATGCCACTGATTAGGCCAGGCCCACCCAGCCAGTCTGCCTTTTGATTCAGACCATGGATTAGGCCAGTACCAGCAGACTAGTCTATTATTTGACTGAGACCACAGATTAGGCCACAACCAACAGGCTAGTCTGCCTTTCGATTAACACCACTGATTAGGCCAGGCCCACTAAGGCTAGACTCCCTTTTGATTGATGCCACTGTTAGGCCAATTCCACCCAGGCTTGTCTGCCTATTGATTGACACCATTGATGAAGCCAGACCCACTGAGGCTAGTTTAGGCTAGACCCACACAGGCTAGTCTTCTTTTCGATTGATGCTACTGATTCAGCCAGGCCCACCCAGGCTCGTCTGCCTTTTGATTGAGAACACAGATTAGACCAGGCATGACCAGTCTAGTTTTCCTTTTGATTGATGCCACTGATTAGGCCAGGCTTACTCAGGCTAGTCTTCCTTTCAATTGATGCCACTGATTAGACTATGCCCACCCAGGCCAGTCTGCCTTTGATTTAGACCACAGATTAGGCCAGTACCTGCAGGCTACTCTGTTATTTGACTCAGACCACAGATTAACCAAGACACAGCCAGGCTAGTGTGTATTTCAGTTGACACCACTGATTAGGCCAGGCCCACTCAGGGTAGTCTGTCTTTTGATTGAGGCCACTTATTAAGCCAGGCCCAACAAGTCTAGTCTGCCTTTTGATTGACATCACTGATTAGGCCAGGTCCACACAGGCTAGTCTGCAATTTGATTCACACCACTGATTAGGCCAGGCCCACCCTGACTCATCTGCCTTTTGATTGACAGCACTGATTAGGCCAGGTCCACACAGGCTTGTCTTCCTTTCAGCTGATGCCACTGACTAGGCCAGTCTCACCCAGGCTAGTTTTCCTTTCGATTGACGCCACTGATAAGGCCAGGCCCACCCAGGCTATTCTGCCTTTTGATTGAGACTACGGACTAGGCCAGTACCAACAGGCTAGTCATCCTTTCGATTGACACCACTGATTAGGCCAGGTCCACCCAAGCTAGTCTTCCTTTTGATTTTCACCACTGATTAGACTATGCCCACTAGATTATCTGCCTTTCAATTGACACCACTGACTAGGCCAGTACCAGCAGACTACTCTGTTATTTGACTCAGACCAAGATTAGGCCAGTACCAACAGGCTAGTTACCTTTCAATTGACACCACTGACTAGGCCAGGCCAAACCAGTCTAGTCTTCCTTTCGATTGACACCACTGATTAGGCCAGGCCCACCCAGGCTAGTCTTCCTTTCGATTGACACCACTGATTAAGCCAGGCCCACCCAAGCTAGTCTTCCTTTTGATTTTAGCCACTGATTAGACTACGCCCACCAGGCTAGTCTGCCTTTTCATTGACACCACTGACTAGGCCAGTACCAGCAGGCTACTCTGTTATTTGACTCAGACCATGATTAGGCCAGTACCAACAGGCTAGTCTGACTTTCAATTGACACCACTGACTAGGCCAGGCCCAACCAGTCTAGTCTTCCTTCGATTGACAACACTGATTAGGCCAGGCCCACCCAGGCTAGTCTTCCTTTCAATTGACACCACTGATTAGGCCAGGCCCACTCAGGCTACTGTGCCTTTTGATTCAGACCAGGACTAGGCCAGTACCAGCAGGATAGTCCGTATTTCGATTGACACCACTCATTAGAGTAGGCCGACCCAGGATAGTCTTTCTTTAGATTGATTCCACTGATTAGGCCAGGCCCACGAAGCTAGTCTGCCTTTTGATTGAGACCAAGGATTAGGCCAGTACCAGCAGGCCAGTCTGTTATTTGACTCAGACCATGGATTAGGCCAGGCCCACTCAGGCTGGTCTGCCTTTTGATTGAGACCACAGATTAGGCCAGAACCAGCAGGAGAGTCTGCCTTTCAATTAAGACCACTGATTAGGCCAGGCTCACTCAGGCTAGTCTTCTTTTTGGTTGACACCACTGATTAGGCCAGGCCCACCCAGGCTAGATGCATTTAGATTGCCATGACTGATTAGGCCAGACCCAATCAGGTTAGTGTTCTTTTCCACTGATGCCACAGATTAAGCCAGGCCTCCCAGGCTAGTCTGCCTTTTGATTGACACCACTGATTAGGCCAGACCCACCCAGGCTAGTCTTCTTTTTGATTGATGCCACTGATCAGGCCAGGCCCACCCAGGCTAGTCTGCCTTTTGATTGACACCACTGATTAGGCCATGCCCACCCAGGATAGTCTGCCTTTTGATTGAGACCTGGATTAGGTCTGTATCAGCAGGTTAGTCTGTTCTTTGACTCAGACCACAGATTCAGCCAGTACCAATAGGCTAGTGCACAGTTGCACTCATCTCACATGCTAGTAAAGCAATGTCCAAAATTCTCCAAACCAGGCTTCAGCAATACGTGAACCGTGAACTTCCAAATATTCAAGCTGGTTTTAGGAAAGGCAGACGAACCAGAGATCAAATAGCCAACATCTGCTGGATCATGGAAGAAGCAAGAGAGTTTCAGAAAAACATCTATTTCTGCTTTATTGACTATGCCAAAGCCTTTGACTGTGTGGATCACAATAAAGTGTGGAAAATTCTTCAAGAGATGGGAATACCAGACCACCTGACCTGCCTCTTGAGAAACCTATATACAGGTCAGAAAGCAACAGTTAGAACTGGACGTGGAACAACAGACTGGTTCCAAATAGGAAAAGGAGTACATCAAGGCTGTATATTGTCACCCTGCTTATTTAACTTATATGTAGAGTACACCATGAGAAATGCTGGGCTGGAAGAAGCACAAGCTGGAATCAAGATGGCTGGGAGAAATATCAATAACCTCAGATATGCAGATGACACCACCAAGAGGAAGTAAAGAGCCTCTTGATGAAAGTGAAAGTGGAGAGTGAAAAAGTTGGCTTAAAGCTCAACATTCAGAAAGCTAAGATTATGGCATCTGGTCCCATCAGTTCATGGGAAATAGATGGGGAAACAGTGGAAACAGTGTCAGACTTTATTTTTTTGGGCTCCAAAATCGCTGCAAATGGTGACTGCAGCCATGAAATTAAAAGACGCTTACTCCTTGGAAGAAGAGTTATGACCAGCCTAGATAGCATATTCAAAAGCAGAGACATAACTTTGCCAACAAAGGTCTGTCTAGTCAAGGCTATGGTTTTTCCAGTAGTCATGTATGGATATGAGAGTTGGACTGTGAAGAAAGCTGAATGCTGAAGAATTGATGCTTTTGAACTGTGGTGTTGGAGAAGACTCTTGAGAGTCCCTTGGACTGCAAGGAGATCAAACCAGTCCATTCCATGATCATACCAGACCATCCTTCCCAGGCTAGTCTGCCTTTCTGTTGACACCAGTCATTGGGCCAGGTCCATCCAGGCTAGTCTGCATTTCCATTGACGCCACTGATTAGGCCAGGTCCACCCGGGCTAGTCTGCCTTTTGATTGAGACCACGGATTAGGCCAGTACCAACTGGCTAGTCTGCCTTTTGATTGACACCACTGATTCGGTTAGGCCCACACAGGCTAGTCTTCCTTTCAATTGAGACCACGGAAGAGGCTAGGCCCACCAGGCTAGTTTCCCATTTGATTCACATCTCTGATTAGCCATGCCCACCCAGGCTTGTCTGCATTTTGATTAACGCCACTGATTAGGCCATTCCAACCGAGGCTAGTCTGCCTTTTGATTGAGACCACGGAAGAGGCCAGTACCAACAGGTTAATCTGCCCCTTGATTGACACCACTGATTACGTCAGGCCCACTCAAGTTAGTCTTCCTTTTGATTGACGACACTGATTAGGCCAGGGCCACCCAGGCTAGTCTTCATTTTCACTGAAGCCACTGATTAGGCCAGGCACACCCAGGCTAGTCTGCCTTTTGATTGAGACCGTGGAATAGGCCAGTAGCATCAGGTTAGTCTGTTATTTGACAGAGACCATGGAAGAGGCCAGTACCAACAGGCTAGTCTGCCTTTTTATTGACACCACTGATTAGGCGTGGCCCACCCAGGCTAGTTTGCCTTTTGATTGATACCACTGATTAGGCCAGGCTCACCCAGGCTAGTCTGGCTTTTGATTGAGAACACTGCTTAGGTCAATACCAGCAGGCTAGGCTGTTATTTGAGTGAGACCACAGATTAGGCCAGTACCAACAGGTTAGTCTTCCTGTCGATTGATGCCACTGATTAAGCCAGGTCCACCCAGGCTAGTCTGTTTTTGATTGACACCACTGATTAGGCCAGTCCTACCCAGGCTAATCTACCTTTTGATTTGAGGCCCCAGGTTAGGTAAGTACCAGCAGGCTAGCCTGTTCTTTGACTCAGACCGTGGATTAGGCCATACCAACTGGCAAGTCTGCCTTTTGATTGACACCACTGATTAGGCTGGGCCACTGAGGCTAGTCTTCCCTTCGATTGATGCCACTGATCAGGCCAGGCCCACACAAGCTACTCCATCTATTGATTTAGACCACAGATAAGGCCAGTACCAGCAGGCTAGTTTTTTATTTGACTGAGACCATGGATTAGGCCAGTACCAACAGGCTAGTCTGCATTTAGATTGACGCCACTGATTAGGCCAGGCCCACCCAGGCTTGTGTTCCCTTTGATTGACACCACTGATTAGGTCAGGCCCACCCAGGCTAGTCTGCATTTGGATTCACATCACTGATTAGGCCACGTCCACACAGGCTAGTGTGCCTTTTGGTTGACAGCACTGATTAGGCCAGGTCCATACAGGCTAGTCTGCATTTCGATTGACACCACTGATTAGGCCAGGCCCATCTAGGCTAGTCTGCATTTCGATTGACACCACTGATTAGGCCAGGCCCACCCAGGCTAGTCTGCCTCATGATTGACATCACTGATGAGGCCAGACCCACCCTGGCTAGTTTAGGCCAGACCCACACAAGCTAGTCTTCTTTTCAATTGACACCACTGATTAGGCCATGCCTACCCAGGCTAGTCTTCCTTTCGATCAAGCCACGAATTTGGCCATGCCCACCCAGCCTAGTCTGCCTTTTGATTGAGACCATGGATTAGGCCAGTACCAACAGGCTAGACTTCCTTTCGACTGATGCCACTGATTAGGCCTGGCCTACCCAGTCTAGTGTGACTTTTTATTGAGACTACGGACTAGGCCAGTACAAACAGGCTAGTCTTCATTTCGATGATGCCACTGATTAGGCCAGGCCCACCCAGCTAGTCTGTCTTTTATTTGAGACCACGGATTAGGCCATACCAGCAGGCTAGTCTGTTATTTGACTGAGACTGCAGATTAGGCTGCTTCAAACAGGCTAGTCTGCCTTTTGATTGACACCACTGATTAGGCCAGGCCCACCCAGGCTAGTATGCTTATTGATTGACACCGGTGATGAGGCCAGACGCACTGATGCTGGTTTAGGCCAGACCCACACAGGCTAGTTTTTTCCATTGATGCCACTGATTAGGCCAGGCCTACCCAGCCAGTCTACCTTTTGATTCAGACCATGGATTAAGCCAGTACCAGCAGACTAGTCTGTTGTTTGACTGAGACCATGGATTAGGCCACAATCAACAGGCTATTCTGCTTTTCGATTAATACCACTGATTAGGCCAGGCCCAGCCAGGCTATTGTGCCTTTTGATTGATACCACGGACTAGGCCAGTAGCAACAGGCTAGTCTGCATTTCGATAGACACCACTGATTAGGCCAGGCCCAACCAGTCTAGTCTTCCTTTCGATTGACACCACTGATTAGGCCAGGCCCACCCAGGCTACTGTGCCTTTTGATTGAGACCACGAATTAGGGCAGTACCAGCAGGCTAGTTTGTTATTTGACTGAGACTACTGATTAGTCCACTACCAACAGGCTAGTCTGCCTTTCAATTAACACCACTGATTAGACCAGGCCCACTAAGGCTAGTCTCCCTTTAAATTGACGCCACTGATTAGGCCAGATCCACCAAGTGTTGTCTGCCTTTTTATTGACAGCATTGATTAAGCCAGGTCTGTAAAAACTAGTCTGCATTTTGATTCACACCACTGATTAGGCCAGGCCCATCATACTAGTCTGCCTTTTGATTGACACCCGTGATAGGCCAGGTCCACCAAGTGTAGTCTGCCTTTTGATAGACAGCACTGATTAGGCCAGGTCCATAAAGGCTAGTCTGCATTTCAATTCAAACCTCTGATTAGGGCAGGCCCACCAAGACTAGTCTGCCTTTTGATTGACACCACTGATTATGTCAAGCCCACACAGGCTAGTCTGCATTTCGATTCACACCTCTGATTAGGCCAGGCCCATGCAGGCTATTCTGCCTACTGATTGACACCACTGATTACCTAGGCCCACCCAGGCTAGTCTACCCTTTGATTTATACCACCGATATGGCCAGAATCAGCAGTCTAGTCTGTTATTTGACTGAGACCATGGAGTACACCAGTACCAACAGGCTAGTCTGCTTTTCGAATGACACAACTGATGAGGCCAGGCCCACTCAGGCTAGTCTTCCTTTCCATTGACGCCACTGATTAGGCCTGGGCCACCCAGGCTAGTCTGCCTTTTGATTGACACCACTGATTAGGCCTGGGCCACCCAGGCTAGTCTTCCTTTCCATTGACGCCACTGATTAGGCCAGAGCAACCAAGTCTAGTCTGCCTTTTAATTTAAACCACTCAATAGGCCTGGTCTACACAGGCTAATCTGCATTTCGATTCACACCACTAATTAGGCCAGACCCACTTAGGCTCATGTACCTTTTGATTGATGCCACTGATTAGGCCAGGCCCACCCAGCTAGTCTGCCTTTTGATTGAGACCACAGTGTAGACCAGTACTAACAGACTAGTCTGTTATTTGACTGAGACCACAGATTAGGCCACAACCAACATGCTAGTGTGCCTTTTGATTGACACCACTGATTAGGCCAGGCCCACCCAGACTAGTCTGCTTATTGATTGACACCAGTGATTAGGCCAGACACACCCAGGCTGTGTTCATTTTGATTGACGCCACTGATTAGGCTAGACCCACCCAGCCAGTCTACCTTTTGATTGAGATCACAGATTAGGCCATTACCAGCAGACTAGTCTGTTATTTGACTGAGACAATGGATTAGGCTACAACCAACAGGCTAGTCTGCCGTTTGATTAACACCATTGATCAGGCCAGGCCCACTAAGGCTAGTCTCGCTTTCAATTGACACCGCTGATTAGGCCAGACTCACCAAGGCTAGTTTAGGCCAGACCCACACAGGCTAGTCTTCTTTTCAATTGATGCTACTGATTCAGCCAGGCCCACCCAGGCTAGTCTGCATTTTGATTGAGAACACGGATTAGACCAGGCACAACCAGTCTAGTTTTCCTTTTGATGACACCACCTATTAGGCCAGGCTTACCCAGGCTAGTCTTCCTTTCGATTTTCGCCACTGATTAGACTATGCCCACCCAGGCCAGTCTGCCTTTGATTTAGACCACGGATTAGGCCAGTACCTGCAAGCTACTCTGTTATTTGACTCAAACCATAGATCAACCCAGACGCAGCCAGGCTAGTCATGTTTCAGTTGACACCACTGATTAGGCCAGGCACACTCAGGTTAGTCTTCCCTTTGACTCGACTTATTAGGCCAGACCCAACAAGTCTAGTCTGCCTTTTGAATGACATCACTGATTAGGCCAGGTCCACACAGGCTTGTCTTCCTTTCAGTTGATGCCACTGACTAGGCCAGTCCCACCCAGGCTAGTTTTCCTTTTGATTGATGCCACTGATAAGGCCAGGCCCACCCAGGCTAGCCTGCTTTTCACTTGTCTCCACTGATTAGGCGGGCCACCCAGGCTATTCTGCCTTTTGATTGAGACCATGGACTAGGCCAGTACCAACAGGCTAGTCTGCCTTTCAATTGACACTACTTATTAGACCAGGCCCACCCAGGCTAGTCTTCCTTTCGTTTTTCGCCACTGATTAGACTATGCCCACCAGGCTAGTCTGCCTTTTGATTGAGACCATGGATTAGGCCAGTACCAGCAGGCTACTCTGTTATTTGCTCAGACAAAGATTAGGCTGGTACCAATAGGCTAGTCTGCCTTTCGATTGACACCACTGATTAGGCCAGGCCCACCCAGGCTAGTGTGCCTTTTGATTGAGACCATGGAGTAGGCCAGTACCACCAGGCTAGTTTGCCTTTCGATTGATGCCACTGATTAGGTGAGGCCCACCCAGGCTGTTCTGTCTATTGGTTGACACTCCTGATTAGGCCAGACACATCCAGGCTAGTCTTCATTTCGACTGACACCACTGATTAGGCCAGATCCATCTAGGCTAGTGTAGGCCAGACCCACACAGGCTAGTCTTCTTTTCAATTGACGCCACTGATTAGGCCAGGCCCCCCAAGTTATTCTGCCTTTTGATTAAGACCAGGACTAGGCCAGTACCAGCAGGATAGTCCATGTTTTGATTGATACCACTGATTAGAGTTGGCCGACCCAGGAGTCTTTATTTTGATTTAAGCCATTGATTTGGCCAGGCCCACCAAGCTAGTCTGCCTTTTGATTGAGACCACGAATTAGGCCAGTACCAGCAGGCTAGTCTGTTTCTTGACTTAGATCACCAATTAGTCCACATCCAATAGGCTAGTCTGCCTTTTGATTAACACACTGATTAGACCAGGCTCACTATGGCTAGTCTTGCTTTTAATTGACGCCACTGATTAGGCCAGGTCCCACAAGTCTAGTCTGCCTTTGATTGACAGCACTGTTTAGGCCAGGTTCATACAGGCTAGTCTGCATTTCGATTCACACCATTGATTAGGCCAGACCCAGCAGGCTACATGCATTTCGATTGATACTGCTGATGAGTCCAGACCCACCCAGGCTGGTTTAGGCCAGACCCACACAAGCTAGTCTTCTTTTCAACTGACTCCACTGATTAGGCCAGGCCCACCCAGTTAGTCTGCTTTTGATTGTGACCACATACTAGGCCAATAATAACAGGCTAGTCTGCCTTTCAATTAACACCACTGATTAGGCCAGGGCCACTCAGGCTAGTCTTCCTTTCTATTGACGCCACTGATTAGGTCTGGCCCAGCAAGGCTAGATGCATTTAGATTGACACGACTGATTATGCCAGACCCAGTCAGGCTAGTCTACTTTTCCATTGATGCCACTGATTAAGCCAGGCCCACCCAGGCTAGTCTGCCTTTTGATTGACACCACTGATTAGGCCATGCCCACCCAAGATAGTCTACCTTCTGATTGAGACCATGGATTAGGCCAGTATCAGCAGGCTAGCCTGGTCTTTGACTCAGACCATGGATTCAGCCGACACCAACAGGCTAGTACACAATTGCACTCATCTCACATGCTAGTAAAGTAATGCTCTAAATTCTTCAAGCCAGGCTTCAGCAATACGTGAACCGTGAACTTCCTGATGTTCAAGCTGGTTTTAGGAAAGGCAGACTAACCAGAGATCAAATTGCCAACATCCGCTGGATCATGGAAAATCAAGAGAGTTGCAGAAAAACATCTATTTCTGCTTTATTGACTATGCCAAAGCCTTTGACTGTGTAGATCACAATAAACTGTGGAAAATTCTGAAAGAGATGGGAATACCAGACCACCTGACCTGCCTCTTGAGAAACCTATATACAGGTCAGAAAGCAACAGTTAGAACTGGACGTGGAACAACAGACTGGTTCCAAATAGGAAAAGGAGTATGTCAAGGCTGTATATTGTCACCCTGCTTATTTAACTTATATGTAGAGTACACCATGAGAAATGCTGGGCTGGAAGAAGCACAGGCTGGAATCAAGATGGCTGGGAGAAATATCAATAACCTCAGATATGCAGATGACACCACCAAGAGGAAGTAAAGAGCCTCTTGATGAAAGTGAAAGTGGAGAGTGAAAAAGTTGGCTTAAAGCTCAACATTCAGAAAGCTAAGATTATGGCATCTGGTCCCATCAGTTCATGAGAAATAGATGGGGAAACAGTGGAAACCGTGTCAGACTTTATTTTTTTGGGCTCCAAAATCGCTGCAAATGGTGACTGCAGCCATGAAATTAAAAGATGCTTACTCCTTGGAAGGAGAGTTATGACCAACCTAGATAGCATATTCAAAAGCAGAGACATTACTTTGCCAACAAAGGTGTGTCTAGTCAAGGCTATGGTTTTTCCAGTAGTCAGGTATGGATGTGAGAGTTGGACTGTGAAGAAAGCTGATGCCGAAGAATTGATGTTTTTGAACTGTGGTGTTGGAGAAGACTCTTGAGAGTCCCTTGGACTGCAAGGAGATCAAACCAGTCCATTCCATGATCATACCAGACCATCCTTCCCAGGCTAGTCTGCCTTTCTGTTGACACCAGTCATTGGGCCAGGTCCATTCAGGCTAGTCTTCATTTCCATTGACGCCACTGATTATGCCAGGCCCACCCAGGCTAGTCTGCCTTTTGATTGAGACCACAGATTAGACAGTACCAGCAGACTAGTTTGTTATTTGAGTAAGGCCACGGATTAGGGCAGTACCAACTGGCTAGGCTGCCTTTCGATTGACACCACTGATTAAGCCAGGCCCACCCAGGGTATTCTTCATTTTGATTGACACCACTGATTAGGCTAGGCCCACCCAGGCTAGTGTTCCATTTGAATCACATCTCTGATTGGCCATGCCCACCCAGGCTTGTCAGCATTTAGATTGCCGCCATTGATTAGGCCAGGCCCACCCAGTCTAGTCTTCATTTTGATTGACGCCACTGATTAGACCGGGCCCACCCAGGCTAATCTGCCTTTTGACTGAGAACACGGATTAGGCCAGTACCAACTGGCTAGTCTTCATTTCAGTTGATGCCACTGATTAGGCCCAGGCCACCCTTTCTAGTCTGCCTTTTGAGTGAGACCACTGATTAGGCCAGGCCCACCCAGGCTCGTCTCCATTTTGATTGACACCACTGATTAGGCCAGGCCCACCCAGGCTAGGCTGCCTTTTGATTCAGACCATGGATTAGGCCAGTACCAGCAGGCTAGTCTGTTATTTGACTGAGACCACAGAGTAGGACAGTAGCAACAGGGTAATCTGCCTTTAGATTGATGCCACTGATTAGGCCAGGCCCACTCAGGCTACCTATTGATTTAGACCACGGATTTGCCCAGTAATGGCACCCCACTCCAATACTCTTGCCTGGAAAATCCCATGGATGGAGGAGCCTGGTAGGCTGCAGTCCATGGGGTCGCGAAGAGTCGGACACGACTGAGCGACTTCACTTTCACTTTCACTTTCCTGCATTGGAGAAGGAAATGGCAACCCACTCCAGTGTTATTGCCTGGAGAATCCCAGGGATGGGGGAGCCTGGTGGCTACCGTCTATGGGGTCACACAGAGTCGGACACGACTGAAGTGACTTAGCAGCAGCAGCAGCAGGCTAGTTTGTTATTTGACTGAGACCAGGAATTAGGCCAGTACCAACAGGCTAGTCAGCCTTTAGATTCACACCACTGATTAGGTCAGGACTCTCCCAGGCTAGTCTGCATTTGGAATCACATCACTGATTAGACCAGGCCCACGCAGGCTAGTCTTCCTTTTGATTTAAGCCACTGATTAGACCAGGCCCACCTAGGCTAGTTTGCCTTTTGATTGAGACCAAGGATTAAGCCAGTACCAACAGGCTAGTCTTCCTTTTGACTGACGCCACTGATTATCCAAGCCCACCCAGACTAATCACCCTTTTGATTGAGACCAGGGATTAGGCCAGTACCAGCAGGCTAGTCTATTATTTGAGTGGGACCACGGATTAGGCCAGTAACAATAAGCTAGTGTGCATTTTGATTGACACCACTTTTAGGCCAGTCCCACCCAGACTTGTCTGCCTTTTGATTGACACCACTGATTAGGCAAGGCCCACCCAAGTAAGTCTGCATTTCTGTTGATACCACTGATTAGGCCTGGCCCACCCAGGCTAGTCTTCATTTCAATTTATGCCACTGATTAGCCCAGGCCCACCCAGTCTAATCTGACTTTTGATTGAGACAACAGATTAAGCCAGTACCAGCAGGCTAGTCTGTTATTTGACTGAGACCACAGAGTAGGACAGTACCAACATGTTTATCTGTATTTTGATTGACACCACTGTTTCGAGCAGACCCACTCAGGCTAGTCATCTTTTCGATTGACATCACTGATTAGGCCAGGTCCACCCAGGCTCGTCTGCCTTTTGATTGAGACCATGGATTAGCCCAGTACAAGAAGGCTAGTCTGTTATTTGACTGAGACCACGGATTATGCCAGTAGTAAAAGGCACTCCAGTGTTCTTGCCTGGAGACTCTCAGGGACAGGGGAGCCTGGTGGGTTGCTGTCTGTGGGGTCGCACAGAGTCAGACACGACTGACACGACTTAGCAGAGGCAGCAGCAGTCTGCCTTTCAATTGACTCCACTGGTTAGGCTAGGCCCACCCAAGCTTGTCTTCCATTTGATTGACGCCACTGATTAGGGTAGGCCCACCCAGGCTAGTCTGCCTTTTGATTAAGACCTCGAATTAGGACAATGCCAGCATGGTAATCTGTTATTTGATTGAGACCATGGATTAGGCTAGTACCAGCAGGCTAGTCTTTCACTTGACTGAGACCATGGAATAGGCCAGGACCACCCAGGCTAGTCTGCCATTTGACTGAGACCACGGATTAGGCCACCACCAGCAGGCTAGTCTGTTATTTGACTTAGACCATGGATTAGGCCAGTACCAACAGGTTAGTATGCCTTTCAGTTGACACCACTGATTATGCCAGGCTCACCCAGGGTAGTCTTCCTTTCCATTGACACCACTGATTAGGCCAGGCCCACCCAGGCTAGTCTGCCTTTTGTTTGAGACCTCGGATTAGGCCAGTACCAACAGGCTAGTCTGCCTTTCCATTGACACCACTGATTAGGCCAGGTCCACCCAGGCTAGTCTCCCTTTCGATTGACACCAGTGATTATGCTAGGCCCATCCAAGCTAGTCTGCCATTTGATTGACATCTCTGATTAGACCAGGCTCACACAGGCTATTCTTCCTTTCACGATCACACTGATTAGGCTAGACCCACCCAGGCTAGTCTGCATTTCTATTGACACCACTGATTAGGCCAGGCCCACCCAGGACAGTTTTCCTTTCGACTGACACCATGGATTTGACTAGGCCCAACCAGGCTAGTCTGCCGTTTGATTGACACTCCTAGTTAGAACAGGCCCACCCAGAGTAGTCTTCCTTTCGATTGACGCTACTGATTAGGCCAGGCCCAACCAAGCTAGTCTGCCATTTGATAGACACCACTGATTAGGCGAGGCCCACCCTGGCTACCCAAAATTACTGCAGATGGTGACTGCAGCCATGAAATTAAAAGACACTAACTCCTTGGAAGGAAAGTTATGACCAGTCTATATCGCATATTCAAAAGCTGAGACATTACTTTGCCAACAAAGGTCCGTCTAGTCAAGGCTATGGTATTTCCAGTGGTCATGTGTGGATGTGAGAGTTGGACTGTGAAGAAGGCTGAGTGCCGAAGAATTGATGCTTTTGAACTGTGGTGTTGGAGAAGACTCTTGAGAGTCCCTTGGAGTGCAAGAAGATCCAACCAGTCCATTCTGAAGGAGATCAGCCCTGGGTGCTCTTCGGAAGGAATGATGCTAAAGCTGAAACTCCAGTACTTTTGCCAACTCATGCAAAGAGTTGACTCATTGGAAAAGACTCTGATGCTGGGAGGGATTGGGGGCAGGAGGAAAAGGGGATGATAGAGGATGAGATGCCTGGATGGCATCACCGACTCAATGGACATGAGTTTGAGTGAACTCCAGGAGTTGGTAATGGACAGGGAGGCCTGGCATGCTGCAATTCATGGGGTTGCAAAGAGTAGGACACGACTGAACGACTGAACTGAACTGAACCCTGGCTACTGTGCCATTTAATTGACACCCCTGATTAGTCCAGGCCCACCCAGGCTAGTCTTCCTTTCGATTGACCCCACTGATTAGGCCACGCCCACCCAGGCTAGTCTTCCTTTCGATTGACCCCACTGATTAGGCCACGCCCACCCAGGCTAGTCTGCCTTTTGATTGAGACCACGGATTAGCCCAGTACCAACAGGCTAGTAGGTCATTTAAGAGAGACCACGGAAGAGGCCAGGACCACCCAGGCTACTCTGCCATTTGATTGAGAGGATTGCTTAGGTGAGGCCCACCCAGGCTAGTGTGCCTTTCGATGAACACCACTGATTAGGCTAGGCCCACCCAGGCTAGTCTGCCTTTTGATTGATACCCCTGAATAGACCAGTCCCACCCAAGCTAGACTTGCTTTCGATTGCCACCCCTGATTAGGCCAGGCCCACACGGGATCGTCAGCCTTTTTATTGAGACCATGGATTAGGCCAGTACCAAGAGGCTAGTTTGTCATTTGACTGAGATAATGGAAGAGACCAGGATTACCCAGGGTAGTCTGCCATATGATTGAGAGGAGTCCTTAGGCAAGGCCCACCAAGGTTAGTCTGCCTTTCCATTCACACACTGATTAGACAGGCCCACCCAGGCTACTCTTCCTTTCGATTGAGACCACGGAAGCGGCTAAGCCCACCCAGGCTAGTGTCCCATTTGATTGCCATCCCTGATTCGCCCATGCCCACCCAGGCTTGTCTGCCTTTCAACTGACACCACTGACTAGGCCAGGTCCACTTAGGCTAGTCTTCATTTCAATTGACACCACTGATTAGGCCAGGCCCACCCAGGCTAGTCTGTCTTTTGACTGAGAACACGGATTAGGCCAGTATCAGCAGGCTAGTCTGCCTTTCAACAGACACCACTGATTAGACCAGGCCCACACAGGCTGGTCTGCATTTTCATTGAAACCATGGATTAGGCCAATACCAACAGGCTAGTTGTCATTTGACTGAGACTACGGAAAAGGCCAGGACTACCCAGGCTAGTCTTCCTTTTCATTAACACACTGATTAGGCTAGGCCCACCCAGGCTGGTCTGCTATTTGATTGACACCCCTGATTGGCCCATGCCCACCGAGGCTAGTCTGCATTTCATTTGACGTCACTGATTAGGCTAGGCCCACCCAGGCTAGTCTGCCTTTTGACTGAAACCGCAGATTAGGCCAGTACCAACAGGTTAGTCTGTCATTTGACCGGACCACGAATTAGGCCAGGCCCACCCAAGTTAGTCTGCCATTTGACTGAGCCACAGATTAGGCCAGGCCCACCCAGGCGAGTCTGCATTTTGACTGACACCGCTGATTACGCGAGTCCCACCCAGGCTAGTCTGCCTTTCGACTGAGACTACAGATTAGGCCAGTACCAATAGGCTCATCTGTCATTTGACTAAGACCACAGATTAGGCCAGGCCGACCCAGGCTAGTGTGCCATTTGATTGAGAGCACTGCTTAGGCCAGGTCTATGCAGGGTAGTCTGGCTTTTGATTGAGACCACGGATTAGGCCTGTACCACCCAGGTAGTTCTGTCTTTTGATTGAGACCACATATTAGGCCAATACCAACAGTCGAGTCTGTCATTTGATTGGGACCACGGATTAGGCCAGGCCCACCCAGGCTAGTTGGCCATTTGACTGATACGACAGATTAGGCCAGGCTCACCCAGGCCAGTCTGCCTTTTGGTTGGCACCACGGATTAGGCCAGGCCCACCCAGGCTAGCCTGCCTTTCGATTGAGACCATGAAAGAGGCCAGGACCACCCAGGCTAGTCTGCCATTTGATTGAGAGGACTGCTTAGGTGAGGCCCACCCAGGCTAGTCCACTTCTCTGTGGCTTAGCTGGTAAAGAATCTGCCTGCAATGCAGGAGACCTGGGCTCAATGCCCGGGTTGGGAAGATCCCCTGGAGAAGGGAAAGACTACCCACTCCAGTATTCTGGCCTGGAGAATTCCATGGATTGTATAGTCCATGGGGTCACAAAGAGTCGAACACCACTGAGCGAATTTCACTTCACTTAGTGGTCCTCAAACTGTGGTCCCGGGATCAACAACATCAGCGTCCATGTATCCTCAGTTGCTCAGTCATGTCTGACTCTTTGTGACCCTATGGACTGTATAGACCATCAGGCTCCTCTGTCCATGGGATTTCCCAAGCAAGAATATTGGAGTGAGTAGCTATTTCCTTCTTCAGGAGATTGTCCTTATCCAGGGATCGAACCCTCATCCTGCATCTCCTGTGTTGGCAGGCAGGTTCTATACTGCTGAGCTATGGGGAAGCCCCAGCAATATCAGCATTATTTGGTAGATTATAACAAGTACAAATGACCCAACCTCATTCACACCTCCTGACTTGAGAATTCCAGGGGTGGGGCCAAGAAATCTGTGTTTAGGGCACTTCCTTAGTGGTCCAGTGGTTAAGACTCCATGCTGCCAGCAAGGGAGTGTGGGTTCAATCCCTGGTCGGGGAACTAAGATCCCACATGCTGTGCGGTGCAGCCAGAAGATTTTTAAAAAAAGAAAAGAAAAGAAAAGAAATGTGTTTTAACAAATCTCTGGTGCATGCCAAAGTTGGGGAATCACTGCTTTGGATCAGCAAGTCTGAATCTGGGCTGCATATTAAAAATACTAGACAAGCTTTTAAAAGTCCCATAACCCAAGCCACGCCACACAGCAATGAATTAAATTGACTTCACTAGGGGCAGGATCCAGGCCACACTCATTGTCAAAACTACAATGTGCCACTAGCCCAGGATAATTTTTGGATTCTAAGCACAGCGCTTACTTTCCCCATCACCTCTTGGAGGGGACAATGCAGGTGTCATGACAAAGTGGCCTCATGAGTCCTTTTCTCCCGTGGGGCAGGGGACGTTTCTTCATCTCCTCTCAGGAACTGTTCACACCCATTTTCCCCCACCTTAGAATGCCCTCTGTCCACTCTGGTTGGGTCACCCACTAGCCTCGTCTTGCTTCCCTAGCAAAGCCTCTGCTACCTTGACTGCTGACCTAGGTCTTCCTGTTTAAGACGCTGTACCTCTCCTGTGGAGAACTCTCTTTTTTTTTTTTAATTTTATTTTAAAAATTAAAAAAAAAATTTTTTTTGTTGTACCATACAGCATGCAGGATATTAGCTTCCAAATCAGGAAATGAACCCTTGCCCCCTGCAGTGGGAGTCTTACCCACAAGACCACCAAGAAAGTGCCCTCTGTGTGATTCTAATTTACAATATTAGAAAGTCTAATTCCTCAGCAAGATTTCATCTTACAGAACAAGTGAAGATTGAGGTCAGACTGCCACTGAGAAAAATGAAAAAATCCATTTTTTTTTGTTGTTGTTGTTTCGATCCAGCATAAACTTTGTAGAGAATCCAGTAAGGTGACAGGTACCTGAGCTTGGCAGGTAAAGGCCTTGATTATCTCTGCCTCTGTATTTCCTGTCTTCCTTACAACTCTTGGTGTGGGGAGAGGGGCACACCCACAGCTGGACACATTGACCAGTGCACATTCTCACGGCAGCGCCCCTTACTGGAATCTCCAGAGTGTTGTAAGGCTGGATTCCTGACATGAAGGAATGTACAGGGGGTTGAGAAAAGCCAGCTTCGTAAAGGATAAGCTTCCTGGGGTCACCCCAGTGCCCTTCAAGTCACCGGGGTCCTATTCTTTCCCTTGAACATTGCCCTTGGTGTACTGCAAACCCTCACAAGTCAAAGCAGGGGCGTCCTTGTATGTCTGAGTCTCTGCTGAAAAGGGTCCACATATCAGCACCATGCTGTCCTGGGCAGAGTCCTCTCCACACTCCGTTCTCCTCGTTCAGCCCGCGTTGCTGCATTGAAGTCTCTGGTCCATAGCTCCTCATGAAAATAAGTTCTCTAGGTTCCTTCCACCGCGTTTGGGCATTGTGGTTCCCGTGGTTCTCACATTCATTCCCAGACCTTCCCTGTCATGCAGCGTGCAGTGGAGGCTGGTCCTTCCTTGCACACTGCACCCTGTGCTGCACCGTACGAGCTTTATCCGTTACAGCCATCGTCTATTTCTTGCTCATGAAGCATGCGGGCTGTGTTTCGACTCTGGCCTGGTTCAGCTCTGCTGACCAGGCTTGGCTCAGCTCCGCGTGTCTTCCTACACCTGAAGCCAGGTCCTGTCTGGAGACAACACTGTGTCTTTTCTCAGCATTCTTTCAGACTCAGATCTTCTCTGGTCGGAATTTTCCTGCCTCCCTCTTCTGCATTTAAGCATCCTCGTCATTACACTGGGAGCACCCAGATAACCCGGCATTTCTAGGAGCCTTCAAGAGACCGCTTGTTTCACACACACCTATGGATGGGGGAATGATCGCACACATGACCCAAGGAGCCTCTCAGAAGTCATCTTAAGTATAGACAGGAATGTTAAGAGCCACCTGGATGATCAAAGAATCACTGGTGGCAGAGCTGACATTCATCTCACTTGGCATCAAATCACCCGCTCTTTGCATTTCCCCCACTGGCTCGAGGTTGTTCCCTCCTATCCAGCTCTCAGAGCTCTCCTAAGAGCTCTCAGATCCAATCTTCTCCTTCTGCTTCCTGTCTCCCACTGCAAAATCCCAAGGAAACCTCAGAGAGTGGACTCGACTGAGCGACAAGCACTCATCTGGAATTTGCCTCCCAAAGAGGAGAGGGTGGAGACTGAGAAGTTCTATCACATCCAACCCCAAGAGATGAGAGCTACAAGCAGGCAGGTTTCCAGGGCTGGCCTGAGGGAGCAATGAGCCCCCTCCGTCCTGGGACTCCACGCCCACCTGAGTGCCCTGCCTCAGTCCAGTGGCCCCCGGGGGAGAGAGGTGGTACGTAGAAGGCAGGCATAACCTCCACTCCTCCTTTGGTGTTCTTTCTTTCCCAAGTTGTCCACTGCTGGTTCTTAATCCTCCCCGCATTGGTCGCCCGTGGCTGCTATGATTATCACAAGCTGAAAGAGCTTTAAAGCAGCATATGCTGAAGCTGTCACCGGGCTAGAGGTCAGTGGTCTGAAAGAGGTTGTTGGCAGGGCTGAGTCCTTCTCCAGGCTCGGGGTTGGCGGGGGAGGGGGGGTGGGTGGGGGTGGGTGGGACACTCTTGTTTTTCTGTCTCTTCCAGGTTCTAGAAGGCGCCTGCTTTCCTGGCCCCTCTCTGCATCTTCAAAGCCAGCAGCGAACCAGCTTCACCATCCTGACTCGCACCTCTGCTTCCAGGCTCACATCTACTTTTCTGCTCCTGACTTTCCTGCCTTCCTCTTACAAAGATCCTTGGGATTCTGGGGGCCCGCTCAGACCACCAAGGACAAGGTCTCCATCTGTAATTGATGACATCTAAAGAGGAGAGTGAAAAAGTTGGCTTAAAGCTCAACATTCAGAAAACTAAGATCATGGCATCCGGTCCCATCACTTCATGGCAAATAGATGGGGAAACAGTGGAAACAGTGAGAGACTTTATTTTGGGGGGGTCCAAAATCACTGCAGATGGTGACTACAACCATGAAATTAAATGACGCTTACTCCTTGGAAGAAAAGCTATGACCAATCTAGACAGTATATTAAAAAGCAGAAACATTATTTTGCCAATAAAGGTCTGTCTAGTCAAAGTTTGGTGTTTGCAGCAGTCATGTATGGATGTGAGAGTTGGACTATAAAGAAAGCTGAGCACTGAGGAATTGATGCTTTTGAACTGTGGTGTTGGAGAAGACTCTTGAGAGTCCCTTGGACTGTAAGGAGATCCAATCAGTCCATCCTAAAGGAAATCAGTCCTGAATATCCATTGAAAGGACTGATGTTGAAGCTGAAGGTCCAATAATTTGGCCACCTGTTGGGAAGAGCTGACTCACTGGAAAAGACCCCGATGCTGGGAAAGATTGAAGGTGGGAGGAGAAGGGGATGACAGAGGATGAGATGGTTGGATGGCATCACTGACTCAATGGACATGAGTTTGAATAGGCTCTGGGAGTGACGGACAGGGAAGCCTGGCGTGCTGCAGTCCCTGGGATTGCAAACAGCTGGACAGGACTGAGCGAGTGAGCTGAGCTGAACTGAGCAGAGTCCCTCCTGCCATGTTGAGGTCACAGAATCACAGGCCCTGAGGACCAGTTTTTTAATTCTTAAAAAAAATTTTTTTTAATATATTTTTTGGATTGCCTGGGACTCTGTTGCTATGCTTTGGCTTTCTCTACTTGAGGCAAGTGGTTGATACTCTCTGGTTGCAGTGCATGGGCTTTATATATTTATTTTTTCTATTACACACATAAGTGATATCGAACAGTCTTTGACTTATTTCACTTCGCGTAATATCCTCCAAGTCCATCCATCTCGTTGCAAGTGGCAAAGTTTCATTCTTTTCAATGGCTGAGTGGTATTCCACTGTGTGTGTATGCACGTGCGTGTACCACCAGTGATCTACTTCTGAAAATCTATCAAACAGGAGGAACCTTCATTTGAACATGGGGACCAAGGGAAGGCTGGGAGGGGCAGCCGTGTGGATCCTCCAGGGAAGGCACTGGAGACAGATGGACCCCACTCTAAGGGGCTTGGTCTGTATTTTGAGGGGGGGCTGTCATCCAGCCAAGGGATGCTCCCCAGCTTTGCCCACACCTCGTCGTGTGTTGTATGCCAAGGTGGGCCACGTCTCAGGCATCTGGGGGCGGGGGGAGCGGTGAGCCCCCAGAAAAGACAGCTGCCATCCCCCGCTGGGAGGTGTTCATCTCATGAGCCTGGAGGTTACAGACGGGACTGTCTGGATGCACTCTGGAAGGATGGGTCAGGACAAAGGGGGAAATGACCGGGAGTCGGCTCACGTGCAAGGTTGCTGTAAATTCGCAGGAACGTTCTGCATGTAAACTATTTTGAAAGCCTTAATGATTTTAAGAACGTAGGAGAGCCTGTTTCAGGCTAATAAACTGTCGTCTCAACGAAGCCCTTTGAGGGCTTGCTTTAATGAACAAGTGAGGATAATTCATAATTAGCGTGCACTTTTTTTGGGGAGCCTGGGGAAAATAATCCTAGTGAAATTAAGGGCTAATTACCAGGCTAGAACCCAGGAAACAGATCTGCAAGAGCCAATGCCACATTTTTTTGGATGCGTGCTAAAAATACCAGCCCCGCAATAAGGGAAAACCCAATTTCAAGTTATCTAATATTTATGACACGCATGAAAAATATTTTTATTCGTTTTGTTAAAGAGAGAAGCAGCAGGAAACGGTGCCAATTAATCTACCAGAGCTATACCTTAATAGACTTTGGAAGACGCTTCTCCCGAATTAGTTAATTATTCCTACAATTATTACTGAAAAATCATATTAAAAGTCACAAGCCACACTCTTGTATTCTTTCATCTTCCTGACGATTAACTCAAAGGTAATTGCGTGGCCACCAGCAAGCGGACTCCTTACAGCTTACGCACAGATCTGCAATTTCCACTTCTTTTTCTCAGACTGGAATATATGTCCCTGACTATTCACTGTCTCCCCAAACTGGAGGCTTTATCTCACGTGTGTCTGTTTCCAAATGTGGAATATTTATTTATCCTTTCAGTGTTATCTTTAGGAAATTTACAGCCCGGTTTTGCTTGTTGATTCTGAAAAGCTTTTTTCTCTTTTAGGAAGCTCTCCATCTAGGGTTGGCTTGTTACATAAGAGCTCCAACATCTCAGAACTGTTGAAGTGCAAGACGCGTAGGATTTTGAAGAGATGCGATCATAATTATACATTCCTAGGTCCGGGTGGCTGCAATAGGCTCAGGGAAAACCACACCTGGGCAAACAGAGATACAACAACAAAGCCAAAAAAAAAAAAGAAAGCAAGACACTTGTACTACCTAAGGATGTGATAGCTAAACCAACACTCTTAAAAAAAAAATCAGCTATTATTGCTACGGAATTGATGCTTTTGAATTGTGCTGTTGGAGAAGACTCTTGAGAGTCCCTTGGACTGCAAGGAAGTCCAACCAGTCCATCCTAAAGGAAATCAGTCCGGGGTGTTCATTGGAAGGCCTGATGCTGAAGCTGAAACTCCAATACTTTGGCTACCTCATGCAAAAAGTTGACTCATTGGAAAAGACCCTGATGCTGGGAGGGATTGGGGGCAGGAGGAGAAGGGGATGACAGAGGATGATATGGCTGGATGGCATCACTGACTCGATGCACATGAGTTTGGGTGAACTCCGGGAGTTGGTGATGGACAGGGAGGCCTGGCGTGCTGCGATTGAAGGGGTTGCAAAGAGTCGGACATGACTGAGCGACTGATCTGAACTGATGAAATAGCATGGGGCTTCCTGGTGGCGCTAGTGGTAAGGAATTCTCCTTCCAATGCAGGAGATGTAAGAGACATGGGTTCAATCCCTGGGTGGGAAAGATCCCCTGCAGGAGGGCATCAGTTCAGTTCAGTTCAGTCGCTCAGTTGTGTCCGACTCTCTGCGACCCCATGAATCGCAGCACGCCAGGCCTCCCTGTCCTTCACCAACTCCCGGAGTTCACTCAGACTCACGTCCATCGAGTCAGTGATGCCATCCAGCCATCTCATCCTCTGTCGTCCCCTTCTCCTCCCGCCCCCAATCCCTCCCAGCATCAGAGTCTTTTCCAGTGAGTGAACTCTTCACATGAGGTAGCCAAAGTACTGGAGTTTCAGCTTTAGCATCAGTCCTTCCAAAGAAATCCCAGGGCTGATCTCCTTTAGAATGGACTGGTTGGATCTCCTTGCAGTCCAAGGGACTCTCAAGAGTCTTCTCCAACACCACAGTTCAAAAGCACTAATTCTTCGGTGCTCAGCTTTCTTCACAGTCCAACTCTCACATCCATACATGACCACTGGAAAAACCATAGCCTTGACTAGACAGACCTTTGCTGGCAAAGTAATGTCTCTGCTTTTCAATATGCTATCTAGATTGGTCACAACTTTCCTTCCAAGGAGTAAGCGTCTTTTAATTTTATGGCTGCAGTCACCATCTGCAGTGATTTTGCGACCCCCCAAAAATAAAGTCTGACACGGTTTTCACTGTTTCCCCATCTATTTCCCATGAAGTGATGGGACCAGATGCCATGATCTTAGTTTTCTGAATGTTGAGCTTTAAGCCAACTTTTTCACTCTCCACTTTCACTTTCATCAAGAGGCTTTTTAGTTCCTCTTCACTTTCTGCCATAAGGGTGGTGTCATCTGCATATCTGAGGTTATTGATATTTCTCCCGGCAATCTTGATTCCAGCTTGTGCTTCTTCCAGCCCAGCATTTCTCATTGTGTACTCTGCATATAAGTTAAATAAGCAGGGTGACAATATACAGCCTTGACGTACTCCTTTTCCTATTTGGAACCAGTCTGTTGTTCTATGTCCAGTTCTAACTGTTGCTTCCTGACCTGCATATAGGTTTCTCAAGAGGCAGTTTAGGTGGTCTGGTATTCCCATCTCTTTCAGAATTTCCCACAGTTTGTTGTGATCCACACAGTCAAAGGCTTTAGCATAGTCAATAAAGCAGAAATAGATGTATTTCTGGAAACTTTTCCCATGATCCAGAGGATGTTGACAATTTGATCTCTGGTTCCTCTGCCTTTTCTAAAACCAGCTTGAACATCTGGAAGTTCACGGTTCCTGTATTGCTAAAGCCTGGCTTGGAGAATTTTGAGCATTACTTTACTAGCGTGTGAGATGAGTGCAATTGTGCAGTAGCTTGAGCATTCTTTGGCATTGCCTTTGCTTGGGATTGGAATTAAAACTGACCTTTTTCCAGTCCTGTGGCCACTGCTGAGTTTTCCAAATTTCTTGGCAAATTGAATGCAGCACTTTCACAGCATCATCTTTCAGGATTTGAAATAGCTCAACTGGAGTTCCATCACCTCCACTAGCTTTGTTCGTAGAGATGCTTTCTAAGGCCTACTTGACTTCACATTCCAGGATGTCTGGCTCTAGGTGAGTGATCACACCATCGTGATTATCTGGGTCATGAAGATCTTTTTTGTACAGTTCTTCTGTGTATTACTGCCACATCTTCTTAATATCTACTGCTTCTGTTAGGTCCATACCATTTCTGTCCTTTATCGAGCCCATCTTTGCATGAAATGTTCCCTTGGTATCTCTAGTTTTCTTGAAGAGATCTCTAATCTTTCCCATTCTGTTGTTTTCCTGTATTTCTTTGCATTGATTGCTGAGGAAGGTTTTCTTATCTCTTCTTCCTATTCTTTGAAACTCTACATTCATATTCTTGTATCTTTCCTTTTTTCCTTTGCTTTTCACTTCTCTTCTTTTCACAGCTATTTGTAAGGCCTCCCCAAACAGCCATTTTGCTTTTTCGCATTTCTTTTCCATGGGGATGGTCTTGATCCCTGTCTCCTGTACAATGTCACGAACCTCCGTCCATAGTTCATCAGGCACTCTATCTACCAGATCTAGTCCCTTAAATCTATTTGGGCGGCGACCAAGAGGAGTTACCCCATGTCCGAGGTCAGGGGCAGGGTCCGTGAGTACCAGGCTGCGACGGAGGAGGGCATGGCAACCCACTAAAGTATTCTTGCCTGGAGAATCCCCATGGACAGATGAGCCTGGTGGGCTACAGTCCATGGGGTGGCAGAATCAGACTTAGCAGGCATGCACACACGCGTGAAACAGCATGTGCTGTTACATATGTGTAAACCATCATCTCAGCTCCATGACATGAAAACCAGATCAATCCAGTCCCTGTGATGTTTGCTCCGTTAAAGTGATTAGCCAGCCTTTTCTTCGTGGAGTGAAGGTTCACTCAGGTCCAGTTCCTGTCGAAACCATCACGGGATGCAGATGAGTAGAGTCCAAATTTTTTTCATCTTTTTACTTGTGAGCCTGTCGGTTCCTAGCAAGGCACATCCAAGGGATTTGAGAGGCACAAACATGCTGGAAACTCCAGCAGCAGAAAAGTTGAATAAGGCAGAAAGGAGAGCAGAGACTGAACATTCACAGTTGGCAACAGAGTGGAGCCTAATTTGGTTGGAATGTGCTTAAGCAGGAGTTTCTTGTTCTAAGCTCCTACAGGCGGGGCTGGTGAATTATGGCCTCTGTCTCTAGCTGTGAGGGTGGGTGAGGGAAGCAGAATCACGGTGAAATGGGGAAGGGTCAGGGCAGAATCCCCAGGGAGTATTTAAAGGTCAGAACTTGCTCTGCCTGCAGCCTTGGCTCTGGATTTAAACCCACTTTGCAAAAATTCAGTTCAAAGCCACGGGCTCCGATTTCACAGCATATCACTTTATGGTGAAACACCCAAACACTTCCACTGCTCCATCTGACCGTGCAGGAACTCCCCAGGTGGTGGTAGGGGAGACAGCGGACCACTAGGAGTGGCCAAGAGCTCGGAGTGTGGAACCAGTGCCTGGGGACACACCTGGGGCTATCCACTGACCCTCTCTGGGTGTGAGTGCTCTCATCTGTAGAATGGGGACAGGGCTGTTAGGAGAATGAATGGGCTTCCCTGCAGGTTCAGACAATGAAGAGTCTGCCTGCCAAGGCAGGAGAGCCGGGTTCAACTCCTGGGTGGGGAAGATCCCCCGGGGAAGCAAATGGCCATGCACTTTGGTATTCTTGCATGGGAAACCCCAGAGACAGAGGAGCCTTGCTGGCTATTATAGTCCATGGGGTCGCAAAGAGTCGGACATGACTGAGCGACTAACACTTTCACTTACAACAGTGGCAAGCGCCGTGTACGTGATGTTTTTTGCCACCTGAGACCCACCCTGCCTGAGAACCACACTGGGCAGGGGGTGGCCCTCTGCCAACCACACACCCAGTTTCCTTTTTGCCCACCCCTCAGTAAGGACCGATGGAGAAAGAAATGGCAACCCGCTTCGGTATTCTCGCCTACAGAAGTCCATGGACAGAGGAGAACCTTGGCAGGCTGCAGTCCGTGGAGTTGCAAAGAGTCGGACACGACTGAGAGACTTTCCCAGTAAGGACCGAAGAGTCACTTGTTCCAGAAGCTTCTGTATCTTTCACAGAAAATGTTGCAAACCTGAAGAATGCTGCAGGATTTCAAGAATGTATTTTGAACGGCGGGCCCTCTGGCAGAGGCTTGGAGAAACCCCCATGGCACAGACGTGACTTGCTGTGTGACAGCCACCCACCAGGAAGGCCGGCCCACTCTCCAACCACAAAAGACCCTCTTCTTCACCCAAACACACGAGCGCCGGGGCTCATGACACGTCAGGCCTGAACCCGGTGGGCTGAGAGTGTGATACACATGCCCGACCTCAAAGACCTCCCCAAGGTAAAGCCTCCCGTTGACCATTTTTATATAGATCACAGGTTAACACCATGACATTTTTTGCTTTCTCAAAGCACCAGCTCTTACGGAACCAAACCTGAGTCCGCTCGCCCGCGGGCAGTGAAGGCGGTCTGCTGACCAGGGGCTGGTAGTGGAGGAACGCGTAGCATTCAACGCGGAGCGCCATGCAAGGAGGCCAGGGCAACGGGTGCTCAAAAATCCAAACTCCCTGATGGGTCTCAGGAAAGCGCTCTTCTTTGATTATTGATTGATTTTATTTTGTATTGGAGTATAGACGATAAACAGTGCTCTGATAGTTTCAGGCGGACAGCAAAGGGACTCAGCCATGCATATCCATGTATCCATTCTCCCCCAAACTCCCCTCCCATCCAACCTGCCACATGACACTGAGCAGAGTTCCCTGTGCTGTGCAGCAGGTCCTTGCTGGTTCTCCATGTTACATACACCAGTGTGTCCGTGTCCATCCCAGACTCCCTGACTATTCCTTCCCCCCTCCTTCCCCCTGCTGACCATAAGGTTATTACAGAGTATTGAGCAGAGTTCCCTGTGCTGTCCAGCAGGTCCTTGCTGGTTCTCCATGTTACATACAGCAGTGTGTGCATGTTCATCCCAAACTCCCTAACTGTCCCTTCCCCCGTCCTTCCCCCTGGTGACCATAAGGTTATTACAGAGGATTGAGCAGAGTTCCCTGTGCTG
This sequence comes from Bubalus bubalis, assembly GCF_019923935.1. Classification (NCBI taxonomy): domain Eukaryota; kingdom Metazoa; phylum Chordata; class Mammalia; order Artiodactyla; family Bovidae; genus Bubalus; species Bubalus bubalis. Next base: position 6,333,356 of record NC_059181.1, on the reverse strand, counting down.
TACAACAGGTCCTTGTTGGTTATTCCCTTTAATTACAGCAGGGTGTACACACCCATCCCAAACTTCCTAAGTATCCCTTCCCCCTCATCCTACCTCCACCCCTCCCCCAGGCAACCATAAGTTTGTTCTCTAAGTCTGTGAGTCTCAGAAAAGCATCTTTAAAGGCCAGGTGAGGGAGGCAGGTTGTCGGGTGTGTGATCAGTTCATGCACAGTGCTCTGATTGGCTGACGGTGAGGTAACAGGTCGGGGTCACAGGATGACCTTATCAATCCTTATGCTGCAGTGGGCCTAGGGGCTATGGGCTCAAGGTCAGCAATTAGCTAGCTCTTACGTCTGGTGGGGGTGGGGTGGGGTTTAGCGTCTGTAGAACAGCTAAGGAATGTGTGTCAGGCACTGTAGAAAGAAGCTAGATTGGAGGACACAGGAGGGTGTGTCTGTCCACAAAAGGCCCATCTGGTCTTGCTGGGCTACACAATCACTTGTTTGCAGAGAAATTCTGTTTTCCTAGCTCCTCATCCCATGTTGTTGTTGCTGTTTATTTGCTAAGGTGTGTCTGACTCTTTGCAACCCCATGGACTCTAACCCACCAGGGTCCTCTGTCCATGGGATTCTCCAGGCAAGAATACTGGATTGGTTGCCATGCCCTTCTCCAGGGGATCTTCCCAACCCAAGAACTGAACCCACGTCACCTGCATTGCAAGCAGATTCTTGCCTTGGAAACCCCATGGACAGAGGAGCCTGGTGGGCTATATAGTCCACCAGGAAAAAGAGTGGGACATGACTTAGTGACTAAGCAACAATAACCAAACAGGTATCAGTCTGAATGCCCTTCAGTGAAGAAAGTCACAGTCGTGCCTGACTCTTTGTGACCCCATGGACTACACAGTCCATGGAATTCTCCAGGCCAGAATACTGGAGTGGGTAGCCTTTCCCTTCTCTAGGGGATCTTCCCAACCCAGGGATCGAACCCAGATGTCCGGCATTACAGGCAGATTCTTTACAGTCTGAGCCACCATGGAAGCCCAAGAAGACTGCAGTGGGTAGCCTATCCCTTCTCCAGGGGATCTTCCAGACCCTGGAATCGAACCGAGATCTCCTGCATTGCAGGCAGATTCCTTACCAGCTGAGCCACCAGGGAAGGAGAGACACTGTTTACTGATACACACAACCTGGATGAATTTCCAGGGAATTATGCAAAGTGTACAAAGCCAGTCCTCAGCAGGCCCGTGGCTGCCTGTGGCTGGGGAAGGAAGGGTGGGGAATGTGACAGTAATTAGGCGACACAGGGGATTTCCCTTGTGGCTATGGAAGAGTGCTGTGTCTTGATAGTGGCAGAGCTCCGTAAATGTAGAAGTGGTGCAGCCTCATACCGTTACACACAATGACACATGTATTTCATGAACGCACAGAAACATGCGAGATGCAAATAAGGACTGTTGGCGATTTCACTGGACTGTGCCTTTGTAACCTTCCTGGCTTCGGTCATGTGCTATGGTCTTATGTAAGATGATGCTTTTCAGGAAAAATGGGTGATGGAAACAAGAGACTCTCTGTATTATTCTTGCAACTTCTTGGGCGTCTATCATTAGTTCAAAATACACAGCTTCCTTGGGGGCGCTCAGACAGTAAAGAATCTGCCTGCAACGGAGGAGATCTGAGTTCACGCCCTGGGTCGGGAAGATCCCCAGGAGAAGGGCATGGGCTACCGACTCCAGTATTGTTGCCTGAGGAATTCCCTGGACAGAAGAGCCTGGCGAGCAACGGTCCCCGGAGTGGCAAAGGGTTGAACACGACTGAGCGACTCTCATTTTCACTTTCACACGTTATCTGGTGGAAAAATCCTGGCTCGCAGGAAACCCTCAGGGGGTTCTGTTAGGTTAGTTCATTCACACACCTGGTGACAAGTTGACCTGGAGTGGAAGGCGTGTCCTTCCAAGCAAGTACACAGCTGGAGATATTAATAGAAGCAAATGTCTAAAGTACATTTGTCTAAAAAAAAAATCCCATCACCCCCACCCCCCGCCAAGAATTCACTGCTACAGAGTAAAACGCAAACCAGACACAAGATGAAGGCTCATTCAGTCAGTCTTGGTCGGCTAGCAGGTAGGGACATCCTCCTGAAGAGCGTGTCCAAGTTTGAGGTGTACCCCCTTTCTCTTTTGAAGCACGTGGTCCACTGTGGGGCCCACGGGTGCCTGATCGCTCTCTGGCCTGTGGCAGCCTCTGTGGCTCCCTCCAGACCCCCTCCCCACCGCCCCACCCCCTGCACAGCTGGTTCAGATGCTGGTTCTATTGCATCTGAATTCTGAAGTGGCAGCATGGTATGCTTTTCCTGTCTCCAACTACGAGGCCAGAGATGCATCCTGGGAACTCTCATTGAATAATTAATCTTCCCTTTTAAATAATGCACAAGTCCTGGTCTCATAATTGCTGGGGACCCAAGAATGAATCAGTTGCATGGCTTTTCTTTCTCCCTGTTTGCTTGGAGGAAGGGCTAGGCACCGCCGAGTGGAACAGAACCCCGAGAGGCCTCTAACTAGGCCATTATCTCAACGACATCTGAGCATGTAATGGCGAAAGGGTAGTCACCATTACATTCCTGCTGTGGGGAAGGGGGCAGAAAGCAGAGATTTTGACTTTCAACCGAAGCCCATGGTTCCTTTCCTGGCAGCCCACTCATCCATCCTGGGGAGGATCAAGCCAACTATCAGTTCAGTTCAGCCGCTCAGTCGTGTCTGACTCTTTGCCACCCCATGGACTGCAGCACACCAGGCCTCCCTGTCCATCACCAACTCCCGGAGTTGATCCAAATGGGGTCTCAGAGTCGGACACGACTGAAGCGACTTAGCAGCAGCAGCAGTAGCAGCATCTCCATTGAGTTGGTGATGCCAGGCCAACTATAGGTAAGTAAAATCAAAACATGCCCCAAAACCCTCGGTTTACCACAAGGGCTGGCAAACTACAGCCCACAGGTCAATCTGGCCCACTGTCCATTTTTGCAAATAAAGTTTTATTGGCACACACCCACTCCCGTTCACGAACGCGGAGTCTCTGGCTACTTTCGGCTTCAGCGGCAGAGTTGAGTGGGTGTGACAGAGACCGAAGGGAGAGCAAAGTCTACACAAATGTATTCTCTGGCCCCTTGCAGAAAAAGTTTGCTGACCTCTGGTTTAGAACCCCACTGAAGCCACCTGTCTGTCCTGAATTTAAGACAATTTTGCTAGGGCTGTCGGCCTTATGGAAACTCGGGGTTGAATAGGATTTCTTCTCACCTTATTAAGGGGAGGCGGGGAGGAGAAATAGAGACAAGAAGCGAGAACCCTGAAAACCCCTCACTGGGCTCTGGGCCTTGAATATTTGAGATGAGGACCTGGGCTCTTGGGTGGGAAGGTGCTGATGGGGGGTGGGAGACAGGGAGTGTGGTAGGGGCGGGCTACACGCACTCATAGATTGGCGCGTAGTAAATAGCAGGGCTCTTTGATTTGATCATTATAATGACTGTTTCCCCAAGATCGACTTTATCTTTCAGTGATGTTTATCACATAAACTACGATTTTCTCTGTCCCTGTCGTTTGAACGAGAAATTACGATCTCCCCCACTTGCGGAGCTGGGAAAGCTCCACCTCTGCCAGCATGGCCCTAGAGCATGCCGGAGGAGGAGGCTAGCTTTTTCAGCTGGTCAGTGCTTGTCTCTCCATAGGCACTTGGGCCCCTTCTCCATCGGCAGAAAGCCAGCCTGCTTTGGAGCAAACAGAGCTATGTATATAAAAAGGAAATATTTCCAGTACAGAATCCGTACTATCCAGTGGGATCCCATAGTAAGCCCCCAAAGTGGGCGGCAGAGGATGAGACGGTTGGATGGGCTCACGGACTCAATGGACACGAGTTTGAGCAAACTCCGGGAGGTCGTGAAGGACAGGGAAGCCTGGTGTGCTGCAGTCCACGGGGTCCCAGAGTCGGAAACGACTGAGCGACTGAACAGCAACCACCGCAACAAAAGAAGCGAAGAGATGAGCAATAGGAAAAGAGAAAAGTCACGGTCACACCGATCTTCTGAAAACAAACCCCATGGTACCGCCCGCCCTCTGAGAAAAGTCGGGATAAGCCGTGCATTACATACACATTGGTTACTGGCGACACTCATTTACAACGTTATGCACCTTTCAGTTCTGTTTCCAGAACATTTCCATGACCCTCAAAGGCAGCCCTGAGGCCACTCAGCAGTGCCTCCTCCCTGCTTTCTGTCGCCATGGGTTTGCCAAATCTGGATCATTCAGGTAAGCAGAATCACACGGTATAGTTTTGTGGCTGGCTTCTTTGGCTTAGCATATTATTTTCAACTTTTCATCACTACTGCGGCATGGATGAGTACTTCACTCCTTTTTTTAAAGTTTATTTTTTTTGTAATATTTTGGGTGCAGTGTGTGGCATGTGGGATCTTAGTTTCCTGATGAGGGATCAAACCTGGGCCCCATGCATTGGAAGCATGGAGTCTTAGCCATTAGACTGCCAGTGAAGCCCCTTCACTTCTTTTTACCCTGGAATAATATTTCATTGGGCTTCCCTGGTGGCTCAGATGGTAAAGGATCTGCCTGCAAGGCAGGAGACAAGGGTTCGATCTCTGGGTGGGGAAGATCCCCTGGAGCAGGGCATGGAAACCCACTCCAGTATTCTTGCCTGGAGAATTCCATGGACAGAGGAGCCTGGCGGGCTACAGTCCAGAGGGTCACACAGAGTTGAACATGACTGAAGCGATTTGGCACACAATATTTCATTTTAATACAACACTCTATTTATCCATTCACCTGTGGGGACTTCTGGGTTGTTTCCAATTTGGGGCTATTGTACAAAGTGCACGTATTTGTATTTTTCCAGTAGGTATGTATGGATGTGAGAGTTGGACTATAAAGAAAGCTGAGCACCGAAGAATTGATGCTTTTGAATTGTGGTGTTGGAAAAGGCTCTTGAGAGTCCTCTGGACTGCAAGGAGTTCCAACCAGTTCACCCTAAAGGAAATTAGTCTTGAATATTTATTGGAAGGACTGATCTTGAAGCTGAAATTCCAATACTTTGGCCACCTGATGCGAAGAGCTGTCTCATTGGAAAAGACCCTGATGCGGGGAAAGATTGAGGGTAGGAGGAGAAGGGGATGACAGAGGATGAGAAAGTTGGATGGGATTACCGACTCAATGGACATGAGTTTGGGTAAACTCCGGTAGTTGGTGATAGACACGGAGGCCTGGCGTGCTGCAGTTCATAGCGTTGCAAAGAGTCGGACACGACTGAGCAACTGAACTGAACTGAACTGCACGTATTTGAGCACCTATGTTCAGTTCTTTGGGTACATACCCAGGAGGAGAATTGCTGGGTGACATGAGAAATTTAAAAATATGTAATTTTTGGCCAAGCACCCCCCTCCGCACCCACCGGGGAACCAAACCCACATACCCTGCATTGGAAACGCAGAGTGTTAACCACTGGGAAGTCTGGAGAATCTTATGTTTAAGTTATTGAACTGTAAATTTAAGGGACCAAGGCACCACGAATGAACATGTTCCCCACTGTGGGTGTACCATTTTCCATGCCCACTCATGTTCCTTCATCAGCCCAAAGAATGGCTTCCCACTGCGTCCCTCTTCTGCTTCACACACGGTGTCCTCTGCTCACCATGGGCTTTCCCACCACACTCTGTGACTTGTCCTGTGTGTTCACGTCTCTGACTAGAGCCCTCCTGTCTTTTCACTTGGTTAACCAGTTCACCCTCCCAGACTTTCCCTACAAAACCCTCAAGCCCTAGACATACGCCTCTGATGGGCTTTGAGATCACAGCCTCGCTGCACTGCCGTGAAACTGCAAGTCGCCCAGTCATGTCCGACCCTTGGCGACCCCATGGACTAGACAGGCCCGGAATTCTCTGGGCCACAGTACTGGAGTGGGTAGCCGTTCCCTTCTCGAGGGGATCTTCCCAACCCAAGGATCGAACCCAGGTCTCCCGCATTGCAGGCAGATTCTTAACCAGCTGAGCCACCAGGGAAGCCCAAGAATACTGGAGTAGGGTAGCCTTTCCCTTCTCCAAGGGGATCTTCCTGACCTAGGAATCGAACAGGGGTCTCTTGCATTGCAGGCAGACTCTTAACCAACTGAGCTATCAGGGAAGCTCCTTTCTATTTGGCGAGTTTCCCTCTAAATATTAATAGTATTCTCCATGCAGGCAGGGGGAACATCTGTCCTGCTCATGACCTTACACTCAGGTCTCAGCACAAAGTTAGGTATCTGAACACATTAAATTCCGAGCATCACCCATGACAAGCTCAAGACTGACAATGGTGATTAAGGGAAGTGACACACGTTTAATCCTGGTTAGCACTGAGCTGGTTGCTTCAGTCCCCTCCCCCGCATCCTTATTTCCATGTACCCATTATCTTTACGTGTCCCAGTGGCTCTCAGTCTTACGATGGGGTCCTTAGAAGCCATTTGTACTGAGGTAAGGGGCTCTGGTTCGAGACATAACCATTTAAAACTGCTGGTAAAGAATCGGCCTGCAATAGGGGATACCTGGTTTCATCCCTGGGCTGGGAAGATCCCCTGGAGAAGGGAACGGCTACCCACTCCAGTATTCTGGCCTGAAGATTTCCATGGACTGTCTAGTCCATGGGGTCTCAAAGGGTCAGACACGACTGAGCGACTTTCAGTTTTCACTTGCACTTAAAACTGCAATGTTGCTAGATGGGTGATTGTTAAGAATCAGATTCCTATTGCTTCCGATTTACTCTTTTTCCACAATGTTGAACAAGCTGCCTCTATGATGCCAGTTAGTTATCCAAAACCAGTTATTGTTCAGTGAAACAAGTGTTGTTCAACCTTTCCATGCAAAGGAAACTTTTAAAAAGAAGTCTTTTGGCCTGCAATGAAATACCGCGTCCTAGGGGCTTCTCCCGGAAAAGACAATGGCACCCCACTCCAGTACTCTTGCCTGGAAAATCCCATGGACGGAGGAGCCTGGTGGGCTGCAGTCCATGGGGTCTCTAAGAGTCGGACACGACTGAACGACTTCACTTTCAGTTTTCACTTTCATGGATTGGAGAAGGAAATGGCAACCCACTCCAGTGTTCTTGCCTGGAGAATCCCAGGGGCGGGGGAGCCTGGTGGGCTGCCGTCGATGGGGTCGCACGAGTCGGACACGACTGATATGACGCAGCAGCAGCAGCAGCAGCAGCAGCAGCAGCAGCAGGGGCTTCTGCGATGGTCCAGGTGTTAAGAATCTGCGCTTTCAATGCAAGGGGTGTAGATTTGATACCGGTGGCTCAAATGGTAAAGAATCTGCCTGCAATGCAGTGGACCTGGGTTCAATTCCTGGGTAGGGAAGATCCCCTCAGGCAGGGAATGGCAACTCACTCCAGTATTCTTGTCTAAAGAATCCCACGGACAGAGGAGCCTGGTGGACTACAGTCCATGGGGTCGCAAAGAGTTGGAGGCGACTGAGGAACTAATGTTTTCACTTTTTCTTTTGGGGAAGTAAGATCTCACACGCTGCATAGGTGTAAAATAGAAAGAAAGAAAGAAATACCATATTGTAGAATGGTTCATGTCATTTTCCACACGGAAGAAGGGCAAGGATGAGGAGCCACCAGAATTCTCACACACTGATGGTGGGCATTGAAAATAACTCAGCTGCTTTGGAAAACCGATCAGAGGTTTGTGAGAAATTCAGCACCCATCCATTCTATGCCCAGCATTTTCACACACAGGTAGTTACATGAGAGAAATCAGACTATGTCTACATCAGCCTTGTGCAAGAATGATTTATTTACAGTCACCAAAAACTGGAAACAATCCAGGCATCTTTCAATATGCGAAATGAGCAATGACCGCGCTTTAGAATGCCTCCCAAGGGCCGCAGTGGTCAAGAAGCTGCCTGCCAGTGCACGAGATGCCGGAGACAGGAGTTCAATCCCTGGGCCGGGAAGATCCCCTGGAGGAGGAACTGGCAACCCACTCCAGGATTCTTGCCTGGGGAAATCCCATGGACAGAGGAGCCTGGCGGGGTTGCAAAGAGTCCATGGGGTTGCAAAGAATTGGACACAACTGAGCACTCATACACATCCGTAGACTGGAATACTACTCGGCTCTAAAAAGGAAAGACCGGTCTATATATGCAACAACATATAAGGATAAATTTCCGAAACATTTTGCTGAGGAAAAGAAGCCAGTCAGGAAAGAGTATGTACTAAATGATTTGGGACGTTCTATGAGAGACAAATCTAATTTTTAGTGACAGAATGCAGATCAGTGGCTGCTTCTGGGTAGAGAGAGGATTAACTAGGAGGAGTGACAGGGAATTACCTGATGATGGAAATTTTTATATTTTGACAGTGGCTTGAGTTACACAGGCATGAGTATCACCAAAACTGATCAAACAGAACATTTAGGCTTATGCATGTCAGTCTGTGAAAACTAGACTTCAACCTTCAAAATGTAAAATAAAAGTCACCTTGCTGCTTGTAAATAAAAAGATGACACACGCAGGGGGGTGGGGCGCTTCCCTGGTGGTCCAGTGGTTAAGAATCTGCCTTGTGATGCAAAGGACACCGGGTCGATTCCAGGTCCCAGGATCCCACGTGCTGGAACTACTAGAGCTTGTGAGCCCTAGAGCCCATTCTCTGCAACAAGAGAAGCCCTTCCTATGAGAAGCCCACAGATCACAAAGAATATCCCCCACTCATCACAACTACAGAAAGCCTTGCACAGCACGGAAGACCCACTATAGCTTAAAAAAAAAAAAACAAACAAAAACTTAAGAAAAGATGATGTGTGTAAATACCTGCTTTTTTTTTTTTAATGGTTATAAATACCTGCTTTTTTTTTTTTTAATGGTTAGGTCTATGGAACAATTTTGGGGCTTCCCTGAGCCAACAAATTTGGTGGCTCAGATGGTAAAGAAATCTGCCTGCACTGTGGGAGAACTGGGTTCGATCCCTGGGTCAGGAAGATCCCTTGGAGAAGGGCATGGCATTCCACTCTAGTATTTTTTTGCCTGGAGAATTCCATGGACAGAGAAGCCTGGTGGGCTACAGTCCATAGGGTCACAAAGACTCAGATAGGACTGAGTGACCAACACTTTCACTATGGAACAATTTAATCGCACAGGATCTGTGACCATATTTTAGGTGGTGGTATTTGGTGGCATTCTTTGCTTCCTACTCTGCACTCATTTAATTAAAAAAAAAATGATGCTTAAAGATGAGATTTTTTTTTCCCACCATTGAAAATATTGCTGTATTTGAATAATTTTCAGACCCTCACTCTTGAATGCTCATTAGAGTTTAAAAAAAAAACACCCTTTGAGGTATTTGTATGTTAGCTTTTGCTGTTTTGACCAACGGCTGTGAAATTTAATGGCTTAAAAAAGACACTGTTAATCTTGCTCACGGTTCTTGGGCCAGCAATCTGCATTGGGCTCAGGCAGGTGCTTCTTCTGGCCTTGCTGGGCTCAGCGGTGCGGAGCAGTTATCTTCCTGCTTGTAAAGACCAAGTTAGCCACACATGCCATCAGCAGTTGTAACATCTGAAGAAGGGCTAAGGTTGTGGGGATCCAAAACAGGCATGACCAATTGGCAGAAGCGAGGCCATTCCACTGTCTTCCACAGCCCCACACTTCCCATCTTGAAAAGGGCTCCCTTCTCAGTTTGCTTCTTCTGTGGAGTAGGGCTGGAGATGCTCCTGACAGTAAAAGCGAGCTGGTTTGTCTTCCCCGGCACTAAAGTAGCAGAAAGCAGGCTTGACGTATTTTTGAAAATATGCAAGATTTTCAAAGAAGATGCAAGCCCAAAGCTAACAGGAATGCTATTTAGTCACCAGGCTGTCTCTGACTCTTTGCAACCCCGTGGACTGCAGCACACAAGGCTTCCCTGTCCTTCACCATTGCCCGGAGTTTGCCCAAGTTCATATCCATTGAGTTGGTGATGCCATCCAACCATCTCATCCTCTGTCATCCCCTTCTCCTCCCACCTTCAATCTTTCCCAGCGTCAGGCTCTTTTCTAAACAGGGCTGCAGGAAGCTTAAGACGACCCTACAACAGGAAAAGAGCAATCCACTGTGCATTTTTTTTTTGGTGGATTCTGTTTTGATCATCACATAACCAAGAAGAACAGATAGATTAAAATGGTTGAGATAAACCATCGTTGCCGATTTCAGGTTTTAAGGAGTCACAGTAAGAAGGAAACTGTGATGTTTCCTTGTTAAAAACAGAAATTATCTACTGAATGCTTAGAAGAAAAGGACAATTAGAAGCAAACATAAGCATCTTTTAACATCTAGTTGGTTTCTTTTTATTATTTACCTATTATATGTAATACTGACTTTATCCTACAATTTACCTATTATATGTAATACTGACTTTCCTATCTATTAAGCAGAAGCAAATTATGTTAAAATAGAAATCTATCCAAGACTAGGAGAAATAGTAACAGAGTCATTTCAACCTTGCACATGTGTATTAAGTTTTAATGCCAACAGCTAAGAATCTTATTCCTTGGAAGAAAATTTATGATTAACCTAGACAGCATATTAAAAAGCAGAGACATTACTTTGCCAACAAAGGTCCATCTAGTCAAGGCTATGGTTTTTCCAGCGGTCATGTATAGATATGAGAGTTGGACCATAAAGAAAGCTGAGTACCGAAGAATTGATGGTGTTGGAATTGTGGTGTTGGAGAAGACTCTTGAGAGTCCCTTGGACTGCAAGGAGATCCAACCAGTCCATCCTAAAGGAACTCAGTCCTGAATATTCATTGGAAGGACTGATGTTGAAACTGAAACTCCAATACTTTGGAGTTTCATTGGATGGGAAGAGCTGACTCTTTGGAAAAACCCTGATGCTGGGAAAGATTGAAGGCGGGAGGAGAAGGGGATGACAGAGGATGAGATGGTTGGATGGCATCACGGACTCAATGGACATGGGTTTGAGCATGCTCTGGGAGATGGTGAAAGACAGCGAAGCCTGGAGTGCTGCAGTCCGTGGGGTCACAAAGAGTCGGACACGACTGAGCAACTGAACAACAGTAATCTGACATTCAAATTTCACTTGTACTTACAGAAAGATATTTTCTGTTCGGGGGCAAGGCAACATTTTTTTTTCAGTGATGATTAACAGGTAAAATGGTTCTTCCAAAAATAATTTGTCCTAAAAAAGCTGTAATGGATACTCATGTAGCAGGGCATGAATATTCCTTCTCCACAGGGGCAATGATGCAGACACAGGAACAGAGAAGGAGAAATAAAGATTGTGCCATCCCTGCCCTCACTGAGAATCAATATTTAATCTTTTCTGCTTGAGAAGTCTGATCCAATTAGTCAGGTAATTGAGACTGTGATGTGGTGTCCTCTGAGTTCCCTATTTTCATCGCTCTTTTATTCCACAAAGATATTATTTTCTGAAGGGTTGGATTTCTGAGTTGTAGAGCAATTGATTTAGCTTTCACATGTTGCACTTATGAATCAAAAAAAAAAACATACAAAACTTTAGTTATATCTTTTTTTTGCCTTTTCACAGGGGATGACAGAGGATGAGATGGTTGGATGGCATCATGGACTTGATGGACATGAGTTTGAGCAAGCTCCTGGAGTTGGTGATGGACAGGGAAGCCTGGTGTCCTGCAGTCCACGGGGTCACAAAGAGTCAGACATGACTGAACGACTGAACTGAACTGAATTTTATCTACTTTGGGGCCTGAATTTCACCATCAAGAGTCCCTGGGTGCTTGTTAGAACTGCACCTTCTCTTTAGACCATGGCCAACAACAGTCTGTGAACTCCCATGACCACCAGCTACAAAGTCCAAGCTCTGTCTGGCCGCATTTATTTAAAAATTTTAGTTGATCCAAGTCTTTGTCTATAGTTTTCCAGTAGTTACATACAGATGTGAGAATTGGACCATAAAGAAGGTCGAGTGCTAAAGAACTGATGCTTTCAAACTGTGGTGCTGGAGAAGACACTTGAGAGTCTCTTGGACAGCAAGGAAATCAAACCAGTCAATCCTAAAGGAGGTCAACAATGACTGTTCATTGGAAGGACGGATGCTAAAGCTGAAGTTCCAATACTTTGGCCACCTGATGCAAAGAGCCTACTCATTGTAAAAGACCCTGATGCTGGAAAAGATTGAAGGTGGGAGAAGGGGACGACAGGGGATGAGATGGTTGGATGTCATCATTGAAACAATGGACATGAGTTTGAGGAAGCTTCTGGAGATGGTGAAAGACAGGGAGGCCTGGCATGCTGCAGTCCATGAGGTCTCAAAGACTGGAACAAAACTTAGCAACTGAACAACAATGAAAAGTCATCTTCATGCCTACAGTTGGGCTCCAAGTTGGATAACTTTCTAGATCTGGGTTTCTGCAAAGCAGACCCCAAGACAGGGTCTGAGTTCAGGCAACAGGCTGATGTGTGAGCAAATCTGGAAGGCAGCTTGGCAGACTGAGGAAATGAGAAAGGGAAGTGAAGGCAGACGATGAAGGGAGCCTCGCCCAGCCCGTGAGTGTGAGTGCCATGGGCAGAGGAAGCCCCACCTCCCTGGGGCCCTGAGGGAGCTAGTATAGCTCTGTACCTCAGAAGCTCTCTTTGTACAGGAGGAGGGAGCTGGGGTATTTATGCTCTGGCTCCCAGAGCTGTGTGCCAGGTGCCAGTGGCATCCGCTCCCCCCATCGTGACGAGTAAAAATGTCTCCAGACAGGGCCTGATGTCCCCAGTGGGTAAAATCACCCAGGCTGAGAACTCCACTGCAGAAGCAAGTGAGGATGGACTTTGACACGCAGCTCAGAGGCACCATCCCTTGCCTGAAAAATGAGTTCCTTCCCTGTATCCAGGAAAACTCTCCTTTGAAAAAATTATTAATTTTTTGGCTGAGCTGGGTCTTCGTTGCTGTGTGTGACAAAGTTGCTGGAAGTGTGGGCTGCCTTTAGCTGTGGGGCTCGGGCTTGTCATCGAGGCGGCTTCTCTTGTTTTGGAGCATCGGCTCCAGGGCGCGTAGGCTCAGTAGCTGTGGTACATAGGCTTAGTTGGCCTGCGGCGTGTGGGATCTTCCTGGACCAGGGATCAAACCCGTGTCCGCTACACTGGCAGGCGGATTCTTCAACACTGTGGACATCCAGGGAAGTCCAACTCTTCCTTTCTTATTCATGCTCCAGCCGCGGTGCTATTATTTCCAGGTCTGACACCCCTCTAGTCTTGACGGGAGCCGTGGTGCAATGTTTTGCCGCTACTTCTGACCTTGTCAGCTCCACGTCTGGGGCACCCTCTTGGAGAGTCTGTGAACTACTTACTATTCCCTAATAAATTCATTTTCTGTTTAAACTAGCCAGAGAGAAGGCCTGTGGTTCACAACTAAGAACCCAGGCTGATACAATCGGCCTCATTAAGATTCACCCACGATCCCCTTCTAAAACCTAGGTCTTTTGTTCTTCAGGTTCAGAAGTCAGGCAGATACTCCAGGAAGAGCTCACAAAGGCTAATTCCCATGCCTGAGACCCATGGGAACATGCCAATTTCCACATGAACGTTTAGGTTCAATGCTGTCTCTATTATCTTTTTGTTTTCCCCCTCCCCCTTTCAGGACTAGTTGAGAAAGTTTGTAGGAATCAAAATTCCATCTGATCTCTACACATTTATGCTTTTTGTCCTCTGGATTCCAAACACAGTCCACCCTAACCCTCCCCACTTCCCTTGTTATCCTTTCTCCCCACTGGAGTGATTCCTTTATTTTTAACTCTCCCGAGCTTCTTCTGTCTCCTTTTTCTTCTGACCCAATCTCTTTCTTTTCCACCTAATCTTGTTTTTTTTTTTTTTTTTGAACTTATTTATTTATTTGGCTGCTCCAGGTCTCAGCTGTGGCCTTCCCGATCTTCATTGCAGCATGCAGGCTCTTTTAGCTGTTGCATATGGGATCTTTTAGCTGTTGCATATGGAATCTAGTTCTCTGACCAGGGATCGAACTCAGACCCCCTGCATTGGGAGTGTGGCATCTTAGCAACGGGACCACCAGAGAAGTCCCTCTTCCGCGATGAAGTCTTATCCTCTTTTCCTCTTGCCGTATCTTTCACTCTTCGCTCTCTAAGTCTCCCCTAAAGCCTCCCACCTGTGCTGTCCATCCTGAGGGTGAGGTCAGAGGCTCCCTGTGTTTCCAGGCTTTGCACCTTGCTCCCCCTGGGCTGTTCTGATGGTGTCTGCGGCATCAGTGATGACTACCTGCACGCCGAGGTGGAGATATCTGGCCCTGTACTTAGGTGGAGGGCCTGGCAGTCATATGAAAGGGACCTCTGTGTTCATAGAGAGCCCAGCTTGCCTCAGGGCTCCACCAGCTTCAAAGAAACTGTCCTGCGTTTTCAGCCGCTCTCCCCCGCCTGCCAGCCTGTGACAACCTGCCCCATCCCTTCATCCCTCTTCGGAACTGTTCCCCGTGACTCATTCCTCCGGTGGGAGGCAAAAGGGAGCCCTTGACTCCAGTAAAGGTTCAAAACAAACAAACAGAAATAACAAATCACAGATTCCCAGGCAGGGGGGAGGAGGTGAAGCGGAGGCGGCATTTTCCCACTATTGTATGTGTGTGCGTGTCCAGTCGTGTCTGATTCTCTGTGACCCCATGGATTGTAGCCTGCCAGGCTCCTCTCTGTCCATGGGATTCTCCAGGCAGGAATACTGGAGTGGGTTGCCATTTCCTTCTCCGAGGGGTGTCTTCCCGATTCAGGGATTGAACTCACGTCTCCTGTGACTCTTGCCTTGGCAGGTGGATTCTTTACCATCTGAGCCACCAGGGAAGCCCCCCCAAATGAAACTGTTATTTACTGAGTCATGTCCAACCCCATGGACTGTAGCTGCCAGGCTCCTCTGTGCTTGGGAATCACAAAGGGATTAAGAAATTTGCATAAGACCAGAGAGTGGCAGGTTGGGACACGAACCCCAATGGTGTGGCCCAAGAGCCTACGTGACCCACGGGTCCCAGCACTGTCCTGTGCCCACCACACCCTGCCACTGCACCCCGCTGTCTGCAGTCCTGTGCTGCCTGTGGGAGCAAGACTCATGATAGTCACTGACGATCCTCGCCTCCTGGGGTTCACGCCCTTGCGTCACGTCCTCCCTTGTTGATATGGCTGCCCTCCATGGCCAACAGAATACCGAGAAAGCCATGGTGTGTGACTTTGGAGGGCTGGGTCACGACAAACATTCCGGGGTCCTCTTTGGAGTCTTGGGTCACTCACTCTAGGGGAGACAGCTGCCATGTGAGGAAGCTCAAGCTGTCCTGTGCAGAGGGACTGTGAGGACATCATACGGAGACGAACTCAGACCTTGTATGGAGGGGCCCCTCCAGCCTCCACTTTTTAGATACTGTGGTCTCCAGTCTCTAAGTCTTCCCGCAGAAGGCCAAACACCGTGAATTCAGGACAAGCTGTCCCTTCTGTGCCCTGTCTGGATTCCTGACCTGAAGGAACTCTGACATGTAATAAATGTTTATGACTGTTTTAGTCACTGGATTAGGGAAGGACTTATTATGTAGCAATACACGATTAATGTACAGCCTTTCCCGAGGACGGGAGACATCACCCTGCACTCAGTTTGTTGTTCTGTTCAGCTGCTCAGTCGTGTCTGACTCTTTGTGACCCCATGGACTGCAGCATGCCAGGCTTCCCTGTCCTTCCCTATCTCCCAGAGTTTGCTCAAACTCATGTCCACTGAGTCAGTGATGCCATCCAACCATCTCGTCCTCTGTTGTCCCCTTCTCCTCCTGCCTTCAATCTTTCCCAGCATCAGGGTCTTTTCCAAAGAATCGACTCTTCCCATCAGGCAGCTAAAGTGTTGGAGTTTCAGCTTCGGCATCAGTCCTTCCAATGAATCTTCAGGGTTGAGTTCCTTTAGGATGGACTGGTTTGTTCTCCTGCTGAAGTGTGAACTCGGATACCCTGACGTCTTGACCAAGTCTGACTGCGGCAGGAGCATAGATGAGGGCTTGGGAGCTGATGAAAGGACTCACATGCTGGGTGCTAGGTGGCTGGTGGCTAATGTGAGATAGACAGGGAACCTTGAAAGGTTATCTATGGCTGAAGACACAGAAGGTTTCAAAGCCCCAGTTAGTCACAGAGTTGCAACACTTCGGAGAGTGTCTCCAGTGGAAGACGCGATGACTTCCTCCTAGCATACCTTCTTCTTCAGATTGTCTCCCAATCTACAAAATGAGTGGCCCACAGCTCCCTCCCTGCATACTATTTCCTCATCTGCGGGACGTACTTCCCACGCTCACAGATAGTTCTGATTCGCTCGTTTGTGTTGCCGGCAAATAAGCTTTTCAGGTTCCCTATTCCATTTTAATCTGTCCTTCACTTCACTGAAGTAAATCTGTTCCCGAGTGGCTTCTGGACATATCCATAACTTAAAAGACAGTTCTTGTCATGGCAATAAACGAAAGACAACATGGAAATGAGAAGACACTTGCTCTGCCCCAGGTCCCCTCCCCAACAGTCAAAATGAATAGAAAAACCGCACTGGCTTTTTATAATATCTTAGATAGTAAACCAATGCACGCCTGCGAGCTCAATCCTGTCCAACTCATTGAGGCCCCACAGATTGCAGCCTGCCCCAGGCTCCTCTGTCCATGGAATTCTTCAGGCAAGAGTACTAGAGTGGGTTGCCATGCCCTCCTCCAGGGGATCTTCCTGGGCCAGGGATCGAACCCATGTCTCTCCAGTCACCTGCATTGGCAGGCAGGTCCTTTACTAGCTGAAACACCAGAGAAGCCAAGTAAACCAATGCCAGCCCAGAAATGTGGAAACCTGACCGCCTTGGCAAGGATTCTGGCAGCTGGGGAGGCAGACTGTTCTAAATATAACGGTAGAAAGAATTCAGCACTCGAATCACTCTCTCCACTCACGCCTGTCTCCCAGAGATCATTCCAATACGTCGTGTCAGGAACAATTTGAAACAAGTGCTAGGTACATTCAGCAAGAACGGTCCCCTCGGAAGCATCATTTGGAAGCTGGGATTGCTAAGTGGTCCAGGGATGTGCTGAAAGGGGATTTCCTTGATTCAAGTGATTGGGGTGGGGAAAGGTCAATCATGGCCACATCAGCAGTGAGACGAGTGAGGGGCTTGACAGCTCTTGGAAGAAACATTTTAAAGCAAAATACCCTCCCGCCTGTGACTTCCTTGGCTTCAAAGACTCAGAAAAGGTGTCTTGTGCAGTCGCTGAGACAGGTCTGACTCTTTGTGACCCCCTGGACTGCAGCATGCCAGGCTTCCCTGTCCTTCACCATCTCCTGGAGTTTGCGCAAACTCAAGTCCATTGTGTCGGTGATGCCATCCAACCATCTCATCTTATGTCGTCCCTCTCTCCTCCTGCCTTCAATCTTTCCCAGCATCAGGGTCTTTTCCAATGAGTTGGGTCTTTGCATCAGGTGGCCAAAGTATTGGAGTTTCAGCTTCAGCATCAGTCCTTCCAGTGAATATTCAGGACTGATTTCCCTTGGGAATGACTGGTTGGATTTCCTTGCAGTCCAAAGGACTTTCAAGAGTCTTCTCCAACACCACAGTAAGGGTGTTCTAGAACACGCAGCATGATTCTTTGCCTTGCACACCACCAGTGAGGACACGGAACCTCCACGTGTGTTCTTTTCACTAGAAAGGAAAAGCCAACCATAGCACCCATGACATACACATGCTCTGCACACATTTGTTTAGAACGCTCTCTGTTTCAGATACACATCACTGTGATAAATGTTTGACACATTTGGATATAACAAAAGACACGGCAGAGAGCCCTAAATTAAATTCAGGGGGTCCCTCGGGTTTGCAGGTGACAAAACAAAACTGAAAACATTCAGACTTGAAATATTTGGAAAGTATTACATGGCCATATGGCTTCCCTCATAGCTTAGTCAGTAAAGAATCTGCCTGCAATGCAGGAGACCCAGGTTCGATTCCTGGGTCGGGAAGATCCCCTGGAGTAGGAAATGGCAATCCACTCCAGTATTCTTGCCTGGAGAATCCCAGGGACAGAGGAACCTGGCGGGCTGTAGTCCAGGGGATGGCAAAGAGTTGGACTCGACTGAATCGGCAGCACACACGCACACTCTGGAAGGGGAATATTTTTTTAAAAAACAACTTTAAGCAAAATATTTATGTTTATATTAATTAAAGATATACCTACATTTTAATTCAAAATATTATATAGCCACAAGAGATACATGCATATGTATAGATGAGTCCCTTTGTTACCTACCACAAACTATAACAACATTTGTTTTATTTTTTACATCTTATTTTTATCTGTTAGTCACTCAGTCATGTCTGACTCTTTGCGACCCCACGGACTGTAGCCTGCCAGGCTCCCCTGTCTGTGGGATTCTCCAGGCAAGAACACTGGAGTAGGTTGCCATGCCCTTCTCCAGGGTGAATAATTGCAATGTTGTGATGATTTCTTGGAAATGGCACTTTCAATGAAGTCCTGAAGATTTTCTGCTCCTCATCACTCACTTCTTTTATGAAATCAGGTTTTGGAATGCTTAATCTTGATTGAGGTATGTTCTGACTCCTTGAGAACATATGATATTGTAAATACTTTTCAAGGTTAGGGCAGATGCTAGCTTTTTAGGGGGGTGAGATTAAGAAAATCAAAGACAGGCGGCCCGGTGGCATGAGGCCCTTGAACTCTAGAGAAAGTGATGTCAGAAATAGAGTCCTTGATGGTTTTTCTTCTGCTTCATGGTATTAGTAATTCTCAGTTGTGTCTGACTCTTTGCGACCCCATGGACTGCAGCCCTCTGGGTTCCTCTGTCCATGGGATTCTCCAGGCAAGAATACTGGAGTGGGTTGCCATGCCCTCCTCCAGGGGATCGTCCAGATCCAGGGATCGAACCTGGGTCTCCTGCATTGCAGGCAGGTTCTTTATGGTCTGAGCCACCAGGGAAGAGTTTCCCCTGATTAATTCTTCAGCTTGGCTTTGCTGCCCTAGAGCTGTTTTAGGAGTGGTTTCCCAGGCTTACACCCAACCACTTGGGTACGATGGTGGGCAGTCCACTTTGGTAGCTGCATGGTGTGAACTGATAAGTATTGGGGCCTCAAAGGTAATGTCTCCAATAGGGAAAAAAAAAATATATATATATATATATATATATAAAAGTGCTGCAGGTAATCGATCTCTTATAAGTCATGCTTTTACCCTTGGTCTCTTTGGCAGTTACCCAAATTATAAGACTTGCCACTCATTTCTGCTTAACAGTCTTGCTTTGAAACTCAGGAAGTGCCCCACACGCAGCTTTGTCAACAGAGACTCATTAATGCTGAGCAGACGAAATGTATATGCTTAATTGTTTTTAATGAAATAAGTGCCCAGGGCACCCCCTGCAATTTAATCAGTTTCACAAGGAGGTGACTCACAGCTGCCATCTTCCATTATTCACTTTGGCACTTGCAAGTAGAAAAAGAGGCTTGCTTTTACGAGACACGGGATTTGACCTTTTTGATTTTAAGCCCCGCCCCACCCCAGCCTATTTCCCAAAGTAAAAGGAGGTGGATTAACAGAGGAGGAATGAAGACTCGTGAGATCTTCTTTGTTAGCACCTATTTACTCCCCGTTGGAGAACTGGTGTTTCAAGGAAAACTAAGATGCTGACAAAGGCTTTTAGAGTTCTATTAGAACGTCAGTCAGGCTGTGGGACACTCCTGCTTTACAGGAAAAACTGGAAGCCAGGTCTTTAGAGGGCTCAGAAATGTGTACCCTGGCACCTTCTCTTTAGCTGTGAGAAGACAAGCAATGTCAGCTTAATTGTCAATGAAATCACTGCAGATGGTGACTGCAGCCATGAAATTAAAAGACGCTTACTCCTTGGAAGAAAAGTTATGATTAACCTAGACAGCATATTAAAAAGCAGAAATTACTTTGTCAACAAAGGTCTGTCTAGTCAAGGCTATGGTTTTTCCAGTAGTCATGTATGGATGTGAGAGTTAGACCGTAAAGAAAGCTGAGCGCCGAAGAACTGATGCTTTTGAACTGTGGTGTTGGAGAAGACTCTTGAGAGTCCCTTGGGCCCCAAGAAGATCCAACCAGTCCATTCTAAAGGAAATCACTCCTGGGTGTTCATTGGAAGGACTGATGTTGAAGCTGAAACTCCAATCCTTTGGCCATCTGATGTGAAGAGCTGATTCATTTGAAAAGACCCTGATGCTGGGAAAGATTGAGGGCAGGAGGAGAAGGGGACGGCAGAGGATGAGATGGTTGGATGGCATCACTGACTCAATGGACATGAATTTGAGTAAACTCTGGGAGTTGATGGACAGGGAGGCCTGGCATGTTGCGATTCATGGGGTCGCAAAGAGCCGGACACAA
This sequence comes from Bubalus bubalis, assembly GCF_019923935.1. NCBI lineage: Eukaryota > Metazoa > Chordata > Mammalia > Artiodactyla > Bovidae > Bubalus > Bubalus bubalis. The sequence goes on along the minus strand of NC_059181.1, from coordinate 6,312,990 downwards.
CTGAGCGACTGAACTGAACTGAACCCTACACGTCAGTACCTAAGGCCAGGTTTCCTCCATTTCCTGCCCTTCCTTCATCCCTTTCTCCTTCCCTTCTTTCCTTCATCACTCCCTCCCCCTCCCTTTTCATGTGCTTCACTTAAGAATCCAAAGAACCCTAGCCCTGTTTCAAGATTCTTGATTCTGAGACTTCTCTGGTGGTCCAGTGGTTAAGAATCTGCCTGCCGAGGCAAGGAACCAGGTTCCATTCCAGGTCAGGGAAAGATCCCACAGGCGGCGGAGCAACTAAGCCGGTGAGCTTCAAAAGCTTGTGCTTGGTGACAAAGAGGGACCGCTGCAGTGAGATGCGCACGTCCCGCAACTCGAGAGTAGCCTCCACTTGCTGCAAATAGAGAACGCCTGTGTGCAGTAACGAAGACTGAGTGCAGGAAAAAAACGATGAAATAAAACCTCAGTTCAGTTCAGTTGCTCAGTCGTGTCCGACTCTTTGTGACCCCATGGACTACAGCATGCCAGGCCTCCCTGTCCATCACCAACCCCTGCACTCCACCCAAACTCACGTCCATCGAGTGGGTGAGGCCATCCAACCATCTCATCCTCTGTTATCCCCTTCTCTCGCCTTCAATCTTTCCCAGCTGGGAACGATTGCTGGGAAATAAAGCCTAGATTTATTTTTTAACAAAAAAAGGAGTCTTGACTCTGGGATGGGAAGTTTCAGATGGTGCCCTTTGGTACCATGAGGATATCGGCTTCCCATCAAAATCACCCCTACTTTGGAAGTGTCTCAGACTGCCCAGGAACCAAACTGGATTGCATCTCCCCCACCCAACTCTGCTCCTTTTTCGTCTTGTTTACTAAAATGGGTCCATCCTCCAACTCGCCGTCCCGCCTGACGTCTTTAAATCACTTTTCAGCTCCATCGCAGCCAATACTCATACAGAAAAGAGCAGACATGATATTTTAAGCTCCCTGAAATTTCCACAATGTAAATGCTCTCATGAAACTGGCACCAAATGAAGAAGTGAGACACTATTGGTGCCCTATGAATAATGTTTTCCTCTTTTGAGCTGATTTTTTTTCCCCCAGATCTCATGAACTCTAAACTCTCCCTGTTTCCTCCTAGAACCCTCTTTCCCCTTGGGTTCACCTTCTCATTGGTCTCTCAGTCCCCATCTGTGTCCCTTCCTATCTTTTACCCTGCTCACTGGCAGCCTCAGGCTACAGAACAACCTGAATGTCATCTGTTCCCTGTTCAGAAACCCACTCTTGTTCCCCGGGACTAAGGGGTGAAACGTCTCCTTTCTCATCAAGAATGCAAGGTTCTTGGGGACCAGCCTGCAACCCGTATTTCCAGCTCTGCTCCCCATAGCTTTGCCTCATACAGCTCATGACTGGGCCGAGTGAAAATCCACTGACCTCATGGCTCCAATCCCACGGACAGGGGAGCTGTGGTCCTTAGCATAGCAGAGAGTCGGACACAAGTGAAGTGACTCAGCACGCTTGCGTGATAGAAACAGTAAGAGCCATGACAGCTGACTAGTCATAGATATTCAACACACTCGGGGCCCCTGAAGAAGGTATCACCGATTTTCACCCTCGAAGCAACCTTAGGAGAGACATCCTATTGTCAACCCCCGGAAACTGAGTAACTTAGCCAAAGTCACAGAACTGCATTTAGCCTCAGACGGTCTGACCTTGTGATTGTAAGTGGGACGTATACCAGGGTTTTCCGGGTCTATGATTTTGCCCACTCTGTTCCACTCTGCAGGGCCTGCATCAGCAACTTGTTCTCCAGTCCACAACTGGCTGAGTCTGTAAAGCTCGGCGAGTATACTTCCTCCTCCAATGAACTCTTCTGGTTTCCTTCAACTAGAAGTTGGCTCTGAACATACCAACCATTGTAGCTTCCCTGTGTGACACACATCCTTCATTTAACTCATTGATTTAATGAACGTGGTTGATTCTTACTATTTGTAGTAGTGATGGAAACTCCAAAGTCGCCAGGAACTCTAAATGAGTGGACACTGAACCACTGCTCCTGGGAGACAGACAGAGTTGAGTTCCTGTGAGTCTCTGCTACAATATTTCATCAACGGACCAGTACCTATGCTTCTTTTATGCATGGGCCTTGTTCACACACACCGTATTTAATAAATGCTACTGATTTCATTCACACGGAGCTCGTGGCTGGCACCATAACTCATGCGTGGAGGAAGATCATCAACACACATATTTTCTCCAGAAGGCACTCCACAGCCTTCTCAGGCTTAGGAGACTAGACAGCACTTCTGCATTTGTGAGTGATTTTAAATGGAGATATCATCAGGAAAAAGCACCAACAGGCAAAAAAACAACAACAACAAAAAAAAACCAAAACCAGTGCACTAAATGGGCTGTGAAAAAACCTCAGCTGGCAACAAACACGCTTGTCAAACAGCGAAACATTTTTCACCGTCTAGTATGTGTCTTTGAATGATTGTGAAAGCACCCGGACTATTGATTTCAATAAATAACTCTTATTGAGAATCCACGAGTAATGAGGACAGACTCTATTCATTTCAACCTTGGGTTACTGTTATTGCATGAGTGCCTCTCTTTCCTGAGAAGTTATAATCTCCTCAAGAAGAAGAGCCATGTTTTATTCATCTCTAGGCTTCCCCCACAACAAGCCCAATGCCCTTCTCACTTTACGGGATCAATAAATAATTTATTAAATGAATTAGAAGGAAAAGCAGGAGATAGGTAGTGGCTCAGAGGTTCATGATGTCATTTCGTCACTGTATCTGGCTTTCCTTCAGATATTTTTGGTCAACCGGATGGCCCAGCTCCCCTGGTGGCTCAGATGATAAAGAGTTTGGCCTTCAGTGTGGGAGACCTGGGTTTGATTCCTGGGTGGGGAAGATCCCCTGGAGAAGGAAACGGCAAGCCACTCCAGGATTCTTGCCTGGAAAAATCCCATGGGCGGAGGAGCCTGGCAGTCTACAGCCCATGGAATTTCCAAAGGAAATATGATGGAGTGACTTCACTTTCAGACGGCCTATGCCATCAAGATATCTGCTATGTGTCATGGTCCACCCTCATCGCCTAAAGCATTTCTTCTTATTTTAACAAAACCAAAGGTATCGAGGAGTGAGAGGAAATGAGTATTTTTATCCTTGGAAATGTTCCATCAACGTAAACAAATGCAATGAAATACTTTGGTGATGCTTCCCAGCCCCCTTGTGATGTTTCAGGAAATCATACCACCCACGTGTGGACAGTGGCCCCATGACCCTGTGAAGCGGTGGGGGTGGGGCGGTGGGGTGGGATCGGGGGAGAAAGGAAACAGGCTCTGGACCACAGGTCAGCTTTAGTCCTGACAGCAGCAGGGTTTTCACCAGGCACAATCCTGTGGATTCCCTTCCTCATCATCCCTGGTTAATGCATCCAACTCATGAAAAAGACATTAATGATTTTCTCCTCCTGCTTTTTTTTATCCCCACATAATAAAGTTGGCTTGCCTCTCCTCCCCCACCACCCTTTGCATTTTGAATGGAATGCAAAAACAATGAAGTTGTTGTGTTCAACATCCGTAATCTTTAGCTATGTAAACTTTATATATCAAATCAACATTTTTTTTTTCCATTGCCATGACTGCAAGGAGATCCAACCAGTCCCTCCTAAAGGAAATCAGTCCTGAGCATTCACTGGAAGGATTGATGTTGAAGTTGAAACTCCAATACTTTGGCCACCTGATGCGAAGAGCTGACTCATTTGAAAAGACCCTTATGTTGGGAAAGATTGAGGGCAGAAGGAGAAGGGGACAACAGAGGATGAGATGGTTGGATAGCATCACGGACTCAATGGACATGAGTTTGAGTAAACTCCGGAAGTTGGTGATGGACAGGGAGGCCTGGGGTGCTGTGGTCCATGGGGTTGCAAAGGGTCAGACACGACTGAGCAACTGAACTGAACTGAACCAAACTGAACACTCTATCTCTACAATGATTATATGTGATTTTCCACTGCTACAGGAGACGGGTAATTATTTTACCAAGCAAGAAAAAAAGGCAGCTTTGGGAGCAATTTAAGAATCTGATGATGTTCAAGGTAATATTTTGAGGACAGATTTGTAGCCAGACTTCTCAAAGTTTAAAAACAACGTCCATTCAGGATATTCTATTCGGGGCTTGTGTCAAAGGAGAATCCAATGGAGATGTCTGATTTTCAACTCTTTTGCCCTATTCTTTCTGAATTTTCAAAAACTTCCACATAAGAGAATGTGATTAGGAAAACAGAAACAAATACTACTGCAGATTGTAAGAACCGGCCACGATCCTTCACTGGTTACCTGCATGCATGCCCGTTTGCAATATGACTCTGCAATGACCCCCATCAATAGGTCACATCTATTTTCCCTTCCTTTTGAATCTGGCCTGGCCTTATAACTTGCTTTGGTCAACAGAATGTGATAGCAGGGACAATGTGTGAGTTCCAGGCGTAGACATCAAGAGCCTTATACCCCTATTCCCTCTGTGAAGTCTGTGTAGTCTGTTGGTGGTGGTGGGGGGGAGAGGGGTAAGGGGTAGGGGTCGTGGCAGACCAGGTATGGCAGAGACAAGTCATCTCCTGAGCAGTCAGTCTTCAGTGCCCCTGGAAGCCAACTACAGATTCATGAATGAGCTCAGGTAAGACTGAGTCCAGCCTCTGAGTTCCCTCCAGCTTACGGAATCATGAGCAAAGTAAATGGTGGCTGTTTTCAGTCATTAACTTTTTGGCAATGCTTGTTACGCAGAAAAAGCTGACTGATACAAACATCTGAACAGGGTCTAAAATTTTAATCTAGTGAGCAGACAAGAGTAGTCACCTGAAAATTATTTTCTAGCTACCCCAAAGCAGCAGTTTTTAGAGGAATTTTTAAAATTCTTAATTAAAAACATTTTTGCATTTAGCAATTAGAGTAGTCCTTTGGGGGAGTAGTCAGAATTGTTAACCTTTGCCCTGTCAATAGGAGTCTATGCATGTCTCCTTAGTAGGGAGCAACTGAATTGGGAATACTGAGGAGAAAGAAAAGTGGCCTCTGACAGGGACTTTGATTACTAGGAAATACGACAAAAAAAGCAAGAAAATATCACAACCCCAGACAATGCTACTGTCTCCTAGGATTTACATTCTGTAAGCCAACAGAGAAGAGTGCAGAAGTTCTAGTGGAGGACTTTCCTTCGATAAGAATTGAAAGTCTCCGCTAAGAACCTTTCTATATTGATCAAGCCTCTCTATATCTATCTCTCTAAATAGGTAAGATATATTTCTATACCTTATCTATTTACAAACATTAAGTGAAATATGTGTAGCAAAGCTAATCAGAATGGCTATTAGAGCAAAACCTTTCATGCTGGAACACAGAAAACTCATCTGAGGTTGTTTCTATACCATGAATTACATTAAAATCGTTCTGAGATGTTTGAACCATGTGCCTCCACAGAGACACATTTTGTGCCCAATTACGCTGAAGGTGATCAGTAACTGCTTCCTACAGAAGTGACAGGAGACTGATTGAAACTGGCAGATACAATCGATTTCGAGGAAGCTGGTTCACATCTACTGAATCTGCAGCGTTCGTTCTGTCTTTAATCCGCTCAGAAGACAGCAGTCTGGTCTTCAAAAACCCAGGCAATCTTATGTTCGCCTGTGAAAGCATTTACGTCCATTCTGGGGGTGGGGAAGGGGGTTGGGTGCGCTGAGGTCTCATGATTTTCCTAGTGAGGACTAGAAAACGCGTTCTGCTTTAATTGATGTGCAAGGGAAATTCAAAACGTCTAAGGACAATACATGTGCTCATCAAAGCCCACTACCGTTTCTGTTTTCCTCAGGGTGTGAAGGGAGATGGCATTCCCGTGTCTCCCTTGCAGTTGGACGATGCCAGCTGCCAGTCCTGGGGGATATGGGGGAAGGGGTGAGCTCCAAAGCTGTTGGGCTTCCCTGGTGGCTCAGAATCATTCTTTACGTGGTGGTAAAGAATCTGCCTGCCATGCGGGAGACCCGGGGTTCTTTCCTTAGTTAGGGAAGATCCCCTGGAGAAGGGAATAGCAACCCCCTCCAGCATTCCTGCCTGGGGAATCCCATGGACAGAGAGGAGCCTGGTGGGCTCTGGTCCATGGGGTTGCAAAGAGTCGGACACGACTGAGTGACTAATACTATGGCTGCTATACTCCGGGCTCTGGGAACCCCCATCTGACAGTCCTGCACCCCTCCTGTTAGGCTGTAAAATGCAGATGCTGGCAGACGACCCAGCCCTGAGATGCAAGAGGTCAGCATCCAGAAACGATGACCCTGTATGCAAGAGGGCAAAAGAGACACAGATGTAAAGAACAGACTTTTGGACTGTGTGGGAGAAGGCGAGGGTGGGATGATGTGTGAGAACAGCATTGAAACATGTATACTACCATATGTGAAATAGACCAGAGCAAGTTCGATGCATGAAGCTGGGCACTCAAAGCCAGTGCTCTGGGACAACCCAGAGGGATGAGGTAGGGAAGGAGGTGGGACGGGGGTTTGGGATGGGGGGAGACATGTACACCTGTGGCTGATTCATGCTGCTCTATGGCAAAAACCACCACAATATTGTAAAGTAATTAGCCTCCTATCAAAATAAATGTAAGTGCAAGTTGCTGACTCCAGGGAGTATACAGTCCATGGCATTCTCCAAACTAGAATACTGGAGTGGGCAGCCTTTCCTTTCTCCAAGGGTATCTTCCCAGCCCAGGGATCGAAACCAGGTCTCCTGCATTGCAGGGAGATTCTTTACCAGCTGAGCCACAGGGGAAGCTCAAGAATACGAACGGATAGCCTATCCCTTCTCCAGGGGATCATCCTGACCCAGGAATTGAACTGGGGTCTCCTGCATTGCAGGCAGATTCTTTACCAACTGAGCTATCAGGGAAGCCCAATAATAATAATAATAGAAACATCAGCGTCCTTACGTGCCTTTGTGAAGCACAACCTCCCCTCACCCACTCCAGAGACTCAGTAACTGGCTTGTCTGGTGATGCTCACTGGGCTGGATTAGTGGTCTTCTTTGCCCCGGTGGTTCTCTACAGGCGATGCACGTTTCTACGGGGTGCCTTCCCGCAGCTCCATTCACGTTCCAGTTGATTAACCGGTCCCTTAGAAATCTTCCCGCTGGGTGTTTCATCACCTAGCCTCCTCCTTGGCACGCATGGGTTAATGGGAGTGACTCAGGTCCTTTTACGCTGGTCTTGCAATTTCTCCGCAGCCCTGGAAGTCGGCTCTTTTCGGCAGCTGTCCTTGGTTGACACTCCCCCTGCATCTTCAGATCCTTATGAGAAGTGACTCTGCGTGCGGAGACACCCAGCCGGTGCAGGCCTGGGCGTAGTGGAGAGCCTGGGGCCAAACCAAGCCACACAAAACCCCATCTGCCTGACCTTCAATTGGTTGACTCTGTGTGTCTTTCTTATCCCAAGGATCTCCAAAGAGTCCTTTGCTTTCAGCAGCACGCCCTCAAATCAAACAAAGGTTTCTGAGTAGAAAGAATAGCAGAGATGTTGCCGTTTTTGCTCACGTAGTCTGAGGTGAGATGAGGTGTTTCGCTCAGTCATGTCCGACTCTTTGTGACCCCACAGATTGTAGGCCACCAGGCTCCTCTGTTCATGGGATTCCCAGGCAAGAATACTGGAGTGGGTTGCCATTCCCTTCTCCAGGGGATCTGCCCAACCCAGGGATCGAGCCCGGGTCTCTTGCATGGCAGGCCGATGCTTTACCACTGAACCACCAGGGAAGCTATGTAGCTTATCCAATGAAAATTCAGGGTTGATGCTGAAGCTCCAATACTTTGGCCACCTGATGCAAAGAGCTGACTCACTGGAAAAGACCGACGCTGGGAAAGATTGAGGGCAGGAAGAAAAGGGGACGACAGAGGATGCGATGGTCGGACAGCATCACCGACTCAATGGACTTGAGATTGAGCAAACTCCGGGTGATGGTGAAGGGCAGGGAAGCCTGGTGTGCTGCAGTCCACAGGGTCTCAGAGTCAGACACGACGTGGCGACTGAACAACAACCTGTCGGGAGTGTTCCTGCAGAATCCTCTGACCTTTCCTCTTTGCTGACTCATAGTAACACTGGGGGAACAAGAAACCGGTGGGGATAAGAGAGACGAAAGCCCAGCCACTCTGCAACTCTGGGAAAGAGTCAAGTTTGTTCCTGCAAGTCTTTGTTTGCTTGGTTCAAAGCTTTGTCCCACTAGACCCTCCAGGCCAGGAGATCTTCAGCTAGCGGGTGGGATGGAGACATAAGGGGATCCCCTCCAGGAAGTGTGTGGGTTACAAAGAGTCTGTGGGGACCCCAAAGTCTTGAGGGACTTCACATGCTGAAACGCTGGCTCCTGTGATGCATGCAGTAGGTTTCGCTTCCTGCAGTCTTCCCCGAAACACTTGCCAGCTTGCCGACCGTTATCACCATGCTGCACGATTTATGAAAGCTTCTCAGAAGCTAACTGAGTAATCTTTTTATTTGCTTCCTATTTTACCCTAAACTTTTTTTTTTTTCTTTCCTTTCGCATCTAGGACTCCTGGGGTATTTTTTACAATGTTTCCGTAGTTTAAATGGAACAACTCATCTCCTGAGGCAAAAAAAAAATGTTTTTTTCAGGGAAAGAATACAAAGTTTTGCCAGATGGGATCCTTCCAGAAACAAATGGGCTGCTACAAAGAAGACCAACTCCTTCTCCCGAGTGTCGTGGAGATAAGGGATAGACGTCTGGGAGAAGAGATATGACGGGAAGATCTTGTTGTAGATGCTCAGAGATGGAGGCTGATGTCCACTCTGGTCCAGTGCAAATTAATCAACCCTATCCCCCCAAACCAGTCCATCCTAAAGGAGATCAGTCCTGAATATTCATTTGAAGGACTGATGTTGAAGCTGAAACTCTAATCCTTTGGCCACCTGATGGGAAGAGCTGACTCATTGGAAAAGACCCTGATGCTGGGAAAGATCGAAGGCAGGAGAAGAAGGGGACAACAGAGAATGAGATGGTTGGATGGCATCACCCACTCAATGGACATGAGTTTGAGTAAACTCTGGGAGTTGGTGATGGACAGGGAGGCCTGGTGTGCTTCAGTCTTTTGGGGTCGCAAAGAGTCCAACATGACTGAGAGACTGAATTGAACTGAACTGATCCCCCCATGTACAGAGAGTGCATCGTGTTTAAGAAAGATTCTATCAGGCTTTCCTGGTGGTCCAGTGGTTCAGAATCCACCTGGTCATGCCAGGGGACATTGGTTCGATCTCTGCTTCAGGAAGATTCCAAGGACAAACTATTGAGCCCATGTGCTGCAAGCAGAGAGTAGCCTGAGCAATGAAGACCCAGTGCAGTCAATATGAAATACAAATAATTCCCCAATCTGGAGGATTTCTGTCTCAAGAATATAACGAAAACATCCTACAGGTGGGAGGATTTCTTCAAGTGAAGAAAAGGGTGAAGTCACTCAGTCGTGTCCGATGCTTTGCGACCCCACGGAGTGCAGCCCGCTGGGCTCCTCTGTCCATGAGGATTCTCTAGGCAAGGATACTGGAGTCGGCAGCCATGCCCTTCTCCAGGGGAATCTTCCCGACCCAGGGATCGAACCCAGGTCTCCCCCATTGCTGGCAGACTCTTTACTGTCTGAGCCACCGGGGAAGCCCAAGTTAAGAAAGTCACCTGCTAAGAAGACAGGGGTGTGTTTTCCGAGCATCAGATGCCTGCCTTTCGAGTCTTTCCTCCGATCGGACATTGGGATTGTCACCAGGCAGCACACAGAGTGGGTCTGTAGGTTTCACCACCTGGCTCGGGAGATGGAGGAGCTAGACACAGCAGTGTCAGGAGCTTCTGAATGTGTACCTTGAATCCAGTGTGGCTGGAGAGGCCACTCTAGGGCCAGGAGAACCTGGCACCCACGTCCTCAGAATTTTGCTAGTTGAGTCGTTGCTTCTGTGGCATCTCGAGATGCATTTACACACCATGTGTCGGTGGCCTGGCATTTCCGCCAAGGATGTCTAAGAACCAAGCATGGCAGCAAGAACATGAGAGGGTTCACCCTGCTTCTGGGGGAAGCTTCTGGGACACTCTTGAGAGTCCCTTGGACTGCAAGGAGATCCAACTGGTCCATCCTAAAGGAAATCAGTCCTGGGTGTTCATTGGAAGGACTGATGCTGAGGCTGAAACTCCAATCCTTTGGCCACCTGATGCGAAGAGCTGACTCATTGGAAAAGACCCTGATGCTGGGAAAGATTGAAGGTGGGAGGAGAAGGCGACAACAGAGGATGAGATGTGGTTGGATGGCATCACCCACTTGATGGACGCAAGTTTGAGCAAGCTCCAGGAGTTGGTGTTGGACAGGGAGGCCTGGCATGCTTCGGTTCATGGGGTTGCAAAGAGTCGGACACGACAGAGCGACTGAACTGAACTGAGTGCTGTTCACGATTGCCTGGGGCCTGAGACAGCCACGAAGTTCAACTGGGCCAGTGTGTCTTCAAGGGTGGGTGTGTCAGCCACCTGGGGTGTCAGTCACAAAGGCAGATGCCCGGGATGTCAGCCTTGGAGCTGTGGCCCTCGGGGCTGGGCAGATTTCTGCGAAAGGTCTCTCTGCCAAGGAACCCTGGCTGACAAGTGACAGCTTCCGGTGACAATCCTTTACGACCATGCTTTCCAACTTAACCTGCACTGCGGAGGCCAACGCCGGGCAAGTGACTTCAAGACCTTTTGAGCAAGGGACAACCTGAGTTCTGTGAAATGTACATATTCTGCCCAAAACAGATCCTCACTTCTTTTTGTGGATGTTTTGCAAATTAGTCGAGAAATATACGGCGAACTAGAAAAATCAGGAAACTGATTAAAAAAAAAAATGTGCACTGCATGTTTTCCCTGTACAGACACTAATGCTGTGAAAAAGAAATTTGGTGACTGAGAAAAGCCAAAGAGTTTGAAATGCTAATTCTGATAGAATGCATTATTTGGGCACCGGGTTATTGCATCACCTTGTGATTGGGAAAATGTCTTCTTTATTTCTTTCCTTAGCTAGGTAAAAGACTGACTGATGTTGGGCTTCCCTGGTGGCTCAGATGGTAAAGAATCTGCGTGCAATGCAGGAGACCCAGGTTCGATCCCTGGGTTGTGAAGATCCCCTAGGGGAGGGCACGGCAACCCACTGCAGTATTCTTGCCTGGAGAATCCCATGGACAGAGGAGCCTGGCGGGCTACAGTCCATCATGGGGTCACAAAGAGTCGGACACCACTGAGCGACTAACACTTTCACTTTCACTTAGGGGTGAGCAGGCTCAGATTCAGTGTTGTGTGACTCTTCGGTGGCACAAGATCCCCATGGTTGGATTTGGCCCTGGCTTGGGTTATAACAGGACTGTCATGTTGAAAGCTGGAACAGTTGTATCTCTTGAGTGTGCATTTTTGAAGGTCGAGTCTGAGGATCATACTGCACACAGCTGGGGCTGGGAGTCTCGCCAGAACCACCTCTCTGCAGGCCCCTTCTCTGCCCCTGGTCCAGGGCCGCTGCCCAGCTCTGCCTTGGGACGCGGGGCAGCACTTGAGGTCAGCAGACACGTGTCCCACTTGGTAGCCCGGCACCCGTGACGATCTGCCTCTAACTGGCCGTGCCCAAGGAAGTGTGACCTTGAAAAAGACCAAGGCAGGTCAAGAGAGACTGCAGAACTGAGCAAACGTCCTCTCTCTGGCTTTTGAACACAGGCCCCTGTGTTCCCATTCCACGCCAAGCCCCACGCCATCATGCAGCAGGTATCTGTGTAAGTCTCACACGCACTTGTCTTTGCCCAGCAGTGTACTGCGTGCAGGCCCAGGAAAGGGAAAGAGGGTGACTCATTTCCCTGCAAACCATCCAGGAGGGAAGAATCTGCCGGCCAGGGTCTCCTCTGAAATCCCTAACAGGGTTCTAGAAATGCTGCAAACTTCTCAAAACTCCAGTGATGCTCTGCTTCTTCTGACAGACTCCTCCTGGTTATCGGCTTTCCCTGCTACAGACCTGTCTAGACTCTTGAGAGTCCCTTGGACAGCAAGGAGATCCAACCAGTCCATCCTAAAGGAGATCAGTCCTGAATATTCACTGGACGGACTGATGCTGAAGCTCCAATCCTTTGGCCACCTGATGCCAAGAACTAACTTATTGGAGAAGACCCTGATGCTGGGAAAAGACTGAAGGTGGGAGGAGAAGGGGATGACAGAGGATGAGATGGTTGGATGGCATCACCGACTTGACAGACATGCATTTGAGCAAGCTCCAGGAGTTGGTGATGGACAGGGAGGCCTGGCGTGCTGTGGTCCATGGGATAGCAAAGACTCGGACACAACTGAGGGACTGGACAACAACAAAAGCCCTGTGCAGAGATGAGATCAGATAGTTTGGAGGCTGAAGGCAATGAATCATGCAGAAGTGACAAATTGTTCCCGAACCCGCCCCATCTCGATTCAGGTAGGTCTTCCAGTGTTGGAGGCTGCGTGAAGGCAAGCTTTTGAGAGGGAAGGGGGTCTCGAGACGCCCAGAGATAAGACCCTGCAGAGGCCTGGCTGGAAGGCAGAAGATGGAACTCAGGAGGCGCCCTGGGCCCATCGGCGGCCTCTGTTGGACGCCCGCAAAGCACGTGCCTGAGGCTTAGCGGTCGAGTCACAGGTGGTGGGGCCCAGCCTCCACTGACCTCACTGAACGCACTGCCTCCCACTGAATTCTGCGTCTATTCTGAGTCATTCTTCCAGCGGGTCTGCTCTGGCTTCTCCTCTTCATGGTCCTGGGAGAACAGGTGTGGGAGGATAACCAGGGAGCGGTCTTTCAGAAGAAGCAGAGCATCAGAGGAGTTTTTTTTTTTTTTAAGTTTGTAATGTTTCTAGAACCACGTTAGGGGTTTCAGAGGAGACCCTGGCCTGTGGATTCTTCCCTCCTGAAAGAAAAACCTGCCCAAAACCCAACGTGCACGCAGCAGGATCCAGTCCCAAATGCCAACACTGCCAGAGTTGATATAAATGAAAAAAAAAAAAAAAAAAAACACTTATCAGGGAGTGCTCCTGAATTCCATCCCAAGTCCCCTAGCAATAATCTAGCATTATTTTTTCCCTGGAAGAAGGCTCCATGACTCAGCATTCAGAATATTAACTGACAGGAAAATGCCTCCCCAAAGAAAAACTCTGGAGTACTCCGAGTGCTTCCAAGGGGAGCAAAATGAAGAAACGCAGTGGTGCATTGGGAAGCAACAAAGTTGAGAAAAGGGGTGGGTGGGATTGGAGCTCCCACCTTGGCTGCCCATGGCAATGTCTAGGCATTAAAATTTTTTTTTTTGACTGCCCTGGATGGCTTCCCTGATTTCTGTTCCCCAGTGAAGGACTGAATCTGGCCCCCTGACTCTGATAGCTTGAAATCCAAACCACTAGGGCACCTGAGAACTTTCCTTTTAAAAACATTCCCCCTCCCCTTTGGATCTCTAAAGAAAGTGAAAGCCACTCAGTCATATCCGACTCTTTGCGCCCCCTTGGACTACACAGTCCAGGAAACTTTCCAGGCCAGAATACCAGAGTGGGTAGCCTTTCCCTTCTCCAGGGAATCTTACCGACCCAGGGATAGAACCCAGATCTCCCGAATTTCAGGTGGATTCTTCACACGCTGAGCCACCAGGGAAGCCCTCCAAGTAACTTTAAAAAAATTCCGATGGGTGGACCACATCCCAGACCTAAGGAACCCAAATCCCTGGGGCGGCTTTCTAGCCGTAGTGTTTTTGAAGAGCAGGGAATATGTGATTTTGGAGCAGGGGGTGAGTGGAGGCCCACAAGGTGCCACACGGATGGTTCCTGAGTTCTAAAGTGAGAAGAAAGGAGAGCTAGGGCAGGGCTGGTGAGGAGGAGCTCTGCAAAGGAGTAGAAAGTTGAGGCTTCCATAGTAGTTCAGCTGGTAAAGCATCCACCTGCAATGCAGGAGACCCGGGTTTGATCCTTGGGTCGGGAAGATCCCCTGGAGAAGGAAATGGCAATGCACTCCAGTATTCTTGCCTGGAGAATCCCATGGACAGAGGAACCTGGCGGGCTACAGACCATGGGGTTGCAAAGAGTCGGACACGACTGAGGGACTAACACTCACACAGAAGGCCGGGGAAGGAAGGGGGAGCCCCCTGGGGCGAGGCCCGAGGGGGATGCGAGCGGAGAAGCCATCTGGTAGGAGGCGGGACCAGGACGGGATGCCCACTTATGACTGCCAAGGTGCACAGAGGTGGGGTCGTCAGGCCCGGGTCCCTCCTCTGGGTGTGACCAGGTGTGGGCAGAGTAGGTCTCCGTTTCTGGAACACCGCGACCTGCAGCTAAAGGAAGCGACCTCGGGCCCACATAACAAAGACCCACACTCCCCTGGGGACCAAGGCACTGGTGGAGGAAGCTGGTTCAGCTGGGTGGCTTGAATGGGGTTCACCGGGGTGCCATGCTGTTTTTACACAAGTGAGGATGAGTCAAAGCCAAAGTGTCGGTCACTCAAGCCAAGTCCGACTCGTTGAGACCCCCATGGACTGTAGACCTTGCCAGGCTCCTCTGTCTGTGGGATTTCTCCGGGCAAGAATACTGTGGAGTGGGTTGCCGATTCCTCCTCCAGGGGGTCTTCCCCACCCAGGGATCAAATCCGCGTCTCTTATGTTTCCTGCACTGGCTGGTAAATTTCTTTACCAATAGTATCACGGGGGAAGACCCAGGTCTGTGTCAGGGGTGCCTTTTCACCTACAGTGCCTGAGAAAATTGCATTATACTAGTGCGTTTAAAAAGGTAGTTGTATTGAGATACAATTTACATGCCATAGGGCTTCCCTGCTGGCTCAGATGGTAAAGAATCCGCCTGCAATGCGAGAGACCTGGGTTCAGTCCCTGGGTTGGGAAGATCCCCTGGAGAAGGGAAAGGCTACCCACTCCAGGATTCTGGCCTGGAGAATTCCATGGACTGTATAGTCTATGGGGTTGCAAAGAGCTGGACACGACTGAGGGTCTTTTGCTTCACTTCACTTTATACCATAAAATTCACCCACTGTAAAATGTAGAAATCAGTGTTATTTCTCAGTCTACTTTGATGTGTCTTTAATTTTAAATTTATTTGTTTATTTATTTTTGGCTGTTCCGGGGTCTTCGTTGCTACGTACAGGCTTTCTCTAGTTGTGGAGTTTTCTCTGGTTGAGGCAATTTCTCTAGTTGGGTTACTCTCTAGTTGCAGTGCTCAGGATTTTCTTGGCAGTGACTTCTCTTGGAGCAGAGCACAGGCTCCAAGGCACACAGGCTTCAGTAGCTGTGGTACATGGGCCTTGCTGTCTCTTGGCACATAAGAGCTTCCCGGTTCAGGGATCAAACCTGTGTCCCCTGCTCTGGCGCTTGGATTCTTCACCACTGGGGCACCAGGGAAGCGCTTTCAGTGTATATTGTTTTTTAAATATTTATTTTATGTATTTATTTGGCTGTGCTGAGTCTTCACTGCAGCACACGGAATCAATCTTTGCTGCAATGTGCCATCTCTCAGTTGCAGCAATGTGGATCCAGTTCCCCAGCAAGGGATGAAACCCAGTCCCCTGCGTTGAGCGCATGGAGGAACTTAGCCACTGGACCACCCGGGAAGTCCCAGTTTCAGTGTATTTTGAATTGTGCAACCATAACTCCACATCTAGTTTCAGACGATTTTCATCACCCCCAACAGAGCTGAAAACCACCTAGAGCTGTCCCCTCCTGGAGCTGACAACCACCATTTGGCTACCTCCTGTCTCTGTAGGTTAATCCATCCTGGACATTTCACAGAAATGGCCTCAAACGACAGTCAGCCTTTGGTGTCCCCGAACAACATGGTTGGATGACATTACCGACTCAGTGGACATGAGTTTGAGCAAACTCCGGGAGTTGGCGATGGACAGGGAGGCCTGGCGTGCTGCAGTCCATGGGGTCCCAAAGAGTCGGATACGACTGACCGACTGAACTGAACTGAACTGATAACGTGTCTGAGCTGCTACTGCTTTGCAGACCCACCAGTACCTCTTTTTCCAGCTGACTCAGATTCTGCTCTGTGGACAGATCACATTCTGTTTATCAACATCTGTTGATGGATATCCGGGGTGTTTCCACTTTTCGACTTCTGTGAACAATGCTGCTGTGAAAACTCACAGAGGGGTTCGTGTGGACGTGTGTCTTCTTTTCTCCAGGTGTTCAGATATGCTTGGTCACGCTGCAACATCGACGTCGTTGACACAAAGAACAGAAAACTCGCTACGTGAGGGTTCTGCGGAGATACAAGGACAGCCCTGGCATGAGTTCTCCACTGCAGAGCAGAAGCTGAGGGCTGGTGCTTTGTGAAATGCAAAGCTCTGTTTCTTTCTCTCATCTCTTCTTTTCACAGTCCACGTCAAACTGTGCTAAAACTCAACTCAGGGATTTGCTCACCAAGTCTGTGTGACGGGCTCCAAAGAGGGACTCATTCCAGTTCATCATCCTGATGTTTGGAGAAGGAAATGGCAACTCACTGCAGTATTCTTGCCATGGAGACTCCCATGGACAGAGGGGCCTGGCGGGCTACAGTCCATGGGGATGCAAAGAGTCAGACACGACTGAGCGAGTGAGCTTAGTAATCTAAGTAACGTGGAGAAAGAAATGGCAACCCACTTTTTGCCTTCTTGCCTGGAGAATCCCATGGACAGAGGGGCCTGGTGGGGTACAGTCCATGGGGTCACAAAGAGCTGGACTCGACTGAGCAACTCAGCACCCTGTGAGGTTTGTCATTAACCAGGGAACACACACACACACACACACACAGATGTCTTTTTGTTGTGGTGCCTCCCTCTCGTACCGCATAACTTGGGGCATTCAAAGTCATTCAATTTACAGGGAAGCAGTCATTTGCACCATGCCCCTAAAATGTGCACCTGTCTATGAACACCAAAAGTGTGTATCTAACAGAATACAACAGAGGCAAACTTTTCACTCCTCACCATGAAGATTTCAGGGTTGCCAGATGTCCCAGAGAGTACGGCAGGCGGTGCTTTTGAACGTTCGCATCCTGGATCCTGCCAAGACTAGGGTATTCAGGTATCTCTGGTTCTCTCCACTCATCTGGCGTGTCCTTTCTACCCCTTTCAGGCCAACCTCTTCTCTCATCTGAGGTCTCCAAGGACAGGAAGCTGCTCTTGGCTCGGAACGGTGGTCCTACTTTTTTTCTACCTTTAACACTGACTGGGCTGGCTGGTTAAGTTGCTGAGTTGTGTCTGACTCCTGAGACCCCGTAGCCCCCCAGGCTCCTCTGTCCATGGGATTTCCCAGAGAAGAGTGCTGGAGTGGGTTGCCACGACCTTCTTCAGGGGATCTTCCTTCTTTGTTAGCGGAGGCACACTAACTGAAACTGCCCATCTTTGCCAGGCAACATAGTAACCATTTGAGCCAGCTTTTACAACGCAAGAGGGCTTCCCTGGAGGCTCAGCTGGTAAAGAATCTGCCTGCAAAGGAAGAAACCTAGGTTCAGTCCCTGGGTTGGGAAGAGCCCCTGGAGAAGGGAACGGATACCCACTGCAGTATTCTGGCCTGGAGCATTCCATTGACTAAATAGTCCTTGGGGTTGCAAAGAGTCAGACGTGACTGAGTGGCTTTCACTTTCACTTTATGACAGAAGGTCCCAGTAAGGAGCCCGGAGCTAATAAGCCACCACCAAGCAGAAGAGTTCGGGAAAGTTCAGAAGGAGACACCGAATGTCAGACCGCCCCCCCCCCCCCCCCCCCCGGATCGTTCTTGCTGGCGTCCACCTTGGATGAGCAATGCGTACACCACCAGGAAGGACCCTGAGTTAGAGCGATTGCCCAGACACAAAACCCAGAAACTAATCCCATCACCATGAAACCCAAGACTGTGAGCCACGTGGCAAAGCAGTCCTCCTGGGTTCCCTTCCCTCATTGCTCTCTGCCCGGGTGCCCCTTTAGAATCTCTTACTTTGTCAGCTCATGTGTCTACTCGGACAATTCATTTCTGAGGGTTAGAGCCCACTTTCAAGGGCCCTGGAAGGGGTTCCCCTTTCTGCAACAGATCCAGGGATTGAACCCAGGCCTCCTGCACTGCAGGTTGATGCTTAACACTGGAGAGCTTCAAACAGGAACCCCACAAACCCAAGGCAAGCAATCTACACAGTTGTCCATGGCAGGGGGAAACTGTATGCTTTTTTTTTTTTTTGCACATAAAAATTTACTTGTATAACTACACTAGGGGGTAATTTAGGAGACTATATTTCTTTACGGTTAAACAAAAAGAATGTTCTGCCCTGCGGGAATGGTTAGTACACTTCTGGCATTTGAAACTGGGGAAGGTGGAATGTTAAAAAGTATGCCTTTGAAAAATATTTAGTGACCTAGAACAAATATTTTTAAGGCTAGGTAATAAAATCAGGATGCCAAGCTATTTAGACAGTGCGCAAGCCCCATTTTATTATTTATCTCCCCTCAACTCCCATGTTTGGATGGACATTTTTTTTTTTTTTTCCTGCAGAGACAAACGACAGGCATGTCATGCATGCAAACATTAACGCCAGCTTCTTCCGGGAATCTATTTTCTTGGACGGAAAGTTGGCTTTGCTTCCACTTATATTAGGAAGAGTAAAGATTATTTAACAGCTACTCTGTAAAGTCACAGCAGAGGGACATAGCCTTCATGGGTGGCTTGAGAATGCACTGAAGTGTCTGTGATAACTTTGGGAAAACTGGGGGTTTAATGGCAGGGCTGGGTAGTAGGGAGCGGTTCTCAAACTGTGTGGCCGGGAACCCCCACCCCTTTGACTTTCAGCAGAAATTCACAGACACTCTCCTGTGTCCACCAACAGAACGGGCAGCCCTAGTCTGTGGGCCTCACTTTTCCTTCATTAGAGTCCCCATCTCTTCTCCCAGGGCTCCCCCTTTACCTCTGGCCCCTCAATCCATCTATCTCCCCATCCTCCCACCTGCCCAACACCCCCAACCCACTGCGGTCCCTTTCCTGTTTACAGTCTGCAGCCCCCAGCCCCTGCCCCGCCCCGAGAGAGCCTAGGATCCCCGGAAAGGAAACTGAGAGCCTGAGAGCCGGAGCAGTGTGTTGGGAGCCTAGGATTTAGAGAGAGCAGGGCCAGGCGGAGATGCAACCAGTCCATCCTAAAGGAGATCAGTCCTGAGTGTTCATTGGAAGGACTGATGCTGAAACTCCAATACTTTGGCCACCTGATGCGAAGAACTGACTCATCGGAAAAGACCCTGATGCTGGGAAAGATTGAGGGCAGGAGGAGAAGGGGACGACAGAGGATGAGATGGTTGGATGGCATCATCGACTCAATGGACATGAGTTTTAAGTAAATTCCGGGAGTTGGTGATGGACATGGAGGGAGGCCGGACACGACTGAGTGGCTGAACTGAACTGAGCTGGACTGACCCGGGCCGGCAGGCGTCGGGGCAGGGGCCGCGAGTGCGCGGCTCTTCGAAGGTCGGCGGTAATTCTTTCCCGGCGGCGCGGGGCGCTGACCTCCCGACAAAGAACCGGTCCGGCCGCCGCCCCTCCCCCGCACCCCGGAGGAGGCCGAGGAGGCCGCGTAACCGGTCCAGACTCCAGACTCGGCCTGCCCCCGCTCCGCCGCGAGGGGCCGGGGCCGCGAACCGGGGGAGGGGAAGGGAGGGGGAGGGGAAGGGGTCGGAGGTGGGAGGGGAGGAGGGAGGAGGGGGAGGGGATCGGAGATGGGAGGAGGGGGAGGGGGAAGGGTGGAAGGTGGGATGGGAGGAGGGAGGGGGAGGCGATCAGAGGCAGGAGGGGGAGGGGAGGGGGAGGGGAAGGGATCGGAGGTGGGAGGGGAGGAGGGGGAGGGGGTCGGGGTCGGAGGTGGGAGGGGAGGAGGGGGAGGGGGAGGGGATCGGAGATGGGAGGAAGAGGAGGGGGAAGGGATGGAAGGTGGGATGGGAGGAGGGAGGGGGAGGCGATCAGAGGCGGGAGGGAAGGGAGGAGGGGAGGGGGAAGGAAGTTAAGGAGAGACGGTGTATGGAAGGCCAAGGACCAGGGCATAAGAAACCCAGTTGCAAGACTCATTAGGATGCAATTGACAATTAAAAAAAAAACAACCCAAAAAAACAAAACCCAGACTGTATAAATTTACAGTTTCCTTTTCAGCTGAAGCAGACAATGTTAAAACACATTAGCTTTTCTGTTTCGGAATGCAAATTAAAACATAGCGGAGCTCTTGGAAGGCTTAATTAAGGGCTTAAGAAAATAAAGGATTTTTAAAACATGCATGTTTGAGGAAGGCAGATTTTAGTCTGGGAGAAATGTGGCTTTTTTTTTTTTTTGAAACTTAAAAAGAAAATTGCTTAATAATAAAACGGCCCAAGCCTTCCTTGAACATAACAGGAAGTCTGCTTTGAAAAAAAAAACAAACCCACTTTTTTTTTTCAAGCAACCACTTGTCCACAGACTGAGAGGGGGTGGCTTTGTGGTGGAGGCTGGGCACCCAGAGACCCCGGAGCTGAACCGCCTCAGGGTCAGTATGTAGGGACCCTCCAAGCTTGCTCAAACCTCAGTGGTAGCACTCCTGAGCCCTTCCCCCTCTGGTTCAGAAAGGACTTTCCTAAATAGCTGCCTGGATCAGCTTTCCCTTCTCTTCCCTACTCCTTTCCTTCAGCCACAAAGCAAAACGAAAAAACCAACCAAACCAGAAGAGCAGCCCCCCACCCACCCCCAAACCCAACCCAACTCACCCCCAACTTTGCATCAGCTGTTGCTCACATTATGTGAATTTTCGTGAGCTATTTTCTGCGCTTTCCTTTCCCTTGAGAGATATTTAAGGCCTTTAAATGCCATTCTGTGCACACATAACTTAAAAAGGTTTGGCACAGGAGCAACACTCAAAGATGTATAGTTCACAATCTGTTACCATCACAGTGAAGCCAGATTCAGTTAAAAAAAAAAAGCTTGGCTGGCTTCTCCAAGCCAGGTTATGCAACTGTCTTAAAATCCTTAATACAGTCTAGGGACTTTTGTGAGATGCAGGCACCCGAGCCAACAGGGAGAAGACAGGATTTGGTTGCCTTGTGTAATTTTTTGAGGGGGGTGAGGTTGGGGGGGAGGGGGCTTGCACATGTTTGGGTTTAGTAAGCTATACTATTTCAGCCCAAGGATTGAGAAATCTCTGGCATTGTAACTGCCTGGGCTTTGCAAATTGGGAACAAGAAGAAGAAGAAGAAAAAAAAGGCATCCTTAGGAACTTGACAGTTTCTGTAGGGTCTCTGCCTTCTGGCAGCAGAATGGTGGTCTCAGCTTCTTCCCAGGTGGCGCTAGTGGTAAAGAATCTGCCCGCCAGTGCAGGAGATGCAAGAGACGCGGGTTCAATCCCTGGGTGGGGAAGATCCCCTGGAGAAGGAAATGGCAGCCCACTCCAGAATTCTTGCCTGGAGAATCCCATGGACAGAGGAGCCTTGAGGGTCTACAGTCCATGGGGTCTCCAAGAGTTAGACGCGACTGAAGCAACTTAGCAGGCACTCAGCTGTTGGGTTAGGGCCCATCCCAGTGCCATCCCAGTGACCTCTGATGCTAGTGACCCTGATGCTGGGAAAGACTGAGGGTGGGAGGAGAAGGGGACGACAGGGGATGAGATAGTTGGATGGAATCACCGACGGGATGGCCGTGAGTTTTTGTGAACTCCAGGAGTTGGTGATGGACAGGGAGGCCTGGCGTGCTGCAGTCCATGGACTCGCAAAGAGTTGGACCCATCTGAGCGACGGAACTAACTGATTGACTAGTGACTTCATTTTAACTTGAAGTGAACTCGCTCAGTCATGTCTGACTCTCTGCGACCCCATGGACTATAGCCCACCAGGTTCCTCCATCCGTGGGATTCTCCAGGCAAAAATACTGGAGTGGGTTGCCATTTCTTTCTCCAGGGGATCTTCCTGAGCCAGGGATCCCGAACCTGGGTCTCCAGCATTGCAGGCAGATTCTTTATCTTGTGAGCCTCCAGGGAAGCTCCACTTTAACTTAATCACCTCTTTAACAACCCCCTTTCGACGTGTACTCACTTTCCGGGCCACTGGGTGGGAGGATTTCAAGGTATAAATTTTGACGGGGTGGACGGGTCACAGCTGAGGTCCTAACAGGACCAAGGGTGGGTGAGCTACAGGAAGACGGGCAGAAGGTGGAGAAGGACTCCTGTCTGTCCTCCCCCCGCCCACCCCGGCCTGGGGGTGCCCTGCACCTTCTGAGCACCTGGGCTGTGTGCCCTGGAGGGAGAGGTGGGTGGGCGAGGGGAGAGACCTGTCCATGGATGCTGGATGGTGCTGGGCAGTCCCTAACTCCCAGACCGGGGCCATGCACCCGTGTGACTGTTGATTTGTGTATCCTCCTTCCTGGGAGAGGACAGACTTTTTTTTTAAAAAGAGATTCCTTTTCTATTCCATCTTCAACACAGCCTCCGTGTTGTTGGAAAACGCTGCTCGGGACGGATGACCCCTGAGTAATTTCTTTTTTTGGCATGAGATGTGTCTTATGAACGTTTGGGTCCCCAGTGTTTGCTAGAGAGCTGGACTTCCGTGGTGGCTCAGATGGTGAAGCGTCTGCCTGCAATGCAGGAGACCCGGGTTTGATCCCTGGGTTGCGAAGATCCCCCTGGAGAAGGAAATGGCAACCCCACTCGAGTATTCTTGCCTGGAGCATCCCATGGACGAAGGAGGCCTGGCAGGCCATGGTCCATGGGGTTGCAAAAAGAGTCGGACGCAACTGAGCGACTTCACTTTCTGGGCAGCCTCGGAGGGAGCTTCAGGTTTATCAGTGGAATAATCATGTGGGTTTTCAAGATGCGATGTTAATCATTGTTGATTGTGTGTGACAGAAACCACAGAGCCTTTTGTTGTGCAATGATCAGTGGTAATTATTGAAAAGAGACAGCGTTTTCTCATTATTGGTCGCTTTCGCTGGAAAGAAGTATCCCCGCTGTGAATGCTGTGATGTTGCCGGTTTCCGCAAGCAGTTCTCAGGAAGATGTCCTGAGGCTACAGTGTGTTGCAGCGTCTGTTTCAGTTGCTGCTGCTGTTCAGTGGTTGTCACGTCCGCCTCTTCGGGACCCCATGGACTGCAGCACGCCAGGCCTCCCTGTCCATCACCAACTCCCGGAGCTTACTCAAACTCATGTCCATTGAGTCAGTGATGCCATCCAACCATCTCATCCTCTGTTGCCCCCTTCTCCTCCTGCCTTCAATCTTTCCCAGCATCAGGGTCTTCAACAGCGAGGCAGCTCTTCACATCAGGTGGTCAAATTATTGGAGCTTCAGACTCAGCCATCAGTCCTTCCAGTGAATATTCAGGGTTGATTTCCTTTAGGATTGACTGGTTTGATCTCCTTGCTGTGCAAGGGACTCTCAAGAGTCCTCTCCAGGACTACAGTTCGAAAGCATCCGTTTCAGAGGACCTTATTAACAGTTGACTCCAGCGCAAGTTGATTCCAGCTCAGGGGTGGCTGGAAAGAATGGGTGATCTTGTGATGGTGGTGGTCATTTAGTCGCTGGGTCGTGTCCAGCTCTTTGCAACCCCGTGGACTGTAGCCCTGTCAGGCTCCTCTGTCCATGGGATTCTCCAGGCAAGAACACTTGGAGTGGGTTGCCATTTCCTCCTCCACGGGAATCTTCCTCCCCGGGCACCATCGAACCAGGGTCTCCCACATTGCAGCAGATTCTCTACCAACTGAGCCACCAGGGAAGCCCTTGTGGAGCTTGAGATGCTTTTGAATACTCGCATCAGCCTTGCAGTTCAGCCTTGGCAGAGAAGCCAGAAGCAGAGAGGACTCAGTGAAACACATCCATCCTTCTGGGGGGACATTCTCGCTGGTGATTATCTTGGAATGGTCAGCCACTGGCTCGGTCACTGGTAGACAGCTTGTCTTCTGCTTTGCGGGGTGGGGGTGGCGGATCCATGTTGTCCTGGACAATTGGTGACTCCCCTTTGTACAGGTCTCGGCAGCGTGGCGAGTTCTGTTGTCCTCCGAGGCTCTGGGGCCGAAGTTGCTGGTCACTGGGCAAGGCTGTGGGGTGGCTGGGACTATCCCGTGGCCTGGGCAGACTTGCCAAGCAGAACACTTCTAATCAGCTGCACCACATGAGCACTCTCCCACTGTTGACAAGTGGCCAGCGATTACGTAACTGGGCTCATGCCGAGCTGTGAGCCAAAGTTCCATTAGGTAATTAACGGCAGGCCAAAGTTTGGGGGGAAATGGCCTCACTCACTCACTCTTTCAGTCCCTCCAGGCTCCTCCGTCTGTGGAATCTCCCAGATAAGAATACGGGAGTGTGTTCCCATCTACTATTCAAGGAGATCTTCCCCACCCAGGGATCAAACCCGCATCTCTTGTGCATTAGCGGGCATATTCTTTACCAGGAGCACCACCTGGGATGTTCCTTCAGTCCCTTTGACTGTTGTTTGGTTGCTAAGCCATGTCCGACTCTTGAGTGACTGTAACCCACCATGGGATTTTCCAGGCAGGAATCCTGGACTGGGTTGCCATTTCTTTCTCTGCTTCCTGCTAAATCCTTGGGTCTTTTCCGGTGTATTTTGTTTTTATTTTATTTCCCTTTGCTCTTTATTTGGAGAGGGCAGGAAAGGAAGTGAGGTCTTTGAAGTACAGGAGTAGGAAATGAGAGGAAAAGCCTGCATGGTGGTAGCACCAGAGAAAGGTGGACACAGAGGACACAGGTGGGTTTTGTCTGCTCCTGTGTCGACTCCGCGTCTCGGGGTCAAAAGGAGTCAAGTTTTCTTTAAGGAACATCCGACAGTCACTCTCAAATCCTGTGCTATATGGAAACCAGGCCTGGCCAAACAACATTTCAAATTCCTCGGCTATAGCGACTGGTCAGGAAAGAGTCTGTGACTCTTGATGTAGAGACAGCTGGAGGTGGGCTTTTGCCCGCATTTCTAACCACCCCCCGCCAAAAAAAAAAATGAGTTTGTTTATAAATCCATCTTTATCAGTACTTGAGACTGAGGACGACACTGAGGCCCTGAAGAACATGGAGTCAAGGAGTGGAGAGAGAAATACATAGTGTTTCGGCACGTGGACTTTGTCAAGCCTGAAGGCCACACATGAACTATCCACTTCCCTTTTTTTAAGCACAATTTGATGTGTGTTGGCTAAGGCTTGCCATTGTGAAAAAAAAATATCCTGGTTTATTAGAATACTAACCTCTTTTTTTTTTTCTTTTTGTAGAGAATTACAATGATAGTTGGCTTCCCTGGTGGTTCATCTGGTAAAGAATCTGCCTGCAATGCAGGCGACCTGGGTTCAATCCCTGGGTTGGGAAGATCCCCTGGAGAAGGGAAAGGCTACCCACTCTAGTATTCTTGGGCTTCCCTGGTGGCTCAGCTGATAAAGAGTCAGCCTGCAATGCGAGAGACCTGTGTTCGATCCCTGGGTCGGGAAGATCCCCCGGAGAAGTGAAATGCTACCCAGTCCAGGATTCCGGCCTGGAGAATCCCATGGACTGTATAGTCTATGGGGTCACAAAGAGTCGGACACGACTGAGTGACTTTCACTTTTCACTCTAAAATGATAGTGAATGCTATTCAGAGTCACAGAGATTCCTTCTTCTTCTTTTTTTTTTTTCTTTCACTAGGATGTATTATCTACGGACATAAAAATGCCTCCGAGATACGTATATTTTACTGAATAACAGAAATAGGTACAATTAGGGAATTCCCTGGTGCTCTAGTGGTTAGGACTCTGAGGGTTTCACTGCTGAGGGCACAGGTTCAATCCCTGGTCGGGGAAACTGAGATCCCACAAGCCGTGTGACCCACTCCACCTGCCAAAAACAAAAACAAAAATTCATGAAGGACAACACTGTTACCACCACCGCTCTTTCCCCACCAGATGTTACCAGTCTTTTGACTGGGGGGACCATCATCTCTGTAGTGTTACTCCGTCTGCAACCCTTATCCAGGATGCATTTTGCATTCATGTATCATACTGCCTGTACCTTGCAGATCCTGCGTGTATCTATCGCTCAAGGGTCAGCTGGAGGCTCCTCTCTGCCTAGCTATATATAGCTCATTCACTCAACTGCTTTCAGAGCCTTCTGCAGATGACAGGGCCACAATGTATCCATTAGGGAGGTGTTTTTTTTTTTTTTTTTTTTTTGGTACCTGATGTTTATAGTAGAGAATTTATTGAAGTCAATCAGTCCAACAGAGCTCCTATTGGAAACACACTGAAACCGGACGTACCGCTCTTGACGGAAGCCATCTGTGGTCCTTGGTCCCCATCCAAGCTGGCGATGGCTGTTGTCAGACAAATTGCACAACCGGGTGATTTCAGGTTACCCTGGATCACAGTCTTCCACCCCGAGCTGGGCCCTCCCAAGAGCGATGCTGTGAGCCCCTGTGTGGCTTTCCGGTCCGACCCCCAGCCCCCACTGCTGGCCCCCAGCCCCTGCTGAACTCACCCCCAAGCGGATGACAGTGTCAGCAGGTAGAAAGCCACTCATTTGTTACCTCGGCCATGCTGACGCTCACCTTCATCCACATATATCATCCCCACCATCTCTGGGTCCAGTTGCCTTTCCTTCTCTGGTAACACCTCCCCGCTGTGCCCTCTCTCCTACTGGGTAGCTCCATCCTTGGTTCCCACTCCCCACCCTGAGGTTGACGATGTCTGTGAACGGACGTTGCTTTGATAACCTCACCTTCAGCATCCCTGCCCCACTCATGGGTCTTTTCAGTTCTCATCTGGATTATTGTTAAAAAGCGAGAAACGTCATTTTGCCGACAAAGGTCCATACGGTCAAAGCTAGGGTTCTTCCAGTCGTCATGTATGGATGTGAAAGTTGGACCATAAAGAAGGCTGAGTGCCGAAAAATTGATGCTTTGGAACTGTGGTGTTGGAGAAGACTCTTGAGAGTCCCTTGGACTGCAAGGAGATCCAACCAGTCAATCCTAAAGGAAATCAGTCCTGAATGTTCATTGGAAGGACTGATGCTGAAGCTGAAACTCCAATCCTTTGGCCACCTGATGCGAAGAACTGACTCACTGGAAAAGACCCTGATGCTGGGAAAGATTGAAGGCGAGAGGAAAAGGGGGTGACAGAGGATGAGATGGTAGGATGGCATCACTGACTTGATGCACATGAGTTTTAGCCAGCTCCAGGAGTTGGTGATGGACAGGGAAGCTTGCGTGCTGCCGTCTGTGGGGTCACAAAGAGTCGGACACGACTGAGCGACTGAATTGAACTGAAAGAGTTGGATGCGACTGAACAACTGATGCTTTCCCTTTCACGTACCCTGCTACATGCCTCCTTGCTGAAAATCATTCAGTGGTACCCCGAGTCTGTTCTGGGTATGACCTACGCCCCTCGGCCTGGACCACTTTCCCTAGGCTCTGCAGTCTTACCTGCTCTACTGATAACCCGCGTTCCTGCCCCTTTCTGAGTCCTCCCCCCCAACCCCTGCCCCCACGTCTTACTAAGTCTCTGTTCTGCAACGCCCTCCTTCCCTGTGAACTCCTTGACGTCTCTCCAGGTCCACAGAGTGCCACGTGCAGACCCAGAACTAACAGAGCCCACAGCTGAAAGCCATCCCCAAAGCCAGCTGTCTGTACGGCTGACGGGAAACGTGTGAAATTTTATATGGAATATTTAAAGTCAAAATACAGCTACACGTAAGCTACTTGTTATTGACCAAACAACTGCAGTAGGGAAAAAAAAACTTCATTAAAGACTTTGATTGCTTATGAAAATATCAACTGCAATTTCCCATTACACACAGAAACAATTGATGACTATCAACAGAGAAGGGGAGATTCGAGGGTGGCTGTGGAATTCGAAGATGTAACTGGTTATTATGGTAATATCGACATGAAATTCTGGTTGCCTGTACCGCAGGGCGAAATAACTGGACCGTGATGTGAATGGTCTAGCTGATCCTGGATTTTCATAGCGTATTTAAATTACAGCCCCGTTCACATGTAGGACAAAATGGGCAATTGGACCAAAAAAATGTCCTTAGTATGGGGAACAATTTCAGGTCATGGAGGAAAAGCACATTTGGCATCTGGTAGGTGCCAGGAATGTAGGAACAGGACCCACCATCAAAACTATGTAATAGATGACATTTTATGGCTATTTGGTTTTATTCCATTTTTGTATCTCTATTTTGAATTTTTTTTAATTGTAGTAAAATGTACAGAACCCCAATTTTACCATTTTCACCGTCTCTTAACAGTACAGTTCGGAGGCACTAAGTACTTTAGCAGTGATTTTATTTCACCTTCTTGAGGAATTCAAGAATGGATATAGCATAACTTAAAACTGCCTTGAAACTGCAGACACTTTAACCTATGAGAGAAAGAAGTCTTTATGTCCAATAACACATTTGAGAATTTGATGGACTATTTTCTTGATGTCCTCCTGGTAGAGAGAAGAAAAAAACTAGTTTGTAGTTCTAAGGACAAGGTGCAGGCTTTTTTTTTTTTTTTTCAGGGCATTTTTTGTGCTTCCTATTTTGGAATGAACTTTCTGGCTTGTTGGATAAAAGAATCTCAAGATAAAGTGGGCAAGATGTCAGGAAAATAAGACTGAATCGTGGTACCCATCCAGACGGAGAGCCTGTGAGAACTTGATGAGTGTCTGTGGAATTCTGGACACCTTTCAAGTCCTCCTGGTGCCTTCACTTGTTACTGTGGCTAAGAAGTTGAAATAGCAAGTGGAGCCCTGAGCACTGCAGATGAGGGTGGAGTTATTTCAGTCTTCTCCTGGATTCTGATGTTCATTTGGACCCAGTAACGTGCACGCAATTGAAAAAAAAAAAAAAAAGAGTTTGTTCCAACGGAAGGACGGCCCTCGTTCTTCACTGCTGCTGCTGCTAAGTCGCTTCAGTCGTGTCCGACTCTGTGCGACCCCATAGACGGCAGCCCACCAGGCTTCCCTGTTCCTGGGATTCTCCAGGCAAGAATACTGGAGTGGGTTGCCATTTCCGTCTCCTTCTGCACAGAAACATCTTTTTTGAGTGATCATTAAATAATGGAGCGCTGAAGTGCTCTGAATCTTGAGCTCAGCAAGTAAATTAATTTGAAAAAAAAAAAAAATAGCACAAAGGTTCTCTGTTCCTTCTGTGAGAAAGTTTCTGTCGAACGATTTTTCATGATGAGCAAAAAGAAAAAAAGATTGCATTAATTGCGGGTGTCCCTAGATCATTTTCTCCTTCGTTTTTGGGCTTTACTCCTCCTCCTCGTTCGAAGTGTTGTAGACAGCTTTGATCATGCTGCCGTTGCCAAGTGATTCATCCTTCTGCTGAATCCCCCTACCACCGAACAGAAAGGTCCTCTTGCTCAGCGTCACACAATTTGATGTTCATCCTGGGCTTTGAACTACCTCGCTATGAGAGAACAATTGGGAATTTTCCGACTAGAGGAAACAACACTGGGCTTGGTTTCTGCAGCTTGGATTTTTATATGAATTTCCAGACAGCTCTCAAGTTCTAAAGACGACTCGGGTCATCTCACGACGCGTTTCCTAATCGTGAACCCGTTCCCTAATCGTGAACCCGTCCCCTAATCGTGAACCCGTCAATGCTTCTAAGAAGGGCTGTCCTCCTTTGCCCGGAAGTCGCAAGGAGACCGTCAATGTGTCTTTCTCCCCGAACAGGAGTAAGAAAAGTTACTTGTAGTCCACTTTTATCATGTCTCTTCATTTGTGCGGACTCTTTCTTCTTTAAAAAAAAAAAAAAATCTTTCTTTATTTGACTGAACCAGGTCTCAGTTGCAGCACCAGGTGGGATCTTTAATTATGGTAGGAGAAGTCTTAGCTGTAGCACGTGGTATCTAGTTCCCTGACCAGGGATCGAACTCTGGTCCCCTGCATTAAGAACACGGAGTAGTAGTCACTGGAGCACTAGGGAAGTCCTTGTTTCTAGCGCCTTAGTGGGAAAACACACACTTTTTTTTTTTAAAAAAGGAAAACCTTCTTGAAAGGAAGCTTGCTTCTGCGTTTCAACGTGACCACTTCCTGGTTGGTGATGTCACGTCCTGGTTGGTGATGTCACGTCCTGGTTGGTGATGTCACGTCCTGGTTGGTGATGTCACTTCCTGGTTGGTGATGTCACGGCGGACCCTTGCTGAAGGGCTGCAGCCTGACCTCTGGTGTGACCCCTGGGAGCTCTTGGGCGTCCTGAATGTAGCTTTAACTGATTTCCCAGGCCAGTGAGCGTGTGCATACCAGCGATTTGCAGAATCAATGAAAAATAACGAGTTAAGGCAACCAAGCGGAGTGGAAAGCGTCCTACAGAGCACCCGCCTTTTCCTGCCTCCCACTTGCATTTTTAACAAACAGGATTCAGGGGTGGATAAAGTCCAGGACACCCAGTTACTTTTGCATTTTGGACGCACAGAGAATGATGTTTTTAATATTACATCCATCCCAAAGAGGGCTTCCCTGGTGCTCAGACGGTAGAGAATCCACCTGCAATGCAGGAGACCTGGGTTGGATCCCTGGGTTTGGAAGATCCCAGGGCCTGGCAATCCACTCCAGTATTCCTCCCTGGAAAATCCCAGCCAAAAACTCACTCTTTATCTCCATTCTGCCTCTCACTTATCACACCTTTTAGACCTACAGGCCCCAATGTGGTAGCCGATGGGCACAAGTGACTAGCAAGCTACTCAACTGTGGCTCGTCTCAGTGGTTACGTGAGTTTGACTTCTAAGGCTTCATATGAAGAAAAATAAAAAGACCCCAGGTTTCTGACTTTAACGTGAAGGAAAAAAAAAGTTTCCCATTAATAACTTTGTGCTGTGCTGTGCTTAGTGGCTCAGTCGTGTCTGACTCTTTGTGACTCCATGGAGCGTAGCCTGCCAGGCTCCTCCATCCATGGGATTCTCCAGGCAAGAATACCGGAATGGTTTGCCATTTCCTTCTCCAGGGAATCTTCCCGATGCAGGGATTGAACCCAGGTCTCCCACATTGCAGGCAGATTCTTTACCATCTGAGCCACCAAAGTAACTTTAGTATTAGGTCATATGTTGAAATCATACTATTTCGTCATCTACTGAGCTAAAATGCATTGTTAGAATTGTTTCTTTTTAATTTTTAATAGGGCTACTAAATCATTTAGAATTACATATGTGGTTTGTGTTATATTTCTGTTAGATCACAAGGCTTTAAAGCAGGGATGGGCAGACATTTTTTGGTTAAGGGCTAGAGAGTGACTCTTGTGGGCTCATGATGGACAGGATCTCTGCTGAAAATTCTCAACTTGGCCCTGTAGCCTCTGAGAACAATATAATACAAATAGGTGTAGCTGAGTGCCAATAAAACTGTATTTGTAACAATAGGCAAGGCTACTTTGGCCCAAGGGAGTAGTCTGCTGACTTCTGCTTGAGACACCTAGGGGTTTTATTTGTATTTTTAAGTGGAATATCTCCATGACTCTTCCCTGGAGAAGGAAATGGCAACCCACTCCAGTATTCTTGCCTGGAGCATCCCGTGGACAGAGGAGCCTGGTGGGCTATGGTTCACGGGGGTCACAAAGAATCGGACACGACTGAGCGACCAAACCACCATCTCCATGACTCAGTCCTATGACTTGGACAGAGGGAGAAAATATTTGTTAAGTGGACAATTTACCTTTCCCAAAGGTGGTTAGAGTACTAAATATGAAATGGCTGACAGTTTATTGATTTTTTTTTTAAGTGAAGGAGAGGAAAAACCACAGATATGGTGACTCTTGTGGTTGGGGGGGGGCCGGGGTGGGGGGAGGTCTTGTGTCAATGCCTCCTGGATTCTCCCCCAGGGAAGTTCAGGTGGTCTGTCCTTTATTCTGCAGAGGCAGCGAGGGCTTGTTGTTGCTGTTGCTGTCTAGTCACAAGTTGCGTCCAACTCTCCGAGACCCCATGGACTGTATAGCCCGCCAGGCTCCTCCGTCCATGGGACTCTCCAGGCAAGAATCCTGCAGTGGGTTGTCATTGCCTTCTCCAGGGGATCTTCCCCACCCAGGGATCGAACCTGGGTCTCCTGCATTGGCAGGCAGATTCTTTACCAGCTGAGCCGCCACGGAAGTCCCAAGGAGGACTAAGAATTTTGTCCCAGATGCCGCAAGAGCGTTAGGGCATACGCTTCACCCACAGTCCACGTGAGACACTGCAAATCTATCTGACAGATGGTAAAGGCATGAAACACCAGAAATGGGGGCTGTCACGCTGATAAAGCCAAAGAAATTTTTTTTTTTTTACAAAGAGCTGCACAAGTAGTAAATCCCGTTTTCTCACCCAATTAAAATGTTTTATCTAGTGAAAGTCTGGCATGAGGTAACTTTCTAAGAACTGGCTTCCCCATGATTGGGAAATACCCTGAAATGTACAAGCTTTCGGGATCACATTAAAAAAAAAAAAAAAAAAACCACCACTGACAGGCGCAGATATACTATGGGGAGGTGAAGCGGGGTGAGAGCGATCCGTTGCAATTGGTCCATAAACGAGATTCTTTATATATTTCTTTTACTGCCAAGGTGGAGGGGTGGGCGGTGCTGTGAAGGGGTGGGCGGTGCTTAGAAGTAGTTCTGGAATTAAATATTCATCTGCGAAAGGGTAAGCCCAAGACATTTATAAATCAGTTTGATATATCACCTGTATGTCATGCTCTCCTTTTCAGCGCTGAGGGAACCTGGAATTAATTTCTGTTCTTTTTGGTTTTCTAGTATGTGAATGGGGCCAAGGTGTCAGTTCTTAACTTGAATTTCCATTTCCATGGTTATTTTCTCTTTAGGCACTGCCGGGGAAATGTGATTTCGCTGCAATGGCAGTGCTGGCTTAAGTAGCCCGGGGGTCAGGGCGGCGGGGGGACTGCTGTGGGACTAAGTTAGGGGTGGCGATGGGATGCACTTCTCAGCTTGTAAGAGTTGACAACCTTGGGGGAATCCCAGCGAAGGGCTTGCACACGAGTGTCTATTTAGGGGCAGCTCTTGGTTATTTATGTACAGTCGGGAAGGTCCCCTGGAGGAGGAAATGGCAACCCACTCCAGTATTTTTGCCTAGAGAATCCCATGGACAGAGGAGCCTGGCGGGCTACATACCGTCCATGGCGTCGCAGAAAGTCGGACACGACCGAGCGACTAATACTTGGTTTTCATCACTTTGTCGAAAATCTCCTTATTCTCCTGGAAAAGAGAAGTAAGTAAAATTCAGTGGATGCTACTGTGTCTTGGGAACTTAATTTAGGACGTTTACATATTTTATTTCGCTATTGAAATTACACACCGACTAGTAATAAAATGCAAAATCTACAGGCATATAAAGCACAAAATACTTGGCAATATAAATGAATATAACTTTAAAAATATTCCATTTTACGCTCTCACTGAACCATGTATCATTGAAACTACTTTCTGGACTTCCCCAGTGGCCCAGAAGTTAGGATTCCACCTGGCAAGGCACGGGACATAAGTTTTGATCCCTGGTGCTTGATGATCCCACATGCCTCAGAGCAACTTAGCCTGTGTGCCACGACTACTGAAACCCATGAGCTCTAGAGCCCGTGTGTTGCAGCTACTGAGCCTGAAAGCCTAGAGCCCAGGCTCTGAAACAAGTGAAGCCTCCCCAGTGAGAAGCCCTTGTGTTTCAACAAAGAGCACAGCCAAAAATAAACAAGCAAAATTAAAAAAAAAAAGTCCTGCTTTCCAAGTAATATAGATTGAGGCACAAATCATCCATCTGATGATTTCCAAATGATCCGTCTAGTAAGTTCTAAAGTCTTCCTGGATAGCTCGGTTGGTAAAGAATCCACCTGCAATGCAGGAGACCCTGGTTTGATTCCTGGGTCGGGAAGATCCCCTTGGAGAAGGGATAGGCTACCCACTCCAGTATTCTTGGGCTTCTAAGTTCTGAATCATCGGTTGCCTTTTAGAAATTGTCGCTGGGATCTTTTTTTGAGACAGCTGCTACTAACAAAACAATGCCAGGATTTGATAGAGGGAATTGTGGAAAATCCCATGGACAGAGGAGCCTGGTGGGCTGCAGTCCATGGGGTCGCTAAGAGTCGGACACGACTGAGCGACTTCACTTTCACTTCTCACTTTCATGCATTGGAGAAGGAAATGGCAACCCACTCCAGTGTCCTGGCCTGGAGAATCCCAGGGACAGAGGAGTCTGGCAGGCTACAGTCCGTGGGGTCCCAAAGAGTCAGATAGGACTGAGAGACTAATGAGCCACCTGGGAAGTCCCCCTGCAGGAATACTACATACCGAATGCAGGTATTTGGAGGTGGGGCCTTTGACTGCTAATTACACCCTGAGGGTGCAGCCCTCATGAATGGGATTAGCGCCCCTGTAAGACAGACTCTGCAGGGAAACCCACTCCAGTATTCCTGCCTAGAGAATCCCATGGAGAGAGGAGCCTGGTGGGCTACGGTCCATAGGTTTGCAAAGAGTTGGATAGGACTGAAGCAAGTTAGCAAGAGAGACCCTACAGAGATCCCTCTCCTCTCTTGTCAACGTGAGAACACAGGGAGATGTTGCCTTCTATGAATCAGGGAAAAGGCCCTCACCAGACAGCAAATCTGCAGGCACCTTGATCTTGGATGTCTCAGCCTCCAGAACACTGAGAAATACATGTCTGTTGTTTACAAGCTGCCCCGTGTATGGTACTTTGCTAGAGGAGCCCAGAGGGACTTAACCTGAGGGGACTTCCCCTTAAGGGACCCTAATGGGTTCCAGGGACACAGTGTGTGTTTTAGCTGCACTGGGTGTGTTGCCTGCATGCCAATACCAGGGGGCTCACCTGGACAGGTTGCCTCAGCCTTGCCCACATGCCACCATCAAGGCAGCCAGTCCCCAGACCTGCCCCTTGCCCCTCCAATGCAGGGAGTCTCCACGGCACTGGGAGGCCACCAAACATGCTAGGCCACTGACCCCTCTGTCCACTCAGTAGCTGCCAGGGGCTTCCGGTGTCAGCACA
This sequence comes from Bubalus bubalis, assembly GCF_019923935.1. Lineage (NCBI taxonomy): Eukaryota > Metazoa > Chordata > Mammalia > Artiodactyla > Bovidae > Bubalus > Bubalus bubalis. The sequence goes on along the minus strand of NC_059181.1, from coordinate 6,278,035 downwards.
GAATGTACTTCTGGAGCCTTTAAAAAGTCTGAGATCCACTTAAGAATCCTGCCCTGCATTTGGCTACAACTTCACTCAGTTCAGTTCAGCCACTCAGTCGTGTCCGACTCTTTGCGACCCCATGGACTGCAGCACGCCAGGCCTCCCTGTCCATCACCAACTTCCGGAGTTTACTCAAACTCATGACCATTGAGTCGGTGATGCCATCCAACCCTCTCATCTTCTGTCATCCCCTTCTCCCGCCTTCAAGCTTTCCCACCATCAGGGTCTTTTCCAATGAGTCAGTTCTTCGCATCAGGTGGACAAAATATTGGAGTTTCAGTTTCAGCATCAGTCCTTCCGATGAATACTCAGGACAGATTTCCTTTAGGATGGACTGGCTGGATCTTCTTGCAGCCCAGGGACTCTCAAGAGTCTTCTCCAACACCACAGTTCCAAAGCACTGTTACAAAGCATGACTTTGTAATCTCTTTTAATCTGGAACAGTCTGCCTTTAGTTTGACATTGTTGAAGACTGCTGGCTTGTAGTCTCCTGCAAGTGTCCCAGGGTCTGTGTCTGTCTGCTCATTTCTGCGTGCTCCACGCTGGCTGGACATTTTTTGGCAAGAACGCTGCAGAGGTGTGACTGTGTCCCTTTCACAATTGTAACAGGAGGATCTGATGCTCAAGATGACCTTGCATTGCTCTGGCTGACCTAGCTTAGTTGGTTAGGGCTGTGCCCACTCAATACCCTTTTGACAAGCGGGCACTTCCTTTCCTGTTTAAGTGATGAGTTAATGGGGGGGGGGCAGATGGGCCAGATTTGGGGAGTCTGAAGATCTGGTCACACCTACCCCCTAACTACTCCTGTTGGAAGTACTGCCTTGATGGTAACAGAATGGTGAATTACTAATTTAATCTTTTCTTTTCTAAATTATGTTTTCATTCGCCCCTACCAGTTTTATTAAGATATGAGTGACGCATTAACATTGTGTGTGAAGTCTTCTACAAATTCTGAGCTGAAAGTCTTCTAAGAGCTTGACTTCTGTACCCCAAATTTTGAGCATCATTATAGACTCATGGGGTTTTTTTTGTAATTGTTGTTGTTATTTTTTTTTTTTCGGTTGTATGTATTATAATCAGCTAGCATTATTGTTATTATTTTTTGCCTACCTTGAGGCTGGCAGGATCTTAGTTCCCTGACAAGGAATTGAACCCCCAGCCCTGAGCACTGAAAGTGTGGACTTGTAACCACTGGACTGCCAGGGGCTTTTTATTATTTTTCGGAGGCTCAAATTGTCCCCAAATTGGCCAGTGGGAGTCCTCTTGGCGTGCGTGCGTGTGCACGTGCTGAGTCACTTCAGTGGTATCTGACTCTTTGTGACCCTATGGACTATATAACCCACCAGGCTCCTCTGTCCATGGGATTCTCTAGGGAAGAATACTGGAGTGGGTTGCTGGGTGCTCCTCCAGGAAATCTTTCCCAAACAAGGGATCGAACCCACATCTCCCAGGTCTATTGCATTGTAGATGGATTCTTCACTGCTGAGCCACCAGGGAAGCCCCCTTTTGGCACCCATCACTATTAAAAGGCAGATTTCCACCCACCCCAAAACCAGCTACACGTGACATGCTTGAAAGAACTACAATACAGACTTGATGTTTTTGATACTACTCTGCTTTGCCACATCTCATGCTTCAGCCAGAATACCCAGCATTTAACTTGTTGAAGATGAATATCTTGGGGAATAATGGCACTGCATGGCATTACTGTGATGCAGTTATACAAATATCACTCCAAAGCTCACCTGACCACAGAGAAATTCTGCGTTGATAAAACATTGTGGTTTACCTATTTAAGTCAAGGCTCAAGTTTGCTGAACATTTTATGACAGCAGAAATTCACTGAAAGTGAAGTGAAAGTCGCTCAATCGTGTCCAACTCTTTGCGACTCCGAGGACCCAGAACACTGGTGTGGGTAGCCTTTCCCTTCTCCAGGGAAATCTTCCCAACCCCAGGGATTGAACCCAGGTCTCCCACATTGCGGGTGGATTCTTTACAAGCTGAGCCACCAGGGAAGCCCAAGAATACTGGAGTGGGTAGCCTATTTCTTCTCCAGTGGATCTTCCCAACCCAGGGATCGAACCAGGGTCTCCTGGATTGCAGGCAGTTTCCGTACCATCTGAGCCCGCAGGGAAGCTCAGAAATTCACTGAGCAACCCCCAAATGTTTACCTCAACATCTAAGACAAAGCCCCTGATGCTACTGCTTTGGGAAGAAAGGTGTTTTAAAAAATTCCTTATTTATGTATTTTTGGCCGTGCTGGGTCTTCACTGCCTCGAGAGCTTTTTGCAACTTGTGGCGTAAAGGCTTTTCATTGTGGTGGCTTCTCTTGCTGTGGAACACAGGCTCTAGGGCTCACGGGCTTCAGTACTTGCAGTGCGTGGGGTCAGCAGCTTGTGGCTCCCGGGCTCCAGAGCACAGGCTCCACAGCTGTGGTGCACGGGCTTAGTTGCTCCTTGGCACGAGCATTCTTCCGGGACCAGGAATTGAACCTGTGTCTCCTGCACTGGCAGGTGGACTCTACCACAGAGCCACCAGGGAAGCCCAGAAAGACATTTTTTTTTTTGGAGAAGTCATAGCAATACACAAATTTCATTTCAATTTGATACAGATACTTCTTGTGGCATTTCTTCTGTGTGTGTGCATTACTCCACTGTAGGTGGTGTGTGTATAGGTGTGTACATGTGTGCACTGCTTCAGTGAAGATAGTATGCATACTTCTGTGTATCCAGTTCAGTTCAGTTGCTCAGTCACATCCGACTGTTTGCGACCCCGTGAACCACAGCACGCCAGGCCTCCCTGTTCATCACCAACTCCCAGAGTCCACCCAAACCCATGTCCATTGAATCGGTGATGCCATCCAACCAGCTCATCCTCTGTCTTCCCCTTCCCCTCCCGCCTTCAATCTTTCCCAGCATCAGGGTCTTTCCAGTGAGTCAGTTCTTCGCATCAGGTGGCCGAAGGATTGAAGCGTCTCACACTCATCTTAGAGCTGGCGTAGAGTGAATCTGGGAAAAATTACTTGCAGCTGGTTCTCGCTGCCTTCTCTTCTGTTTCTGAGCCTGGGGGTGGGAGTGGGTCACCGAGGGACACAAGAGCTGGGTAATGTATTACAGAAATGTGGCCTTCTTGGTGCTTGATGATGATAATAGCAGTGTCATTTAGTGCAGAGTGCGAGCTGTGCTAGAAATATTAAACCTTCTGAGGCAGCCAGGACGTTCCCCTCACTTGCGTGTTAATCAGGCTCAGAAGAGCCGGAGGACCGCTCACTAAGTTAGTGAAATAGCACGAAGAATAATTACAGTGTGTAAAAATAGCCGGAGAACAGAACAGCAGGTCAAAAGAGTTAACATGTGTTGTGCAATCCAGGAAGCCTGTGCAAACTTCCTTTTCTTTCCAAAGATCCTCCGTGGCGTCTTTCCCCGGGTTTCCGCCGTATCTGTGAGGGGAGCTTGCGAGCTGGTGCAGTCAGTGACGACCCCAGGGACTCACAAAGCAGCATCTGTCTCGCTCTTGCAGCATGTCACTGCAAGTTGGCCCGAGGCCCCTGCTGCTGAAGCCACGTGGGGACCAAGGTGGAGATGAGGAGGGTGGAGGAAAATGACAGCCTTGCCATCAAGTCTCCCCCTGACATGTTACGTTTCTCATCTTCGTGGGGGAGACATGTCACGTGGCCAGACCCAAGTTCAGCTGGGTGGGGTGTTTAATCCTTCCCCATGGCAAAGAGATGGGGAGACAATGGAAACAGTGACAGACTTTATTTTCCTGGGCTCCAAAATCACTGCAGATGGTGACTGCAGCCATGAAATGAAAAGACACTTGCTCCTTGGAAGAAAAACTATGACCAACCTAGACAGTATATTCAAAAGCAGAGACATGACTGCCGACAAAGGTCCGTCTAGTCAAAGCTGTGTTTTTTTGAGTAGTCACGTATGGATGTGAGAGTTGGACTATAAAGAAAGGTGAGCGACAAAGAATTGGTGGTTTTAAACTGTGGTGTAGGAGGAGACTCTGGAGAGTCTCTTGGACTGCAAGGAGATCCAACCAGTCCATCCTAAAGGAGATCAGTCCTGAATATTCATTGGAAGGACTGATGCTGAAGCTGAAACTCCAATACTTTGCCCACCTGCTGCAAAGAGATGAGTCATTAGAAAAGACCCTGATGCTGGGAAAGATTGAAGGTGGGAGGAGATGGGGACAACAGAGAATGAGATGGTTGCATGCCATTACTGACTCAATGGACTTGAGTTTGAGCAAGCTCCGGGACACGGTGATGGACAGGGAAGCCTGGTGTGCTGCAGTCCATGGGGTCACAAAGACTCAAGATACGACTGAGTGACTGAGCAACAACAACAGCAAGGAAGGTCCTGGAGTAGTGGTGAGCACGACTGCACATACCACACTAGTCATCAGGATCTAATACACTCAAGTGCTCAAAATATATGATTTCGTCATGCTAACGGCAGGCCTGTTCAGCCCAGGCTAGTAATCAATACCCCGTATTTAAGGCCTGCTAAGAGGTCAAACATAAAATGCTCTAAATCACGACATCGCCCTTCCCTTTGCTCAGTTTCTCCTTTTGAGGGATCAAATAGCTTGGAATCCTTTGACTATATCTTAATGTTTGGGCTTCCCTGGTGGCTCAGATGGTAAAGAATCTGCCTGCAATGCAGGAGACCTGAGTTCAATCCCTGGGTTGGGGAGGATCCCCTGGAATAGGAAATGGCACCCCACTCCAGGATTCTCGCCTGGGGAAATCCCATGGACAGAAGAGCCTGGTGGGCTATAGTCCATGGTGTTGCAGAGTCAGGCAGGACAGACGTGACAGTCAGGCATGACAGGCACGCATCTTAGTGTCTGGGTCGTAACTATATCACACTTAATTTCTTGTAAGTTTTAATTATTTTTTTAAATGAAGGGGAATACTCTGTAAATATAGAAGTAATAGATTTTCATTGCTAAAAGTGTAGGACCTAAACACTAAAAGCAATAAACTGTTACCCTTCCACCATCCTGAGGTTGAGAATTGCACTGTCAGGAGACACACACACACACACACACACACACACACACACACAGATGCCACTGAATTAAAACAAACGAAACAGCCCATTTTAAAGGAATTTGTACTCCTCCGATTATAACAAAGGTGGAATGCTTTTCCGCCCGATGTTGCGAATCCTATGTGTTTATTCTCCTATGTTTTCCTGTTCTTGTCTGTGTAGGGCTGTGTAGAAGTGAACACAGGATGTTCACCTCTATGAAGACAACAGAAACGTCATTCCAAATTGCACTGGAGACAGAGAGCATCCGGTCGGGTAAGTCAGTCAGGACAGAGGTGCGCAGCTGGTCTCTGCAGCAGCTGGAATCGAGGCTTTGAAGCCACCGGTTGTCACGGACATGGCTCATCCATCACCTCTGCTTCCCTTCTGAGGCAGCAGTCTGCTCTCGCACCCGAGCCGCTGGCCCTGCTCAGCAGTGGACACAGAGGCCAGCGTGTCCCAGGCTTAGGTCGTTAGCTATGCCACCAGGGCGGATTCCATCCGACCCAGGGGCCTGACTTGGTCCTTAAGGGCACCTTCGGGAGCAACCAGTGACGGGTGCCTTGTGCTGCGTGCGTGCTCAGTCGTGTCTGACTCTTTGTAACCCCAGGGACCGTAGCCCGCCTGGCTCCACTGTCCGTGGGATTCTCCAGGCAAGAACACTGGAGTGGGTTGCTATTCCTTCCTCCAGGGGATCTTCCCAGCCCAGGGATCAAACCCCGGTCTTCTGCATGGCAGACAGATTCTTTACTGTCTTAGCCAGCAGGGGTCAGGGCCTTGTGTTTACTCTTAAGAGATGCTGCCAAGTGCCCTTCAAAATAGACCCCACCCCACCCCTCCTAATTGATCAGGGCTCAAGGACACTTCCTTCAAGTATCCTCATTAACTGGATATAACTCGCTGTTTCACTCATTCCCCCCCCTCCCAAACCAGTATTTCAGTATTCAGTTTCAAATACTGAAACCAGTATTTCATTATATTTTTAATTTCTCTATTCACTAGTTAGGTTGAACATCTCTTCTCTCTTTCTCAGCTCTGTTTCCTGCTCTGTATAGAGGCGATTTGTCTCTGCTCCTTTTTTAGTCTGTTCTGTTGAACTGTCAGCTGACTTTCCCAGAGATTTGGGACAGTTCTTTAGATATGGAGCACATTAATCCCTTTGGGGTTTTTTTGGTATGTTTTCCCTTATTATTCTTGTAATTTTAAAGATATTTTAAATTGTGGAAGGATTGATGGTTTTTCCAGTTGTCATGTATGGCTGTGAGAGCTGGCCCATAAAGAAGGCTGAGCACCAAAGAACTGATGCTTTCAAATGGTGGTGCTGGAGAAAACTCTTGAGAGTCCCTTGGGCTGCAGGGAGATCCAACCAGTCCATCCTAAAGGAAATCAGTCCTGAATATTCATTGGAAGGACTGCTGCTGAAGCCGAAACTCCAATCCTTTGGCCACCTGATGTAAAGAGCTGACCTTGATGCTGGGAAAGATTGAAGGCAGGAGGAGAAGGGGACGACAGGGGAGAGGTGGTTGGATGGCATTACTGTCTCAATGGACATGAGTTGGAGCAAACCCTGGGAGACAGTGAAGGACAGGGAAGCCTGGCGTGCTGCAGTTCATGGGGTCACAAAGAGACATGACTGAGCGACTGAACGACAACAACAAAATATGCTAAAATCTATAGATCTCTCCTGTGTGGTTTCTTCTGTTGCTTTTACTCAGAGCAGCTCTTTGCACAGACTTGTATGGCTTCATTGTCAGCATCTAGCATTTTCATCTATCAGGCTGAGTTCTAACTCTGGAGGTCTCTGGTGTCAAGATCAGGGTTTGACAAGCTTTCTCCGAAAAGGGCCCGATTGTAAATATTTTAAGTTTTGAGGGCCATAGGGCTCTGTGGCAACGATTTAAATCTGCTGTGTTGTAGATTTAACCAGGATGCAACCATAGACAACACCTAAATGAACGGGCATGTCTGGTTTCCAATTAAACATTATCATTATTTTACAGAAAGAGGCACCAGAGTATAAGTAGGGCAACCCTTGGACTAGACGGAGGCAAGAGGCAAATCTCCTATTCAGATGGACTACTGAAGCAGACTGGTGTCATTTACTTGGCAAGAAACAGTGAACACAGAGGGGAGCTGTCATTACAGAAGTTTAACAGACCGTACTCGATTAACGGCTTGCTTCACAACAGTGTTTTACATAGTGGACTTGACAAATAACATGGTTACGTGACTGTATGTGGGCTTCCCAGGTGGTGCTAATGGTAAAGAACCCGCCTGCTACTGCAGGAGACGTAAAGAGATGTGGGTTCGATCCCTGGGTCTGGAAGATCCCCTGGAGAAGGAAATGGCAACTCATTCCAGTATTCTTGCCTGGAGAATCCCATGGACAGAGGAGCCTGGAGGGCTACAGTCCATAGACCTGGTTGCAAAGAGTCGGACACGACCAAAGCGACTTAGCACGCATGCAGGTGACTGTGTGAGCCCTTTTTCCTTCTAGGCATTTGGGTCTGAGATTGTTCCATTTGTCAAAACACAAATCAATGACTGCAGTCCAAGGGGCCTGGTACATTTCTCAGGCTGGCTGGCTGAGAGTCTTTTTTTTTTTTGCCAAGAAAAAGAAACACGGATATGGTATATTCTGCTGACCTGGGAAAACTGGTAACTTCAGATGAAGGGGGGATTAGGGGTCGTTTTAGGAAATGAACATCTCCGTGACAATGAATGGAAAGGCATTCACGGAATTCATGAAATGTCCCTGCAAATGCACCCTCTCTGAAAAACTCTGATTGGCTCACTGGGAATGGTTACAAGTAGACTAGACAGCAGGCTGCACTTCTCCTGCCAGCATCATGTCAGGCTCAGGTCCCTTCTAAAGTCTTCTTGGTTGGTCAAGGGAGCCCTGAAGAGTCAATGGTGGTGAGCTTTGGGAACCTCCAGGGGAAGTGTCACCTGGAATATTGCGAACACATGCAGCTGCAGGTCCTGGTCCCTGTTGTCTATAGGAGGGGCGTATGTGTTCAGTGGTTCAGTCGTGTCCGACTCTTTGCAACCCCATGGACTGTAGCCCTCTAGGCTCCTCTGTCCATGGGATTCTCCAGGCAAGAATCCTGGAGTGGGTTGCCATTTCCTCCTCCAGGGGATCTTCCCGACCCAAGGACTGAACCCAGGTCTCCTGCATTGCAGGGGGATTCTTTACCAGCTGAGCCACAAGGGAAGCCCAAGAATCCTGGAGTGGGTTGCCATTTCCTCCTCCAGCGGATCTTCCCGACCAAGGGATTGAACCCGCGTCTCCTGCATTGGGAGGCAGACTCTTTACCTTCTGAGCCACCAGGGAAGCCCCATAGGAGGGTACCATGCAGTCTGCTGGATGAATGAATATATTCCCGGTCCCATGTCTGTCCTTTGTCTGAATCAAACTGTCCAGGGAGTGGTTGCTGGGAACCTGCAGACACAAGAACCCTTTGTGACCCTTCTGAGGTGTCCTTGCCATCTGAGAGGCCCTCAGACAAGGTCTCATGTCCCACAGTGAGTCTTATGTCCAGGGCAAAGATTGTTGGGGATATTTATGCCTCATTCTACAAAATGACTCAGTGTAAAAAGTGACCGTGTGTTTTCAACTTAACTCCATCTTCCTTGCTCGGTTGCTACAACCGTATTGAAATTCTGTGTCTAAAATGTTCTGGCGGTTACTAAGACCAGGACTGTGACTAAAATTAACTCTGATGGTCCATGTTCTCTTTATGTTACTCCTCATCTCTCTTGGTCCTATTAACCTCGTTACTTTCAGAAAAAAAAAATACAACAAAAGAAACACAAAACAATCAAGCAACAATAAACAATTTTTTTTAATTGGCTTTTTTTTTTTTTTAAGAACGAAAATTCTGCGCCACTATCCGTGATAACACCAGGCTTAGGAGAGGGGGAAAATGAATTAGGCGTGACAATTTTTTTTTCCTCTTGCATGACTCTTTTGATCATATTTTCTTAGTAGTATTGGTTCAAAGGGAAATCATAGTGCTTACATGTTGAACAGCACCTCGCATAAATTAAATTGGCCTGGAGTTGTTAAAAGTATTTAGAGACTCTGTTATAACACGACACGCTTTCTTAAATATTTGTGATTTCATCTGTCCTCCTAATTGGGCTCTCAGCTGCTGGAAGGCCGCTCACATCTTATTTGTCCCCCGCCTGGGATGCAATCTGTACCTTCACGTAGTATCCTCTGAAGGCCTGATGCTGGTGGGGAGGAATGAACATCTTCATGGAAAATTCCAGCTCATCTGCACATCAGCTACCTTTGATTGAAAAGCACGTCTCTCCCACTCAGAGAGGAAAGCTGTTCTCTATTCTACATCTTAAAAAAAAAAAAAAATCCAGAGGCTAAAGTTTGACTGTAGGACTTTCAGACAACCCTCATTTCCACAGTGCAGTAACACCCCCATGTCACTCTGCTTACCTCACACTTGGGTGTTTGAATGCCAGCTGATGAGAGCTCATTTTAAACTCTCCTGCTTTCAAAACATTTTTTTTTTCTTTTTTCTTGAAAGAGTTCCCTTTCTGGATCCCAACAGTTTGATTTCTCTTTCAATTCCGGTGGGCTGACAGCCTCAGAGATGTTTTGCTTGTGCCATTACTTAGGGAAGGGGATGAAACGATCAGATCTTATTTACCAGTCTCTGTCTGATAAAGATGGCTTTGCCATAAAAGAAGCAAACGATAAAAAAACTAGAAGTACAAGACACTGGGTCTTAAAGTCATCCCGCTAAATAAAATGAAAAGAGCTCAGTTCTGGACTGCTGACTCGGGACACAGCCAGCTAGCTGCACATGACTTTGTCGAGGACAGAGGTAAGGAGCAGAAGTCCTGGTGAATTTTTCAAGTGAGTGTGTAAGATAATCTTCAAGAGTCAAGTTTAAAATTCCCTGCTTAACTTTTTGTAACCCTTCTGGCCGTTATGTAACCTGACTTTTCTGTTGTACAAATACCATTAGCAAGTCCTTCTTCCAACAATACAAATACCTCTCTTACCCTGATAAAATCTCGTTTTAAGTAAGTTGAAGGGACTACAGGCTTTCCCCGCTCCCTGCCCAGAGTACTTTTTTTTCTGCTTTACCTTTTTCTTATTTGCTTATCAAGGTACAGGTTGCATGCGGTAAAATTCTTTCTTTCTTAAGTGTGCAGTCCAGAAATCTTCAAAGTATATACAGGCTGTGGGTCCAAACTGGCCTGCAGATTGTTTTGTAAATAAAGCTTTATTGGAATACGGCCACTCCTACTCATTTACGTATTGTCAATGGCTGCTTTTGTGCAGCAAGGGCAGACCTGAGTAGTTGCTACAGTCTTGGTCTGCAAAGGCAAATACAATTGCTCTCCTGAACTTTACATAAAATCTACAATCTTGGCTGAAAAAAAAAAGTGAGTCACTCAGTCGTGTCCAATTCTTTGCAATCTCATGGACAATCTTGGCTACAGTTCTACAAATTTTGACCAATTAACAGTCATGTAACCACCACGATTAAGAGTTTAAAATTTTTCATTGCTCTTAAAAATTAAGGAAATTAAACTATTTCAAGATAATGCTGTGAGAGTGCTGCACTCAATATGCCAGTAAATTTGGAAAACTCAGCAGTGGCCACAGGACTGGAAAAGGTCAGTTTTCATTCCAATCCCAAAGAAAGATAATGCCAAAGAATGCTCAAACTACTGATCAGTTGCACTCATCTCACACGCTAGCAAAGTAATGCTCAAAATTCTCCAAGCCAGGCTTCAACAGTACGTGAACTGTGAACTTCCAGATGTTCAAGCTGAATTTAGAAAAGGCAGAGGAACCAGAGATCAAATTTCCAACATCCGTTGGATCATAGAAAAGCAAGAGAGTTCCAGAAAAACATCTACTTCTGCTTTATTGACTATGCCACAGCCTTTGACTGTGTGGATCACAACAAACTGTGGAACATTCTTAAAGAGATGGGAATACCAGACCACCTGACCTGCCTCCTAAGAAATCTGTATGTATGCTTATCAAGAAGCAACAGTTAGAACTGGACATGGAACAGCAGACTGGTTCCAAATTGGGAAAGCAGTATGTCAAGGCTGTATGTTGTCACCCTGCTTATTTAACTTCTATGCAGAGTACATCATGAGAAACGCTGGGCTGGAAGAAGCACCAGCAGGAATCATGGTTGATGGGAGAAATATCAATAACCTCAGATATGCAGGTGACACCACCCTTATGGCAGAAAGGGAAGAAGAAAGTGAAAGAGGAGAGTGAAAAAACTGGCTTAAAACTCAACGTTTAAAAAACTAAGATCATGACATCTGGTCCCATCACTTCATGGCAAATAGATGGAGAAACAATGGAAACAGTGAGAGACTTTATTTTCCTGGGCTCCAAAATCATTGCATATGGTGACTGCAGCCATGAAATTAAAAGATGCTTGCTCCTTGGAAGGAAAGCATGACCAATCTAGACAGCATATTAAAAAGCAGAGACAGTACTTTGCCAACAAAAGTCCATCTAGTCAAGGCTATGGTATTTCCAGTAGTCATGTATGGATGTGAGAGTTGGACTATAAAGAAAGCTGAGTGCTGAAGAATTGATGCTTTTGAACTGTGGTGTTGGAGAAGACTCTTGAGAGTCCCTTGGACTGCAAGGAGATCCAACCAGTCCATCCTAAAGGAGATCAGTCCTGAATATTCATTGGAAGGACAGATGCTGAAGTTAAAAGTCCAATACTCTGGCATCCCAATGGGAAGAGCTGACTCATTTGAAAAGACCCTGATGCTGGGAAAGATTGAAGGTGGGAGGAGAAGGGGATGACAGAGGAGGAGAAGGGGATGACAGAGGATGAGATGGTTGGATGGCATCACTGATGTGATGGACATGAGTTTGAGCAAGCTCCACGAGTTGGTGATGGACAGGGAAGCCTTGGGTGCTGCAGTCTGTGGGGTCACAAAGAGTTGGACACGACTGAACTGACAATTTTCAGTAAGAAGTGATTTTAGAGAAGTAAAATTTTATTGTATATTTAAAACTGCCCTTTAGGGCTTAGACATTTCAAATCCATATGCACACACTATATCATGGATATTTGTGGTTTGTCTTTCCAGCAGGGATTCCCCACTTCTCTCCCTGACAAAACCCTGATTTCCTGTTGAGGAATTTAGCACTCCAGTGTTTTCTCGTCTGACGTGTGGGTGGGCTGGATCCTGGCCGAAGCTTCTTCTGTGCTTGCTGGTCTCAGTGATCCAGGGATGGTTGTAGGACAGAGTCAATGGGATGCAAGGACTCTGGGCAATGGTTTGCCATTGTGGGATGAAAGCAGCCATGCACAACGTGTGAATGAATAGGAGTGGCCATGTTCCAATAAAGCTTTATTTACACAATAAGCAGTGGGCCAGGCTGGACCCTCAGGCTGTATACAGTTGGAAGATTTCTGAACTACACATTAACAAGAGGTGCTGTCTGAAAAGAGACTTCGATCTTGGGCCTGAATGAGGAAGTATCTTGAATGCCTGGCACCCACGGGAGCCCAAGATGGAGGTCTGGTGTGGAAGTGAGACTCAGGCTGGTTGGGCAGAGCTGAGAACTGCACAGAAAAACCAGCTCCTGGTCCTGTTGAGTTTGTGAGCCCAGATTCCAGCCTTGCCTCTCTCTAGACTTAACTGCTGGGTTTCCCAAGTTACGCTAGTGGGAAAGAACCCCTAAGAGACACAGGTTCGATCCCTGGCTCAGGAAGATCCCCTGGTGAAGGGCATGGCAACCCACTTTAGTATTCTTGCCTGGAGAATCCCAAGGAGAGAGGAGCTTGGTGGGTTACAGTCCCTAGGGTCTCGATGAGTCAGACATGACTGATATGACTTAGCACACACAGCACAGACTTATTCCTGGACTGCTCCAGTAAGCTCCTTTGAGTGTGGAAGTTTGTTGGAGAAGGCATCTCTGTTCCTTGTAACTAAATAAGTCTAACTGATGCCCACTGTGTAACACTCAAGGAATGATAAAAACACCTGATATACACACTTATGCTATAGGTGAGCGTTTTATAAGAGAGCTTAGCTTTCTGAAAACAGAACTTACCTCATAATTTCTAATCTGTTAACCGAACTCTCATTCATTCTTTCCTACTATTCTTGCCTACTATTTATTGGAGAAGTGCAGCAAGGCAGGAGCCTGCATAGTGGCCAAAATGGACACTCTTTATTTTGAGGAAGTGCATGGTCCAATGGGTTTATAGCTCCAAACTGCAAAGGTACACTAGTTCATAAGCCCTGAGTGCAAAGGTCCGTCTGGTCAAAGCTGTGGTTTTTCCAGGAGTCACATATGGGTGTGAGAGTTGGACTATAAAGAAAGCTGAGTGCCAAAGAATTGATGCTTTTGAACGGTGGTGTTGGAGAAGACTCTTGAGAGTGCCTTGGACTGCAAGGGACTGCAAGGGACTCCAACTAGTCCATCCTAAAGGAAATAAGTCCTGAATATTCATTGGAAGGACTGATGCTGAAGCTGAAATTCCAATCCTTTGGCCACCTGATGCAAAGAGCTGACTCATTTGAAAAGACCCTGATGCTGGGAAAGCTTGTGGGCAGGAGGAGAAGGGGACGACAGAGGATGAGATGGTTGGATGGCATCACCGACTCAATGGACATGAGTTTGAGTAAACTCTGGGAGTTGGTGATGGACAGGGAAGTCTGGCATGCTGCGGTCCATGAGGTCGCAAAGAGTCGGACACGACTGAGCGACTGAACTGAACTGAACTGAGTTCTATGAAGAAGGATGAAAGAGGGGAAGGCAAGATTTCACAGAGATGGCAGAAGACAAAAGGTAAGATGTCATAGAGGTGACAGAGAAGGTCTTGTTGAGAAGGCAACCCTGGAGTGGAGGTCTGACCTGCAGAGTCCCAGGGCCTTCTCACTGTAAATGTGGCAAAGCACACTGATGACCATGTCTCCAGCTTTGCCAGGCAGAGGCTACTGCATTCAGGCTTTCTCTAGTTTTGGCTAGTGGGGGCTACTTTTCATTGGGGCGTGCAGGCTTCTCATCGTGGTGGCTTCTTTGACTGCAGGCCACGGGCTCTGGAGCACACAGGCTGCAGTATTTGTAGCTCAAGGACCCAGTTGCTTCACAGCATGTGGGATCGTACTGGACCAGGGCTCGAACCTGTGTCCCCCGCGTCGGCAGGTGGGTTCCCAACCACTAGACCACCAGGCAAGCCCACTACCTGATTACTTTTTTACAGCTGAATAATGTTGCATTGAAAGGATATGACACCTTTTGTTCAGAGGATGGACATTTGGACATTTTAGCCACCAGGAACAGTCATTGGTGAGTTTTTCTATGGACTTGCTCATTCAGTTTTCTTGGGTAAATACAAGAAGTGGAACTGCTGAGCTGAAAAGAGGTCTGCAACTGGGTGAGACTGGGCCTTTGTTCAAAAGGAAGTACCTGGTCCAAATACATTCTCTCTTTATAGCAAGGAAAGTGAAAAGGAAAGTGAAGTCACTCAGTCATGTCCAACTCTGTGACCCCATGGACTGTAGCCCACCAGGCTCCTCCATCCATGGGATTTTCCAGGCAAGAATACTGGAGTGGGTTGCCATTTCCTTCTCCAGGAGATCTTCCTGACCCAGGGATTGAATCTGGGTCTCCCACATTGTAGGCAGATGCTTTATCATCTGAGCCACCAGGGAAGTCATAGCTTCACATTATGTTGAGGGCTGCAGCTTGCACCATTTTGTAAAGGACAGAGACATAAATGATAAATAACAGTATATAAAATATTACAATCTACCACCTCAAAAAATATTGCTTATGGAGTTTGGAGAACCAATTATTGATGGCAGTTTTGTTTTGAAAAGAATGCTATGACTAATGTGGTTTTTCTTCCTCATGTTTATATTAAAAGAAAAGCAAAAAAACTATTTTAATTTAAAAAAAAAGGTCCAGAGAGAGAGAGAGAGAGATGGAAGAAGGGAGTGTCTGTGTGACTAAGTTTTTGCTTTTAGTTCTCTCCTTAGAACAGAGATGATGAATATCACTCTTTCTGGGAAATTCTTTCATCCAAGAGTAAAGAATTTTGTAGCTGCTACCCAGTGAGGCATTACAGGTCATCCTGACACAGAGACCTCCGCAGGGAGTGGGAGCTGGGCTGGTTCTTGTCTGTCGCGGACTTGACTTTCCTTACGGAGTCCTCATGGCTCTGAGGAGGTCTGAGAAGAGTCGTTTTGGGGAATACACATGCTTGACATCCTGCTCTGTTTTCCCTCTGGACGTGTGTAAAAATGTCAGACTGCACCCCATCCAACGTCACCCAGCTTCCCCACAGAGCTGTCCGCAACATGCGGAGATTAATCATCGGCAACTGTTTATTTAGACGCAGAGGTCAAGTGCTAAGGAAATCCTCAATCCCCTGACGCTTTTTTTTTTTTCTCGATTCTGCAAGCCAAGGATTCTTTGCCCCTCTTTTCTGCAGAACTGATGAAACCAAACCAACAGGAAAACACAGTGAGAGACCAACTGGTCTGTGGCAGTTATTTGGCAAGAAGGAAAAGAAGTGAAGAACAGATCTTGAAGGAAAGAGGTCTTCACGGATGCCACTTAAGCGGCAGACTCTGTCAATGAAAATCCTCCCTAGTCTGTTCTTAGGTCACAGTGCTGTTGTGCAGTCACTAAGCTGTGTCTGACTCTTGACGACCCCGTGGACTGCAGCACACCAGGCTTCTCTGGCCTCCGCTGTCTCCTGGAGTTTGTTCAAACTACGTCCATTGAGTCAGTGATGCCATCTAACCATCTCATCCTCTGTTGCCCCCTTCTTGCTCTTGCCTTCCATCTTTACCAGCATCGAGGTCTTTTCCAAAGAGCTGGCTCTTTGGATTAAGTGGCCAGAGCATTGGAACTTTAGCTTTAGCATGAGTCCTTCCAATGAATATTGAGGACTCATTTCCTTTAGGATGGACTGGCTGGATCTCCATGCTGTCCAAGGGACTCTCAAGAGTCTTCTCCAGCACCACAGTTCAAAAAGCATCCATTTTTTGGCCTTCACAGTGGGGTCTCATAAATGACTGCTCTAATTTAGGAATCATCCACGAATTCATGTTTTTCTCATCCTCTGTCCTTGTAATTTATGAAAGAATAAACACGTGGATTAGTCAACTGTCATCTGGAAACGGGCAAGCAGGCGTTACCACGGATCTCCTAAATTGTGGATCTAGCACTTTTACATTTGATCTTAGCCAAAAGGCCGAGAAGCGATTGAATCTAGCACTTTTTAAGTGTTTTCATGCATATCACATTTGGTGGGGGGAAGGAGTCTTTTTCTTTTCCCTCGATTATTTCTCATGCCTTTGCCCAGGACAGTTATGGGACTGCAGCAGAATGAAATCATCCCTCTTGTGTGGGGCTGTGGGACTGACTGCCACGAAGAGAATCTTACAGCATGGCCGCTGTGTAGCAACAGCTGCCTGGATGGAAAATTCCGGAGTCTTTTCTGTTGCAATGTTTTCCGTTTTTATACGTGCAAGGAAATGTGTGCTTAACTGAACTCAGCTGTTTGAAAAATTCACAGAAAATATGACATAATACCTGGTCTTTGCCATTTAAGCGATTTTAAGTAAGAGCAGGAGAGATGTGCTCAGTTCAAAGAGTTTATGAAATACATTCATTATTTTGTGACCCTTGTCCTCTCATGAAAGTCGCTTAGTCATGTATGACTCTTTGCAACGCCATGGACTATACAGTCCATGGAATTCTCCAGGCCAGAATACTGGAGTGGGTAGCCTTTCCCTTCTCCAGGGGATCTTCCCAACCCAGGGATCGAACCCATGTCTCAGGCATTGCAGGCAGCTTCTTTACCAGCTGAGCCACCAGGGAAGCCCAAGAATATTGGAGTGGGTAGCCTATCCCCTTCTCCAGCGGATCTTCCCAACCCAAGAATCGAACCGGGGTCTCCTGCATTGCAGGCAGATTCTTTACCAGCTGAGCTATCAGGGAAGCCCCATCTTGCGACTAGTACGGTGCCAAAACTGAGTGAGATTTAAGCAGTAGAATGTTTACATTCTGATTGATACAATGAGACATGTGTGTCAGAAAAAAATATAGTGGTTTTTTTTTTTCAATGATGAGAAAATGCGAGATCACAGTAGGGTACATACTTTCATGGTTTATGAAAGTAACAAGTTTTGAGCCACACTTTGAGGATGGATAAGAGATTAAAAAAAAAAACCACTGGAGAATACATACAGAAAAGTATATATATGTATGTATCTTCAGGGTATATAACGTGCTGACTTTTTACAACTGATCTGATCGGCACAGATCTGATCAGCACACAGATCAAGAAAAGAATGTTTCTGGCACCCTGGAACTCCCTCCACCCCCGTCCCTTTCTGTGACTACCCGTCTCCACTTTTTCGAACAGCATGAATGAACTGTGCTCACCTCTGTACTTACACTGAATGATGTAAAAGGCACCTGTTAGGAAAGTGATGTTGTTTTGTGTCTGGAGGACTCACGATGTGAGACACAAATGTTGTTTGTTTGTTTTTATCGCTGTGTACTATTCTGTGGTATAATATAACCCCATTTTCCCACTTCACTGTCGATGGGATTTCTGCTGTTTCCAGTTCTAGGGAACTTTGAAACAGTGCTGCTTAACTTATTAAAGCGCCTGTCTTTTTGGTGAAAATATGTACATGTTCTTGTTGGGTATGTATTTACCCAGAAGTAGGAAAGTAAATGTATGGATGTGAGAGTTGGACTGTGAAGAAAACTGAGCACTGAAGAATTGATGCTTTTGAACTGTGGTGTTGGACAAGACTCTTGAGAGTCCCTTGGACTGCAAGGAGATCCAACCAGTCCATTCTGAAGGAGATCAGCCCTGGGTGTTCTTTGGAAGGAATGATGCTAAAGCTGAAACTCCAGTACTTTGGCCACCTCATGCGAAGAGTTGACTCATTGGAAAAGACTCTGATGCTGGGAGGGATTGGGGGCAGGAGCAGAAGGGGACGACAGAGGGTGAGATGGCTGGATGGCATCACTGACTCAATGGACGTGAGTCTGGGTGAACTCCGGGAGTTGGTGATAGACAGGGAGGCCTGGCGTGCTGCAATTCATGGGGTTGCAAAGAGTCAGACATGACTGAGCGACTGAACTGAACTGAAGTGAACTGAGGAAAGTAAAAGAAAGTGAAGTCGTTCAGTCATGTCTGACTTTTTGCAACCCTATGGAATGTAGCTTACCAGGCTCCTCTGTCTAGCACCCAGGAGTAGGAGTGGTCCATTTTAGTAGATATGAAAGTGAAAGAGTTAAGTCACTCAGTCATGTCTGACTCTTGGGACCCCATGATGAAGTGTAGGCCACCAGGCTCCTCTGTCCATGTGGATTCTCCAGGCAAGAATACTGGAGTGGGCTGCCATGCCCTCCTCCAGGGGATCTTCCCGACCCAGGGATTGAACCTGGACCTCCTGTACTGCAGGCAAATTCTTTACCGACTGAGCTAGTCGGTAATATTAATTTAATGTTGTATTAAATTTAATATAGTATTAAATAGAATACTATTAAAATTAATTGAATTAAAATTAATAATATTAAATAATTAAAGAATATTTAATATTAAATCAGTGAATAAAACAAAAACTGAACTGAAACTTCAATTCTGTCACCCTGGCCACTTAACGCTGGGGAGCAGCTGCTCTGTTAGCACAGAATGTCTGCTTCCCTGCTGAGAGTCCTAGTGGGGAGTGGACGAGAGGATAAAATGCTGAAGGGAGGGGTGAGGACTGGCTTAAACACACACATGTGCTGTCTGTCGCATCCCGTCTTGGCGGTTACTATAAAAATGTTTGGTCTTTGATAAAAGCTGCAGCTCTGCCGTAGGAACATTATTTGTTCCCGGTTTTTAAGCATTTCAGTCATGTCTCAAAGATGTTTCCTACATTTTGTTTCTTTCACACATTATTATTATAGCTTTTTTTTTTTTTTTCCTGGCTGTGAAATAGAATCTGGGTGGTTAGGCCATTTCCCATAAAGTCAAAAAGCCATCGATCATGACTTAGTACTACATGTTGATTTATGGTTCGTGTGTGAACAAATAACTTGCCCAGAAAAACGCTGTCTGTAACCGAGGCCTCTTGGCCCCCTCTGCAGGGTAGGGTGAGGTCAGCGGCTGGCCTGGCCACTCCTGTCTGAGGGCTTGCTGCCCAAAACCTCCCGTCGGTCTGGGACGGGAAGCGAAAGAACTCATGGAGGAACAAACAAGAAAGATCCTTTTTTTTTTTTTCCTTTTTTTTCATTCATCCTTTAAAGAAAGATCTTTTTGATTAGGAAAGTATTCTTAGATTTTTGCATGCCCTGGAGATTTTTACATGTTGTTGAAAAGCAGTAATATATTCTGCTCTTCAAGGCATTTTCTTTATCAGAATAAAACAAGCTTCTTCCAGTGAATCAGTACAACCATAACTCCAACAGAATCCTCTCTTCCTTCTTAGAACTTACTCCCTTTTGGTTCAGCATAAAATGAAAACAAAACCCCAATGACAGGCTAGTTGTATTGTGTGTGTTTGGTCGTTGATTCATCCAAGAATTTTTGAAGTGAAGTGAAAGTTGACTTTGCTCAGTTGTGTCTGACTCTTTGCGACCCCCATGGACTATACAGTCCGTGGAATTCTCCAGGCCAGAATACTGGAGTGGATAACCTTTCCCTTCTCCAGGGGATCTTCCCAACCCAGGGATCAAACCCACGTCTTCGGCATTGCAGGCGGATTCTTTACTGGCTGAGCCACCAGGGAAGCCTGAGAATGCTTGAGCGGGTAGCTGATCCCTTCTCCATGGGAACTTCCCGACCCAGGGATGGAACCCGGGTCTCCTGCATTGCAGGCACGTTATTTCCTGAGTACTTATTACTGACCAAACACTGAATTTGGTGGCTTTATCTACATTTGGGAATGCAGTGGGCACTCAGACAGGTCTATCCCCTATTCTCATGGCCCGTATAATACAGAAGGGGAAACCAGTATTTTAAGAATGTAAAAACTAAAGTGCGGCAGAAAACTGGGTCATAGTTGGCAAAGACCAAACTGCCAGGGAAACAGAGGTCAGATGGGTGAAAACATTCTGATTTTGCATAAAAAGTGGTAGAAAAAGTAGTGCTGTGAAATAAAAGGGGCACAGGTTTTGGGGGTCAGGGGCACAGGATTTGGGGGTCAAGGCATCCAAATTTCCTTCCTGGTGTATCAGTTACCTGATACTACTGTGGAACAAATAGCTCTCTAGGAGCTTAAAACAACAAATGTTCACCAACTCATCATTTCCAGGGGCAGGAATTTGGGGGCAACTAACCCTGGAGAAGGGAAAGGCTACCCCCTCCAGGACTGTGGCCTGGAGGATCCCATGGACTGTATAGTCCATGGGGTCACAAAGAGTTGGACACACGACTAAGCGCCTTTCACTTTCACTTCAGCTGTGGTTGGGACACAGGCTCGTTTATGAGACTGCAGTTGGGATGTCAGCACCAGCTGGAGGTATCCGGTGCCTTATTGAGGCTGGAGGATCAGCTCTGAGAATGGCTGCTTTGCATGGCTATTGGTAGGAGGCCTCTGTGCTCGGGCATCACTGAAAGCCTGAACCTCACCAAGTGGTCCTGCCTGGTGGACCACTCCAGCATCTTCGCAACATGGAAGTCTACTTCCCAGGAGGGAGGTGTCCAAGACTGAAGCCTCACAGGACTGAGGCTTCATAAGTCACAAAGCTTGGCTTCACCCTTAATCCACTGGTTAAGTCACACACTCAAGGGAAGGAGAACTGGACTCCAGTTCTGAAGGGAGAGGTATCACAGAATTTGTGGACATGTTTTAAATCCATGGTACCTACCCTGGCTTTATTTTTCTCTAGCTGTGGGATTGAGAGTTTTTCGGGTGAGACATACATTGAATGATACCCACCTCACAAGGCTGCTGGGAAGATTCAGTGAAATACCTTACATGAAGAAACTTTGGCAAATTCTCACGAGTTAGGCAAAGGTTGGTCATTTAGGAAAGAGCAGAGAGACATGGGGTGTGTCCAGTGGCTCAAGTGGCAAAGAACCTGCCTGCCTTGCAGGAGACACAGGAGACGCAGGTTCGATCCCTGGGTTGGGAAGATGCCCTGGAGGAGGGCATGGCAACCCACCCAGTATTGTTGCCTGGAGAATCCCATGGCAGAGGAGCCTGGCAGTCTACAGTCCATCGGGTCGAAGAATCGGACATGACTGAATGTTTTCTTCGCTGTTTTCAACCTCATTCTCTTTTATCAGAAGTCCAGTTTGATTCAGGTTGGAGCCCTTCAACCTTCCTTTGCTTGAACCCATTTTTAACTCTTTGCATCTCTGTACTGAGTAGATTCCCAGATGCGACTTTTCTACCCATAATTTCCTTTCTTGGCTGTTTTCAGCATAGAGAAGCTTCCGTCTTCTCCCTTTCCCATCCCCATGATGCTTAGTTTGTTTTTCCCATCCACCTATTTTTCTTCACTCCCGACATTTGCTTCCATTCATAGATGCTGCTGATCTCTGCACACTGGGGGTTTACAAACTGAAAGCATTACGGCAACACAGACATGCAGAGAAGGGATGGTAAAGAAACAGCTGTCGACAATAAAAAAGGGAGTTCTGCTAAAGAGAAGCAACTATTAATGCGTCAGCATTACGCAGGGTCAGTGCGTCCCTGAACCGTCGTGAGGGTTATCTATGAGTACCTCATGTCGCCTGGTGTCTTCCTGATCTCTTTCAGTACTGACAACGAGTAGTGATGCTCTGAATCCCGGTTGGAATAGGCAGCATGAACACACTAGTTGTTATCCTTTACTATCCCCTTTCTGTGTGTCTGTCTGGCTCCGGTTTTTCTGGTCTGTAAGCTGCTAATGTGCAGAGGTCAGCAACATCATCTGATCGGGCTCCGGTGCGGGTTTTCCCTCCTGTGAGCGTTGGACTTTGCATCTGTTGACATCCCGAGTTCTGGCCATGTTCCCTGTGTTTTTAGCAAGAATACTTACATGCCTGTTTTTGGATAGCTGTCAGTTCAGTTCAGTTCAGTCGCTCAGTCGTGTCTGACTCTTTGCGACCCCATGAATCGCAGCACGCCAGGCCTCCCTGTCCATCACCAACTCCCAGAGTTCACTCAGACTCACGTCCACCGAGTCAGTGATGCCATCCAGCCAACTCATCCTCTGTCGTCCCCTTCTCCTCCTGCCCCCAATCCCTCCCAGCATCAGGGTCTTTTCCAAAGAGTCAACTCTTCGCATGAGGTGGCCAAAGTACTGGAGTTTCAGCTTTAGCATCATTCTTACCAAATAAATCCCAGGGCTGATCTCCTTTAGAATGGACTGGTTGGATCTCCTTGCAGTCCAAGGGACTCTCTTCTCCAACAGCACAGTTCAAAAGCATCAATTCTTCGGCGCTCAGCTTTTTTCACAGTCCAACTCTCACATCCGTACATGACCACTGGAAAAACCATAGCCTCGACTAGGTGGAACTTTGTTGGCAAAGTAATGTCTCTGCTTTTCAATATGCTATCTAGATTGGTCACAACTTTTCTTCCAAGGAGTAAGTGCCTGTTAATTTCATGGCTGCAGTCACCATCTGCAGTGATTTTGGAGCCCAGAAGAATAAAGTCTGACACTGTTTACACTGTTTCTCCATCTATTTCCCATGAAGTGATGGGACCAGATGCCATGATCTTCATTTTCTGAATGTTGAAGTTTAAGCCAACTTTTTCACTGTCCTCTTTCACTTTCATCAAGAGGCTTTTGAGTTCCTCTTCACTTTCTGCCATAAGGGTGGTGTCATCTGCATAGCTGAGGTTATTGATATTTCTCCTGGCAATCTTGATTCCAGCTTGTGTTTCTTCCAGCCCAGCATTTCTCATGATGTACTCTGCATATTAGCTTAATATGTCTCTCCAAATACTGCCCATTTTTGACCTTTCTTTTATGAACCTCACTTCCCCCTTTTTTCCCGAAGGGCAGTGTGAAAAAGGAGGAGAGAAGCACCTGAGGAATGACACACAGCTGCAACAGAAGCCTCTTAATGCAACGTCCTCGGCTCATTCAGTCTTTATGGAGATCATACCCTGGTCTTTGCTAGTGGCTCAGCGATCAAGAATCTGCCTGCCAATGTAGGAGACGTGGGTTCGATCCCTGGGTCGGGAAGATCCCCTGGAGAAGCAAACGGCAACCCACTCCAGTATTCTTGCCTGGGAAATTTCCTGGACAGGGAAGCCTGGCGTGCTGCAGTCTGTGGGGTCACAGAGTTGGACAGGGCTGAGCGACTAAACCACAACAACAACCCTGTTCTTAAGGATCGACTCTTCTCCGCCAAGTGCTATCTGTTTGAAGGAAATGAGGCATAGGTTTTATTTTTTCCCCCAGAACTCATTGTTAGCATTTCTTCTTCTCCTAAGGTGCTTTACTGTGGAAAGCAGCTACAGAATTCACCTGTGTTGTGCTTAGGTGTTTTGACCCCACTCAGGTACCTTCAGGGATGCAACATTTTAATAATTGGACAGTTCCTTTGCAATCACTTCCCTCTTGGTGGTGGTGGTGTGGTGGTGTGTAGTCGCAAAGTCATGTTGGACTCTGTGAGCCCACGGACTGCAGCCCGCCAGGCTCCTCTGTCCATGGAATTTCCCAGGCAAGAATACTGGAGTGGCTTGCCATTCCCTTCTTTAATCCCTGGAAGTGGTATCTTTCCCACCCAGGAATTGAACCCCCGTCTCCTGCATTGGCAAGAGGATTCTTTATCACTGAGCCACCAGGGAAGCCCTAACCCCTTACGTTCATTCTAAGTCTTTACCCTGTTTGGTGAGTCTTTATAAATCTTCCCAGGAACAGATTGCTGAGTCCCTAGCACGAAGGAATTGAATCAACTGCTTATCCTTTAACACCTATGTAAGTTTCCCATAGACAGATTGCCAATAGAAGTTACTCTCACTTTCCAATGTCCAAATAGCTAAGTTTTCCCCAGTTGCATATTTGCTGTCAATTTCCATAGACTAACGTGTTTTAGAAACTGATTCTCATTTTGAATTGCCCACAGCGTGTCTCATCTTAAAACTGATCGAGAGTATGTACGATGTTATACAGAACGCGGGAATATATAAGACTAGAACAATTAGCTCTGTATTGATGCTGCCTGAAATCTGACATCGACCCATACAGCCTAACCCTTTTCTCCAAGCATTTCCTAGTTGCTGTATAACACAGGGAGCTTGACTAGGTACTCTGTGACAACCTAGAGGGGCGGGATGGAGAGGGGAGGTTAAAGAGGGAGGGGACATATGTACACTTGCAGCTGATTCATGCTGTTGTATGGCAGAAGCCAAAACGATATCGTAAAGCAGTTATCCTTCAGTTAAAATGAAGTTTTTTTAAAAAATGTAAATCAGAAAAAAAAGCTCTGCTTTTAGAATCTCTTCTGTACTGAATTAGACAAGTACTTGAGTTTCAATTGCAGTCTTATAAACTGGGAAAAACCCCATTGAATGTATTTTATATTTATATATATATATATTTATACATTAAGCATTTGTAGTGGCACCAACACCTTTGTTCAGTTCAGTTCAGTTCAGTTGCTCAGTCGTGTCCGACTCTTTGTGACCCCATGGACCGCGGCATGCCAGGCCTCCCTGTCCATCACCAACTCCCAGACTTTACTCAAACTCATGTCCATTGAGTCGGTGATGCCATCCAACCATCTCATCCTCTGTCGTCCCCTTCTCTTCCTGCCCTCAATCTTTCCCAGCATCAGGGTCTTTTCTAATGAGTCAGCTGTTCGCATGAGGTGGCCAAAGGATTGGAGTTTCAGCTTCAGCATCGGTCCTTCCAATGAACACCCAGGACATATCTCCTTTAGGATGGACTGGTTGGATGTCCTTGCAGTCCAAGGGACTCTCAAGAGTCTTCTCCAACACCACAATTCAAAAACATCAAGTCTTCTGCACTTAGCTTTCTTTATGGTCCAACTCGCTCACATCCAAACATGACCACTGGAAAAACCATAGCCTTGACTAGACGGACCCTTGTTGGCAAAGTAACGTCTCTGCTTTTGAATATGCTGTCTAGGTTGGTCATAACTTTCCTTCCAAGGAGCAAGCGTCTTTTAATTTCATGGCTGCAGTCACCATCTGCAGTGATTTTGGAGGCCCCTCTGTTAGGTTTTGTTATGCTTTGAAATCAGTATAAGAGCATAAGGTATAAACCACCTGCACAGGACAGTCCCCAGTTTCCTGGGAATTCTATTATGTCATGACCCACGGATAGATGATAAAATGGCTTGTCTTCAAGCCCCTGAGAACAGGTGCCCGTGGTGGCTGTATCTAGTGATTCAGGTGACCAGTAGTAGACTATGGGTGTATGAGGCTGTGGTGTTATATTACACTTCACGGGTTCGAATCCTTGTCCTCTGTTGGACTGACTCCTCTTATGAGCTGGGCAGGATTTTTTAGTCCCCCTGAGCCTCGAGGTTCTTTCTGTGAAATGGAAATAACGCACACTAGTTGCCCCTGCTGTTGCTACTTAGTCGCTCAGTCGCGTCCAACTGCGACCCCATGGACTGTAGCCCACCAGGCTCCTCTGTCCATGGGATTCTCCAGGCACGAGTCCTGGGGTGGATTGCCACATCCTCCTCCAGGGGATCTTCCCAACCTAGGGATCAAATCCGGGTTTCCTGCGTTGCGTGCAAGATTCTTCAGCTCTGAGCCACCAGGGAAACCCAACTCACCCTGGTTGTCAGGGATTAAATGACTAACAGCACTGTAATGCTTAGATCAGCTCTCTGCTCAGAGAAAGCACTAGCTAAACATCAAACAAAAAAAAAGAAAAAAAAGCCAATTTGTGCCACTTTTTTATCCCCTGATATAAAGGATAAAAATAAAAACTCAAACCACAAGACAACAAGACAGTCACTGAACTGACTTATCCTCCCTTAATAATAGGCTATTTCCTTGTAAAATTAGGGAGTGGACTTTGGGATGCAAAGGAGGTATCTGTGGGTAGAAAAAAATGTCTGGATGAATAAAGGACTGTTAAAGTATTCTGCATGTGGGATCATTACCCAGAGTACAGAAGGCATTTTTCTGTCACTGGGAGTCCCCCTGCTACAGTGGGAGAATCTTCTAAATTTTTGTTCTAAGTTTTGTTGTATGTAATAGGCTGTATTCTCTTTAGAGGTCTGCTAATATTGGATGGGCTCATATAATTTCAAGAACTGAGTTACTCCATCTATCTATGAGCTTTCATATATTTGGTTCCATGAATCTAATTTGATACGTTTGGCTACAAGAGAGATTGGTAACCTGATAAGAATTTCCTGGCAAGATTGGAAATATGTCTCAAAATACAGCAAGTCTGGTTCAGAGGACTCACAATTTGTTTCTTAAAAATCCATCAGGCTTGGCATATCCAGTAGTTTTATTTGTAATGTAGCTTTAAAAATATTCAGGCCTTTAGGTGCACAGAGTAAAGAAAAAACATGACTTTAATCCTTCTTCAGTGCAAATATTTGAGAGAGCATTTTAAATTTTACCTCAATATGTTCCCTCAACTCAATTAAGCTCTCTTTCATGGAAAAATTTAAATCACACTCTACATGGATTCAACTTGATTAATATTTTTTGTCAATTAAATTACATATCAAATAATTTCAAAACTCACAGGATTGGTGGCAACCGTATCCAACCAGTTATGGGAAATTTCAGAGAGGAATACAGACCAACTCTGCTGCTTTTATCAGAATACAATTAGAAAAAGGAACTTTGTAAGAAAAGGTACAGTGTTTCTAAGAAGAAAAAAGCTAACTAATGTGCAAAGTATCTATGTTTCATTTTTGATACTATAAAGACCATCAGTAAAAAAAGTATTTTTTTTATCTGGTTCACTGAATACTGTGCTGGAAGGGCTGACACTTTGTAAACAGAAAAAACAAAAACAAAACTTTATCTATTGGAGCTGAATCCTTTTCTGGGTAATCTGTGTTTGATATGTGTATATGTGTGTGTTCCTACTCCTATGGCTGTGTAACAGAGCACCCCCAGAATGCAGTGGCTTAAAACAATAGTAATAATTTCTTATCTTCCAGGTGGCTCAGCTGGTAAAGAATCTGCCTGCAATACAGGAGGTTTGATCCCTGAGTTGAGAAGATCCCCTGGAGAAGGGGATGGCAACCTACTCCAGTATTCTTGCCTGGAGAATCCCATGGACATAGGAGCCTGGCGGGCTACAGTCCTTGGGGTCACAGAAAGTTGGACACCACTGAGCAGTTAACACTGTTTTTCTGTCTCTCATAATGTCTTACCTCCCCAGGTTTCTATGCATCAGGAATTTGAGAGTTTCGTATTAATAGCTAGGTGATTCTGGCTCTGTTTCTTTCAGGAGGCTGTGGTCAGTTTTTGACCAGGGCTGTAATGATCTGAAGGCTGGGGGTGTGGTTCCCAGGGAGCAACGTCACTTGATTGGCAACTTAGCCCCTCTGTTGCCTTGCTAGATGCTGCTTGAGGGTCCTCACCGAGGGTGGAAGTGGACTCCACAAGGGCATGAATTCAGCTGGTCAACATCCCTGGGGTCTGTCTTGGGTCTGGCTCCATGCAACACGTGTTTCCGTCACTTGAATTTATCGACATTTGAGAGTGTGCTTGGTAAAAACACCAATTTTCCGACAAACAAATGGATGTGATCTACTTGGAGGAAAATAATTTTAAGGTTTAAAAAGAACAAACACAGCAAGTTTTGAGAACCACGAAAGTGATGTGCTTTTGCACCAAAGAGTGGTTTTAAAGGCACTTCCTTCTTAAAGGGCTTCCGTTGCGGCTCAGCTGGTAAAGACTGAGCCTACAATGCGGGAGACCTGGGTTCGATCCCTGGGTTGGGAAGATCCCCTGGTGAAGGGAAAGGCTACTCACTCCAGTATTCTGGCCTGGAAAATTCCATGGACTGTATAGTCGTTGGGGTTGCAAAGAGTTGGACATGACTGAGTGACTTTCACTTTCCTTCTTAAAGGAATAACAGATTTAAAAGCTGTTCTGTATGCAATCGCTCGTAAGCTTGGAATTAGGCTTTTCCCCTTTGCTTGGTTAGAAGTTATATATACTTGAGGACTTTAACACCTATTCGAGGAACTGGTCATTAGATACAGAAAACCCCCGTATGTGTGCTATGATTCGATAATGGCCTCACTGATATGGAAGAGAACCTGGGAAATTGGGGATCTGCAAGCTAAAAAAGTCTGACGTATGACTGATTCTATAAAACCTCTCTACCCCTGGAGGCTGTCGAAGAAGCATGCTGGCGTCTATAAATATGGTAGAAAAACCGCATATGCTTCAGAGTATCTGGGATGCTTCTGATACAACCTCAGGAGAAGGAGCTTCGGGGGCTTTGGGGGTAGCTCCATGACATGAGGGTTTCCCTGGTAGCTCAGATGGTGAAGAATCTGCTTGCAATGCAGGAGACCCAGGTTCGAACCCTGGGTCAGGAAGATCCCTTGGAGGAGGGCAAGGCAACCGCCTCCAGTATTCTTGCCTGGAGAATCCCATGGACAGAGGAGCCTGGTGGGTTACAGTCCATGGGGTCGCAAAGAGTTGGACATGACTGAAGCAACTTAGAATGCATGCATGCACCAAGACCTGAAGCAAGGCATAATGCCTCATTAAAGGCAGCCTTGGAACAGAAACCCTATGTCCCCTGTGTAGAAGAACTCTGGCGCAGGCTGGAGAATGAGCTAACTGCAGAAAGAGATGAATACAGAGAACACCATACCCAGCTTCTCGAGTCCCTAGTCTCTCTGACTGGGGTTTCGTATGACGGATTTCAACAATGGTGCGGCCCTCCAGCTCATCCAAACTGAGCCCAGCTGTACCTTTGTAGGTTTCCTGTTTCCTCGCTCGATTTTTCTTCTGTAGTGAAACTGGCTTTCCTGACCAACCAAATTTGAATGGAATGATGGGTTTGTTCTCTACCTTGAAGTATTTGTCAGGAAAAGCAATTTTGCCAGGAAAACAAGAAACGCCCACCCCTGACCCCCCGATTTTACCTCTTTAAAAAGACACCACAAAGAGATAGGAAGCTCTGACAAACTTGGGACAGTTGTTTGAAAAGATTGAATAGTGATTTGTCTTCAAGGTACCAAAAATGACATGTGCAAGTGAGATAATGCATATTTTTAATTAGATTTTTTTTGGGGGGATTGTGAATTCTTGTCCAGGCTCCATTTGCTAGAAGCTTATTTTTATCTGGGTTCTACCTTTTTCTAAAACTGTTGCAGAGAATTCTTTTCTCAAGACATCAAATTCTTGGCTCCAGTTATAACCAGACAGGCTGCAGTGTTTTGTTCTTTTTTTTTTTTTTAAGTATCTTTTTCCTGCTTGTTTCTCATCTTTTATTTCTCAAAATACATGTGCTTTTTATAGATATGGGAGCCATTTTCAGATCAGGCTCTCTGAAAATAGTCTGAATCAGAATATATTAGGGGAAAAACCGTCATTTACCCACAGAGGCACATCATGTTTCATTTTATTAAAAGCAGTACCCAGAGGGTGCAGACAGGAAAAAAATGAGGTGGAGATTTTCTTTTTCCCCCTCTGCTATTCTTTAAGCCAGAGTTTTGTTTATAGGAAATGTTTTTTTTAACATTATATGGCTACGTTAATTAAAAATAAATGCAAGCAGAACGAGTTTCCTTTCTGCTTTGCTTTGTTGTTTTGACTTCTCCTCAAATATCCTCTGAGGGGTTAAAGTCCATGGGTCATATTTTTACAGCGGTATCCTTTTCCAGTGTGGAATTAACCTTGGATCGGTTTCTCTTCTCCACTCCCATTGACTCTCTTCCGGCTCCTGCCCTTCATCCTTCAACTTAACGATTATAGCCGTGGCTCAGACTCGCGTCCAGTTTAGGTCTCCACACTGCATGAGACGATTATTTTTCATAGAACAATTCTGTGATCACACCCTATCTGCTCAAAAGCATGTAACACTTTCTGTGACTGTTAGGTGAAGTCCAGACACCTCCAGGTCAGCACTGATGATCCATCAGAAACCGTGACACGTGCAAATACTCTAAAACCCACCAACTGCTCTCTTGGGCTCCGGTCTCAGAGGAAAGAAATTTATGTTCACACAAAGATCCATGTATGAATGTTCACAGCTGCTTTATTGGTAACTGCCCCAAACTGGAAACAGCTCCCTGCGTCCTTCAACAGATGGATGGTTAAACCAACTGTGGAATGACTATACTGTGGAATATTACTAGGCAATGAAAAGGGACAGGCTATGGATCCACACAACAGCTTGGATGTCTTTCCAGGGAAATATGCTGACCAAAGGCCTGTCAGGAGTTAACTGAAGGTTGTTCCGATGGCAGGATTATTCCTTGGCATTTCTGGTTTGCTACTCACAAGATCAAGAGAGAGTCATTGGCACAGAAAGGTCACAGCCAAGAGTCGTGGGTGTCAGCAGCTGGAAGACAGCCTGGCGGACGTGAAAATGTCTGTGCCAAGGGGATACAAATAAGACTGAAGGGGAGAATGAGGAGCTCCATTAAAAATGGAATAAAAGAACAAGGAGATGGATAATAGGAGAGAAAGGAAGGAAAATCAGAGGACCACTCCGGTAGGTCCAATATCTAAATAACAGGAGCTCCAGACCAAAAAAAAAAAAAAACCAAACAAACCCATAAATGATTTTTTTTAAAGTGCAAGAAAGTAATTTCCGCTTCTGAGCTGGCACACAGTGGCAGTTCAGTTCTGAACTATCTCCTCCTCACAGAAAATGCACGAAGCTACAAGAAAAACAGTGGCAGCCTGCCAAAGTCACGTCTTTAGTGAACCCGGGCATCAGAACATCGGCAGACTTCAAACCACAAGCACGGCTCTCAAAGTCATAACCAGCGGGAAGCCCCCGCAGTCTTACATTATCCCAGTACAAACAAGGTTATAAAGTATCAGGGAAGATCCATCTGGGAGTCATCTATGTAGAGCTGGTGTCTGAAGGCACTGGAATAACCACTTTACGAAAGAGAGGAAGCGAAGTAAAGTGTAAGTTGCTCAGTCTGGTCCGACTCTTTGCGACCCTGTGGACCATAGAGTTCGTGGAATTCTCCAGGCGAGAATACTGGAGTGGGGAGCCTTTGCCTTCTCCAGGGGATCTTCCCGACACAGGGATCGAACCCAGGTCTCCCACATGGCAGGCGGATTCTCAACCAGCTGAGCCACAATCAAAGAGAGGAGAAGGGGCTTATTAGTCAATGGCATTTAAAGGTGCTCACAGATTCACGTAGGAAGTTCTGATATGGGATGGGACCTGTGGATCTGCATTTCCAACAAGCGCCTGCGTGATGCTGATGCTCTGAGTAACCAGATCCATGGAGCGGACTTTGAGTAACAAGGTTTAAGAGCAGCACTTTCAAGCCTTGGTTGCACGTTCCAAGCACCCAGGGAGCTGCAAAAAGTCCCGCGGCTCAGACTTCAGCTCAGAGCAGTCCATGGCATCTCGGAGGACCATCCTTGGTCAGCTGCAGCTGTAAAGGCAGAAACTGGTGCTCGACACCACCAGCTATTAGAGAAATGCAAATCAAAACCCCAGTGAGGTATCACCTCACCCTTGCCAAACGGCTATCATTCAAAAGTCTACAAATAATAAATGCTGGAGAGGATGTGGAGACCTGGGAACCCATGTACACCGTGGGTGGGAACGTCAAATTGGTCCAGTCACTGTGGAGAACAGTCTGCAGGTTCCTCAAAAAACTATAGAGTTACCGTATGATTCAGCAATCCTACTCCTGACCACACACCCAGAAAAGATGAAAACTCCAAGTCGAAAAGACACATCCACCCCAGTGTTCACAGCAGTGTTATTTACAGTAGCCAGCACGTGGGAGCAATGCAACTGCTTATCAGCAGATGATTGCCTTATGAAGATATGATTTATACATATAGTTGGAATATGAGCTATTAAAAGAATGGACTACTGCTATTTGCAGCAATGTGGATGGACTGAGAGAATCTTATGCTTAATGAAATGTCAGACTGAGAAAGACAAATAGTCCTGTATGCTCTTGCTTACATGTGGAATCTAAAAAATAACACAAATGAATGCATATGCAAAATAGGAACAGACTCATGGATGTAGAAAACGAACTTGCAGTATCCAGTGGGGAGAAGGGAGGAGAGAGGAACAAATAAGGTGCATGGGATTAACAGACGCAAGCTAGTATACCTACAATGAAAGTGAGTGTCAGTGTCTGACTCTTGGCGACCCTACGGACTATACCCACCAGGCTCCTCCGTCCATGGGATTCTCCAGGCAAGAACAGTGGAGTGGGGTGCCATTTCCTCCTCCAGGGATCTTCCTAACCCAGGGATGGAACCTGGGTCTCTTGCATTGCAGGCAGGTTCTGTAACATGTGAGCCACCAGGGAGACCCCCAGATTTTATATACATACATACATACATACATAAATATAAATACACACACACACACACACACACATATATATATATATATACACACACACATAAAGGTTGGGACTCAACAGTGTCCAGGGAGGGGTTTCCCCATCCCCAAGACAGAGGTGTTTGTTAGGCCCGTTATGCCAAACACCTGAAACGCTACAGAGCTTTGCACGATAAAGACTTATCCTGAGAAAATGCAAAGGTCCCACCAGAGGGAAGGGGCGCTTCTGGACTTGAGGAGGACAGCTTGAAACACTGGCTTGGAAAAACTGTCCATTTTATTTCCTAGACACAATGGTCTATAGCCAGTTATCTGTGTACCTATCCATTCATCTGCTATTTGTCAATGTACACTCATAAAACTTTTTTTTTTCCTGGTGAAGACTTACTTGAGGCAATGGCGAAATGTATACTGTCAATGGCCTTGTTTTTTTAAGTTTGACATTGTAGCACATATTTAAATTTATGTATTCACATCAATCCATGAAAAGCTCCATGAGCACCTCCAACTAGGCAGCTTGTTTCTCTGCCTTCATGCCAATATTGTTTTATTCATTCATTAATCTACACGACACACTCCTGAGTACACTCTCACAGAGGGTGCCAGCCACGTGGCCCATAAATCATCCCAACTTTCCACTTTTTAATTCAGACGATTCTCTAATCCTCTGTTAACATTTTAAAAAATGCCCAGCGATATACAATGAAAATAATTATTTTTTAAAAGCTGCCTAGGAAACTTGGCTATATGTTACATGAGGTTTTACACACTTTAGTGTAAAGATATAAATTTATATTACACAGAAGGAATAGAAGAGAAATAATGCTGATTAAGAGGTATCATACTAAACAGTGATAATGCACATTGAGAAAAAAAAATGGAAGATAGAATTTTAAGTCTTTGGACTTACATTGGAAAAGACCCTGATGCTGGGAAAGACTGAAGACAGCAGGAGAAGGATACAACAGAGGATGAGATGGCTGGATGGCATCACCGACTTGATGGACATGAGTTTGAGCAAACTCTGGGAGACAGTGATGGACAGAGAAGCCTGGTGTGCTGCAGTTCATGGGGTCACAAAGAGTCAGACACAACTGAATGACTAAACAACACACAACCCAAATTATAAGTATGAGGTTCTATAATGGGAGATTCTGAGTGTCTGAATGTCTGAATAAATGTCGACAGGCCATTCATTTCCAGAATGGAATGCACATACCAGCACAGTTATTCAAGTTTAAGTCTTTACAGCTCACAGTTTTGTGATCACTAACATAAAGAAGAAGAATCTGCAATGCGCTGTGTATAAGGGGTATTCCTGATCACTGTCTGAAATCATCTTACTGACTTCCATCTCAGCCCTGCAGTACCTAAACTCTATAAGCGTAAGACCTGATGGGTCTTGTTTAGCAGTCAGAATCAGACCTGGCACTCAGCAGGGTCTGTTAGTTTTCCAGGGCTGCTGCACGAATATCACAGATGGGGGGGGGCTTAGACAACAGAAATGTGTGATATTACAGCTGAAAGTCTGAGATCGGGTGTTGGCAAGGGACAGGCTCTCTCTGAACACACCAGGGAAGGATCCATGCATTCCAGCCCTCTCTCCTAGCAGCTGGTAAATTCCCTGGCTCGTGACAGCCGGACTCCAGTCTCTACAAGGCGTTCTCCTGCATGTCCGTCTCTGGGGCCAAATTCCTCTTTTCGTAAGGACGTCGGTCCTGGGATTTCCCTGGTGGTCCAGTGGTTAAGAATCTGGCTGCCGGTGCAGGGGACACAGGTTCCACCCCCGGTCTGGGAATCTCCCAGAAGCCGAGGGGCAACGGGGCTCTTGAGCTGCAACTAGTGACACGTGTGAGCCCTTGAGCCCCTGGTCCACAACGAGAGAAGGACCACAGTGAGACGTCCGAGCCCCGCAACTAGAGTGTAGCCCCGTTTCCTGCAGCTAGACAAAGCCCGAGTGCGTCAACCCGTCCAGCTAAAAATAAACAAATATGGATGCTGGTTACACTGAATGAGTCCCTTCCCCTGCTCCCGTGACAGTATGGCCTCATTTTAACTCAGCATGCTAGGCACTCAGCCGTGTCCAACATTCTGCGACCCCCACAAGACCTTATTTGGAAACAGGTCAGGTTCAGAAGTACCATTCTGACTTAACTACTCCTGAAACAGACCAGTGTCCAAATGAGGTCACATTCTGAGGTCCTAGGGAGTTTAGGATTTCAAACCCATGAACTTTGTGTGTGTGAGGGGGGAACACCATTTGACCCACAACACAGGCACACAGTTCGTATATACATAGTGAATGAATGAAAAATGAAACAGGGAAAAGAGCCTGTCTGGCCACTATTTGGCTTCCAGTGACCAGGTCATAGCACGTGTCTGATTATATCTACTCTGTGAGCTAGAATTCTGCCAAGTATCTAGGTACAGAGTTTTATCCTGAGTCTTAACGAACACAGGTGTTTTGAGTGATGTCAATTGTGACAGTATATGAGTCGTGCATCGTTTCATAACAGCTAAAGTACAAACGTACAAAGACTTTTGGGAAGGAAGCCTATCCAGCTAAACCTACAGAGTGGCTTCTGATTGTGACCTGTTGGCCCAGAGGTAAACCTTTGTTTGGACCTTGGTCCAAAGGTCTGAAAACCCACATCTCAGCCCAAGGTCTTAAAACCCACTACTCTAACGTGTTCAGTTCAGTTCAGTTCAGTTACTCAGTAGTGTCCAACTGTTTGCGACCCCATGGACCGCAGCACGCCAGGCTTCCCTGTCCATCACCAACTCTCAGAGTTTATTCAAACTCATGTCCATTGAGTCGGTGATGCCATCCAACCATCTCATCCTCTGTCGTCCCCTTCTCCTCCTGCCTTCAAGCTTTCCCAGCATCAGGGTCTTTTCCAATGAGTCAGTTCTTTGCATCAGGTGGCCAAAGGATTGGAGTTTCAGCTTCAGCATCAGTCCTTCCAATGAATATTCAGGACTGACTTCCTTTAGGATGGACTGTTTGGATCTCCTTGCAGCCCAAGGGACTCTCAAGAGTCTTTTCCAACACCACAGTTCAAAAGCATCAACTCTTTTGCACTTAGCTTTCTTTATAGTCCAACTCTCACATCCACACATGACTACTGGAAAAACCATAGCTTTGACTAGAAG
This sequence comes from Bubalus bubalis, assembly GCF_019923935.1. NCBI lineage: Eukaryota > Metazoa > Chordata > Mammalia > Artiodactyla > Bovidae > Bubalus > Bubalus bubalis. The sequence goes on along the minus strand of NC_059181.1, from coordinate 6,242,332 downwards.
GACCTTTGTTGGCAAAGTAACATCTCAGCTTTTTGATATGCTATCTAGGTTGGTCACAGCTTTTCTTCCAAGGAGCAAATTCTTAATTTCATGGCTGCAGTCACTGTCTGCAGTGATTTTGGAGTGGTTTTACTCTAATGTATAAGTTCAAGAAATGGCCCTATGCAATTGCCAGACTTTTCTTTCCTTTGGCGTGTGGCATCACCCTGGGTATCCATTATCTTCTGAGTTGCTTCGTCTCTTCTTATTCATCCTATAGTCCTTAAGCTACCCTGACCAGTCACTTGCTTGTATCACAGAACATACAACTCACCGCAGACTTCCCTGGCGGTCCAGGGTTAACCCAACTGCCAATGTCAGGGGACGGTGGGTTGGATGCCTCAGTTGTGAACTAGACTTCCCCCATGCCACGGGGCAGCTAACCCCACGTGCCACAACCACTGAAGCTGATGAGCCCGAGAGCCTGTGTTCCACAACAAGAGAAGCCGCTGCAATGAGAAGCCAGCTCACTGAGACTAGGGAAGGCCCGCCTGCAGCAACCAAGACCCCGCACAGTCAAAAATAAGTAAATCAATAAAGCGCTTAAAAACAACAACAACAACAACAACTCACTTCAGAGTTCTTAGGATGATTTACATGGAATATTTCAAAGGTTACGACATGAACAGAGAGGAACTTTGTATCACGTTTAGAGAAAAGTCTGTATCAGGTTTAGAGAAAAGTCGCCCCCTGCCCGCCTCCTGTGCCGCTTATGTTCCTGATTGCTACTGCATCTGTACCTTGTGGCCTTTGCAGAAAAATAACCAGCATGAGAAGAAGCCAGGCCTGATTTTTTTTTTTCCCCCAACTGTATTCCCAGTTCCTGAATAGCACATGGCATATATTTGTTTTCTCACTGAGGTTCTCTTGCTGCTGGGAAGCTAAGTGGTAATGGCTTGGCCTTCCGCAGAATGACTGAAGCTGAGTAATGTGTGGCCCTTGTGGGAGGCATTTTATGTACTTCCCTACTTCAGGCTGCCAGCTGCAACCTGCTGAGATGTTCCTCCATCGCCTAAAATATTTTTTCCTATATGGTGTTTTCTGTGTTTATAAACACTTTCCAGGCAGCCACGTATCTACTGACAGTCAGCTTCACTGTCTCCGGAACATTTCCAATCAGGGTGCCTCCCACCATTGAAATAAAAGTGAAAGTCTGAAAGTGAAGTAGCTCAGTCGTGTCCAACTCTTTGCGACCCCATGGACGGTAGCCTATCAGGCTCTTCGATCCATGGGATTTTCCAGGCAAGAATACTGGAGTGGGCTGCCATTTCCTTCTCCAGGGGATCTTCCCAACCCAGGGATCGAACCCAGGTCTCCTGCATTGCAGGCAGATTCTTTACCGTCTGAGCCACTAGGGAAGCCCTCCCACCACTGAGCTGATGCTAAAAAATTGGTGGCCGGTGACCAGGCCAAGAAGAAGAAGTAACAGAATTCAAACCAAGCTTTCTGCCGCTCAACTTAGTGTTCTTCCCAGGAAAACATACAAATGACTGTTTTACTTAAGAGATGAAAAACAGAAAGAGAAATGCACAGCTTTTATAATTCATACAGCTAAAACTGTAAGCAACATGTTCCAGCCACCTCATTCTATGGGTAGGGAGACTGAGTCCCCAGTACTTCCCCAAAGACTCACAATCCAGTAATGGACAAAGAGCATCTAGAACACAACCTCTAAGAGAAATGTAATGCTAGCCCCAGATGACAAGCCATATTTATAATTTTAAACTTCAGAGCAATGCCATGAAAAAAGTAATAAGAAACAGATGAAATTAATTTTAATAAAACATACAACCAATCCTATACATCCAAAATATTATCACTTCAGCACGTAATTAATAAATATTATTAATGAATATTTTATATTCTTTTTTTTACAGCAAGTCTTTGAAACACTCTTACAGGGCATCACAATTCGGGCTAGTCACATTTCAAGGGTTCAGCAGCTGCATGTGGCCACGGGCTGCCCTCCTGGATGGCATAGATTCAGGACAGCCCTTAAGCCCTGTGTCATTTCCTTCCCAGCAACCGCACCCTGCCTCTCAGGCTTAGAACTTATAAAATATTAACTGTAAAGAGTTGGTGCTTATTTTGAATTATTGCAAATGGAAGACAGTAGGGGTAGCAAGTACTGGGGAGGTATATTTCGTTCATGGGAGATGTTTTAATTTTTAACCCGTCTAAGATATGGAAATCTGCAGAAGGCAGTGGCAACCCACTCCCATATTCTTGCCTGGAAAACCCCATGGACAGAGGAGCCTGGTGGGCTGCAGTCCACCCATGGGGCCTCAAAGAGTCAGACACGACTGAGCATGCACACAAGATGTGCAAGTGAGTAATAAAAACCGCATTATCAACTTCACGGTGGGAGATAATCTTTAAAATATTTGGGAGATGGTATTTAAAATATTTGGGATCTGAAGAGAAAGGTGACTATCACACTCTTGACCTAAGGCTTCCAGGGTTTGATTTTCATGCTTTGCGTTATTTTCCATTGTGGTAACATAGCATTAAGACTCACCCCTGTTTCCCAGGCTTCTCTACCCTTTCTTGTCCCAAGGAGCAGCACATAGGTTCCACGTACGATAATTCAAAATAAGCACCAGCTCTTTACAATGGCATGGTAGAGGAGCTGAACCCCCACCCCCAAACTCCTGCCTTATTTAAATCCTTTTGGAGGCCACTGGTCAGTCTTTCCTAAAATATGCTCGGCAGAACAACAATTCTGTGAGCTATGCTTGATAGATTCTACAAAGAAAAAGAGTTTCTCTGTCTGTATAACTTTGGGCCGTACTGGGCTAATCGTGCTAATTATGCTGGGGGTTGATCGCCTGTGACAAAGCTGAAGTGACTCCATGTTGTCACCAACACCCCAGGCTGTCTCCCTCGCCTCTGTCTTCAGCTCGTACCCTCAGTGTTCATGCTCACTGCCTCCTTTTGCAAGATAGTTCCCCAAATGTGTGTGTTGGAGGATCAAATTAAAAAGAGGAGGGAGGAAGGGAGGAAAAATGCTTCCAGCAGAAAGCCAGAAATCTCCTAGATTTCAGCAGAAAGCTAGAAATACTCCTGAAATCTCCAGGAGTATGCCCCTTAGGTCTCATCACCTTGAACGATACTCCAAGGCTAGCTGCAGCTTCCAGGGAAGCTGGGGAGGTGAATATTTTTTACAAAGCACTTTAGGGTGGGAAACTAAGTCAGCCTTGTCTACCTGAGAATGAAGGCGAAAACAGAACCTGGGAAGGTCAGAATCCGTCACACGGAGCCAAAGCTTTCTCACAGCCATTTACCGAAGATTTTGCTTTGTGCGGTGGCAAATGGGGGCAACATCAATGTCTTCTTGTCCAGTGTAAAATTCTCATTTTGCACGGAGGAACTCAAAGAACTATTATTGTCCTGGAAAAAATCCGCTTTGGGCAGAGTTGTAGTTATGCGTGATTTCTGGGGCAGCCCTGTGGTCCTGAAAAGGAGCTGCAAGAGAAAGTTTGAGGAAGACCTGGGGTTCGGCGAATCCTGACCTCACTCCTGAGGAGGAAAGGCTTGGAACCCCACTTGAGGCACCCCACCTTTGAAAGCAGGCATCTAAGAGAGAAGCCCCCCCCCAATAAATAGCCTTCAAGAGCAAGGAGGCTTGCATCCGTGAGACCCACAAGCATCAGCTCTTAACAGGCTTGCCTCTCAGATTGGACCCCAAGGCTTGGTGAGAAACTCGTGTGTGTGTGTGTGTGTGTGTGTGTGTGTGTGTGTGTGTATGTAGGGAGCTTATTTTCTTGTCATGGAACGTGCTTGGCATGAAACAGGCGATTGTGTGTGTGTGTGTGTGTGTGTGTTTGTAGGGAGCTTATTTGCTCATCCTGGAACATCTCCTGAGATGCAGGCATCTGGTTTGATAAACATCCCTGGAAACTGCTGTGGTTTTCTCAGCTCACTGAGATGATGCCAAATGCCATCACCTCCTCCTTTTTCGTTTTTTTCTTTTATTAAAAAAAACAACAACAACAATCTCTATATCCAGAACTTTCCACAACAGATAGGAAAGTCAGATCCACGCAGGAATGGACTCTGGATTTGTACTGGTATCCCTTCACTTATAGCAGTATTTCAGGGAAAGGTGGCGGGCACCTGTGAGGTTACAGAACTCTGCTCTAGCCTCTGACCTGGGTCTTTGGTTCGCTATTAGCCGTCATTCACTTGACAGCCTGGAGACCTACCCTGATCTGCAGCCAACTCCTATCTCAGGGGGTGGGGTGGATTCTCTCTCCCCAGCTTCTGCCTGGACTCTTGCCCCAAGCTGCGTGCACCGTTTGGAAGGACAACACTGCCATCTGTTTGACTCCGGGCGATTCTCTAGCCGCCTCGGCCATTCACAGGAGTGGATCGCCTTTGATCTTTGGCATTTTCATTATCTCAGGAGGACCCTGTAATTGTCATACACCTTTGGATGCTGAAATTTGCACTGGGGACCTTTCTGGTACAAGTCTCCAGGCCTAGATTTGGTCCTGACCCTTCTTTTCCCACCAAGGGTCCAGCGGGGTCTGTGGGGTTTGAAAATTCATTGTTTTCTGGGAAACAGTATGGTTTGGCCAGCATCCCAGATGACACCCAATGAGTTGCCCTCCTGATAGTCGTGTCTTTGTACAGTTGACTCCTCATCATTGAGGGCTCATCAGGATGATAACTGCTGATAGAACATTAGGGACCTCTTTGACTGTGACTTTAGCACATGGATCATAAAAGGCATTGCCACTAATTGCCTTGCTCTGTCTGGGGTCACCTGGCTTCTGGGGGAAGCCAGTTCTCATGTCATGAAGACAGTTAAACAGCCCCATGGAAATGTATTTGTGATAATTAATAAGAACGGAGGCTTCCTGACAACTAGCGAGCACCAACTTGACAGCTCTGTGCATACCTCTTCTTGAAACTGGATCCTCCTTCAATCCCAGTCAAGCCTTCAGATGACTGGAGCCCTGGCTGAGGTCTTGACTGCAACCTCACAGGAGACCCTGAACCAGGAGCATACAGATAGGCTGCTCCCAAATGCCTGATCCTTTGAAACTAGGAGGTAATGGTCATGATGTTTTAGAGGGCCAAGTTTCAGTGCAATGTGTTACACAGAAACAAGAAGTATATATAATAGTTCAGGGCCCACCAGAACTTTCTTTGCAAAGTCTCCTGCCTTTTGCTAGATGATTATAATGTTTGTGCTACAAAAGTGCCCACATAGTGTTTTCCATCTAGGACATGAATGAAAAGTGAAAGTGAAAGTTAAGGTCGCTTGGTCACATCTGACTCTTTGCAACCCCATGGACTATACAGTCCATGGAATTCTCCAGGCCAGAACACTGGAGTGGGTAGCCTTTCCCTTCTCCAGGGGATCCTCCCAACTCAGGGATCGAACCCAGGTCTCCTGCATTGCAGGTGGATTCTTTACCAACTGAGCTCTGAGGGAAGCCTAGGACATGAATAAGTATTTTTAAAGTACTTAATATGTTAAAAGTACTAAGTTACTTTTACTAGTAAGGTAAAGGTACTTTAGTAAAGGTACTTAGTACCTTTACTAAGGTACTCAGTAATTCAGTACTTCTCAGTATTTATTAATTTGGAAACATCAGACATGATGTGAGAATGCAAAGACCGAAGGTGACATGGTATGTAAAATGTAATTGAGATCAGAAATGTAATTGAATTAAAATGAGCGTGTCGGCTCCAGGAGCCAGACGTTTCCCCGCTGAGTTTATCTGAGACCCTAGATGGATACGATAGGCTGCTGGAATTGGTATAAGGTCTCCTTCATCCTGCTCTTTACCTTTTGAGGGTGAGATTTCTTTCCTTCCCACTTGCAAAAGTATAATATGAGAGCCCTTCCCAGGAGCCAGGATGGAAGCATGTATGTTGTAGGTGAGAAATTGTGTGTTTCATTGTAGGTGAGGAATTGTATGTTTTGTCTGTAAAGAGTGAAGGATTCACAAGTAGGACATGCGAGAGAGAGGCAGGTTGAGCAGGTTAGCATCCAACCTGGCCCCCTGGATCCTGGACAGGCCGTTAATTGTTCTGCATCTGTGTGCTCCTTTGTGATTGGGGAGATAGCAGAAGCTTCTTGTGAGGGTTTGATAAGATACTTCACCGGGCCTGCTTCCACTCTGTTCTGTTTTTGTTGTGGTTATGACATAGAGTTCAGTTCAGTTCCGTTCAGTTGCTCAGTCGTGTCCAACTCATTGCAACCCCATGAACCACAGCACACAGGCCTCCATGTCCATCTCCAACTCCAGGAGTCCACCCAAACCCATTGAGTCGGTGATGCCACCCAACCATCTCATCCTCTGTCGTCCCCTTCCCCTCCTGCCCTCAATCTCTCCCAGCATCAGGGTCTTTTCCAATGAGTCAGCTCTGCGCATCAGGTGGCCAAAGTATTGGAGTTTCAGCTTCAACATCAGTCCCTCCAATGAACACCCAGGACTAATGTCCTTTAGGATGGACTTAGGCAGAGGAACCAGAGATCAAATTGCCAACATCCACTGGATCATGGAAAAAGCAAGAGAGTTCCAGAAAAACATCTATTTCTGCTTTATTGACTATGCCAAAGCCTTTGACTGTGTGGATCACAATAAACTGTGGAAAATTCTGAAAGAGATGGGAATACCAGACCATCTGACCTGCCTCTTGAGAAACCTGTATTCAGGTCAGGAAGCAACAGTTGGAACTGGACATGGAACAACAGACTGGTTCCAAATAGGAAAAGGAGTACGTCAAGGCTGTATATTGTCACCCTGCTTATTTAACTTATAATGCAGAGTACATCATGAGACATACAGTTAAACTGCTGAAAGTAATTGCAAATACGGTTATAAGGGACAGCTCAAACAGCGTGCATTACAATGCAGAACAGAACCTGAGCCTGATGCAACGCAGCTGATATTTACAAATCAAATTTACAAATCAAATGTGGTGACCGGCACATTCACTTAGTGTGATTTAAAAAAACATATGGTCATGTATACACCAGGATTACCCTGAGGTTTTACCTGTACAATTAGCACAAAGCATATTTTCAGCCTGATTATCAATTGCTACAAACATAATAAATTGTTCCTGTGGCAGACAAAGCTAACATGAAATATAATCTTCTTCCCTGTCAGCCCTGGAATGAAAAACTGAGAAACTGTGTCATTTGGACGGATTTTGCACAACACGTGAACAGTTTTTGAAAATGCAGTGCCTTCATACTGTGGCTTTGTTTTTCTTTCTAGAGACGACAGGATAACAATTTAACGTTAACTCCTCATGAACATCTCCGACGTTCAGCTTATTTACTTTGGAAGACGCAGGACAAAAACAGCGTTGAAATGAATCAGAAACTCTTGATAGAGTGGGGGATGCCAGACATCCGAACTCGCTGACGGTAACACTCACGGTTGTCCCTTTGGGAGAAATTTACACCAAAAAATAGAAACTCTGTCCATTGGAGACTTTGGAGTCTGAAAATCGGGTTTCGTTTGCAAGTCGATTCGTCCTGGTTACTTAGGATTATCTGATAAAGATTAGGAACAGAGGCCCATCTGAAGCTCCTGCCTACCTGTATCTCCCTTCCTTCCCCCAGGGACCCTGCCTTCCTGCTCGTCTGCTTCTGTTTGTACTCTGCAGATCCAAGCCACATTTTAATAAGGATGGTAAAGATGTTTTGCCAAGCACCCAGCCAGCCGGAAGACCGCTGGCAGGTTTGTGGTGTCATTTTACTGAAAATACTGCAGGCGTTTTTTTTTTTTTTTTTTTTTTTAGGAATATATTTACATAAGAGGGAAGGCTTAAAGTGAGAGAGAAAGGCAGCTTTCTTCTGAAGGCTTTGATCCTGGCAGGCATCCGGGAAAACCTTTAATGATGAATTGTTCTTTGCTCACGCCCAGGGGGAGCTGAGTCAGGTCTGCAAAGAGGAATACAGCGTATGCCACGCACAGTCTGCCTCCTGGTCCTTTCCCCTCTCATCCATGGCTGGGCCCTACGTGGGCACCTGCCTACCTACCAGGAGGACCCAGTTCCTGGTGCAGAGAGCAGGTCCCTCTCTCCTACTCTCTGAGCTGATCTAATTTTATTTGACTGTTTTTCTGTGCTGTGCTTGCTTCATGATTTTCTCAGTTTGGCTCAAGGGACCTTATTATTATTATTTTTTTCCAGGAGCAAACCTGGGAATACAAGAAGTTTGGGTTTAGTATGCTAAATTGAAGGCTTCCCTGGTGGCTCAAATTTAAGGACTTCCCTGGTGGCTCAGACGGTAAAGAGTCTGCCTGCAATGCAGGAGACCTGGGTTTGATCCCTGGGTGGGGAAGATTCCCCTGGAGAAGGAAATGGCAACCCACTCCAGTATTCTTGCCTGGAGAATCCAATGGACGGAAGAGCCTGGTGGGTTACAGTCCATGGGGTCGCAAAGAGTCAGACGCGACTTCACTTGCACTTTCTTTCATGCTAAATTTACAACCAGCATGGTAGTGGAAGGTTAATACAGGAGATGTAGTGGCTACTGCCTCCTTCTGACTCAAGTTCCAGGTGTGAAAAGTTTCCTTGTGCCTCCTAGGAGCTTCCCAGGTGGCACTAGTCGTCAATGCAGGAGACACAAGAGACTCGGGGTCGATGCTCTGGAGAAGGGCATGACATCCCACTCCAGTATTCTTGCTTGGAGCATCCCATGGACAGAGGTGCCTGGCGGGCTGCAGTCTACGGGGTCGAAAAGAGTCGGACGTGGCTGAAGCGACTTAGCACGAGCTTGAGACCAGACCTTGGCTACTTGGGTGAGAGAACACACATCACCACCTTGAATTGGTGATGCCAGCCCAAGGTTCAAAGTCTCCGTCTTGAGAATGTTGTTGCCTCAGTTCACAGTGGAAAAGAATGACCTCTGTCTTGAGGGAGGCCCCTCATACCAATGTGCACTCATGCAATTTGTTAGCTCTTGAAAAGAGAGTTGATGACTGTGTATGGGGATGTCTGTGTCTCTGTATGGCTGTGTGTGCTTCAAAGATAAACTGAGGCACTTTAACAATTTCCAAGAGTCTAGTTGAGCAAACATTGATTTGAATCAGGCTGTGCCTAACCAGAAGTGGTTGGGAGTGCTCCACCCACAGGCGTGAAGTAGACTTTGATACAGAAAAGCAGACGCAAAGTTAGGAAATTGTTGGTTGGTTGTCGCTTAAAGTCCAGTTGGCTATTTGGGGTTGGTTGTGCTTAGGTTTCAGTTTGGTAACCCTGAGGCCTTCACAGGCTTAGATTTTGGTTTTTGATTAGGCCTCCACTGAATTAGAGCCCCCTAAGTCTTGTTTAGAGCTTCGTTGTTTCATTAATTTAACAGTGTGCCCGTGTGTGCATCTGTCTGTGGCTGCCCGTGTGTGCATCTGTCTGTGGCCGCACGTGTGTGTGCATGCATGGGTGTGCCCAGGTTTGCGTGCCTTCATGTGTGTGCACACGCAGGCACGCGGATGTGTGTATGTGTATACACTGGTGCATCTGTGTCTGTGCATTTATGCATGTTTATATTTGTCTATATTATGCATGTTTCTATTTGTTTATATATTGGGCTTCCCTCATAACTTAGTCAGTAAAGAATCTGCCTGCAGTGCAGGAGACCCAGGTTCGATCCCTGGGTCGGGAAGATCTCCCGGAGAAGGAAATGGCAACCCACTCCAGTGTTCTTAACTGGAGAATCCCATGGACAGAGGAGCCTGGAGGGCTACAGTCCATGGGGTCACAAGAGTCGGACATGACTTAGCAACTAAAGAGAGAGAGAGAGATTTGCTCATTGTACACAACCTGTGATAATCTCTCCTTTAAAGAAAGCTGAGGGCCAAAGAATTGATGCTTTGGAACTGTGGTGTTGGAGAAGACTCTTGAGATCTCTTGGATTGCAAGGAGATCCAACCAGTCCATCCTAAAGGAGATCAGTCCTGGGTGTTCATCGGAAGGACAGATGTTGAAGCTGAAACTCCAGTCCTTTGGCCACCTGATGTGAAGAGCTGACTCATTTGAGAAGACCCTGATGCTGGGAAAGATTGAGGGTGGGAGGAGAAGGGGATGACAGAGGATGAGATGGTTGGATGGCATCATCAACTCGATGGACATGGGTTTGGGTGGACTCTGGGAGTTGGTGATGAACAGGGAGGCCTGGTGTGCTGCGGTTCATGGGGTTGCAGAGAGTCGGACATGACTGAGCGACTGAACTGAATTGAGGCTTTGTCTTCTGCTATGGCTGCTTGCTTGATGTTTGGAATCAGAAATAATTTCGAGGCCACCCGAATGCTAGATGGCAGCTTCACGGAGTTAATGGGTCAGGAAGGGCAGGCTGATTATGGAAGAGAGAGGTTATTGACTGCCAGCAAATCAGGGGCAGCGAGGGGAAGGAACCTGTCCTGGGAGCAGGTTGCCTCCCCCGCTTGCTGGAGGTGGGAGGGTGCCCGTTGCCTGGAGACGGGAGTGAATGGCTCAGGTAACCAAAGCTGCTGTGTGAAGGGCCCCAGCTGGCAGGGGTGAGGTGTCTGCAGAGCTTGAGTGGCTCCATGCCGTGCACTGGGCTTCAGCTTGCTGTGTAGACTGTAGGAGCTGCGTAGTTGTGGGTACAGAGGACAAACCAGCTCTGCAGTGGACCACCACGGGCTGTCTGCTCAACCACAAAAAGAATAACTGATCTTGGAGATGCTCCTTTTCCACTGTGTCCCTATCTATTTGTTTTCTTTTTCTATGCACTCTCCTTTCTCTTCACCCCTTTCCACCACCCCCCTCCCTCCCTTCTTAAAAAAAATTTAAATACTTGTAAAATCATTTTTATAGGCAACTCTCATGTTCAGATGAAAAATCTGGCACAGTATTTATCTTGAGACATCACTGTGTTTTTCCTGGAGATGTAACATTTACTCCTCAAACTTTCCTTATCTTTATTCCCATATTTTGCTTAATTTCCTACTAAGGCTTCTTTTTTTCTGAGAGTGTAATCTTTACTCAAAAACTAGGTAAGGATAATACAAGAAAAGATACATAATTTATGTATCATTTCACTTATAATTTGCGACCCCATGGACTGTAGCCTATCAGGCTCCTCCGTCCATGGAATTTTCCAGGCAAGAGTGCTGGAGTGGATTGCCATTTCCCTCTCCAGGGGATCTTCCCGACCCAGGAATCGAACCCGGGTCTCCTGCATTGCAGGCAGACAGTTTACCGTCTGAGCCACCAGGGAAGCCCATAATATATAATACACTGTAATAATTGTATATAATACAATATAATACAAAAATATACTTTTTGTATACTTTTCATGTAGTTAATTTATGTAGCTAATAGTTTATTTTCAAAATAAAGTATTGATATAAAAGTATGGATATAAAAGTATATCTATACTTTGTATCTATACTTTTTGTGTAGATAAATAATATAAATAAATAAATCTAACAAATATAAATTGTAATAAATATTATTAATATATTATCAATAAATACAATTATAAATATAAATAATATAGATAATATAAATAAATTCTGCCTGATAATCCTATACATAAATATATATATAAAATGTTGAATTCATGTAGCTAATACTTTATTTTCAAAATAAAATATAAATATAAATATATGGATACAAAAAGTATAAGTATACTTTGTATCTATATATATATTTATGTATAGGATTATCAGGCAGAATTTATTCCAGGAGTGCAATGATATTTAACACGGGAACACTTTATCAGTGATGCATCCTGCATCATTACACTAAAGGGCAAAATCAAAGATTTTAAGTACATACAGAAAAAGAAAAATTGATACAGTTAAAACACTTCATCATAATACCTTTTTGGGACTTCCAGTGGCTGAGACTCCGAGCTCCCAATGCAGGGGCCCAGGTTTGATCCCTGGCCAGGGAAGTAGAACCCACATGCTACAGCTGAGAGTTCACAGGCTGCAACGGAGACCTGGTGTGGCAAAATAAATAAATACAATATCTTTTTATTTTGTAAAAAAAAATTTGTAAAATATTTTTAAAAATAAAGGAAACCTTTTATTAAACTAGGGACTGGAAGAAACTTCCTCAACCAAATAAAGATTATGGCCACACACCCTTCAAGTTTCAACACGCTCCCTTTTAGGAGATCTAGGTACCCATTCTCTCTATCGTTTGTAAGTCGTCTTCTTAAATGTAAAAGCTTGAAATACCCGCTACTGCCGGTCAGTATCATCCGGGCCGAGGAGGCTCTAAACTGCATATCTGGCTGGCACAGTTCAGTTCAGTTCAGTCGCTCAGTCGTGTCCGACTCTGCGACCCCGTGAACCACAGCACGCCAGGCCTCCCTGTCCATCACCAACTCCTGGAGTCTACCCAAACCCATGTCCATCGAGTCAGTGATGCCATCCAACCAGCTCATCCCCTTCTCCCGCCCTCAACCTTTCCCAGCATCAGGGTATTTCCAATGAGTCAGCTCTTCGCATCAGGTAAACAAAGCATTAGAGTTTCACCTTCAACATCAGTCCTTCCAATGAACACCCAGGACTGGTCTCCTGTAGGATGGACTGGCTGGATCTCCTTGCAGTCCAAGGGACTCTCAAGAGTCTTCTCCAACACCACAGCTCAAAAGCATCCACAGAAATACATGCAGCTGACCAGGGTGCTTTAAAGAATGGTGTTGATTTATTAGCGCTGGCTGTGGTCCGTGACTCACGTGACAGATAGGCAAGGTGAGGCTGAAAGCCACCTCGCTTCCTGGGGGCTTTGCAGGCGGTCTCGGTGCTGTGTTTGCCTTGCCACCTGTCAGTGAAAGCCTTGCTCAGTTTCTCTCCAGTCACTGGGAGACGGTGTGAGCTCTCCTGAAGACGGCACAGGACCAGGAAGCTGTGCTTCTCAACCGGGGAAGCCGGCCTCCCATCTGAGTCCAACATGTGCCGGAGCCAGACCGGTGTGAAAGGAAAATTTGCAGCAACACAGCTCTAGTGAGACAGCACTGAAGGATGAGCTTGCAATCGGGATCTCAGCTCTTCCCCATGGCTTATTTCATTCAACTCTAGGTGGTTTTGCAAGAGTGGGTGAGGGGGAGCTGGTTGGAAGGATGCCGTCTTGGGGGACTTCCCTGGTGGTCCAGTGGCTAAGACTCCACCCTCCAAATGCCTGGGGGCTGGGTTCCATCCTTGGTCAAAAAACTGAATCCAACATGCCACGACTTAAGAGTTCACACGCTGAGACTAAAGATCCTCCATGCTGCAACGAAAATCATGGCATGGTTGGAACACAGGTTGCAAAGAATTTTCAGACGCAAGAGTATTTCAGAAACCAGCGATGTATTAAGAGGAAGCAGCATAGCAAGTTCAGCTGGCCGACCTCCTGATGGATCAGGGAGAGGCAACCCCTTTGGTGGGGTAGAAGCCAGTTTTTGTAGCCTAGGACAAAGAAAATTGCTGCTGGAGGGTGACATTGGGTGATTGGTTAGGCTGCTATAGGGTGAGTAATAGGGTGAATGAAAGTGTCAGTCGTGTCTGACTCTGCAACCCCACAGACTGCAGCCCGCCTGGCTCCTCTGTCCATGGAATTCTCCAGGCAAGAATACTGGAGTGGGTTGCCATGCCCTTCTCCAGGGGATCTTCCCAACCTGGGGATCAAACCCAGGTGTCCTGCTTTGCAGGCAGATTCTTTTAGCTACTGAGCTACCTGGGAGGGTGGCTATTTCTACTTACAATGAGGTCAGGGAGCCACCTGGTTTAGATCAGGTAGGCAGTGAGGGGGCTCATAGCAAAAGTTGCTATGGGGTCAGTCATTTCCAAGATGACCTGGGTGCAGGGCTCTGCCTCTGTGGCCTTGGTACAAAACTCTAAATCTGTGACCTTAATGACGGGCTCCATGGATTGAAGGTCCTGCCCGCTGCAACTGAGACCTGGTGCAGCCAGATCAATCAAAATTAAAAAAAAAAAAGAAAGAAAGAAATATGGGGGACCTGTTTGGGACACTCTGGAAGTAGCTGGAGCCACCCTTGGTGTTCCAACCGATCCTCCTCCGGGGATTTGCTGATTATCATTGGCACTGAAGTTTGGGACTCTTGGCTCCACTGAGCTCTGCAGTCTTTGCAGATCCTGAGGTCGCATTCTTTCCGCCCACAATATGATCCCTACCTAGCTGGGCCCAAGGGGGTTGAGCAGGAAGGAGAAGGCAGATACTCACAGCAGCGGGGAGGGCACGTGACAGACAACTCAGGTTGCTACCCACGTGGTCATCAGTTCTCCAGCTCTTTGCCATCAGGGTAAAGGCTGACAGCTGGGTTTATAATTATTCCCGAGCAGCACCTTTTCTCCTCAAAGGGTCACAGCTTGGGAGATTCCACGGGGAAGAAGCTGGCTTTTCAATTTGACTACAAACTCCAGATTCTTCCTACTCACTCATCATCTGGCAGGCTCCTCACCCCTAGGAGGCCAATGTAATGAGAATTGGATGCTGAAGCAGGAGGCAGGGCTCTGGGGTTGTCTCACTGGCTTTCATTTCAGCAATGGCCTCAGGCAGGTTACTGCAGGGCCCTGTGAGTTCACTTCAGAATGACCCAGAGCTTTCCTGGCACAACGTGACTTCTTGTATCAGGCTGTTCCACAGTCTGGTGGATTTCGTGATTAGAAAGTAATTTCATTCCCTAAAGTATGCTAAAGACCAGGCTACACGGGCAGAACCTCCTTTCAGTGGCCGCCGCCTCCCAGCTGAGACTTAAGAAAACAAAAGAAACAATTTGGCGTGATAATATTAGCAAATACGTCTTCCATAAGCTCTGTCTTCACGCCTTTTGAATTGCATTATCTCCTCTCCGTATTGTTGACTCACTTGCATAAAGGATTTTGCTGTACAAAGTGGGGGAAAATTATTTCACACTTGCTTTGATCGGAAATCTGTGGAGGTAGTTAAACCATTCAGTGTATTCAAATGTGGTTAGCTCTGCTAAGGGAAGGGAGAGGCGATCAAATTATTAGCATAAATCAGGAGGCCTAAGTGCTGTCCTGAATATTTTCAGATGGATTTAGAAAGCCGTTTAAATGTAAGAAGGTCAAAGATGCTGGGAACCTAAAGCATGGGAGTTGTTCATTATTTTAGCAATATTCTCATGTGTCATCTGACATCTAGATTATGTAAAGCCAAAATTAGGTCACCATGACAACCATCTGTGCCATTAATTCATTATTATGAGTTAATTCGGATCAGGATCTTGGCTACATGATGAAATGTTTGGTCTTTGTTCTGCCTGAAGACCTTTTGGTGGTAATTCGAATTACTTCCAGGTTTTGGATTTGGGCAGCAGCTAATGTTGCCTTTATCCCCCCCTCCCATTAAAAGGCATAATCACTTGATTATAGACTTTGTAACGTCACATAATAGGTTTTGGCTTACAATTTTGGGGGACGGGGGAGGGTTGGTGCCAGTGGTATGTCCATGACCTAATTAAATAACTTGTTTTTCAAAACACCTTGAAACTTTGAGGATTTTATTCACTGAACTTGTTTTTCAAAACACCTTGAAACTTTGAGGATTTTATTTACTGATTATATCAAGTTATTGCCCAGGGATGTATATGGTGTCAGGGAAATTTGTGCAACTGAAAGAGTAGTTGGTAAACCACAGGTAAATTATGGCTGGAAGAGCAAAAAAAAAAAAAAAAGACCTAAAATTGATTAAAAAATATGTGGTTTCATCGGGTGGCAGTCACTTACAAATAACAACAATAGTTGGCCAAGGTGTAGTCATGAAATTAGTTTGATGTGGGAAGCTAATTATATCCTGTATCTTGGGACATACTAGCTGGCCTGCAGGGAGCTATGGTGGGCCCCCAGGAGTAAGCCTGGAGGAGCTTTCTGGGCAGGTTGTATGTGGAAGCCAGTAAAAACAATAAATAAATAAACATAATAAAAAAAACAACTCATGATTTAAAAAAACTCATGATAAATTATAAAGCTTTAATGCAGGTGTAAAAAGTTCTTGATAGTTTTCATCCGTTGCATCATTACTCTCTCAAATTATGTTGAGTGTGTGTGTGCATGCTAAGTCTGACTTCAGCTGTGTCCAACTCTTTTTCGACCCCATGGACCGTAGCCCACCAGGCTCCTCTGTCCCTGGGATTCTCCAGGCAAGAACACTGGAGTGGGTTGCCATGCCCTCCTGCAGGAGATCTTGCCCACCCAGGGATCGAACACTGCCTCTCTTAGGTCTCCTGCACTGGCAGGCGGGTTCTTTACCACTAGCGCCAACCTGGGGAATCCAGTGTTAAGTATACAGAAGAGTAGGTGAAGGACAAGGCTGAGTTTAGGAATTCAAGTATGGAGTTGGTGAAAACCTTGACGCACGTGTTTTGTTTTCAGGCAGAGAAAAAGGATCCATAAACCAGAAAGTGTTGATGAAATCAGTCCATCTATAAAGGGTGGGGGATAGGTAGGAAATAGATTCATGACTTTGTATCCCAGTGTGGAGAGACCACCAGAAAAGACGGACTAGTGGGAATTATTTTTCGGCTTTGAGCTCAGACAGACTTGTTAAATGCTGGCTCTAACTTTGTTATGGCAGCCCGGGGAAGCTGGTGTGTAAAAGAATGAAATGCTGAATCGCCGGCCAAGGAAGTGGTTTTGAATCCCAGCTGCGACAGCTGGAAAGCAGCGGTGTTTATACATGAGATGGAGAAAAGCGTCATGGAGGCAACCAAGCGCTTGGAAGAAATGGTGGAAAACTTCCAGATCATACAGAGGCCAGAGGAGTCCTTCTTCTGCTTTGTACTTTTGCGGTTGAGTGAAACCTTCAGAGTTCACGCAGAGAAAAACAAGGGGGCCTCCCCGCTGCAGTCCACGGGGTTGCAAAGAGTCGGACACGACCCAACTACTGAATAACAACGACAGCCCCTGTTCTGAAATCGCTGTAGCTGCTGCATTTACTGAGATCCCTGTGTCGTATGAACTGATGAACACGAACTGCAGAAGCAAAGGAAGTGGATGAATTGCTAATCTGTTACTTGGTTTAGCCAGAAACACGGAAATGCCTGAAGGCTGAACATACTGCACCCAGAGAAGCGAAATGTGGCGTATTTGACAACAGAAAGGAGCCAGTCTGGCTTAGACCAAGGGTTGGTTAACTTGTACCAGGAAGGGCCAGATAGCTAACATTTTGAGCTCTTTGAGGCGCACAGTCTGTTGCAAGGATTCCACTCGGCTAGTGTAGTGTGGAAAGCAGCCAGAGAAACGTCTAAGCAGATGAACACGCCTGCGTTCCTGTAAAGCTTGGTGCATGGACACTCAGATTTGAATTACATTTGACTTTCACGGGTCATGATGATGGCTCGGTGCTAAAGAACTCCGCTGCCAATGCAGGAGATAGAAGAGACACAGGTTCGATCCCGGGATCGGGAAGATCCCCTAGAGTAGGGCATGGCAACCTACTCCAGTACTCTTGCCCAGAGAATCCTATGGACAGAGCAGCTTGGCCGACTATAGTCCATAGGGTCACAAAGAGTCAGACATGACTGAGCGACTTCCACCCACCTCTCCTCTCCTCTTCCACCCAACCTCTCCTGCTCTGAGCCATCACCGTCTTTCTTCTGCAGCCCTCTGAACATTACTTTTATACATAGCAACTGTAGTTAGAGGTGATTTTTTTTTTTGTGGGAAATAAAAGGGATATAAAGAGGTCTGCAGATGAATAAGAATTATGAGAGACAGAGCAGCTGAAGCAGAACCAAGTGAAGTGAAGGTTGCTCAGTTGTGTCCAACTCTCTGCAACCCTGTGGACTATACAGTCCATGGGATATTCCAGGCCAGAATCCTGGAGTGGGTAGCCTTTCCCTTCTCCAGGGGATCTTCCCAACCCAGGGATCGAACCTGGGTCTCCTGCATTGCAGGCGGATTCTTTACCACTGAACCACTGCGGAAGCCCAGAGTCAAGCAATTTATCCTGGGGTCACTGGCAAGAGTACTGGAGTGGGTTGCCATACCCTCCTCCAGGGGAATTTTCCCGACCCAGGGATCGAACCCAGGTCTCCCGTGTTGCAGGCGGATTCTTTACCAAGCTGAGCCACCAGGGAAGCCGGAAGAAGGACCAGCTGGTCCGTTTATCAGTGACAGAAGACAGGAGGAGGAGAGAACCGTTTCTGAGTGAGACAATCAAACCTGTCTTGGTGGGTAAGAATTCGGTGAGAAAATTCTCCCTGGGCTTCCAGGCTGTGTGGCATCGCTTGACAGAGTCTTGCCTCTTGCAGGGGTCCGGCAGTTGAGGACGATGGAGAGGGAGGCAGCATAGAAGGTTCTTAGTTGACTTGGAGGCAGGGAGAGAAGCCAGCTTTGTGCAGATGCCTTTTGAAGGCTTGGAGAGGCATTTTGTTGAAAAGCAAAATAGCGTGACTTCACAGTGAGGGCCAGTCAACCTACCCCGGAGCGATAACGCGAATGCCTGGGGAGGGTTTTAAAGTTCAGGTTCTGATCCTGTAGTTCTGAGTGGGGCTGAGATCCTCCGCTTGTTTTATTTTGTCTTCTTTCTTTTATTTTCAGGCTTCCTTGGTGGCTTCGATGGTAAAGACTCTTGTCTGCAGTACTGGAGACTGGGTTTGATCCCCGGGTTGGGGAGATCCCCTGGACGAGGGCCTGGCAACCCACTCCAGTATTCTGGTCTTTTTTTTTTCCTCTTCTTTCTTTTTTAAAAATTGAAGTGTTGTTGACTTACAATAGAGTGCTACTTTCAGGTATAGTACACCGTGATTCAGTTATTTTCGAAGTCTATAATCCATTATAGGTTATTACAAGATATTCGGAATAATTCCTTGTGCTATACT
Source organism: Bubalus bubalis (assembly GCF_019923935.1). Lineage (NCBI taxonomy): Eukaryota > Metazoa > Chordata > Mammalia > Artiodactyla > Bovidae > Bubalus > Bubalus bubalis. Next base: position 6,223,506 of record NC_059181.1, on the reverse strand, counting down.
GTGCTTTTTTTTTAAATTAAAAAGAGTAAAAAAAAAATTGAAGGATAGTGGATTTACAAATGTTGTAGAAGGGACACAGGGGCTTCTGTGGTGGTGCTAGTGGGAAAGAACCCACCTGACATAGCAGGAGATGGAAGAGACACGGGTTCAATCCCTGGGTCGGGAAGATCCTCTGGAGTTGGGTCTGGAAACCCACTTCAGTATTCTTGCCTGGAGAATCCCATGGACAGAGGAGCCTGTCCCCCTGGACAGGAATACAGTCCTAGGGAGTCGCAAAGCTTCAAAGATGACTGAAGACACAAAGCTTCAAAGATGACTTAGCACGCACACATAGAAGGGAGTGAATCTTTTTCTTTCTATGTATCAAGTGTGGGATTTTAATTCCTGGAGCAGGGATTGAACCTGGGCCCTTGGCACTGAAAACACAAAGCCCTAACTACTGGACCGCCAGTGAATTCCCCTCTGTGTCTGTAACTGCAAATCCTTGTTGTTTATCTACTGTAAGTGGTTTTGTGTGTGTGTGTGTGTGTAGTTTGTACCTGTTAATCCTGTGCCTGAACCTGCATTTCTAAGCAGCTGCTGCTGCTGCTAAGTCGCTTCAGTCGTGTCCGACTCTGTGTGACCCCGTAGACGGCAGCCCACCAGGCTCCCCCGTCCCTGGGATTCTCCAGGCAGGAACACTGGAGTGGGTTGCCATGTCCTTCTCCAATGCAGGAAAGTGAAAAGTGAAAGTGAAGTTGCTCAGTCGTGTTTAACTTTTCGAGACCCCATGGACTGCAGCCCACCAGGCTCCTCCGTCCATGGGATTTTCCAGGCAAGAGTACTGGAGTGGGGTGTCATCGCCTTCTCCTAGGCTATGCTGATTCTGCTGGTCTCTACAGAAATCCAGGGACTGAGCTTTAAATCATTAAAAAAAAAAATTTGAGGTGAAATTTGCATAAAATAAAGCTAATGACTTGAGGGTGAGCAATTCATTGGCCTTGAGTCCATTCATAGCATTGTGCAACCTTGGAATTGTGCAGGGTTTAGTCCATTCACACATTGTACATGTGTGCTAAGTCACTCAGGCATGTCCTACTCTGTACAACCCCATAGACTGTAGCCCCACCAGGCTCCTCGGTCCATGGGATTCTCCAGGCAAGAATACTGGAGTGGGTTGCCATTCCCTTCTCCAGGGGATCTTCCCCACCCAGGGATCGAACTTGCGTCTCTTAGGTCTCCTTCACTGGCAGGTGATTTCTTTACCTCTAGCGCCACCTGGGAAACCCAGGTACAAACCACTGCCTCTACATAGATCCAAAGCATTTTCATCACCCCCAGATTAAACCCTGTATCCACTAGACAGTCACTGCCTTTTCCCTTCCCTAAGCTTCTGGTTATCACCAGTCTGCTGTCTATCCCCGAGGATTTGCCCCTTCTGCATATTTCATCTAAATGGAACCATAGAATATTTGTCTTTTTATGTCTGGTTCCTTTCACTTAGCGCAATATTTTCAGGGTTCATCTACTTTGTGGCCTGTGGCAGTATTTTTTTCTTTCTTTTTATGGCTGGATAATATTCTATTGTATGTATAACGCACAGTTTGTATATCCATTCATCTTTAAATGGGCATTTGAGTCATTTGCACCTTTTAGCAATTCTGACTAGTGCTGCTCTAAATGTGTGTAAAAACGCTGCATTTTTCTTTGCTTAGAAGGTCATTGTTTCTGCAAGTTACAAGTTGGTTTGGGAGTAACTGATTGGAGGAGACTCATCCAAGGTTTGACACTCTACTATTCCAATTCAAAAATAAGTCTTAAGAACAGATCTCCAGGTGTTCTAAATTGTTATACCTGGTGAACAATCTCCTTTGGAAAACAACAACAAACTTTCCAGTTGTTTATTCAGGAATCCTGGGGTTTCAGGCACAAAAGGGACGGTGAACACAGCTCTGTGTAATGTCCCAGGAGATCAAGAAAGATTTCTTGGCAGAATTCTTTCAAAGATTCACCAGGCTTCAGAGATACCTGCATTTGTGCCCCACAGTGGAGCTGACTGCCTGGCCATGAAAAGTACAATTTGAAGAGTCTCTCTCTTCCCCTCTGGCTTCCCAGGTGGCTCCGTGGTAAAGAACCCCTCTGCCAGTGCAGGAGATATAAGAGACACAGATTTGATCCCCGGATGGGGAAGATCCCCTGGAGGAGGGCGTGGCAACCCACTCCAGTATTCTTGCCTGGAGAATTGCATGGACAGAGGAGCCTGGTGGGCTGCAGTCCAGGGGGTCGCATAGAGTTAGAATCACGTGGAAGGTCGGCCACAATGAAACGCACCTGTCATCTTGGGACCCAGAGAGGCGTCGGTGCTTTTCTGGAAGTTCGGTGCGTGGGTCTGTCTTGCAGTCATGCTGTCTTTTTCAAGCTACAGGGCTAATCTGCTCCGAGATATCATCAGGCCTCATCATCTGAAAGGGGTACTGTGCTGGGTGGCGCTCACTCCAGACTGAAGCCCCTGATTAAGATTTATCCCTGATTTTCTGCAGAGCCTCGGTTCCCATCTGGCCCGGAATTGGCCCCATATGACAGGGCTTGTCGGCAGGGCTGGTGGGAGTGTGTGCGCCCCTCTGCTGTGGTTGTGGGCAGCGTGGGGAGGCTGTACAGATACTGAAAGCCCGTCCAGGATGTTGTGATGAGGCGGGTCCTAAACGGCTCATCCAGCAAATGGCACAGAGAGGAATTTTCAAGGGACTTCCCTGGTGGCCTAGTGATTAAGGCTCTGCCCTTCCAATGCTGGGGACAAGGAGTGGATTCAATCTCTGGTCGGGGAACAGATCCCACATGCCTTGTGGTCCAGCCAGAAAGGAAAAAAAAAAAGGAGGGGGTGGGTGGGATCTTGGAGATGGAATGTGGAGTGCAGTAGAGTCAGAACCAGGGAGCTTGAGACCAAGGGGTGACGGAGGCTGAGCTTGGACATGGAGCTCTTGCACCAGGACCGATTGATTCTTGTGCTCTGTCCTTGCAGCTTCCTGGCTGGAAGGCCCTTGGATAGCAAGGCTGGAGTGTGGGAAACGCTGTCTCCTCACAGTATGGATGCCATCAGGTGAGTGGAGACGGTCGACTGTGCACATGGAGATATTTGGACGCCGTACTTAGCATTTCATGGAAGCATTCCATGTCTCCTGTATAGAGAGACCTGGGGAAGTCATTTCAAGCTGGATGGACCAAGGCGTTAGAGACAGCTCCCAATATTAACAAAACAAGAAAACGTAATAAAACTGCAGGGATGAGAGGTTCAACTCTAGAACGTCCAACTGCGATTTCTAACAGGACCCCTGCTTCCGAATGTATCGTTTAACCGGGAAGTGAGGCCAGTGCTCAAACTCTAATAATCCAAACCATAAAACTCATCCAAAATAAACAAGCCGAGGGACTTCCCTGGTGGTCCAGTGGGTAAGACTCCGAGCTTCCACTGTAGGGGATGTGGGTTTGATCCTTGCTCGCAGAACTAAGATCCTGCATACTGTACGAAAACCAAGCGAACAAAGCAAAAACAAACACATTACATATAAAATAAATAAGTGAAAGGTTGTTGTTGAATCACGCAAATACACTGGGATTCTTGGCCCCCGGAGGAGAAGAATTCAATCCGGGGCCAGAGACGAGGCTTGATCGCTCAGAGCTTTTGTGTAATAAAGTTTTATTAAAGTATAAAGGAGATAGAGAAAGCTTCTGACATAGGCATCAGAAGGGGGCAGAAAGAGTACCCCCTTGCTAGTCTTTAGCTGGATGTTATATAGTCACTAGCAGTCTGTTAATGAAAGAAAGGAATGTCTTAAAATTTAGAATGGCACCAAATGGTTTATCTTGGGCCATAAAATAATTAACTTGAATCCTAAAGAAGGGCAGACCACCATACAAATAGTTTCATTTACATAGATTAGGGGAACAATATCTGAGTATAACATACTGGTTTGTCAAGTAGGTTCTGGGCCCAGAGGCGGAACCGACTTGGAGACCGAGATTGGGGTAAAGGCGTAGTACATTAGCATAGCTTAAGACAAACATTTTCATAAGAAAAAGGCATTGGTTATCTCTAGGCTCAAGAATAGCTAACTTCAGGCGAAACCAGGTGTCATTATGGCAACACAGTATTTTAAGAGAAACCTCTCTTTAAATTTGTATAGAGAAGGAAAAAAATATTGCTAGTTTGTTTCCTCCTGCCGCTTAAGAGAGATAAAAATGTCTGACACTTGCAGGCTATGTCCTCCATTTGGAGACCCCTGGCCTTCTTGCCTGTTACCCTCTCATAAGCCCCGCAAAAAACTATATGTGTTTGTAATACACTTTGTTCAGTTCAGTTCAGTCGCTCAATTGTGTCTGACTCTTTGTGACCTTATGAACCGCAGCACACCCGGCCTCCCTGTCCATCACCAACTCCCAGAGTTCACCCAAACTCATGTCCATTGAGATGCCATCCAATCATCTCATCCTCTGTCGTCTCCTTCTCCTCCTGCCCTCAATCTTTCCCAGCATCCGGTTCTTTTCAAATGAGTCAGCTCTTCGCATCAGATGGCCAAAGTATTGGAGTTTCAGCTTCACCATCAGTCCTTCCAGTGAACACCCAGGACTGATCTCCCTTAGGATGGACTGGTTGGATCTCCTTTGTACATAATACATTTATATCTGTACTAATGTAATATGTAATTTCACAGTTGATTGTGAAAGATATTACGACTGATTTTGCAACACTCTATTAGAGTCGAATGCTTATTGCTCCCCCCACCATTCTTCCAAATATTTTAATGAAAATATTATCCTTGCAGCTCATTTTTCTTGACTATATTTCAAGAAAAAGTATAAATTCACTCAACCTGGTTTATAAAGTACTAATTGCACATCAGAAATGAAAATAGTATTTCTAAGTCAGTTTGTCCTTGGAAAGCTTTGCTTTACTGGCAGTTTCAGCTGGCACATTTCATGGTGTTTATCATGTTTTTTAAGTATCTCTGGACTAGCTCTGTCTGCTAGGCAGTGGAGAAATAGCCCTGCTGTCTCTGATTTAAACTTAAATTTGCCCGCAGTTGTTTAAGCATACGAGGGGAAAATATTCTTCACCTATGTTGAAAATCCAGGGCTCTTGCTTTTTACTTTGATTGGACGTTGGAAACACTTCCGAGTGAGGTGAGATACAAAGAGTGAGAAAAGATACACAGATGCATGGCAAAGAAAACACGTGATACAGTCTCTGTCTCTAAGGAGCCTGTAATCAAGCGGAGGCATGTAAGAGAGAAATACATGAAAAAGATACCTGAGAATTACAAGCAGAGAATTAGGGTAGTCAGTTCTTAAGCACTGGAAAATAGTTTGGGGTGGGGCTTACGAAAGGTGCTAAGAAAAGGAGCTGCAATTTGAGTAATTTATTTATTTAGTTTTGAGTTGAAATATAATTGATTTGCATCACTGCAGATGGTGACTGCAGCCATGAAATTAAAAGATGCTTGCTCCTTGGAAGGAAAGTTATGACCAACCTAGACAGCATACTAAAAAGCAGACACATTACTTTGCCAACAAATGTCCATCTAGTTGAGGCTATGGTTTTTCCAGTGGTCATGTATGGATGTGAGAGTTGGACTATAAAGAAAGCTGAGCGCTGAAGAATTGATGCTTTTGAACTGTGGTGTTGGAGAAGACTCTTGAGAATCCCTTGGACTGCAAGGAGATCCAATCAGTCCATCCTAAAGGAGATCAGTCCTGAATATTCATTGGAAGGACTGATGTTGAAACTCCAATCCTTTGGCCACCTGATGTGAAAAGCTTACTCACTGGAAAAGACCCTGATGCTGGGAAAGATTGAAGGTGGGAGGAGAAGGGGATGACAGAGGACGAGATGGTTGGATGGCATCACTGACTCCATGATCAAGAGTTTGAGTAAACTCTGGGAGTTGGTGATGGACAGGGAAGCTTGGCGTGCTGCAGTCCTTCGGGTCACAAAGAGTCGGGCAGGACTGAGTGACTGAACTGAACTGATAGTCGATTGTGGTAATTTCTGCTGTACAGCAAAGAGACTCACCTCTCTCTCTCTCCACACACACACACACACACACACACACAAACACATGCTCACTCACATCATTTTTCTTTCAACATTTTATACTCTTTGCCAATCTTTTAAAAGTACTTTTATTTATTCTTGGCTTTGCTGGGTCTTTGTTACTGGGTGGGCTTCTCTCTGGTTGCAGTGAGCTGGGGGCTACTGTATTTGTGATGCACACTGCTTCTCAGTGTGGTGGCTTCTCTTGTGGAGCAAACACGCTTGAGGAGTTGCAGCTCGTGGGTGCAGCGGTTTTGTGGCTGCCAGGCCCTAGAGCACAAGCTCAATACTTGTGGTTCACTGTCTCAGTTGCTTTGTGGCAGGTGGGATCTTCCTGGACTGGGGATCGAACTCGTGTCTGCTGCATTGGCAGACAGATTATTCACCACTGAGCCTCCAGGGAAGCACACACATTCTTCTTCTTTTTTTTAATACTCTTTTACATTATGGTTTAACCCAGGACATTAAAGATAGTTCCCTGTGCTATATAGTGGGACCTTATTATTTATTTGTTCCATATATGATGGTTGAGGGAGTGAGTGAAAGTCATGGAATTCTCCAGGCCAGAATACTGGAGTGGGTAGCCTTTCCCTTCCCCAGGGGATCTTCCCAACCCAGGGATGGAACCCAGGTCTCTCCCATTGCAGGCAGATCTGTTACCAGCTGAGCCACCAGGGAAGCCCAAGAATACTGGAGTGGGTAGCCTTTCCCTTCCCCAGGCGATCTTCCCAAGTCAGGGAGTGAACCCAGGTCTCCCGCATTGCAGGCGGATTCTTTACCAACTGAGCTATCAAGGAAGCCCTATGTAGGATGGTTGGTATTTGCTAATTCCAAGCTTGCAGTCTGTCTCCCTCACCCAGCTGCTGCAGTTGGTAACACTGCGGATTTGAGAGATGAGGCAGAGTGAGTAGGTAGGACATTATAGACAGTCGAGACAGGAAAGCTGTGGAATCAGTATCTCCCACATCGAGCCTTTCAAAGATTGGATATTTAAAAATTCCAAGAACTTGCTAAAAGTTCTTAGCACTAAATCGTTACCACTAAAAAATGCTAGGTGTATCCTGTCTTTTCTGCTGTTCTTTTTCCATTTCCATTTCCTCCCGCCCTACCTCTAAACTACAATGAGTTAATTTTGAAGAAAGTCAGGCTTTATAAAATGCCAGAGTCCATTTGGGCCATCTTTTCCCTTTTAAACACAGTTTTAAAGTGTACCAAGTTTTCATCACTAATTATTTCTCTAAAGAATAGAAAGCTGTTAAATGGAAAATAGGGAAAGAAAGTGAAGGGAAAAAGACGTAAGGAACCAGAGTGTGTGCTAATATTGTGTATTTTTGTTTTTTGGCCCCCGTGGACTGCATCTTGTGAAAGTGAAAATTGCTCAGTTGTGTCTGACTCTCTGCGACCTCATGGACTACACAGTCCATGGAATTCTCCAGGCCAGAATACTGGAGTGGGTAGCCTTTCCCTTCTCCAGCAGATCTTCCCGACCCAGGAATTGAACCAGGGTCTCCTGCATTGCAGGTGGATTCTTTACCAATCGAGCTACTGACTACATTTGTTGATTTTTAAAATTTATTTATTTTTTTTAATGGTAGGATAATTGCTTTACAGTGTTGTGTTGGTTTCTGCCAAACATTGACATGAATCAGCCGTAGGGATACCTATGTCCCCTTCTTCTCAAACCTTCCTCCTGCCTCCCTCCCCATCCCATCCTTCCAGGTTGTCTCAGAGCTCCCGTTTGAGTTCCCTGAGTGAAGTCAAGTGAAGTTGCTCACTCTTTTTGACCCCATGGACTGTAGCCCCACCAGGCTCCTCTGTCCATGGGATTTCTCCAGACCAGAATACTGGAGTGGGTGGCCATTCCCTTCTCTAGAGGATCTTCCCGACCCAGGGATCGAACCCAGGTCTCCTGCATTGCAGGCAGATGCTTTACCATCTGTATGAGTTCCCTGAGTCACATAGCAAATTCCCATGGGTTCTCGACTTGGCAGATGGTGACATAAGTTTCCATGTTAGTCTCTCCATACATCCCACCGTCTCCTATCTAGCCAGGACTTCCTGCAGGGCAGGGTTACGGGTCTCCTCTTTGATAGCACAGCTGCATGGTAGTTTTGCTCTAGTCTTCAGTGGCTCCCAGTTCAGCTGTCTCAGGACTGCGCCCTGCAATGTGGTGGGGATGCCTCCATGGCCCCCGGCCCCTGCAGCAACCCCCCACCCCCAGCTCCTGATGGGACCTGGGGCTTGGGTGGTGCTGGTGAGCTTTGCTCTCTTCCTCCCGGGCTTAGCAGACAATCCCTGGGCTCGCCTCCAGCCTGAACACACGCAGGGCATCCATCTCTGCCTCGTTTCCTCAGTTACAGGTAATTAGCTCTGGGCTTCTCCACGCTAGCGCTGGAAATTGCATCCCCACATCTGCCATGTTATGAAACCGCGTGGCTGCCTCTAGACAAAACATCTTCTAAATGGGATTTGCTCTCAAGTTATCTGGGTGTGTGGGGAGGAGGCAGCAAATCCAACTAGTGGGGGTGGGAGATCTATCTATCGTGCAGAAATGGCAACCAGCAAAGCCACAAATTCAGCACATCTTGATACAATAAGCAGGGTTAGGGAGTAAGCGTTTCTCTTTTGAACTCTCCTTTCAGAGGTGGGGTGAGCCGTGTAAATTTTCATAGCAGCGATTTGTATATTTTATGATTTCCCGTCCTGACCCTTCTCGCTTTCCAGCTCTCCAAGAGACAGGCTATTTGCCTTATGTTACTGGCTTATTTGAACTTGTGCAATTCAAATATGATTCTTTAAAAAAAAATTCAGTTTCTCACACATCCAGAGTCTCATTCTGGCGAGGGCCTTTGGTGTATAGAACTCTACTAAGATTCCAAACACTAAGATCTGGAAAGGACTAGCTGTCTGCAGGCCGTAAAGATTTTGTCTCTCATGTTTCTAGATCTGAAATCCAGACTTTATACGAGGTTGATTAGTACATCGGTGCCAAGGTCTGATGTAGGTTCTGATCCCGGCAGAGGTGGAGGGTAAGGTGGGGGGGCATTCTAGCCTGATCCCGTCTGTCCTGATCTTCACTTTCCCTTCCAAGAGGGGCTTCCCCGTTCCCTCCCCAGTCCACACCTGTCTCCCAACCACCTCTCCACTTGGCAGATTAAAAAAAAAATGTATGGGTACATTGATAAATGATGGATTCGACCTTTATAGACATACATGTACTTATATGTGCTTTTTTAAAAAGAATGTTTTATTTTATATTGGAGTATAGCTGGTGAACAAGCTTCCCTGGAGGTGATAGTGGTAAAGAACCTGCCTCCGACGCAGTTCGATCTTTGCGTAGGAAAGATCCCCTGGAGGAAGGCATGGCAGCTCACACTCTCAGTATTCTTGCCTGGAGACTCCCCATGGACAGAGGAGCCTGTTGGGCTATGGTCCATAGGGTCACAAGGAGTCAGACACGGCTGAAGCGACTTAGTGTGCACACATGTACGGCTGATTAATGGTGTTGTAACAGTTTCAGGTGGACGGTGAAGGGACTCAGCCATACATGTATCCCTTCTCCCCCAAACTCCCCTCCCATCCAGGCTGCCACATGACACTGAGCAGAGCTCCCTGTTCTGGACACCAGCTTCTTGTTGGATCTCCATGTTAAATACAGCAGTGTGTCCATGTCCATCCCAAACTCCCTGACTATCCCTTCCCCCATCCTTCCCCCTGGTGACCATAAGGTTATTACAGAGGATTGAGCAGAGTTCCCTGTGCTGGACAGCAGATCCTTGTTGGTTATTCCTTTGAAATACAACAGTCTGTCTGTGTCCATCCCAAACTCCCTATGTCTCTCCCCCTCCTTCTTCCTGTATACTTTAGATCTTAGAACAGTTTTAGGTTCACGGCAGCGTTAAACAGAATATACAGAGATTTCCCATATGGTCCTTGCTCCTCCCCATAGCCTGCCCCTTTGTCAACATCTCCCATCAGAGAGGTACATTTGTTCCACTTGATGAGCCTACACCGACACGTCATTACCACCTAAAGTCCATACTACCGTAGGGTTCACTCCTGGCGTGATATGTTCTTTAACTTTGCACAAATGTATAATGGCAGGCATCCATCATGATTCTATCATACAGGCTGTTTTCACTGCCCTAAAACCCCTCTGTGCTCTGCCAGTTCCTTCCTCTCCACATGCAGCTGCTATTGTGCTTTCCCCTTTTGCAGAATGGCGTATACTTGGAATGATACCGTATGCCGTGTTCTTAGATTGGCTTCTTTCACGTAGCGATACGCATTTAAGGTTCCTCCACATCTTTGCGTGGCTTGATAACTCATTTGTTTTGGACTCTGGGTAATACTCCATTGCCTATATGTGCCATGGCTTATGTGTCCATCCACCTATTCAAGAGGGCTTCTCAGGTGGCTCCGTGGTAAAGAATCCACCTGCCAATGCACGTGCCCCAGGAAATGGGGGTTTGATCCCAGAGTTGGGAAGATCCACTGGATGAGGGCATGACAACCCACTCCAGTATTCTTGCCTGGAGAATCCCATGGACAGAGGAGCCTGGCGGGGCTATAGTGCATGGGGTCACCAAGAGTCAGGTGCGACTGAAGGAGCATGCACATGCGTACCTGTTAAAGAACATCTAGGTTGCTTCAAAACTTTGGCAGTTAAACAATAAAGCTAGTCCAAGGGGAAAAGTGGGGAGGGTGCGATGAACCTGGAGACTGGAACTGACACATAGACACTGCTGATACTGTGAATAAAATAGGTAAGTGATGAGAAACCATTGTGTAGCTTAGGGAACTCCACTCAGTGCTCCTTGGTTACCTAAATGGGAAGGAAATCAAAAAAAAAAAAAAAAAAAGAAAAAGATGGGATATATGTACCAGTTCAGTTCAGTTCAGTCGCTCAGTCGTGTCCGACTCTTTGCGACCCCATGAACCGCAGCATGCCAGGCCTCCCTGTCCATCACCAACTCCCGGAGAGTCAGTGATGCCGTCTAACCATCTCATCCTCTGTCGTCCCCTTCTCCTCCGGCCCTCAGTCTTTCCCAGCATCAGGGTCTTTTCCAATGAGTCAGCTTTTTGCATCAGGTGGCCAAAGGATTGGAGTTTCAGCTTCAGCATCAGTCCTTCCAATGAATATGCAGGATCGATTTCCTTTAGGATGGATATTTGTGTACGTATAGCTTATTCACTTTGCCATTCAGCACAAACTAACATAACACTGTAAAACACCTATACGCCAATAAAAATTGTTTTTTAAAAAGCTCCAAAACTTATGCTTAGTAATCGGATAGACTTTTCTATTCTTGACGAAGACTTAAAGAAATCTCTCTTTCTCTCTATTCTCACTCACTGCTGTTTGCCAAGATCACCTGTCCTTTTTGGATGAGTCATTCAGAAATGATGATTTAATAGACTCTCTGAAGTGACCATGATTCTTACTTTTATTGAGAAGGGAAAGAAAGTGCATACACTTATGAGAGTTTAATAAAAAGAATATAGTTTTTTATATATACTATAAACATCTACATGCAAGGTTTTGTATAGACAGAACTTTTCCACTCATTTGACCAACACCGGAGAGCACAATTGCTGGATCTTTCCCTTTATAAATTTTTGTATCTTACAGAAGACTGAGGATTCAGCTGTGGACCTATTTCAGGATAAAGAAAGGACAGTCTAATGAGAGAACTTGTGAACTGAGTAGCGGTGTTGGAGGTGCCAGGGATAACAGACGTTTCTGGTCCCTTAGACGCCATTCCTGGGTACCGGTAAGACACTGTACGAGTGGATAAAACGGGCCCATGGACAACAGGTGGCTTCAGAGGATGAGCTACTTCATGAGTTCAATGTGGTTGCATCACAAGCTTGCTGAAAAGGATGTTTGTTTCTAGTCTTCACCTCTGAAATCTTGGCCTCCCGTTCTTGGGCTTTGTCCACTGCATTTTAGTACCACCGCACCCCAGGCTGTATGTTTACGGAATGGAAATTGCACACTCGTAGGTCTTATTCTCTGAGTACAACTGAGTGACTAAGCACAGGGTGCTTGGCCCTGCCTTGGACATAAAGTTAATTTTTCTTGCTCGTGGCTGGGTCAGAGGGGAGAGTTTGTCTCTGTGGTGAGGCATGATACTCCAGGGACAACCACTGAGCCCCTTTTCTGCTCATCTGAGTAGTGTTGTCAGACTATTTTTTTGACTCTATTACTCTAAACTTTTTTTTTTTTACTCTAAACTTTTTAAATGAAAACAGATGTATTTTTTTTAGTACTTGTGATCCTTTTTTTTTTTTTACAGCAATGTTTACTTGAGCATAACCAGAACCATGCAGTAGGGTGATCACCCACAGTTTGCATAAAGATAACCTAACCACAGACCAGTTAGCACGTGAAGAAGAACAAACAGCAGCAGGCCGCCTGCCGCCTGGGGCCGTGTGGATATTGAGGCACCTGGAAGGTCCCACACACGTGGCTGTGGGAGTCTCAGCCCCAGTATATCCCCAGGGTCTTCTCTTTGGGACCCTTTTCTCTTCCTAGCTGCTTTTCTCCTTCTCCACGCAGAGTCTAGCCTGTATGTTTCCTGTTGACCGGGGTTCTTCTCAGAGAGGGACGTGGTGGAGGTGGGACTCAGATTGAAGATCTTCTCATTTTCCCCACGTCTTCTCATTTTGCCAACAAAGCTCTATAAAGTCAAAGCTATGATTTGTCCACTTGTCACGTACGGATGTGAGAGTTGGACCACAAAGAAGGCTGAAGAAGGGATGCTTTCGAACTATGGTGCTGGAGAAGACTCTTGAGAGTCCCTTGGACTGCAAGGAGATCCAACCAGTCCATCCTAAAGGAGATCAGTCCTGAACACTTGTTGGAAGGACTGATGTTGAACCTGAAACTCCAATCGTTTGGCCACCTGATTCGAAGAGCTGACTCATTGGAAAAGACCCTGATGCTGGGAAAGATTGAAGGTGGGAGGAGAAGGGGATGACAGAGGGTGAGATGGTTGGATGTCATCACCGACTCGAAGGACATGAGTTTGAGCAAGCTCTGGGAATTGGTGATGGACAGGGAGACCTGGGGTGCTGCAGTCCATGGGGTTGCAAAGAGTCAGACACAACTTAGCAACTGAACAACAACAATGTTTTTTCCGGAACTCTTGCAGAGTCCAAACTAGCTCTGTTCGCTGCACAACAGGCCAATAAAATGTGAGACGAGGTGTTGAAGCAAAGAATAACGACTTTATCTGGAAAGTGAGAACTCTGAGGAGGTGGCAGACGAACGTGCTAGAGCACCATCTTGCCGAGTCAGGATTCAGGCTTCTTTTATACTAAAAGCGGAGGGGTTTTGGCTGCTTGCCACTTCTTGGTGTCAAAATCTTTGATTCTTGCAACTGTCCACGTAAGTCAGGTCATTATAGTCCCGTAAACCTTCAATAAGACAAATGTTGGACTTCCCTGGTGGTGCAGTGGTGAAGAGTCTGCCTGCCAATGAAGGGAACATGGGATGATCACTGGTCTGGGAAGTTTGCACGTGCTGAGGACCAATTAAGCCTGAAAGTGAAAGTGTTAGCCACTCAGTTGTGTCGGACTCTATGTGACCCTATGGGCTGTAGCCTGCCAAGCTCCTCTGTCCATGGGATTCTCCAAGCAAGAACATTGGAGCAGGGTGTCATTTCCTACTCCAGGGGATCTTTCCAACCCAGGGATTGAGCCCCCTTCTCTTGCATCTCCTGCATTGGCAGACAGGTTCTTTAGCAGCTGAGCCACCAGGGAAGCCAAGCTTAGATCTGTGCAAGGTTAAAAAAAAAAAAAAAAAAAAAAACCTTGCCAGAGGAACTGCTGAGCCTCGGCTCTATAACGTGAGAGTCACAACTGCTGAGCTCACGTACTGCGACTAGCGAAGTCTGTGGTCTCTGGAACCCGTACTCCACAACAAGAGAAGCCACCTCAGCAAGAAGCACGTCGCACCCAGGGTAGCCTCTGCTTGTTGCAACTAGAGGAAAGCTGGCTCACAGCAGTGCAGACCCAACACAACCACAAATAAATAAGAAAAAAAAAAAAAAGGTCTACTTTGTCATTGGGCTCCCTAGTGGCTCGCTAGTAAAGAAGCCACCTGCAGGAGACCCAGGTTCAATCCCTGGGTTGGGAAGATGTCCTGGAGGAGGCCATGGCAACCCACTCCAGTCTTCTTGCCTGGAGAATCCATCCTATGGAAAGAGGAGCCTGGCGGGCTACAGTCCATAGGATCACAAAGAGTCAGATATGACTGAACAACTAAACAAGGACCGCTTTGTCAGGATGGCAATTTCCTGCCGTGGTTTTAGCAGGTTTGGGTGTCTAACATCCCCTTTGCCACTATGGGGAAAGGCTGAGGTCAGGAGTCAGTCAACAGTTTTCTGTAAAGGGCCACAAGGAACATATCTGCCGCTTCTTGGTTCTACTGTGTGAGTGTGAAAGCCGGCACTGACCAGTTAATGGCTCTGGCTGTATTTCAATAAAACTTTATTGACAAGGATGGGTTTGTCCTGCACGCCATTGTCTCACTTTCCCTGGTTTGAAGTGAAAGTGAAAGTCGCTCCGTCGTGTCTGACTCTTTGTGACCCCACAGACTATACAATTCATGGAATTCTTTAAGCCTGAATACTAGAGTGGGTAGCCTTTCCCTTCTCCAAGGGATCTTCCCAACACAGGGATTGAACCCAAGTCTACCGCATTGCAGGCGGATTCTTTACCAGCTGAGCCACAAGGGAAGCCCTCCTCCAATTCAGTCTGCATAGAGATCACCTAGAGAGCTTGTTAAAATGAAGCTTACATTTCAATAGACCAGAGGTGGGGGAGAGGTTCTGTGCCCCTAATAAGCTCCCAGGAGATGCTGGTGCCGCTGCCTCTTAAAACATGCGTCGAGGACCGAGGCATTCGATAACACCCGCTTTTTGTAAATAAAATTGGCAGTTGCAAGGAACCAGGAGAGGTCGGTGATGGTTCCAGCGAGCCATGCAGTTTCACAGAATTTCAATGACAGGGCCTGAAAGGCTGTATCTAAACTCAGAAGCAGACTGTGGGAATGGTGCTTTATTTAGAAGCATCTTCTAACCAAACCAGACCCTCAGATACGGGGTATGTCCTCTGAGCTTTCCTGGAACCCATTTACTTCTGAAACCGTCCCCGAAGAATTGCAGTCATTAAAAGGGAGCCTGGTTTTCTGTGGATCTCTCCTTGACCTCCCAACACCTGGGGTCAATGCAGATGTACTTATCAAATTGTGTTCAAGATAGGATCTTACCGGGAAACAGATGTCAGGTCAGAATTTTCCCACATGTGGGAGGGCTGACAATCCTGCAGGTAGTTCAGAGTTGACCTCTTCATAACGATGACTTTTCCAAATAATGGAGCTTGAAGACTAAGGACTCATGGCTTTCAGATTTGGGAAAGGTTAAAAAAAAAAAAAAAAGCTTGCCAGAGCAAGAAACAGACACCTGAAACTATCTTTGAGAGGATAAGCTTTCTCTGGGTTCTTCCTCTAAGCCCCGCGCTGTATGACTTGCGTTCTGACCGCTCCGCCCTTGATGGCTCGGTGTGGTTCATCTCACTGGAATCACCACCAGCCTTCCCCAGCCCCCTTCTCTCTACCTAATTCTTTCCATACAGAAATGGGATGTTTCCAAATTTGAGAGAACCGCCCCTCTCCCCACTGCCCCAACCTCCCTTTCTCTGGTGGATTGTTGGAATCAATTCCATGTGTATAATTTATCTGGCTTTTTTTACATGTGGTTGAGGGGGTCTGGGATTATTTTAAGTTTCAGGTTTTAAACATCACAGGCAACTTTGACCCTTTTGGAGGATTTGCTACTATGGGGCACTCTCTGGGGACATTCAGGTAGGGATCAGGTTTCCGCCTGTCATTTCAGAGACCCCGCTCAAGGAAAAAAAAAAAAAAAAAGACTTTATGTTGGTGACTGTTTGTGCAAGGCAGATGTTTTGGCTGACCTTTCTTCTGCTGCGTTTTTATGACATGAAAGGCACATGGTGTGAAAGGTTCTGAGTGTGGCTCCTTCTAGCTCTGGGTCCTCTTGGAGGAACTGTGGCCCCAGGGTTAGACCCAAAGAAGTGTCTCAACTGGGTCTCCCTCTCGTTCTGATGTCTCTGTGTAGACGTTTTCACATTTTGTAGAACACGTGTAAAGGGCTCAACCTCAACGCCACGACCTCAGCAATGCCTGGAAATGGACACGTTGCCTTCACCTTATACTTCTGAGAGTGAAGAGGCACACAGTGGGTCCGCAGAATTCTCACCAAGGAGAGAGGAGTGCTGTGAGATGCCCCTTCCCCACCCCGTGAAAGAGCAGAGCTGGCTGTTTCGCTGTGACTTTCTGTGCAGAGTTCATTCCATACACTGGAGTCAAGGTCATTTTCTTCTGGGTGCCGCAGAAGGTCAAAGGATCTCTCATGCTTTGGGTTTTGCCTCAGTATTGTGACTTTGGACACTGGCCCGAGTCAGGCTAGGGGCTTGTTGTTGTTCAGTCTCTCCTTCGTGTCCGACTCTTTGCGACCCCGTGGACTGCCGCATGCCAGGCTTCCCTGTCCTTCACTGTCTCCCAGAGCTTGCTCAAACTCATGTCCATCGAATCGGTGATGCCATCCAACCATGTCATCCTCTGTTGCCCCCTTCTCCTCCTGCCTTCAATCTTTCCCAGCGTCAGGGTTTTTCCAGTGAGTTGGCTCTTCGCATCAGGTGGCCAAAGGATTGAAGTTTCAGCTTCAGCATCAGTCTTTCCAATGAATATTCAGGACTGGTCTCCTTTAGAATTGACTGCTTGGATCTTCTTGCAGTCCAAGGGACTCTCAAGAGTCTTCTCCAACACCACAGTTCAAAAGCATCAAGTCTTCGGCGCTCAGCCTTTTTTATGGTCCAACTCTCACATCTGTACATGACTACAGGCTAGGGGGAGTATTCATACAATAGCTTGTGTATGAAAATTTTATGCTCTTGAAATAATCCCCTATTATTTGTTAAATCTTGGCTCCACCACCAACATCTGAGTCTTGGTTTCAGATTTTAAAATATCTGCCTCGAGTGGTTCTTTTGAGAAAGAACATACAGATAGAAACATCTGGCATCTAGGTTCACTTAAACAGTAACCATTGGTTATAAGCCATTTGGAACTCAACATAGAAGCGACTCAGAAGATTTCTCCTGGTGAAGAGGAGAAAAATTAGCATGACGGTATCTGCTTCCTTTCAACTTTTGCTGTTTATGGTGATGCCATTTCTTGAATGGATTGTTTCTGTGGTAGACTGTGTGTACTAGAACCACACAGGCTAACTCATTGTCCTGGGTACATGTGGGAAATGCATGCAGATGAGCAAATACATTTAATAATGACTTTTGACACCTTCTGAGAAACCGGGGAGCTGTCCTAGGCGACTGTACACCTAGATGTACTAGACGCAGATGAAGGACCAGCTACTAGGAGATCCCAGGAGGAGCGGACTCCTTGGGTCTGGCGGGCGGGTGTCACTATGTGCCTACATATATCCCACAATCGGAAGAGTGGACGACACAAAGAATCACACTGTCTGCTGGCATTCGGACTTCTCCCAGATGGCCCCAGAGGACGGGGCTGGCCGCATTCTGTCAATTCCGAAATGTACATTTTGGTAGGATTTCATATTCTGAAGTGAGGATGCTTCCTACATTTGGCCACATCGCATAATTGTTGGTATCTTTTTCTTTTTGCTTAAAGGTTTGTGTTGTACTTTAAACCCTGTAATGTTTGGTGAAACGCGGCAGATTTGGGCTCCTGAAGTTAGAACGCTGGATCGCTCAGTTGTGTCCGACTCTTTGTGACCCCCCTGGACCGTAGCCCACCAGGCTCCCCCGTCCATGGGACTCTCCAGGCAAGAATACTGGAGTGGGTTGCCATTTCCTTCTCCAGAATGGAGTAAACTTTGACTTCCTGGGCGGTCCAGTGGGTTAAGACTGCCTTCCAGTGTAGGAGTTGCCGGTTCCAGTCTTGATCAGGGAGCTAGGATCACACTTGCCTTGCAGCTGAAAAAACAACAACAACAAAAAAAACAAACCAAAGTATAAAACAGAAGAAGTATTGTAACAAATTCAAAAAACAATTTAAAAATGGTCCACAATGGAAAAAAATCCTAAAAAGATAATATAAAGGGTGCAATAAACTGCATTACTTCTGACTTCCAGAATTAGAAGGCCAGAGAGGGAAAAAGAGATGAAACATTTGTGCTTTCGCCAACTGTCATGTCTGCTCACAGGAGAGAGGAAAGCTCAGGTTCCCTTCTCTAGAGCCGTGCTTGTGAAGAAGAGTGCCCGGGCAGTATCAGCATCTCAACGTTCATAAAACTAAGATCATGGTATCCGGTCCCATCACTTGATGACAAATAGATGGGGAAGTGGTGGAAATAGCGGCAGACTTAATTTTTTTGAGCTCCAAAATCACAGCAGATGGCGGCTGCAGCCACGAAATTAAAAGATGCTTACTCCTTGGAAGGAAAGTTATGACCAACCTAGATGGCATATTAAAAATGAGATACATGACTTTGCCAACAAAGGTCCATCTAGTCAAGGCTATGGTTTCTCCAGTAGTCTTGTGAGGATGTGAGAATTGTACTATAAAGAAAGCTGAGCGCTGAAGAATTGATGCTTTTGAACTGTGGTGTTGGAGAAGACTCTTGAGAGTCCCTTGGACTGCAAGGAGATCCAACCAGTCCATCCTAAAAGAAATCAGTCCTGAATGTTCACTGGAAGGACTGATGTTGAGGCTGAAACGCCAATCCTTTGGCCACTTGATGAGAAGAACTGACTTATTGGAAAAGACCCTTATGCTGGGTAAGATTGAGGGCGGGAGGAGAAGGGGATGACAGAGGGTGAAATGGTTGGATGGCATCACCAACTTGTCGGACTTGAGTTTGAGTAAACTCTGGGAGCTGGTGATGGACCGGGAGGCCTGGTGTGCTGTGGTTCATGGGGTTGCACAGAGTTGGACAAGACCGAGCAACTGAACTGAACAGAATGGATCAGCATCTCTTGAGACTTTGGGGGTCAGAAACTCTGGGGGCAGCCCCCACAGGCTGCAGCTGATGCATGCTCAGTGTGAACAGGTTCCCGCAGCTGTTTTCCTGGAGGGGTGTCATCTTCCCTGTCTTCCAGGAGCATCTGGTGTGGGATCCCCAACATCTCTCTCTGACTTCCCCTTCTGCCAGATGGAAGCTGGTCTCTCCTTTGTATTTATCTGCCCTTCGTACATCACAGGGCAGCACTCTGTCCTTCTGAATGCCACCTCTTTCGTGACTTGTGCTTCGGGCTCCTCCTTCCGTAAATGGTGTTCTTCTGCTGGTCTGGTCTGGGTCACCTTCTTCTCTCACTCTGCCAGCTTTCTCTGGCCGGTCCTCTTGATGCCAGAGGTGTCAATCCAGTTCTCTGTCAACAGCTTCTGAATTTCTATTTACAGTCTCAGTCTGTAGTGCCCGCACCCCCCAACATATACCCATGAAAATTCACACATCCCTCACATGTGACACTCTAACACAGGACTCCCTGGGACTTCCCTGGTGGTCCAGTGGTTAAGAATCTGCCTGCCAACCCAAGGGACACAGGTTTGACCCCTGGTCCTGGAAAATTCCACATGCCATGGAGCAACTAAGCCCTTGGTCGGCAATAACAGAAGCCAAGGATATACAGCACAAGTAGAGAGTGGGCCCCACTCACTGTAACTACAGAAAACCCTTGTGCAGCAAGCAGGACCCAGCATAGACAAAAAGAAAGAAATGAATGATAAAATAAAAATGGTACTCCTCGTCTTCTTCCTCAAACCATTTTTTTTTGCCTTCTGATTTCTTTATCTTAGTAAGTTCCAGCATCAAACCAATTGCTTCAAGTGACATCTGGGGTGTTTTCTTGCTCTATCTCAACCTCACATCCATTACCCACCATCACATCGTTCTTAGCTCTTAACAATCTTTCCAAGGCTTTCTCTCCTGTTCACGCCCACTGTCTGTGGCCCTAACTGGGTCTGTTATCATCCTTTAAAAAAAAAAATTAATTAATTTTTTTGGTATTTTAATTAGAGGCTAATTATTTTACAATATTGTGGTGATTTTTGCCATACATTGACATGAATCAGCCACGGGTGTACATGTGTTCCCCATCCTGAATCCCCCTCCCACGTCCCTGCCCATCCCATCCCTCCGTTTTTGAAATATCGCATGAGTCTCCCTCCTTTTTTTCCCCTCAGCCTCTCTGGCTTACTCTGATCCCTTTTAATCTGTCCATGTTGGTCAGATTAGAGTAACATTTCTCTTGTGCAAAACTGGCGATGAAATTCCTTTTATTTTTTTTTTTAAAGCAGTCTTTACCGTCTCCTCATTTTCTCAGTGATATTTCCATGTCCAGGCCCCTTTCGGAGCTCTCTTCTTACCGGATTATCCCCCAAGCTGGCTACTGGCACTTCAAGATTTTCCTTTCGGAAACTCACAGCCCCCTTTGGCATTTTAAAAATGTTTTGGAAAGTCCTGCAGTCAAAGAAACTCATTTAGATTTGACCTGGCATTTCTCATGGTCTTGGGTGACCCCACACCTCCCACACTTCGGCCTTTTAACACCCCATGGCATTTCTGTTCTCCGTGCATCCTGGGAAAGGGCTGGACTTTCCGACCAAGGCGAGTCACGAGCTGCCCCCGGCTTCCTCTTCAGCCTCATTTTTCACTACTCCCCCAAACACGTTTTTACTGACAGTGATTTTAAAGCTTCATTTCCTAAAAATGTCACGTTTACCTCACGCCCTTGGACTTTTAGCCTTTTTTTTTTTTTTTTTTCACTTCTGAACAAAGTGCCGTCTAACCTTCTTGTCATTCAGGTGTCAGCTCAACTGCCATCTCCTTCAGGAAGTCCTCCCTGATTTCTCTAGATATAGTTCAATTCAGTTCCGTCGCTCAGTCCACCCCATGGACTGCAGCATGCCAGGCCTTCCTGTCCATCACCAACTCCCAGAGCCTGATGCTCATGTCTATTGAGTTGGTGATGTCATCTAATCACATCATCCTCTGTCGTCCCCATCTCCTTCTGCCTTCAGTCTTTCCCAGCATCAGGGTCTTTTCCAGAGTCAGCTTTTTTGCATCAGGTGGCCAAGGTATTGGAGTTTCAGCTTCAGCATCAGTCCTTCCAGTGAATATTCAGGACTGATTTCCTTCAGAATGGACTGGTTGAATCTCCTTGCAGTCCAAGGGATTCTCGAGAGTCTTCTCCAACACTACAGTTGAAAAGCATCAATTCTTCAGTGCTCAGATTTCTTTATGGTCCAACTTTCACATGCATACATGACTACTGGAAAAACCATAGCTTTGACTAGACGGACCTTTGTTGGCAAAGTAATGTCTCTGCTTTTTAATACGCTGTCTAGGTTTGCCATAGCTTTTCTTCCAAGGAGCAACCGTCTTTTAACTTCATGGCTGCAGTCACCATCTGCAGTAATTTTGGAGCCCAAGAAAAAGTCTGTCGCTGTTTCCATTGTTCCCCCATCTATTTGCCGTGAAGTGATGGGACCGGATGCAGGTGCCTGCGTCTGCAGGCTTTGTATCTTGTTTACACATTCATCACCACCATCTCCTTACAGACTGTAACCTTCTTGAGCACAGTGACTTCGCTCCAGCAGAGCATCTCCTTAGCACAGATGCTCGGTAAAGACTGGTCGATGTGGGGGAATTCCCTGGGGGTCCAGTTGTTCGCTGTCTGCACTTCCACTGCAGGGGATCTGGTTTCCATCCCTGGTTGGGGAACTAAGGTCCAATGTGCCGCTTGATGTGGACAATAAATAAATAAAAATTTAAAAGAGACTAGTTGATGTGAAGTGAGAATTTCAGTGATTGAGTAATGGTGGTTTCTGTCTTTAATCAGGGGCTTCCCAGGTGGCGCTAGTGGTAAATAATCCGCCTGCCAGTGCAGGAGACATGGGTTAAATCTCGGGGTTGGGAAGATCCCCTGGAGGAAGGTATGGCAACCCACTCCAGTGTTCTGGCCTGGAGAATCCCATGGACAGAGGAGCCTGGTGGGCTATAGAGTATAGGGTCGCAAAGCGTCAGACACAACTGAATCGACTTGGCACACATGCATGGGTCTATAATCATGTAAAGAGCTACTCCTTATAAAGCAGTGAGAAAGTGCTTTGCTCACTGCAAAGGAGTGCTATTTCAGATGCTCTGTGTTAACTCATGTAACCCTACTGCTGCTCTAGTGAGCAGGCGCTGGCCGTATTATCCCCGTTGTTCAGATGGGCTGAGCGTGAGGCGTTGGTGGGTATGGCTGGCTTGTTCTTTGCAGCCGGAGGTGAAGGGAAGCTCTCATCTCTGTGGGTTTGTCGTGGGAGAAGGAACAGATATCCTTAGGTGGCACTTCTCTAGAGAAGCAGGATATGATATATATATATATATATATATATATATTTTTTTTTTTTGAAAAGGAAGACTTTCTTGGTCTCCCCTAAGAAATGGAGTACTTTTGTTTTGCCAAGAAACTGGCTGCTAGATATTGCTTGCAGCTTGCTGGCAAATTTGATAGAATCATTATTCTCCTTGGTTATAGCATCCTGAACCGTTAGTGTTGAGGGTGTTCTTTTTTTTTTTTTTTAACTAGTTTTATTTATTTATTTGGTTGCACTGGGTCTTAGTTACAGCATGACAGATCCTTAGCTGCAGAGAGTGGGATCCAGTTTCCTGACCAAGGATTGAACCCAGGGTCCCCTGCGTTAGGATCCCAGAGTCCCAGCCACTGAACCGGCAGGGAAGTCCCTGAGGGTCTTCTTTTAAATGAAATGGGTCATTTCAAGCAGTGGTTCTCAACTGGTGACAGTCATGTCCCCAAGGAGACTTCGGGTAATGTCTGGAGACATTTTTTCCCATCATTTTATTTATTTATTTTTTAAATTTTATTTTATTTTTTAACTTTACAATATTGTATTGGTTTTGCCATATATCGAAATGAATCCGCCACAGGTATACATGTGTTCCCCATCCTGAACCCTCCACCTTCCTCCCTCCCCATACCATCCCTCTGGATCGTCCCAGTGCACCAGCCCCAAGCATCCAGTATCGTGCATCGGACCTGGACTGGCGACTTGTTTCATATATGATATTATACATATTTCCATGCCATTCTCCCAAATCATCCCACCCTCTCCCTCTCCCACAGAGTCCAAAAGACTGTTCTATACATCAGTGTCTCTTTTGCTGTCTCGTACACAGGATTATTGTTACCATCTTTCTAAATTCCATATATATGAGTTAGTATACTGTATTGGTGCTTTTCTTTCTGGCTTACTTCACTCTGTATAATAGGCTCCAGTTTCATCCACCTCATTAGAACTGATTCAAATGTATTCTTTTTAATGGCCGAGTAATACTCCATTGTGTATATGTACCACAGCTTTCTTATCCAGTCATCTGCTGATGTACATCTAGGTTGCTTCCATGTCCTGGCTATTATAAACAGTGCTGCGATGAACATTGGGGTACATGTGTCTCTTTCAATTCTGGTTTCCTCAGTGTGTATACCCAGCAGTGGGATTGCTGGATCATAAGGCAGTTCTATTTCCAGTTTTTTAAGGAATCTCCAGACTGTTCTCCATAGTGGCTGTACTAGTTTGCATTCCCACCAACAGTGTAAGAGGGTTCCCTTTTCTCCACACCCTCTCCAGCATTTATTGCTTGTAGACTTTTGGATCACAGCCATTCTGACTGGTGTGAAATGGTACCTCATAGTGGTTTTCCCATCATTTTAAGAAATAAATTTATTTCATTGAAGGATAATTGCTTCACAATACGTTTTAAAATCATTTTTTAAAAATAAATTCATTTCATTGGTGAATAATTGCTTCACAATATGTTTTTATCATTTTTAAAAATAAATTTATTTCATTGGAGGATAATTGCTTCACAATACTTTTTTTAAAATCATTTTTTAAAATCAACTCATTTCATTGATGAATAATTGCTTCACAATATTTTTAAATCATTTTTTAAAACAAATTTATTTCATTGGAGAATAATTGCTTCACAATTTTTTAAAATCATTTTTTAAAATAAGCTTATTTCATTGGCAAATAATTGCTTCCCAATTTTTTTGTCATTTAAAAAAATAAATTTATTTCATTGGAGGATAATTGCTTCTCAATATCTTTTTAAATCCTTTTTTAAAAAAATTTATTTCACTGGGGAATAATTCTTCATGATTTTTTAAATCATTTTTTAAAGCAAACTTATTTCATTGGAGAATAAATGCTTCACTTTTTTTTGGTCATTTTTTAAAATGAATTTATTTCATTGGAGGATAATTGCTTCACAATGTTTTTGTTTTAAATCATTATTTACAAATTATTTCATTGGGGAATAACTGCTTCACAATATTTTTTTAATGATTTTTTAAAATAAACATTTCATTGGGAAATAACTGCTTCACATTTTTCAGGTTATTTTTAAAAATAAATTTATTTCATTGGAGGATAATTGCTTCACAATGTTTTTTTTTTCATTTTTTAAAACAAATGTATTTCATTGGGGATATTAATTGCTTCACAATATTTTTTTAATCATTTTTTAAAACAAATTTATTTCATTGGAGGATAATTGCTTCAAAATGTTTTTTTAATCATTTTTTACAAATTATTTCATTGGGGAATAACTGCTTCACAATATTTTTTAAATCATTTTTAAAAATAAACTTACTTCATTGGCAAATAACTGCTTCACAGTTTTTTGGTCATTTTTTAAAATAAATTTATTTCATTGGAGGATAATTGCTTCACAATATTTTTTTAATCATTTTTTTAAAAAATTTATTTCACTGGGGAATAATTGCTTCACTTTTTTTTTGGTCATTTTTAAAAATAAACTTATTTCATTGGGGAATAATTGCTTCACATTTTTTTGGTCATTTTTTAAAATAAATTTATTTCATTGGAGGATAATTGCTTTACAATGTTTTTTTTTTTTTCATTTTTTTGAAACAAATTTATTTCACTGGGGAATAATTGCTTCACAATATTTTTTAAATCATTTTTTAAAACAAATTTATTTCATTGGAGGATAACTGCTTCACATTTTTTATAATTTTTAAAAAAAATAAATTTATTTCATTGGAGGATAACTGCTTCACAATATTTTTTTAATCATTTTTTAAAATAAACGTATTGGGGAATAACTGCTTCACATTTTTTTGGTTATTTTTAAAAATAAATGTATTTCATTGGAGGATAATTGGGATAATTGGATGGTGTGGCTCCAGCACCATCCTACAATGCACAGGGTACACCGATCTCCTCCCCGCTCCCACCCGTCACCAAAGGAAAGAGTGGTTTGCCCCAAATGTCCACAGCGATGAGTTGAGAAAAACCTCTTTCAT
Source organism: Bubalus bubalis (assembly GCF_019923935.1). Classification (NCBI taxonomy): domain Eukaryota; kingdom Metazoa; phylum Chordata; class Mammalia; order Artiodactyla; family Bovidae; genus Bubalus; species Bubalus bubalis. Next base: position 6,198,032 of record NC_059181.1, on the reverse strand, counting down.
GGTTTGATGTTGGAGCTTACAGGGAAAGAGAAATAAACAGAAAACCTGGAGGTCGGCACATAGCAGTGGAAAGTGGCAACTGAAGGAGTGTGGTCAAAAGTGGGAAAAGCAGGCTGAGTTCCACCCCTCACCCCCCATTGTCTTCCAAACCGTATGGCTTATGTGTTAATTCTGGCATGGAAACTGGCTTTCATTAGATTTTGTGCTTTTGGTTCTGTTTCCATCTTGACTTTGGGCCGATTGCTCATCTGACCTCAGTTGTACCATCCTTAGAGTCATGGTTCCAATCAGTATCATATCTGTTGTAAACAAATGCTAAGGGGAAAAAAGGCAGAAAAAGGAATGTCCAAATGCTTTGCATGCGTGCATGCTAAGTCGGTTCAGTCATGTCCGACTCTTTGTGACCCTATGGATGGTAGCCCGCCAGGCTCCTGTGTCCATGGGATTCTCCAGGGAAGGACACTGGAGTGGGCTGCCGTTTCCTCCTCCGGGGGATCTTCCCGACCCAGGGATCAAACCCTCGTCTCTTACGTCTCCTGCATTCCCTGCATACTGGGAAGCCCCTTTCAAGAGCTTTAGCTTTTGTTACACATGACTACAGGTATACAAGGATAGCACCAACAGAGTCAACCCTGGGTACATGTGCACATGATCTAGAAACTTCTTTATGCCTAGTGTTTTATGCATCCAACCTATGATGTTAAGAGTTTAGGTCTTAAGAAAGAGTTTTGGTCCATCTGGTGAAAACGCCTATTCGTCGTGACCCGTCAGCAGAGCAGGAGAAGGAAGGTCAGGGTGTCAGTCTGGTGTGAGTCTGCAGGTCATGGAGCCATCATTTAGGAATACACACTTGTCATGTAAGGTAGTATGGTTTCCTACGTTTGACCAGAGATTGTATTTTAGGCAATAGGCTGTATGTGGCCCTAGTTTTTTGGGTTTTACATTTGAGATTTTTTTTAAAAAAATTACTTGTCTCAACTTCAACTTTTAATATTTGAAATAAAATTTTGACCCAGCCTTCTCGGGTGAATGGAAAAAAAAAAAAAAAAAACTAGACTGCGGAGGAGTCCCTAGGTTTTAATGAGCACAGCACCATGGAAAGTCATCAAATGGGGGCTTCCCTGGTAGTCCGGTGGGTAAGAATCTGCATTGCAGTGTCAGAGACACTGATTCAACCCCTGGTCCAGGAAGATCCCATATGCCAAGGAGCAATGAAGCCCGTGCACCACAACGGGAGAGCCGTGCTCTGCAACGAGAGGCACCGCAATGACGACCCTGTGCACCGCAACCAGAGCATAGCCCTCACTTGCCGAAACTAGAGGAAACCCACGTGTAGCAAAGGAGACCCACCAGAGTCAACAAATAAATGCATCTTAAAAAAAAAAAGTCATCAAACTAAAGGAAAGTGACCAGCCTAGCACTCCATTTGGTGTTGGCAAAGGAAAGCAAAGTAACTCCCACCCTTGAAAGGTGGGATTAGGGAAGGAGGGCAGTTAAGTTACCTGCAAGAGACCTTTAGACTATTTATACTTGTTTCTGGAAATCCGCAAGCAACGCACGCTGAAGAATTTTCTCTAAATGTCGTTCTTGAGGAAGAGTCCTAGAAATGTCATTCTTGGAGAAACGTCCCAGAATGACACTAGCAAGAAAGAGGATGGTTTTCAGTAAACGGGGAAAGGGAAGTCAGACGCACGCACAGTGCATTTCAGGTCTGATGGCTTCAAGATGGATAAGGCTTGGCCAAGAAATTAAATCTGTGACAAGTCTTTCAGGTATATGAGGGAGAGGGGGCCAGTCAGATTAGACATCTCCACAGGTGGGTGAACATCAAAGGTAGTGTTTGTAGCAGGCTGTTGAGTGCAGGAAGAAAACGCTAGAATGTTTTGAAAGAATAAAGCAATAAAGGTCAATACTGGGCAGTCTCTAGCATTGCTGATGGGTACATAGATCCGTCCAGGTGCTCACACCCAAGCAGCGTGGTAGATGTGCATGTCAAAAGCGGGATGAGGGGCCTCCCTGGTGGTTCGGTGGTTAAGAATCCGCCTTGCAAGGCAAGAGATGCACGTTTGATTCCTGGTTGGGGAAGGAAGATCTCATATGCTGCGGGGCTGATAATCTGGCATGCCACAACTACTTGAGCCCTCTCTCCAGAGTCTGTGTTCTGGAGCTGTTGAGCGCCACAACAGAAGATCCACAGAGGCAACAAAGACCCCAAGTGCCACATGAAGACTCCTGCGTCCGTGGGATGCTCCAGGCAAGAACACTGCAGTGGGTTGCCACGCCTTCCTCCAGGGGATCTTCCCGACCCAGGGATGGCTTTAAGATGGCTTCACCACATCTCCTGCAGTGTAGGTGGGTTCTTTCTGGTGGTGTGAGACCCAAAACACCCAAATAAATAAATTTTCTTTTTTAAAAAAAGAAGCAAAATGAGAGAAAATTCAAGGACATAGCACCCAGAGTAACGGCAAATATCAGGCAATCTAGAGATCACATCGCTGAGTACATGTAGCGCTAACCCCGGGAGCACATTTGACTAACTTAAAAAAGATGTTTGAAAACAGATAGCCTGTTGAAGTCAAGAGTAATTGTCCAAGCATAGCAAACCACGAGAAAATGGCTCATTTGTATTTGATATTGTGATGTCAGAACATCATGCCTGTCAGATCTGGCCAAAAGTTAACACTTCCCCTTTCCCCTGGAAGAAATAAATAAAAATTATCAAGAAGACAGTATGGTTTTATGTCCAAGTTTGATAACAATAGATGTTTCCCTATGTATGTATTTGTGTCATAAGATATTCCCGACTGACGTTACTACTGATAATAAATATTTTTATTATCAGTAAATAGGTAAATCATTTGTACATAGGTAAATAAACACATTGCAAATGCAAGCTCCAGCCTGACCATTCAGGAGCCTTGTGGTCTATGACACGATCCTTGCGTTTCTTTCTATCGACTGATCGTTTTTTCTTCTGATCTTTGTCAATGTGCCGTTTACGTCTGAACACATCCATTTTAACGATTCAGTCTGAGATTTGACAAACGCTCACAACCCTGTAATCAGTACAGAATTGTTCTTTCACCCTCGAAATGTCCTCTCTTGTCCCTCTGTGGTCAACGCCTCCCCCATCCCAGTTTCTGGCAGCCACCTATCTTATCTCTGTCCAGTGTGGCCTCTTCCAAAATCTCATGTGAAATAAATCATACAGAATGAGGCTTCGGGATCTGGCTTCTTTCCCTCGGCTTAAGATCTCAGAGGGTCATCCCACTGGTCGAGAGCATCAGTACTGCTTTTTTTTTCATTGCTGAGTTTGTCTCTTGTGTGGGTATACGTACTGGAGTTTGTTTATCCACCCATCAGGAGAGGGACATTGGGTTGTTTCCAGGCTTGAGTGACTGTGCATAAAGTCACTGCATACATGTGCACCCATGTCTTGGTGTGGACATGGGATTTCATTTCCCTTGTAACCCAGGATTGTGACTGCAGCCTTGCGTGTGTTCTACTGTTTAAAAAGTCTGCCAAAGTCCTTTTCAAAGTTGCTGTGCTGTTTTATTTTCCTACCAGAAATGCATGAGAGGCCCAGTTGTTCTACATCCTTGAGAGTACTGGGTATGATCAGTTAAAAAATTATTCATTTAATAGTTCGGTTCAGTTCAGTCGCTCAGTCGTGTGACCCCACGAACCGCAGCACACCAGGCCTCCCTGTCCATCATCAACTCGTGGTATTTCATTATTATTTTAATTTGTAGTTTCCTACTGCCTAAAGACCCTGATGCTGGGGAAGACTGAGCGCAAGAGGAGAAGGGGACAACAGAGGATGAGATGGTTGGATGGCATCACTGACTCGGTGGGCATGAGTTTGAGCAGGCTCCGGGAGATAGTGAAGGACAGTTGGCATGCTGCAGTTCATGGTGTTGCAAAGCATCAGACATGACTTAGTGATTGAACAACAACAGCCATGACTAAAGATGCTGAACATTTTTCTCTTGTGATTATGTGCCATTCTTATCTGTTCTTGGGTGAAGTGCACTTGTACTTGTTGAGTGACTATATTTATACATGTAGAATGACATTTGTGTTGATAGGAATTTTTTAGTGTTAAGTGAAATAATCATGTGAATTATTTTCCTTTTTTTTTTTAAAGCCCCATGCCTGGTAGATTAGCTGTTCCTCAGCTAGAACTGTGGTTATTTGTTTGTTTTAAAATAAATGAATAATGGGACTTCCTTGGTGGTCCAGTGGCTAAGGCTCCAAACTCCCAATACAGGGGACACAGGTTTGATCCCTGGTCAGGGAAAAAGAGCCCACATGCCACAACTACAGTTTCTGCATGCTGCCAGTAAAACTCCCCATTCTACAATGAAGGTAAGAGAGCCTGCTTGCCACAGCCAAAGAAACAGATAAATATTAACAAAATAAAACAAATGGGTGGTTACTGGACAAAGAGCAACTTAGGCATTATGAGAATGTGACAAATTGAAGGATGCTTTTGTCTCGGTTTTTCATGAAGCTGGACCTGGAGGCCCAGGTCCAAAGATCTGTGGGAGATGGGAAGGGGGGTGGGTGATGAAACCTTGAATATGGAAATGGCTGGCTGGAGAACGTTCCAAAGAGGTAAGCAAATTTGCCACGCAAAGAAATCAGCCCGTAGCTCGTGGGGGACAAGGAGTCACCGAGGATGTGCAGGTGAGAATCTGCACATTGTTAGATCTGAATTTCAGAAATGCAAATTGGACAGGAAACGGGGTGTTCACTCCCTGCATCAGGAAGATTCCCCTGGAGGAGGGCATGGCAACCCACTCCAGTATTCTTGCCTGGAGAATCCCATGGACAGAAGAGCCTAGTGGGGGCTATGGTTCATGGGGTTGCAAAGAGTTGGACATGACTGAAGCAACTCAGCATGCACTTCCATTTAACCTGTTTTTCCCGAATGCTTTGAGAAGTGTCCATATAAGCAGCCTCCTGTCAAGTCAAGACGGCTGTCATCTCAAAACAGAGAATGGAGGAGTCCACTCTGTAGACTGCTACAAAAATGATCATCACGCCAGGCACAGTCACCTCTATGGGGCTGACGAAACCCCATGGACCCACGTATCTTGTGCATGAACACAGCACAAGACCTGAGAATCCCACCATTTGTCCTTGACACCTGACCTTGACCATCTTTGCTTGCTCGCCCATCATTCTGTTAGACGGGTGTTACTTGTTCAGTCGTGGCTGACTCTTTGTGACCTCATGGACTATAGCCCACCTGGCTCCTCTGTCCATGGGATTCCATAGGGAATAACATATGATCTCAGTTGTTTTGTAGGCTCTTTATTTCTATTTCCTTTTTTTTTTTTTGGCAACTCTAACTCTCATAATTCCCCATGGGGGCATAAATAGTCTGATTACAAGCCAATACTTCTAAAAAAAGAAAATATGTGCACTAAAAACGGGAAGTTTCAACACATTTAACACATATTGTGGAATTACTCTTGATTCAACACATTGATGGGGCACCTATTGCCAGGAATTCCCAGGCACTGCACTTACATTTGGGATAATAAATGTATCAGTGTATGGAAACATACACAGATGCCCAAGGATCACAGGTCTGCATGCCAGTGGAAGGAGGGAGACAGTGCAAGATCATGACAGATGACAGAATGATATGCTGTGTCTAAGACTCTAAGCTCTTCTGCAGAAGAGCTCTTTAAAACACTTCTATGTAGGTTGGGAGGAGTTGTTGCTGTTCAGTCGCCAAGTCGTGTCCAACTCTTTGCGAGCTCATGGGCTGCAGCACGCCAGCCTCCTCTGTCCTCCGCTATTTCCCAGAGTTTGCCCAAACTCATGCCCACTGATGCAATGATTCCATCCAACCATCTCATCCTCTGTCGGCCCCTTCTCCTCCTGCCCTCAATCTCTCCCAGCATCAGGGTCTTTTCTGATGAGTCGGCTCTTTGCATCAGGTGGCCAAAGCACTGGAGCTTCAGCATCAGTCCTTCCGATGAATATTCAGGACTAATTTCCATTAGGTTTGACTGGCTGGATCTCCTTGAGTCCAAGGGACTATCAAGAGTCTTCTCCAACACCACAGTTTGGAAGCATCAATTCTTTGGTACTCAGCCTACTTTATGGTCCAACTCTCATGTTCGTACATGACTACTGGAAATACCATAGGTTTGACTAGATGGAGCTTTGTGAGCAAAGTGATGGAGTTGTCACCCTTGATAAACCTCTGGCGTGCTCTTCTGTGGCCAGGCCCATTGATACCACAGCTGGGTTTTGGTCCTTATGGGATGGAGCAGAGAGCTGTGAAGCTGTAGTGCTGAGAAGCAGCTGAGAAGGCATGAAGCCAGGGATAGGCGTGAAGATACAGAGCTTGGGAACAGTCTGCTACAGGGTGTCAGAGACGGACAGCGCCATCGTCAACAGGAGAAGGAGCCTCCTGCCTTCTGCTGGGAAAGCTACTTGCCTTCTCCTGATTTCAGGTTAATTTCACACCGCAGTTTCTGGGGGGTGGGGGCAGAGCATGGGGAAGACAAAACAGATCTCTCAGACGTAAATACTATCCGTAATGAAGTCTGATTGCTGTGGCTGTAAGCACTGATCGATACCTTCCACGACAGAAGAACTGAAACAGCCCCAGATGAACCTCAGGCATACGTCGGTCTTTTTGTGGTGTTGTTTTTAATTCCACCTACAGATGAGAGTTTCTTGGCATGTTGCTTTTGGATCTTTCACTGCTCAGTTTGAATATGCAGAATATTATTCTGCTTATCCTCTCTTTTTTGGTGATAAAACAGGCCTGGCTGTTTTCTCAGGGACAGCAGTACTTCTGTCCTGCTGCTGTGTAACTTGTGCTCTGAGTATTATTGAACAGAGAGGGCTCGCTTTGCAGACATTCATCACGACCTGGGTGGAAAAGGACTCCTCCCCGACTGCATCACTGGCCAGGTGATACAGTTTTCACCCGACACATAAAACACACCAACAAATTTTTTTTTTTTCTTTTACAAGCTGGATAGAATCTTGTAATGCCATAAGCCATCATCAGACACTTGTGCTTTCAAAGTTTGAAATGCAACGCCATTATCTCTTGAAGCTAATGATTTTATTAGGATGAAGGTTTTCTGCGTGTAATGGATTTCTTTGCTCCTCTTGTAGAGTTTGAGTGGAGTGTAATTGAACCTTTAGGTAATTCAGTTCAGTTCAGTTGCTCAGTCGTGTCTGACTGTCTGCGACCCCATGGACTGCAGTACCGCCAGGCTTCCCTGTCCATCACCAACTCCCAGAGTTTACCCAAACACATGTCCATCGAGTTGGTGATGTCTTCCAATCATCTCATCCTCTGTCGTCCCCTTCTCCTCCTGCCCCCAATCCCTCCCAGCTTCAGAGTCTTTTCCAATGAGTCAACTCTTTGCATGAGGTGGCCAAAGTACTGGAGCTTCTGCTTCAGCTTCAGCATTAGTCCTTCCAATGAACACCTAGGACTGATGTCCTTTAGGATGGACTGCTTGGATCTCCTTGCAGTCCAAGGGACTCTCAAGAGCCTTCTCCAACACCACAGTTCAAAAGCATCAATTTAGCCGTGGCTGATAGGCTAGGTGCTTTGAGGATCAGATGCAATTCTGCCCCCTCTCATTAATACTCTGTGCATTGGCCCATAGGCAGGTGTTTGCCAGCCTTTGGGGAAGGTGATGAGAAACGGTATGAAATGTCAGTTAGAAGCTGGAACTTCAGGATCAGTTACACCCGGGTTTGTGTCTGCATTTTTCCCCCCATAATTTCTTCTGTGATCTTGGGCAGAGAATTAGCCTTTCTTTCTCTGTTTCTTTGTGTCTGGTCTTGGTTGTGGCACATGGGCTTCTTGCTCTAGCTGCTGGCAGATTGGGCTCAGTAGTTTCGACTCTTGAGCTTAGTTGCCCACGGCATGTGGGATCTTAGTCCCCGGACCAGGGATTGAACCTGCGTCCCCTGCGTTGAAAGGCAGATACTTAACCAGCGGGCCACCAGGAAAGTCCTGACCTTTCTGCACTTCACTTTTGACTTCACTCATCTTTTAAGACAGGAAGAACCTGATTCCACCAGGTTCTGTAAGGATTAATCATAGTATATGTAAAGCATTCATCCTGGTTCCTGGCATATTATAAATAATCTCGTTGGTAGAAATTAATTATGTTCAATTACTTAGAGCTTTATATTTTAAATGGGCTTCCCCGGTGGCTCAGCAGTAAAGAATCTGGCTGAATGCAAGAACCACAGGAGATGCATGTTTGATCCTTGGGTTAGGAAGATCCCCTGGAGGAGGGCAGGGCAAGTCACTCAAGTACTCTTGCCTAGAGAATACCATGGACAGAGGAGCCTGGTGGGCTACAGTCCATAGGCTCACAAAGAGTCAGATGTGACCGAAGTAACTTAGCACACGCATGCATGCCCGCAGACAGTAATTAAAGTCCACAGCTGGGTCTGTGTCGTGGGCATAAGATCTTTGCTTTCAGAAGCATCACAGGACAGAGCTTTGCGAAGTTTTGTCCTGTCGACTGGAATAATATATCTTGGTGTTATTCTCAAATGGAAATATTTTCTCCCAGATCCTACGTTAATCCTAATTTTTCCAGAAAAGACATAGAAATTTCAGCCTTTGCCTCAGACCGTAGTTCTTTCATTGGTATGCGTCTGTTCCACTCGTGTTTAAGAAAAGCAGTTCATTTCAAAGATGTAGGTGACAAAAACAGAGTGTAAACCCGTCTTCTGTCCAATACACCATTGACGTCTCAAAATAAAAAACAGAAAAAAGGCCTCAAGAGCAGCAGAGCAAAGAGTTAACTGTTTTCATTTATTTAAGTATTTTAACTAATTTTTTATTTAATAATTAAATTGAATAATAAATATTTAAAATAATATTCATTTAACTATTAATATTTATAAATTTTATTTATTTATATAAAATATACAAATATATTATTTATATATAAATTCTTAAATATTTATATAAGTCACATATAATATATAATATATTGATATAATACATTATACATATTATATATTATATATCATATCATATAAATTTATATAAAATTACTTATAAGAAATTTATAAAATTTTATTTATAAATATATAGAATTTATTAATATTTATTTAACTATAAATATTTATAATATTTATAAATTTTACTTATAGAAAATATACAAATATTATTTATATATAATATTCATATATATTATATATATTATATATTATATAATGTATTATACATATTATTATATATTATATTATAAAATGTATATTATATAAAATTTATATAAATATATAAAATTTATTTAACTATTATTAACTATTAATATTAGCTGTTATTACCTATTAATAGTTGACTGATATTAATTATTATTAATAGCACCACACTACAGGTGCTGAGCCTTAATCCTGGCCAGGAATTGCTTTCTCTCTCATACAGTATGTCTTTGAAACTTCCATCAGAACTCTCATTGTATCTGGTGGCGAACCATATGAAAGGATTCCTTTATCATAATGTAGTAATCTGTGAAACATCTCGTTTCATACTCTAAGGGCTCATGAAGAATTTTGCTTTAAAGGGACTTAAAAGGCTAAACAATTGACCACGTGTCAGATCAGGCCCCGGGTGGGCACCATTTTCCCTGAGAAGCCCTGTGCTCTGGGGCCTGGGTGGAAATGACAGGCGTGAGTGCTAAGGCGCCTGATTCATGTCCAACTCTTTGCCACCCATGGACCATATCCCGCCAGGCTCCTCTGTCTGTGGGATTTTCCAGGCAAGAATACTGGAGTGGGTTGCCGTACCCTCCCCCAGGGGATCTTCCTGACCTAGGGATCAAACCCGCATCTCCTGTGTCTCCTGCATTGCAGGCAGATTCTTTACCAGCTGAGCCACGAGGGAAGCCCAAGAAGACTGGAGTGGGTAGCCTATCCCTTCTCCAGGGGATCTTTCCGATCCAGGAATCAAACCCAGGTCTCCCACATTGCAGGCGACTTCTTTACCAGCTGAGCCACAAGCTGAGCCTTGGGGGAAATTCCCAATGATGGCCATCTCTCCCCGTCTCTACATTGCCCAGGGAGCTCACCTCTCCACCATAAGCTTCCTTGTCAGTTATCGCCTCTCTTTTAGGACAGTCCCAACCCAGGAGCTTTTCAGATGATAAATGTGACCTCCTGGAAGGTTTGCAGTGGCAGGCTTGGGGGTATCCTGGTGGTGGCATCTTTTAGCGCTCTTGCAGTCATCATGGGAGCATCCTCTTAGCAGCTCCTTGCTGGCCAGCGGATTGTGTTAAGGTCACTTTCCCCATTTGGCTAAGATCAAGTGTATTATGACGGGAGCTTTCCAGGTGGCACAGGGGTAAAAAACCCACCCGATAGTGCATCAGACACAAGAGACGCAGGTTCGATTCCCTGGGTTGGAAAGATCACCTGGAGGAGATGGCAACCCACTCCAGTATTCTTGCCCGGAGAATCCCATGGACAGAGGCGCCTGAAGGGTTATAGTCCATTGGGTTGCAAAGAGCTGGATACGGCTTAGCGACTAAATCGCAATCAGCAATGGGCAGTTAGTCTTCATGTTACAAAGACTGTGCACCCACACACGCACACATCTCAAAAGAACACTGGAAGAACATATGTCTAATTTTTTTCCTATCAGTTCAGTTCAGTTCAGTCGCTCAGTCGTGTCCGACTCTTTGCGACCCCATGAATCGAAGCACGCCAGGCCTCCCTGTCCATCACCAACTCCCAGAGTTCACCCAGACTCACGTCCATCGAGTCGGTGATGCCATCCAGCCATCTCATCCTCTGTCGTCCCCTTTTCCTCCTGCCCCCAATCCCTCCCAGCATCAGAGTCTTTTGCAATGAGTCAACTCTTCGCGTGAGGTAGCCAAAGTACTGGAGTTTCAGCTTTAGCATCATTCCTTCCAAAGAAATCCCAGGGCTGATCTCCTTCAGAATGGACTGGTTGGATCTCCTTGCAGTCCAAGGGACTCTCAAGAGTCTTCTCCAACACCACAGTTCAAAAGCATCAATTCTTCGGCACTCAGCTTTCTTCACAGTCCAACTCTCACATCCATACATGACCACGGGAAAAACCATAGCCTTGACTAGACGGACCTTTGTAGGCAAAGTAATGTCTCTGCTTTTGAATATGCTATCTAGGTTGGTCATAACTTTCCTTCCAAGGAGTAAGCGTCTTTTAATTTCATGGCTGCAGTCACCATCTGCAGTGATTTTGGAGCCCCCCAAAATAAAGTCTGACACTGTTTCCACTGTTTCCCCATCTATTTCCCAGGGTATAACTTTAGTTAAAGCAGTCATCAGGAAGAAACTGTTTATGGCGTCAGATGCAGACGACTTATTTTTAGAACAAACACCTTGCACTTTCAATAGGAAAAAAATAAATGAGTCTGTGTGTTGGAGGTGTGAGATAAAATTAACATGAGGCGGACAGGAACAATGCAGATTGTGTGGGTAGGAATTTATTTCCCTTTTGGCTTCCAAGAATCAGTGCTATCAGAGTAAAAATTGGCCCTCTTCAAGAGATAACGAGGTTTCGTGCCAGCTTTGTTTTGTTATTATTCTTCATGCTATTATTTTTGGCTTGCACACAAGCTGCCTTTCTGCAGCAAGGACTGGAAAACGGTTTCTCCATGTTTGACTTAAATGTAAAGTCTGTCCATTCCTGAGCCTGCATGTTTTGCAAAAATATCATGCACCATCATCTTCGTTCTAGTTTGGAACGGATTCAGGAAAAATGTCCTTGGCTCCATAATGGCTTTAAACACAGTCTGGATGCTCTGGAAGGCTGGACTGGGTTTCAGCACATTTCCCTGCGCCCCTTGCAGTAAGGTTGGAGACCCGGGGCGACACTGAGACCTGGGCCTAGAAATAGACACAGCTCCGTTTCTCTATGCTACCTGGCCCCTGGCACATTTTGCACAGAGATGCACCGTCTGAAAGGAACATAAGACAGTCACACGTGAAAGGCCAGAAAAACAGCGAGAAAGAAACGTCTATCTCGCAGAGAACGCCTCGCTCACCTCGCCAAGGTTTACAGCCTGTGGGCGCCTGATTCAGGCTGCCCCGGGTTTCAGGAACCGGTGGACGCCAGAGATAAAAACAGGAGGCTGGCTTCCCGTGGGGTTTTGCAAGTTCCTCTGCAACCCTGAAGGCGTTTAGCTGAGTCTTCCAGTGGTGATAGGCGTGTGGACCCCAAGGGTCTGTGGCATCCACTGGCCTATTTGACCTGAAGCCCCGGGTGCCGACTCCTTCTCTTCAACTGTCGTCTCCTTGTGTTTTGATGTGCGAGTAGCGGACTGTTCTCTGGGTTCCTCCAGCCTGCCTCGTTCAGTCCCGTGCTGGGGCATTTGCACGTGCAGAATTGTTGATTTGCAGCCCTTTCCCCCAGCAGGGGGCGCTAGCAGTAAAGAACACGCCAGGCTACGCAGGAGACAAGAGACGAGGGTTCGATCCCTGAGTGGGGAAGATCTCCTGGAGGAGGGCACTGCATCCTACTTCGGTATTCTTGTCTGGACAATCCCCATGGACAGAGGAGCCTGGGGAGGTACCGTCCATGGTGTTGCAAAGGGTCAGAAACGACTGAAGTGATTGACCACGTGTGCGCACACACACACACACACAGATATGCACATAACTCTTCATTTCCCCAAGAGGCCTTTTCTGACCATTCATGCTCAGGTACCACCCCAAAGCCCCGGAATCTTTCGCCGCTTACTATGCTGGAGTATATAAATGATGATATGATGAGTAAATAAATTCGTACATGAATGTGTTCCTAACATAGGAGATTTGATTTGGGTGATGTATCGGACAGTCAGTTCAGTTCAGTCACTCAGTCGTGTCTGACTCTTTGCGACCCCATGAATCGCAGCACGCCAGGCCTCCCTGTCCATGACCAACTCCTGGAGTTCACCCAGACTCACGTCCATCGAGTCAGTGATGCCATCCAGCCATCTCATCCTCTGTCGTCCCCTTCTCCTCCTGCCCCCAATCCCTCCCAGCATCAGAGTCTTTTCCAATGAGTCAACTCTTTGCATGAGGTGGCCAAAGTCCTGGAGTTTCAGCTTTAGCATCATTCCTTCCAAAGAACACCCAGGACTGATCTCCTTCAGAATGGACTGGTTGGATCTCCTTGCAGTCCAAGGGATTCTCAAGAGTCTTCTCCAACACCACAGTTCAAAAGCATCAATTCTTCGGCGCTCAGCCTTCTTCACAGTCCAACTCTCACATCCATACATGACCACAGGGAAAACCATAGCCTTGACTAGATGGACCTTTGTTGGCAAAGTAATGTCTCTGCTTTTGAATATGCTGTCTAGGTTGGTCATAACTTTCCTTCCAAGGAGTAAGTGTCTTTTAATTTCATGGCTGCAGTCACCATCTGCAGTGATTTTGGAGCCCCCCAAAATAAAGTCTGACACTGTTTCCACTGTTTCCCCATCTCTTTCTCATGAAGTGATGGGACCAGATGCCATGATCTTCATTTTCTGAATGTTGAGCTTTAAGCCAACCTTTTTACTCTCCTCTTTCACTTTCATCAAGAGGCTTTTTAGTTCCTCTTCACTTTCTACCATAAGGGTGGTGTCATCTGCATATCTGAGGTTATTGATATTTCTCCCGGCAATCTTGATTCCAGCTTGTGCTTCTTCCAGTCCAGTGTTTCTCATTACCCGAGTTCAATCCCAGAGTCAGGAAGATCCCCCTGGAGAAGGGCACGGCAACCCACTCCAGTCTTCTTGGCTGGAGAATCCCATGGACAGAGGAGCCTGGCAGGCTACAGTCCATGGGGTCACAAGAGTCAGACAAGACTTAGTGACTAAACCTCCACCACCATCATATGTTAGTTGCATATCAGTCTACTCAAGAATTTTATCTGACTCTTCTCACAATGATATACATGCATAAATCCTCAAGGCGATCTATCTGTCTTTCATGGATTCATCCATCCACGCAGTCATCTACCTATCCACCAATCTACTAGACTACTAGTCTAGTCTCTTACCCGTATCTATCTGTGTATCTATCTGTCTGGGTATCCTCATGAAGTAGGTTCTGAATAGCAAGCTCTAACCTGGGTAGGGTGACCCTGGTTTCCATGGATAGTATTAGCTAAGAGGTTAGAGTTGAGATGACCCCAGTTGCCCTGCAGTATGTGGGATCTTCCCGGACCAGGGACTGAACCCATGTCTGCTGTGTTTGCAGGATTCTTAACCAGCGGACCACCACGGACGTCCCACACGCTCTTTCGTTTGTTCAGCATTACGTTTAATTCACATTGGTATGACCTGATACAGGCACAGGAAGGATCTGAAAACTTCATCATCTCCTGTTATCCTGCAGCAAGATTGACGTAGAAGAGCTTGCAGGTTGTTATAGCTTTGTGTTCCTGGCGTTGCGAGAGATTACACCTTGCGAAAAAGACAGACTCTGTAAGAGATTTTTTCTAAAAAAAACTGGATCAAATTCCAGTCTCAGGGTTTTTACATGGAAACCAACTTGAAAGAGAATTCTGCCAAACAACTTGAAAACAAGTCACGGCCAATTGGTTTAAAATAATACTTGTGCACTTGATCTGTTTCTATACATAACTTGGAGTGGAATCTATGAAATTCTACTGAAATGTGTGTTCCATGAAGCAGGGATGTTGATCACTTTATCACCATATAATTGCCTAGAACGAGGGCTTTCCTGGTGGCTCAGACAGTAAAGAATCCTCCTGAAATGCGGGACACCTGGGTTCGATCCCTGGGTCGGGAAGATCCCCTCGGAAAGGGAAAGGCTACCCACCCCAGTATTCTCGCCTGGAGAATCTCATGGACAGAGGAGCCTGGCAGGTTATCGTCCATGGGGTCGCAAATTGCTGGATATGACTGAGCGACTAAGCCCACCTAGACACAGTTGATGATGTAGTCATAGGTGGTTTTATATTTTTTATTCTCAGCCCTGCTGAACAGAAACAAGCCAAAGCCCAAGACTCTGCTTTGTATTTTGTTAATTAATTTATTTTAATTGGAGAATAATGACTTTACAATAGTGTGAGTTTTTTTTCCCTATACATCAACATGAATCAGCTACAGGTATACATACTTTTAAAAGTCTAGACAGGATTTTATTTAGAAAATTAAAAATTAAAAAAAAATTTTATTTTGTATAGAAATGTAGCCAATTAGCAATGTTATGATAGTTTCAAGTGAACAGCAAAGAAACTCAGCCATATATACACATGAATCCATTCTCCTCCAAACTCCCCTCCCATATATATAAATAAATATATAATATATGTTATATATAATAAGGGCTTCCCTGGTGGCTCAGCTGGTAAAGAATCCTCCTGCAATGCGGGAGACCTGGGTTCGATCCCTGGGTTGGGAATATCCCTTGGAGAAGGGAAAGGCTACCCACTCCAGTATACTGGCCTGGAGAATTCCATGGACTGTATAGTAATTTTTAAAAATTAATTATTTACTATATATGTAATAAATATATTTATTTATGTTATATAACATAAACATTTACTGTATTCCTCTTTCTCTGTCTGACGTACTTCACTCAGCATGACAATTTCTAGGTCCAAGACCCTGAGAAAGAAAAAAAGCCAAGATTCTTATTTGTCTTTTAAACTCTTCTCTTTGGTAGCCGGAATCACCTGCTGAAGGAAATTCCATAGCTCAGTGGTGATCATCTCCTACAGGCAATTTAAACTAATTAGGGGAGAAATGTCCTAATTTACAAGGGAAAAGACAGTTGTCTTGAGCGTAATTAATTTCTGCCATGAAAAATGCATATATTAGGATGTTACCTTCAAGAATTAATTAGTTTGCCTTTGACTATGTCTTTTCCAGAGTGCTGCTTACTTCAGAATGTAATTAAAATATTTAACACATAACAAATCAAAAATCATCTCCGTTGCTGTTTCAAAGCCAGCATGCAAGAAAGGAAATGCTGGTTTGTAAACGAACTGCATGTCTCATCTTAATTTCTCTGGACAAAGACATCGGGCCTATATTCTGAGATAATATCTGCTTTCATGCTGAATTTTCTAGTGAGTGTGAGATTGAACAGCCTTGTGCCTTTGCTGTGGGTAGATAAAGAAACAGTAAGTGACTTTTCCTTCTCCTGTGGCTGATCTGTGTGTACTAAGCATTTTTTGATGCATTTTGAGCATTTTTTTGTACAAATGCTCATGTACTGAGCATTGGATGATGTTTCTGTCTCTTTTGATGGCCCCACAATCATCTCTAAGTGCTTGTGTTTCCAAGACACTCGGTAGAATGTCAGGGACAGCCACCCTGTTAGGTTGACAAAGTGGAGATCGTGGATTCTGGCAAACTCTCTGATCCCATATGCTCTTCTAGAAACTTGCTGTCCCCCCCCTTTTTTTTTTTTTTTTAAATTAATTATTTTGATTGCACTGGATCTTCTTTGCTGGCTTTCTCTAGTTGAAGAGTATGGGGCTACCCTTCGTTGCAGTGGCTTCTTGTGTTGCAGAGCACAGTTTCTAAGTTGCGTGGGCTTTGATAGTTGTAGGTACACGGGCTCAGTTGGTTACGGCTCTAGGGTGCAGGCTTGGTAGTTGTGGGGCCCAGGGTTAGTTGCTCCGAAGCATGTGGATCTTCCCAGATCGGGGATCAGACCCATGTCCCCTTCATTGGCAGGTGGATTCTTACCCACTGTGCCACCCAGGAAGTCCAACTCGTTGTTCTTTATCAGAAAAAAAGTGAAAGTCGCTCAGTTGTGTCTGACTCTTTGCGACCCTATGGAATTCTCCAGGCCAGAATACTGGAGTGGGTAGCCATTTCCCTTCTCCAAGGGGATCTTCCCAACCCAGGGATCGAACCCAGGTCTCCCGCATTGCAGGCGGATGCTTTACCAGCTGAACCACCAGGAAAGTCCTCTTTTATCAAGAGGTAGAATCGATTTCCTTTCTCCTTAAACCTGAGTGGGGTTCTATGACCACCAGAAAAGATGGAATGTGGTAGAAGTATGGTTTCCTAGGCTAGGTCATAAAATTCAGCACATTTCCACCTCATTTCCCGAATATTCACACTCTCGGAATCACACCATGGTGTGAGGAATCCCAGGGCACTTGAAGAGGCCTTGTGTAGGCTGCTCAACCAATAGCTCCTGCTGCAATGTGAGCCGACAGCCAGCGTCAGCTTCCAAACATGAGTGTGTCATGCTGGGGCTCCTCTGGTGGCTCAGATGGTAAAGCATCTGCCTGCAATGCGGGAGACCCAGGTTCGATCCCTGGGTTGGGAAGCCACTCCAGTACTCTTGCCTGGAGAATCCCATGGGTGGAGGAACCTGGTGGGCTACAATCCACAGGGTTGCAGAGAGTGGACACAACTCAGTAAGTTCACTTCCTTTTCTTTCTTCTAAAAACATCTCTTCAGATGATTCCAGCTACAGCCTTGGAGCTGCCGCCGTGAAGACCACCAGGGGCAGAAATGAGCTGCCTCCGCCAATCCCCTATCCCCAGCAGACTGTGAACAAAATCTGAGATAATTTGCTGTGCTACAATAGTAACTAGAGCACAAGATAAGACTTAATGAACAGTGTATTTTTTGAGGAAAATTCATTTGTAGCATTCATGTCTGTGGGGGGAAAAATTTCTTTTGAAATAAGGATAAATTAGTGTACAGCAGAATAAGTTCCAATGGCTTCCCCCCACCCCCACCCCCACATCACATGAGTGCATACGTACATGTGAGTCGCTCAGTCGTGTCCGAGTCTTTGCGACTCTGTGGATGTAGCCCACCAGGCCTTTCTGTCCATGAGATTCTCCAGGCAAGAGTTCTGGAGCGAGTTTCCATTCCCTTCTCCAGGGCATCTTCCTGACCTAGGGACTGAATTCCTGTCTTCTGCAGCAAATGTTCTACCATCTGAGCCACCAGGAAGGCCCCTCATCTGAGTTTACGTCAACCTTATGATCTGCCTCTGGCTATAATGCCGTGCCCTTTAACCTTCTTAGATTATTGATGGCTCTGGTCTAGACCCAATGAACACAGGGAAATCTTTACTTTTGCCTTCTTTCTCACAAGCGTTTGTCTTCAAAGGCATCAAGCATGTTTGTGATTTTCCCCCGTGCCTTGCTTTCGAGGTATGCTGGGGCCAGGTCTTCAGAAGCTGCCAGCCTGCTCACTCACCCTTCTTCTGGGGACGATAAAACACCATCTGTGTGACTCGAATCCTCACGAATCCAAAGAACGAGGAGAGGAGCGTTGAGTGGAA
Organism: Bubalus bubalis; assembly: GCF_019923935.1. Taxonomy (NCBI): domain Eukaryota; kingdom Metazoa; phylum Chordata; class Mammalia; order Artiodactyla; family Bovidae; genus Bubalus; species Bubalus bubalis. The sequence continues at coordinate 6,179,777 of NC_059181.1, read as the reverse complement.
ATGTTTTCAGTTCTAGCTCTCCTCCTTCCATCACTGGAGAACGGCACTATGGCAACTGTGTGACTTCAAAAATAGAACACACGTCAACCCTTTACACCCTCACAGGCTTTAGAGGCCCGTAAAACAGGGAAAACAACAACTTTCCTCCCACCTGCTTCACAGTAGAATTAGGAGCTCGTGCTTGTAAAGCACTTTGCCGTGTGAGGGGCAAGGCTGTGTAGAGCATCCTTCTCACAGCATCAGATAATTTGGAAATGCAGTCAGAGTTTCCCACCCAAATTGCTGCTTCAACCTTCGTGTCAATTCGGAAAAGCTCCCCTGATGGGAAAGCACTCCTCTCCCTCAAGCAGGAGGAATGGCCTTCGGAGTTGTGTGGAAGCAGTGGGCAGTGCAGGGCTCCTTCCTGACAGCTTCCATCCTCAGCACTGGTGGAATCTCATTTGTACCATAGTCAGTGGCTCTCCTCACTGACGGGAACGTATGTTAACTCTGGGGATGGCCCTGTGACTTTCATCTCAGTTCAGTTCAGTCGCTCAGTCGTGTCTGACTCTTTGCGACCCCATGGACCGCAGCACGCCAGACCTCCCTGTCCATCGCCAACTCCTGGAGTTCACCCAAACTCATGTCCATTGAGTCGGTGATGCCATGCAACCATCTTTTCCAATGAGAATGGAACCCCTGTCTTTTACACTGGCAGGCAGCTTCTTTACTACTGAGCCACCAGGGAAGCCCGTTTGGCCTTTCCTAAAGTGCCACCTGATGTGAAGAACTGACTCACTGGAAAAGACCGTGATGCTGGGAAAGCTTGAAGGCGGGAGGAGAAGGGGACCAGAGAGGATGAGAGGGTTGGATGGCATCACCGACTGGATGAACATGAGTTTGAGTAAGCTCCAAGAGTTGGTGATGGACAGGGAGGCCTGGCATGCTGCAGTCCATGGGGTCACAAAGAGTCAGACACGACTGAGCGACTGAACTGAACTAAATGTGCCACATAAAAGGAAGTACATAGAATAAGGCTTGTGTATCTGGCTTCTTTCACTTTGCATAATGCTTTTGAGGTTCCTCCACACTGTTGCATGTATCAGCGATCCTTCCCTTTTAATCCCTGAAGACCTTTCAGTTTTATGAGTGGGTCACCCTTTGTTTATCTGCCTGCTGAATGATGTTTGGCCTGTTTCCAGTGGTTTGCGATTGTGAATAAAGTGACTGGAATGATTCCCGTTCAGGTCTTTGTGGGAACGTATGTTTTCACTTCCCTTAAGGAGATGCCGAGGAGGGGAATGGTTGGGTCATACGGTAAGTGAGTGGTTACCTTTGTGGGAACCACTGTGCAGTTCCACCAGTAACGTATGAGGGCCCCACCAGCTCTGTATTTTTATCAGTACTTGCTATCCTAGGTCTCTTTAACTTTAGCAGTATCAGTAGGTGTGTGGCAATTTTTAATTTGGCTTTCCCTGATGACTAATGATTTTGAGCATCTTTTTCATATGCATACTGACTCTTCATGTCTTCTCTTTTGAGGTGTCCATTCCAGACTTTTGCCAATTAAAAAATCGAGTTATGTCATCATTATTGACTATGGTCGGTGTGACTGTGCACTCAGTCATGTCCGGGACTCTTTGCAACCCCACGGACTGTGTCCCTCCAGGCTCCTCGGTCCATGGGATTTCACAGGCAAGAGTACTGGAGTGGGGAGCCATTTCCTTCTTCAGGGGATTTTCCTGACCAAGTGATTGAACTTGGGTCTCCTGCCTTGGCAGGCAGATTCTTTACCGCTGAGCCAGCAAGGAAGCCCACTGATTATAAGGGTTACCTGTATATTCTGGATACGAGTCCTCTGTCAGATGAGTTTTGCAAAAATTTCCCAGATTGTGGATTTCCTTTGGGATTCCTCTACTGTCTTTTGAAGGGGAAATGTTTTGAATCCTGATGATATTGATTTTTATAAAATTAGAAAAAAATGATTGTGTACCTCAGTCCTCGGTGATGCACAGGGAAGCCTGCATGCTGCAGTCCATGGGGTCACAAAGAGTTGGATACAACTGAGCGACTGAACTGAACTGAACTTCCAGGACTCTAAGAGAAGGAACTGGCATTGCTTTAGGTCACTCCATTGGCGGTGATTTGTTACAGAAGCGAGAAAACATTCATACAGTATCATCTGGAATCTGTGTTATTTCCGAGTATTTGACAATTGTTACTTTTCTCCATGGCCTCTATCTGCAGCTGCTGAAACAGGGCAAAGAAACAGTAAACTCTTAATGTCCAAGGATCAGCCAGCATGGGCACTAACAACGTCGAAAAGGTGAACGAAGAAATTGTAGGTCAAGTTATAACCACAGTTCCAAAATCCTCCACCAATGGGCTGCATAAGGTGTTTTTCCAAGGAATGTTGCTGCACCATCTTGACCTTTAATGGAAAATTCCATCTCCTTCTGTGTCCACTAGAAAAAACAATAACAAAAAGCCCAACCTAAAACTTGAGTGTTGTGTTTTATTTGGCAGATAGTCTTAGGACTTCAAGCCTGGGAGACAGCATCTCAGATAACGCTAAGAAAACTGTTCCAAAGAGGCATGTCAGAGAGCCAGGATATATAGTTTTTTTAAACAAAAGACAAGGTAGTCTAAACATCAAAAGATGACAGTTAATAAAAGAAACCAGATATCTTGAGTTAAGGAATTTAGCGCTTTTCCTGTGTGTTGGAAGAAAGTAGGAGTCTGGGCTCACTGAAGTCATTCCTTGGATATGCACCCCAGCTACCTGGAGCCAGTATCCTCTGTTTTCTCACATCCGGAGCTTTCTCTGGGTGCACCATCAGGGTGGTTTTAGTGGCTGACTGCTAGATGGACTTGGCAGTTCCCTTGGTCTGCATCTCGAGTTCTTTCAGGGCTCACTGGCTGGAGGCTGTGACGTGATGGCTTGATGTCTGTAGCATCCTTTACTTACATGATAAGGTGCTACTGTGCTTCACATCTCACTGGAAATGAAGAGCACATCATAGTAGGAAATCTGTAGGTTTGTTGTGGTCCTGCTGGTGGTGTTGCCATGTTCATTGAGGTAGTGAAACTCAATGAGGTATAAAAAATATATTTCAAATTTATTTAATTTTTATTTTACATTGGAGTGTAGTCGGTTGACAGTGTTGTGTTAGTTTTAGGGGTAACAGCAAAGTGAGTCACTTACACATATACATACACCCATTCTTTTCCAGATTCTTTTCCCATATAGTTTACTGCAGAATATGGAGTAGAGTTCCCTGTGCTGAACAGTAGTAGGTCCTTGGTGATTATCTGTTCTGCAGAGGGTACTGTATATATGCTAATGTCAACCTCCCACGTTATCTCTCTCCCCTACCCTTCCCCTTTGGTAACCGTAAGTTTGCTTTCAAAGTCTGTGAATCTGTTTTATAAATAAGTTTATTTGCATCATTTTTTTTTTTTTTTGCATTCTACATTTAAGTGAGAACATGATATTTGTATTTCCCTGTGTGGGTTACTTCACATAATATGATAATCTCCAGGTTGCTGCAAATGGCATTATTTCATTCTTTTTCATGGCTCAGTAATATTCTGTTGTATATATGTACCACATCTTCTTTATCCATTCCTCTATCAATGGAAATTTAGGTTGCTGCATGTCTTGGCTATTCTAAATAGTGCTGCAATGAATACTGGGGTGCATACACCTTCTGAATTACGGTTTTATCCAGGTGTATATGCCCAGGAGTGGGATTGCAGAATCATATGGTAGTTTTAGTTTTTGTTTTTTACGAAACTTCCATACTGTTTTCCACAGTGGTTGTACCAATTTACATTCCCACCAGCAGAGCAAGAGGTTCTCTTTTCTCCACACCCTCTCTAGCATTTCTTGTTTGTGCTTTTTGATGATGGCCAGTCTGACTGGTGTGAGGGGATACCTTATTGTAGTTTTGATTTGCCTTTCTCTAATAATTAGTCATATTGAGCATGTTTTTGTGTGTATTTTGACCATCTGTATGTCTTCTTTGGAGAAACGTCTGTTTAGATTTTCTGCCCCTTTTCTGATTGGGTTTTTTGTTTTTGTGAGTTAGCTGTGCATGAGCTGTTTGAGTATCTCGGAGATTAATCCCTTGTTGCTTGCTCTGTTTGCAAATATTTTCTCCCATTCTGCGGGTTATCTTTTCATTTTGTTTACTGCTTCCTTTGCTGTGCAAAAGCTTTTAAGTTTAACTAGTTCCTATTTGTTTATTTTTGTTTTCATTTTCATTACTCTAGGAAGTTGTTCTAAAAAGATATTGCTGTAATTTATGTCAAAGAGTGTTCAGCCTATGTTTTCTTCTAAGAGTTTTATAGTGTCCAGCCTTAAACTTAGGTATTTAATCCATTTTGAATTTACTTCTGCGTATGGTGTTAGAGAATGCTCTAATTTCATTCTTTTACCTTAGCTGTCCAGTTTTCCCAGTGCCAGTCATTGGAGAGACTGTCTTCTCTTCATTGTATATTATTGCCTCCTTTATTGTAGATACGTTGACCATAGTTATGTGGGTTTATTTTGGGGCATTCTATCCTGTTCCACTGATCTGTGTTTCTATTTTTGGCCAGTAACATACTCCAGTACTTTGGCCACCTCATGCGAAGAGTTGACTCATTGGAAAAGACTCTGATGCTGCGAGGGACTGGGGGCAAGAGCAGAAGGGGACGACAGAGGATGAGATGGCTGGATGGCATCACTGATTCGATGGACGTGAGTCTCAGTGAACGCCGGGAGTTGGTGATGGACAGGGAGGCCTGGCGTGCTGGGATTCATGGGGTCACAAAGAGTCGGACACGACTGAGCAACTGATCTGATCTGATCTGATCTGATACTGTTTTGATCACTATAGCTTGTAGTACAGCCTGAAGTCAGGTAGCCTGACTCTTCCAGCTTCATTTTCCTTTCTCGGAATCCTGAAATATTTCTGAGTATTTTCTATTTGGGAAGAAAACAATTCAGTCACGCAACTGAAACTTGGTACATGGAATCTGGTACCAATTCCAGCATGTGTGTGGGGTGACCCACACAGATAGCAACCAATTCTGGGATACAAGCTGGGTATCCAATTTGACTCAATTCGGACACGGTATGGGGAGATAGCATCAGATTGCACAGGTTATCAGTCCCACTTGACTGCAGTCCATCCCCTGCCCTTTCAGATACTGAATTGCAAGTCCAGGTACTTCTGATCAACTGGCTATACATTGAAGGTTCCCACGACCTCCATGTTGGGTCCAATTCATTTGCTAGAGTGGCTCACAGAACTCAGAGAAACATGTCACTTAACCAGGCTACCAGTTTGGTGTAAAAGGATGTGATTCAGGAAGGAGTCGAAGGAAAGAGATGGGCCAGGGTGTGGGCAAAGGATGCAGAGTGTCCATGTCCTCCCCAGCCAGTGCCGCTATCCCCAGTCATGATGTGCACACCAAACCGGGCATGCTCCGAACCCCATCTTCTTGGTTTTAATGGGACTTTGTTACACAAGTGCGATTGATTACATCATTACCATAATGGTGGTTTAGTTACTAACTCATGTTTGACTCTTGCAGCCCTATGAACCACAGCCCACCAGGCTCCTCTGTCCATGGGATTTTGAAGGCAAGAATACTGGAGTGGGTTGCCGTTTTCCTTCTCCGGGTGGGTGGGGGGTGGTGTCTTCCCAACCCAGAGGATTGAACCCACATCTCCTGCATCTCCTGCATTGGCAGGCAGGGTTTTGACTACTGAGCCACCAGAGAAGTCAAATCATTGACCATAGGTGATTTTCTTTTTCATCTTTAAAAAAAATTGAGATATAGTTGCTGACAAATTTGTGGTAGTTTCTGCTGTATAACAGAGTGAATCTGCTATATGTTTACATATATCTCCTCCCTCTTCGGTCTACCTCTCACCCCCTCCCTTGTCCCACCTCTCTGGGTCATCACGGAGCACTGAGCTGAACCCCTTGTGCAAAACAGCAGCTTCCTACTCAGTTCAGTTCAGTTCAATCGCTTAGTCGTGTCTGACTCTTTGCGACCCCATGGACCACAGCACCCCAGGCTTCCTTGTCCATCACCAACTCCAGGAGTCTATTCAAATTCATGTCCGTTGAGTCAGTGATGCCACCCAACCATCTCATCCTCTGTGGTCCCCTTCTCCTCCTGCCTTCAATCTTTCCCAGCATCAGGGTCTTTTCCAATGAGTCAGCTCTTTACATCAGGTGGCCAAAGGATTGGAGTTTCAGCTTCAACATCAGTCTTTCCAATGACCATTCAGGACTAATTTCCTTTAGGATGGACTGGTTGGATCTCCACACAGTCCAACGGACTCTCAAGAGTCTTCTCCAACACCACAGTTCAAAAGCATCAATTCTTTGGCGCTCAGCATTCTTTGTAGTTCAACTCTCACATCCATACATGACCACTGTAAAAACCATAGCCTTGACTAGACGGACCTTTGTTGGCAAAGTAATGTCTCTGCTTTTCAATATGCTGAGCTTCCTACTAACTCTCTGTTTTACACATGCTCGTGTAAATACATATACACATATGAGAGTGTATATACGTCTACACACATGGTAATGTATATGTATGAGTAAGTAAGTGAAGTTGCTCAGTCGTGTCCGACTCTTTGTGACCCCGTGGACTGTAGCCCACCAGGCTCCTCCATCCATGGGATTCTCCAGGCAAGAATACTGGAGTGGGTTGCCATTTCCTACACATGTGGTAGTGTATATATATATATACACATGATAGTCTATACATGTATCTACATAGGGTAGTGTATATATGCATATACGTCAACCCCAATCTCCCTTCACTTCTACTCTCCCCACCACCCCGAGTCCAGAAGACCATCCTCTACAGCTGCATGTAAACCTATTCCTGCCCTGCAAGTAGGTTCAACAATGGAATATTACTCAGCCATGAGAAGGCGTGAAATTGGGTCATTTGTAGAGACATGAATGGACCTAGTCATAAGGGATTTGATTTAGGTCATACCCTAAATGGTCTCCACTTTCTTCAATTTCAGTCTGAATTTGGCAATAAGGAGTTCATGATCTGAGCCACAGTGAGCCCCCAGTCTTGTTTTTGCTGTCTGTATAGAGCTTCTCCATCTTTGGTTGCAAAGAATATCATCAGTCTGATTTCAGTGTTGACCATCTGGTGATGTTCATGTGTAGCATCTTCTCTTGTGTTGTTGGAAGAGGGTGTTTGCTATGACCAGTGTGTTCTCTTGGCAGAACTCTACTAGCCTTTGCCCTGCTTCATTTTGTACATCAAGGCCAAATTTGACTGTTACTCCAGGTGTTTCTTGACTTCCTACTTTGGCATTCCAGTCCCCTTCCAGTGGTCATGTATGGGTGTGAGAGTTGGACTATAAAGAAAGCTGAGCACCAGAGAATTGATGCTTTTGAACTGTGGTGTTGGAGAAGACTCTTGAGAGTCCCTTGGACTGCAAGAAGATCCAACCCAGTCCATCCTAAAGGAGATCAGTCCTGAGTATTCATTGGAAGGACTAATGCTGAAGCTGAAACTCCAATTCTTTGGCCACCTGATGCAAAGAGCTGACTCATTGGAAAAGACCCTGATGCTGGGAAAGATTGAGGGCAGGAGGAGAGGGAGACAACAGAGGATGAAATGGTTGGATGGCATCACTGACTTAACAGACATGGGTTTGGGTGAACTCTGGGAGTTGGTGATGGACAGGGAGACCTGGCATGCTGTGTGCGGTTTGTGGGGTCAGAGTCAGACACAACTGAGCTACTGAACTGAACTAACTGAATGGACCTAGAGTGTGTCATATGTAGTGAAGTCAGTCAGAAAGACACAAACAAATATCATACTAGAGCATATATGTTGAATCTAGAAAAATGACTCTCCTTGCTCCTGTGTTCCCTTACTTTTCTCAGCAGGAAAATGCTTTGGGCACTGTGTTCCCGTCAGAAGAATATCAGTCATGTTTCAGCAAGCGATAAATCCTTTCCAATGAATGTAATCACCCCTTCAGGCTTTTTTTTTTTCCACACCATTTCACTATTTTTTTTTTTATTTTGTACTTCACTATAGATAGAAGAATGAAATCTTCCACAATTTTTTTTTCCCTGATATCAAGGGTGCAGGTAAGCAGAGTCCTGTGCCCACAGCATCAGCGTCTGTTACTGAGCAGGGCTATTTCTAATGGGGAGAATCAAACTGTGCAAAACTTTCATTTTTCAGAGAAGGGTAGAATTCCCCAGGGCTTTCCCTCCACTGGTCCATTGGTGATGTGTGTACCTGAACTCTCAGAGAAATTCAATTAAATTTCCTGGATTCGGGGAGTTATAATACACCTCAAAGTGAGCCACATAAAACTGCCTGGAAATAAATAACATCAAGGATCATCATGAAACATTTACTGAGTCCCTGTGGGCTGCGCACAAAATCCTGCTGAGTGTATAATGTCTCATCTTCTCCAGGGCAGAATACCCACTTATTTCACCTCCTGGAAGACAGTATTATAGGTACCTTCGTAACAGTCAGCACGGAATTCTTGGCATAGGAGGCCCAGTGCCTCGGGCCTGTGAAAATGGTTTCTTTTCTTTTGAAATCAAGAGAAAAGGCACGCTGTTAATCCAGCATGGATTAGATGCATCTTTACACAAAGGGTCATAAAAACATGAAAATCTTTACATTTAAATGAAGGTAAACATGTGACTTCCTTGGTGGCTCAGCCAGTAAAAGTGTCTGCCTGCAATGCAGGAGACCTGGGTTCAATCCCTGGGTTGCAAAGATTCCCTGGAGAAGGAAATGGCAACCCACTCCAGTATTCTTGCCTGGAAAACCCAATGGATGGAGGAGCCTGATGGGTTACAATCCAAGGGGTGGCAAAGAGTCAGACACGACTGAGCGACTTCACTTTCTTTCTTTCTAAACATACAAACTTTTATAGAATTTTACATAAATTCCCTCAAATAATTTATGCACTAAATCCCCGACCTAAGAGCCTTCACGTTGCAGACTTTCAAAGGTGCGAACGTGGGTTCCGTCCAGATGAGGCATGAGTGGCATTGTAGCTTGCCCTCCGACCCCTGGTGCTGACGCTTTAGCTTTACCATCTCCCACCTCCTGTGCCTCCTGTAGGAGGCAGTGCAGTCCTCTTGCCCTTTTCGGTCAATGCCAGCGCCTGGATGCCAGCTGTATAGGACTCCTGTAGTTTTCAAGGTCCTCTCCTGTAAGATTTAAGAAGCTTTCTTTATTTCTCGTGTTTGCTTTTCATGCACTGCAGTTGTGTGAGAGGTATCATAAACGTGTCACAGTGCCATACGGTACAGTGTCTGTGTCAGTCGAGTAGCTAGGCTGACTTTGTCGGGGTGCGTGCCAAGTCACTTGAGTCACGTCCAACTCTTTGTGACCCTATGGACCGTAGCCCGACAAGCTGCACTGTCCACAGAACTTAAGAAGAATGTGGACTTGCAAATGCACCCTCAGAAGGGAACTCGTTTGTATGTGTGGGACTTACTGTATATTAGAATATAAATAAGCACGAATTTTAGATATAAATTTATATACATCATGAGAAACGCTGGGCTGGAAGAAGCACAAGCTGGAATCAAGATTGCCGGGAGAAATATCAATAACCTCAGATATGCAGATGACACCACCCTTATGGCAGAAAGTGAAGAGGAACTAAAAAGACTCTTGATGAAAGTGAAAGAGGAGAGTGAAAAGGTTGGCTTAAAGCTCAACATTCAGAAAACGAAGATCATGGCATCTGGTCCCATCACTTCATGGGAAAGAGATGGGGAAACAGTGGAAACAGTGTCAGACTTTATTTTTGGGGGCTCCAAAATCACTGCAGATGGTGACTGCAGCCATGAAATTAAAAGACGCTTACTCCTTGGAAACAAAGTTATGATCAACCTAGATAGCATATTGAAAAGCAGAGACATTACTTTGCCAACAAAGGTCCGTATAGTCAAGGCTATGGTTTTTCCAGTGGTCATGTATGGATGTGAGAGTTGGACTGTGAAGAACGCTGAATGGCAAAGAATTGATGCCTTTGAACTGTGGTCTTGGAGAAGACTCTTGAGAGTCCCTTGTACTGTGTGGAGATCCAACCAGTCCATCCTAAAGGAGATCAGCCCTGGGATTTCTTTGGAAGGAATGATGCTAAAGCTGAAACTCCAGTACTTTGGCCACCTCATGCAAAGAGTTGACTCATTGGAAAAGACTCTGATGCTGGGAGGGATTGGGGGCAAGAGGAGAAGGGGACGACAGAGGATGAGATGGCTGGATGGCATCACTGACTCGATGGACGTGAGTCTGGGTGAACTCTGGGAGGTGGTGATGGACAGGGAGGCCTGGCATGCTGCAATTCATGGGGTCAAAAAGAGTCAGACACGACTGAGCAACTGAACTGAACTGAATCATTATATGCTGTATCACTTATGAAAGTGAAGTGAAAGGGAAGTCACTCAGTCGTGTCCGACTCTTTGTGACCCCCTGGAATGCAGCCTACCCGGCTCCTCTGTCCATGGGATTTTCCAGGCCAGAGTATTGGAGTGGGTTGCCATGTCCTCCTCCAGGGGATCTGCCTAACCCAGGGATCAAACCTGCATCGTAGGCAGACGCTTTACTGTCTGAGCCACCAGGGAAGTCTCACTTATATTAAAGCATAAATATTCTATATTTATAATTATGATATATACTGTATCTTTATTTACATACACATAATATATGTGATATATGATATATATAATGTAACATATTATATAGAATAATATATTATGCATTGTAATATATTAATTATGATTATTATTTATATTATTATATAGAATACAAATATAATATAATTGTTACATAATGTATGATATATTAATAAATTATATCATATCTTATATTGATGTATTAATTAATTCATATAATAATATAGTACAATTATAATATATAGTCATACTATATTATTATATACATATTATACATATACATATTATATATATTATTATACACATATATATTATACATATAATATATACATATAATATATTTTATAATAATATACATATACATGCAATATATGTATATGTATGTGTAATATGTATATGTAATATATGCATAAACATATAATAATATATTATAATAACACACATTATACATAATACATACATATTATACACACTATTATACATACTATATATAAAATATATGCTATATTATATAATAATATGTAATTATATATAGAATTATAATTATTAATAATATATAATATTTATATTTACATGTAATGTCATATTTATTATACAATTAATTTTATGAGTAACCACCTAAAATAAAAATTATATGAAGAATGATCTAAAATTATTAATTATTAATCATGCCCGACTCTTTGTGACCCCATGGACTGTTGCCTGCGAGGCTCATCTGTCCATGGGATTGTGCAGGCAAGGATACTGGAGTGGGTTGCCATGCCCTCCTCTAGGGGATCTTCCCCACCCAGGGATCAAACCCAGGTCTATTATATCTCACTGCATTCACAGGGCAGGTTCTTTACCATGGGTGCCACCCAGAGAGCCCAGAAGAATACAGTTGACCTGAAAAGTACTGTCAAACCGATTCAACATAATCAGGACCAAATGCACCTTCTAGTGGGCGGTAATTTCCTCCAGAGGCAACTTCCTGGCGGGAAGCTGGGAGGCCCTGCGTGTTCCAAGTCGGATTTCAGCATCATGGCTCCCTGCCTCCCAACACAGAAGCCATGGACTAGGTTCATGGCCTGGCTCTTGGCACTGCTGTTTAAGACCGGGTTCCATGCTGCTCCCCTGGCGTTTCTCTCACTGGGAAATACCCACCAAGTTAGATCAGCCTGCCAGGATTGCCCGTCACAAGCCCGAGAAGACGGGGCATTCAGCAAGCTTTTCCTCCCACCGCAAGATGGGCTGTGAAGAAGGCAGAAGCACAGGGTCCCTGTCTCACCCTTCCATGGAGCGCCTCTCCCCTTCTCTCTTTCGAGACCCCTTTGTTCCCCTTCTTTCTCCTCCTACACAGCCGTCAGCAAAACTAAAAGGGCCTGCTGCGTAACTCAAAGAGAAGATGCACCCATGGCAGACACTAGTACGGATGCTCCAAAGAGTAATAAGCCCACCAGGACAGCCTTTTCTCTCAAGCCCCATGGGTAGTGTCCACATGCTACGGAACTCTAGAAGTTGGGGGTGGGGGTGATCTCAGCTCCAGAAACCTAAAACCTCTACTTCCCTCCCTTTCCAGTGCGAGAATCCCCCGGGGGGATTTGTTACAGGTGGCTCAGTGGTAAAGGATCTGCCTGCCAGAAGCAGGAGCCGCAGGAGAAGCAGGTTGGATCCCCAAGTTGGGAAGATCGCCTCGGAGGAGGAAATGGCAACCCCACTCCAGTATTCTTGCCTGGAAGATCCCAAGGGCAGAGGATCCTGGCAGGCTACAATTGATGGGGTTGCAAAGAGTTGGACATGACTGAGTACACACACACACACACACACACACACACACCCCACCTGGATTCAGCAGGTCTGGGATAACACCCAGAAACCCACCAGCGTAACCAGCTCCCCTGGTGATCTTGTGACTGGTGGTCCTGCTTCCCTGGGCCACTGAGACACACCATCCTAAACAAGTCTGGATCTTCGACCAGCTTCTCCAGGCAACCTGGGATTGCCCTCTTTATTTAATTTAGACTTGCTATTTACTATTGCGGTATAGTCAATTAACAATGTTGTGATAATTTCAGGTGGACAGTGAAGGGACTCAGCCACACATAGACATGTATCCATTCTCCCCCAAACTGCCCTCCCATCCAGGCTGCCACATGACATTGAGCAGAGTTCCCTGTGCTGTCCAGCAGGTCCTTGTTGCTTCTCCATGTTAAATACAGCAGTGTGTCCATGTCCACCCCAAACTCCCTAACTATGCCTTCCCCCATCCCTCTCCCCTGGGAACCATAAGATTATTACAGAGTATTAAGCAGAGTTCCCTGAGCTGTCCAGCAGGTCCTTGTTGGTTCTCCATGTTAAATACAGCAGTGTGTCCATGTCCATGGGATTGCCCTATTCACGTGGAAAGAAGGCAGTCCATTTCCAATTGTAAAAATGAAGAAAACTGATTTGTTAGGCAAAGAGAAGCAATAGCATGATGTTACAAAGCTCTGTGTTCCAGGCTGATTTTGTGGCCAGGTAGACAAAACCACCTCGGGTGGTGCCATTCCAGGTAAGTTAGAGAAGGAGCAGGAATTGAAGCGGAGGAAGTATTCGAAATGTGTTATTTCCTGAATGCGGCATGGTTTCTCCCAGGACCATGCAAACTGCACCCCCCGCCTTTTTTTTTAAACAAAACACGGAAACTTGGCAGCCACCTCTCTGAGGTCTTCCCAGCACGTCCCACGCGGTCTTCGTCCAAATGATGAGACAGACGGCACTCTAGGGGCCGTATCCCATAATGAAGCAGTTGTTCATGGCTCTCACGGGTTGCTTCGGGGACGTGTCTTCCAGTCTCGGAGACGTGATGAGAGGCAGAGGTAATTTCTTCCTTTTTTTTGTTCTCTGAAGGCCTAGTGTAGGGTCAGCAGGACGGTCTGCGTGCCAGAGCCGGGACTAGTTTTTCATCTCACTGCTGCTGCTGCTGCTGCTAAGTCGCTTCAGTCGTCCAACTCTGTGCGACCCCATAGACGGCAGCCCACCAGGCTCCCCCGTCCCTAGGATTCTCCAGGAAAGAACAGTGGAGTGGGCTGCCATTTCCTTCTCCAATGCATGAAAGTGAAAAGTGAAAGTGAAGTCGTTCAGTTGTGTCCGACTCTTAGCGACCCCATGGACTGCAGCCTTCCAGGCTCCTCCGTCCATGGGATTCTCCAGGCAAGAGTACTGGAGTGGGGTGCCATTGCATTTTACTGCTGCTGCTTAAAAAAAAAAAAACTTCCCAGGCTTGGTAATGAAACCCCATAGTGTTTCAGAACCGAGTTGCGAAATCATGCTGATAGGTGAGCGTCTGAAGGGATTTATAAAACATATCAGGTGGCAGGGAGTGCGAAGGAAATGGAAAGGAAAAATAGAAGGATGCCATTGGGAAAGGTAGGTGGTACCTGCTGAGGAAAACGCTCGCTTAAGTGATGGCATCATGGATGCTGGAGCATTGAGACAGTGGTCCTGCTTTAAGCTGGGTGGGCAGACAGAGTCCCCCCCCAACCACCTTTGAGAGTCAGGAGGGGCAGCAAATGAACCAGCTAAGCAAGAAGAGCCAGAGTACAGACTAGAGCATCCTGACCCAATTGTCTTAACCCGTGTGCACTTAGCTTCTACTCTCCATGGTGGAGTGATATCCTGAATGTTTCAGGAAATCTTTACACCAAGCCTGTCAGCAGTATTTTTTTGGGGGGCGGGTGCTTCCCAGGAGGCTCCACTGGTGAAGAATCCATCAGTCAGTGCAGGAGATGTGGGTTCGATCCCTGGGTCAGGAAGAGCCCCTGGAGTAGGAAATAGAAGTGAAGTGAAGTGAAAGTCACTCAGTCGTGTCCAGCTGTTTGCTACCCCATGGACTTGTCCATGGAATTCTCCAGGCTACAGTACTGGAGTGAGTAGCCTTTCCCTTCTCCAGGGAATCTTCCCAACCCATGGATCAGACCCAGGTCTCCCACATTGCGGGCAGATTCTTTACTGTCTGAGACAGAAGGGAAGCCCAAGAACACTGGAGTGGGTAGCCTATCCCTTCTCCAGGGGACCTTCCCCACCCAGGAATCGAACCGGAGTCTCCTATATTGCAGGCTGATTCTTTAACAACTGAGCAATCAGGGAAGAGACAGAAACCTGCTCCAGGATTCTTGCCTGGGAAATCCCATGGACAGAGGAGCCTGGAGGGTGACAGTCCATGGGGTCACAAAGAGTCAGCCAGGACTGAGCAGATAAACAAGTGACAACATATATATGTTTGGAAGCAACAGCTCCAGCTTATGGCACCTCCTTAGCAAGAAGTGAATTTCAGATTCTCGGGGGTCTGCCACAGACACGCCTCCCTCCAGTGACCCGGCTCCTCCAGGTGTGGTCTGAGGGCAGCCTCATCGTCAGGGCAGACCCTTTGGCCCTGCCCAGGTCTGCAGAGTCAGAGCCTGCATGATAGGAGTGCGCTGGGGAGGTCGGTGTGCCCGTTAAAATGCATCACACTTGCAATGCGCTCTCAGCGTGGTACAACGTCTACATGTGAACTCGGTCTTTACGTTTAGGAAATGCTTGCTGGTCACATGTCCGGAATGTGCGGGTTATTGTGTCTCATCAAGAATAGTCCCCCACCTTCCACCTTTTATATTTTGTTGTTTGCTTTCCATGACATTGACCTTTTGGAAGGTTAGCCCAGTTTTCTTGTATTGGCGGCTCTTAAACAGGTGGAAGGCATGAGTGAGGGATCAGATGTGTCCCCAGCTCCCCCTCTCTCTTCTTTCCCACCCCAGGGGACACTTGTAAGTGTCTGGACACATTTTTGGTTGTCACACCTGAGGGTGCTGTTCACCTCTGTTTGGCATAGCTCAGTTGCTAAACAATCTGCCTGCAATTCGGGAGACCCTGCTTTGATTCCTGGGTTGGGAAAATCCCCTGGAGAAGGGATAAGCTACCCACTCCAGTGTTCTTGGGTTTCCCTGGTGGCTCAGCTGGTAAAGAAGCCACTTGCAATGTGGGAGACCTGGGTTCGATCCCTGAGTTGGGAAAATCCCCTGGAGAAGGGAAAGGCTACCTACTCCAGTATTCTGGCTGGGAGAATCTGGCCTGTATAGTCCGTGGGGTCACCGAGAGTCAGACATGACTGAGCGACTTTCACTTTATCAATTTGGCAAAGGCCAAGGATGGTCAAGTCCTACAAGGCACACACCCGTCCCCTCCCTGGTCCAACAGCAATAATAGGATCGTTTGGCAATAAATGCAATATTTGCAATAAATGCCCCCGTGCAATCTTTTTTACTCTGTTTCTATGTGCTGTCTCCAGTCAAAAAGTTGATGTTGGCTCCACACTGTCACGATGATCAGATTTCATTCGATTGCGTGCTAACCTAAGCCGAGTGCTCCGTCTGCATTTCCCCTCCTAACTTAGTACACCGCCTCCTGTACAATGTCATGAACCTCCATCCATAGTTCTTCAGACGTTCTGTCTACCAGATCTAATCCCTTGAATCTATTCATCACTTCCACTGTATAATCATATGACCAATCAGGTTATATCTGAATGGCCTAGTGGTTTTCCCTACTTTCTTCAACTTAAGTCTGAATTTTGCAATAAGGAGCAGTGTTCTTGCCTGGAGAATCCCAGGGATGGGGGAGCCTGGTGGGCTGCCGTCTATGGGGTCGCACAGAGTCGGACACGACTGAAGTGACTTAGCAGCAGCAGCAGTCATGTACGGATGTGAGAGTTGGACCATAAAGATGGCTGAGCGCTGAGGAATTGATGCTTTTGAACTGTGTGTTAGAGAAGACTCTTGAGAGTCCCTTGGATGGAAAGGAGAGCCAACCAGCCCATCCTAAAGGAAATCAACTCTGAATATTCACTGGAAGGAGTGATGCTGAAGCTGAAGCTCCAATACTTTGGCCACCTGATGAGAAGAACTGACTCATTGGAACAGACTCTGATGCTGGGAAAGATTGAAGGTGGGAGGAGAAGGGGACAACAGAGGATGAGATGGTTGGATGGCATCACCGACTCGATGGACGTGAGTTTGAGTAAGCTCTGGGAGTTGGTGATGGACAGGGAGGCCTGGCGTGCTGCAGTCCATGGGGTCTCAAACAGTGGGACACAATTTATTGAATGAACAAGAAACAACTTAAAACAGAGAGGTACAGTGCCCTCCCCACTGCATTCTGATAGGGCCCATGAGGTGCTCAGGAGTGGACCGCTAGTGGGTGGCTGGTGATGCTGACCTCTGTCGCTTGTTTAGGGCAGTGCTGGCCAGCCAGGCGGTTTCTGCTGTCCTTACCCTCTGCTTTCGATTTCCATACTCTGTTCTTTGGAATCAAGCCACTCCGTCCAGGGTGACCATTAATTTTATAGGCTGCTTTCGGCTGCATACACAGCCCTGAGTGAGCACCTGTAAATTACAGTTCTGGTTCAGTCTGCTTGCAGCTCATAGCCACCACTTTAATGAAGAAATAGAGTTTATAGAAGAAAAGAGGCACTTAAAAATAGTAAAAGAAATCTTAAAACTATACAAGCAGCTCAATATATTAAAAAAAAAAACCCAATCAGAAAGTGGGCAGAAGACCTAAACCGACGTTTCTCCAAAGAAGACATGTAGATGGCCAAGAAACACATGAAAAGAAGCTCAACTTTGCTCATTATTAGAGAAATGTAGATCAAAACTACAGTGAGGTATCACCTGGCACCGGTTGGAAGGGCAGTCATCAAAAATCTAGAAACAAAGAATGCTGGAGAGGGTGTAGAGAAAAGGGAACCCTCCTACAGCGTTGCTAGGAATGTAAATTGAACAACCATTATGGAAAACAATAAGGAAACGTGAAAGTGAAAGTCGCTCAGTCGTGTCCAGCTCTTGGTGACACCCATGGACTATACAGTCCAGGGAATTCTCCAGGCCAGAATACTAGAGTGGGTAGCTGTTCCATTTTCCAGGGAATCTTCCCAACCCAGGGACTGAACCTGGATCTCCTGCATTGCAGGCGGATTCTTTACCAACTGAGCCAGCAGGGAAGCCCAAGAAGACTGGAGTGGGTAGCTTATCCCTTCTCCAGGGGATCTCCCCGAACCAGGAATGGAAGTGGAGTCTCCTGCATTGCAGGTGGATTCTTTACCAACTGAGTGCTCAGGGAAGCCCATTTCCTTAAAAAAACTAAAAATACACTACTGTATGACCCAGCAATCCCACTGCTGGGCACGCACCCGAGAAAATCATAGAAGGGCACACGTACCTCACTGGTCATTGCAGCACTGTATACCATAGTCAGGACACAGAAGCAGCCTAAATGTCCATTGGCAGAAGAATGAGAAAAGAAGATGTGGTCCATATATACAGTGGACAACAGGCACATGTATATGACATACAATATAGACCTACAGTACGTGGTCCACATACACAATGTACAAGTCACAAAAGGAACTAAATTGGGTCATTTGTAGTGATGCGGATGAACCTAGGGTCTGTCATAGAGCAAAGTAAGTCAGAAAGAGGAAAACAAATATGATATACCAATGCATATTTATGGAATCTCGAAAAATGGTACCGACGAACCCACACAGGGCAAGAACAGAGACACAGACAGATGTAGGGAACAGACGTGTAGACACAGGGGAAGGAGAGGGTGGGGCGGATTGAGAGAGTGCTGACCTGTGCACACCACCCTGTGTAAAATAGCCAGCTAGCGGGAAAGCCGCTGCATAGCCCAGGGAGTTCCGGTTGGTGCTCTGTGAGGACCTCGAGGGGTAGGGTGGATGCTTGCGGGGGCGGGGGAGATTCACCAAGGAGGGGATATGTGTATACTTACGGCCGATTCACACTGCTGTACAGCAGAAACTAACAGAACGCTGTAAACCAGTTATACTCTAATTAAAAAAAAAACAGCAAAAGAGCATTTTCCTTAGTAGTTCAGATACTGTTGAGATTTACTTTGAGCTGGAATTAAATCCTTACATGTGTTCGGTAAGATGTGACTCGGTAGGGGAAAATGTAGATGAGTTTTTTGTCTTTGTATGGAATGAAGGCAGCTCTCTGTAATATGCTGTCCAATCCATACTACAAGGTGTTGTTCCCATTTTATAGGTAAGAAAACTGAGGCTTTCAGAAGTTAGGTAGTTTCTGTCACATACATGCTGAGCAATAGAAGTGGGCTTTATGAATAGGCCACTCAGCTCCATGCCCTGGTTCTGTAAACTGTATCTTGCACTCTTCATGGAAGAAGGAAGGGTAAATAGCATGGGATGCTTTGAAATAACCCTTCATTCCCCTCAAACCTGTTTACAATCGAGCTAATAACAGACATTCCAGGAAACCAACTTCCCTGTGACTGCTGCATTCCTGACCTTTCAGCCTTTCCACATGCTGGGTCCCGTGTGTTTGGAATGTACTTTCATTTCTTTGCAAAAACAGATTCTTGCTCACTATACTGTATACCCATAACTTCTATAATACTGTACACCATCTGTACTTCAGTAATATATTTTTTTAAAGCAACATAGATTCTTTGTCTCCTGAAAACATGGTGGTCAAGACTCCTCCTTCGTCTAATTTTAGATAAGCCCACCTGACCTTATCTAAAGGTGGGGCTTCGGGACTAGGTGATTCCAAACCTATTCCAATCCATCCCATAGATGCTAAAGGTTCATTGGGTCTATGGGGCTGGGTGCCCATCTTACACACAAGCACACACCCACACCTGCATGTTCTGCATGACTGTGTTCATGCAACACGCAGTTACTCTTAGGGGCTTATTTTGTGCAATGCAGTCTGGTAAGCCTGTGTGGAAATTTGGAGTAGAATGAGGCCCAGGCTTCACCCTCAACGAGGAAAACAGGCAAATAAACACGAGATCCCAGATACTGAAACAGAGGCAAGAGAACGCACAGGCAGGGTGCCTTGGGGCTGACTTCTTGAAAAAAAAAATAAAATAAAAGTGGAGTCTGAAGTCATCTAAGAAAGCTGAGAGTACTTTGCCAGCTTGGAGAGGGGCCAGAGGTCCAGGTGTTGCTCGCAGTAAAGAACCTGCCTGACCACACAGGAGACGTAAGAGACACCGGTTCAAGCCCTGGGTCGGGAAGATCCCTTAGAGGAGGAAATGAGAACCCACTCCAGTGTTCCTTGCCTGGAGCATCCCAGGGACAGAGGAGCCTGGAGGGCTACGGTCCGTAGGGTTGCAAAGACTTGGAAACAACTGAAGCGACTCAGCAGGCATGCACGCACACAAAGGCAGTGCCTAGAAGCGACATGGTGGCCGGCAGAGGTGAAAAGGATGGTCCAGGGGTTGGAGAACAAATGATGATCAGAGGTCTTGGAGACAGAGGGTTTGTGTATGTTGGGAGAGGCTTCTAAGAACAAGTATGGTGGACATGTAGTTGGGGCAGGTGAAAGAAGGCTGAGAATTCCATGTGGACAAATTCAATTTTATTCTGTAGGCACTAGGGGATCCATTGCTTACTCCTAAGAAGTATGGCTTCCATTTCAGAAGATCTCCTTGGGACTTCCCTGGTGGTCCAGGGGTTAAGACTTTGCCTTCCAGCGCAGGGGGCGCAGGTTCGATCTCTGGTCTGGGAGCTAAGGTTTCCCATGTCTTGTGGCCAAAGAGCCAAAACGTAAAACCCAACCAGTGTTGTAGCAAACTCGACAAAGAATTTAAAAGTGATCTGCATTGAGAAAAAACGTTAAAAAGCGAGATTCAATTAGAAGATCTCCTTGGCAAGTGTTACGACAGACGCAGTGGATGGAAAGGAGGTCTCTGTGGTGCGTATTCTTATGTAGTTTATTTGCACTTTTCCTCCGTTTACAATGAAGCTGCTGAATGCCGGCCTTGCGATTCCTGTGTCTGCTGGTGGCGCCTACCCCTTGCCGTCCACAGGGCATTCATTACCCACTGCCCTGCAGAGAAAGCATGCCCTGTACCTGTTCTAAGTCTGACAATTGTCCTAGACTAGAACCACAAAGCTTCCCCGCACCATGCGAGCGACTTAAAAGCATCGCAGGAGAGGGATGAGCTGCTCCAAGTGTTACAGATCAGGTTTGCCAGGTCACTTCTCAGCTTCTATGCTGAGAACTATTACATGATGGGCTTCCCTGGTGGCTCAGGCAGTAAAGAATCCACCTGCCCTGCGGGAGACCTGGGTTCAATCCCTGGGTGGGGAAGATCTCCTGGAGGAGGGCATGGCCACCCATTCCAGTATTCTTGGAGAATCCCATGGACAGAGGAGCCTGACAGGCTACAGTCCATGGGGTTGCAGAGAGTTGGATACGATTGAGCAGCTAAGCACACTACATCATGATGACGACGTCACTCCCTTCCCAAAGTGCTTATTTTCCAGCAAGGGGTCTGGAGGAGGATGCCTTCATGTACACCCTGCCTCTCTGCATCCCAAGTTCACCTGCTTTTGAAACTCCCAGTGATTGTATCCGTGAAAAGGCTTCATCTCAGCCTGACCTTCTAGCACCTACTTGAGTCAGAGTGAGCGAGAAGCCATCCCCCTCTACAGACCTGGCTCATCGAATCTCTGAGTCGCAGCAACCCATGATACTGAAGAGGTAGAAAGCTCACTCACTCAGAAATGGAGCGAGCACATTTTTTGTGTGTGTAGGGGTTGCCATAGCAACAGGAATCAGCGTCCTCCCCCTTACTTCCCAGCCTCGCCTAAAATCTGCTCCAGCATGCTGTACTGGGAAATGACGGAGCTGAGAAAATGGTATCTTTCACTTTGTCAAGAAGGTCATGATCTTTGATCAGTGTGAGCGCAGCCCCGAAATGAGATGCAAAGAGCGTTCGTTGCTTTTAAGAAATATTACTGCAGAGAGGAATGAAAAAGTTCAGAATGGAGTTCTCATGCAGCCAAACCCAAAGTAACCCGCCCCTGCCCACCGCCCACCTTGCTTGTGTGGGGAGAAATGAAAGCGAGTCCTGGCTGACCCTAGGAATGCATGTCCTGGAGGCCCTGGTACCCCTGCCAGAGGTGGCTGAGTGCCATGCTTGTATCTCACTGCCTTCGGCCCTGGCGTGGAAAAATAAGGGGTGAAGACAGATCATTTGTTGCTGATCTCTTTGTACCGGAGTCTCTGCTGCTTCTCGTTGAGCCCAGAGTGTTTGCAGAGAAGGCCAAACAGGTCATGCAGCAGGCTTGGCCAAGCACAAGGCCACACACCCAAGACACAGTCACCGAGTCACCCTGTTACACTGGACGCAGTGACGGATGGGAAGTGTCAGAATTCTCGGGTGGAAAAGCCACAGAGGAACCTGAAGATCCTTCTCTCTCTATTCTGAGAGAGATGTGCTAAACACAGCTGCGGTGAATGCAGTTAAACTTGGGTCCCATCTTAACCTCACCGGTCCCCTGTGGCAGAGATGTCATCTGTATGGTCAAGAATTTGTGGATTCCTGGAATCTCAGAACTAGAGAGGGGGCCTTAGCATTTATCTTGCCCCAAACTCTTGGACATAAGGAAAATACGCCTGAGAGAAGCTGAGCATTAGGGTCATGGAGGATGTTCCCTTGAAGGCCTCCTGATTCTGCCTAGTTTTGCATGATACTATGCTTTGGAACTGTGGTGTTGGGAAAGACTACCGGGAGTCCCTTGGACTGCAAAGAGATCCAACCAGTCCATCCTAAAGGAGATCAGTCCTGAATATTCATTGGAGGGACTGATGCTGAAGCTTAAACTCCAATACTTTGGCCACCTGATGCTGGGAAAAGTTGAAGGTAGGAGGAGAAGGGGGTGACGGAGGATGAGATGGTTGGATGGCATCACCGACTCAGTGGACATGAACTTGAGCAAACTCTGGGAGATGTTGAGGGACAGGAAATCTGTCATACTGCAGTCCATGGGGTCAAGAAGAGTTGGACACGACTTGGTGACTGAACAACAATGTCAACATGCTTCAGAAGGAAATTCTGCCCTGAATGTTTCTGGGTTTCAGTTCAGTTCAGTTGCTCAGTTGTGTCTGACTCTTTGCGACCTCATGGACTGCATCAGGCCAGGCTTCCCTGTCCATTACCAACTTCCAGAGTTTGCTCAAACTCATGTCCATTGAGTCCTTGATGCCATCCAACCATCCCATCCTCTGTCGTCCCCTTCTTCTCCTGCCCTCAAGCTTTCCCAGCATCAGGGTCTTTTCCAATGAGGCAGGTCTTCTCACCAGGTGGCCAGAGTATTGGAGCTTCAGCTTCAGCATCCGTCCTTCCAATAAATATTTCTGGGTTTAGTTGCCTTTATTTTTGGGAAATTCTAGCTCTGAAAATTCTCCAGGTGGTGTCTCAAACTCACCTGCTTTTGCATGCATGTTGGAAACAAGTGGCCCAAGGTATCACAAGCCATCCTTTGGAAGCTCCCGAGGAACTATGGAAGGACCTCAAAGCACCAGTATAACCTCCCATCTCCAAGGAGTCACAGCGCAGCTCAGGGTGTTGCCCCTGGCACTGACGTTCATGCCTGGCTGCCGATCTAGTCATCCTGAGTCATTTTCTGTTTTCTTGGTTGAGACATATGGGTGCACCTCCAGGGAAGCAAAGAAGGCAGGGTGGGATGGCAAAGAAGAGACGGCTCACCTTTCTTCTCTGCCCTTGACTCCGTGGCCCTGAGCGCATTTGCACATCTGATTTAATTTTCATTGCTGCCTGCTGGAGCCCTGGACATGTACCTCTCCCAACCTCCTCACCTCTGCCCTTCCTCAGTGGATTTCTTTCCTCCTCTGTCATTCTGTCTTTTCACCTGGCCATCAGAAGGTGTGGAGGTGGGAGGCAGTGTACACACCACCCTTCTTCATGAACCGCAGCCTGGTCCTAGAGAAGGAACTTGCATAATTCCGTAGAGTCATGAGCCATTGCCATGCAGAACCACCCAAGACAGATGGTTCGTAGTGAAGAGTTCTGACAAAACGTGGTCCCCGGGAGGAGGACATGGCAACTCACACCAGTCTTCATGCCTGTGGTGGTGTTGGTTAATCACTCAGTCCTGTCCGACTCCTGGGACCCTGTGGATTGCAGCCCCACCAGGCTCCTCTGTCCATGGGATTCTCCAGGCAAGGATACTGGAGTGGGTTGCCATGTCCTTCTCCAGTTCTTGCCTGTAGGACCCCCTAAAGAGTATGGGAACAGGGAAGCCTGGCGTGCTGCAGTGCATGGGGTCGCAGAGTCGGACGTGGCTTAGTGACCGAACAACAACACCGAAAATACATACTACCAGCCCCAGCATCCTCACCAAGCCTCCCGTTTCCATTGTCTTCAGTGCCGCTTGGGCTTAGCCGCCTACCCCACTATGCTTTAAAAATGCCTGTCATGCCTTAGACTCTTTTTCACTCCTGAGTTCACCTGGGAGTGGAGACTTGTGTCCTTTGTGGTTTTTGATTTAGAAATTAACGTTCTTGGAGATCCACAAAACCGATACCAGTGTTTATCACCCCATGCCAAAAGAGAATAAGGAGCGCTGGAAAGAGGTGACCTTGCTTCCATTGAAGAAGTGTTGTCTTGTTTGAGTTTTTCCATTGGTGCCACAGAGAGAAGGAGGTAGTTTAGATGTGAAAATTGTCTTGATAATTGACCGTCTTTTGCAGCCACTTCCTCTGAGCAAAGCTATAATTTGATAATTTAATATCAAGATGGTTTTTATAGAAAATCAGTTTGATTCAGTTGCTAAGTTGTATCTTTGCAACCCCATGGAATGCAGCATGCCAGGCCTCCCTGTCCATCACCATCTCCCAGAGCTTGCTCAAACTCATGTCCATTGAATTGGTGATGCCATCCAACCATCTCATACTCTGTCATCCCCTTCTCTTCCTACCTTCAGTCTTTCCCAGCATCAGGGTCTTTTCCAGTGAGTTGGTTCTTTGCATCAGGTGGCCAAATACTGGAGCTTCAGCTTCAGCATAAGTCCTTCCAATGAATATTCAGGACAGATTTCCTTTAGGATGGACTGGTTGGATCCCCTTGCAGTCCAAGGGTCTCTCAAGAGTCTTTTCCAACACCACAGTTTTCTAATTTTAGCTTTTTATTTTGGACAAACATATATGTATAATAGAGAGTTTCCCAGCTGGTGCTAGCGGTAAGGAACCCACCTGCCAATGCAGGAGACATAGGAGACGTGGGTTCTATCCCTGAGTCATGACGATCCCCTGAAGAAGGGCATGGCAACCCACTCCAGTATTCTTGCCTGGAGAATCCCACGGACAGAGAAGCCTGGCCGGCTACAGTCCACGGGGTCGCACAGAGCAGCAATCGCTGTGTCCGCAGCATTTTGCCACGTCAGTATATATTCTTCAAAACTATGGTGATTAATGGCACGGTACCTTTCCAATTCAAGGAGGTACTGCTTTCTTTAGTGCTCCACTGGCCGCCATTTAGGTGACTTCCAAATTTAGTCACAGCATCTTATGGACATTAAGAGAACGCTTGATTTGCTCAGTGACCATTTAAGCAAAACTTGGGGGCGGCGGTTCTTTTCTTAACTTCGGACTTGATTCCAGCTTTCAGAAATGACAGATCGACAGCCTGACGTGTGACTGACACAGGCGTCGGTGCTTGCTGACAAGCATGCTGACTCCAGCGGCCTGAGACTGGAGAGATGGATTGAGTAGTGCAGGCCCAGGCCCCACGAGATGGCTGCTGTCTTGTTCTCTGTACGCACCCTGCTGGACCAGGGCCTGCTTGACTTATGCCTACTCATGGGACTGACTTTCCTGCATACTTACCCCTGCTCCAAGTAGTGAGTGTTTTTTTTTTTTTCTATTATTTTTTTTATAACTTTAAATTCTGTGTTGGAATATAATGGCAACTCACTCCAGGATTCTTGCCTGGGAAATCCCACAGACAGAGGAGACTGGCTACAGTCCACGGGGTTGTAAAGAGTTGGACATGACTGAGCCACCGTGAATTTTGAGGGGACGCAGACATCCAGTCTGTAGCAGGAGGTCCATGCCCCAGTTTGCTCATGTTTACAGTGAGAGAAGAAATGATGGTGGGACCTTCTCAGCTGTCTGTGGCACTCTTGTATTCTGGAAGGCGGGAAGGGGTCCTGAGAATCCTTCAGGGGATCGTGTCGTCAGGGTCTTCCTCTAGCTTGGTAGTTCTCAAGAGTGTGTTCTGTGCCCAGCAGCATTAACAGCACCTGGGGACTTGTTAGAAGGCAAGTTCTCAGGCCCCATCCCGGACCTACTGACTGAGAAACTCCCTCTGAAGTCTGTATTGTGATGAGCCCTCCCGAGGCTTCTGTTCTTCTTGTTGTTTAATTGCCAAGTCATGGACGACTCTTTGCGACCCCATGGACTACAGCATGCCAGGCCTCCCTGTCCATCACCATCTCCCAGAGTTTACTCAAACTCATGTCCATCAAGTCAGTGATGCCATCCAACCATCTCATCCTCTGCAGTCCCCTTCTTCTCCTGCCTTCAATCTTTCCCAGAATCAGGGTCTTTTCCAATAAGTTGGCTCTTCGCATCAGGTGGCCAAAGGATTGGAGTTTCAACTTCAGCATCAGTCCTTCCAATGAATACTCAGGATTGATTTCCTTTAGGATGGACAGGTTGGATCTCCTTGTGGTCCAAGGAACTCTCAAAAGTCTTTCTTCTCCGACACCACAGTTCAAAAGCATCAATCCTTCAATGCTTAGTCTTCTTTACGGTCCAACTCTCACATCCATACCGGACTACTGAAAAGATGTAATACCTTTGACTCTACAGATCTTTGTTGGCAAAGTGATGTCTCTGCTCTTTAATACACTGTCATTGAATTCAGGGGTGACCCCCAAATCCAAGATGATATCGAGATACTTAATAACATCTGCAAACACTATTTTTTTTCCCCAAATAGTCATACTCACAGGTTCTGGGTAGACATATCTTTTGGCTTCCACGATGCCTGTGAAGGAGAAGTATAGGGTAAAGGAGAAAGACACAGGATGGAGCAGAAGTCAGGGAGAGCCTGCAGAAAGTGATGCAGACCTGTCCCTTGTGTAAAGAGAGAAAGAAGGGTTGTGGGGGAAGGGCTTCATCCTATGCTGCAGATCCAAAGTCTCCAAAAGTTGTAGCCAGACTGTTGGGGTGCCTCTCAAAATTCCTGTGTCCACGCTAATCCACAGTATGAGGGTAGGAGGAGGTGGGGTCTTTGGGGAGGTGATTAGTTTATGAGGGTGGAACCCTCATCAATCAGATTAGCGCCCTCCTAAAGGAGGCCCCAGAGAGCTCCTTTCTTCTTTCCACCTGACCTGGACACAGAGAGAACCAGGAAGGGCCTCATCAGAAACGAGCTCTGCAAGTACCTTGATCTTGGACTTCTCAGCCTGAGAACTGTGATAGAAATGTTTCCGATGGCACCATGGTAAAGAATCCACCTATAATGCAGGAGACACAGGAGACATGGGTTCAATCCTGGGGTCGGGATGATCCCCTAGAGAAGGAAATGGCAACCTACTCCAGTGTTCTTGCCTGGAGAATCCCATGGACAGAGGAGCCTGGAGGGGATATGGTCCATGGGGTCATAAAGAATTAGACAGGACGGAACAACTGAGCAAGCATGCAAGCTCGCGGTCTAGGGTATTTTGTAGAATAGGTGTAATATTTGGATGGCAACGTGTCAACGGTGTTCCCTGCAGCAGGTCTGCTGGAGGGAGGGAGAGCAGACCTTAGGCATTGCTGCAGCAGAACCCCAGGATGATTATTTTGTTCAGTGAAAATCTGTGCGTTAGAACCACTGCTTAAGATCTGTGTTTCAGGGCTTAGCGCTAAGAGACATTACTTTTGAGAAGCCTGAAGGAATACATCCCGCTCTTGACGCTCCTGGGATGCACCCGGGCCTGGTTAACCCTCGGAAAAGTCCACATAGACACGGCCACTTCATTTCGTTAGTGTCTGCCCAAATTATTTGACCCAGGATCCCTTTATCCTGTGTGTTAACACCCTGCCGAACGCATGCGTTTTGGGAATCTTGGCTGTGGATCGAAGGATGAATGGATTGAAACTTGGGCTAATGAGCCTGTCAGGCCAGCAGCCCCAGGAGGAAGGCGGCTGCCTCTGCAGCATTTTGGGGACCCGCAGAAAGCCTCGCTGATGCAGACATACCTGTAGGAAGAGGGTGCCTGTCTATTAGGTTTTCTTTGCCTGGGTCCGAGCCTTTCATCTTTGCTGAAATGTGAGGACTCGCACATGGAGAGGAAATTCTGTTCTAATTTCACGAGCGTTCTCTGACAGCTTCCTATTTGCGAAAACCTCTTCTGAGCACTTAACAAATCCTGTTGCTTTAATACAGAAGGTGCATATGCGACACGTTCCTGCACGTACTTAACTGGCTGTTCAGAGCTCCCCGCGAATGCATTTTTAAAATCCTTTCCTGTGGAGAGATGATATTGCAGTTGGTAAAGAAGGAAGCCTGAGGGATACGGAGTCCTGAGGGCCCTGGGAGGTGGGTCTCAGGAAAGAGCGGAAGGACCGGAAAAGGGGGCAGAAAGATAAGCTCTGCTTACTTCTCCAATGTGCCCAAGGGCAGATCCGACACACACGTTTCCATGCAAAGAAAGCTATTGTGTTCACAAATTGGCACAGGAGAGATGCCTTGTGATTCTAGATTACACAGGGTCCTCCACCTCCCCTCAAACACACTGAGTGCGTGTGTGCTCAGCTGTGTCCAACTCTTCGCGACCCCGTGGATTGTAGCCAGCCAGTCCGTGGGATTCTCCAGGCAAGAATACTGGAGTGGGTTGCCCAGGCCAAATATACTGAAGTGTGACGTAATGGGGTTGTGGAGGGTTTAGGTGGTGAGGTGTGTGAATTGCCCTATACTGAGGTTCTTTTTTACCGTTCGTAGTCAGCACTTTTTGTGGGATTCCTGAAGTATTTGCAAATAATTTGAATTTTTGCTCAAAAATCATATTTTAGGATGTGTTACAAAAAAGGGGACCTTAGATACAACACACAAATATATACCACGCTCACACGCACGCCATTAATGCAACTTGTGATGTAGTACATATATATATAGTGTATATTCATAATATGAATTGCACTAATGATACACATTTGGAGAAGGAAATGGCAACCCACTCCAGCATTCTTGCCTAGAGAATCCTCTGAACGGAGGAGCCTGGTGGGCTGCTGTCCATAGGGTCGCACAGAATCGGACATGACTGAAGCAACTTTGCATGCATGCATGCAATGATACATATTATGCTGTTTTTCAATCGCTCAGTTGGACACGGACATGACTGAGAGACTGAACCACAACATAATATGTATCATATAAAGGATTCCTGGGGACACACACACACCCCCCCCCCCCAGTGCAACTTGTGATATGTGTTAGTCGCTCAATCGTGTCCGACTCTTTGCGACCACATGGACTATAGCCCTCCAGGCTCCTCTGTCCATGGGATTCTTCAGGCAAGAACACTGGAGTGGGTTGCCATTTCCTTCTCCAGGGGAATCTTCCTGATCCAGGGATGGAACCTGGGTCTCCTGAATTATAGGCAGATTCGTTCCTGTCTGAGCCACTGGGGTGGTAACTGTATATAATGTATATTCATAACATGTGTCATATAGATTCCTGGGGACACACACACACAGAGTACTGCGTATCACCACGAGTGTGCCCCAGGCTCCAAGAGGAAGTGCAGACAAGAGCGCTGTGCTGTGCATTCCTGAAGCTCTTTGCACTTTACAGAGAAGAGGTTACTTGTGCAGTGCAGCTCAGCCGCAGCTTGTGGGGGGACCGCACAATCCTGCACCCTACACTCTGGGGGCACAGAGTGGGAGGAGGTGACTCTTATTATTGGGAGCAAATGGCTGAGACCACGAGCAGTTAGAAAGCATAACGGCTTCCACAGCCCTTCTGCAAAGGCTCCTGCTAAGTCACTCCTATACTTTGGCCACCTGATTCGAAGAACTGACTCATTGGAAAAGACCGTGATGCTGGGAAAGATGGAAGGCAGGAGGAGAAGGGGACGACAGAGGATGAGATGGTTGGATGGCATCACCAACTCCATGGACATGGGTTTGGGTAAACTCTGGGAGTTGGTGGTAGACAGGGAAGCCTGGTGTGCTGAGGTCCATTGGGTCACAAAGGGTTGGACAAGACTGAGTGACTGAACTGAAGTCACTAAAAGCAGAGAGGAAATGGGCTTCTCAAGCCCTGTGAGTTTCTTTCTCTTCTCTGCAGGCTTCCAAGAAGATTCTGAGTCTCCTGAAGTTCATAGACTTCTGTTATTAACTCTGGGGGTTTTATGTAGGTCAGTGCCCTTTCAGACTCACGCTGGCTTGTCACCCAACTGATGCACGTTGGTTTGAATCTATCAGGCACACACATCCATCCTTGCTGGTTTCCGTGGAAGTCAGCATTTCTAGCTTGTTCCAGAATAGCTTACCTGATAGAATCAGAGCCTATGACTCAGCAGCTTGTGGCAAGTATTCCTTTCTGCCACGCTGAAGGGAAATCTCAGTTTTGTTGATAATAGATATAAGTCGGAATTGAATTTTATTAACTGAAGCACTAGCACCTTGCAGAAATTTCCAAAAGTGGATCTTTTTCGTTGTTGTTCAGTGAAAATTAACCAAGAACTTAAAAGAAAAAGGTTTACTTATTTGCTCTGAGTTTCAGAGACAATAGAATCTTTGTATAGAAGCCAAAAAAAAAACCAAAAAACAAAAAAAAACTACCCAGGAAAATGGATTCATCTAGGATTTCAGAATTTAACTCTTTTGGGGTACAGTTCATACATCTTGTAGGGCTTCCCTGGAGGCTTAGATGGTAAAGAATCTGCCTGCAATGTGGGAGACCTGGGTTTGATCCCTGGGTTGGGAAGATCCCCTGGGGAAGGAAATGAGTACCCACTCCGGTGTTCTTGCCTGGAGAATTCCATGGACAGAGGAGCCTGGTAGGCTACAGTCCATGGGGTTGCAAAGAATCGGACACGACTGAGAGATTTTCACTTCACTCACAGGTCTTAGAGAAGAGAGTGTGATAATAAAGATCCTGCAATAGGCCTTTAAATACTGAGAACAAAACCCAGACTCCAACCAAGCAGTGAAGACTTTTCTTTCTGGGCTCCAGTATGATGCTGTGGCTTTCCGTGACCACGTTTGTTGCATATAGGAAGCAAGGGGCTGGACTTCTGAGTTTTCATAGATGACAGCATGGATATATATCAAAACCCACTTAAATTTTTTTTTTTTCTAGTTTACACCCCTTGAGCAGTACTTGGAATAAAAATAGAAAAGGCTGAATGAGAGACCAAGTCATGAGGACTTTGTTGCTTGCAGTAAGAGAATACACAGGGGTTGCCCTGGTGGCTGTGTGGTAAAGAATCAGCCTGCCAATGCAAGGCACAGGATCCTCATACGGAAACGGGGTAGACCCCCACTCACCGCAACTAGAGAATGCCCGTACAGCCACAAAGACCCAGCACAGCCAAAAATAAAATAAATAAATGCAATTGCTTAAAAAAAAAAAGAATATAGGAATTGTTAAAAAGGGGAAACAATACAGAAACTGACAAAGGACAAAATAAAGTGCTACCCAGAATCCCCACCAACTAGAACTATGCATCATCCACCTTCCCCATCACCCACAAGTAGATATCAACTAGAAGCAGCCATCACACTGAACATCTTGCAGAGTCCATCTCCAGAAGGAAGGATGGAAGGTGGACATACAAGGACAGCAAAATGCATCTGCATGTTGGTGTGTGGTATTTATCCAATTTTGCATATTATAATTAATTCATAATTAAGTATTATAATTAACTTCATAGCATTTCCCAGGAAGAAATGAAACTGATTTGAAACTGAGAGAAAGGCTAAACTTCAAATAGATGATGTTTCTTTTTTTCCTTCAAGAGAAGGAAAGCTTCAAACCTTCAAAGCTCTTAAAGGTCTGATCCAAGGTCAAGAAAGTAGATTATGAAAAACATTAAGAAGTTGAGGACAGTATGTATCTTTGAATTACAGCTTTCAATTTTAGATGATACTGACTGACTTCCTGCTAGGAAGTTTCAGGGCATTAGCAATTTCGTATTTCTTTCCATTTGCACTTCTGACTTTCTTCATTATTGTATATTATTTTCTTGCTGTGATAATTTGTATAATGGTCACATTGCACTTTGTAACAATACCTCTCACAATTGGTTAATATTAGTTCTGTTTAAAGGCTTCCCTCATAGCTCAGTTGGTAAAGAATCTGCCTGCAATGCAGGAGACCCTGGTTCGATTCCTGGGTCAGGAAGATCTGCTGGAGAAGGGATAGGCTACCCACTCTAGCATTCTTGGGCTTCCCTGGTGGGTCAGCTGGTAAAGAATTTGCCTGCAATGCAGGAGACCTGGGTTTGATCCTTGGGTTGGGAAGATCCCCTGGAGAAGGGAAAGGCTACCCACTCCAGTGTTCTGGCCTGGAGAATCCCCATGAACAGAGGAGCCTGGTGGGCTGCAGGCCATGGGGTCGCAAAGAACTGGACACAACTGAGTGACTAATGCTTCACTTCTCATTCGTCTGGATTTCATGTTCGAGCAGCTTTATCAAGAGGGCTCATGGGGTCTGTGTTCTCTGAGCTCTTTCATGCTAGAGAATATCTGTATGTTGCCTCTTTGCTTGAGCGACATCTTGACTGGGTTCCGTGTGGGGCTCAAGTTCTTTCTTCAAGATGCTAGTCATTGCTCCCCTACTGACTGCTTTCAGTGTTGCTACAGAGAAGTATAATTTTTTCCCCTATTTTATCAGTGGTTTGCTTTTCCCTCCTGAGTGTCTGAAGTATGTTTTATTTATCCTTGAAGTCTTGATGGTGTCAAGTCTTGAGGTACTCTTAATGAAAAATCCAGTGTTATTGCTACTGATCCCAGGGAGAGAGAAGGAGAGATAGAGTGATAATCAGTGTATATGAGTTGAGAACTCACTGTTTGTTTTTCCTAGTGAAACTCCCAGAATAACCACAACAGCTCCCATTTATGCCAAACTCAGTATCATTCCAGATATTTTAGGAATATGATCTCAGTTCTCCCATAAACCTTTGGAGCAGGAGCTATCATCCCATTTTGTTGATGAGAAAACTGAGCTTATGATAATAAGTAACTTGCCAAGGGTTGCATAGCTACTAAGTAAAGTTCAGGTGAAAAGAGATAATTTCCTTTTTGCTTTATCTGTGTCCTGTTTTTGATATTGTGCTAGTTGCTCAGTTGTGTCTGACTCTTTGTGACCCCCATGGTCTGTAAGTCGCCAGGCTCCTCTGTCCGTGGAATTCTCCAGGCAAAAATACTGGAGTGGGTTCCCATTCTGTTCTCCAGGGGGTCTTCCCGACCCAGGGATTGAACCCAGGTCTTCTGCATTGGCAGGCAGATTCTTTACTGTCTAAGCCACCGGGGAAGCCCTTTGATATTTTATATCAAATATATATATATATATAGTTATATATAAGTTATATATAAGATGTTATATATAAGTTGTCTCCATCAGGTAGCTGAAATGTACACAAGACTCTATGAACTATTTTGCAACTTCCTGTGATTATATAATTGAGTCAAAATAAAAGGTTAAAAGGAAAAAGAGAACAGGACGTGACCTAGCTCGTCACTGATGCTGGTCTAGTAGGATAATGAGAGTCACAGCAGAAGTAGAGAGAGAACAGAGTAGGTGTATCTTGCGCCTGCTGTCATCTGAAGGCTTGACCAGGGCTGAGAAATCCATTTCTAGGATGGCCAGCTCACAACTTGGAGCTGACGACTTGGTTCCTTCTCTGTAGGCTCTCTTATGGAGGCTTGAGTGTCCTCATGACATGGTGACAAGCTACACCCAGAAAAAAGGGACCTAAGAGGTCAAAGTGAAAGCTGACCTGGTCATGGAGCACTTCTATAGTATGGAAATGAAAATCAATAAAAGTCCATCTAGTCAAGGCTATGGTTTTTCCAGAGGTCATGTACAGATGTGAGAGTTGGACTATAAAGAAAGCTGAGCACTGAAGAATTGATGCTTTTGATCTGTTGTGTTGGAGAACTCTTGAGAGTCCCTCGGACTGCAAGGAGATCCAACCAGTCCATCTTAAAGGAGATCAATCCTGAATATACATTGGAAGGACTAATGTTAAAGCTGAAACTCCAATACTTTGCCCACCTGATGCGAAGAACTGACTCATTGGAAAAGACCCTGATGCTGGGAAAGACTGAAGGCGGAAGGAGAAGGGGACAACAGAGGATGAGATGGTTGGATGGCATCACCGACTCGATGGACATGAGCTTGAATAAACTCTGGGAGTTGGCGATGGACAGGGAGCCCTGGGGTGCTGCAGTCAATGGGGTAGCAAAGAGTCGGACACAACTGAATGACTGAACCGAACTGATTTTTTGTAAAAAAAAAAAAAAATTGTTTATTTGTGGCTGCACTGGGTGTTTGATGCTGCACACAGGCTTTCTCTAGTTGTGGAGCACAGGATTTACAGTGCTCAGGCTTCAGTAATTGTGGCCCATGGGCAGGGGTTTGCTGGGATGTGGTATCCTTCGGGGACAGAGATCAAACCCATGTCCCCTTCCTTGGAAAGAGAATTTCTAAGCAGTGGGCCTCCTGGGAGGTCTAGTGTTAGTCACTCAGTCATGTCCGACTCTTTATGAGTCCACGGACTATAGCCTGCCAGGCTTGTCTGTCCATGGAATTCTCCAGGGAAGAATCCTGGAGTGGGATACCATTTCCTCCTCCATGGGCGGTCTAAGTAAGCCCTAATTTAATGTGGGAAATGGTTATACTGTGGTATGAATAAAGAAAAGAAAGTGAAGTCACTCAGTCGTGTCCAACTCTTTGTGACCCTGTGGACTGTAACCTACCAGGATCCTCTGTCCAGGGGAGATTCCAGGCAAGAGTACTGGAGTGGGTTGCCATTTCCTTCTCCAGGGGATCTTCCTGACTCAGGGATCGAACCAGGGTCTCCCGCATTGCAGGCAGATGCTTTACTGTCTTAGTCAACAGGGAAACCAATATGAATTGAATACCGGGAGGCAAGACCATTGGGGGCCATCTTGGAGACTTCCATAATCCTGGAAACCTTTCATGGAAAAAGGTCCACAGGACTCTGACTCTTTGTCAATATGGCAAATGAAGAGGAGCATTTGCTGTTGTTTAGTAGGGTCCGACTCTTTGCGACTGCATGAACTGCAACACACCACGCTCACCTGTCCCTCACCATCTCTTGGAGTCTGCCCAAGTTCATTTCAGTTGAATCAGTGATGCCATCCAATCGTCTCATCCATAGTCTCCTTGTGCCCTCAATCTTTCCCAGCATCAGAGTCTTTTCCTATGAGTCAGCTCTTCATATCAGGTGGCCAAAGTATCGGAGCTTCAGCATCAGTCCTTCCAAGGAGGAGTGAGTGTACCATGCATAACTGTAGCTTTTGCAGCCTGGTGATCACAAGCGCTTCGTTGCTCCATAGCATGTGGGATCTTTCCGGACCAGATATGGAACCCCTATATTGGCAGGCGAATTCTTAACCACTGGACCCCCAGGTAAGTCCAGGGTTGTTGTTTTCAACATATTGACTTTGAGATGACACGTGGGCCAGTCCTTCTAGACTGACCTCCGACTCATCCAGGGTGTTCAGCCCCATAGCTGCTACCTGATCTCTGGCACCTGTACCTAAGTTTTTCTGGGGTTATGCTATAGGAACAAGCTTGACTGCTTCTATCCTCTGCTCTTCTGGGTCTTGGGCATTCAGTGAACATACTCTGCCTTGCTAATTGTTCACATGTGTTTTCTAGGTTCAACACCTTTTGTTGGCAACTCTTGTCCTCTGTTGTGTCCTCTTTTTTTTTTTTTTTTTTTTTTAAAGACCTGTTTATTTATTTATTTGGCTGCGCTGGGTCTTAGTTTTGGCACTTGGGATCTGTGTTGCATCACGTAGGATCTTCCCTGGTGGGACACAGACTCTCATTGTGGCATACGGGCTCCAGATTGTGGGTTCAGTAATTGTGGTGTGGTCGTTTAGTTGCTGTGAGGCTTGTGGGATCTTAGTCAACCAGCCAGGGATCCGACCCATGTTGCCTTGAGTTTCAAGGCAGATTCTTAACCACTGGACCACCAGGGAGATGCCTCCTCTGTTTTTTAAATTCTTCTATCTTTTTGTTGCTTTGTTCTCATTTTACTAAGGTCTGGGGCGGATTAGAGATTAATCCATGGGTTACATTTGCAAGATTTAACCGGAAGTCAAGTCATTTTAAAAAGTGGACTGAGTTTATATGGTGCAGAAATTTGGTTTAATCAGTCAGATAAACGGTTGAAATGTTATCTTTTGCTTGCGAAGTAGGAAAAACAATTTCAAAACTCACTTTTCATTGTGTACGTGTTGTCTCCTTAGAGACACATTGAATATTTATTGGTCTTTTCACTCATTTTGTGAAGCTCAGAGAGCAAACACCACAACTTGTATGAGAAATTGTACAGTAAACAGCAGGTGTGTATCGTAAGACATTTTTTTCCTCTACAAATTTCTCTTGGGGGTATAAGATGAAGTATTAAATAAAACCAAAGAGGTATTATGTGTCTCATGAAATAAAGCTAAGCATACCAAGCAGAACTCTTATGTAATTATAGTGTCTTTCGGGAATTTTAGGAGTTTCCTGAATACTTTTAAGACATTATGATCATTATTTTGTTCTGCATGTATAGCATTTTCTGAAACTCTTTGATAAGAGACTGAAAACCATTAACAGGGCCAACCAGATAAACATTTCTATGAAGAAAATTCACTATTCATTCCAGGCAAGTAGTGACCACACAAAGACCTAGCATCGTGAAAACGAGTAGTTAGCTTTCCAAAGACTTCATTAACCCCCAGTTGGATCGCTCTTTCTAGCCTTTCCAAGTGTGGCCTGGAGGATAAGGGTGGGCACTTGTCCGATGGCACCCCACTCCAGTACTCTTGCCCGGGAAATCCCATGCATGGAGGAGCCTGGTGGGCTGCAGTCCATGGGGTCACTAAGAGTCGGACACGACTGAGCGACTTCACTTTCACTTTTTGCTTTCATGCATCGGAGAAGGAAATGGCAACCCACTCCAGTGTTCTTGCCTGGAGAATCCCAGGGACGGGGGAGCCTGGTAGGCTACCATCTATGGGGTCGCACAGAGTAGGACACGACTGAAGCGACTTAGTAGTTGTAGTAGTAGCTTGTCCACTGAAAGGCAGCCCCTCTGTGGTGATCGCCTCTGAGTTTAGCCTGATTGGTTTGGCTCCAGGGATACCTGAGATGTCTCTTCCGGGAATGCACTGCTAAGATGGAGGCCATGGAAAAGCTGGAGTGCTAGTATTTCAGAGCTCCGGTGTCAGCTCATCGGCTCTCCAGAAACCACAGACCATCCAGGAGTCCTGCGGAGGCTCCCTCAGTGGTCTCTCTCACCACACCCCTGCCCTGCTCCCTACTGCACCCCTGCCCCTCTCCCCCATCACACCCCTGCCCTGCTCCCCACCGCACCCCTGCCCCTGTCCCATCCCCACCTCACTCCAAATCTGGAGGCCCTCTGTGGTTGTCCTGGGAATGCCTTTTGGTCCTTGACCCACTGCAGTGAGGGGAATATATAACTGCTCATTATTTAAAGAAAAGACAAGCATAATGATCATTTTACTAGAGGTTGACTATTGAGTACTTACTGAGTAATTTATTGAAAGACATGGCTTCCATCATGTACTTCATCTCTTTACCTCTACTTTGTACTTTTATTTTTTTTAATATTATTTTTTATTTTAAATTTTTATTAGGATATAGTTGATTTACAGTGTCATGTCGGTTTCAGGTGTACAGCAAAGTGAATCAGTAATGCGTATACATACATCCACTTTTTAAAATATTTTTTTCCCATATAGGCCATTACAGAGAATTAGGTAGAGTACCCTGTGCTGTACAGAAGGTCCTTATTAGTTATGTATTATATGTATGGGCTTCCCAGGTGGCACTAGTGGTAAAGAACCCACCTGCCTATGCAAGAGAGGTAAGAGATGTGGGTTTGATCCCTGGGTCAGGAAGATTCCCCTGGAGGAGGGCATAGCAACCCACTCCAGTACTCTTGCCTGGAGAATTCCATGGACAGAGGCGCCTGCTTTGCTACAGTCCATGGGGTTACAGAGAGTCGGACACAACTGAAGTGACTCAGCACACACGTTATATATACGCTAGTGTGTACACGTCAATCCTAATCTCCTAATTTATCCTTCCCCTCTTCTAACCACGCTCCTGATAATCATAAGTTTATTTCCTACAGCTCTACTTTTTAAAAACTGTGATAAAATACACATAGTTTTATAGTTTTGCAGTATGCAAAATTCTGAAAAATTTGAAATAGAACTACCATATGACCCAGCAGTTTCACTCCTGGGTTCTTATCGGAAAGAAACAAAAACACTAATTTGAAAAGAAACGTGCTCCTCAGTATTTGTAACACATAGAATTTAAAGAGTCTCTCACTGAACTAAAAGAAAAAAAAATTTACATTTTTAGCCTTTTTTTTAACTTTACAAAAATTTAATTTTTATTTTTAGCCATTTTTAAGTGTTTTAGTTCAGTGACATTAAGTGCAGTCACATTGGTGTGAAAATGTCCTCTCTTTCCACGTGCAGAATTTTTTCATGCTTTCAAGCAGAAACTCTACTTTTTTGGGACTCCAGAATCACTGCAGAAGGTGACTGCAGCCATGAAATTAAAAGATGCTTGCTCCTTGGAAGAAAAGCTATGACCAGCCTAGATAGGTTATTAAAAAGCAGAGACATGACTTTGCCGACAAAGGTCCATCTAGTCAAAGCTATGGTTTTCTAGTAGTCATGTGTGGATGTGAAAGTTGGACCATAAAGAAAGCTAAGCGCCAAAGAATTGAAGCTTTTGAACTGTTGTGTTGGCGGAGACTGTTGAGAGTCCCTTGGACAGCAAGGAAATCGAACTGGTCCATCCTAAAGGAAATCAGTCCTGAGTATTCATTGGAAGGACTGATGCCGAAGCTGAAGCTCCAATACTTTGGCCACTGATGCAAAGAGCTGACTCATTGGAAAAGACCTTGATGTTGGGAAAGATTGAAGGCAGGAGGAGAAGGGGACAACAGAGGATGAGATAGTTGGATGGCATCACTGACTTGATGGACATGAGTTTGAGCAAGATCTGGGAGTTGGTGATGGACAGGAAAGCTTGGCGTGCTGCAGTCCATGGGGTCACAAAAAGTCGGACACAACTGAGCGACTGAACTGAACTGAACTGAAAAGAAAAGAGAAAAGAAAGAGCAGAGAATACATCACCAAATTGGGTTTAGACCAACATCCAGACTTAATCAGCTCTGAGAAGTCCTGTGTCATATCAGAGAAACATATCTGGAGTCCCAGGCAGCTGGGAAAAGGGTCCCAGGCACTGCGTCCACTCTGTGGGTGAGACTTCAAAGATCGCAGTTCGGATTCTGCTTCTAATCCCAGGATGGTCACCAACTGGTATCACCAGCAATCCGTGAGCAAATTGCAGCTCTGATTTCATGTTAATAATGTTTGTTTTATGTTGTAAAACTTGGAATGTGACTAAGCCTGAGGCTAGGTTGGCCAGGCCCTCCTCCAGAGGCTCAACAATCTCAACATTTCTCCCTCCTCTTATGTCTGGTGCTGCAGGTCTTCCACTCACAGCAGGTAGTCACTCCCAGTCAGGGCAGTATCCAGGCAGGTTAGAAGCAAGGTCAGAAGCCTGCTCTGCCTTGTCTCTGAAGCCTAAACAGCGCTATTCATTTAATTTCCCTGACATATGCCCGGAAGTGAGATTGCTGGATCATGTGACAATACAATATTTAAATTTTTTGAGGAGCTACCATACTGTTTTTCATAGTGGCTGCATCATTACTTCACCCTGCCGCCAGTCTCGTTATTGTGTTGATAGCCTTTATTCATTGTCTGTGTGCTGGGGACTCTGATAAGGTCTTCTGTGAATTCTTCTAATTTTTAAAATTGAGTTACAATGTACATATCAGAAGCTTTGCTTCTTTTAAGTGTATAATTCAATGGCTTTTAATACATTCACAAGGTCTTGCAAAAAATGTGCTATCTAGTTCCAGAATATTTCCCATGAGATTTTATTGACTTTTCCATTCCTCTCTTCTCCCAGCTTCTGGTAATCACTAATCTACTTTCTGTCTCTTGGGGAAGGGAATGGCAACCCACTCCAGTATTCTTGCCTGGAAAACTCCATGGACAGAGGAGCCAGGCGGGCTACAGTCCGTGGGGCCGCAAAGAGTCGGACACGACTGAGCGACTAACCACACTTTGTGTCTCTATGGGGTAGCCTGTTCTGGACATTCGATGAAAGGGAATCATATAATTTGTGGTCTTCTGTGACTGACTTTCCTTAGTTTGTTTTCAGGGTTCAGCTATGCGGTAGTAAGGATTAGTACGATAATATTTTTTTTTTTATAGCTGAATTATATTCCATTGTATGAAGGGACCTCATTTTGTTTATCCGCTCATCAGTTAACAGATATTTGGGTTGTTTCCATGTTTTGGCTGTTAGGAATAATGCTTCTATGAATGTCTCTATATAAATTTTTGTGTTGATACATATTTTCCATTCTCTTGCATTTATATGGGGGTCATGTGGTAATTCTGTTTAACCTTGAGTAGAATGGCCAAACTGTTTGTACACTGTGCATTCCCACCCCCTGTGTATGGGGATTCCAGCTTTGGCACATTCTTACCGACGCTTGTTATTACCTGTAGTTTAGTTTAGCCATCCTGTTCGAGTTTAGCCATCCCACCAGACATGAAGTGCTATCTCATTGTGGCTTTGGTTTCTATCTTCCTAATGGCTAATGATGTTGAGCATCTCTTCACGCACTTGTGGAGCATTTGTATGTCTTCTTTGGAGAAATGGCGTGTTTGACTCCTTTGTTCAGTCCCACTTGGTTGTCTTCTTCTTATCGCTGAGTGGTGTCTGCATTATTTGGCCCTCACGAGAGAAAGATGGTGCTACCACTGGGTCCTTCGTGTAGATGAGACGATCTGGGACATGGAAGGTCGACTGGTGGGAGAGCTAGAGTTCCCCTGCAGGCTTGTGAGACCCCGCACCTCACCTCCTAACCCCCAGCTGCCGTGTTTCTGTCCTGAGCTTCACCCTGCGGTGTATTCACATGCCTGGTGTGAGTCACGGGAGTCCTAGCAGCAGGAGTTTCTCTGGTGAACAGAGAGCTTATATGTCTTCAGGCC
Source organism: Bubalus bubalis (assembly GCF_019923935.1). Classification (NCBI taxonomy): domain Eukaryota; kingdom Metazoa; phylum Chordata; class Mammalia; order Artiodactyla; family Bovidae; genus Bubalus; species Bubalus bubalis. Next base: position 6,138,946 of record NC_059181.1, on the reverse strand, counting down.
ACCCTTCCACACAAGTCATCAGGGGTGTTGCTGAACTTCTGTTTTTAAAGTCATCAGATTGACCCAAAGTTTCCACTACTCATTGGCTTTGCTGATGCCAAGACAGCAGAGCTTAAATACGGCTACTGTCAGAGCATCTTTTTTTAATAATGATTAACAAATTTTTAAAATTAATTAATTAATTGGGCTGTGTTGTGTCTGAGTTACGGCACATGGTATCTTTGTTGCATCATGCGGGATCTTTCAATGAGGCACATGGACTCTCTAGTTGAGGTGCGATGCCCAGAGTGCTCGGGCTTGAGCTTCAGTAGATTTTGCAGCACTCAAGGTCAGTAGATATGGTGCACGGTGGTAGTTGCTCTGTGGCATGTGGGACGTTGGGTCCCTGACCCAGAGGTCGAACCCACGTGCCCTGCTTTGCGATTTACCACTGGACCGCCAAGGAAGCCCTGACTTGAGAGCTTCTTGATGATGGTATACCAGATACCTCGTTGATGTGTCTGAGAAGCCTCAGCTGCTGAAAAGGCTAAAGAACATCTCTGGGGTCTGATCAAATTTCTGGAGACACTCTAGTTCAGTAGGGCTAGGCTGAAGGCCCGAGAATATATGTTTCCTACAAGCTCCCAGGTGGTGCTGTAGGTCGGCCTATAGACCCCCCTTTGAAGAGCACAGAGCTGAGGCTCACTGGATTCATCCAATATCCTGCCTGGCTTCAAGTTTATCCACTCCTTTTATCCAGCCTCTGTCCTCCTTATTCACAATTTCCTCTTAACTGAGAATAGGCATTGAACTGTTCTCTGAGCAGAAATGGACTCACGCATGTCCCTGCTGTTTGCCCTTGCGTTCCCCTGGTCTGGGGCCGCCATGTGTGGGAGGCAGACTTCTAAGATGTCTCGCAGGGTTCTGCTCCATGGCAGGCACTCCTGTGTGATTCCCTTCCCCCTTGGGTGCGAGTCGACCCTGTGACTAGAGGGCGGCATCACTGTTAGAACTTAGTTGCTGACCCATTGATACTGAGTCAGCCTAGAGGAAGAGCTATGACCAACCTAGACAGCATATTCCAAAGCAGAGACATGACTTTGCTAACAAAGATCCGTCTAGTCAAACCTATGGTTATTCTAGTAGTCACGTATGGATGTGAGAGTTGGACCATAAAGAAGGCTGAGCGCTGAAGAATGGATGCTTTTGAACTGTGCTGTTGGAGAAGACTCTTGAGAGTCCCTTGGACTGCAAGGAGATCCAACCAGTCCATCCTAAAGGAAATCAGTCCCGAATATTCATTGGAAGGATTGATGCTGAAGCTGAAACTCAAATCCTTTGGCCACCTGATGTGAAGAGCTGACTCATTGGAAAAGACCCTGATGCTGGGAAAGATTGAGGGCAGAAAGAAAAGGTGGGTGACAGAAGATGAGATGGTTGGATGGCATCACCAACTCAGTGGACGTGACTTTGAGCGAACTCTGGGAGATGGTGAAGGACACGGAAGCCTGGCATGCTGCAGTCCATGGGGTTGCCAAGAGTCGGACACGACTTAGCAACTGAATGACAACAACAATGATTTAAAAATGTTTTTGAGATTCAGTGATTTTTCTCCCTGGGAAATATCTGCAATGTGATAACCGGTGGCCAAGAGACTTCAAAGGAAGACAAACAACTCCCAGAGGTGATTTTCTCCTTATGTTCGAGTTGATGAGGACTTGCTTATCCTGCACACGGAAGGCTTATGCCACTTGAAACAGCGGGGTTGATAACAAAAGAGAAAGATTTCCATTTAAAACAGGGCTCACTGGGGACTGAAATTTTACCCATTCAGAGCTGAATAGAGTGGAGCGGTTCTTCAAAGCTTTTAAACATGGTGTTGGTCCCACTTAGAGGTCTATTTCATTAGCTCTTCTCAAAGCGGAAGAAGAAAGTTGTTTACATTATCCAGATAATTAGCATCTAAATCTAGAGTGCATCTCTTGATTAAAATCTGTACTGTTTTTGTCCAGTCCATTGAAATTATTGGTAATTCTGCAGGAGCTAGAGAAAACTGAAGGAAATTACTGCTCCACCCCTTGATTAGCTGTTTTATTTAAGATAAATGCAGTGGCTTGCAAGCAGCACTGTGTGGAAGTAGAAAATCTGGATTCCATTTATGCCCTGGTTCCTGGGGGACCTTACAACCTGAGCTGGTCCAATACCTCCCGTGGTCTCAGTCTACTTTCTTGGGAAGTTGAGGGGTTCAGTTATTCAAGCGTATCCTCTCTTTAACGTTCTGGGAAACTCCACGTAGACTACGTGGAGACCAGTTAGGTCACCCACCCCGAAAAAGCATCATCTTGGTTATCATTTCTTTATTGCAGCACTGAGCAAAGCATTCTGATAAAGGACGATACTGAATATTTTCAGGTCTGTCTTGGCTATTCAACTCTGCTATGGTAGCACAGAAGCAATCAATGAATGGGCAACTTCCGATACAGCTTTATTACTGCATCCCCCTGCCCCTTTTTTTTTTAAACAAAAGTTGGCAATGGTAGGATTTAGCCCACAGGCTGCAATTTAATGACCCCTGTTCCATGGGTTTCTTTCTGAGGTCCTAAGTTTGGACAAAATTAAAGAACAGTGACCTAGAGTGATAGTCTGTGGCTCTTTTAAATCAGATGCTAAAAGGTTGAGCTGTATTTTGATGCTAGACCTCCTACTTAAATATGAGACTAGACCTCTCTGCAGGTCCAGTGGTTGAGAATCCACAGGGCAACGCAGGGAACACAGGTTCCGTCTCTGGTCGGAGAACTAAGACCCCACATGTCCAGAGCAACTAAGCCCCACCACGTGTCGCAACTGTTGAGCCTGCGCAACACAGCTGGAGAGTGTGTGCTGTGCTCAGTCGCTTCAGTCATGTCTGACTCTTTGCAACCCCATAACTACATCCCGCCAGGCTCCTTTGTCCATGGGCTTCTCCAGGCAAGAATATTGCAGTGGGTTGCCATGCCTTCCTCCAGGGGATCTTTCCAACCCAGGGATGGAACGCAGGCCTCTTATGTCTCCTGCATTAGCAGGTGGGTCCTTTACCACTAGCACCAACTGGGAGTCTGTGCACAGCAGGGAAAGATCCCGCATGACACAGCAAAGATCCCGCGTGTTGCCACTGGGACCAAAGGCAGCCAAAAGAAATCAATATTTAAAAAAAAAAAAAGTGTGAGCTTGGGCCATCGAGTCCTCTCACTTTGAGCGTCTTCTTCTCCCCCAAACAAGGACAACTAAAGCACCTTTTCCTGGGCACTCCACCACTGGAAGTCCTCAGCCTCTCACTGCTCCGTCACTGCAGCTCCACAAGGCAGCCGGTCTCTCCAGCTTTGCTGCCAGTCTGCAAGTCAGAATTCCCTGGGGGGCCTGTGGCTGTTCCTCTCACCATTACATCAGAATCCCTGAGAGAGGATGGGCCTCTTGCTGGTACCCCAGCCGAGTACGAATGCCGTGGGCAGCCACGTATGGGAGACAGTGTCGTCAGGTAACTATTCTTGTATCTCTGTTGTGCAGAGATCCCACAGGTAGGATTACCAAAGGATGCACATCGAGAAAAGCTATGACAAATGTACATGGGATATTAAAGAGCAGAGACACTACTTTGCCGACAAAGGTCCGTCCAGTCAAAGCTATGCTTTTTCCCAGTGGTCATGTATGGATGTGAGAGTTGGACTGTGAAGAAGGCTGAGCGCCGAAGAATTGATGCTTTCAAACTGTGGTGCTGAAGACTCTTGAGAGTCCCTTGGACTGCAAGGAGATCCAACCAGTCCATCCTAAGGGAAATCAGTCCTGAATATTCATTAGAAGGACTGATGCTGAAGCTGAAAGTCCAATACCTTGGCCACCTGATGTGAAGAGCTCTCATTGGAAAAGACCCTGATGCTGGGGAAGATTGAAGGCAAGAGGAGAAGGGGATGACAGAGGCTGAGATGGCTGGATGGCATCATTGACTCAATGGGCATGAGTTTGAGTAGACTCCAGGAGTTGGTGATGGACAGGGAGGCCTGGCGTGCCGTGGTCCATGGGGTCACTAATAGTCCGAGATGAGTGAGCTACTGAACTGAACTGAACTGAGCTACAGGGCACTCGGGAATCTTAGTTCCTTGACCAGGGATTGAACCCCCACCCCATCCCCTGCAGTGGAAGTGTAGAGTCCAAACCTCTGAACTGCCAGGGAAGTCCCTTCTGCTAGTGTTTCTATGTGGTGATCATGAAAAGCTATTGACTCTCCAGCACCTAAGAGGAGAAAGCCGTGGACACGTGATGCCCACGTCCTGTGGTCTGAGCCCAGGGTCCTGTGTCATGGGCTCTGTCCCTGCACTTGAAGAGAAATTTCTTGCGGCCATATGCACATAGGGGATGGAGACTGAATGAAGGATCTGGAAAGCGCCTTTCCAAGATTAAGAACCCACTGCAAGAACTCCTTTTATCTTAGGCTAGAGGTTGGCAACGGAGAAGGCAATGGCAACCCACTCCAGTACTCTTGCCTGGAAAATCTCATGGACGGAGGAACCTGGTAGGCTGCAGTCCGTGGGGTCTCTCAGAGTCAGATATGACTGAGCAACTTCACTTTCACTTTTCACTTTCATGGATTGGAGAAGGAAATGGCAACCCACTCCAGTGTTCTTGCCTGGAGAATCCCAGGGATGGGGGAGCCTGGTGGGCTGCCATCTGTGGGGTCACACAGAGTCGGACACTACTGAAGCGACTTAGCAGCAGCAGCAGAGGTTGGCAAACGATCATGGATTTGGTATTTTTAAATGCTTTTTTTAAATCAAAAGATAGAATTGCCTGATATGTGAACACTTGATAGACTTCGCAGCCTCCGAATACAGTTTTATGGAGCCCAGCCACACCCACCTGTCTGCATATTGTGCACGCCTCACACACTGTGCATGGTGTGTTGGAGTTCCAGAGCCTCACACAGTGACCGTCTGCCCCTCTGCAGAAGCAGCTTGCTAAGCCCTGCCTGAGGTCATGGGGTAAAAGTAAGTGGAACAAAAAACATACGCAACTTGTAACATAAGTAAGAACAGCGCATTCTGCCAGTCTGTAAAATCAGTGGAACCAAAACATACCACTGTGAGCCTGGCTTTCCAAGGCTGATCAGTAACCGGTTATAACAGGGTTGGCAGGAGGATGGGAAATACGAATCCATCTAAAATAAGATCCATTTCAAAGTTTACGTCTACTGATGCCAGTTCAAATATGGAGAAGAAAATGAACTAAACCATAATGTTCCTCATTCTGACAAGAATCCAGGGTATGTGGGGCCGTCCGTGTTCTCTCATTGCACCCAAGCCGGCTTCTTCTGGAAAGTTCTCATGGCGATGCTTAACGAATGGTCTGAACGTTTGAACGGAATGGGGAGTCTCCCTCTCACCCTGAAAACAAATTGACCTGCGTGCTGAGACATTTGAATATTGTCAAGAACTCTTTCTCTCCCCTTTTCCTCTTATTGTTCTCCTTGATCAGTTACTAAGTTGTGTCTGACTCTTTGTGGCTCCATGGACTACAGCATGCCAGGCTTCCCTGTTCTTCACTATCTCTCGGAGTTTGCTCAAACTCACATCCATCTCATGTCCATTGAGATGCCATCCAACCATCTCATCCTCTGTTGTCCCCTTCTCCTCTTGCCCTCAATCTTTCCCAGCATCAGAATCTTTTCCAGTAAGTCTGTTCTTCCCATCAGGTGGCCAAAGTATTGGAGTTTCAGTTTTAGCGTCAGTCCTTCCAGTGAATATTCAGGGTTGATGTCCTTTAGGATGGACTGGTTGGATCTCCTTGCAATCCAGGGGACTCTCAAGAGTCTTCTCCAACACCACAGTTCAAAAGCAAAAATTCTTTGGCTCTCAGTGTTCTTTACAGTCAAACACTCACATCTGTCCATGAACCTGCCAAACGAGATTTAGATGGATTTCAATAAGCAGGTTCAGTAAATAACTCTGAAACTCTGCAAAACTAAGTTTTCTGAGATACATGTTAATTTGTTTTGTACTGAGTAGAACACTCCATCATCATCTTAAAGTAATAGATCCAATTAAGTAGATCAAATTAACTGTGTCTGACTCAAATCAACTTTCTGAGTTTATAAGGCTGAAATTCATTGCTTAGAATCATTTTGAATATATGAAATGTATATCAATGTGCACAAGCATCCAAATAAATAAAATGAAATATAAAAAATACAAAATATAACCTAAATGGGAAAAGAACTTTAAAAAGAATAGGTGCATATAGATTTATAATTGAATCACTTCACTGGACACCTGACACAGTAACACAACATTGTTAATTAACTACAGTCCAATATAAAATAAAAATTTTAAAAATAAACAGGAAGAAAAAGTAAAAATTAAAACATACAAAATATAAAAAAACAACTTATTATATGTATATTTGAAAAAGTAGTGTAAGTGCTAGTCATAAGTCGTGTCCGACTCTTTGCAACCCCAGGGACTGTGGCCCTCCAGGCTCCTCTATCCATGGGATTCTCCAGGCAAGGATGCTGCAGTGGGTTGCCATTCCCACCTCCAGGGGTTCTTCATGACTCAGGGATTGAACCCGGGTCTTTCGCATTGCAGGCGGATTCTTCACTGTCTCAGCCACCGGGGAAGCCCCATATGAATATCTGAACGTAATCTTATATGCAATTACATGTACAGGTTACCCAGTTATATCCATATAACTGGATAACTTATTTTTGATATATCTGTAATCAACTTCTTACATAGAAATAGTATGTACAGTGTATACGTGTATCAGAATATATCCCCATTAGGTACAGGGCCTGGAGGAGATACATAATGAGGATATATTTATCTGAAATATCTCCCTCACTTGTTTTGGAAGGATTTTGTTTTTAAAAGCTGAGTGGGGAAACTGAAGTTTAATTTACTTCTGGAAAATAGTTGATGTAATTTGAATAAAAAATAAACAGATTTTCCCATTGCATTTGCTATGTAATTAATAATGTAAATTTGGGGAGACATGATTATTTGTCTTTTCTGGGAACCTAAATTTTTAGAGGGGTGCTCTGCTCTCTTTGGAGAATTAACAGAGATAACGTACTCATTTAAGGGGCTTCCCAGGTAACTCAGCTGGTAAAGGATCCACCTGTAATGCAGGAGATCTCGGTTCGATTCCTGGGTCGGGAAGATTCCGCTGGAGAAAGAGTAGACTACCCACTCCAGTATTCTTGGGCTTCCAGGGTGGCTCAGCTCGTAAAGAATCTGCCTGCAGTGCAGGAGACCTGGGTTCGATCCCTGGGTTGGGAAGATGCCCTGGAGAAGATAACAGCAACTCATTCCAGTATTCTGACCCGCAGAATTCCATGGACTTTGCATGGGGTCGCAAAGAGTCAGACACGACTGAGCGACTTTCACTCACTTGCTCACTCATCTGAGGTAAGATCAAGTTCAAGGCAAGTGAGTTCCACAGATAAAACCACCCTCCCCCACACTCCCAGGAGGTGGCGGGTGGCAGGGGCCCCTTTGAGCTGAAGTGTCCTTTTGGATTCTCCTTGATGCCTTTGTACAAATATCAAAGGGCAAAAAGCCCTGGCGGACCCGCCCAGAATCAAAACTTCAAAGAGAGATTAAAGCATCCTAACTGGGTGAAACCTCTCCCTTTTCCCCTTAGTAAATACTATTTGTGCATAACACTTTGTCCAAAAATTAAAATGTTTCAGTGCGAGAAGACATAGGGATAATTGATTTTGTTCCCCTGACTTCACTGTAAATGAAAACCATCTGAATATCTGCCAGCTCCTTTCCAGTTATTATCTCTGTGTTTGTTTCATTGTCTCCAAGTTTCTGGGTGCTGACATCCCAGAGGCCTTCCGGGGAGCTGGATCCCTGTCTCCGGCCAGAGACGATAGTGTTACAGTTGGGGATGTGATGTAAGACATCAGGCCTTTTAAAAAATCCTTCCCCCACCAGCTCCCTTCCCTTCTCACATAATTAGAGGAGAATAATGTAATCACCCAAGACATCTCAGCGTCTCAGCACACAGAGTTTAAGTTTTGTGATTCTCAGCCCTTCAATTAAAAGAAGTGATGCCCTTCTTTCGAACAACAAAGCCATCAGGGCCTGAGGTCATTGGACCCTTCTGGTCCCCAGTGGGCATTGTTTCTTTTGTGTGCAGAGTCCTGTCTGTGCTAAAGGCCTGGGATGCTCATTGGTGATGCAAAGAAGAGAGAAATAACCGGTTTTCCCAGCACCAGCCCCTGGCAGTGAGGTGGGAATTGCAGTCGCTGTTTTCTTCCCTTTTAATTGCAGGTTTAGGCTCTTAGGGCGAATGAAGGGACCTAAATAGCCAGGCAATCAGGTTGGTCCTGGGGGGGTGGGGCACGAGGAGGGGGAGGCTTTGGTGGGGCCCAGAATATCACCAGGGGGTTGGGTGGAGTGGTGACCTTCCAGCTCACCTTCTTCTTTTCCAAGATTATATGGATCAGAGAAGAAAAGGGGCTCAGGCAACAGATAACTCAGCTCAGCTTGGCCTTCTTCCCAGAGACCTAAGTTCTCATCCTGTAAGCCACCTGAAGACTTCTCAGTCTGAGCACTGAAGAAATGATGCTTTCGAACTGTGGTGCTGGAGAAGACTCTTGAGAGTCCCTTGGACTGCAAGGAGATCCAACCAGTCCATCCTAAAGGACATCAGTCCTGAATATTCACTGGAAGGACTGATGCTGAAGTTCCAATATTTTGGAGAAGACTCTTGAGAGTCCACTGGACTGCACGGAGATCCAACCAATCCATCCTAAAGGAAATCAGTCCTGAATATTCATTGGACGGTCTGATGCTGAAGCTGAAACTCCAATCCTTTGGCCTGATGTGAACAGCTGACTCATTGGAAAAGACCCTGCTGCTGGGGAAGACTGAAGGCTGGAGGAGAAGGGGATGGCAGAGGATGAGATGGTTGGCTGGCATCTTTGACTCAACGGACACGAGTTTGAGCAAACTCCAGGAGACAGCTAAAGACAAGGACACATGGCATGCTGCAGTCCATGGGGTTGCAAAGGGTCAGACACGACTGAGGGACTGAAGAACAAGCCTTCTTCATCTGATACATAGGGAGATGCTGAGAGTCCTAGCTCAGTGTAGCAAGACTTAAATGAACTCATAAATAAAAGCACTTAAAGATTGCGAGGCACTTAGTAATTGCTCAATAAATGCAGAAAGCATTGCCACTTTGCTTCAACTCAACTTTTTTTTTTCTGAAGCAGTGACAGCATCGTTTAGCATGTGAAGATTCTTTCCTTTTCCCCCCTCTTTCAAAGGACCGTGAAAACGTGGAAATAGGCATCTTTAAAAATACAGGTAAAGTGATGTGTAGGTGTTAATTGGAGCAAGAAATCTTCAAAGGAGAGAATTACTTCAGATGGAGCTCAGTAGACAGGTGGAAGTCTCCTTCCACTGTTGCAGGAGTTTTCCAGCCTTCAGCCCGGCGACTCTCCAGCGGTGAACTCGGAGCTTAGTGTGTCTGAACTTCACAGACTCCCACCTGTCACCCTCTCTCTCTGTTGACTTTTCTCCCCACTGTTTAGAAGTTGCTCAGAACTCACAACATTTTCCCTTTCTTTTAACTTTTTATTTTGTACTGGGGTATAGCCGATTAACAAACAGTGTTGTGATGGTTTCAGGTGGACAGTGAAGGGACTCAGCCACGCATATACACATAAATCGATTCTCCCCCAAACTCCCCTCCCATCCAGGCTGCTACGTGACATCGAGCAGAGTTCCCTGTGCTGTCCAGCAGGTCCTTGCTGGCTCTCCATGTTAAATACAGCGGTGTGTCCATGTCCATCCCAAACTCCCTAACTATCCCTTCCCCCTTCCTTCCCCCCGATAACCATAAGGTTATTACAGAGCATTGAGGAAAGTTCCCTGAGCTGTCCAGCAGGTCCTTGTTGGTTCTCCATGTTAAATACAGCAGTGTGTCCATGTCCATTCCAAACTCCCTGACTATGCCTTCCCCTATCCTTCCCCCTTGGAAACCATAAGGTCATTACAAAGTATTGAGCAGAGTTCTCTGTGCTGGACAGCAGGTCCTTGTTTTTTCTCTATTTTTAGTATAGGCGTACTAACAACTCCTTGTTTTGGTTTAGATGCTTTTACTTCTATAACTTTGTTAACCTTTATCTCCCTACTCTCTGTTCCCTTAACTACTCTTCAACAATTTGAGTCTCCTCTCCTGATTCCACTTCTTTCTAAGTCTAGGAACATCCTTGAGAGGAAATGTTGTGTCCATCTTAAAAAGCATTAAAAAAAAAAAATCTGGCATGAAATAAAAGACGGCACGGAATTGAAGATGCTATTATCATGAGTCCACCATGTCTTTTGCTTTGCTCTTCCTTTCACGAGATGATATATGGAACATTCACCGAACAGAAGAATTAGAAAGTTGCTAATCACTTACCCCATTAGCACTCACTTCTTTATTTTTCCTGCCTCCTGGCCCCAGCGGTAACTAGGAACCTGACGTTTGGATTTTCCATTCGCCTGTTTTGATTTTCTTGCTCTTTTTATCCCATGCATGTATATATATTAATCATATGTGATTTGCTTTTGCTTGCTTTTTTAAAATTTTATATAAAGAATATCCTATAGGGACTAGTTTTTTTTTTACTCAACCTTTATTTCAATGATGTAGTTCATTCAATTTGAGGTCTATTAAGTATTTCACTGGGGGGCTATGCCCTGATGACTTTATCCATTCAGCTGTGTTAGGGCATCTGGGTTGTGTTGAGCCTTTTGCTCTTACAAACAGTGCTTGCTGGGAGTGGACTGTCAGTCAGATCTCCTGGAGCACGTGTGCTAAGCTTCTCTTGGGTCTTAGGAGTTGGAGTACGTCTATGGAGGCTGGGCATCATTTCCCTGGAACATAACCAGTCTCTCCACTCAACAGCAAGGTGTTTTTCTTTTTTGGTCCTTTAGAATGGAGGGGCAGACTCCTCTCCTCAGTCAGACAGGACTCACTACTACGGTTCGCAGCCATCCAGCACCCCAGCGCATCCACTACCGTCTGCGTCACCGTTTTACAATGAGCAGGAAGGGCACGGTGTGTTCTTTGCACCTCTGATGCTCTCAGCAACCTTGTCAAACAGGCACCATTATGCTCATTTTGCAGAGGAGTAAACTATAGCTGATGCACGGAGCATCAATCAGAATTGACTGGGGGTCAGACTCCAGCCCCCACTCCATGTGCGTCTAAAGCCCACACCGTGTTCACTGGCGACCGCTTCTTGCCTCTCGTTCATCATTGGTGACCAGAGTCACCGATGTTACGGAAAAGTAGACGTCACTTTGTGTAGAAAAGCCTTCTACGGGAGTCTCCTTCAAATCAGCCGAGAGGACACTTTATTTATTTATTTATTTTCGAAAGGACACTTTAAATCCATCTTCTCTAGGATTTGGGGGCATCACTTTTCCTATTCTTCTGAATGTCTGTGACGTCCTCTTCCCTGGAATCAGAAAATATATGAAAGGTGGAAACAGTTGGGGTGGTTTTAAGCTTAAGTAGATCAGTAGCTAGGGAACTGGTCAAGAAATGACTTGATTTCAGAGTTGGGAGCCTAGGTTTCCCCCTCAAGTGTCTGTCATTCTCAGGGCATTGAGGAGACCTGAAGCAGGAGACAGGAAAGGTGAATTAGGTATGGACGTCTTGGGCTTCCCAGGTAGAGCTAGTGGTCAAGAGCTGGTCTCCAGCCAGTGCAGGAGACAGAGATGCAGGTTCGATCCCTGGGTTTGGACAATCCCCTAGAGAAGGGCATGGCAACCCACTCCAGTATTCTTGCCTGGAGAATCCCACGGATAGAGGAGCCTGGTGGACTACAGTCCATGGGGTCACAAAGAGTTGGACTCAACTGAAGCCACTTAGCATGCACATCGTAACCTGAATGGGTTGTCTTTTTTAGAAAGGAATCTGTGTTGGGCACCTGTGTGATTTCTAAGTCACCCCTTGAGCTGTGTGTGTGTGTGTGTGTGTGTGTGTGTATATATATATATATATATATATATATATATATACGCTGTTTTGTCATGTCCAACTCTTTGCAACCCTACAGACTGTAGCCTGACAGGCTCCTCTGTCCATGGGCTTTTCCAGGCAAGAATACTGTAGTGGGTTGCAATGTCCTCCTCCAGGGGATCTTCCCAACCCAGGGATCGAACCCACATCTCCTGCAGCTCCTGCACGGCAGATTCTTTACTGCTGAGTTACTGAGAAAGATATATATTTATATAGCTATATATGCAGAGAAGGCAGTGGCAACCCACTCCAGTACTCTTGCCTGGAGAATCCCATGGACGGAGGAGCCTGGTGGGCTGCAGTCCATGGGGTTGTGGAGAGTGGAACACGACTGAGTGACTTCACTTTCACTTTCATGCATTGGAGAAGGAAATAGCAACCCACTCCAGTATTCTTGCCTGGAGAATCCCAGGGACGGCGGAGCCTGGTGGGCTGCCGTCTTTGGGGTCACACAGAGTCAGACATGACTGAAGAGACTGAGCAGTAGCAACTATATATGTGTATGTGTTAGTTGCTGTGTCATGTCTGACTCTTTGCAACCCCATGGACTGAAGCCCACCAGGCTCCTCAGTCCATGGAATTTTCCAGGCAAGAATACTGGAGTGGGTTGCCATTTCCTTCTCTAGGGGATCTTCCCGGCCCAGGGATCGAACCTGGGTCTCCTGCATTGCAGGCATATGCTCCACCTTCTGAGCTACTAGGGAAGCCCAGCTATATATATATACATATATATGTATCCTCCCCACTGCCCCCAGCTATTTCCAGGCTGGTATATCATCTCCTCATGTGTGTGAGGTGCTCCACAGCATCGTCTAGTAACGTAGGATCACTATATCTGTCTCTTAGTACCAGCCCCAGGAGAGACTCAGTTCTGCCTCACATCTGGCCTATGTGAGCTGGAGTAGATAACTTACTGTGAAAAACAGTGCAAGTGTGTGTTAAAGACAAATGCTTGCTTTATTGATGTGTTAGCAGGTTGTAACCTGGTCCTGCCTTAATGTGTATTTTCAACTGTGTTTTCTATTAAAAGAGCAATTAGAAAGCGTGAAATACAGACAACAATAAAAAGAGGTGGGGGGCAAAATCGTTTGTCATCTCTACCACCCAAAGACATTAACTGCTGACGTTCCAGTGAATCTCCTTCCATGCTTAAAAGAAGTCTAGACTCTAAGATTGGGACTACAAGAAATATATAATTTTGTATTCTTCATGGGCTTTCCTGGTGGCTCAGAGCTGGTAAAGAATCCATCTGCAATGTGGGAGACCTGGGTTCGATCTCTGACTTTGGAAGTTCCCCTGGAGAAGGGAATGGCTACCCACTCCAGTATTCTTGGGGTTTCCTGGTGGCTCAGCTGGTAAACAGTCCACCTGCAATGTGGGAGACCTGGGTTCCATCCCTGGGTTGGAAAGATCCCCTGGAGAAGGGAACGGCTACCCAACTCCAGTATTCTGGCCTGGAGAATCCCATGAACTGTATAGTCCATGGGGTCCTAAAGAGTCGGACATGACTGAATGACTTTCATTCTTCAAGTTGAATATTATAATGTATTTCTCCAAATTTTTACATATTGCTCTCAAACATCATATTTAATGGCCACGTAATTTCCTTCTTTTTAAAAGATTTTTGATTTTTATGTATTATTTTTTTTTGATGTTGATCCTTTTAAAAAATTTTTTATTTACTTGTGTTTGGCTGCCCTGGGTCTTGGTTGCTGTGTTCATGCTTTGTCTAGTTGCAGCAGGTGGGGACTGCTCTTCACCTTGGTGCTCAGGCTTCTCATCGTGGTGGCTTCCATTGCTGTGGAACATGCATTCCAGGTGCAGAGGCTTAGGAGGTTGTGGATCACAGGCTCAGTAGTTATGGCATATGCATTTAGTTGCCTTGCAACATGAGAGATCTTCCTGAACCAGGGATCGAACCCATGTCCCCTGCCTTGGGAGGAGGATTCTTAACCCCTGGGCCACCAGGGAAGTCTCAGGCAGCATAATTTCTTAAATAATTTCTTTTCCCTTCCCCCTTTCTATTTCCTTATTTTTTCCCATCTCTTCGAGGATTCAGTAAACTATGGTCTATGAAGTGAAGTGAAGTGAAACTGGCTCCGTTGTGTCTGACTCTTTGCGACCCCACGGACTATACAGTCTATGGAATTCTCCAGGCCAGGATACTGGAGTGGGCAGCCTTTCCATTCTCCAGGGGATCTTCTAAACCCAGGGCTCAAACCCAGGTCTCCTGCATTGCAGGCAGATTCTTTACCAGCTGAGCCACAAGGGAAGCCCATGGTCTATGAAGTTAATGCCTGTTAAATAGGATCTTGGCTAATGTGATCTGTATTTCTGTGACCTGGATTCATCATGCATGATATTAACAGTGATATATATCTCATCTCTGTAATAAGCAGAGAGTTCATCAGTGACAGAAATGAGGTCATTGGGGGTTTTGGAGTATAGCAGTTCTCACAAAGGAGAGTGTATCAGGGTTACCTGGAGGACTTGCCTAAACACAAGTGGGGGAACCTCAACCCTTGATTCTGACCTGCTAGGTCTGGGGTGGGGCCTGAGAGTCTGTCGTTGATGCTCAGTTGTGTCCGACTCTTTGCAACCCCATGGACTGCAGCACGCCAGGCCTGCCTGTCCACCACCATCTCCCCAGAGCTTGCTCAAACTCACATCCGTTGAGTCAGTGATGCCATCCAACCATCTCATCCTCTGTCATCCCCTTCTCCTCCCGCCTTCAATCTTTCCCAGCATCAGGGTCTTTTCAAATGAGTCAGTTCTTCGCATCAGGTGGCCAGAGTATTGGAGTTTCAGCTTCAGCATCAGTCCTTCCAATCAATATTCAGGGTTGATTTCCCTTAAGATGGACTGGTTTGATCTGAGAGGATAAATTTCTAACGAACTCCTAGCTGATGTGGCCGCTGAGCTAAAGACCACACACTGAGTTGCTCTAAAACTAGGTCTTGGTAATAATTTTTACAGACTCAGCTAAGCCTGCTATTGGCAACTTAATATAGGCAAACGAGTTAGTAAGCCCCATGCTTGGGTCTTGTATTGGTCTCATATATACTGGCCATTGATGGCATTGATCGTGGGACTTATCAAGCCATGCCTGTGCAGCTGAGTTAACATGAAAAATCGCAGTTAAGCTTTCAGACTCCTTTTGTACTGATTTTCCTGCTTGTTATAAATGGGGGATCAGTAATCCAAGTAGAGTTTTTTTGCAACCATTTGTAAATTGATTCAGATTCAATGGTGACTTAGTTTTGCCATCAGGAGCTGGGATGCTTGACCATTTCTTTCTTTGATTGCTTTCTTGTATATCACATTAAAGCGTAAGGCAGAAAGCCTTTTGAGGTTTGTCCTTGTTTAGCAGCTGGGCCCGCTTGCTTAACTGCAATGCACAAGGTCTCTGCTCTGGGGATTATATGTGTGTGTGTATTAGTTGCTCAGTCGTGTCTGACTCTGCGACCCTTATGGACCGTATGTAGCCCCACCGGGCTCCTCTGTCCATGGGATTCTCCAGGCAAGAATACTGGAGTGAGTTGCCATTTCCTTTTCCAGGGGATCTTCCTGACCCAGGGTTTGAACCCGCATCTCTTGTGTCTCCTGGATTGGCAGACAGGTTCTTTACCACCAGCACCAGCTGCTCTGGGGATGAAGGGCGAGAAGATTTGAAGCTGGGTCTTCCCACCCACAACCCCAACCGCAGTTGTGGCCTCAGGGAACAAAAGCCAGAGTCCCATCACCGAATTCTGCACATCTGACTTGAACTGGGGGTAGAATTGCATTGTCTCCCAGAGCGGAAGGCAAGTCACTTCGTCGTCCACAGCCGTGTTCCCTTGTGCCCACAGCCGCCTTCCTGAAACATAACTTGCTGCTGGGGACTCACGCTGTGCAGAAACAAGCAAGCTCACAAATCCACAAATGCCGTATTTCAAAAGTTCTTCTCACTGCCTTCTCTCCTCTGGAAGGGTGTGGGCTGCGTACTTGGGGGAGCAATGTTTTTTTCGAGGCCCCCCCGAGGAAATGAAAAGTCTGTGGGTAGTTTCCCCCTCTGCTTGCAGGGTCTCTTTTATGTTTCCAGGCAGAGAGCCTCATGGAACCAAACATAATTATTATTATTATTTTTTCATTTCGTCTTCATCATACAAGGGTTTCTTTCAGTAAAACGGCTTCCAGTTTGATGGGGGCAAAATGGATCTTTGCGTTTCCCTTCTGAGTTGCAGGGGTGCAGATGGCAAAATAACCCCTTATAACAACACTTTGGGTGGAAATGGTCCTTTCCTTTTTTTTTTTAGATGAATTTGGTAGACTCCTCCAACCGGCCGAGGCTGACGGTGAAAACGTAAAGTGAAAATTCAGCCCTGCGTGTGTGTTTTCAACTAGCTGGGGAACACATATTGTGTCCTTGGGGACCACGCGGCCAGTGTAACTTCGGAGAGAGCTCTGTGGGGGAGACCGTAGGTTTCATTTCAACAGGAGCCGAAGGAAAGCCTGTGTCCTGCTTTTTTCGAGATGGCGAGGATTATCCCTACCCGAAAAAATAGGTTCCCTAGCAACAAGAGATAAGAGAACGTACTCATAAATTTCCCCTACCTACTCATTAAAAAAAAAAAAAAAATGCTGTGAAGCAGATGGTTTGGATCAGGCAGGTATTCCAGGGTCTTAATTTACTCAGTGTCGGTACATGGAGCATAAATATTGAAGTGTTTGCACGCTGCCGTTTGCAAAACTGCAGCCTGACAACTCTTTCAAAGAGGAGAGGTTTCCAAAGACCCAGCTTCCCCCCATCAATAATCCAAACAGGATGCTGGCAGAGAGAAAGCCACGGGGGACCCAGATCCCTGGGCCTGTGTGAAGGAAATAGGCAGGGCACAGAATTCAGGATGCTCGGTATACCACAGGATAAAAAAGAAAGCAAAGCTGTCAGAAGGATAACTGGGAAGAAACAGAGGTCTGGAGTTCAAAACTGGAAACTGTTGCACGTTGGCAAGAAGTCTTTAGAAAATCTATTTATTTTATGTAGCCACGCAGCATAGCATTGGACAGTGCGGCTTCCAAATGAAGCTCTGTCTTTGCATTTACCCGACTCCATTGCTTTTTTAAAAAAATTTCCTTACCTGGCTACATCTTGGTGGAGGTGGTTACTGGGCTTTATGACTAAAGGTACCTCATGTGTGTATAGAAGTGCGTCAGGAGGCAGTTTTGCCCTGGGTCTCGGGTGGGAAAGAGCTAAGAGATGAGAATTTTCGCTCACAGGTCAGAAATCGAAAAGCTCTTTGTCCCTTCTGCTGTAAATTATTTAACATGATTTCCATCTTGTGTCTGTGCACAATGAAAACTTCAGTCCCTTTAATGTTTCTCTGGTGCTCGTAAGCTAGATTCTTACTCTGCTAAGACCAGGATGTGATCCATGGACAAGCTATTTTTTAAATTATATTTTTCTTATAATTTTTGTGACGTACAATATTACATGTTTCAGGGGTACAGTATAGTGACTCACAATTTTTTGTGTGTCTGTGATTCATAATTTTTAAAGGTTATACTCCATTTATGGTTATAAAATATTGAGTATATTCCCTATGCTATACACTATAAATTTTGAAAATGAAATTTGAAACATTCATAAATATAAGTGTATATATATATATATATATATATATATATATACAGTCCATGAAATTCTCTAGGCCAGAATACTGGAGTGGGTTGCCTTTCCTTTCTTCTCCAGCGGATCTTCCCAATCCAGGGATCAAACCCAGGTCTCCTGCATTGCAGGCGGATTCTTTACCAGCTGAGCCACCAGGTAAGCCCAAGAATACTGGAGTGGGTAGCCTATCCCTTCTCCAGCGGATCTTCCCAACCCAGGAATAGAAACAGTTTCTCCTGCATTGCAGGTGGATTCTTTACCAACTTAGCTATCAGGGAAGCCATATATATATATATATATATATATATATATACAGTTACATATAAACATCTCTGTCTTTCTCTTCCTCTCACTGGTATATCCACCTGAGTCTTGTGTCTCTTTTTAAGACATGCAGATATATTTTCCCTTCATATACATTTAAGATAATATACTTATATCCCCTCTTTAGTTTATTGCAGGACAATGGCATGGGAAAGCAGCAGATAAGCCTGCCTCTGTAATGAAAAAGCTAAGATAGCTTGGCAGGCGCATGGCTGTGTTTCAGCTCTCATCAGCCCCAAACACGATTTGCATTGTTCCTGGCTGAAGTTTCCTTATATTCGGTGAGTACGAGGAAGCTTCTGCTGAGATTGGCGGTATCCCAGATGAGTTCCAGGCGGTTGTCAAGTGTGACTGATCCACACAGTTTAATTCCCTCTCTTTAAGGAGCAGCTGGAATGCTCGCTGATCCTTAGGTGGAAAGCGCGTCTGTCCTCCACTTTCTCAGGGCTGTGAAGCCCGTGACTGTTTGGCCCCCAGAGAATTCAGGCATTCCAGCTCATCTCAGGGTATCCTGCCCTTCGGATCCCCTAGCAGGACGCTCTCTGTCCTGGAGCTCTGATAAGAGTCCTCTTTGTTTAGTGGGCGTGATGATCAAAGTGGTGGAGAGCTGGGAAGAAAAATTGTCCAGATTGTGAGCTTTGCAGTCTGTATTTGGGACAGCTTTGGGGAAGACTCCAACTTCTATTTTATTTTAAGGGATCAACTTGTATCATTTCATGAATGACGCGAGACAGACTCTTCTAGGGCAACTCGTGGCAGCCGTAATATACAGGTTGAAGGCATCTCCTGCTGCTGCTGCTGCTAAGTCGTGTCAGTCGTGTCCGACTCCGTGCGACCCCATAGACAGCAGCCTGCCAGGCTCCCCCGTCCCTAGATTGCCCTAAACTCTGTCCTCACTACTGGCTGATGGACGGGTTGCTTTTGGGGCTATGAACAAATCAGTGTACCAAAGATTGGTTTATATTTCCCTCTGGGATTTTGGGGACACTGGTATAGTAGTCCTGATGTTAGATACGTGCTCCAGCTGGCCTTCCAATCTTAGGCTGTGGTGTATACCTTCCTGGGAGAGGATTGCTTCAGGATGAGTGTGTAAGTGCACAATGAGTGTGTCACATGGATTTCCATGTAGAGGACAATGGTGTGCATTTGTATGGGGCCTATGAAAATCATTTTCCAATATCGTTGACTTTGTTTCCATTCAGAGATGTGTGCCTTGCTGGGGTATTATGAGTGTCTTTCAGCAATTTATTTATTTATTTATTTAGACTTGTGGTCTCTAGAGCACAGGCTTGGTAGTTGTGGCTTACCGCTTAGTGTGGCACGTGGGATCTTCCCGGGCCAGGGATTGAACCTGTGTCTCCTGCATTAGCAGGCGGATTCTGAACCACGGAACCACCAAGGGAGCCCCGGCAATGACTTCTGACATACTTCCGAAACAAGACGATCAAAAAAAATTCACCTAAAAGATATGAAAAGCTCGTGTCATTCCATGGGGCCAAGTAATAATTAGAGAAATTTGAGTCAGTGGTATTTTTAGTTTGTATCTTTTTTTTTTTTTTTTTATTAACAATCAACAGTTTGTGGTCTCTTTGGTTTCCAAAGAATCACCTTTGCTTACCCTGATGCCCTGATTCTGTTTTTCTTTCCTTCCAACTATATTGTAATATTACTGACATATAGCTGTATATAAATTTAGGGGTAAAGCATAATAAATTGATTGGCATACCACATGAAATGATTATCATATAAGTTTAGTAAACAGCTATCATCTCAGATACAAAATTAAAGAAATACAAAACACATTTTCTTTGTGATGCAAACTCTTAGGATTTCTTCTCTTAAGTTTCATATATAATATACAGTATATTTTATATCAAAAATAATATTTTATAATTAAAATATGTTAATTATATATATATATTTTTTTCCTGGACTGGCATCTCATTTCATACATGATATTTTACATGTTTCAATGCCATTCTCCCAAATCTTCCCACCCTCTCCCTCTCTCACAGAGTCCATAAGACTGTTCTATACATCAGTGTCTCTTTTGCTGTCTCGTACACTGGGTTATTGTTACCATCTTTCTAAATTCCATATATATGCGTTAGTATACTGTATTGGTGTTTTTCTTTCTGGCTTACTTCACTCTGTATAATAGGCTCCAGTTTCATCCACCTCATTAGAACTGATTCAAATGTATTCTTTTTAATGGCTGAGTAATACTCCATTGTGTATATGTACCATAGCTTTCTTGTCCATTCATCTATTATTTTATCATGCTGTACATTACGTCCCTAGTGGTTGTTCAGTCGCTCAGTCTCGTCTGACTCTTTGCAACCCCATGGACTGCAGCACGTCAGGCCTCCCTGTCCATCACCAACTCCTGGAGCGTGCTCAAACTCCTGTCCATCGACTCGGTGATGTCATCCAACCATCTCATCCTCTATCGACCCTTCTCCTCTTGCCTTCAGTCTTTCCCAGCATCAGGGTCTTTTTTAGTGAGTCGGTTCTTCCCATCAAGTGGTCTAAGTATTAGAGCTTCAGCTTCAGCATCAGTCCTTCCAATGAATATTCAGGAGTGATGCCCTTTAGGATGGACTGGTTTGATCTTGTTGCTGCCCAAGGGACTCTCAAGAGTCTTCTCCAGCACCATAGATCAAAAGCATCAACTCTTTGGTGCTCAGCCTTCTTTATGGTCCAACTCCACATCCATATATGCTGCTGCTGCTAAGTCGCTTAGTCGTGTCCGACTCTGCACGACCCCATAGATGGCAGCCCACCAGGCTCCCCCGTCCCTGGGATCCTCCAGGCAAGAACACTGGAGTGGGTTGCCATTTCCTTCTCCAATGCATGAAAGTGAAAAGTGAAGTCGCTCAGTCATGTCTGACTCTTCGCGACACCATGGACTGTAGCCTACCAGGCTCCTCCGTCCATGGGATTTCCCAGGCAAGAGTACTGGAGTGGAGTGCCATTGCATGACTACTGGAAAAACCGTAGCTTTGACTGTATAGACCTTTGTCCCCTATATGTCCTTAGTACTTATCTTAACACTGGAAGCTTGTTCCTTTTGAGTCAGTGTTATTACTTGAAAGGGTCTTTCAGAAGCTACTGGGAAGGAATCAAGGTTGTGGTAAGTTGCTCAAGTCAGTTTGCCTGTCTCTCTGTTTTGCTTTTATTACTTCCTATTTTATTTATTTACTTTCTGGCCACGCTGCCCAGCATGTAGGACCTTAGTTCCCAAACCTGTGCGCCCTGCATTGGAAGTGCAGAGTCTTAGCCGCTGGACCACCAGGGAAGTGTTTTTTACGTCCTGTTTTAAGTTAGATGGCAAGTAGTGATTGTGATGCAGCTGGTGTGTAGTGTTCGATGTCTTTGTATGAATTTAGGTGTGGCACGGACTTTTCCTCCTCTCTCGGCTTTGTGAGCACCTCCATCACTTTTCCATTTACTTTTCCATGTATGTGTTCCCGTTCTTTGACATTGTACATCCCCCGCCCCCTCCTGATCGTTCCCTTTATTTCTCCTTTCCCACATTTGAGCAGTGAGGTTGCCTCGCTGCACAAAGCAGAAAATGACAGGACCCTTTTCTGCTCAGCATTGGTTTCCAGGAGCCTCAGATCCTAGGAAAAGCACAGCGCTCTTTCTTAGCTAGGAAATCTGAGAGGTTTTCTGGGTTTGAGGAGAGATGGCTTTCCCAAGAAACTGGAAAATATTTGTTGGAGCCCCAGGAATGCAAAAGAGGAGGTGTGGGTGGAAGGACTTTTCAGGAGGAGCCGTGTCTGAACCGCCCTCTGGGCAGAGCCCTGGGCAGGGAGGCTGCTGGAAGGAGCTCAGATTTGCGGACCTGCCGTCTTCAAGAGCAGCAGCAGCATCGAGAGAAACACCTACTTCGGGTGTAGCCATTGTGAGGCCTCTGACCAAGGGCCGCTCATCTCTTCTGACAGCAAGAAGTGCTTCTGCTTCTGGGAGAGAATTTGGGGGTTGGAATGCTCAGGATGTGCAGGTTAGTGTGCCTGTCTGTCTCAGTCCCAGAGAAGGAAATGGCAATCTGCTGCAGGATTCTTGCCTGGAGAATCCCATGGACAGAGGAACCTGGTGGGCTGCAGTCCATGGGGTCACAAAGAGTCAGACATGACTGAGCGACTAACACTCACTTGCTGTCTCAAAGTCTCACACTTTTCTCATTAAAGCTTTGATTTTAATGACTTTTAACTTTAAAAAAAAATGACTTCTTTTTCTGAATGACTTTTGACTTGGATTTCTTAATGACTTTGGCGTTTTTGACTGGCTTTGACTTAGGAGTTGGGCTGCACGTTCAATCCCTCTGGCAACTCTGCTGCTCAGAAAATAAGAACCTGGGCCTTATTTTCAGGACGGTGGGCCCTGTAGTTGCTGGAACTGAGCATCCTAAATTGATGACTAGCTTCCCTGAGCCTGTACATTTCTTGCCAAGCTTCTAATGCCATCAAGATAATTCCTCCTGCACTCAATTGTGGTAACTACGTTGACCCCTCTGCAAACCTCCCCTTCCACCTGTGTCTCCTCTCCACTAACCACAGTGAAGCCTTAGTAGCTCTGATGCCACTCCACACTAGGAATGGTCACCATCCTGTTTATGATCAGTGATCAGGTCCCTAATGCTCTCAGACAGGTTTACCCACTTTCAAAATCCTCTCCTGAGGTGGACTTTCTGAGGCACCGTTGGTCCCAACTGTCTTGGGAGTCTGATTTTTCTCGACAGTGTAGCTTGAGCCCAGAGCTTATGTAGAAATGTTTTATTGAGGAGCAAAATCCCAGGGAAGCAGAGACAAGGACAAGGGGACCGTGGCTTGCCCAAATACATCCCGGAGCAGTGCATGTGGTTGATCTTCTTGCAAGGAGATCCAACCAGTCCACCTTAAAGGAAATCAGTCTTGAATATTCATTGGAAGGACTGATGCTGAAGTTGAAGCGCCGATATTTTGGCCACCTGATGCGAAAGAGCTGACTCATTGGAAAAGACCCTGAGGCTGGGAAAGATTGAAGGCAAAAGGGAGAAAGAGGCAGCAGACGATGAGATGGTTGGACGGCATCACTGACTCAATGGACACGAGTTGGGGCAAACTCTGGGAGATGGTGACGGACAGGGAAGCCTGGTGTGCTACAGTCGTGGGATCGCAAAGAGTTGGATACAGCTTGGCAACTGAAAGACAATGGTGCATATGTTATCTTACAAGTCAAAGGTGCATGATGAGGCAGGAGCCAAGGTATTGTCGACGTGTGCCCTGGGGTTCGAGGGTCAGTGTGAGCCCCTCGTGATGGTCACTGCAGTGGTGGCCAGGTGAGTATGTGGCAGACGGTCCTAGGGACAGACCGGGCCAGGGGGACATGATGACCAAACCACGCCATCTGAATCAGGAAGAGGAAAGGGAGGGTGTTCTGCCACAGGGACCTACAGGACATTCATTTCGCGTCCTTCCAGGAAACTTCTCACACATTTCTTCTTCTTCTTCAAAAAATGATCACAGTTCTCTTAGAAACAGCTCATCTTCCAGAATGTCTTTTCCTTTCAAAGTGCTTTTATATTTACAGCCTGTTTCTAGCTCGTCATTATTGGATGTGCCTGGGATGAGGTGTAGCCCTATACTTAAGGCTTTCTGCTGTGTTGTCTTTCTCCACCTTGCCCTCCTTCAGCTAGTGATGGATGCTTAAGTCCCTGGGAACCCGAGCCTACATTTCCCTAATGAGGTGCTGATGCTTTGCGCTCCCTCCCAGTCCACACACCTCCCCATCTTCCCCACCCCGGGGATTCAGGATTCCTGAATTTCTCAGCCAGTCCACCCGGCTCACCACCACGGGACTCCAGTCCCGGCTTCACCCCAGATCTTCAGATCTTCTAGTACTTCTGACCTCTGATTGTTCCTTTTCCTTATGAATTTGAGGTGACATGATTATGATGATTATTTTACATTTGAAACTCAAGCTTTCATTGTAAACTGAGACCTAATTACAGAAAAGTGGCCCCCTTCCCCCACAAAGTGCATAAAGATTACATGGCAAGCACCCTTGTAGAGATGTTGGTAGAACATCAACCAACTATACCCCTTTCAAGGCACACCCCATTCACGTAACTCCACATACACACTATGAGAATTTTTCTCTTTAACAAAGCAAAATGCATGACTTATTATACATAGGATATATTCAGCCGCAACCAAGAAGAGACCTAGTCCACAGGATCACAGGTTCAGGGCAGGGGACCGAAAGGGACTGCTCTGAGATGCGCAAGACAGGTCTCTCAAAGGTGGTGGAGGCAATCAGAGCCATTAGAGGGGTTCCAGACCCACCGAGACAAGCTCTAGAGAGCAGGCATGCAGTCCCTCGTTTCTGCTTCCCTGACTTCCACAGGTGCACACAAGTTGACTTGAGCCTCAGCCTTGTCTTTCTTCTGTTGGGCTTCAGCCTGCATGTTCGCTTCCTCTTCCACTTGGTTCTCGTGGCGTTCAGTTCAGTTCAATCACTCAGTCGTGTCCGACTCTTTGTGACCTCATGGACCACAGTACACCAGGCTTCCCTGTCCATCACCAACTCCGGGAGTTCACCCAGACTCATGTTCATTGAGTCAGTGATGCCATCCAACAATCTCATCCTCTGTCATCCCCTTCTCTTCCTGCCCTCAATCTTTCCCAGCATCAGGGTCTTTTCCAATGAGTCAGCTCTTCCGATCAGATGGCCAAAGCATTGGAGTTTCAGCTTCAGCATCAGTCCTTCCAATGAATATGCAGGACTGATTTCCTTTAGGATGGACTGGTTTGATCTCCTTGCCATCCAAGGGACTCTCAAGAGTCTTTTGCAACACTACAGATACAATCTACTATATATAAAATAAATAAACATAAGACTGTTCTATACATCAGTGTCTCTTTTGCTGTCTCGTACACAGGGTTATTGTTACCATCTTTCTAAATTCCATATATATGCGTTAGTATACTGTATTGGTGTTTTTCTTTCTGGCTTACTTCACTCTGTATAATAGGCTCCAGTTTCATCCACCTCAAAAAAAAAATTAAAAAAAAAATAAATAAAATAAATAAACAAAAATATCCTACTGTATAGCATAAGGAACTGTATTTATTATCTTGTAATAATCTATGGTGTTGGAGAAGACTAAGTCAGACACTACTTAATGACTGAATGACAATGAAGTCCAGGAATTATTTTCATTGAGAACACTGGTGTGCTGCATGATTAAATGTAAAATATTATAAAGAATTTTGCAAAAAAAAAAGCCTGGAAATTCCTATATCCTGGCAACTCACCTCTATTTTATGAATAAAGTTACTACTTTAATGTCTTTTAAAAAAAAAAAAGAATATATGTTTGTATGGATGACTGAGTCACTTTGTTATGTACCAGAAACTAACACACTTTATTTAAAATCAACTATATTTTAATAAAAAAATATAATTACCCATTTGCTTTATCTTGCATCACACACACACAACAGTATCAATAATAATACTTTTGCTTACCACCACCATCACCAATATGTTTCCTAAAAAAGTTAAATTTTTCTGCATGACTGCAAAGCTTGTGGGATCTTAGGTCCTCAACCAGGAATTGAACTTATGTCCTCTGCATCGATTTTTAACCACTGGACCCACCAGGGAAGTTCCTGCTGACCTCACTCTTCCTTCATTTTTAAAATACTTGTAGTGTATTTACATTGTCTGAGGGTATGGCCATTACTTACTATACTCTCTGCCTTTTAGCTGTCGGTTGGGTTTTGGGTACCATTCACGATGCAGCAATGTTTAACGCTCACCAGTAGCTTTATGTTGGTTTCAGCTTGCTGCATATAGAGACCTTGGGTCCTGTTTACCTTCCCTGAGTATTTTAGATACATTACTCCATTTATATTGAACTAAAGCCTTGATGTCAAAGTCAGATCATGATCTAATTTTATTTCCAGTATGTGTCCCTCTCTAGATTTGCCTGTAAATGCCCCTGATTCTTTTTCTGTAACGATTCAGAAGTTTTACTGGGCTTTATCTTCATGTTGTTGCCGTTGAGCTGCCGAGTCATGTCTGACTCTTTGTGACCCCATGGACTGCAGCACACCAGGCTCCTCTGTCCTCCACCATCTCCTGGTTTGTTCAAACTCAGGTCCACTGATTCAGTGATGACATCCAACCATCTCATCCTCTGTCACCTTCTTCTCCTTCCCTCAATCTTTCTCTGAATCAGGGTCTTTCCCAATGAGTTGGTTCTTCTCCCCAGGTGGCCAGGATACTGGATCCTCAGCTTCAGCATCAGTCCTTCCAATGAATATTCAGGATTGATTTCTTTAGGATGGACTGGTTTCATCTCCTTGCAGTCTGAGGGACTCTCAAGAGTCTTCTCTAGCACCATAGTTCAAAAGTATCAATTCTTCAGTGCTCAGTCTTCCTTATGGTCCAACTCTTATATCTGTACGTTACTACTGGAAAAACCATAGCTTTAACTAAGTGGACCTTTGTAGACAAAGTGATGTCTTTACTTTTAAATACGCTGTTTAGGTTTATCGTAGCTTTTCTTCCATGTGGGCTGTTCTAAATCAATATACTTAGAGCTTTTGCTCCTCTTTAAATGTGAGTGTTAGTTGCTCTGCTGCTGCTGCTGCTGCTGCTGCTAAGTCGCTTCAGTCGTGTCTGACTCTGTGCGACCCCATAGATGGCAACCCACCAGGCTCCCCCGTCCCTGGGATTCTCCAGGCAAGAACACTGGAGTGGGTTGCCATTTCCTTCTCTAATGCATGAAAGTGAAAAGTGAAAGTGAAGTCGCTCAGTCATGTCCAACCCTCAGCGACCTCATGGACTGCAGCCCACCAGGCTCCTCCGTCCATGGGATTTTCCAGGCGAGAGTACTGGAATGGGGTGCCATAGCCTTTGCAACCCCATGGACTGTGGTCCACCAGGCTTCTTTGTCCTTGGGATTCTCGAGGCAAGAATACTGGAGTGGGTTGCCATTTCCTATGTCACTTCAAACCTTTATTTTGAAATGTTTTCTTTAATTATCATTTTTAGTGTTTTGTTTTGTTCTTATTTCAGTTTCCTTCTCCAGGGATTTCTGTTGTCAGCATTTGGGTCTTCTCTGCTAATGTCACTTTGTCTCAGATCCTTGTATCTCTTCAAATTTTTTTTAAATTTGAAAATTTCCTTTTATTTCTCATAAGCCATTCTTTCTTTCTTATTCTCATATTTTTTCCTAGTTTTTTTTTATTTTTAAAATTTTATATGTTTTTTAACGGGTGGACAATTGCTTTTCAATTATGTGTTGGTTTCTGCCATACCACAACGTGAATCAGTCATGATTATACATATATCCCTTCCTCTAGTTTTTTCTTTCTTTTTTTTTCTCCTTCTTATTTATAGTTGTCTTGAGTTCTGTCCTCTGATTTCTGAGACTTTCTGTTTCTGATTTATGTTGTACTTTTATGTGTCATTTTGATTAGTGCCTTTTAGCTCTTTTTGAAATATCAAATTGTCATTTGCAAGTGATTTATAAGGATGCATTTTCTGGCTTTTTTTTTTTTTTTTTGGTCTGTCGGGATGTTACTCTGCTTCCCATTCTTTCTTTTCTTACAGTAAATTTAAATCAGATTCAACTGTGATCTGTGATCTACTGTTCAGTTCCACACGAAAGTTAGTTTCCCTAAACTTTTAGAAGTAGCTGTTGCACAGTTGCTCTGTAGCTTCCCCTGTCTCCCTGTTCCATGGTTTTCATGTTAAAAGCAATGATGAATTTGTGGGCCATTCTCTTTGTCTGTCTTTTTGGCGTCCCGCTCAGTTTGGGTTGAACTCCACCGTGGGGACCCTCTCCCTGAAGGGAAGCTGGTGGGCTGGTTCCAAGAGTTTGGGGGCCAGACTGCCCAAGCCCTTATAGACAGGCAAGGATGTCTTCAGACCTGCATGGATGTCTTGTGCCCATTTACTTCCGAGTTGAACAAGATCTATCTCAGTTCCAGCTGCTGAGCTCAAATTGGGTCACTACACTCACCAGTCCAAACCTGCTGGGTCTTCGGAGGGGTTCTCCTCCTCCCGGGTCTGTAGGGACCCCAGGCTTCCCCGAGCTCCCTCTCACACAGCCGCTGGTTCCTTCATCTTGTGGTTTAGGGAGTGTGGCTACTTGGTGTCACCAGAGTTTGTTGTCAATATGATGCACGCACTTCTGGTTTTGCCCTCTGGTTGTTCTGTCCATTTTTATTTTTTTAAATGTGGATATTTACTGATATTGCACTCAGTCATCACGCCACCGCTTTTTGGGTCATAAGGTCGGTAAATACAGGGAGAAATGACCCAAGGGCAGAAGGAATGAGGCAGAGAAAGGGAAGCAACATGATTGATGCTATCAGGGGTGGGGGAGAAAACCTTGGCAGACTCATCTTTATGGCTGGTTAACTGATTTGCAGGACGTTTAATCAAAGGATAGCTTTATTTTTGGAATGAGATTTTTTTTCCATGTTACCTAATTAGAAGGGTCATATACCATCTGCTTCTGTAAAATTGGTCGCATTAAAAATCAGCCAGTTTTTTTTTTTTTTTTTTAAGTCTTTAACCTGTTTCAGGGGAACAAACATCAGAGTAGAATATTTGCAGAGAACATAGCTTTTCTGAAAAGTTAATGCTTTGTGTGTGTGTGTTAGTCGCTCAGTCGTGTCTGACTCTTTGCGACCCCATGGATTATAGCCCACCAGGCTCCTCTTTCCATGGAATTCTCCAGGCAAGAATACTGGAGTGGGTTGCCATTTCCTTCTCCAAGGGATCATCCAAAACCAGGGATCAAACCCAGGTGTCCTTCATTGCAGGCAGCTGCTTTAACATCTGAACTACTAGGGAAGCCCAATGCTTTAGGGGTTGGCAAACTTGAGTGTGCTTTATAGGAGTAGCCTGAATTTAGCAACACAAAATAATAAATACAGTAAAAAAAAACAACACTCACTGAGGTCTATACAGATTTGCTTGCTTATTTACAAATTTGTAAATTGTCCCCACAGTCTATTCCAACAGGGCAAAAGATATACTTTGGTGGTATTTAGGTGTGGATAAAGTACAAGTAAAGAATTGATGCTTTTGAACTGTGGTGTTGGAGAAGACTCTTGAGAGTCCCTTGGACTGCAAGGAGATCAAACCAGTCCATTCTGAAGGAGATCAGGCCTGGGATTACTTTGGAAGGAATGATGCTAAAGCTGAAACTCTAGTACTTTGGCCACCTCATGCAAAGACTTGACTCATTGGAGAAAACTCTGATGCTGGGAGGGATTGGGGGCAGGAGGAAAAGGGGACAACAGAGGAGGAGATGGCTGAATGGCATCACTGACTTGATGGACATGAGTTTGAATGAGCTCCGGGAGTTGGTGATGGACAGGGAGGCTGGGCGTGCTGCGGTTCATGGGGTCGCAGAGAGTCGGACACAATTGAGTGACTGAACTGAACTGAACTGAAAATACACCTCGATATGATTCAGGGTGACGCAATACATCGACGACAAGTATAGACACTTTGTTGGAGAAGGAAATGGCAACCCACTCCAGTATTCTTGCCCGGGGAAATCCCATGGACAGAGGAGCCTGGCGGGCTGCAGTCTATAGGGTCGCAAAGGCTTGGACACTGAGCGACTAACACACCCACATACACACACTCTTTTGTAAGGCTGTTCTGGATCTTTATGTTTATTACATCGGGTGTATGTGTATGTTTGTGTGGGTCTATTTCCCCAGCATTGTACACGCTACAGGAATGAAACCATAGGAAAAGTATTTGGGAAGACTCATTCTTATGGACCTCATACTTTGGACCTGGGTTTTAATAATCAAGTTTTCTATTCAGGTAGAAACTTCCATTCAAGTTGCTGCTGTTCAGCCGCTAAGTCGTATCCGACTCTTTGTGACGCCATGGACTGCAGCACACCAGGCTCTTCTGTCCTTCGCTGTCTCCCAGAGTTTGCTCCAATTCGCCTCCATTTGTCAGTGATGCTGTCTGATCATCTCACCCTCTGTCACTCCCTTCAAGTATCTAGGGCTATTTTTTAGGAATACATGGTTGTGCAGGGCCTGGAGCAGCAGGAAACATCTATTTTACACACAGGAAGGATGGAGAGAGGGGGTGGGTGAGATTCAAAGTGTGTGTGTCTTCTCTTGTCAGTAAGTGTTCTGAGGAACTAGTTTTCAGGCAGCATTTTATTGGACATTTCATTTATTCTGGCAAGGACTATGCTATATCCTTGACTTCCTTCTCTGTGTTCCCTTACAAGCACTCTGATTGAGGACCACTAGGGAAAGGATGCTGGGACAGATGCTGTCTTGGACTTAGATGGAGTCCTAGTCCCTGGAGTGGTGCTCCAGACTTCATTTGGAGACAATGCTTCCAGAGCAAAAAAAAAAAAAAAAAAAAAAAAGAAATGGAGATTGTACTGTAAGCAGCGCTTTGCACAGTGGTTGGGTCAACACACCATCGTCCTGAAAATTTTTCTTTGTACGAGGACCTGTGAGTTTCATCTGTAACCAAGTATAATCGCTCACCAATGTCCAACTATGTGAATCCACTCCACTCAAATACTATAGAATTAATTCTATGTCATTGCATAGTACGAGTATTCTGGAAGACATGAGTTGAAGGGAGAAATATTTTATAATGGCAGCAGGATGAGGCAGAGACAGCTTCTGACCAACTATACAGAAATCAGTCATCAGATTCTAAGAATGTAAGAGTCGTTTGCCTGCCATTCTTTCTTCTTTCCAGCATTTGGCGAGGTTGTCGAAAGTCACATTTTGCAATGCCACCTAGGTATTTACCACCTAGGTAAATATATTGAGTTCAAAACCCTTCTACTCTGACTTAAATGGGAAGGAAATCCAAAACAGAGGGGATAAACGTATATGTATAACTGATTCACTTTGCTGTACACTGGAAACTAAGACAACATTGTAAAGCAAGTTTAATAAAATTACAAAAATAAACCCCTTCCACTGTGATCTAACTGAAAATATTCCCAGACTCTGGGGCTGTCTAGTGAAACTCAATTTAGAATATATAAAGTCCAGCAGGACAGTCTTTCTAGGCTGGGAGCAAGACAAGATAATGTCCTGAAAGCTGTCTGCCAGTAGAGTTTGATTGCACTATTTTTGCTAAAATGCCTCCTTTTTAGTCTGTGCTAAAGGGTTTTGCCTAGAGCTCCCTAGGAGAAGCCTCAAAGCTGATTTGACAAGCAGCAGTGAACTTACTGGAGTTAATGGTTATTACGGCTTCACGTTTGGCTGCAAGGACCCTCTCCCTGCTGTCTCTTACTTCTCTTTTCTCTCTGCCTTTGATCTTCTTGGACGCTTTGAAGCTGGTGTCATCTTTGATTTCGATGGGTGCTTCTCGAGTCATTGTTCGATTCCTTGGATGAAGCAAAAAACAAAAACAACCTTATGTTCTTCTGCGCCTGTTTTATTTTCTCGGGGAAAGTTTACCTGCAGTTTTCTTAATGCTGATCCCTTTTACACAGCACGGGCCAGGCTCACTTTGAAGGTCTTGGAGTCCTGTGTGTGACAGGGATTAACTGACGGGTTAAAGACTTTGGGCCCCATGTGATTCTTTCTGCATAGGTTTGATTGCTCTGTCTCTCCTCGTCTTGCTGATTTCTCTGTCTTGGTTTCTCTTTCTATCCTTTCTTTCTCCTTTCTTCCATCTTTTCATCTCTCTCTTCCTTGATTTTTAGATTATTTTTTTTGGCATTTAAAAAAAAAAATCCCAATCAAAAACTTCAAAAAACTGCAGGCATCCATGACCATGTTATGTTAGTAGGTTGAAGAATTTTGTCCTGTAATGGAAGACAGCTAACAGATTAAAACCAGGTTAGGTAAGAGCTCGTCACACCACCCAGAAAGTTGGCCTTTGGGGGTACAGGCAGCCCTGTGGGACATTGGTTTCATTTTTGGAGCAGTAGAAGTTATAACGGATCTGCCTGCAATGCAGGAGACCCGGGTTAAACTCCTGGGTCGGGCAGATCCCCTGGAGAAGGAAATGGCATCCCACTCCAGTATTCTTGCCTGGAGAATCCCATGGACAGAGGAGGAGCCTGGTGTACTACAGTCCATGGGGTCACAAAGAGTCGGACATGACTGGGTGACCATCACTTTAGCAGTTATAATGTTTGCCCAAGAACAGTGTTGGGACTTCCCTGATAGCTCAGTTGGTAAAGAATCTACCTGCAATTCAGGAGACCCCAGTTAGGTTCCTGGGTCAGAAAGATCTGCTGGAGAAGGGATAGGCTACCCACTCCAGTCCATGGGGTCACAAAGAGTCGGACATGACTGAGCAATCTTCACCATTCACCGTTCACCCACTCCAGTATTCTTGAGCTTCCCTGGTGGCTCAGCTGGTAAAGAATCCATTTGCAATGCAGGAGACCTGGGTTCGATCCCTGGGTTGTGAAGATCCCCTGGAGGAGGGAACGGCTACCCACTCCAGTATTCTGGCTTGGAGAATTCCATGGACTGTATAATCCATGGGGTCACAAAGAGTCGGACATGACTGAGTGACTTTCACTTCATTAAGAAGAGTGTTCTGGGGCAAATCATAGTCCCTGAAATGTGGCTTTTGTTAAAAAAATCTGACAGTCCACATGAGTTAGAGGATGAACCCTGTTAGCACTGTCTGAAGCCAAGGAGTAGCCTATGTGTCCACCAGCTGCTCATCATGGCACTGATCAGTGATGGACCCAGCGTCCTGGTGTCCTGGAGGATCTGGGGTACTTGAGTGGCAGCCACTGGACTTGTCTCCTCACTGTGTGTACAGCTTCTTGGCCGTCCTGTGAGGCACGGGGGGAGCTGGGCTTGGTGCTCAGCAATGTGCCCATGGAGGCTGTTTAGACTCTCGCTGGTTAAAACCTAACTCTTTGCTCTTCCCGCTTTCAGAAGTCTTGTTCCCATGTGTAAGGCCATTCCCAGTGGCAAACATCTGGGGGAGAAGGCGTTCCACTGGGAAGTTAAGAAGGGGCGGAGGTCAACTCCGGCATTAGTACCCTTCCTTCTCCGGTATAAGAATGCGAATGCCAGGATGGCCTGGAGCTGGGGTCTTTCTAGAGAGACGGCGACGACCCAGAGGGTAAGGACATCATTAGAAGGAGTCACGTGGTCATGATGCCTCTGGGTCCTAGAGGGCAGGTACTTGAGAGTGGTGTTTGGAGAAGGGCAGGGAGGAAGGAGAAGAGAAGAGGGCCACAGAGGATGAGATGGTTGGATTGCATCACTGACTTGATGGACATGAGTTTGAGCAACTGCTGGTAGATGGTAGAGGACAGGGAAGCCTGGCGTGCCGCAGTCCATGGGGTCGCAGAATCAGACACGACTCAGTGACTGAATGATAACAACAGCAAGGGGTAAAGAAAAGGCAGTGACAAGTTAGACTATCTCTGAAAGTCCTAGGAAGTGCTCAGCCATTTTCCCGCTTGGCTTCTTCAGCTTCCCTGAGAGAAGTGGACTTTGTTCTCTCCCAGGATTAAAACAGCAATATTCTGTGTACCCCCTGGAGAAGGAAATGGCAACCCACTCCAGTACTCTAGCCCGGAAAATCCCATGGATGGAGGAGCCTGGCGGGCTACAGTCCACAGGGTTGCAAATAGTCAGACACGACTGAGCAACTTCACCTCTCTTATTCTGTGTATCACGGAACAGAGTGGTCAGCAGTGTCTCTGCAAAGGTCCAGATAGGAGGTGTTTTGTGGCTTCCCAGGTAGCGCTAGTGGTAAAGAACCCACCTGCCAGTGCAGAAGACATAGGCGACATGGGTTCGATCCCCGGGTCGGGAAGATCCCCTGGAGGAGGGCATGGCAACCCACTCCAGTATTCTTGCCTGGAGAATCCCATGGACAGAGGAGCCTGTCAGGCTACAATCCATGGAGTTGCAAAGAGTTGGACATGACTTAGCGACTACAGAACACCAACAGCAAACTTGATAAAGCAACTGCTGCTGCTGCGTTGCTTCAGTCGTGTCCGACTCTGTGACCCCATAGACGGCAGCCCACCAGGCTCCCCCGTCCCCGGGATTCTCCAGGCAAGAACACTGGAGTGGGTTGCCATTTCCTTCTCCAATGCATGAAAGTGAAAAGGGAAAGTGAAATCGCTCAGTCGTGTCCGACCCTCAGCGACCCCATGGACTGCAACCTTCCAGGCTCCTTTGGCCATGGAATTTTCCAGGCAAGAGTACTGGAGTGGGGTGCCATTGCCTTCCCCGTGATAAAGCAACAACCATGACCAATTTTTAGTGGAAACTGAATGTCACATAATAAGCAAGAGTAAGGAAAAAAAGATAATCAGTAGTCAGGAGAGCTGGGTTCTGCCTGCAGCTCTGCCTTTAACATTGTATAAATCTGGGTAAGTGGGTGGTTTTACTGTGTCTAAATGGGGTCCCAGGCTCTTCTGTTTCTTCCCTCACAAGAGCTGTTGGGAAAGAGTTGGGAAGAGCTTTGGGAAAGGTGCAGGAGTGTGGACATGTGTGCAGTGTCCCCCTTGGAGTTGAATTACTAGTAGAGCGAACCACAGCCATCTCCGAGTTGATGGGCATCATCTAACAACCCACCGTTTTCTCCTCTTCCATGCTGACGCTTCTCTTGTTCCAGTGTGGCCCTTTTGACACAGCCATATGCAAGAGGCTAGTGTCCCCAGAAAAAAAGATGAAATAGCTTTAGGAGAGATGCACACGGTGGCAGGCTTGAAGCAGCTGGCTAGGAAGTGTCCCGCCCCACCAGGTCACAGAGCAGCTCACCTGTAACAGTTGTCGAGTGAAGGACAGAGAGTGAAGGCGGGTTGAGCAAAGGCCTGGTCTGGGCTGACTGATGCTGAAGCTGAAACTCCAATCCTTTGGCCACCTGATGCAAAGAGCTGACTCATTGGGAAAGACCCTGCTGCTGGGAAAGATTGAAGGCGGGAGGAGAAGGACAGAGGATGAGATGGTTGGATGGCATCACTGACTCAATGGACATGAGTTTGAGCAAGCTCCAGGAGTTGGTGATGGACAGGGAGGCTTGGCCTGCTGCAGTCCATGGGGTGGACTGAACTGAACTGAACTGGGCTGCCTGAGGACCGCTGGAGTCTTTCAGCACCACTGTGGGCAGGAGGGAGCGGACAGAGAGCTTCCACCATGGGCAGGGAGCTGTGGCTGGCTTTGCTTGAGTCTACAGCTCTCTCCACCCATCACCCCTCTGCATCGCACCTACTTGCGGGAGCACCAGGGTAGGGAGGTCTAGAGGGTAAGGCTGGGCGTGAGGTCTTCCAACTGTCAGATCGAGACTCGTCCGCCTCTGGGGCATGTGCTGGTGGCATAGGATATTTTCTTTCCTGTTGGAGGCGTGGAAATGCTCCCCTGAGATTGGGGGAGATTTTTTTTTCCCCTTAATTGAGCTCAGGTATGAGACTCATGCTGAGATTTAATTACCCTTTGTCTTTCAAATCCCTTAAAATAGGAATATTTCAAGGTACACCCACATTCTCTTAAACGCACTAATGATTTTCTCCCACAAGCCTGATAACCCAGCACGGTCTCTTTCTAGGTAGCTTTCGCGTGTCCTGCTCCTTTCCACCCTTTGCTGTCTCTGGGACTCCCGCGATGCTCTGGAGCAATCTGGGTCTGGCCCAGTGCCCACCATGTGAAGGGTTTTGGTTTTGCACAGTGTGGACTCGGATCCATGGGTCACACTTAAGCCAATCTCTTCTTCAACTTCAAACTCTTCTCTTTACCAGCCGTAGTGTGCCTGGCACTCTGGTTTATTTCCCTGCTGCTCTTTATGTGTTTCTGGGCTGCCTGACACTACGTACATGGTTTTTATAGGTGAACTTGAAAGAGGTCAGTACTTAGAGGAAAGAAAACATTTAGAGCTGTCAGTACTCAGATAAAGCACATGTGTGTGCCCCTGTGTGTGTGTAGTGTTCTGTTTGTGCCTGCATGTGGTGTGTGTGTCATGTGTGGGGTGTGTGTGTGGTGTGTGTGGGATGTGTGTGGTGTGTGTGGTGTGTGTGTCGTGTGTGTGGGATGTGTGGAGTGTGTGTGTCATGTGTGGGGGGTGTGTGTTATGTATGGGGTGTGTGTGGGATGTGTGGAGTGTGTGTGTCATGTGTGTTGCGTGTGTTCTGTGTGTGTTATGTGTGGGGTGTGTGTCGTGTGTCATGTGTGGGCTGTGTGTGTCATCTGTGGGGGGTGTGTGTCATGTGTGGACTGTGTGTGTTGTGTATGGGCTATGTGTGTCGTGTGTGTCATGTGTGGGCTGTGTGTGACATCTTTGGGGTGTGTGTGTCATGTGTGTGGTGTGTGTGTCATGTGTGGGGTGTGTGTGTGGTGTGTGTGGGATGTGTGTGGTGTGTGTGGTGTGTGTGTCGTGTGTGTGGGATGTGTGGAGTGTGTGTGTCATGTGTGGGGGGTGTGTGTTATGTATGGGGTGTGTGTGGGATGTGTGGAGTGTGTGTGTCATGTGTGTTGCGTGTGTTCTGTGTGTGTTATGTGTGGGGTGTGTGTCGTGTGTCATGTGTGGGCTGTGTGTGTCATCTGTGGGGGGTGTGTGTCATGTGTGGACTGTGTGTGTTGTGTATGGGCTATGTGTGTCGTGTGTGTCATGTGTGGGCTGTGTGTGACATCTTTGGGGTGTGTGTGTCATGTGTGTGGTGTGTGTGTCATATGTGGGTTCTTGTGTCATGTGTGTGTTGTGTGTGTTGTGTGGGGGCTGTGTGTGTCATCTGTGGGGTGTGTGTGTCATGTGTGGAGTGTGTGTGTTGTGTGTGGGGTATGTGTGTTGTGTGTGTCATGTGTGGGCTGTGTGTGACATCTGTGGGGTGTGTGTGTCATGTGTGTGGTGTGTGTGTCATGTGTGGGCTGTGTGTGTGGTGTGTGTGTCATATGTGGGTTCTGTGTGTCGTGTGTTTGGTGTGTGTGTTGTGTGTGGGCTGTGCGTGTCATGTGTGTGGTGTGTGTATCATATGTGGGTTCTGTGTGTTGTGTGTGTGGTGTGTGTGTGGGCTGTGTGTGTCATGTGTGTGTCATCTGGGGGGTGTGTTGTGTGTGTCGTGTGTGTGTCGTGTGTGTCGTGTGTGGGGTGTGTGTGTCATGTGTGGGCTGTGTGCGGTGTGTGTCATGTGTGAGGTGTGTATCATATGTGGGTTCTGTGTGTCATGCGTGTGTTGTGTGTGTCATGTGTGGGCTGTGTGTGTCATATGTACGGTGTGTGTGGGCTATGTGTGTCATGTGTGGGCTGTGTGTGTGGTGTGTGTCATGTGTGTGGTGTGTGTATCATATGTGGGTTCTGTGTGTTGTGTGTGTGTCATGTGTGTGGTGTGTGTGTCATGTGTGTGCTGTGTGTGTCATCTGGGGTGTGTGTCATGTGTGTCGTGTGTGTGTCGTGTGTGGGGTGTGTGTGCATGTATTTTGCAGGAGCAACTGACTAAGAGAACAGGACATGAAGAAAACCGAGTCCTGGGTGACAGGTCCCAACAGCTTGCGTTTGGAGGAGCGGGGTTGGCTGCATCTGTTCTGCAGTCAGGGCTTCCCTGCTGGCTCAGATGGTGAAGAATCTGCCTGCGATGCCGGAGACCCGGGCTCAATCCCCTGCAGAAGGCCCTGGCAGCCCACTCCAGTGTCCTTGCCTGGAGAACCCCGTGGACAGAGGAGCCTGGGGGGCTACAGTCCCTGGGGTCGCCAAGAGTCGGACACGACTGAAGGGACTGGCACACACGCACGTACGCGCTTGGAGCACTTGATACAGTTTGACAGCTGCGTACTGAAGGAGATAACTTTCTCAAAGGATGAGGACCCGTGTGACACACACACGCACTTCAAGTCTAGCGTCAAGTAATTATTTTCCAAATTTTACAAACACAGATGAAAAGGCAAGTTCAAACACATTCAGCAATAATGCTTCCAAGGGTCTCATTTATGTTGAGTTAGAACACATAGAGAAGCATAATTTTCTATTTAAAGATCAACATAGTTGAGGGATTTTTCTGAAGTCACATGTGTATTGCTGGTATAAATGTAGATACAGATGGGAAACGTGTCTAAGGGCCATTTACAGAAGTTAATGAGATCTCATTGACGTTTTTAGGCCATTTGTTCACATTTATATATACTGATAATCATTATGTCTTAAACATGTCTTGTGTGATAAGACATTTAATGACTTTTATTCAAACATGTCTTGATTAATTGCTGCCCAGTGACCCAAAGTCACAGATTTTCATCAGCCAGTTTGTCTTCTTTACAAAAAAAATAAAAAAAGAAAAATCTTCCAAATACTTTGGAAAGCTATTTAAAATTTGATTCAAGTCTAAAAGCCAGCCAAGTAATACATGGAGTTTCTCAAGTGGTTCAAGCAGTACTATTAATTTGCATCTATAGAATTTTCAATTAAATTCTTAACAATTGGGAATTTAAGGCTGACACATTAACAGATTTAATTTTTTGTCAGTAGTTGCATATTTATTACAAACAATAGCAAATTATTACTGAAAATAGTGGTTTACCAAAAGGTTGCACCAATTAATCCTTTGTGCCTGTGCTAAGTTGCTTCAGCTGTGTCTGACTCTTCGAGACCCCATGGACTGCAGCTCCCCAGGCTCCTCTGTCCATGGGAGACTCCAGGCAAGAATACTGCAGTGGATTGCCATGTACTCCTCAAGGGGTCTTCCCAACCCAGGTATTGAACTCATGTCTCTTGTCTCCTGCATTGGCAGGCGGGTTCTTTACCACTGGTGCCACCTGGGAAGCCCTATTAATCTTTTTCCTATTTTATATAGGTTCTCTACAACTTTTTTTGTTCTCATAATCTTGGCTCTTACTATCAAGTACATACTGCTGCTGCTGCTGCTAAGTCACTTCAGTCATGCCCGACTCTGTGCGACCCCATAGACAGCAGCCCACCAGGCTCCGCCATCCTCCCATGGACTGCAGCCTACCAGGCTCCTCCGTCCATGGGATTTTCCAGGCAAGAGTACTGGAGTGGGTTGCCACTGCCTTGTAGTTGATTTTATTGCATTAACGGATTTAATTGTAATCAACACAAGCAACTAACAAATTTTGTCATACTTCTACCCCCCTACTTGCTGAGTTGTCTCAGCCAATTGACATACACTAATCATTTCTGTTTAACTGTTGACATACATTAACTGATTTAGAAATTGCATGGCACAAACTCATTTTTGAGGATTACATGACAAGTGAAGTACAAATAATACATTCATACTTTTGTTTACCCTTGTAATTCTTTCATAAGAATCAAGACTGGCTTTATAATTGTTTGGGAAGTTTTTTATTTTTTGTAATTTAACTTTCATAAGGGAGTTTAGTTGACTTACAGTATTTTGTTAGTTTCAGGTGTACAGGAAGTGATTCAGTTATACATATAGCCACTTGTTTTCAGATTCTTTTCCCATATAGGTCATTACAGAGTGTTGAGTAGAGTACCCTGTGCTATATGGTGGGTCCTTGCTGTTTATCTATTTTATACACATTAGTCACACTAATCGGGCTTCCCAGGTGGAGCCAGGGCTAAAGAACCCGCCTGCCAATGCAGGAGATATGAGAGACACAGGTCTGATCCCTGGGTCAGGCAGATCCCCTGGAGGAGGGCATGGCAACCCACTCCAGTATTCTCGCCTGGAGAATCCCAGGGACAGAGGAGCCCGGGGTGCTACAGTCCACGGGGTCTCACAGAGTCGGACATGACAGAGGCAGGAAGCAGCAGGCAAACAGTCATGGTAATCATTTCGTTGGGTTTTTTTTTTTTTTTTTTTTTTTGGACACGACTGAGCAGCTGAGCACACACCCTTGGGTGAGGGCCTCAGAGCATGCTTTCTCTGGTCAGCTGCTGTGCCTGTCTGCCTGCTGTTGATTTGGTTCCTCTCCAGGGTCTGCGTGAGCAGGCTGTCCTGGAAGAACAGACCGAAGGGGAACGCTGCCTGTCTCAGAGCTCTGGGTGCTTCAAACCTTCCCTGGGATGAATCTGTGGTGAGCCTCCTGTTCGGTGTCTCTGATGGTGGGGAAGTATAGCAGACAGAACGTGAGTTCTGCTGCTGGTCTGAATCTGGCTCAGCAACTCCGGAGTGGACCCGACCCTGGGCCAGTTACCAAAATTCTGAGCCCCAGTGCTCTGAAGACTGAGGCACGCCACGGGAACTGCTCTTGTTGCAGGGAGGAAGCCAATTCTGACTCCATGTTGGAAATGTTCCTTTGAATATTTGCTTTAATATTATCATCATACTCAATGGCTTGCCTGGAAGACCCTGCCATGGTTTTTCCAGTAGTCATGTATGCGTGTGAGAGTTGGACTATAAAGAAAGCTGAGCGCCAAAGAATGGATGCTTTTGAACTGTGGTGTTGGAGAAGACTCTTGAGAGTCCCTTGGACTGCAAGGAGATCCAACCAGTCCATCCTAAAGGAGATCAATCCTGAGTATTCATTGGAAGGACTTATGCTGAAGCTGAAACTCCAATCCTTTGACTCTCATGCTGGGAAAGACTGAAGGCGGGAGGAGAAGGGGATGACAGAGGGTGAGATAGTTGGATGGCATCACCGACTCAATGGACATGAGTTTGAGTGAAGTCCAGGAGTTGGGGATGGACAGGGAGGCCTGGCGTGCTGCAGTCCATGGGTCGCAGAGTCAGACACGACTGAGCAACTGAACTGAACTGAACTGGAAAACCCTGTCAATCTGCTTGACTGTAAACTAAAGTGCCTTTGTTTAGCTGAAGGAGAGATAAGTCTGTCCCTGTCCACCTGTGAATAGGAGAGATGAACACAGCCCTTACGAAGGCAGGGCATGCCCTTGGAGATGTTTTGCAAGACTGAAGACCCTTTCACTTTACTTCCCCACTGCCTCTCCTTCTCTATTCTACCTTTTAATTTTAGTTCCTCGTTGCTTCTTTCTCTCTGACCTATAAATGAACTTGGCATCCAGACCCCAATAAGATGGTTATTCCAAGGTGCTAGCCTGCCATCTTCTTAGTCTGCTGGCTCCCCGATTTAAAGTCTCTTCCTTGCCTCAACACCTCATCTCTCGGATTCATTGGCCTGTCGTGTGGTGAGCAGAGCAAGCTTGGACTTGGCAATGCTGTGACCAGCTCGGAAGAGCAAGAGGGTGATGGAATCAAGGCAGAAAACCGGCAGTGGTTCCAGGCAATTAGGAGGCTCTTCAGAGCTGCCTAATACGACCCCTAAAGTCCCATGAGCACTGCCAGGAGCGACAGTGATTGGATCAGGTGTTCAGTTCAGTTCAGTTCAGTCACACAGTCCTGTCTGACTCTTCGCAATCCCGTGGATTGCAGCACCTCAGGCTTCCCTGTCCATCACCAGCTCCCGGAGTTTACCCAAACTCACGACCATTGAGTTGGTGATACCATCCAACCATCTCATCCTCTGTCATCCGCTTCTCCTCCTGCCTTCAGTCTTTCCCAGCATCAGGGTCTTTTCCAATGAGTCAGTTCTTTGCATCAGGTAGTCAAAGTATTGGAGTTTCAGCCTCAGCATCAGTCCTTCCAGTGAACACCCAGGACTGGTCTCCTTTAGGATGGACTGGTTGGATCTCCTTGCAGTCCAAGGGACTCTCAAGAGTCTTCTCCAGCACCACAGTTCAGAAGCCTCAATTCTTTGGCACTTAGCTTTCTTTACATTCCAACTCTCACATCCATACATGACTACTGGAAAAACCATAGCTTTGACTGGACGGACCTTTGTTGGCAAAGTAATGTCTCTGGTTTTTAATATACTGTCTAGGTTGGTCATAGCTTTTCTTCCAAGGAGTAAGCGTCTTTTAATTTCATGGCTGCAATCACCATCTGTGGTGATTTTGGAGCCCAAAAGAATAAAGTCTGACACTGTTTCACTGTTTCAGATCAGGTGTACTCTCCGCATTTAAAGCTCTAGCAATCATGGTGGCTAAGAAAGAAAAAGAGATAAAGCTTACCTATGTGTTTATGCACGTGAATAAGTGTGTAAGTGTGTGTGTACGCCATGTAAGGCAGTTTCAATTTTGTTCCCATTTTACAGATGGGAATACTAAGTCTGAGATCAAAAACTTACATCTGAAGTTACAGTGTGTAGTCCAAGCACGTTTTCTCCGTAGCAGAGACAGCGTTCGATGCAGCCTCGATTCTCAGTACTGAAGTCTGGGTCACAGGATGCATAGAAGCTGTGGACTTCAGCTCTGCTCATCTGACCGAGAGTATTGTCAAGCTTGATCAGAGGACACTTTACACAAATAACCCGTTCAGTGGAGTCCTCAGAGATTACAGAGGTTGAATCGTGATCTGGAGAAAGAACTCCTGCGTATTCTCTCTCTGTGTCTTTCTCTCTCTCTAACGTTTTCATTTCATTGCCTCATCAGGCCGAAAGAATCAAATCACCTTCCAGAAATTAGCTGACTAAATTGCTTGGAAAATAGCTTTAACGACAGCTGCTGGTTAGGAAGTAGGTGATTCTCCTTCTTTGCAGACTAACCCTCTCCCTCCTACCTCTGGTCCGTGGTGGAGGGAGGAGCATTCAAGGCTGTGGGTTCCTTGCACGTTCCCAGGACGCCTGTCTCCTCCGGCGGTCCCCTCCCTGAAGAGCGGTGGGAGGTTGGTAAATGGATGGACGGGAGAGGGTTGCAGTCTTCTTCAGACAGATGGGAAACATAACGTTTTACACCCGGTAGATAAAAATGGTAAAAGCTGGCCTGGAAAGAGGCACGTGGCCTATTCAGGGGAAGTCATTTTTAAAAATCTTGCAATAATATAAATAAATGCCTTTCTATGTTTCCCCTAGCATTATTATTATTTTTTTTAGTATCTCTGCAATAAAAATGTTTGGCTTATTGCTGGGGACATGGTGTAATGGAGTGGAAATGATACCTTCCATTTGTACAGTGGGCTGAAGTTTCCAGGGCACACTGAGTGATGGAGAGATTTCTGACAGGCAGGGGAACCAGGGTTGGCTCTGGGTGCTTCCACCACCTTCCCCGCCATGCACCCTGCTGGCCTCAGGGAAACTTGCCCTCATCAGTTGTACAATCAGCTCTGTAGTCTTTGCT
Organism: Bubalus bubalis; assembly: GCF_019923935.1. Classification (NCBI taxonomy): domain Eukaryota; kingdom Metazoa; phylum Chordata; class Mammalia; order Artiodactyla; family Bovidae; genus Bubalus; species Bubalus bubalis. The sequence goes on along the minus strand of NC_059181.1, from coordinate 6,095,887 downwards.
CTGCCTCCTGTTTGCTGAGAGGATTATCAAGACCTTCCCTGGCCTCCTCCTAGCTCATATCCTTGGAGGCTTTCCAGGGTCCAGGCGCAGTGGAATCCTGGAGGCAGTGCTGACTTGCGCTTGACGGATGAGCAGACCAAGGCAGAGCGGGGATAAATGGGTCTACGCTGTGTAAGGCAGTTTCAATTTTTTCCCCCCATTTTACAGATGAGGAGACTGAGTCTGAGGTCATAAACTTGCGTCTCAAGTCACAGTGTATAGTCCAAGCACGTTTGCAAGGAGCAAGCATCAGGATCTGAACCCGGGGCTCCTCTCGGGAGCCTGTCGTCTTCACACCTGGAACCCTGGAGCCCCGGCACCCCCAGGACTTGGAGACTGTGGACTCTGTGCTTGTAACTGGACTTGTGGCTGTGGGGTTTATTTATGGACTTCATTTATTTATTAATCGTCTTGGCTGGGCTGGGTCTTTGTTGCAGCATGCAGTCTTCAATAGTTGTGGCTAAGGGTTTTACTTGTCCTTCCACATGCTGGGAAAGATTGAGGGCGGGAGGAGAAAGGGGCGACAGAGGATGAGATGGTTGGGTGGCATCACTGACTCGACGGACATGAGTTTGAGCAAACTCTGGGAGATGGTGATGGACAGGGAAAACAGGCATGCTGTAGTCCATGGGGTCACAAAGAGGTGGACACAACTGAGCAACTGAATAATAAGAACTGCATACGCGATCTTAGTTCCCTGACCAGGGATTGAACCCACATTCCTCACATTGGAAGGCAGATTCTCAACCACTGGACCCCCAGAGGAGTCTCTGCACATGATTTTTTTGTTTTTAATCCTCATAAATACGCTCATAGCTTATATCAGATTGTCAATGGGATACATAACCCTTAAAGGGTAACAAACCCAAAGTAAGGTGTATTTTCCCTTAAGTTTATGGAGCCAAAGAAACCAAAATTAAACAAGAAGTGGTTTGAAGGATGGTGTCCCTCTGGACAGTCCAAATGACTTAAAAGCACGCTTTGAGGGAAACAGAATACTTAGGGGAAGATCCACACTTTATGCAACCAATGATCCCACCTTTAAATAAAAAGGAATTGGAAAGCATGATGTGTGTGTGTGTGTGTGTGTGTGTGTGTGTTAGTCACTCAGTCGTGTCTGACTCTGACTTCATGGACTGTAGCCCACCACGATCCTCTGTCCATGGGATTCTCCAGGCAAGAATACTGGAGTGGGTCGCCATGCCCTCCTCCAGGGGAATCTTCCTGACTCAGGGATTGAACTCAAGTCTCCTGTATTGCAGGTGGATTCGTTACCATCTGAACCACCAGGGAAGCCCTTAAAAACATGATAGCCAACTTAAAACAGTGGAATCTGAGACTGGCTCCATCTTGCTGTTTGTTAAGCACTTCCAACTGAGATGAAATTCTGATCCGCTATTTTCACACCCTTTTCTGGGCCTCCCATTTCTCCATATTGTCATTTCGTTGTGAATTTCATAGTTCTTCAGGCCTTTTCTTCTCAAAAGAAAACAAGAAAAGCCTTTTGGCCAGTTGTCCCCAGATGATGTTCCAGCGCTTCCTGGAGCTTGGCAGGGTGGCCTGTGTCTCGTTTGGGCCTCTTGCTGGGAAGCTGGTCACGATTATAGATGGCATTGATCAGAACAGGGCTTTGGTGGATGAATCTTGCACTCAAGTGAGGAGACAGGCTACGCCTTCCTAATGCATGTTGCTGCCTGACTTCAACCTCAAGTTCCCACATGGCGCCTGCCAGAAGTACGTCTGAAAAGCCTGAGACAAGGCAGTGTGAAAGTGTTGGCCATTCAGTCGTGTCCGACTCTTGGCGACCTCATGGATTGCAGCCTGCCAGGTTCCTCTGTCCTCCTGCATTGGCAGACGGGTTCTTTACCACTAACGCCACCTGGGAAGCCCCGCAAAGCTTAGCAGGGTCGGAAAGCTCCAACCCAGAAAACACCTGCTCCACAGGCATCTGGCAAGAAAGCATGAGGGCATCAGGGCTAGTATAAACAGAATAAAGTTTATTTCAGACATGCTGAGCAAAAAAGATGAAAAAATTTCCCACATGTAATGCAAATCCCCGTTAGTCTGCTGCAGTGAAATTGTCAGTCTTTTAAAAAGTGAGAAAGCTTTATCGAGATGGAAAGCATCGCAGGCATCATTTGATTCCAGATTCCATTTAAGAAATCATTTTTTCAATTCACACACAGTTGACAAAGCTACTCTTTGTGAGTCACAGTTCTATGGGTTTTGACAAACACACAGAGCTGTGCCTCCTGGACCACAATCATGAGATAGAGCCATCCTCTCGTGTCCCCCGCATTTCTTCACGCCTCCCCTTTTGGTCAGTCTATTTCGCTATATGCTGCTGCTGTTAAGTTGCTTCAGTCGTATCCGACTCTGTGTGACCCCACAGACGGCAGCCCACTAGGCTCTCCCGTCCCTGGGATTCTCCAAGCAAGAATACTGGAGTGGGTTGACATTTCCTTCTCCAGTGCATGAAAGTGAAAAGTCAAAGTGAAGTCGCTCAGTCATGTCCAACTCAGCGACCTCATGGACTGCAGCCCACCAGGTTCCTCCGTCCATGGGATTTTCTAGGCAAGAGTACTGGAGTGGGGTGCCATTGCCTTCTCCATTCGCTATATGAGCTCCTGGCAATTCTGATCTATGCTACCATGCCCCCAGGTTTTCTGTTGCCAGGGATCATATAAATGGGATTGTTGACTTAAAAAAATCCACAATGTGAGAGTTGCAAATTAAGTTTCACATGAGACAGAATGAGAACTATAGCCCAGGAGACAGCACCTCAGATAGCTCTGAGAAAATGCTCCAAAGAGATGTGGAGTGGGTTGGGGAGGGGAGGTCATTATATAAGTGATTTTGGTGAAGGGGGACTGCTTGTCATCAAACACATATCTTTGCAGAAGCTTTCACTAGTCTCGAGGAACAGTCATCATCATGAAGGAAGTTAGTGCTTTTCTAGACATGAAGAGGTGCCAAGAATTGAGCTCATAAAATCAGCGCCTGAGAATATCTTACTGTCTGAAGACCTGTGCTGCCAGTTTTCCCCAGGGCATAGATGCCTCATTCTGCTCTCTACCTTGAACTCCTTTCAGGGTGGATTGAAGGTCAGCAGCTGCAGCAACAGGATGGAATCCTTGTAGAGGTAGATGACCCCTAGAGATGGAAATGGCAACCCACTCCAGGACTCTTGCCCAGAGAATCCCATGGACAGAGGAGCCTGGCGGGCTACCGTTGATGGGGTCACAAAGAGTTGGAAACGACTGAGCGACTTACACACACAGAGGTAGATGATGAGAGCCCGTGGCAAGTGGCAAGGTGTAGTTGAAAGAATCATGAAGTCTGTAGTCTTTTGAGACTGGCTGATTTCAACCAACATTATGCCTTTGCGATCCATCCAGGTTGCTGCATGCATCAATACTTTGTTGCTTTTTGTTGTTGTGTAGTCCTGGCATACTACAGACCATGGGGTTGCAGAGTCAGACACGACTTTGGAGAAGGCAATGGCACCCCACTCCAGTACTCTTGCCTGGAAAATCCCACGGACCGAGGAGCCTGGTGGGCTGCAGTCCATGGAGTCGCAAAGAGTCGGACACGACTGAGTGACTTCACTTTCACTTTTCACTTTCCTGCATTGGAGAAGGAAATGGCAACCCACTCCAGTGTTCTTGCCTGGAGAATCCCAGGGGCAGGGGAGCCTGGTGGGCTGCCGTCTATGGGGTCGCACAGAGTCGGACACGACTGAAGTGACTTAGCAGCAGCAGCAGCATTTTGTATACAAGCAGTGTGTGAGAATTCTAGTTGCTTCATGGTCTTCCCACCATTTGGTAGTGTCGCTTACAAGTTTTAACCATTCTAAGACGGCTATTGGTATCTTAGATGCCTATTGGTATCTTACCGTGGTTTTAATTTGCCTTTCCCTGACAGCTAAGGATGGTGGGCATCTTTTCAGGTGTTAATTGGTTTTCTTTCTTCCTCTTGAGTTGTGAGAGTTCTTTCTACATTCTGGATCTGAGTTCTCTGGGATTTCTGTGGTTGACAAATATTTTTCTCCTGGTCTCTGTGGCTTGTCTTTTCATCTCTTAATGACACTGCTGTTGCTGCTGCCGCTAAGTCGCTTCAGTCGTGTCCGACTCTGTGCGACCCCATGGACGGCAGCCCACCAGGCTCCCCCGTCCCTGGGATTCTCCAGGCAGGAACACTGGAGTGGGTTGCCATTTCCTTCTCCAATGCAGGAAAGTGAAAAGTGAAAGTGAAGTCACTCAGTCGTGTCCGATTCTGTGCGACCCCATGGACTGCAGCCCACCAGGCTCCTCCGTCCGTGGGATTGTCCAGGCAAGAACACTGGAGTGGGTAGCCATTTCCATCTCCAGGGGATCTTCCCGACCCAGGGACTGAACCTGGGTCTCCTACATTGCAGGCAGATTCTTTTCTGCTGATCCACAAGGAAAGACCAATTTTTAATTAGCTGCTATATTTATAGGATTAAAAACTCAAGAAGTATAGAAGATTATACTGTGAAAGAAATCTCTGTCACTGAACAAACAACGTGTGTTATTTTTTCTTGTGTTCCTCTCTGGTGCTTTAAAAAATATGCACAAACACATTTTTATGTGTGTTATGTATATGTGTGTTTTCTTTCTCTCCTTTTTAAAGTGAATTATTGGCACTCTAGCTTTCTTTTTTTCATGTCTGCTGCTGCTGTGGCTAAGTCGTTTCAGTCGTGTCTGACTCTGTGCGACCCCATAGACGGCAGCCCACCAGGCTCCCCCATCCCAATGCAAATTAAAACCTCACAGGTATGTGTATTTTTTTCAATTACATGTTTGAGGCTGAGAATATTTTCAAAGGACTTAAAACCATTTGTCTTTTCTGTGAATTCTCTGTTGATGTAGTTCCCCCTTTTTTCCTACTGAGTTGCTGATGTTATATCTATGAGTTACTTATGTTTTAGAGAAACTAGCTTTATGATCTATTACAATTTTGCCGCTGTTTGTCATCTGTCTTTGAGTTTGCTTATTGCAGTTTTGCCCTGAGGAGCTCTGACTTTTAGGTGGCTGAATTCATCAGTATTTTTGTTACTTGTGGTGTTTGGTTATAGTGTGAAAAGACTTCTCCCCTCTAGTGTTGAAAGAAGATTTATCCTGTGGTTTCTTTGGTTTATTAGTTCATTCTACACTTTATGTGATGTTTAAATATTTGATCTCTCTGGGAGTTATCCTGGCATAAAGTGTGAGGCATAGATCCAATTACATGACTCCAGAAGGCTGCCCATTTGTCTCAACACTATTCATTAAGTGATCCATCTTTTCCCTTCTGATTGTAGTTTCAACTTGTAACATACACTCACTTCAGTTCAGTCGCTCAGTCATGTCCAACTCTTTGTGACCCTATGGACTGCAGCATGCCAGGATTCCCAGTCCATCACCAACTCCAGGAGCTTGCTCAAACACATATCCATAGAGTTGGTGATGCCATCCAACCATCTCATCCTCCGTCATCTCCTTCTCCTCCTGCCTTCAATCTTTCCCAGCATCAGTGCCTTTTGCAATGAGTCAGTTCTTTGCATCAGGTGGCCAAAGAATTGGAGTTTCAGCTTCAGCATCAGTCCTTCCAATGAATATTCAGGGCTGATTTCCTTCAGAATAGACTGGTTGGATCGCCTTGCAGTCCAAGGGACTCTCAAGAGTCTTCTCCAACACCACAGTTCCAAAGCATCAATTCTTCGGCGCTCAGCTTTCTTCACAGTCCAACTCTCACATCCACACATGACCACTGGAAATACCATAGCCTTGACTAGACAGACCTTTGTTGGCAAAGTAATGTCTCTGCTTTTGAATATGCTATCTAGGTTGGTCATAACTTTCCTTCCAAGGAGTAAGCATCTTTTAATTTCATGGCTGTAGTCACCATCTGCAGTGATTTTGGAGCTCAAAAAAGTAAAGTCTGACACTGTTTCCATTGTTTCCCCATCTATTTGCCATGAAGTGATGGGACCGCATGCCATGATCTTTGTTTTCTGAATGTTGAGCTTTAAGCCAACTTTTTCACTCTCCACTTTCACTTTCATCAAGAGGCTTTTTAGTTCCTCTTCACTCTCTGCCATAAGGGTGGTGTCATCTGCATATCTGAGGTTATTGATATTTCTCCCGGCAATCTTGATTCCACTGGGTGGGTATATGGTGGTTTCCCATCATGGTTTTCTTTTGCATTTGGCTGATGACTAAGTGATGAGGTTGAACATTTTTACCATGCTTATGTCTTTTTGAATATCTTGCCTTTATGAATTGTCTGTTAAAATCTTTACCTGTTTTTAACTGAGTGGTTTTCATTTCATGATTGAGCTCCTTTAGATTTCTGTTGGCTACTCTTACTTAGGGCTTCTCAGGTGGTGCTAATGGTAAAGAAACTGGCAGCCCAATGCAGGAGATCTAAGAGATATGGGTTCGATCCTTGTGTTGGGAAGATCCCCTGGAGGAGGGCATGGCAACCCACTCCAGTATTCTTGCCTGGAGAATCCCTGTGGACAGAGGATCCTGGTGGGCTATAGTCTATGGGGTCGCAAAAAGTGGGACATGACTGAAGTGGCTTAGCACACATGCATTCTTTTGTATCTATGGTTTCCTATGAAATTTAAGACCAGCATAAATAATCCTAAAACAAATCCTTTGGGTTCTATTTTAAATAGGTTTAGGGAGAGTCATGTTGATTCTTCATACTTTTTAATTTGAAATGCCTTTCATGTATTAAAATTTTCTGCTCCCCCACATCGGAAGAACTTAAAAATTATCTTCCTGAAGTCTTACATGCTTCTTAAGTTTATTTCTAAGCATTTTATCTTTATTATTGTTATTTTGAATGGTACCTTGTCTTCAAATTTATCTTCTAATATGTGTAGCTCAGGGGGTAAAGAATTTCCCTGCAATGCAGGAGACCTGGGTTCGATCCCTGGGTCAGGAAGATCCCCTGGAGAAGGGAAAGGCGGCCCACTCCATTATTCTTGCCTGGGAAATCCCATGGACACAGGAGCCTGGCAGGCTACAGTCCATGGGGTCTCAAAGAGTCAGACACGACGGAGCAACTTTCACTTTTCCCCTTAAAGAAAACTATTGAATTTGAGACATACTAAAAAATTATTTGATGTTGATCCGAAGTTCAAAAAAGGAAAGCTGTTGATTTCTGCACATAGAAATGTTTTATTTCTGGATGTTTTTTGTGGAAAAGAAGGAGTACCATGTACCAGGAGAGCTGGCCTTTCCTCTTGACCAAGGGTTTCACATGAATTTATTTATCCTTTGTTAGAAAATGAGGCTTTCCAGGTGGCTCAATGGTAAAGAATCCACCTGGCAAGGCAGGAGATGTGAGTTCGATCTCTGTGTCAGGAAGATCCCTTGCAGGAGGGCATGGCAACCCACTCCAGTATTCTTGCCTGGAGAATCCCATGGACAGAGGAGCCTGGTGGGCGATAGTCCCTGGAGTCGCAGAATCAGACATGACTGAGCGATTAACACTCAGTTCAGTTCAGTTCAGTTGCTCAGTCGTGTCCAACTCTTTGCAACCCCATGAACCACAGTACGCTCTCTCCTAGTTAAATGGGCTTCATTGTTGGCTTCAGTGTCTTTGAAGATTAGATGATAGGATGTTTTAAAACATAATATTTAAAAGCCATACTCAGTTACCATCTTGGTGCTTAATAATTGTCAGGCATCATGGTGTTCTCACAGAAGGCAATGGCACCCCACTCCAGTACTCTTGCCTGGAAAATCCCACGGATGGAGGAGCCTGGTAGGCTGTGGTCCGTGGGGTCACTAAGAGTCGGACACGACTGAGCGACTTCACTTTCACTTTTCACTTTCATGCATTGGAGAAGGAAATGGCAACCCACTCCAATGTTCTTGCCTGGAGAATCCCAGGGATGGGGGAGCCTGGTGGGCTGCCTTCTATGGGGTCGCACAGAGTTGGACACGACTGAAGTGACTTAGCATAGCATGGTGTTCTCACGGCCAACACAGTTAACTTTAAAATGCCGAGTTTAGCTTTGCTTGGCATTTTGTTGACCATAAATACCGGACGATTAATGCCTCCCTTTACATTCCTCATTATGTCCATGCAGGTTCCCTCTCCCAGATGCTCAGGCTGAAAATTAGAGTCATCTTTCTTCTCCATTCCTGACGCCTTCTCCCCCAGACTGTCTGCCTTCACTCTGGCTTCCTCACTGCACGTCCTGGCTGATGACTCGTCTCCTGTCATTTCTTCCCTCTCTCTTTCATCTCACGTGCGTGTCGACAAGCCTCTCCTCCTGACACCCCCCTCTCTATTTCTGTAGCTTTCTCTGGCTCCCCACTGCCCATAGAATAAAGTTCCAGATTCTCAGCCTGGTCGTTCAGATGAAGAACTCTGTTCTATCGCTCAGCTTTTCCTGGAATGAATGCAGTGCCTCGTTCAGTTGACTGAATGTCTCCGTTGCGAACCTCAGATCGATGTCATCTCTGAGCATCGGCTCACTCACTAGGCTTCCTCTTTCTAGACTTCTGTCCTCAGTACATCTCTTCGTTGGTCTAAATTCTATTTTTATCTCCAGGCCTGAATCCCATGCCTTGGCGATTGAGATTTTAAAGCTGAACTCTCATTTGGAACATCACCAGTCATTGTCATCACTCCTTGAAAAAGGAGCTATGGCCTTTACACTCCATCACTGGCTCCATGGTAGTATGAACAGTGGGGGTTTTGAGTCATGAATGACCACTTCGTTGTTTTTGTTCAGTTTTGCTCAGTCATGTATGTACAACCTTTTGCGATCCCCATGGACTGCAACACACCAGGCTTCCTTGTCCTTCACCATGGTCTGGAGTTTGCGCAAACTCAAGTCCATTGGCTCGGTGATGCCATCCAACCATCTCATCCTCTGTCATCCCCTTCTCCTCCTGCCTTCAATCTTTCCCAGCATCAGGGTCTTTTCAAGTGGGTCAGCTCTTTGCGTCAGGTGGCCAAAGGATCGGAGCTTCAGCTTCAGCATCAGTCCTTCCAATGAATATTCACAGTTAATTTCCTTGAAGATGGACTGATTTATCTCCTTACTGTCTCAAGAGTCTTTCCCAGCACAATTAGAGAGCATCAGTTCTTTGGTGCTCCTCCTTCTCTATGGTCCAATTCTCACATGTGTACATGACTACTGGAAAAATCATAGCTTTAACTATACAGACCTTTGCTGGCAAAGTGATGTCTCTGCTTTTTAATATGTTAGGTTTGTCATGGCTTTCCTTCCAAGGAGTAAGCGTCTTTTAATTTCATGGCTGCAGTCACCGTCTGCAGTGATTTTGGAGCCCAAGAAAATAAAGCCTGTCACTGCTTCCACTGTTTCCCCATCTATCTGCCATGACGTGATGGGACCGGATGCAATGATCTTCGTTTTTAGAATGTGGAGTTTTAAGCCAGCTTTTTCACTCTCCTCTTTCACTTTCATCAGCAGGCTCTTTCACAGATTTGTCTAATTTCTCTCCTGTTCTCAGGGTCATTCTTCCTAATGAGCTAGATTCTGTGCTTGCCTCTTGGAAATATTTGCCTGGTGTTGAAACCACCCATTTCTTTGTCTTCTAGCTTTTTAATCTGTTTACCTGTGGGGCCTTTTGCTAATGAATTAATTCCTAACCATTTGAGCATAAAGAAAAACACAATTCCATGCCTCTGCTTTCTTAACCTCAGCCCAGTTTTGTAAATGACTATAAATCGGGAAGCGTCATCTTGCAGCTCAAGTATCTTTCATCTGATTAAATAGCTTGGCACTTATATTCACCTTATATGGACACAGACTGGGGCTTTATAAACTTAAATTTACTTTGAGAGAATCTCTTATTGAAATACAGGTTTCATGGGTAGAGACAGGTTGTCATCAAAGGAACATTAGCTGAGTGCTGTCCATAAAGATGTACAATCTGAAACATACCATTTTATACTCTCTAGTAGATATATTTTTTAAAAGTATAAAGAGGTGAAATTAATTTAAATAATGTTTTCCTTAGTGCAATATCCAAAACATGATCATTTCTATATCTAATCATAAAAGCACTAAGATATTTTACATTCTTCTTTCATGCTAAGTCTTTGAAATCTAGAGTGTATTGTTCACTAACAGGGCCTCTCAATTTGGACTTGCCACATTTGAGAAGCTCATTAGCTCCATGTGCTTACCAGTGACCAGTGAAGTCTCTCAGTCATGTCCGACTCTTTGTGATCCCATGGACTGTAGCCTACCAGGCTCTTCCATCCATGGGATTTTCCAGGCAAGAGTACTGGAGTGGGGTGCCACTGCCTTCTCCAGGGGATCTTCCTGCTTCAGTTCAGTTCAGTTCAGTCGCTCAGTCGTGTCTGACTCTTTGCGACCCCATGAATCGCAGCACGCCAGGCCTCCGTGTCCATCACCAACACCCAGAGTTCACCCAGACTCACGTTCATCGAGTCAGTGATGCCATCCAGCCATCTCATCCTCTGCTGTCCCCTTCTCCTCCTGCCCCCAATCCCTCCCAGCATCAGAGTCTTTTCCAATGAGTCAACTCTTCGCATGAGGTGGCCAAAGTACTGGAGTTTCAGCTTCAGCATCATTCCTTCCAAAGAAATCCCAGGGCTGATCTCCTTCAGAATGGACTGGTTGGATCTTCTGGCAGTCCAAGGCTGCCATATTGGGCAGTTGTAGGAATTACATCTGTGAACTTTCTCGAGGGCAGGGTTTCTCATTCTTGGCACTGTTGACATTGTGAGCTGGACAATCCTGTTATTGTGTGGCGGGAGGGAGGGCTATCTCCTGTAACATAGGATATTTATGGCAAACCCACTGCAGTATTCTTGCCTGGAAAATCCCATGGACAGTGATTCACGGGGGTCTCAGAGACTCAGACAAGACTGAGCGACTAAGCACTCACGCACTGGCCTTTGCCTACTCGACGCCAGTGTCCCTGCCCTTCTGGGATGCCACCGCCGAAAACATCTCCCAGACACCATCCAGTGATACCAGGACTGTAAGAAATAGTCACAGACACCCCAACGTGTTATTTTTAGTTGCGCTTATTAAAAGTCGTTGACGACTTCTGCCAGCCTCTTGCAGTTTCCTAAAGACAGTGTGTGGAGATGCTGTGATGGACTTTCCATTTCGTGGATTCTCTCACGTGTCTGCGCCCTGAAGAAGCCATTTAGTAGCGGTGAATTAGTTATTGATTAGAGAGCACAGTGGCTTGTTGAAATCCTCTTACCAGCTGCTTTCAATGCCTTCTGGATCATCATGTTGTAAGCCTAAGGAAATGCTTTAGAGAACATGCTGCTGAATGCTCTTTCTGAGAATGTCTGTCACCGTGAATTCGGCGTTTGTGGAGCTCATCGCCGTGCATTGGGAAAAGAGAATCAGTCTGTTGGAGAGGAGCGGGTTCAGTGGTCTACTTCTGACGAATGGATGTATGATGAAGTGCTTATGTGATGATGTTTTCGGTGATGATGCTAATAGACGAGTCCTTCAGATGTCATCGAGAGGCCACTAAATCCTCCTGAGAAGCCCGTATTTTTTAAAGGACCCATGAAAGACAAATGTCAACTGCATTTAGATGAGCAGGCAGCCATGGATCCTTCTTCAAGCAATTATTTTCTAGGAATGAGCATTCAGTCTTCAGGGGCCTTTTGTCCTATAGGTTTTGTTAGGGATCAGCTGGAGAAACGGACGTCAGTAGCTTCAATAAACCGGCAGTTCCCATTTGCAGTAGTCAGTGTCTGCTTGCCATGAAAATACGTTTTAAATGTCAGAAATATACCCTGACTGGCAAAGAGTTCACACTACAACTTCTGGTTTATTTTTGATCCAAATAATTCATTTTGTGTGTGTGTGTGCTTTGAAAATTCTAGTGAACATCAGATTATCTCCTGAGGAATGGGGTGGATTGCTTAGTTTGAGTCTGAGCTCATGTGTTTGATTTGAGTTTACAGCTCTGCATAGGCAGAGTTTTAAATTACTTGTATTCTTAACAATAATAAGAAAAAAAATTGGGGAAAGAAAATGTCAGTAGGTAGGCTATTTATGGCCAGATCAGTGTGCGTGGCTGACAGAGGATGAATATTTATATCCGACTTAATCATCCAACAAACATTTTTTGAATATTTGCTGTAATCCCAGGGACGGGGGAGCCTGGTGGGCTGCCGTCTATGGGGTTGCACAGAGTCGGACATGACTGAAGTGACTTAGCAGTAGCAGCAGTAGATACCAATCTAGGTACTGGGGGCCCAAAGGTTAGTAAGAAGGATGCAGTCTGTACTCACAGAGATTATCCTGTGAGAAGAGAGAGAAATGGGCAATTTTCAAGCATAGGGCACAGTGGGAGAACCTGGGGTTGGCAAGAATATTGGATTCTGGGTTTTAAAGAAGCTGCTTCTGTGATGTAATACTCTGAAAGAATGGGCAAGAGTTAGCCTGGCAAGTAATAGAGATGGATGTGGAAGGAAGGTGTGGGAGATTACTCTAGGCAGAGGAACAGCATGTGTAAAGGCCCAGAGGCTAGAAACAGTCAGATATTTTGTGAAAAATCCATGTTTATTTTTATAGTTCTCAAGTGAGAGCTGGGAGCTACTTTGTGTGCTGTGAGGGTGTTTTAGTTTAGGTTGCTTTGATATATTCACTCTTTGCTTTCATTGGGGGAACATTCTTGTCCATGCTCCGGGTGCCATGTGACTTGCTTTAGCCAGTGGGATATAAGCGGACATGACGTAGTGAGGCTTGAAAGAACCAGCTTGAGCCAGCTGACTCCCAGAACTGGTGAACAAGTCCAGCCAAAATCAGCAGAGCCACCTATCTGAATGCAACCTAAGTCAACCAACCCTAAGCCAACCTAGAACCCTGTGAGTGAGTTAATGTTTTTTATTTTATTTTTTTTGTTTACTGCTAAAATTGTGGGGATGCTCGTTATACAGCAGGAGTGAACTGATACACTAGAATACCAGAATGCCGATGTCTAATTCAGCCAGTCACCCTTGCAGATAGCATGTTTAATATCATCTATGTATTGCCCAAATTTAATTGTAGAATGAATCATAGTATTGACAAAAGGGAAAAATGAGTATTTAATGCACTATGATAGCAAAGCTACAATTTGAGTGACCGCAAATTCAAAAGAAGACAAAAGAAGACGTTTATTCATTTGTGCATTCATTGAACAATGTTTATTGATAAATCACGATGTATCCAAGACTGTTAGCAAGTCAGAAGACAGTCATCATTAAGATTATGGGAGGATCTAGAGGTTTGTAATGAGAGTTTTTTAAGACTAAAGAAGAATTCTCAATGTAAAAACTCAGTGAATTAGAATCCCCCCTCCAGTCTCCCCCCTCTTGCTCACTCCCTTTCTGTGTGCTCCCACATACAATTGATTCTTCAATCAGTCAGTTCAGTTCAGTCAATCAGTCGTGTCCAATTTTTTGTGACCCCCATGGACTGCGGCATGCCAAGCTTCCCTGTCCATCACCAACTCCCTGAGCTTGCTCAAACTCATGTCCATGGAGTCAGTGATGCCATCCAACCATACCCTCTGTTCTCCCCTTCTCCTCCTGCCTTCAGTCTTTCCCAGCATCAGGGTCTTTTCCAATGAGTCAGTTATTTGCATTAGGTGGCCAAAGTATTAGAGCTTCAGCTTCAGCATCAGTCCTTCAAATGAATATTCAGAACTGATTTCCATTAGGATTGACTGGTTTGATCTCTTTGCAGTCCAAGGAACTCTCCAACGTCACAGTTCAAAAGCATCAATTTTTTGGCACTCAGCTTTCTTAATGGTCCAACTTTCACATCCATACATGACTACTGGAAAAACTATAGCTTTGATTAGATGGATCTTTGTCGGCAAAGTAATGTCTCTGGTTTTTAATATGTTATCTAGGTTGGTCATAACTTTTCTTCCAAGGATTCTTTCAATTGATTCTAAAGAGAAGCAAAATGTTCTTACTTCTTCACAGGTTGGGACCAGAAAAAAATTGGAAAGGAGGGATTTCAGGTACACCGCCCCCTGCCCCCTCAGCCCCAGATTAAATCCTCAGGCTTAGAGGTATCCTGGAAAAGACCCTGATGCTGGGAAAGAGTGAAGGCAAAAGAAAGGAAAGACAGAGGATGAAATGATTGGATGGCATCATTAACTCAAAGGACATGAGTTTGAGCAAACTCTAGGAAAGAGCAAAGGACAGGGAAGCCTGGCCTGCTGCAGTCCATAGGGTATTAATGAGTCAGATATAACTTAGTGACTGAACAACAAAGAGCAACTAAAGGTATCCTGAGACTTCAGAAGGGATTCCCAACCAAAGTGTGAAAATTGCTTTCAGGGAGCTTTCTAGGCAAGGGTGTGAAAACAGTCTTGGGGAGAAGTTTGAAGTTCAGTCATTCCACAAGGGGTTGAAGAGCAGAATAGAACAATCCCCAGGTCCCAGGACTCTGTTGCTGATCTGTGTGAAATGACTATTTATGGGCCGAATTTTGGTTTCCATTTTTAGTTCAGCTGGCTCCCAAGTTGAGGTCGCTAACGCATTGTTTAAAGTGTATTCCACAGTGGCAGCCTGTCTGCTCTGAGAAATAATCTAAGATAATCAATTTCTAAAAATAATCCTGCAAGCCCAACCGCTTTGGGCATTTTTAGACGAGGGCAGGTTTTCCTATGGAAAGTTTAGCGAGCTGGTTATTTCTGCAGACTGCTCTTGCTGGTAATCATCGCCACACCGACAACCACCTGTATCAGTCTGTTTATTCATTGCCATGTTATTCAAGAGAAACGAAGATAAATGGGCAGGGCCAATTTGTCTGAGGAGACTAGAGAGAAATGTGATAGAGGCATAGATTTTAAAGATGGAGTCACGGCATCGCAAGCAAGCCTCTTAATTATGAAGCCAGTGAGAGTCTGTGTTCACAATATGGGCCGGAGGGAACATTAAAGAACTGCTGAAAAGAAAAAAAAAAAATTCTTATTTCTGGGGCTTCCCTGGTTGCCTAGTGGTTAGGAATACACCTGCCAACACAGGGGACATGGGTTCGATCCCAGGTCAGGGAAGATTGCACGTGCTGTGTAGCAACGAGGCCTGTGGCCTGCACTCCAGTGAGCCTGCATGCTGGAGCCTGGGACCTGCAGCTACTGAGCCCCAGCACCTGGAGCCGGTGCTCTGCAATGAAGGGAAGCCATTGCAATGAGAAGCTCGTGCACCACAGTAGAGAGGAGCTCCCACTCGCTGCAACTAGAGGAAGCCCGTGCATGGCAGCGAAGACCCAGTGCAGCCAAAAATACAATAAATAAATAAAATAAAAAAAGAAAATTCTTATCTGTTATCACTACCAACAGTGGGACAAAATGCTGCAGACACAGCTGCTTTTTTTTTAAATTATTTATTTTAATTGGAGGCTGATTACTTTACAATATTGTAGTGGTTTTTTTGCCACACATTGACATGAATCAGCCATGAGTGGACATGTATTCCCCATCCTGAACCCCTTTCCCACAGCTTTACTTCTGGCATTGCTGTCAAATTTGACATTTCTGCCAAAAAAGAAATAAGAAAAAGTACGTTCCCTGAATCTAATCAGAAGAAAGCTTCAGGCTAGTCCCAATAGAAAGCACTCTTCCCAACAACTGGCCTGTACTTTTGGAAAATGCCAGTGTCATTTAAGACAGAGAAAATAGACCTAGAAAGTAAATGCAATATGGATCAGAGGAGAAGCTTTCCGTAAAAATCTGATTGGGAAATTTGGCGAAATCTGAATGGGACAATAGTTATGTATCAGTATTAAATGTCTTCAGTTAAATAATCACGTTGTTCTTAGGAAGGGGCTTCCCTCATAGCTCATTTGGTAAAGAATCAGCCTGCAATGCAGGAGACTCTGGTTCGATTCCTGGGTGGGGAAGATCTACTGGAGAAGGGATAGGCTACCCGCTCCAGTATTCTTGGGCTTCCCTAGTGGTTCAGATGGTAAAGAATCTGCCTGCAATGTGGGAGACCTGGGTTCGATCCCTGGGTTGGGAAGACTCCCTGGAGAAGGGAAAGGCCACCCACTCCAGTATTCTGGCCTGGAGAATTCCATGAACTGTATAGTCCCTGGGGTCGCAAGTCTTTAGGGTTCAACGATAGGGTGTCAACAGTTGACTTGCAAAGGAATGGTTCAGAAAACACTCACACAAAAGATAAACAAAGTGAATGAAAAGTTTTAGCTGGCAAATTTGCTGAGGGCACATGGAATGCTTTCTAGGCTTCTTGTGATTCTTCCATAAATTTCAAACTCTTCCAGAATAAAAAGTTAAGAATTCTTTAGCAAAAATTATTACTGTTTCAAAAGGTTACCACAGCATAAATAACTAAAAAATCCTTTACCCTCCACAGTGTGATGTGTAAATAGTGTTAGTGTTGGTTACTCAGCGAGTCTGACTCTCTGAGACCCCATGGACTGTAGCCCGCCAGGCTCCTCTGTCCATGGGATTCTCTAGGCCAGAATACTGGACTGGGTAGCCTTTCCCTTCTCCAGGGGATCTTCCCGACCCAGAGATCAAACCCAGGTGTCCCGCATGGCAGGAAGTTTCTTTACCACGTGAACCACCAGGGAAGCTGATATGTAGGGTGAACTTTAATTCTGCTGGTATGAATTCGTTGGTAAAAATGAAGCTACACATTATTTCTTAACCTAATAAATAATCATTTATCTGTGGCTGATTGTTCAAATGTATCCACAGTTAAAAAGTATTCTGTTTAGGGACTTCCCTGGTGGTCCAGTGGTTAAGACTTCAGCTTCCAATGCAGAGGTGGGGGGGCAAGATCAATTCCTGGTCAGGGAACTAAGATCCCACATCCTGTGGGGCCAAAATGCCAAAACCCCAAAACAGAAACAGTATTATAACAAATTCAACAAAGAGTTCTAAGAAAAAGGAAATGTTTTGGTTCGATTTCTCCAATGACAGTACTGATTTTAAATTTAAAAATCAAACAGTTAAATAATTAATAGCCTCATACTAATTTTTAAAAAATGTCAATTGCATGTTCAAACAAAAAGAAGAAGCTTAGTGGTGGGTTGGTTGATGTTTGACTGAAGTAATTGTTTGACTAAAGGTCGTTGTTTGATTGAAGTCGTTGTTTGATTAACTGTTATTAGCCAATTTAGTAATCTCTAAGGACTAGTGCTAAGGAACCCGCTTGCCAATGCAGGAGACGTAAGAGATGTGGGTTCGATCCCTGCATCAGGAAGATCCCTGGGTGGAGGGCATGACAACCCACTACAGTATTCTTGCCTGGAGAATCCCATGGACAGAGGAGCCTGGTGGGCTACAGTCCATGGGGTCGCAGAGAGTCCGACACGACTGAGCATCTAATACTGTTTGGTGTTCTCTGGCTGTTGAGAAACAATTTCACAGAATTTCCAGTGTTGGACAAGGCCAATCTAAAACCACAATGGTCAAGGGAAAAAAAAAAAACCAAGACCATTGCATTGTCAAGTCAGAACGTGAACAAAAACACAAACATTCTCCAAACCACCAAATGTCCAAATATGCCCCTTTTCCTGGTTAATATGAAGACTGCTGCTTCTTTACCGATTACAGCTTCACTCTTACTTCCTGCCTTTCTAGAAGACTTCATGAAAATGCTCAGTGATACAGTTACCTCTGCCTTCTTATAGCATCCAGTTCAAAGCCAAGCCCCACATTCTCGAGTCTTTCCCTCAAATCACCTAAACGCAAGCCCGTATTGTGTAGTAACTCCTCAGGGAGACGCCCTAGAGTTCCCAAGATGAGTGGTGTCCCTAGCTGCTGTGAATCAGTAAAGCCACCCGCAGTTACCTGCAGTTATTTCTTTGGTCTTTGACTGGAAGATGTTTATATTATCATGATTCTCTAATGCTCTGCAGTACTTTCTTAGAGGACTTTCAGTTCAGTTCAGTGGCTCAGTCGTGTCCGACTCTTTGCGACCCCATGGACTGCAGCACGCCAGGCCTCCCTGAGCTTGCTCAAACTCATGTCCATCGGGTCAGTGATGTCATCCAACCATCGCATCCTCTGTCGTCCCCTTCTTCTTCTGCCTTCGATCATTCCCAGCATCAAGGTCTTTGGGGAAAATAAAATAAAAAGGTCCTTTTTCAATCACTGCATGCCAGGGTGATTTTTAAGGCAATGCCCCCTGACCACTGAGAATCTGAAAAACAAAGGTCGTTGGCCACTGGCTTGTCACTGTTACTTGTGTGGCAGAGACAGTTTGGGCGTTTCTGACCTATCTATATTTATATTTCAGGTAGTTGTAGGAAGGTAAAAGATTTTGGGGCTCTTTGTTAATATTATTTCCATTATTTTGCTTTTTTATTATTTCCCTTATTTCTGCCAATAAGTCATTGTAGAAATTAGATATCTAAAAGAAACAAGTTTTTTTTTCTTTTTTAAAAAATGTATTCATATTAATTGGAGGATAATTACAGTATTTTGATGGCCTCTGCCATACTTCAGCATGAATTGGTCATAGGCAGACACATGTCTCCTCCCCCCGAATCTCCGTCCCACCCCACCCCTCCACGTTGTCACAGAGCACCAGCTTTGGGTTCCCTGCGTCACACATCAAACTCCCACTGGCTATCTATTTCACATTTGGTAATGTATATTTTTGCTCAGTCGCTTGGTTATGTCCAACTCCTTGCGACCCCATGGACTGCAGCACGCCAGGCTTCCCTGTCCATCACCAACTCCCGGAGCTTGCTCAAGCTTGTGTCCATTGAGTCGGTGATGCCATCCAACCATCTCGTCCTCTGTCATCCCCTTCTCCTCCCACCTTCAATCCTTCCCAGCATCAGGGTCTTTTCTAATGGTATATATGTTTCAATGCTTTTCTTTCAAATCATTCCACCCTCGCCTTCTCCCACTCTGCCCAAAAGTCATTTCTTTATGTTGGTGTCTCCTCTGCTCCCCCGCACGTAGGATTGTCAGTACCATCTTTCTAGATTCCATATATGTGGGTTAATATACAGTATTTGTCTTTCTCTTTCTGACTTACTTCACTAGGTATAATAGGCTCTAGATTCATCCACCTCATTAGAACTAACTCAAATGTATCCCTTATTATAGCTGAGTAAAATTCCATAGGCTACATGTTCCATAACTTCCTTATCCATTTATCTGCTGATGGACTTCTAGTTTGCTTCCGTATTCTAGCTTTTGTAAACAGCACTGCAGTGAACATTTGGGTACATGTGTCTTTTCAATTATGGAAGAAACAAGTTTTAATTGGAGTGTTATTTTGAGTGTTAGAAAAATAAATGTCAAAGATAATTAAAAAGTCGTAATTACTTGCTGACATCCTGCTAGGTGCTCAGTTTGCAAATAAATAAATCACCTTTGTGCTGTTTACAAAAGTAGAGATACACTAAGAAAACAGCAGAAATAACATTCGAAGTTTATCTGTTAAGGAGAATAAATCAGAAGTTGGTTGACATGAAAACATCGCGATAAAAATGCAAATAAGGAAATCTGAGGAAATAGGAGAAGCTTTGAAATGATAACTGTGCAATGCTCTGAACTAATTGTTTATGCTCAGCATCTTAGAGCAACTGCTTATGTTAAAAAATACTCTGCTAGGGACTTGCTGGCAGTCCAGTGGGTTAGACTCTGTACTTTTATCTCAGGGAACGTAGGTTTGATCTGTCTTCATGGAACGCAGATTCCCATGTGCCTTGATGCCCCCAAAAAGAGATGAATACCCTGCTTATTCTATGTAGTTGAAAAAATAATAAAGCTGCAACTGATGAGAGTTTATTGCTTTTAAATTTTATTGAACTATAGTCGATTTGTAATGTATCAGTTTCTGCTGTACAGTAAAGTGATTCAGTTATACATATATACATTCTTTTTCACATTCTTTTCCATGATGGTTTATCGTAGTATACTAAATATATCTGGATAAGGAAATGGCAACCCACTCTGAAGTATTCCTGCCTGGAGAATCCCATGGACAGAGGAGCCTGGTGGGTCTACAGTCTATGGGTCACAGAGAGTCAGACACGACTGAGCATCTAAGACTTTCGCTTTGATTGAATACATCTGTATATTGAATATACACTGTATAGCTCCCTGTGCTACACAGTAGGACCTTGTTGCTTATCCATTCTATATGTTAGAGTTTGCATGGGCTAACCGCAAACTCCCAGCTCTTTCCTTCCCCACCGCGTTCCCTTTGGGTAAGCACAAGTCCCTTCTCTATAGTTGATGATGTTTTAGAACTGAAAGCAAGCAGCCTAAGCACACCGTCTTGTTGCCTGGAGAGTGTAAACCCAGGCGTGGAGAAATCTGCTAGAGGAGATACCTGATTCTGATGTATTGATTGTTTCATTTTGCCACTTGCAGAAATTTAAGTGAAAGGTATCTTTCACCAGTTCAATGGGCCTTTTCTTTTTCCTTACATTGTCCGATATATCAAAACTTAGGATGTATTATTGTCTTTGACTCTGTGAGTAGACCGTCTAGAGCAGAGCTTCTCAGCCTTGGCCTTGCTGACATTTTGGGTGGGCTCATCCTTTGCTGGGGAGGGCGTTGTCCCTTGTGCTGTGGGATGTCTTGTAGCATCCTTGGTCTCTACCCTCAGGGTGATGGTACCACCCCTCCCACACCTCATCCCAGGGTGACAACCAGCACTGTCTTCAGACCTGGCCAGATGTCCCATGGGGCAGGGAGAAGAACCCTCCAAAAGCTGGTAGAACATCTGCACCCCAAACAACTCAGTGCAGTAATGCTCTCCAGCATCACTTTCGGGGTCCCTGAAGGCTTGCAGAAGGAGGGGCAATTCTCCCTGCTGGGGTGTTGGGTGGGTATTCACAGCTTTGCCTTAGATTTGTTCTTGTAAAGGGGTCTTCCCTGGTCTCATTCTTCTCAACGCTTCTTTCCACCTTGGAGGTTGGTGTGGATGAACCTGCTTGTCAGATGGTGCTGGACAGGGAGGCCTGGCCTGCTGGGGTCCGTGGGGCCGCAGGGAGTCAGACACGACTTGGGGATGGGACAACAGCCGCAGAAAAGTTGGGAAAGGGTGGCACCTACATGACGTGGCAGAATCGGGACTCGGGGAGCTGAGTGCCGCCATCCAGACAATATGGTCTTCTCAAAGTATATATGGGATGGGCGAACAGCAAGATCCCAGCGTTCAGCGCAGGGAACTACATTCAGCATCCAGTGATAAGCCGTCACGGAAAAGAATATGAAAACATGTCTGTGTGTAACTGAATCACTTTGCCATACAGCAGAAATTAGTACAACGGTGTAAATGAACATTAAGAAGATTTAAAAGAGAGAGAGAGAATAGAACGGCCCATAGCAGGCTTGCTGAGGTGGAAATTCAGTCCTGGCCACGAAAGAGATCTCGGAGCGTTCCCCAGCTCCTTTGTCAGTCTCTGCATCTGTACACATGATGGTATTAGCACCTCCCTCTTGGGATGGTGGGGAAGATCAAGGGATTGAATATTTGTGAAAGGCTCATAGTCTGGCACTTTAGAAGTTGCTCTGTGTGACTACTTGTGAAGTTCTGCAAAATCTTCATGTAATTCACAGAAATGGGACAGAACGTGAGCGGGGCATGCCAAGTCTGCTGTTGTCTTTAAAAACGAAGAACATGTTTAGCGAGGGTTCATTTGATAGGGAAGTTGGTGGGAGAAGGCTGTGAGGATTTAGCTGTGCCTGAAAGCTGACTGATGCAGGCGGTCACGTGGGCAGATCCAAAAAGTCGCGGTCCACCTTCTCTGTTCAGGTCAGGTCAATCCTGCAGGGCTGTGGAGTCAACTTTAAAGTGAGACAGCACCAGTCTAAGAAATGTTGGGATGAGGGAGGTGGTGGCGGTGGATGTTTCTGGAAGGATACCAGGCAACACGTCCCCTGGAGAAGAGCTGAATGTACTGGGGCGTTTTGTCTGAAGAACATCTAGCGGGACCATGATCTCAAGACACTGTCCGTGATCTCAAGGAGGCTGGCATTTGGCTGTGAGAAGTGAAGCGTTCCTTCGGCCTGGTGGAGCTAGTGGTGAAGAACTCACCTGCCAATGCAGGAGACACAAGAGATGCAGGTTTGATCCCTGGGTTGAGAAGATCCCCTGGAGGAGGGCACGGCAACCCACTCCAGTATTCTTGCCTGGGGAAATCCCATGGACAAAAGAGCCTGGTGGGCTACAGTCCATGGGGTCATAAGGAGTCGGACACGACTGAGTGACTTTCACTCATGCCCTCAGTGGCATTTAACAACAGTTCAGTACGTTCACATTGTTATGCAGTTCTCACCATGATTCATCTCCCGAGTTTTCACCTTCCTAAACTGAAGCTCTCTCCCCTTTAAACACTAACTACCCATTCCCCCTCCCTACCCCCTCACCCCTTTGTCCCTGGCATCTACCGGTATACTTTCAGACTATGAATTTGACTAATCTAGGTACCTCATCTAAGTGCAATCAAACAGTATTTGTCTGTACCTACTGGATACTGCTTCAACTGATTTTGAAGCTGAAACCCCAATCCTTTGGCCGCCTGATGCGAAGAGCTGACTCATTGGAAAACACCCTGATGCTGGGAAAGATTGAAGGCGGCAGGAGAAGGGGACAACAGAGGATGAGATGGTTGGATGGCATCACTGACTCAATGGACGTGAGTCTGAGTGAACTCCGGGAGTTGGTGATGGACAGGCAAGCCTGGTGTGCAGCGGTTCATGGGGTCAAAAAGAGTCAGACATGACTGAGCAACTGAACTGAATGAATGACTGTATACTGCAATGCATTTTTAAGGTTAACAATATCTCCTATGAACAGACTATATCCTTTTTTTTCCTCCTTGCTATACAGTGGGTTCTCGTTAGTTCAATATTTTATACATAGTAGTGAATATATGTCAGTCCCAACCCCCCGGGTTATCCCACCTCCCTGACCTTTCTTTTGGTCCATTCATTTGTTCTCACTATGTCTATGTCTCCACTTCTGCTTTGCAAAATAGATTAATCTGTATGGGTTTTCTAGATTCCACATAGAAGTGTGACTACACAAAACTTGTTTTTTCTCTCTCTGGCTGAATTCATTCTGTATGACAGTCTCTATAGATGCCAGTTTTTTATTTAAATTTATTTTCAATTGGAGGATAATTTTTTTATAATATTGTGCTGGTTTTTGCCATACATCATCATGAATCAGCCATAGGTGTACATATGTCTTCTCCATTTTGAACCTCCCTCCCACCTGCCTCCCCATCCCACATCTCTAAGTTGTTACAGAGCCCTGGTTTGAGTTCCCTGAGGCATACAGCAAATTTCCAGTGGCTGTCTAATTTTACACTTGGTAATGTATATGTTGGAGCTTCCCTGGTGGTTCAGACGGTAAAGCGTCTGCCTACAATGCGGGAGACCTGTGTTCAATCCCTGGGTCGGGAAGATCCCCTGGAGAAGGAAATGGCAACCCACTCCAGTACTCTTGCCTGGAAAACCCTACTGACGGAGGAGCCTGGTAGACTACAGTCCGTGGGTTGCAAAGAGTCAGACCCGACTGAGTGACTTCACTTTCACTTTCAATGTATATATTTCGATACTACTCTCAGATTCATGCCATACTCTCCTTCTCACCATGTGCCCATGGTCTGTTCTCTGTGTCTGCATCTCCATTGCTTCCCTACAGATAGGTTCAACAGGACTATCTTTCTAGATTCCACACACATGCATTACTATATATGTGCTTTTCCCTTTCTGACTTACTTTATAGATTCCTGTTTTGATTGGGATGTTGGACTGAAACCTTTATGATATCTCCCAATACTACAATTCAGTTGATCTGTAAATGCTAAATTAAGAAGTAGAATTTTTAGGATAGGGTCAAAATCTCAAAGAGTAATGAAGTGTTCATAATGAAACAACATAGTCCATGGTGAGTGAAAGTGGAAGTCGCTCAATTGTGTCTGACTCTTTGTGATCCCGTGGACTATACAGTCCATGGAATTCTCCAGGCCAGAATACTGGAGTGGGTAGCCGTTCCCTTCTCCAGGGGAATCTTCTCAACCCAGGGATCGAACCCACGTCTCCCACATTGCAGGCAGATTCTTTACCAGCTGAGCCACCAGGGAAGCCCAAGAATACTGGAGTGGGCAGCCTATCCCTTCTCCAGCAGACCTTCCCAACCTAGAAATCGAACCAGGATCTCTTGCATTTCAGGCAGATTCCTTACCAAATGAGCTATCAGGGAAGTCCACATAGTCCATACGATAGCCGTGACCCTTCTTGTTCATAGGCCCACTTTTAAAAAACCTTTTTATTTTGTATCAGGCTATAGCTGATGAACAATCTTGTGGTAGTTTCAGGCAGACAGCAAAGGGACTCAGTCATACGTATACATGGATCCATTCTTCCCCAAACTCCCCTCCCATCCAGGCTGCCACATGACACTGAGCAGAGTTCCCTGTGCTGGACAGCAGGTCCTTGTTGGTTCTCCATGTGAAATACAGCAGTGTGTCCATGTCCATCCCAAACTCCCTAACTGTCCCTTCCCCCATCTTTCCCCCTGGTGACCATAAGGTTATTACAGAGTATTGAGCAGAGTCCCCTGTGCTGGACAACAGGTCCTTGTTGGTTCTCCATGTTAAACACAGCAGTGTGTCCATGTCCATCCCAAACTCCCTGACTATCCCTTCCCCCTATCCTCCCCCCACTCAGCAACCATAAGTTCATGTCTAAGTCTTTGCATCTATTTCTGTTTTGTACATAAGTTCATTTGTATCATGTCTTTTCAGATTCCACTCCTTCTCTGTCTGACTTGCTTCGCTCAGTATGACACTCTCCAGGTCCGTCCATGTTGCTGCCAATCACAGATCCACTCTTAAGTCTCCTTTTCCAACTTAGTTATGACTCTGTGTCTGTAACAGGAGTTTTGGAGTCCTCACTCTGGATGTAGAGAATACAGACACTCTCCACTGGGTACTTGCCTTGTGACTCAATCACATTCTTACAGTCATACTCACTGCTCCTCAGCCCTCTTTCCAACAGATTCACCGGCTCATTGTCTTAGTTCTGTAGTGACTGAAACTGCGTAATGTATCGCCAAAGGTGCAGCACCTTAGAGAGCTCTCATTTATTGAGGATTCCTTCTGGCAGGCCCTATTCCAATTGCCGTATGGTGTCCGAATAAACCCTGGAGAACGGAAAGGCAACCAACTCCTGTATCCTTGTCTGGAGAATCCCATGGACAGAGGAGCCTGGCGGGCTACAGTCCATGGAGTCTCAAAAGAGTCAGACACGACTTAGTAAGCCACTAAACCACGGCCCCTGACCACCACATGGAATATAAATTAAAGAGACAGGGTGTGTCTGTGAGACAGAGGGAGAGATGCTGTATCTCTGCTGTTTATAGGTTTCTGAAACATAAAATTACATGATTTTGCACACTCAAATGTCAATATTCAGGAGTTGCCAGCTCCTCCTCACGATGTCCTGTGTAATCATTATGTCAAAGACAAGAATTCACTTTGGAATTTCAATTACCTGGAACTGAATTCAGAGTTTCTTGCTTCTCATCCTCGGAGGCGGCAATCTGACTTCCATTTGCCTGCTTTTGAGTGACCGACCTGTTTCAAAGCATCTAGGTCAGTGTCCCGGGGTCTTCCCTGGTGGCTCAGAGGTAAACAATTTGCCTGCCGGTACAGGGGGCATGGGTTCGATACCTGGGGTCAGGAAGATTCCCCTGGAGAAGGGAATGGCAACCCGCTTCAGTATTCTTGCCTAGAGATTTCTATGGACAGAGGAGCCTGGTGGGCTACAGTCCATGGGGTCAGAAAGAGTCGGACACAACTGAGCCACTGACGCTTAACACTTTTTTCAGTTTCTTACATAGTCGTTCTGGGCTGGGGTCAGGAAATCTGCATTTATCACAAGTTCCCTGAAGATGCTGGGATTTGAATAGCAGGGCTTTGTAGTGGAGAGGAGGGCCCAGAAGGGTGTGCAAAGGTGAATGAGGAGAACAGATTTCAGGGTTTATAATGTAGTCACCTTGGTGCATGAGTCGGTCTCAACAAGGAGACCGTTAGATTCCAAACTTATTTCCCTGTGGTCCCTGCTTTGAACTTTCCAGCCCCCCAGTGACCACATATCTCTAGCACTGCTGCTGCTGCTGCTGCTAAGTCACTTCAGTCGTGTCCGACTCTGCACGACCCCATAGACGGCAGCCCACCAGGCTCCCCCGTCCCTGGGATTCTCCAGGCAAGAACACTGGAGTGGGTTGCCATTTCCTTCTCCAATGCATGAAAGTGAAAAGTGAAAGTGAAGTCGCTCAGTTGTGTCCCGACTCTTAGCGACCCCATGGACTGCAGCCTACTGGGCTCCTCCGTCCATGGGATTCTCCAGGCAAGAGTACTGGAGTGGGGTGCCATTGCCTTCTCCCTCTGGCACTGAGCAGACATCAATTCAGAGGTTGTAATCTAGTAGCAAAAGTGCCATCTCACCCAAGTGAAGGCCTTCTTCCCACTCCAGCTTGGCATGGACCAGGCTCAGCCCCTGCCAGGGAGCCATGGGTCAGGGTTCCCTTCTCACTGTTCTGCCATCTTTACCCCTGTCGCCCTCCCATGCCAGTCTGTCACTTGCCTTCTCTGACCACGTCCTGTCCTGTGACTGTTCTCTCAAGCGTTCAGGACCCCCCTTTTGAGCTTTGTGTCAGTCTCTCAGGCTCTTGCCTGGTTCTTTGCAACCCCTTGGACTGTAGCCCACCAGGCTCCTCTGTCCATGGGATTCTCCATGCAAGAATCCTGGAGTGGGTTGCCATGCCCTCCTCCAGGGGGATCTTCCCGACTGAGCGATCGAATCTGCATCTTTTTAAGTCTCCTACATTTTCAAGCAGGTTTATTTTTTTAATTTTTTTTACCACTAGCATCTCCTGCTTGGCTTTATGCTTGCCTGCCTAGAGTGTATGTGTGTGTGTGTGTGTGTGCGCGCGCCTAAGTGTATGTGGGCATGAATTTGTGACGGTGTGTGTGAGGGAGCGTGTGTGTGCATGTGAGAGAGTGTGTGTGCGTGTGAGAGAGTGTGTGTGCCTCTGCACCTGTGTGTGTGTGTGTGTGTGTTTATTCTACTGCCGTGCCTGCAAACCTTCACTCAGTGCCAGGATCCTTGTCAGGACTCTCTTTGGAGCCGCCCTGTCTCCTGCATTCTCATCCCCTCTATAAATCTTGCGGGCATCAGTCTCCTCTGCTCATCTGTGGGACTCAATATTTCTCCATGCATTCTCTGTCTTTAGACCAGTGGTTCTTAATCAGGGCAGCGGCCTGGGGACACTTGACAATGTCTGCAGAGATGCCTGGATTGTTTTAATTGGGGAAGACGCTCTTGGCATCTAGCGGGTGGAGGTCAGGAATGCCCGTAAACCTCCCACAATAGCACAGGGCAGCCCACACCCCATAGACATCCAGCCCCAGATGTCAACACTGCCGTGGCTCAAAAACGTCGATCTAGAATCTTGCAGAAATCGTGCATCCGTTAGTGGCTTCATACTGCAAAATGGTTGTTGTCATGGATGTATTATTTTAATCATGCATGTACTGTCAGTCTAAAAAGTTGCAGGCTCCCCTGGTAGCTTAGTGGTAAGGAATCCGCCTGCCAATTCAGGAGACACGGGTTTGATCCCTGGTCTGGGAAGATTCCCACATGCAGGTTGGGCTACTAAGCCCAGCTTTTTGAGCCTGTGCTCTGGAGCCTGGGAAGCAAAACTCCTGAGCCCGTGTGCCCTAGGGCCTTTGCTCCAGAGCAAGAGAAGCCGCCCGAGTGAGAAGCCCGCACACTGCAACCAGATCCCAGCTGTCAGTCTCTGCAACTAGAGAAGAGCCTGTGTAGCAGCAAAGACCCGGCCCAGCCAAAAATGAATTAATAAATACAATTATTTATATTTTTAAAAAAATTTTTAATTGAAAGATAATTGCTTTATGGAATTTTGTGGGTTTCTGTCATACATCAACAAGAATCAGCCATAGGTATACCTGTGTCCCCTCCCTTCCAAATCTCCCTCCCAACTCCTCACCCCATCCCACCTTTCAGCCTGTCCCAGAGCCCGCGTCTGAATTCCCTGAGTCATACAGCAAGTTGCCATTGGCTGTCCATTTGACATATGGTAATGTAAGTTTCCATGTTACTCTGTCCATACATCTCCCCCTCCCGCCTCTCCTTCCCCACATCCATAGGTCTGTTCTCTAAGTCTGCCCTGAAAACGAATTCACCACTGCCATCTCTTTAGATTCCATATATATGTATCAGTACATGATATTTGCATTTCTCTTGATGACTTACTCCACTCTGTGTAATAGGCTCTAGGTTCGTCCACTTTGTTGGAACGGATGCAAATGCATTCCTTTTTCATGACTGAGTAATATTCCACTGTATTTATGTACCACAGCGTCTTTATCCATTTGTCTGTCGAAGGACATCTAGGTTGCGTCCATGTTCCGGCTATTGTCTATAGTGTTGCAATGAACACTAGGGTACACCTGTCTTTTTCAATTTTGTTTTCTTCAGGATATATACCTAGGAGTGGGATTGCTGGGTCATATGGTGGTTTTATCCCTAGCTTTTTAAGGAATCTCCATATCATCTTCCATAGTGTCTGTATCCGTTTATAGTCCCACCATATATTCCAAATATAAATATATCAGTTTATATGTATTCTTGAATAAATAAAATTATTTGTAAAACATTTGTAAGAGAGAGATTATATAAAATATGTGACAAGTGTCCTTCTTGAATTGGAAGCCTGAGACCTACATTGTTAATTATTCCTGTTTATATTTCCAATAACAGACACAGAGTTCCCTGAGCCTACAGATAATCTGATAGCTTATCTTTAAATACATTTAAATGAACCAACTAGGACTTTAAAAGTCCTATCTCCTGCTCCTCATTTTTCTTTTCCTTCTTTTCTCACAAGTTATAAGGTGAGGCTTTTTGTGTACTTTGATATAGAAAATGCATAGTTAAATCTGTTAAATTGAACATACCATTGAAATACAGCCATGCCATCCAAGGGAAAAAAAATGTATTTGCAAAAAATGTATCCTTAATTCCAAATAACATTTTTGCACATCGTTTCTCCCTATTTTTACAAATCTCCCCCCCCCCCATTTTTGCAAAGACATCTGGGTACTATCTCAAATCATTTGTCATTAGAGACTTTGACCTCTGGTTTCCTGTTTTTATTGAACTGCCAAGGCTTTTTTTTTTTCTAATCTGCATTACTCCACAGAGGCGAACTGAGCCATCCATTTCGTTCTGGAGCCTGTCACTGTCCTGCAGGTTCAGGGCTCCAAGCCTTATGAGTGATGGGCAGAGTGGAGCTTGAGAGCTTCCTTGCTGTGGCGGCTGGAAGGGAAATTCCCTTTCTGGTGTCTCCTCTTTGGAACATCTGTTTCATGTTTCTCCGGCATTTGGCGCGATCACGTAATAAGATGGAAGGAGGCGGGAAAAATATGCTGCAATAAAAACGCCCTTAAAAAAAAAAAAAAAAGACATTTGTTTCTATTTATCGCTTCGCAGAGCGTGGCTGAAGGCAGGAAGTGAAGTTACAACCGGCGCTGACACGGAAGGTCAGAGGGGACGACAAGTGTGGCTTAGTTACCGCTGTTTGAATGTGGTGTTGTTCAAGAGGCGTTAAAAATGACAAGGGGAAGCATCCAGGCCAGAGGATGTGTTCTTCCTACAGATGTGTTACTTTATTTGTGCTTTAGGGTCACAGGAGCGAAGCTGAGGCCCCGGTCTGTTGGCTTTTGTGACAGTTGTCCAATCAATCCAGATGCATCCACACAAGCTCATCTCCAGGAGCAGGGACTCACTCTGATAAAAAAAAAAAAGGCCTACCTCTAACAGGCATACATTATTATTATTTTTCCAGCTGTACTGAGATATAGATGAACATAGAACATTGAATATAGAACAATATTGAACAATGAATATAGAACATTGAGTAAATTTAAGGTGTACAAACGTACATGGATTTGACACATGTGTATATTGCTGGGTGATTGTCGCTGTGGGTTTAGCTGACTGCCTCCATCACCTCACATACTTACCATTTCTTTTTGGTGGTTTCTTTTTTAAGATTTACTCTCTTGGCAACTTTCAGGTATATAGCAGAGTACTGTTAGGGTGATGTTGAAGGACAGGGAAGCCTGGCGTGCTGCAGTCCATGGGGTCACAAAGATTTGGACAAGACTGAGCGACTGAACAACAACTGTTAAGTATGAGAGCTTCCTCACGGCTCAAGCGGAGCAGGCAATGGCACCCCACTCCAGTACTCTTGCCTGGAGAATCCCATGGACGGAGGAGCCTGGTAGGCTGCAGTCCATGGGGTCGCTAAGAGTCGGACATGACTGAGTGACTTCACTTTCACTTTTCACTTTCATGCACTGGAGAAGGAAATGGCAACCCACTCCAGTGTTCTTGCCTGGTGGGCTGCTGTCTATGGGATTACACAGAATCAGACACAACTGAAGCGAATTAGCAGCAGCAGCAGCAGCATGGCTCAAGGGGTGAAGAATCCACCTGCAGTGCAGGAGACACAGGAGATGTCAGTTCAATCCCTGGGTCAGAAAGATCCCCTGGAGGAGAGCATGGCAACCCAGTCTTGCCAGGGAAAATCCAGTGAACAAAGAAGCCTAGTGGGCTACAGACCACAAAAGAGTCAGGATTTAGCCACCAAATAGCAAATCAACAACATGGAGAATTGTCTGCCGTTCCAGTTCTCTCACTGGTACATTTATAGTTTGTTGATTTTTTTTGTTTGTTTGTTACACAGAGTCTTTAATGAACCTTTTTCTGTATGTTTCTTTGCATGAGTTTCTCTGCGATGTGTCCCCAGGAATGAAAGTTCTGAGCTCAGGGTGTGCACGTCTTCACGGTCCCTAGACGTGGCCAGCTTTCCTCCAAACCAGTTCTAGGATGCTGTCTTCCTGCCAGCGCTGTATAAAAAGCCCATTTACTCATAATTGCCAAAAATTCATGGCGACCGAGTTAGCTCTTCCGGTGGCGGATGGATAAATAAACCGTGGTTCATTCACACAGTGCGGTCCTTGTTCAGCGATGTAAGCATATGAGCTGGGAAGCCGGAAAGACAGCGAGAAAGCTGATGTGCGTACTTCTAGGTTAAAAAACAGCCTATCTGAAAAGCCTGTATGATTCCAACTTCTATGACATTCTGGAGAAGGCAAGACCATAGAGGGAGTAAAAAGGTCAGCCCGCGGTGGCATGCATGCGTTCGCGCACACACACACACTCACGCAGAGCCAGGGGAATGGGGAGAGGTATGAATGAGGAGAGCACAGAGGATTTTCAAGGCAGTGAAACTATTGTATTTGATACTGAAATCGTGGCTACATCACAGTATATGTCTTTCAAAACATAGTGTGTGCCGCAAAATGTGAACTCGAATGCAGATTACAGAATTCGCTTCATAACAATGTATTAATATGGATTTGTGAATTGCAACAAAAGTACCTTAGTAACACAAAATGTTAATTGTGGAGGCATAGTTGGGACCTCTCTGTGCTTTCTGAAATGTCTCTGTTCACATAAAGCTGCTCTCAAAAAATCTATTAGGAAATTCCATTTCCCCCATCCTTGCCAGCACTTTGTACACCAAGCGTACACTTTGGCATATTCTATGGACATGTAATGGAATGTTATTGCTTTAATTTTTTTTTAGCTCATGGCTGGAGCATACCTTTTCATATCGTTTGCCATTTTTGGGGGTTTGTTTTTAAATATTGATTTGCACCAATTCTTTATATTCTCTTTCTTAAGTTTTTCTTTTTGTATTTCGGATTGTAATACAACTGAAATTGATTTTCATGCCTGCGGTAACGTGGGAACTAAATAGAGATCTATTTACTTACTACATATCTAATGTCTTTATAGAAATGAATAGTCATTTATAAAGCTCCTGCTATACTTATTAAAAAAAAACTAAGATCGTGACATCCGACCCTATTACTTCATGGCAAATAGGAGGGAAAAAGGTTTCCTCTTCCTGGGCTCTAGACTCACTGTGGATGGTGACTGCAGCCATGAAATCAGAAGGCGATTGCTTCTCGGCAGGAAAGCTATGACCAACCTAGACAGCCTGTTGAAAACCAGAGACGTTCCTCTGCCAACAAAGATCCATATAGTCAAGGCTGTGGTCTTCGTAGTAGTCGAGTAGGGTTGTGAGAGCTGGACCACAAAGAAGGCAGAGCACCAAAGAATTGATGCCTTCAAACTGGTGCTGGAGAAGGCTCTGGAGAGTCCCTTGGACAGCAAGGAGATCAAACCAGTCAATCTTAAGGGAAATCAAACTCTGCATACTCATTGGAAGGACTGATGGTGAAGCTGAAGCTCCAGTAGCTTGGTCGTCTGGTGTGAACTTTCAGAGCTTTGGCCACCCGATGCAAAGAACTGACTCGTTGGAAAAGACCCTGATGCTGGGAAAGACTGAGGGCAGGACGAGAAGGGGGTGAAGAGGATGAGATGGCTGGATCACCGATACAATGGACATGAACTTGGGCGGACTTCGGGAGGTGGTGAAGGACAGGGAGGCCCTGCGTACCACTGTCCATGGGGTGTCAAAGAGTCAGACACAACCGAGCGACTGAACGACAAGAAAATACTTAGGTCACCCCTTCAGGATCTGTTTATCCCTGAACCACCTCCTCATTGTTTTAATTCTTAGAGATTTATAAGACTTCTTGATATGCAATAAGGCATGTCCTTGCTCCCTCCTTTCCATTGGTCTCCAAATGGCTCCACCCAGGTCTTTATTCTTCCAAAGGCATTCTAATATAAGTTTTTCAAATTTCATTAAAACTCTGTTGGCTGTTTGGGAAATCCACCAGATGTATACATTAATTTGGGGGAGAATGTCATCTTTACTGTGTCAAATTATCTTCCCATCACATTGTGTACAGATTTTTTTAGGTCTTCATCTTAAAAAATATTCTTGTAACTGTATACATTATTTTCTCAATTGTGTGTGTGTTAGTCACTCAGTCGTGTCTGACTCTTAGAGACCCCATAGACTACAGCCCACCAGGCTCCTCTGTCCATGGAATTCTCCAGGCATGGATACTGGAGTGGGCTGCCATTTCCTTCTCCAAGGGATCTTCTCAAGCCAGGGATCGAACCCAGATCTCCTGCATCTGGGCTATTAGGGAAGCCCTTTTCCTCAATTAGCACACAGTAAAATTGACTTTTTTTAATATACACAGTGCTGGTAATCCTAACACATACATTGATTTCTGTAACCACCACCCAAGGCGGCATATCGAACAGTTTCATCGTGCCCCAAACACCCTCATGCTGTCCCTCGGCAGTGACAACCTCACCTACTCCTTGCCATAGCAGCCCCTGGTCTGTCTTCCAACACGATGGTTTTCTCTTGGCGAATGTCCTATAAATGAAGTCTTACAGCACGTAATCTTTCACGACAACCTTCTTTCACTCATAATGCCTGTGGGATTCATCCAAGTTGTGTGCCTCCATAGATCATTTCACTTTACTGCCGAGTAGTATTCCATTGTATCAATGTGCCCTATTTTGCTTCTTTACTCATCAGACGGACATTTCTGTTATTTCCAGGTGTCGGTAATTATGCATAGAGCTACCGCATGCATATACATCCATTTTTATCTCTTGAGGGCTAAACCCTTAGAGGTGAGATTGCTATGTCTTCTTATATGTCCATATCGTTTTCTCCTTACAGATTTTATACTTCCTTTATTTAGGACCACATAACATATCTTGGTGGGGAGCTTCTTAGATGGTGCTCACGGTAAAGAACCCACCTGCCATTGCAGAAGACATAAGAGATGCAGGTTTGATCCCTAGGTTGGGAAGAGCCCCTGCAGGAAAGCATAGCAACTCACTCCGATATTCTTGCCTGGAAAATTCCATGGACAGAGGAGCCTGGTGGGCTCTGGTCCATAGGGTTGCAAAGAGTCAGACACAAGCACACGCACAACATATTGTTACTGCTAGCGTGAATGAGATTATTAACATTTTTTTCCAGCTAATTTTTGTTGGCATGTGGGAACCTTTCCACGTCTGTATTGTGACAGTGTCCAAAAACTTTGCCAGAAACTGTTTTATTCGTTCCAAGAGTTGGATTGTAGATTCCCTTAGTATTTCCATGATTAGACAGGCATATGTCTTCAATTTATGAAAATGTTGTCTTCTGCTAAAATACGTTTCTGTATTTATGCGAGCATGTTTCTCTCTATTATATCTATCTAAAAATAGATATTTATACGTTATATATGATTACACACAAATACACACATATATATCTTGGAAAGTAAAGGTATATCTTTATATGATTTTTTTCCCTTTAAAGTCTTTATTGAATATGTTCCAATATTGCTTCTGTTTAATGTTTTGGTTTTTTGACTGGGAATCAGGTGGGATGTTAGCTTCCTGAGCAAGGCAGGGATCAAACCATCACCCTCTGCCCTGTAAGACAAAGTCTCAACCACTGGACTACCAGAGAAGTCCCTGTATACCATTTTTTAAAAAACCCTTAGTTCACACTAAGGTTTCCAGAACAATGCACAGAAAAGGCGATAGTGGCTATCCTTACCTTCCTCCTTCTTGAATTGGTCAGGGTGAGCAATTGTCCACAGTGTCCACCGGTGAGCTTCCCACTTGCTTCCTTCCTTTCTCTTTTGTCTGCTCAGATCGAAGCCCCCTGGGGCTGGGCAGAGGGAGGTCATGCCCACCTTCTCTGCACTCTGTTCTCATCTCTCTAGCCCTTCGGAGGGCCAGCTTCCAGGGCAAGGTGTCCCCCAGGCCCCACCAGAGTTCTGTCATCTTGGTGCTGCTTTTCACAACCTGGGAATTAAAGGTTGATGTGACATCCTGTCTCCTGGAGACGTGAAGGCACAGATGGCTTTGGGGTCCGATATCTGCTTTCTTCCCCAGTTCCAGACATTCACCTAAACCTCAGCCTGGGGGGCTTCTCTGGTTGTCCAGTGGTTGAGAGTCTGCTTCTCAATTCAGGGGACACAGAGTCCATCCTCGGTCTGGGAAGATTTCACATACTGTGGAGCAACTAAAGCTGTGCCCTGCAACTAGAGAGTAGCCCCCAGTTGCTGCAGCTGGAGAAAGCCCGTGTGTCGCAATGAAAACCCAGCACAATACTCTTCCCCGCCCAAAATCAATCTGGGAGGCCCCCACTGGCTTCTGGTGTGTACATTCTGAAATTCTGCCTAGTGTTTCTCTATGTTGTATAGTCGCTAAGTTGTGATCGACACTTTGCCACCCCATGGACTGTAGCCCCGCCAGGCTCCTCTGTCCATGGGATTCTCCAGACAAGAATGCTGGAGTGAGTTGCCATGCCCTCCTCCAGGGGATCTTCCCGACCCAGGGATTGAACCCGTTTGCCCTGCATCGGCGGGCAGATACATTACCACTGAGCCACCTGGGAAGCACCATGGAAGTGTTTCTCTATTTTTTGTTTGTTTTGTTCAGTTGTTCAGTCATGTCTGATTCTTTGTGACTTCATGGACTGCAGCACGCCAAGTCTCCCTGTCCATCATCAACTCCCAGAGTTTACTGAAACTCATGTCCATTGAGTAGTGATGCCATCCAACCATCTCATCCTCTGTTGCCCCCTTTTCCTCCTGCCTGCAATCTTTTCCAGCTTCAGGGTCTTTTCCAGTGCGTCAGCTCTTCGCATCAGGTGGCCAAAGTATTGGAGCTTTAGCTTCAGCATCAGTGCTTCCAATGAACACCCAGGACTGATTTCCTTCAGGATGGACTGGTTGGATCTCCTTGCAGTCCAAGGAACTCTCAAGAGTCTTCTCCAACACCACATTTCCAAAGCATCAATTCTTCAGCACTCAGGCTATGGTCCAACTCTCACATCTGTACATGGCTACTGGATAAACCATAACTTTGACTAGATGGAGCTTTGTGGACAAAGTAATGTCTCTGCTTTTTAACATGCTGTCTAAGTTTGTCATAACTTTTCTTCCAAGGAGCAAATGTCTTCTAATTTCATGGCTGCAGTCACCATCTGCAGTGGTTTTGGAGACATTGTTTTCTTTTTCCATTGTTTCCCCATCTATTTTGTAATGTTCAAAGTAATGCTCAAAATTCTCTAAGCCAGGCTTCAACAATACGTGAACCGTGAACTTCCTGATGTTCAAGCTGGTTTTAGAAAAGGCAGAGGAACCAGAGATCAAATTGCCAACATTGGCTGGATCATAGAACAAGCAAGAGAGTTCCAGGAAAACATCTATTTCTGCTTTATTGACTATGCGAAAGCCTTTGACTGTGTGGATTACAACAAACTCTGGAAAATTCTGAAAGAGAAGGGAATACCAGACCACCTTACCTGCATCTTGAGAAACCTATGTGCAGGTCAGGAAGCAACAATTAGAACTGGACATGGAACAACAGACTGGTTCCAAATACGAAAAGGAGTACGTCAAGAGTGTATATTGTCACCCTGCTTATTTAACTTATATGCAGAGTACATCATGAGAAACGCTGGGCTGGATGAAGCACAAGCTGGAATCAAGATTTCTGGGAGAAATAGCAGTAACCTCAGATATGTAGATGACACCACCCTTATGGCAGAAAGTGAAGAGGAACTAAAGAGCCTATTGATGAAAGTGAAAGAGGAGAGTGAAAAAGTTGGCTTTTTAGAAAACTAAGAAACTTAAAAAACTAAGATCATGACATCTGGTCCCATCACTTCATGGCAAATAGATGGGGAAACAGTGGAAACAGTGGCTGACTTTATTTTGGGGGGCTCCAAAATCACTGCATATGGTGATTTCAGCCATGACATTAAAAGACACTTACTCCTTGGAAGGAAAGTTATGACCAACCTAGATAGTATACTGAAAAGCAGAGACATTACTTTGCCAACAAAGGTTCATCTAGTCAAGGCTATGGTTTTTCCAGTGGTCATGTATGGATGTGAGTTAGAGTATAGAGAAAGCTGAGTGCCGAAGAATTGATGCTTTTGAACTGTGGTGTTGGAGAAGACTCTTGAGAGTCCCTTGGACTGCAAGGAGATCCAACCAGTCCTTTCTAAAGGAAATCAGTCCTGGGTGTTCATTAGAAGGACTGATGCTGAAGCTGAAACTCCAATACTTTGGCTACCTGATGTGAATAACTGACTCATTTGAAAAGACTCTGATGCTGGGAAAGATTGAAGATGGGAGGAGAAGGGGATGACAGAGGATGAGATGGCTGGATGGCATCACCGACTCAATGGACACGAGTTTGAGCAAGCTCCGGGAGTTGGTGATGGACAGGGAGGCCTGGCGTGCTGCAGTCCATGGCGTCCCAAAGAGTCGGACATGACCGAGTGACTGAACTGAACTGAACCCCACCTATTTGCCATGAAGTGATGGGACCGGAGGCCATGATCTTAGTTCTTTTTGAATGTTGAGTTTTAAACCAACATTTAATATTTTTTTGGATGTTAAGTTTCTCTGTTTGTTCCTTTAAAAAACAGTGTCTTATTGCACTGCTGGTCTGTTCTTTTCTTTCTTTCTGTTTATGAGCTTACGATCTCTTTGGGATGGCATGGTTATTTTGCATCCTCTGGCTGCTGGCTATCTCCCACTGGAAGCCTTTGTCTACCCTCTTAGCTCCTTTCCTGATGTTTTGCTGTTTGGTTTTAGCTCATCTGCCACACAGTTTCGAAAAGTGTTTAACAGCAGTCCTGTGTGCCCTCTGTGGGTGCTGAAACATGTGCTTTAGAGCAATATTATCTTTGCTTCTGTGAGTCCCCCTTTGAGTTCTCGTGTGAATTTCTTGGTTTCAGGTTTCATACCAAGAAATGAACAAAGCCGAAGTCTGAACACTGAGCACAGCAAAAGCCCAGGTTTCCCACGTCTTCAAATGACTGTGTCTCCTTCTTGACACAGGCTGAGGGCATGGCGGACCTGCCTGGTTCCTCACCACTGGGTATTTTTTTTTCCGTTTCCCTTTTGGGGTGGGCAGATTTCGAGGGTGCTGGCTTTCCTTTAAGGGGCCAGTGCAACTTCGTCCTCTTTGTATGTAGCCTCACGGCCCCACCTCCTGTTAGCTGGGGACCATCAGCATTCAGGCCACACAGCCCACAAAACCAGTGAACCCGGCCCAGCCATCCTGTTGCTGTGTCTTCTTCCCCCTGGATGCTTCACTGCTTCTTCATGCCTGACACACTTGCATATTCCCACCACCAAGCTTCCTCTCTGGCCACCAAGCTCTTTTCTTTCTAGAGCTTATTTTTATTTGCCTATTTATTCTTATTATTTTATTTTTGGCCACACTGGGTCTTCATTGCTGGTAAATTCCAGGCTGGCTTTTCCTTAAACTAAATAATTAATCAAGTATCCATTATAGAGCCATTTGTCAAGACTATACTATATGTATTGATTATCTATCATCTATCTGTTCATCATCTCCCTATCTATTTATCTATCTATGTATCTGTCATGTCTCTCTCTCTCTCTCTCATCTATCCGCCCACCTAATGGTCATCTTATCTCCTTTGTAGAGCTTTACTCACTTACGTAATTAACAGATGGGTATTTTTTGATTTGGGTCTGCTGCTGCTGCTGCTAAGTCGCTTCAGTCGTGTCCAACTCTGTGCGACCCCATAGACGGCAGCCCACCAGGCTCCCCCATCCCTGGGATTCTCCAGGCAAGAACACTGGAGTGGGTTGCCATTTCCTTCTCCAATGCATGAAAGTGAAAAGTGAAAGTGAAGTCACTCGGTCTTGTCTGACTCTTGGCGACCCCATGGACTGCAGCCCACCAGGCTCCTCCATCCATGGGATTCTCCAGGCAAGAGTACTGGAGTGGGTTGCCATTGCGATTTGGATCAGAGGATACAAAATATCTCCAGAATTTAAGAGACTTCGATGCTTTAAACGCAGACTATGTCATTGCTTTAAATGCCTGATGTCTGTGTCCACATACTGACTTACCTTTACAACTGTGTGCGTGTTTCCATGTATCTTTACACGTGTATGCTTCCCAAAGCTCAGACCATGTTTCTACAGCTTATCTGTACTGCTTGCCAACTGACTTATAGTAGGTTTTTATGCATCAGTCCTAACAGGATCTGAGGACTACGAGGTTCCTAAAGGATCTGAATCAGAGTTAGGAATGGGTTTGCCTCACCCTCCACTTTTTAAAAAGCCTGCCCAGGCTGGGAGAACTGGGTCGCTGTTCAAGCCCTGTATAGCAAGGGGACTTATGTGAGCCACGTGGGGGTGGTAGACAGGGAGGCCCTTAGCCCTGGGTCTGGTACAGGGTGCAGATTCCGAAACGCCCCTTCTGATTACTACCGTATCATCCATCATTCCCGCTCCTCCTTCCTGTGTGCAGTTTTCACGATGACTTCTAGTGCCCTGCCCGGCACGAACTACTAGGGACGAATGAAAGGCTGTCTGGAATCCGTCCCCCTTTTTGTAGAGAGCAGACAAGAGGAACAAGCTTCTCAGAGAGTCTTCCCTCCCCAGCTAGGTTTTCACAGCTTGCTTCCCTAATGCCTGCGTTAGTGGTACCCACCGGCAGCACACCAGGCTTCCCCGTCCATCACCGGCTCTCAGAGCCTACTCAGACGCACATCCATCGAGTCGGGGATGCCATCCGACCCACCCCATTATTCACCTAAACCTTCTCAGCCCTAGAGAGGGGGTACGGGACACAGTCAGTGAAGGCCACAGGAAGGAACTCTGCCCCCCCCCCAGCTTTCAGTGTGGTTTGCTCTACTTGACATCACTTCACCTTTAAAGGGGAGGGTAGGAGTAAAACTCGTTCCCACGGTTGAGAAGGGCTATTTATGAAGGTAGGAGGGGGTCTGGGAGGTGTGGTCTTGGAGCACAGCATGAAAGAGAGCGAGAAGGTGGGACTTTGCAGTCTCTGATCAACATGTGATACAGGTGAGAGACCTGTACCATCCAAACAGACCAAGCCCATCCTCCTGTCGTAGCCTTTCCTGTGTCAGGACGTGTCAGGGTGGTTCACACCTGTTTTAAATCCTCGTGGAAAAGGTGACATCCCTGCGACTTCCCTGGTGGTCCAGTGGTTAGGGCTCCACCCTCCCAGTGCAGAGGGGTCCAGGTTTGATTCCTGGT
This sequence comes from Bubalus bubalis, assembly GCF_019923935.1. Taxonomy (NCBI): domain Eukaryota; kingdom Metazoa; phylum Chordata; class Mammalia; order Artiodactyla; family Bovidae; genus Bubalus; species Bubalus bubalis. The sequence continues at coordinate 6,055,746 of NC_059181.1, read as the reverse complement.
CAGGGAAGTAGATCCCCTATGCTGCACCTGAGACCCAGCACAGGGAGATCCAACCAGTCCATCCCAAAGGAAATCAGTGCTGAATGTTCTTTGGAAGGACTGATGCTGAAGCTGAAGCTCCAATACTTTGGCCACCTGATGTGAAGAGCCGACTCATTCGGAAAGACCCTGATGCTGGGAAAGATTGAAGGCGGGAGGAGAAGGGGACGACAGAGGATGAGATGCTTGGATGGCATCACCGACTCAATGGACATGAGTTTGACCAAGCTCTGGAAGTTGGTGATGGACAGGGAAGCCTGGCGTGCTGCAGTCCATGGGATCGCAGAGAGTCGGGCATGACTGAGCAACTGAACTGAACTGAGGACCCAGCGAAGCCAAATAAGTACATCATTTGTTTTTTAAAAATGACATGCCCATACGATGGAGTTGAGGAACAGAGACACTATGTAGCTTGCCCAGGATCACACAGTCAGTATGTTGTAGAGCAGAGATTTTAAGCTGCTTTTCACTGTTACATTGTATTATTGCTCAAATCAAGCAACACAAAGCTTCTCTGAAGACAATACCTCGTGTTTGTTGGGTGTACTTTTTCAGAGCCAAAAAGGAAGAATCTGTATGAGAAACAAAGTCTGTCAGCTCTGGTGAGTTCCCGAGCCTGTGTTATTAGGCGATATCGTTACAAGTAGGACAGGGACTTGAACACGTAAAAATAAAAGCTTGCAGAGTTTAACCAGGACAAGGCTTTTCTACTGACCTACTGGAAGTTTGCTTGGGATGGGGGTAAGGGGATGCTTATGTTCCTTCTACTCTGGTTCTCAGAATCTGGGTTTCATGGAGACATCATTTCCCCAAGTATCATTTGGCTGGACTTGAGTAGGTGGTGTCTGCATACTAAACCCTAAAAATAGACATGAGTAGAACTCGAGGTTTAACAAATTTCTACATTCTCTTTCTGTTCCCGCTGTGGGGGACCTTCTTGGGGAACGGCTTTGGTGGAAGCTGTGATCGTTACAGGAGACTTGCAGGAGCTGAGGTTAAGATGAAGGAGGCGACAAGAAGGTCACAGAGGTGACAAGGCTGGCCTTGTGAATTTGAGCAGGAGATGTAAAGAGTTCCTAGAATGCCCACGTTACCAACAGTGACTTTGGTTGCTGTGCCCTCATGAAGGGGAGATGATCACTATCAGGAAAACCTTGAATTCTTTTTTATTACTTTTCAGATGTGAATGGACAGAAGCATGAAGGGAAGAAGTGAAGTGACGTCGCTCAGTCGTGTCTGACTCTTTGTGACCCCATATGGACTGTAGCCTACCAGGCTCCTCCATCCATGGAACTTTCTAGGCAAGAATACTGGAGTGGGTTGCCATTTTCTTCTCCAGGGGATCGTCCCAATCCAGGAATCAAACCCAGGTCTCCTGCATTGCAGGCAGATGCTTTACTGTCTGAGCCACCAGGGAAGCCCCGATAAGCATTAAGGGAAGAAACACATAAAAGAGAATAGCACAGAGTCCCTCGCAATTTCCTACCGTAGTTAAGCACAGTGTGGACTCTCAGACCCAGAAGAGTCTGATCTTTGTGGAAGGCTGTTCCTCACCATGACGCTTTGGTTTAGGGTCACTGAGAACTTGACACTCGAGTTTGATGAGTCAGGAGAAGCTTGTTCTCAACCCTGAGAAGATTTTCCAAGAGGAAAAAGTGGTGCTTGAGTGTGTGTGTGTTAGTACGTGTGCATGTGTGTGTGTAAAAAGAGCCAATTTGTCCTTCTGTTTTTCTATGTTCTTAGCAAACACTAGATATGAACGAGAACAGATATGAGAGAGAGGGAGAAATCCAGATAATAATCTGAATTTAAATGGACGGTGTTGCAGGAATGGTTTAATAAGCCTAGGAGCCCTTGAACCCATCAGCTAGGAAAAACAAATGAATGTAACCATCTTTCAAATTATGCGTTCTTAACTTTGATTAACTGCTTTCTAAAAAACGTGTTCTGTATTACGGCCACATCAGATGAGCTCTGTTACAATGTACGTGAGCTCACAGAGCATCAGTCACACTGTGGACCACTTGAGCATGTGGGTGTATGGGAGTGAATTGCAAATGATGTCCCTTAAACAGCAGATGGAGATGTCCAAAGCTAGTTTAAAGCATGACCTCGGTCAGCCTTCAAATATGGGAGCCTAGAAAAGACCTCTTGATGTTTTTCTCACTATTATCTTTTTAGGGTATTCTGTCTCTGTTCATTTCCTATCAGATCAGTCTTTATCTACAGCTGAGAACATTTTCACATAAATTTTATTTCCTCCAAGGGTGATAAAGAAGAACCTTGGATGAAATGAAGTTCATGTGCGTTAGCACCTCCAAAAAGTAGAACCAATTTTACTTTGCTACAAAGAAAAAAAAAAGTCTCTGGTAATAAGCTCAGGACTTTAAAAACTGTAGTAAGTCTCTCAGGTCAAGAAAGGTAGTAAACCTAGTGAAAATGAGATTAAAGGAGATTAAAGGTGCCAGGAACAGGCATACTTCAAGATCCAAATGGTGGATTATGAAGTAGGTACAGCGGCTGAGCTCACATGGCATTTGGGGATCTAAAAATATGCACATCAGTGGTGAATACCTAAAAGTTAGCCCAATATTACAACATAGCGGGCAATTGGAAATGTAAGTTAGTATCAGCTGGATAAGGTTCAGTTTAAATATGTGAGAAAAATACAATGCAATGCAATAAAACTCCAAAAATAGCAAAAGTGAGAATTCCTCACCTATATAAGAAACTGTGTACTGAAACTGTGTACTAAAATTTGGGACGTAACAAAAGATGAACAAAATAAATGCAAATCTGTAAAAACTTTTACAGAAATGTGAGTATGAGGAGAGTAAACATTTTTCTTTTTTTCTGAAAAGTGGTTTAAAAGAAATTTCTCTGAAGATCATGTATACATGTCTGCTAAGTCACAAAGTTCTGACTCTTTGCAACCCCACAGACTGTAGCCCCGCCAGGCTCCTCTGTCCATAGAATTCTCCAGGCAAGAATACTGGAGTGGGTTGCCATGCCCTCCTCCAGGGGATCTTCTTGACCCTGGGATCAAACACATGTCTCTTACATCTCCTGCATTGGCAGGCGAGTTCTTGACGGCTAGCACCACCTGGGAAGCCCACCTCTAAAGGTCACCTACACATAAATGCTATCATACGATTCTGAAGCTCAGTGAGTCTGTGTCCAAGAAATTTCCAGCCAGGAGAAATCACTTTGCAGCAGAGACAGGGTGTGCTTGGAAGGGGAGGTTTTGTATTTTACAGAAACGGTAGTCGGGTGGATCAACCTAGAGCCTGTTATAGAGGGTGAAGGAAGACAGAAAGAGAAAAATATATATATTAACGCATATATGTGAAATCTAGAAAACTGGTACCAATGAGCCTCCTTGCAGGGAAGGAATGGAGATGCGGACGTAGATAACAGACTTGTGAATACGGCAGGGGAAGGAGAAGGTGGGATCAGTTGAGAGAGTAGCATTGATATATATACACTGCTGCTGCTGCTGCTGCTAAGTCGAGTCAGTGGTGTCCGACTCTGTGTGATCCCATAGATGGCAGCCCACCAGGCTCCCCCATCCCTGCGATTCTCCAGGCAAGAACACTGGAGTGGGTTGCCATTTCCTTTCCCAATGCATGAAAGTGAAAAGTGAAAGTGAAGTCCCTCAGTCGTGGCTGACTCGTCACGACCCCATGGACTGCAGCCTTCCAGGCTCCTCTGTCCATGGGATTTTCCAGGCAAGAGTACTGGAGTGGGGTGCCATTGCCTTCTCCGATATATACACTGTCCTGTGTGAAATAGATGGCAAGTGGGGAACTGCTGTATGCCACAGGGGGCTCAGCTTGGTGCTCTGTGATGGCCTAGAGGGGTGGGTTGGGGGTTGGAGGGAAGCTCAAGAGGTATATATATATATCATATATATATATATATATATATATATATAATTATGGCTGCTTCATGTTGTTGTATGGCAGAAAGCAACACAACATTGTAAAGCAATTTTCCTCCAATTAAAAAATAAATTAGCATCAGGTGGAGCATCCGCCTGCAATGCAGGACACGTGGGTTCAATCCCTGGGTCGGGAATATCATCCCCCGAAGAAGGAAATGGCAACCCACTCCAGTGTTATTGCCTGGGAAATCCATGGACAGAGGAGCTCAATGGGCTACAGTCCATGAGGTTGCAAAGAGTCAGGCATGACTGAGTAACTAACTGTCACGCACTTCCAAGGGGAGGACTTCCCCGGTGGCTCAGACGGTAAAGAGTCTGCCTGCTGATTCAGGAAACGTGGGTTCGATCCCTGGGTCAGGAAGATCCATTGAAGAAGTGAATGGCAACCCACTCCAGGATTCTGAGAACCCCATGGACAGAGGAGCCTGACGGGCAATATAGTCCATGGGGTTGCAAAGAGCTGGACACGACTAACACTTCCAATAGGAATCCCAAGACCTGTAGGATGGTCACCTGTGAGGTCCAAAGGACTGGGATCTTACACATATACAACCACCTACCTCTGAACACCAGAATTCCATTCGTAAAAACTCAAAGATCTGTGTAAAGCTAGCACACGGGGAGCCTAAAATACAACAGAGGTGTAGCCTCGGTAAATGTGAATTTTCTCCAAAGACTGGGTACTGACGATTGACGTGCCCTCCACTGAGAAAATGTCAACCAGCAAGATGCCTGCCACGTGTCCCTGCCTTCTGTCCACTTCTTCACGGTGATGGCTTCGAAATCAGGTTGCTGTATGTGCGGCTGGTCTCCTTGCTAGAGGAGAAGGGAAATCGGTTCTGGTTTGTAAGTAAGAATGCGGTTTCCCTACCCAGGGAGGATACCCGCCTTAAGAGGGAAGAACAGAAAAGAAAAAGAAGACGTGGATGAGTCCCTGGGTTGTCAGGACTCATGCAGAGATCTTCATGAGCAGAAGGCCATGGCATAAAAGAGAATCTCAGCGAGAAACTCCCAGTGGGGGTATGGAGGGGCATCCATTCAGTTCAGTTCAGTTGCTCAAGTCGTGTCCGATGCTTTGAGACCCCATGGACTGCAGCATGCCAGGTTTCCCTGTCCATCACCAACTCCTGGAGCTTGCATAGAGGTACAGAAAGCTCCCTCCCATGCAGGGACATAAAGTAGAGCAGCTTTCCTGATAGCTCATTTGGTAAAGAATCCATCTGCGATGCAGGAGACCCCGGTTCGATTCCTGGGTCGGGAAGATCCCCTGGAGAAGGGATAGGCTACCCACTCCAGTATTCTTGGGCTTCCCTGGTGGCACAGCTGGTAAAGAATCCACCTGCCATGTGGGAGACCTGGGTTCGATCTCTGGGTTGGGAAGATCCCCTGGAGAAGGGAAAGGCTGCCCACTCCAGGATTCTGGCCTGGAGAATTCCATGGACTGTATAGTCCATGGGGTCGCAAAGAGTCAGACACGACTGAGCGACTTTCTCTTTCACTTTCAGAGTAGTTTAGTGGGCTTCCCAGGTGTCACTAGTGGTAAAGAACCCACCTGCCAACGCAGGAGATGTGAGTTTGATCCCTGGGTTGGGAAGACTCCTTGGAGGAGGTCATGGCAACCCACCCAGTATCCTTGCCTGGGCAATCCCATGGACAGAGAAGCCTGGCAGGTTACAGTCCATGGGGTTGCAAAGCGTCGAAAAGAAGTTATTTAGCAAGCACACATGCAGAGCCTCATTCCATCAAACATAAAGCCCACAGATAAGGCTAAGAGATGATGCCTGTTAAATGAAGTACAGTTGCCTGTGCAAGGAAAAGATTAACTTGTTTTTTTCTGAAGTCCGGAGATTCTGAACATCATTTCTTTTGTAGAGCAGGACTTGTAACCCTTTTGTTTATTGGGTTACTTTTCTCGGAGGCGGGCAGGTTTCTCACCATAATACAATCTCTTTCCAGGGCATATTGTGGGTCTCACTTGTCCAGCACAGCAGCTGCAGCACCTCAACCAGTTCTTGCTCCAATAGCATTTTCTTAAATATGTGTTTAACATGGAGAGAGAAGACTTGATTGATTTCTCGACCCCGTGGACTGTAGCCCACCAGACTCCTCTGTCTGTGGGATTTCCCCGGCTAGAACACTGGAGTGGGCAGCCATTCCCTTCTCCAGGGGATCTTCCCGACACAGGGATCAAACCTGGGTCTCCCACATTGCAGGCAGGTTGTTCTTTACCATCTGAGCCACCAGGTATCAATCTTAATTAATTATTATTTGTGAGCAGTCCTGTGGAGGATCTACTGAGCCTGCGGAGAATTCTGTGTATCTTGATATCCCTACCTTTCCGTCTCATGAATGAACTGTGCCCTTTCTCTGCTGTGGGACCCCACCAATCTGTTTTAGTGACCTGAAACTCGCTAAGGAGGGCTCTTAAGACCAGCAAGGAACAAGCCCTTGTGAACTGCCCACTGTTTGCCTCTCAGCATGCCCTCAACTTCATTATTTACGGTGCTGATCATGGACAAGAAATGTGATGGGTTCCAGCCCAGCGTGTGTGTGTTGTGATACAGATGGTTTTGATTGTCAGAGAGATTTGCTGGTCTTAAAGCCAGAAGACTTGGATTTGAGTCCCAGCTTTCATCTGTCATCCTTAGGAGAACCAAACAAGAGTGAATCTTTAGGTGAACCAAGCATGCTCCCCAAAGCTTCCCTGCAGAGTGTTTGTTTTTCTGAGCCTTCTCTTGAGGCTATTTTTTTTTTTTTTTAATGCTTTCCATTGTGCTTTGGTAATTTAGGAGGAGTTGACAACAAATACTTAATTTCTATATTTTAAAATAATAAGTGTTCAGTTTTATCTTTTTTTCTTTTAAATAGCTGCGTGCTCTGATTTGCTGAAGTGTAGCATGCTAAGAAATTTACATTCACAGGACACTTTTCCTTGGGAGTGTTTACGGAAAGCTGATCACCACTGTGAAAACTTTTTTTATGGAAAAGCAATCTCTGAAGAATTGATGCTTTTGAATTGTGGTGTTGGAGAAGACTCTTGAGAGTCCCTTGGACCGCAAGGAGATCAACCCAGTCCACCTTAAAGGAAATCAGTCCTGAATATTCATTGGAAGGACTGATACTGAAGCTCCAATCCTTTGGCCAGCTGTTGGGAAGAACTGACTCATTGGAAAAGACCCTGATGCTGGGAAAGATTGAAGGCAGAAGGAGAAGGGGATAACAGAGGATGAGATGGTTGGATGGCATCCCCGGCTCTATGGACATGAGTTGACTCTGGGAGTTGGTGATGGACAGAGAGGCCTGGCGTGCTGCAGTCCATGGGGTCACAAAGAGTCAGATACAACTGAGCAACTGAACTGAACTGATCACAACTATAGTCCCTTATACTGAGGAACCCAAATGCTTACCTTATGCAAAAATAATTGAAATGTTAGGTGGCACATGATTTAAATATATGACAGTGAGTCAGGAACTCTGCCTATCTGCATATTGATTACAGCAGACACCCTCTCCAGGGCCATAAGGGATGGCAATGTAACAAAGCAAGGGACTTAGAGAACAGACCCAGCCTGTTCAGCTTTGTCCCCACTTTTAGAATATTTTATTTACCAACAATTTATTAAATTCTTAGGATGTAGAATTAAGAAGCAGTAGAATCCTGTGTACGATCTACTCTTAGGAGGTAGAATTGGTGGTTTTCCCTGACAGCTCAGTTGGTAAAGACTCTGTCTGCAATGCAGGAGACCCCGGTTTGATTCCTGAGTTGGGGAGATCTGCTGGAGAAGGGATAGGCTGTCCACTCCTGTCTTCTTGTGCTTCCCTGGTGACTCATCTAGTAAAGAATCTGCCTGCAAGGCAGGAGGCCTGGGTTCAGTCCCTGGGCTGGTAAGATCCCCTGGAGAAGGGAAAGGCTACCCACTCCAGTATTCTGACCTAGAGAATTCCATGGACTATATAGTCCACGGGGTCACAAAGAGTCAGACATGACCTAGCAACTTTCACTTTCGGGTAATCCGATGGTAGAAGCTGATCTGGGCAGCTGAAAACAGCAGTCTCCAAGCTTTGGTTCAGTGCCCTGTTAGAAAATTTGATAGAAAGATGGATCGGTGTTGTGAAGGGCATTTGTATATGTCTACCTTCCAATATCGGAGAAGGCAATGGCACCCCACTCCAGTACTCTTGCCTGGAAAATCCTATGGACGGAGGAGCCTGGTAGGCTGCAGTCCATGGGGTCGCTAAGAGTCGGACACGACTGAGCGACTTGAATGGATGCGCTCGTGTACATCAAGAACTCTTTTTGAGATCAGCACTTGAGTTTGTTCTTATTTATGAATCTTTAATCCTTGCAACGTTGCTGTCATTACAGCTGCAGGATCTTTCCCAGAGATTTATATCCTCCTTCAGCATTTATTGATCCAGAACTAGACGGGGCAGATTTAGAGCTTGAAAAGTGTATGGCAGAGCTAGAGAAGCTTGGAGTTATGATCGTCCCTTTCAAGGCTACTGGTAGGGGAAACAGGTGGGAAAGGGTCAGCTCTGATGACCAGGCAAGGCCATGGTGGGGAGGCAGAGATTAGGTGGGAGCAGAGATCCTTCTGGAAGTTTCTCCTCCTACTTAACTGTGCCCACGCATGACTTTGTGACTCAGGGGAGGCATGGTGGGAGGGTCACCGGTGACAGTACCCGCAGCTCTTGCTGATCTTGGCTGTTGTTTCTGCCATTTCTCCAAAGCTGAAGGGCTGGGACGCCTGTGCACGTGGACATCTTTGTTCAACCTGGATGAATTCCGCTCAGACTCCAGTAGCTCCCTGACTTATCACAGCCGTGGTGCCTGGCCAATACCAGGCAGGCCCAGGCAGGCTAAAAGAGGCAGGCCACGGGGTCTGGCCCCTCTGATGGGCTCATGGAGCTAGCTGGCATCAGTGAGAGAAATGGGACTTCATGCCTGGGGGTTTTTCAGGCAAGGAGGAAAGTCGGGCAGAAATGGGGGTTAGGAGGAAAGAAAAGAAAAGCTGTGCATAGCAACAGTTAGGGATAATAAATCACAGGCAGGTTGGGTGAAGGAACGATTTTTGTAGAGAGGCATGTTTGCCTCAGTGGAAACAGCGGTAGACTTTATTTTGGGGGGGCTCCAAAATCACCACAGATGGTGACTGCAGCCATGAAATTAAAAGACGTTTGCTCCTTGGAAGAAAAGCTATGACCAAGCTGCTGCGTCACTTCAGTCGTGTCCAACTCTGTGTGACCCCATAGACGGCAGCCCATCAGGCTTCCCGTCCCTGGGATTCTCCAGGCAAGAACACTGGAGTGGGTTGTCATTTCCTTCTCCATTGCATGAAAGTGAAAAGTGAAAGGGAAGTCACTCAGTCGTGTCCGACTCTCAGCGACCCCATGGACTGCAGCCTACCAGGCTCCTCTGTCCATGGGATTTTCTAGGCAAAATTACTGGAGTGGGGTGCCATCGCCTTCATTGCTTTGCCAACAAATGTCCATCTAGTTGAGGCTATGGTTTTATTAGTAGTCATGTATGGATGTGAGAGTTGGACTATAAAGAAAGCTGAGTGATGAAGAATTGATGCTTTTGAACTGTGGTGTTGGAGAAGACTCTTGAGAGTCCCTTGCACTGCAAGGAGATCCAACCACTCCATCCTAAAGGGAATCAGTCCTGAATATTCATTGGAAGGACTGATGCTAAAGCTGAAATGCCAATACTTTGGCCACCTGATGTGAATTGCTGACTCATTGGAAAAAATCCTGATGCTGGGAAAGACTGAAGGTGGGAGGAGAAGGGGATGACAGAGGATGAGATGGTTGGATGGCATCACCAACTCAATGGACATGAATTTGGGTAAACTCCACGAGTTGGTGATGGACAGGGAAGCCTGGCATGCTGCGGTCCATGGGGTTGCAAAGAGTCAGACACGACTAAGCAACTGAACTGAACGGAACTGAAGCTCTCAGCTTGGGGGTCCTGTTTCATGCTTTGATATCCTGCACCGGAGTTCACTCAGATTCACGTCCATCGAGTCAGTGATGCCATCCAGACATCTTGGCTATACTCCAATATAAAATTAAAAGTTAAAAGAAGAAAAAGAATTATCTAGTTTCAGAAGCCCAGACTGACAGGTTTGAGGGACCCTGTTGTAAACCACTTGGGATATAAGCCTCTTTTGAAAATGAAGGCATAGGAGAGATAGACAGAGACACAGATAAAGGTGAATTTGTCACATCCGGAAGTTACAAGCTTAATCGGCAGGGTAAGGAGCAGTCTCACATGCACACTGAAGACAGGATAAATTGGTAAGAGTAGATGAGGGTGAACGTAGACAATTAAAAATTACCTAAGTAGCACGGAGGTCTGGAGATCTTGGGATGACACTCTTAGGAGTTTGAATAAATGAAAGCTGGCTGTGTAACATTTCTGCACTAAACCAATCTCCATTAAAAAAAAAAAAAAAAAAAGCAAGCAGTGAAGGACAGCCCTGAACTTGGGGAAATCCTGTTGATCTGTAGGTACATTACCATATGTATTAATACTTTGTATCAGCAGACAGTGTCAGAGGATGGGAGACGCCTTGTTTGTGATTCTAAGTCAGTTGTATCATAGCAACGGCAAAACCAGCAAACACCTACTTCTGCCAGATTTTAAAAAGGGACAAGAGTCTTGGAAAAAAAAACCTTTCCAATTATCAGCCATGCGTTACTGAAGGAAGCTTGCAGAGTACCAGGAGATAGGCAAACTCTTTCTCCCCACTGGTTTACTGTGTTGCCTAGCTCTGTTGCTTCCCAAGAGAGATACAACTTGTGAATTTGTTTCAGTCACAGATGACTCCTGCTGAAGAAGCCTAAAGGTCCTTCTCTGCCTTCCCTAACTGAGATGGAGTGTAAGGGAGACTGTCCTTGAAAGGAAAAGTTAAGCGCGGATGCTAGGATTCTGCAGCAAGGGAACAGCTTGACCATGAGAAGTCAAATCGTGGAAAATTTTTGGGCCACGTACACCACTGTTTGCTTTTGTTGGCAAGGTCAGCTTAGAGCAAGCTAAGCACTTTAAAGCATTTTGTTTAGAGAGGAGGAATGAGAAATTCATAGACTTTGAGTTGGAGAGGACTTCAGAGGTGTTAACCTGGTTTATTTAGGAAGGGTCCTAGGCAGGGCTGAGGAGTCTCAGTTTGGTTCAGTTCAGTCGTTCAGTCACGTCCGACTCTTTGCAACCCCATGGACTGCAGCATGCCAGGCCTCCCGGAGTTGACTCAAACTCATGTCCATGGAGTCAATGATGACACCCAACCATCTCATCCTCTGTCGTCCCCTTCTCCTCCCGCCTTCAATCTTTCCCAGAGTCAGGGTCTTTTCAAATGAGTCTGAAGCAGGAAAGTACTTTTATTTCCTCTAGTAACAGCCATCATGGGGATCTCTGCCCCTCTTTCCTATTCGATGTGAAATCTCTTGGGGATGTCTTTTATGACATCTTACTTTTTTAACCTTCATCAAGAGGTTTTTATTTCCTCTTCACTTTCTGCTATCATCTGCATATCTGAGGTTGGGCCTCCCTGGTGGCTCAGTGATAAGGAATCCGCCTGCCAATGCAGGAGACATGAGTTCCATCCCTGGGTTGGGAAGATCCCCTGGAGGAGGAAATGGCAACCCACTTCTGTATCCTTGCCTGGAAAATCCCTTGGACAAGAGGTCTGGCGGGCTACAGTCCATGGGGTCGCAGAGAGTCGGACATGACTTAGTGACTAAACATTTAGTTTTTATTCCTGAAACACTCTTATTTGGTTGTTAAGCCTTGGTGCTGTCCATTTTGAACTTAAATTTCTGACTGATGTAAAAACTCTTTCCTCCTGCCAAACCCCGGAGCTGGCTGGACTTGGGGTCCTGGGGGCCTGGAGGGTGTGGTGATGAGGATAGAACCACACCCTGAGCCTGTCTCTTTCTTCCCTGGCATAGATGTCACAATAAGGTGGGAAGAGGGGAGCTCGTCTCCCTGGCTGCCCGAGGCTGAATGTTTGCAACTCTCTCTAATGTCTTTGACACCAGTGGCCTGCAGATATTTCAGAACAACTTTTCACCGACTCTTTCCTTCCATTCCCTTATAACAGGGCCTCACATACTTCATATCTCAGTTTCCCTGATGTTGAAGAGTCTGTCTACCAGGAGGAGTAATAATAATGTGCTAAGTCACAAAGGTCGGACTCTGCGACCCCATAGGCGGCAGCCCACCAGGCTCCTCCGTCCCCGGGATTCTCCAGGCAAGAACACTGGAGCGGGTTACTATTGCCTTCCCCAGTAATAATATGTACTATCCGTACCTAAAATCAGCTCTGCCCAAAGTGTGTTCCACCTCACCGAAACAGAACAAATTGTAACTGCCCACATGGCTGCTCTGGTCAAGTATATTTAGGAAAGTGCTTCCTTTCTGTATTTTGCTCTTCTGTTGCCACTGAGGATTTCCATCGAATATGAGCATATGAGAATCCCCAGTACGCTTGTTTGATGTTGACCCCGACTTGGCTTAAACTCAACTGACATGGAACTCTCTTTAGCACATAAAATGCTTTACACCCATATCGCATAAGCCCTCTAATGCCTATTCATGTACATCTATCAACAGAAATCATGTAACCGAACAACTTATACTGTTACTAATGTTGACTGTTGTCAGTTATAAACAAAATTACGAATTTTGTTAAGTCATTACCTGTGTGATCAGGGTTCCCACAAAGTTTCCAGGGTTGAACTTCTACCTCTCTGAGTTCTAGACCATTTGCGGGTTTAACCACCAATTTGAGCCATTCCGGGTGCATCATCTCATCTTACTAGTCTAAGGGGACCATTCTTTTCTTTTTTTACAAATATCTTCCCCTTGCGTGTCATTTCCTTTTCATATTCTCTCTATCATCCAACCTCAAACACACCCATGAACTAGAAAGCGTGTTGCCCCAAGGTAGGAGAAAACCTGAGAAGAGGTTCAAAGCTTGATCTTGTGGAAGAGAATTTACTAACTTCTTTCAACTTCCTTTTCATCATGATTTCAGGGACTCCGCTTGGCATACCTGTCTCCCGGAGGACAGGGAAGACTGAGGCTCGCCTGCAAGCGAGTGGCCAGGAGTTAGGACCGATAAAAGTAAAGCTCTTAGTCTCAGAGGCTACCTGTGTTTACTGAAAGGTCCTCGCCATTCTGACGAACCAAGTCGGCTTCGGTCAGTTTGCAGTTTTTGGTGCCCCCACCACGCTGATACGTAACACGAGAACCAATCACACATAGGCTGTTAGAAGGTTCAGATTTCTCCAGAGGAAATCAACATGTTATTAATCTTCTGGGCAACCCAGAAATGCTGAAGGGGACTGAAAACGGTAGATAGCAGGGATTTTGATAAAGTAGCTTGCGTGCATGCACGTGTGTTCCGTCGTGTCCAACTCTTTGCGACCCCATGAACTGCAGCCTGCCAGGCTCCTCTGTCCTTGGGATTTCCCAGGTAAGAATACCAGAGTGAGTTGCTATTCCCTTCTCCAGGAGGATCTTCCCAAACCAGGGATGGAATCCAGGTCTCCCGTATTGCAGGCAGATTTTTTGCTGTCTGAAGCACCAGCGAAGCCCAGTTTCCTGAATCTTATACTTCCTTGTTCACAAACACATATATCCAACAGCACTTGTGTCTTAATTAATATGCCTTCTGGTGTCTATTTCAATAACAACAGTAGATGTGCCTGAAAATTACCTCTGAGGTGTCAGTTCCTGGTTACGCTGAGTAAATCACCGCTGGTATATGAGTTTAACTGAGGCACTTATGTATATTCAGTGCACTGTGATCTACTCAACAGTTTTAAAAGTAGATTTCCTCATAGGCAATACAACGCACCACCCTCAGAATAAATACTTCAGTATGTTCCTCAGGTTTTGAGACCATGGCTGCCATACAGAGTCATCATGGCTGTGAAAGGCACTCGAGTAAATTAGATGAAGTTACTTATTATTGGGGAACTTCCCAGGTGGCTCAGAGGTTAAAGCATCTGCCTGCAATGCGGGAGGCCTGGGTTCGATCCCTGGGTCAGGAAGATCCCCTGGACAAGGAAATGGCAACCCACTCCAGTATTCTTGCCTGGAGAATCCCGTGGACGGAGTTGCCTGGTGGGCTCCAGTCCACGGGGTCGCAAAGAGTTGGACACGACCGAGCGACTTCACTTTCACTTATTATTCGAGGGCTTCCCAGGTGGCGCTAGTGGTAGAGAATCTGCCTGCAACGCAGGGCACTTAAGAGATGTGGGTTTGATCCCTGGGTTGGGAAGATCCTCTGGAGGAGGGCATGACAACCTACTCTAGTATTCTCTCCTGGAGAATACAATGGACAGAGGAGCCTGGTGGGCTACAGTCCATGGGGTTGCAAAGAGTGAGACACAACTGAAGCAACTTAGTATGCATACACAAACTTATTACTGGAGCAAGATGTCCTAGGCAAGTGTGTGCCCATAGGAGTTTATCTGTGATAAGCTTTGTCAAACTTTGAAATGAATAATAAGAATAATAAAGGGAGAGAAAAACGCTGTGAATATTGAAGCAGCTCTCAGCTGTGACCTTCTCAAGTATACCGCTGCTGCTGCTGCTAAGTCGCTTCAGTCGTGTCCGACTCTGTGCGACCCCATAGACGGCAGCCCACCAGGCTCCCCAATCCTTGAGATTCTCCAGGCAAGAATACCGGAGTGGGTTGCCATTTCCTCCTCCAATGCATGAAAGTGAAAAGGGAAGGTGAAGTTGCTCGGTTGTATCTGACTCGTAGCGATCCTATGGACTGCAGCCCACCAGGCTCCTCTGTCCATGGGCTTTTCCAGGCAAGAGTACTGGAATGGGGTGCCATTGCCTTCTCCGCTCAAGCATACTACTACTGTTCATTCTTCTAAATATCACTGAGGTCATGTTCCTCTCCTCTGCCCCCTTGAAGATCATTCAATCCATGGGATTGCAAAGAGTCCGGTATGACTGAGCAATTAACATTTTAAGGGGCTTCCCTGGCACTTGGGACAGTAAAGAATCTGCCTGCAATGCAGGAGATGTGGGTTCTATCCCTGGGTGGGGTAGATCCCCTGGAGAAGGGAAGGGCAACCAGCTGCAGTATTCTTGTCTGGAGAATTCCACGGATAAATATGTCTGGTGGGCTACAGTCCATGGGGTCACAAAAGAGTCGGACAACGACTGAGCAATTAACGTTTCATTTTTTTTTTAATCTTATTTGAGGAAACCATTGAGTCTCTTTTCAGCAGATGAGAAGTCACTGGATCAAAATGGTTGGCTTCTCTCAGGCCTCAGGAGCTTGCTGTAAGAATTTTCAATTAGCAGAAACCAGCTATCTTGGGTTGGAGGATAGGAAAATGAAAACAGAAATAAGGTGGAGTGAGGCAGTTGTTCTGGAAAGATAACGTATTATCATTTTTTGGAAAAGGTGGTAGAGAGATAAGTCTTGGATAGCTATATTCGAGTTTGGGATTTATTAGGAAAACTGATGGCTTAGACAACTCTGGGGAAAGTGTAGTCTGTGGTGTTGGTGATATGAGGAAGACAGGAGATTTATAGCCAAGGCTTATAACTCTTGGTTATGTAAGTGTTACCGACAGTTTCTACTATTTGTTCAGGCATGTGGTAAGCAGATAGCCCAGCTTTGAAAAAATAATCCCGAGTACGTCCCAAAGCCGATGACTGAAAGAGGAGGTGACTTCTTTTATCTTAACAGAAATTGCCTCATGAGAGTGAGATATGTTTCATCACTTTTCCTGTGTCCTTTATCTCACCAAAAATTTTGACCACAAATTCTGTAAGAAATAAAACCAAAACCAAAACCAAAAAAACCCCCAACACTTTGGGCCACTTTACTCTCTGAACAAATCTATAGTATTTGGGATTTGTGTGTGTGTGTGTGTGTACGTGTGTGTGTGTGTGTGTACGTTTTACCTTCTGGAAATAGACTGTCAGCTCCTTGGGTTGTTGTCTTCATCTCTTATTTTTTTCGGATCACACATGTGCGTTTTTATAACCAAAAAAAAAAAAAAATCTCAGAGATGATCTGGTAAATCAACAATGTAGAGATGGAAGAAATAAGAGGAGGAATGTCTTGCTGCTTGTCCAGGTCACTAAGACCGTCAGCTGAGCCTTATGAAGTTGCCCTTTTGCAAATCAAAGCAAGTCCAATTGGCAGTTCCACATAGCTCAGTTGGTAAGGAATCTGCCTGCAATGCAGGAGACCCCGATTCGATTCCTGGGACGGGAAGATCCGCTGGAGAAGGGATAGGCTACCTACTCTAGTATTCTTGGGCTTCCCTTGTGACGAAGCTGGTAAAGAATCCGCCTGCAATGCGGGAGACCTGGGTTCAATCCCCGGGTCGGGAAGATCCCCTGGAGAAGGGAAAAGGCTACCCATTCCAGTACTCTGGACTGGAGAATTCCATGGACTAGTTCATGGGGTAGCGAAGAGTTGGACACGACTGAGCGACTTTCACTTCAGTTCACTTCACTTCATATCAATGTATATGAATGGATGGGGATAGAATCAGGAGGGGAATGTCATGTGGGGTGTATTAAACATCTTGTCGTCTCAGATATTTGCATGAACACCATCATAAGTATCTGCTGATGGATTAACAGACAACTCAGAAGTCTCCAAATTAAATACTGTTTCCATGACCTGTTCAGTTTCAGAAATGACTTGTTTGGGGGGCGGGGAAATTAAGTAGGAAATGACCCTTTGAGGTTGACCTTTTTTGTAGCTGTGTCCTAAATCAGTACATTGAAACGTATTTTGGAAATTTAATGATTCTCTTGTTCTTCCACCAAGTATATTGTGACCTGTTAACTTTGTTGCTTCAATTTATCATGACTAGAAATGGAAATAGTTTAATTTAGAACTGTATTTAATTTAGATTTTATTTATTTAATTTTTAGAACTTGTGTTACATAAATCTGTAAATATCTCTGGAGCCCAAAGGTGAATATGTTACATAATCACTGATTACTGGAGAGATGGAGAGATGGAGAAAGATGGTAATATTATGTTCTTTTTACGAGAGGTGGAATTATGAACAAGTCTTATTCTATAAACCTCCAATTATGTTGGAGTGACTTTAACTTTGTTTCCATAGTGGAGACTGAGCTACTGCAGGTCCTTCTAAGGAGCTTTAAGACTCATTTTTCTCTCATGGGGAATGTTCATGTGATGCTGATGAAGCCGGCTGACCATTTAGTTTTGCTCTGATGTATTTGACTCAGGTTCAAAGACCAAAATCAAATGAAATGGCTTTTACTGAGCTTTTGCTAGAGAAGCTTTCCCTTTGTATATCAGTAATGAAAGGTCAAAGAGAATAGAGGATTAAAAAGTGCAGGTCAGGAATGAGTGATTCCGTGTGAAAGTGAATTTGAATCATAGCTTAAGTTGCTCGATGGCTAATGTGACCTTCTTGATTAGAAAATGTGTTCACGAGAAAGGGGTGCGTACTCTCGTAGCTTATTTTTTCAGATCTTCAGTCATATTTGTAACTAGTGTCTGTTTTCATAGTTTAACTTCATTTTTAAAAGATAAATGGTTATTGTTTGCATTTTACTGATGACTGTTGCTGGAGATCCTTAGAACCTTGGCTGGATCCTTGATTTCCATGCTTGTTTCTATATATTTAAATGTATAGATTTTAAAACACTTACAAAGGTCCAGTTTTTTAAATTCATGATATATCAGTTATTTTCCTAGTCTTGATAAATAACTTTTACGATTCAACTTTATCTCTACTATTACCTTATTATCAAAGTGTTACTATTGTGGAAGAGTGTTAGTCATTCAGTCGTGTCCAACCCAACTCTTTGCAACCCCATGGAGCTGCCAGGCTCCACTGTCCATGGGATTCTCCAGGCAAGAATATTGGGGTGGGTTGCCATTCCCTTCTCCAGAGGATCATCCCAATCCTGGGATTGAGCCCAGGTCTCCTACATTTCAGGTGGATTCTTTACCATCTGCGACATCAAGAAAGCCCCTTATTATAGATACCTTTTAAAATTTTTATTGGTTGTCCTATGGTTTAAAATATACTCCTTTTATTAGTTAAAATCTACCTACAAACACTATTGTAACACTTAAGTGGCATAAAGACTTTATCGCAATATCCCCACTTTTCCCCTCTCACTATTTATGCTATTTTTTGGAATATATTTAACTTTTACATCTGCTATAGACACACATTATGTTGCTTCTATTTTTATTTCCTGAGAAAATTAGTGGTCATAGTACTCTTGCCTGGAAAATCCCATGGACAGAGGAGCCTGGTAGGCTGCAGTCCATGGGGTGGCTACAAGTTGGACACAACTGAGCAACTTAACTTTCACTTTTTAGTTTCATGCATTGGAGGAGGAAATGGCAACCCACTCTAGTATTCTTGCCTGGAGAATCCCAGGGACACGGAAGCCTGATGGGCTGCTGTCTATGGGGTCACACAGAGTTGGACACGACTGAAGCGACTTAGCATAGCAGAGCAATATTTTAAAACATATCTTCTCTGTTTCTTTTTTCTGTCTTTTATTGGAGTATAGTTGATTTGCAATGTTGTGTTAGTTTCAGGGGCACAGCAAAGTCAATCAGTTAATCATATACGTATATCCCTTCTCTTTTAGATTCTTTTCTCTTATAGGTCATCACCGAGTATTGAGCAGAGTTCCCTGTGCTATACAGTAGGTCCTTATTAGTTATCTATTTTATATATAGTGGTGTGTATATGTCAATCCCAACCTCCCGATTTATCGTCCGTCATTCTCCCTTGTAACCATAAGCTTGTTTTCCACATCTGTGACTCTGTTTCCAATTTATAAATAAGTTCACTTGTACCATTTTTTATTTAGATTCCACATGTAAGTGATGATCATACGATATTTGCCTTTCTCTGACATACTTCCCTCAGTATGACCATCTCTAGATCCATCCGTGTTGCTGTACAAAGCATTATTTTGTCCTTCTTTATGGCTGAGTAATATTTCATTGTGTGTATGTACCACATCTTTATTCACTTCTCCGTTGATGAACATTTAGGTTGCTTGCATGTCTTGGCTGTTGTGTATAGAGCTGCAGAGAAAGCTGGGGTGCACGTTATCTTTTCAAATTACAGTTTTCTTTGGATATGTGCCCAGGAATGGAATTGCTGGATCACACGGTAGTTATGTATCTAGTTTTTAAAGAAACCTCCATACAGTTCTCCATAACGGTTGTGCCAATTTACATTCCCACCAACAGTGTTAGGAGAGGTCCCTTTTCTCTACACCTTGTCCAACAATTATTCTTTCTAGATTTTTTGATGATGGCCATTCTGGCTGGCATGAGGTGATGGTTCATTGTGGTTTTGATTTGTGTTTCTCGAATTAGTGATGTTGAACATCTTTTCATGTGTTCTGGCTATCTGTATGTCTTCTCTGAAGACACGTCTTTTTAGGTTTTCTACCCATTTTTTTGATTGGACTTTTTTTTTTTTTTTTTGATATTCAACTGCACAAGCTGTCTCTGTATTTTAGAGATTAACCCCTTGTTGGTTGCTTCATTTGCAGATATCTTCTCCCATTCTGTGGGTTGTCTTTTTGTTTCTTTTGCTGTGCTAAAGATTTTAAGTTTAATTAGGTCCCATTTGTTTATTTTTGGTTTTAATTTTTATTACTGTAGGAAGTTCATCAAACAAGGAGTTGCTGAGATTTATATCAGAGAGTGTTCTGCCTATGTTTTCCTCTAAGAGTCTTATAGTATCTGGTCTTTTAGGGTATTTTTTATTTTTTTCCAATTCTGGAAATCCTCATTTCTTTGTTTAGAATCAAGTTTCTGTTATCATACCCTTTTTATCTAAAGCACTTGTTTTAATGTTTCTTGTACCTCACATCTTCTGGTAATGAAGATTTCCTCTATTTGTCTGAAAGTTTTTGTTTCTGTCATTTTGGAAGCTGTTTTCTCTGGATGTAGAATTTGGACTGACAGTTTCTCTTTCTTTTAGCATTTTAAAGATGTCACACCATCATGTTTCAGCTTTCATAGTTTTCTGATGAGAAGTCTGCTGTAATGCTTATCTTTATTCATCTGTGTAATTATATAACACAAACCAACCCCCCACCCCAGCCTGCTATCGTTAAGATGATCTCTTCATCTTTAGCTTTTATAGTTTGATTACATTGAGTTTAGTCAGGTATCTGTGTTTATTTTTATTTTAATTAAAGTATAGTTGACTTACAATGTTTTACTTTATTGGTTTTAGTGTATATCATAGTGATTCTGTATTTTTACATGTTAACCGCATACCCCTAGCTTGTCCCTTCCCCTTCACTCTCCCCTCTGCTAACCACGAGTTTGTTTTCTGCATCAGTATGCCTGTTTCTCTTTTGCATATTCATTCATTTGTATTATTTTTTAGATTCCACACATAAGTGATATCATACAGTATTTGTTTTTCTCTGACTTATTTCACTAAGGACAGCATTATCTAGGTCCATCCACATTGCTCCGAAAGGCATTATTGCATTCATTTTTATGGCTGAATAATATTCTATTGTATGTATGTTCAGTTCAATTCAGTTGCTCAGTTGTGTCCGACTCTGCGACCCCATGGACCCCAGCACGCCAGGCCTCCCTGTCCATCACCAGCTCCCGGAGTCCACCCAAACCCATGTCCATTGAGTCAGTGATGCCATCCAACCATATCATCCTCTGTCATCCCCTTCTCCTTCTGCCCTCAATCTTTCCCAGCATCAGGGTCTTTTCAAATGAGCTCTTCCCATCAGGTGGCCAAAGGATTGGAGTTTCAGCTTCAGCATCAGTCCTTCCAATGAACACCCAGGACTGATCTCCTTTAGGATGGACTGGGTGGATCTCCCTGCATATCTTATTTACCCATTTGTCTATTGGCAGGTACTTGTGTTGCTTCCATGGCTTGGCTATCATAAACAGTCCTGTTGTGAACATTGACATATCTTTTCAAATTAGCGTTTTCATTTTATCCAAATATACTCAGGGGTGAGGTTGCTGAATTATATGGGATTTAATAGTTCAGTTTTTAGTTTTTTGAGGAATCACCATACTGTATTTGATAGTGCTATGCCAACTGACATTCCCACCGACAGTCTAAGAGGGTTCCCTTCTCCGCACACCTTCTCTAGCGTTTCTTATTTCCACACTTTTTAGTGATGGCCACTATGATCCGTGTGAGTTGGTACCTCCTCGTGGTTTTGATTTGCACTTCTCTAATAATGAGCGATGACGAGCCTCCTTTCCTGTGTTTGTTGCCCATTTGTATGTCTTCTTTGGAGAAATGTCTATTCAGAGGTTGTGCCGTGTTTTCTTTGGGTAGTTTTTGTTGTTGTTGTTGTTTTTGTTACTGAAAGTCCTCCATTTCTTCATGCATATTTTCCACACAGTCCGCTAGTATTTAGAGCATATTATTCATAGGTATTCTCAGATATTCATATGAATATAAATATATATATTCATATAACTATTCACTGTGTGATGATTTCTAGCCTATGATTGTCTCTTCATTTGCTTATGTTGATTACTCTTTCTGTTGAGCACGTGTGTGTGTATTTTTCCTTTGCTTTTCTGTGTGTTTCACTTTCCTTTTAACTGAACGCTAGACATATGGAATGTGTAGGTAAGTATGGACTGAGATAAAAAATATTTAGGCCTGGGACAGACACATGTCTTCTAACGCTAGGACACTGGCTTGTGGGTTGAGTCCGTCAGGAGAGCTGGATATTTTTTGTTTTTCCTGGATATTGCTGTTGGATATTGCTGGATATTGTGGTGGTGGTGGTATAACTTTAGTGCACTAGGAGCTTCAGGTTCCTGTCACATCGTCTTTTGCTCAGGATCGACACTGTCTTCCTGGAGGATTTTTCTCAATGTTCCCATCCACCCTCGGCTTCAGACACTCCTTGTTTTCCTGCACCACAGAGAGGGCTTCTGGGTTTTTGTTTCTGTTAACCTCAGGTCCACAACCTGATGTGTGGGTTATCCTCAAGGGTTTGAGGAAGTATGCCAGGGAATCTAAAAAGCTATAAGATAAACAGCTTATCTATCCATAGACCCTGGTCTATGGTTTACATGGCAGCAAGTAATCTAAAGTGTCCTGACAATATTAAAACTTAAAATTTGCCATATTAAAACTTGCCTTTATGCATGACTTGGAGAAGCTGTCAAAGGCAAAATTTGCATTAATTTCTTGAGAGAAATCACATGTTTAAAAAAATAGTTACTTTGAAAGAAATTCCACACTGGTAGGGATTGGGGGCAGAAGGAGAAGGGGACGACAGAGGATGAGATGGCTGGATGGCATCACCGACTCGATGGACATAAGTCTGGGTGAACTCTGGGAGTTGGTGATGGACAGGGAGGCCTGGTGTGCTGCAATTCATGGGGTCGCAAAGAGTCGGACATGACTGAGCGACTGAACTGAATTGAGAGTTGCTGTGACCTTCCCAAGGTATGTCCCTCTGCCTCTGGTGCTGTTGGGAACACCTGGAGGAAAGATTTAAGAAGATCTTTAGTTAGTTAGAGCTTCCCTTGTGGCTCAGCTGGTAAAAAATCCTCCTGCAATGCAAAAAACCCAGGTTCGATCCCTGGGTTGGAAAGATCCCCTGAAGGAAGGCATGGCAACCCACTCCACTATTCTTGCCTGGAGAATTCCATGGACTGTTTAGTCCGTGGGGTCACAAAGAGTCAGACATGACTGAGTGAGTTTCACTTTTACTTTCTTTCATTTCAGGTTAGTTAAGGGCTCTCCTGATGGCTCAGATGGTAAAGTGTCTGCCTACAATGCAGGAGACCCAAGTTCAAGTCCTAGGTCAGGAAGATCCCTTGGAGGAGGGCATGGAAACTCACTCCAGTATTCTTGCTTGGAGAATCCCATGGACAGAGGAGCCTGGTGGGCTACAGTCCAAGGGGTTGCAAAGAGTCAGATATGACTGAGCGAGTTTCACTTTTACTTTCTTTCATTTCACGTTAGTTAAGGGCTTCCCTGAAGGCTCAAATGGTAAAGAATGTGCCTATAATGCAGGAGACCCAAGTTCAAGTCCTGGGTCAGGAAGATGTCCTGGAGGAGGAGATGGCAACCCACTCCAGTATTCTTGCCTGGAAAATTCTGCGGGCAGAAGAGCCTGGTGGGCTACAGCCCATGGGGTCGCAAAGAGTTGGACACAACTGAGTGAGTAACACTTTCACTTTTCACTTACACTAAGTTAGTTAAACCTCTCATTGATGTTCTGTGTTCTCTCTCTGACCAGGGATGGGGGTGGGAAGAGGCACAGAGAAGAATGTTTCTCTAGTGTGAATACTTGTGCCCTTTTAGTAAAAAAGTAGGTAGGTAGGTAGAGGGTGGAAGGTTTCTTCTGTCTCCGTACCTGGATCATGAGTCCTTTTCCTAAAACGTATACCCGCTGGATATGCAGTGAAAGGTGAGAGGATTTGTGTTTACATTTGATCTAGTAGTTTCAGGATGGCACATTGATCACAAAGGAACACTTTAATTTTATTGTTACTTAGCACTTACCATCCACAGTTCATATAAACTTCCTGTGTTTTGTGGATCTCACAGGTGCGTTAGCTTCTGTGTTTGGAACACAGTGACTTTTCCCCCCACCACTTCTAAACAGAAAAATAAGTGCAGTCACCTCCGCAGGTTTTGTCCAAAGCATCTTCTGCATGAAGGACATTTTCATTACAAGTGACAGCTGAGTCCTTAGGGACCTTCACTGCTATTCTTGTCCTGCTTTTAGCAGGAAGCATTTCTGGTGAGAGCTGGATGACTGATCCCATCAGGAGGTGCCTTCTCGCACATATTCGCATTCATCCATGTAGATAGAGCAGCTGTACCATCTTCGGAATCACGGGTCATACTCATGGGGACTCCCTAGGCTGACTTGAAATTAAACAGGGGGAAGATATAATAGGAAAAACAGATCACTTCTGAACTCCCAGCATCTAGGCTATATTTTCAGAAGGATGAGTTCCATTTTAGCCTTCCGTTTCAGAAAGTTGAGTCCCCCACTTTGATCTAGGGGAAAATCATAGCTTAACATTTGGAAGTATTATTTTTTAGAACGTAGAAGGTTTATCTAGTTAATATTCTTGCTTAGATAAAATGCTACTCAGTTATTAGTGGCTCACCAAAATATTTATTGCAAACCAAGTTTGTAATCTCAAGGTGCATGTCCTAGTGCTCAAGAAGTATTTTTAATTTTATGACTACCTGCAGCTGTTCAGCTTTGTTTTGATGAGTCATCCAAGTTATATTATTTCTCAGCTGACAAATATCCTTTCTTGTATGGAAGGCACAGGCAACAGAAAATTGCACCATTATGCAATTGCAATTGTAATTTCTGTATTGTAAGAGAAATATAAGTTCTATTTAGAGCAGATAGGAAATTTGTTCACTGCGTTTTACCTAACAAGCTTTTATGTATATATAATCTTAGAACAGAGACAGTCAGGACTGCTGTCTGTACAAATACCTGGATCCCTGAAAACTTCAGGAGCTCCAGGACTTAGATATTTTCATCTCCTCTCTGATGCTGAAAGACATTTGAAGGAGATGGACTTGATGTTTCTGTAACTTTGGATATAGTATCCCGTATCATAGAATACAAAAGAGGGACCTGGAAAGAATATAGAGACATTGTGCTTTGGTGACAATTGAAAGAGTCACCTCTGCTCTTTGATTTCCCAGTTATTCAGTTTGATCACTTTGGCGGTACTTGGATGGCGTCACTGACTCAATGGACGTGAGTCTGAGCAAACTCCAGGAGACGGTGAAGGACAGGGAAGCCTGGTGTGTTGCAGTTCGTGGGGTTGCAGAGTCGGGCACGACTGAGCGCCTGAACAACAACGAATCTTGGTGCTGGAGCTCCGCAGAGGGTGAAGTAAGTTATTCCTCGAGGTATGTAATTTAACATAACGAAGAAAGTCACTAGTTCCAAACACAATGCCATTTTTACCTATTTCAGAGAGGTTGTCCTACAACCTTCTTTCCATTAATAGGTTGACTATATTTTCTCCTTTCTAGAAATTGTCTTGTCTGATTTTCTCATATAACCTTACTCTTTTCACATAGGGTCTTACTTCTGTTGCGGTGGTTTCTATTGCTTTGGAATACAGTTTATCGCCTCTCACTGAAATACCAAGTGTCCAACTCCAAGGAAGGCTTTGGGACTGTTTACTTCTAGAACTATATGATAACACATTTGTGTTGTTTTAAATCACTGTTTGTTGTAATTTCTAACAGTAGTCATAGGACACCAATAACTAACATCTAAAATATATTTCCTTTATTCTGTCTATTATCTCTCTTCCCTTGCTAGACTGTGGATGCTAGGAGGGCATGCAACTTGAACTATTTTATTTCTTACTGTGGCCCCAGTGGGCTTCCCTGGTTACTCAATGGTAACGAATCTACCTGCAGTGCAGAAGACACAGGTTCAATCCCTGGGTCAGGAAGACCCTCTAGAGAAGGAAACAGCAACCCACTCCAGTATTCTTGCCTGGAGAATCCCATGGACAAAGGAGCCTGGTGGGCTACAGTCCATGAGGTTGAAAAGAGTTGGACACGACTGAGCAACTCAACAACAGTAACACCAATGGCCCCGATAGTTTGAACACGGCTTTGCACAAAGAAGGTCTTCCGTAAATACTTGTTCTGTCGTTGTTATGGTGACAGGCTGGCTCATGTGCCCGTACAGAAGGTTTCAGGTGTCTTCACTTGCATTAGGATCACAGTAAACTTGAAGAACTACTGCTTCCGCGGGCGAGTTATAGATCTTTAACTTCTTTGTGATAATCATCTGCTAATTCTGTAGGCTAAGTTAATTTCTGGTGTTTCTCCTGTTTATATTTCAGATATGTATCAGTTCAGTTCAGTCGCTCAGTCATGTCCAGCTCTTTGCGACCCCATGGACTGCAGCACGCCAGGCCTCCCTGTCCATCTCCAACTCCAACTCATACTCATGTCCATTGAGTTGGTGATGCCATCCAACCATCTCATCCTCTGTCGTCCCCTTCTCCTCCTGCCTTCAATCTTTCCCAGTATCAGGGTCTTTTGAGATGAGTCGGTTCTTCACATCAGGTGGCCAAAGGATTGGAGTTTCAACTTCAGCATCAGTCCTTCCAATGAATATTCAGGACTGATTTCCTTTGGGATTGACAGATATGTATGGGTATTAAAAAAAAAAACAACAAACTTGATTCTCCTCCCCAAAGAGGACAGCGTTTTTGAAATTTGTGAACAGTGATACAGATTTTAAGGACAGAAGGAAAATTTGGAGTAATCTTATTTAAATATCTTTTTCAGTTACAACTGTGTCCGTCTTGCTTAGAGAAGTTTTGCGGCATGCACATCTGTCGCTGGCTCATTTCTGTTTTCAGTCTTGTGGATGACTTCATGAGAGGATCCCTCTTTCTTTGAAACCGTGGTGGATCTGAGCATTTACTTTGATGGAGCACAGTTCATAAACATATTAATTTCTTTTTCAGGAGCCCATTCTGCACAGTGTGAAAAACCAGCTCTCTTTGAAAGCTATCACATGAGATCTAAGAAAGCACAGCCCCCCCCCCCCCCCAGTTAAACAAAACAAAACTTCAGGCGGATCCTTTGAGAAGCAGTGTTCTTTGCCAGCCAAGGCACCGTTGTCTGTTTCTGGACTCTCTGTCTCTGCCTCATCGTTTATTTCACTGGCCCTCCCCTGGAGTTTGGCAGGCGTTAGCTAAAAATCTTTGCTTGCAATATTGCTTTAATTATTGGGACATATATCCCCCTTTGAACATTCATTGCTTTAGTATGTTGCCTTGCCTGAAATAACGCTGTTCTTCTATTGTTTTTTTCTTCCATAATATGGATCGTTTCATAGCCTTCAGACAATGTGGCAACTTTTTTTTTGGCTGTGCATCATGGCCTGTGGGATCCTAGTACCCCAAGCGGGGATTTGAACCACCACTCCCCGACCCGCCCCCACATTGGAAGAGCAAAGTCTTAACCACTGGACCACCAGGGAATTCCCCAGTGTTGCAATTTTTAGTATTACTCAATGGACTTCGTATACCGTAGTGTTTCCCAAGTTGGTTTCACTCTATTCACGCTCATCCTTTTCATGTCGTTTTCTGCAGGGGGAATTGCTTTGTTGTGCTTTCATCCCAGAAAGTCCAGTCTAGCAGAAATTGGACCACCTTGATGTAATCCTTGCTTTCAGCAGCAAAGACATCCACAGGATCGCCCAGCTCGTTCCCGGTTTCCCAGATGTCCTCTGGGGCAGCCTTAACCCAAAGTCTTTGGTTTAAAGGCTTTGTTCTTATTAAGGGGAACCAGGGCTGCAGGAAGAAAAGTTATGACCAACCTAGACAGCATATTGAAAAGCAGAGACATTACTTTGCCAACAAAGGTCCATCTAGTCAAAGCTGAGGTTTTTCCAGTAGTCATGTATGGATGGATGTGATAGTTGGACTCTAAAGAAAGCTGAGTGCTGAAGAATGGATGCTTTTGAATTGTGGTTTTGGAGAAGACTCTTGAGAGTCCCTTGAAATGCAAGGAGATTGAACTAGTCCATCCTAAAGGAGACCAGTCCTGAATATTCATTGGAAGGACTGATACTGAAGCTGAAACTCCAATCCTTTGGCCACCTGATGCAAAGAACTGACTCACTGCAAAAGACCCTGATGCTGGGAAAGATTGAGGGCAGGAGGAGAAGGGGATGACAGAGAAGGGGATGCGAGATGGTTGGATGGCACCACCGACTCGATGGACATGAGTTTGAGTAAACTCCAGGAGTTGGTGATGGACAGGGAGGCCTTGCGTGCTGCAATCCATGAAGTTGCAGAGTCAGACACGACTGAGCGACTGAACTGAACTGAGGGCTGCCTAGAGTGAGGTACACACAGACTCACACCTGAGCAGTCTTAGAGCAAATGTAGTTCCTGTGTTTAAAAAAAAACAGATCTGTTTCTGAAACATGAGATTGATTCCTGCACCTCTGGCAATTAGCTGCTACCCTCCACCCAGGGAGATGAAGCTTTAATTCACAGTGCAGGCTGCACTCAGAACATCTTACACACCCCCTGGCTTCATTGGCTTCATTTCTGCTATCGTGTCAGCTGTGGTGGGCATGCAGGGGATGGTTGATAGGTTGTGCAAGTGTAGATACGCTGTGGGCTTCCCTGGTGGCTCAGTGGTCAAGAATCCACCTGCGATGCGGGAGACGTGCATTTGATCCCTGGGTCTGGAAGATCCCTTGGAGGGGAAACTGGCAACCCACTCCAGTATTCCTGCCTGGGAAATCCCATGGACAGGGGAGCATGGCGGACTACAGTCCATGGGGTCGCAAAGAGTCAGACACGACGGAGTGACTGAGCACGCACGTCGTAGGCTGTGACCCCTTGAATAATTTTAGTTTCTTCATATTTCACTATGGATAGATTCAGTGGAGAATTGGGCTATGGGACAACTAACATACATTTCCACTTGAGATTTTCATTACTTCAGATGTGATTTATGTGGATGAACTGAAAAGTTCATCCGTAAACAATGAGGTGATTGAACTTAGCGGAGTGCCACGTTATCCTGGTTACATCTCATTCCAAATAGACTGTTGTATAAATGACAGGCAAGCTAAATAAATGTTGCAGTGCTAACCTCCATCTGAATCAAAGTGAAACAATATGCCGGAAGTATTTGGGGCTAGGATAAACTTGTGATTCCAAACACACAGTCTCTGAATAATATGCAGTCTGTTTCTAAATGTCCTTCCCTGTGTGTTATGGGGTTAATTGCACCCCCTCTCAAATTCGTACACTGAGGTCCTAAACCTCATGGCTCTCAGATTGTGACCCTTTATAGAGATTGGGTCTTTACGAGAGAATCAAGTTGAAGTGAAGTCATTTGATGGGTCCCAAAGGACTGATGTTGAAGCTGAAACTTCAATACTTTGGCCACCTGATGTGAAGAGCTGACTCATTGGAAAAGACCCTGATGCTGGGAAAGATTGAAGGCAGGAGGAGAAGGGGATGACAGAGAATGAGATGGTTGGATGGCATCACCAACTCAATGGACATGGATTTGGATAAACTCCGGGAGTCCATGCTGGACAGGGAGGCCTGGTGTGCTGCGGTTCATGGGGTGGCAAAGAGTTGGACACGACTGAGTGACTGAACTGAACTGAACTGAATCCAATATTACTGGTATCCTGTTCAAAGGAAAAATTTGCACAAAGAGAGAGACATGCGTAGAGGGAAGACCACGTGAAGAGAGATGGAAGACGGTCATCTGCAAGCCACAGAGAATAGCTTGGGACAGCCCTTCCCTCTCAGCCCCCGGGAGGGACTCACTCCAGCCCCTGGAGCTGTGAGACAGTAGATTCTTGTTGCTTATTCTCCCAGACTATGGGGCTTCCCTATGGCAGCCTTGTTAAGTTGTTAGTAATATTTCACAGTGCATTCTCCCCTTTCCAGGGACAGTCGACTAGAATGTGGGTTTTCCATCCCCCAGCCTGCACTGTATCTTCATTTTTTAATTGCTGAGTAGTGGAAATTGCTGGCAAGTAAAAATTCTGATGTGTGTGTGTACTTAGTAGCTCAGTCATGTCCATCTCTTTCTGACCCCACAGACTGTAGCCTACCAGGCATTCCTGTCCATGGGATTTCTCCAGGCAAGAGTAGTGGAGTGGGTGATCATTTCCTCCTCCAGAGTGTCTTCCCAATTCACCGCTGTCCTGCATTGCAAGCAGATTCTTCACCACTGAGCCGCCTGGGAAGCCCTGGAAATTATGGATGCTAACGGTATTGGTGGGGCTTCCCAGGTGCCTCTAGTGGTGAAGAACCCGCCTGCCAACACAGGAGACGAAAGAGATGCAGGTTCCATTCCGAGTTGGGAAGATCCCCTGGAGAAGGAAATGGCAACTCACTCCAGTCATCTTGCCTGGAGAATCCCATGCACAGAGGAGCCTGGCGGGCTACAGTCCACAGAGTTGCAAAGAGTTGGATACAACTGAAGCAACTTAGCACAGCGTAACAGCATGAGTGGTCTATTGCTACAGAACAAGCTTAGACATTCAAAGCAGCATTGTAATCAAGTATTATCTCACTTTTATGTATTTATTTTGTCACCATTTCCATAGGAAAGCAGGTGCATGTCAGCTGGGTCCTCTAGCTCAGACTCTCTCACAGGCTATATATACAGTCAGAGTGTTGGCCTGCAGAGTGTCCAGGCTCACCTGGAAGAGGCCTTGCTTCCCGGTTCCTTAGTGTGGCTGAGAGCAGGATTCAGTCCCTTCTGCCCCAGCTTCTGTCTTTCTTGTCGAAAATCAGCTGCCAGTCTGTCACTCCTTGGAGGACAGTCTTTCTTTTTCTCTTTTTATGATTTTCTTTGGCATGCTTCGGTGTTGCAATGGCTTAGGTAGGTGTGTATTTTTAAGAATTTTCCTTAGGATTTCTGGGAAGTCTTGAGTTTATAGACATCTATCACCCATTCTGGGAAAATGTTCCTTGTGTTACATCCCTTGCTTGCTTTCTGGGACTCTGAGAAAGCACTGTACATCAGCTCCACCCTGCGTGTTTCCAAATTTCTCTTTCATCTTTTGCACTGCATTCTGGTCTTCTGTTGTCATTCACTCTGACAGTCATATCCGTCTGACTCTTTGTGAAAGAAAAGAGGAACTAAAGCACAGCTGAAAGCAAAGAAGAACAAAAGAGCCTCTTGATGAAAGTGAAAGAGGAGAGTGAAAAACCTGGCTTAAAACTCAACGTTGAAAAAACGAAGATTATAGCATCTCCCATCACTTCATGGCAAATAGATGGGGAAACAATGGAAACAGTGACAGGCTTTATTTTTGGGGGGGCTCCAAAATCACCACAGATGGTGACTGCAGCCATGAAATTAAAAGACACTTGCTCCTTGGAAGAAAAGTTATGAATCACCTAGACAGCATATTAAAAAGCAGAGACATTACTTTGCCAACAAAGGTCCGTCTAGTCAAAGCTATGGTTTTTTCCAGTAGTCATGTATGGATGTGAGAGTTGGACTGCAAAGAAAGCTGAGTGTGGAAGAATTGATATTTTTGAACTGCAGTGTTGGTGAAGACTCTTGAGAGTCCCTTGGGAAACAAGGAGATCCAACCAGTCCATCCTAAAGGAAATCAGTCCTGAATATTCATTGGAAGGACTGATGCTGAAGCTGAAATTCCTGGCATGCTGCAGTCCATGGAGTCGAAAAGAGTCGGACACAACTCAGCAACTGAACTGAACTGAACTGATTCTTTTTGACCCCATGGACTTCTGCATGCCAGGCTTCCCTGTCCATCATCAACTCTGGGAGCTTGCTTAAATTCATGTCCATCGAGTCGGTGATGCCATCCAACCAT
Source organism: Bubalus bubalis (assembly GCF_019923935.1). Classification (NCBI taxonomy): domain Eukaryota; kingdom Metazoa; phylum Chordata; class Mammalia; order Artiodactyla; family Bovidae; genus Bubalus; species Bubalus bubalis. The sequence continues at coordinate 6,024,376 of NC_059181.1, read as the reverse complement.
CTCATCCTCAGTCATTCATCCCCTTCTCCTCCTGCCTTCAATCTTTCCCAGCATCAGGGTCTTTTCCAATGAGTCAGGTCTTCTCACCAGGTGGCCAAAGTATTGGAGCTTCAGCTTCAGCATCAGTCCCTCCAGTGAATATTCAGGGTTGATTTCCTTTGGGATGCACTGGTTGGATCTTGCAATACAAGGGGCCCTCTGCCCTATCTTTCTGTTACTGACTTTCTATTACCTAATTGCTTAATATGCTGCTACACTCTCTTATGGAATTTTCTTTTTTTAAAAATTAATTTTTATTGGAGTATAATTGATTTACAATGTTGTGTTAGCTTCTGCTGTACAGCACAGTGAATTAGTTATGCATATACATATATCCATTCCTTTTCAAATTCCTTTTCCATTTAGGTTGTTACGGAGTACTGAATGGAGTTACCTGTGATACCCAGTAGGTCCTTATTAGTTATTAGTATACAATAGTGTGCATATGTCAGGATCAGTCTCCTGATTGATCCCTGTCCTTCCCCCAGCTTTTTCTATATCCTGTGACTCTATTTCTGTTTTGTAAATGGGTTCACTTGTATTGTTTTTTTTTTTTTTAAGAAGATTCCACAAGGAAACAATGTCATGTGATATCTGTCTTTCTGTGTATTGCTTTACTTGATATTTCTATTTGGTTCTTTTCTAGTCTACTAAGTCATTTTTAGGGCTTCCCAGCTGGTGCAGTGGTAAAGAATCTGCCTGCCAGTGCAAGAGATGGCAAGAGATATGAGCTCAGTCCTTGGATTGGAAGATCCTCTGAAGGAGCAAATGACAATCCTCTCCAGTACTCTTGCCTGGAAAATTCCAGGGACAGAGGAGCCTGGTGGGCTACAGTCCATGGGGTCTCACGGAATTGGACACGACTGAGCAACTGAGCATAGCTCGCTTTTATAGCAGTCTCTTATATTTCATTCTTTTTCATATAATCGGCAGCAGTCTCTTATATTTCATTCTTTTTCATATAATCAGCAGCAGTCTCTTATATTTCATTCTTTCTCATATCATCGGCAAGTTTTAGATTCGGATTTTGATGATGTCAGTATCTGAAGGTTTTGAAAGTCAGGTTTTCTGTCTCTTTAATTTAACTTCTCCTCAGGGTGCTTAGGTACCTCGTGCGTTTGGTGATTTTTCTCTTACTTCTGAAACGTGCTTTTTCCCTTGGAAAATTATCTTGAGAATTCCCTAAGGCTAAGAGGCGAGTGTGTTCCACAGAGAGGAATTGTATTTCTTCTGCTCTATTCTTGGGACCAGGTCTTGTTCCACAAAATCTCATAACTTTTTGCGCAGTAAGTATGGAAAATGAGAGTGACATTTGGAAATTTTTATAGCAACTTCACATTGCTATAGATAGCATCACTGTTCTGCATTTGTCCTTTTGTTTCCATATCATGATTTTGTGTGGTTCATTTTTATTGCATTTTACAAAACTTCTCATGGGTTGGAAATGTCCGGTTCTTCACCATGGGTAGTTTTAGAGTTTCTGCTTTGAACAAAATTGATAACATTTTTTGGACTTCCCACTTAATGTGTATTGATAAGTTAGGTTGCAGATTCATGTGAGTGCTAGTTTTTGTTACAGCGTCTCCATATTTACTCCTTTGCTGCTTTTCTCAGCATTTAAGGATGTGTCCCTGTTGTGTTTTTCTGTGCAGTTTGGTAAGAGTCCTTTTCGCTTTCAACTTACATCCCAGGTGTAGCATTTTAGAGATCCCAAATTTGAGAAGTGTCCTCTATTAGATTTCCCACCCTGGGTGAGCCCTGGGTTTTGTATTCTGTCTGTTGTACTCTATGAGAAATTAAAAATGAAAACTAAAAAAAAAAAAAAAAAAAAAAAAAATCCACTAGATTGACCAGATGCCCTTAGGGAAAAAAAATGGCTTTAATGTCCTGTTATCATTCCTTTCTTTCTTTCTTTTCTGTGAATTGATCTTCCTTTAGTTTATTGCATGCTAAGTCATTTCACTCATGTCTGACTCTTTGTGACCCCATGGACTGTAACCCACAAGGCTCCTCTGTCCATGGAATTCTCCAGGCAAGGATACTGGAGTGGGTTGCCATTCCCTTCTCCAGGGGATCTTCCTAACCCAGGGATCAAACTCACATCTCTTGAGTCGCTTGCATTGGCAGGAGGGTTCTTTACCACTAGTTGCACGTGGGATGCCCTCTGCTATCCTTTCATGATTCTTGGCTTTAGTTTGATCTTGGCCTGATCAATGCACATAATCTTGTCACCCCTTTAATGTTAAAATGCATATGTATATGTGTATTCGAGTCCTTTCAACAAATGAAGAAAGAGGCTCAGTAAGGATTAAAGTCTCAGGGTACAGAGTGTGAAATCAATACTAGATCAGCTGAGCATCTTCTAGCATGGTTCTTCCTGCTCTTACCTAGAGTAGGACTTCCTGGTGTCCAGCAAAGGGGTCAGCCTGTGGGTACATATTGCTCCTTGTCGCTCTGTTGTGTCTGACTGTTTGTGACCCCCATGGACTGTAGGCCTCCAGGCTCATCTGTCCATGGGATTCTCCAGGCAAGAATGCTGGAGTGGGTTGCCATTCCCTTCTCCAGGGGATCTTCCCGACCCAGGGAGCGAACCTGCGTCTCCTGCACTGGCAGGCAGATTCTTTACCATCTGACCCAGCAGGGAAGCCCAAGAACACTGGAGAGGGTAGCCTATCCCTTCTCCAGGGGATCTTCCCAACCCAGGGATCGAACCGGGGTCTCCCACATTGCAGGCAGATTCTTTACCGCTGAGCCACTGGTAAAGTTCAAAATTGTGTTTGTGTATAGAAAGATTTTCAAGTCAAATAAACTGAAAAGAAAGACCTTTGTTAAGGTAGGGGAAAAAAATGCTGCAGGGTTTGGCCCAGGGCGGGGCTGAGAAAGATGAGGCGGCTCCCTGCCGTCCCATTGCCTTCCAGGTGGTGGGCGTGGACAGAGCTGTGTGAGCATCCTCTGAATCTCAGCCACCTGCCTTCTGCCTCTTCACACCTGGTAATGGCAGAGGATGCCGCCTTCACTGCCCCCCCTCCCACGGGCACTGTGTAAGTCCTGCTTGCCATGTGTAGTCAGTATGCTGGAGGGCCCGAGGCGAGGACTGCAGTTCTGTCTCTTGAACCTGATAACCATCCACTGAGTGCCAGCTGGGTGCTGGGTGCCCTGGCCGACACGGGGCTCGCAGAACTGAATACGGAACCCTGGCCTGCAACCGGCTCACTGATTTGTTCAGCCTTAAACTGGAACATTAAAAGCAAACAGAAGAGTTTCCTTAAGAGACTGAGCTGTCAAGTGCGTTTTGCTGATCTTCTGGAAAAAAAAGAAAGGAAACCTGGACTCTTCTGTGTCATTCTCTAAAGCCCTGCAGTTGACCTTAGCTGAAGGCAGTGTTCGGTTTCTCACCTGTGTATTCTTCGGGGCTTAAAGACCTGATTGAAGCTCAGTTAACTTTAAATAGTGTGGAGGCAGGTGCTGGGTTTATAGACTTATTTCTCTACCATCTGAATGCAGTAAACATGTCTGTTCCAATCAAGTGAATCATGCATAAGCTACTGCTTTATTTTTGCCTCTATTTGTGGATTATAAAAAGATCCTAAAAAACAAAGACTCCCAAACCAGAAAGCATCCCTACAAGCCCCCACAAAAGGCAGCCAAGTGTTGAGTTGGAGTGACCTTGTTGTTGTTCAGTCACTCAGTCGTGTCCGATTCTTTGCGACCCCATGGACTGCAGCACGCCAGGCCTCCCTGTCCATCACCAACTCCCGGAGCTTGCTCAAACTCATGTCCATCGAGTTGGTGATGCCATCCAACCATCTCATCCTCTGTCATCCCCTTCTCCTCCTGCTTTCAATCTTTCCCAGCATCAGGGTCTTTTCCAATGAATCAGATCTTTGTATCAGGTGGCCAAAGTATCGGAGCTTCAGCTTTAGTATCAGTCCTTCCCCTGAATATTCAAGGTTGATTTCCTTTAGGATGGACTGGTTTAATCTCTTTAGCAATCTTTTTTTTTTTTTTAATCTTTTGGCCATGCTACATGGCCTGTGGGTATCTTAGTTTGCTGACCAGGGATCGAACCTGTGACCTCTGCATTGGAAGCACAGAGTCTCCGTCACTGGACCACCAGGTAAGTCCGACCTTAGCAATCTTAAAAGTGTCATGCTTCCCCCTCTTTCAGAGCGGGGGAGGAGGCTTTAAGGTTGCAATGTCCAGGCTGATAGCTATGTTAATGTCTGTGTTTGCTCACCCCTGCCCCTGCCCCGCCCTGTGATTTACTCCGGCTGTTCACTGAAGCACGTTGTCTTCAGGCTCTGTGCTGTACCATGTGCGGGTCGAGGATCTTGTCGAGCTGATTCAGTGTCGGATGAGGCAGGCTGGTACTTGAAAGGTAAACTCGCCTGACCAAGCTCACAGGAGTCAGTAAGTAGGTGCGGGTCACAGAGTCGAAGCAAAACAGTTGGACACGACTTAGTGGCTGAACAACAACAAAAGGAATTGACTACACACCCTTTAGGGCTTCCCTGGTGGCTCAGAGGGTAAATCGTCTGCCTGCAGTGCAGGAGTCTGGGTTCCATCCCTGCATTGGGAAGATCCCCTGCAGAAGGAAATGGTGACCCACTCCAGTATTCTTGCCTGGAGAATCCCATGGACGGAGGAGCCTGGTGGGCTACAGTCCACAGGGTCACAAAGAGCTGGACACAACTGAGAGACTTCACTTTCTTTCTTTCTTTACACAGCCTTTAAGAGCTTCCCTGATGGCTCAGTGGTAATGAATCCATCTGCCAATGCAAGAGATGTGAGTTCAATCCTTGGGTCGGCAACATCACCACCTGGGAGGCTGGCGGAGATGCAGAATCTTCAGGCTCTCTGAAGACCCCAGTCCTACTGAGAATCTTCATTTTAACAAGGGGTTTGTTGGGTTGCACACTGGAGTTTGAGCGGTACCACCACAGAGCACAGATGTATGCTTTAGTTATAACACAAATTGGCTTCTCTGGTGGCATGGTGGTAAAAAAAAAAAAAAAAAACACACACACACACACCAGCGTGCCAATGCAGAAGACCTGATTTCAGTCTCTGGGTTGGGAAGATTCCCCCGGAAGAGGACACAGCAGCCCACTCCAGTATTATTGCCTAGAGAATCCTATGGACAGAAGAAACAGGCGGGCTACAGTCCATGGGGTTGCGAAGCTGGAGCTGGACACCACTGAAGCGACTGAACAACAGCAATAACTCACTGTGTTGTGAGCTTTTCCAAACAGATTAGCATCGTCCACTGGGTTTGAGTCTCAGGCCATCTGGTTCATCGAGGCGCTCAGGATAACTCAAAGAAAGTAGTTAAAGTGAAAGTCGTTCAGTCGTGTCTGATTCTTTGCAACCGCATAGCCTATACGGTCCATGGAATTCTCCAGGCCAGAATCCTGGAGTGGGTAGCCTTTCTCTTTCTCCAGGGGATCTTCCCAACCCCAGGGATCAAACCCAGATCTCCCGCATTGCCGGCGGATTCTTTACCTGCTGAGCCACAAGAGAAGCTCTTGTGGATACCTAGGAAGTTAGTTATTTAGTAAGTGTATCTGAAGAGATAGAAGCACATGGTTCCCAGTGGACAGGGTTTGGTGTTGGGTCCCGATTGTGAAGCCAGTCATGTGTATGCATGCAGTGGACTCTCTCAAGGGCTGGGATTGTCCCAGGGAGGTCACTGTTAGCAGGAAGGGAAGATGGTTCTAAGTCTAAACAGTGTCAACCTTTAGGAAGGAGCTGATGGGGTAAGAAAGCATGGAGACGCTGTTGAAGGAGGTGCAGAGGGCTCACAGCTACGGGAGGCAAGCCGTCATGACAGCGAGGAGAAACGCTGGAGACGGAAGGGGTGTTCAGTGACACAAAGAGCCTCAGGTCAATGACATTCAGTGATGCTTACACAGTTCGGGGTTGGCCATGATGTAGGAGGTCTCCCACGGTTTCACAGGGCTTTCATTCAAGTTCACGCCAAGAAGAGTGCTGGGCACGGGAACGTGTGACATTTGGCAAGGCAAGGCATGAGTAATTAGGACCGCAGCTTGAAGGGCAGAGGGTTTTCTGAGGAAGAAGAAACCGTCATCCTGTTGGACTCTCCCTTCTGGAGTGTAAGCCCTTGGCGGCAGCAGCCACGTCTTCCAGGGGCGTTGTGATCGCCAAGCAGTCCATTATCTTAGGAACCCTGTATCCGTGTCATAGCTCTCGTGGACTGAATAAAATGTCCAGAGGGCAAAATGAATAAAAGCATAGGAGAGAAGTCCAAAACCAAGAGAGCGATTAAGTGACTCATTCAAAGTTAGGTAAGATGCAAATTTAGGGAGCATGGATCAGGTGTCCAACAGGGGCCAGGACTAGGGCAAGGCAAGTGAAATTTTGCATCCTAAGCACTGTTCTTAGCCTAGCCATGGCCTTGACTGAAATATGTTTTTCTTTGAGATGACTGGGTTGAGTACCATTTGGGAGACTTGACATTCTGCAAGGTTTTCAGAAATAAGAGTCCTCTCCTCTTTAGTACTCTCCACCCCTTAGCTCCAAATCGAATATTTATTTCATGCTATCTCATTTCTTATCACAAGAAGATAAATTTTATGACTGAGAGTTTTTCTTTTTTTTTTCCCCCCCAGAAGAGATTAGTTACATAAATAACCAGCAATTTTAATATATCTGCATCAGGGAACAAGGCCGTATTATCTCCAATTAAGTAACGACGAGCTTCTTTTGTTAAGCCATATAATGAGTAATTTAGAGCTTTCAGCCTATCTTTGGAGGATAAAATGTTCCATCATGTGCAAAGGAGGCTTGCTCCTGAGAGACAGATTTAGAAAAAATGTTTGTTCAATTTCATGATAAAGGCTAAATTTATACCAGGGGGAAAAGTTGAGCGTTTGGAAAATCTGTGTAGCATTGCAATGGGATTCCTTCAGTTGCATTGAATGCCTCATTTTTCTCTAAGCCCCAATTTAGCTTCAATTACTTTGAAAACATAGCAGCAGGTTACAGAGGTTTTCAAGGGGTTTCAAAACCAGTGGGAAAATATTGTACTTTTTTTCTGGCAAATGTAGACATTGCCATGCTTGTTTTGATCATGAGGAGAGGAATAAGTATTGCAAAAGTGTTTTTTAGCAATTTCTAAGAACATGTTTCCATCCACCCCTGCCCCCCACCAAATACCAACAGCAAAACGCTTGCTGAAGAAAGTACATCATAACGACTCTTTCCTTCTGCTTCAATAAATCTTGTCTTGTGGCCACCAAGGTCAAATGGCTTGAAAGCACTTCAAGAAACTAAGATGTCACGTCTCATTTGTTTAAATATTTAAAGATGCTCCTTTATGACCGAGTCATATTTTAAAATGCATCTTGTCGTGACACTATCCTTGATCACTTTCATATGATCTCAGTATAGAAACGGAAGACCCCTCCACGAGTTTTGCAGTGAGTTTATCTACATGACAGCAAAGAAGAGACTGTCCAGATGTGGAGGTCGGGGAGCAAGGGGGTCCCTGGAAGGGTTTTCAAAAGACACACAGGATGGGGAAAGCATTGATTCATAGAGAAAACTGATGGTGACGGGGAGAATTATTAGCCAGTGGGCTCAGCTTTCTGGGAGATCGGGTGGCAAGTAATAGAGAAAGGGAGGCGTGAAGTCAAGTATAAAGGGGATGGGGAAAGAGTAGCAAGGTAGAGACTGGGCTCTGTGAAGAACTGGAAAGGCCCGCGGCAACGCAGCAGTTTGAGCGAGTGGAGCTGAAGACTTAGATACTGTTCATGGTCACCGATGTTCAGCTTCAGCTGTTCTTTTTCTTTTTTAATTGGAAGATAATTGCTTTACACTATTGTGCTGGTTTCTGCTATACATCAACATGAACAAGCCACAGGCACACACATGTCCCCTCCAGCTCTTCGGCTATTCTTAGCATATTGTGGAAAATCAAAGAAAAACCTTGCAGGTGAATTTAGTTGTGGTAACTCTGTGTCCCCTGCTCTGAATCGGATGAAAGAGTCACTTACCATGATGCTGAATAATTTAATGGGGCTTCCCAGGTGGCTCAGTGATAAAGAATCCTTCTGCAGTGCAGGAGACGTGGGTTCAATCCCCGGGTGGGGAAGATACCCTAGAGAAGGCAATGGCCTCCCACTCCAGGATTCTTGCCTGGAGAATCCCATGGACAGAAGAGCCTGGTGGGCTACAGTCCATGGGGTTGCAGAGAGTTGGACACAACCGAGTGACTAAACAGCAACAACAGTTAATGGTGTAGTAGTGATTCTGTTGGCAAAAGAGAAGGAGAGGGCCGTGACTAATGCGAGAACCTGTTCTCAGCAGTAAAGAGGTAGTTGGAGAGAAGAATGGGAGAAAAGGTCTGCAAAGGAGTTGTACAGGGAGAGATGAATGACTGGGGAAAAAAGCCTGTAACATCAGGACAGGTGGGACACAGAAAGCTGGAAAGTTAACACCACTGTCCTCGTCTGCCAGACAGGAAAGGTGTGATCTCATGGGAACAATGTGGGCGGTAGCAAAGTAAACGCCGGGTCAGCCCTCGCAGCTGGTGGTTGCTGCTGTGTATCTCATAAACTGTTGTCACGTCCATTTCCATTGTTTCGCCGCTCAGTCATGTCTGACTCTTTGCGACCCCATGGACTGTAGCTGGATTGCTGGAAAAGACCCGGATGCTGGGAAAGATTGAAGGCAGGAGGAGAAGGGGATGATAAAGGATGAGATGGTTCAGTGTGATCACGGACTCAGTGGACATGAATTTGAGCAAACTCCGGGAGACAGCAGAAGACAGAGGAGCCTGGCCTGCTGCAGTCCATGGGGACTGCAGAGACTCAGGCGTGACTTAACGACTAAACAAAAACAACAAATAGCCATGCCTGACATGCAGCATTTGTTGAAAGTATTTGTTGAACAAGTGAAAGTTGAAAGTGTTCGTCACTCAGTCATGTCCAGCTCTCTGCAACCCCATGGATTGTAGCCTGCAGGCTACATGTCCCTTTGTACCCAAGGAAACATTTGCAACACAGGCATTAGTCAGGAATTTGGTTGGTATTTCCACTCCCCATGGCTATGTTCCACGTGATTATGGCATCAGTTTCCAGAGAGTAGCTTGCCAGTGTCAACGCAATTACTGCATGTAAACCCTTTCCCACGAAAGGCAGGGCCTTCCCAGTGCAGACTTGTCCTTCTTGGGGTATTAAATGCTTTTCCACGAGATAGCTCTCCATTGCATTTTCCATTTCACTCAGTGTATTCTTCAGCTGTAGAATTTGTTTGATTCTTTCTTATGTTTTCTTGCTTGCTTGCTAAGTCCTTTCAGTCATGTCTCTTTGTGACCCCATGGATTGTAGCCCACCAGGCGCCTCTGTCCGTGGGATTCGCCAGGCAAGGATACTGAAGTGGGTTGCCATTCCCTTCTCAAGGCTTATGGTTTCTATCTGTGTGTTTGATTTCATGTTTTGTTCGTATGTTGTTTTCCTGATTTTACTGACTTCTCTTTTTGTGTTTCTTTGTAGCACCCTAAACTTTCTCAAGACAACTATTTTGAGTTATTTATTGGGCAAATCTCCTGGCAAATAGATGGGGAAACAGCGGAAACAGTGACAGACTTTATTTTTTTGGGCTCCAAAATCACTGCAGATGGTGACTGCTGCCATGAAATTAAAAGACGCTTACTCCTTGGAAGGAAAGTTATGACCAACATAGACAGCATATTAAAAAGCAGAGACATCACTTTGCTAACAAAGATCCATATACTCAACAGTATTTTTTTTTCCCCTAGTTATGTAAGGATTTGAGAGTTGGACCATAAAGAAGGCTGAGCACCAAAGAACTGATGTTTTTGAAAGGTGGTGCTGGAGAAGACTCTTGAGAGTCCCTTGGACTGCAAGGAGATCCAATCAGTCCATCTTAAAGAAAATCAGTCCTGAATATTCATTGGAAGGACTGGAAACTCCAATCCTTTGGCCACCTGATGCAAAGAGCTGACTCCTTGAAAATGACCCTGGTTCTGGGAAAGATTGAAGGCTGGAGGAGAATGGAACAACAGAGAATGAGATGGTTGGATAGCATCACTGACTCAGTGGACATGAGTTTGGGTAAACTCTGGGAGTTGGTGATGGACAGGGAGGCCTAGCGTGCTGCAGTCCATGGGGTCCCAAAGAGTCGGACACGACTGAGCGACTGAACTGAACTGATTGGGCAAACAAATCACAGATCTTCATTTCCCTGGAGTCGGGCATGGGAAAACTACCGTGTTCGTTGGTGGTCATGTTTCCTTGATGTTCTGTGCTCCCTGAAGTCTTGCATCTGCTGTCTTCACTTTCGAAGAAGCAGTCACCTCCTCCAGATCTGACCGATGGGCTTCGGAAGAGCAATACCTTTTGCCAGCCCTACTGGGGATTCTGAGGCTTTCTCTGACCTTTTCTGTAATTGCAGCTGCTCCCACTTCTTGTTCCCTCGTTCAAGGAGAGTGCTTAAGGGTGGGTGCCTTCTGTTGATGTTGCAGAGCCAGGTTGAGTGTTGGAGAGTCTCCCTTCCCTTTCCCTCGAGTGTTGCTGGACACTCACATTTGTGTGCTGTCTTCCAGTCCCACACTCGGGCGGCTGGAGCTCGGGAGAGGGTGTGCGGGTGAGGTGTATGGACCATTGTGGGTGCCCAGGAGCCAGCTGGGGGATCCCCGGGGGAGGCAGCACTAGCTCAAGCACTGGCTTCCCGATGGAGCCTGTGAAGCAGTTAGGAGGGTCTGTGCCCCTTTGTCATCCTCCAAGTGAAGTGAAGTCGCTCAGTCGTGTCCAACTCTTTGCAACCCTGTGGGCTTAGCCCACCACGCTCCTCCGTCCATGGGATTTTCCAGGCAAGAGTACTGGAGTGGGTTGCCATTTCCTTCTCCAGAGGATCTTCCCAACCCAGGGATCGAACCCGGGTGTCCCACATTATAGGCAGACGTATCCTCCAAGAGCCCGTGGCTATTGTGCTATCCACCCCTCCGCTACCCTCAGGCACACAACTCCTCTCAGTTTTCTGGATGGGGCAGGAAGTAGCTGGTTTGTGCTCCCTGGGGGAAGGGATGGCATGGCAGAATCCAGCTGGTCCTCTTACCCTCTTTATTGGGTCTAACCTTTGATTTTTAAAAAATGTTTTTTCTCCTCCAGGGAGATCTTGGAACCTCTCCACTGGACTCCTGGACTTCCACAAAGGTACTGTCTTCCGTGAGTTAAAATCCGTGTTTAAAATCCTGGTTAAAAATCCACGTTTCTTCTGGAGTAGGTGGGAGAAAACTCATGCCATTTTGCCTGCGTGGTTCTCTCCTGTTTTTCCCCCTCTGTATTTAGGAGTTTAGATTTCTTCTGATGAGTCACATTTGACTCTCTCTGGACCTTGGTCTTTTCTTTCCATGTCCTAAGAAGGCATTGGCCCCTTTTTTTTCCTCCAGTAAAAGGACAGATAGCACATATTTTCCACTTGTAAGCTGTATGATCTCTGTCACAATGACTCAACTGGGCCATAGTAACAACACCAAGGCAACCACATCTGCAGGATGTAAACAAATGATTGTGGCTGTGTTCCAATAAAACTTTATTTACAAAACCAGGTGGTGGGCCAGATTTGGCCCCTGGGCTGTGGTTTGCTGAGCCCCTTCTAGATCTTTGACATCTTCCCAGCCCAGCCCCACTCAGGGAGAAGGATGTGGATGAGAGAGGGTTACAGCTATTTGTTTGGGGCCACGATGATTTAAAACAGATATGATGAGAACGTGTCGAATGTAGACGCATCACGCTTCACGTCGTGCCCTGTGGATTCACAGCCCCCTGACCCTGCGTGAGTTCATTAATCTGTCATTGTTCACATGTTCATAACATTGTTCCCCAGTGACAGTATTTTTTCATATATTTTCTGCCGAAGGAATGAGGCAGAACCCAAAGGGGACAGGTTTGAAGCTGACTATGCAGTCTTCCCAGGAATTAAAAAAAAAAAAAATCAGTATTGAACAGAAAATGGAATAAAGAGAACATCTGGTATGTGAAAGGAGGGACCCTGTTGAATTCATGTCAAAACCTCGCAGCGTTGCTCCAGCTATCTCTTTTGAAAAATCACTGATCCAGCTGGCTGAGGGAAAGGTCTCAGGGTTTGTCATGCCTTTGAATTCTCTTAATTTCATAGTCCTGGGTCTCACCCTGGAATATACTTAATATTTGCCTCCTGACAGAGGCTTTCATTTCTTATTCCTCTGTGTGGGCTGATTTGAAATGACTCCAGACCTTATGTGAAGATCAATCACCAATTTTCCTTTTTAGCTAAATAAACTGGAACTATACTCAAACTGTACAGGAGGTCTGCTTCCAATTTCTGGCTACCGTAGAAAGCCTCAATTATTCGTTGATGCCTGTAGGATTTGCACTTGGATCTTTAGTATCTTTCCTTTCTGATGATATGGGGAATCTCTTAAAAGCAAGTGAATAGTTAATTTTCTGTGACTCTGGGAGAGCTGACAAGTGATGGAAGCCGTGATGCATGGTTGACAGTCCTACTTTGGAGCTTGGGGGCCGTGGGTTTCACTAAGCCCTCACTGTGTAATGTTAGGTCAATGGCTTAATCCCTCTGAAGATGGTCATGCGTCCAGAAAATGGGGATAATAATTCTTACCTTTTAGAACAGCTGCAAGAAATAACGTAAATAACGATACTCACACGATGCTTTGCCTCAGGCAATTTCTCAGTAAATGGAAAAACAGTATTATAAGAAGACCATATGAGTGGAATGCAATATATATTGTCCAATTGATTGAGTGATGAAAATTCTTGATTTGGTTCCACTGACGTGCTGCAGTGAAGCCATTCAATTAAACATTCTATTGGAAGCAAGTTTTTAGCTCATGCTAATGAAATAGCCTGAACATAAAGAAGATCATAAGTAACTGTTGTTCAGTCGCTCAGTTGTGTCCGATTCTTTGTGACTTCATGGACTGCAGCACGCCAGGATTCCCTGTCCTTCACCAACTCCTAGAGCTTACTCAAACTCATGTCCACTGAGTCCGTGATGCCATCCAACCATCTCATCTTCTGCTGTCCTCTTCTCCTTTTAATAACTGTAAATCATATTATTTCTGACTCACATGGACCAGTCATCAGTAATCTTTTCCATAAGATTTTGCTTACTAATGGGCTTCACTGGTGGCTCAGCTGGTAAAGAATCCCCCTGCAAAATTGGAGACCTGGGTTCGATGCCTGGGTTGGGAAGATTCCCTGGAGAAGGGAACGGCTACCTACTCCAGGATTCTGGCCTAGAGGGTCACAAAGAGTTGACAGGACTGAGCGACTTTCGCTTTCACTTTTGCTTACTAATAACAGTAAGAAACTTTGTTACTCCCTTCTGTGTTCAGCTCTACTGAATCCTGAGGACCAGAGCTCATGCCCAAAGCATGACAGAGGCAGGTTCTCCATGGACTATTCATCTGTCATGAATAGACAGTGAGCTTCTGAGCACGTGAGAAGCAGGTCTTCCTTCTGCCATACGAAGGCAGCTGGCATTGCTGTCTAGGCAATAGCAGTTAGAGAGAAAGTTAGTCGCATTTCCCAACTTTGAGTTTTGACATCTCTGCAGCAGTACTGTTTGATGCTTTTGGCCTCTGAGTTGCCTCGCAGTTCTAATATTCTGAGATTCCGAGGCATTTCCACTGCTGGAATCAGAAGAGTTGGAAAGTGAAAGTCGCTCAGTCCTGTCCAACTCTTTACGACCCCGTGGAATTCTCCATTCCATGGAATTTGCTAGCCCGTGGAATTCTCCAGGCCAGAATACTGGAGTGAGTAGCCTTTCCCTTCTCCAGGGCATCTTCCCAACCCAGGGATAGAACCCAGGTCTCCTGCATTGCAGGCAGATTCTTTACCAGCTGAGCCACAAGGGAAGTTGGAATTTCTCCCCACACACCCATTTTGACAACCCAAACCCCATTTGATTCTTGGTTCTCTGAGAAAAGGAAACTGACTTCCTTTTTTAGTCCATCTTTCCTAACATCTGCTTTAGTACTAGAAAATTGCTGCTGCTGCTGCTGAGTCGCTTCAGTGGTGTCTGACTCTGTGTAACCCCATAGACGGCAGCCCACCAGGCTCCTCCGTTCCTGGGATTCTCCAGGCAAGAACGCTGGAGTGGGTTGCCATTTCCTTCTCCAATGTTTGAAAGTGAAAAGTGAAAGTGAAGTCGCTCAGTCGTGACCCCATGGACTGCAGCCCATCAGGCTCCTCCGTCCATGGGATTTTCCGGGCAAGAGTACTGGAGTGGGTTGCCACTGCCTTCTCCACTGGGTGGAGAGGCTTAATAATGACAGATTACAGCTTAATAATGACAAACTGTAAAGAGACCAGAGTATGTAACTGAGCATTAACTAGAGAAGAAGATGCTGGAATGGGTCTGTATGATCGGAACGTCACTGCTTTGCATGTATAGATGCCTTATCTAACTTACGGCAGATGAACCGTAGGGGCCATGCTGTCCTGTCCTTTTTTACCCACTAACACGACCCTGAAACAGCGTGCTTCCTAGGAATGACTGAATGCCTTGGCCATTAGCCAGCTAATAACTCAACTCTGACCTCATGCTTGGAAGGACATTTGTTTGAGTTTGATCTCTCCAGCTGAAGCGGAAAAAAAAAAAAAAAGGTCTAATACATATGACGATGTGTCTCTCCACCAGTTCATAACTATTCCAGGCAAAAACAAAACAAAACCAAACCCTAAGATAATCAACAGCAAAGCGAAGCTTTCTGGTACACACCCTGTGCTCTCAGTTCCGGGATGTGCACTGCTAAATACTAAATAGAGAGTGATTTAATAAATCATTTTGCAGTTGATTTTTAAAGAAAATCTCTCTTACGGTATGTAGAAAGTCTACCATTGTCATAAGCTCTATTAGGGTCCACTTCTACTCATGCACCTGTTCTCTGGAATGTTACATAATCGTAAAGAGAAACCTCTGAAAGGTAATTACCTCGTCTTGCAGTGGAGAGTAACTGGTCACGGGACACTATCATCGGCCAGCCCTTGAACTGCAGATGTATAACCCCTGCACACAGGTTTGAAAACAGAAAGATGGGCCTGTCTGCTTTCTACAAAGGTTGTGCAGAAGACGTCAGAGGGTACATCTCCTAGAATAGCTGACCTATTTTTCTTATCTTCCTGCTGTGATTTCAGCTGATAGCTGCAATTACTCAGATTGTGTGAATTCCTCCCATAAATGTTCTGTGACTAAAGTCACGCTGGAATTAATTTCCTAACCATTTGAGATAGGTTTCAAATAGTGTGGGCCGTGGTGGATTCATTAAGTATGGTAATAGCATTTAGAGCAACCACTTGCCCATTGCTTGTCTTTCTTTCCCCTTTTTTTTCAGCAGGAAGCAGAATTCTCCGTCTTCAATCTGACCTCCTCTCTGTACCATTGCTGGTCTGCCTGGTTGGGAGTAGGGTTTAGGGGAGAAAGGATTCGTGTGTATGTGTGGCTGAGTCCCTTTTCCACTCATCTCAAATGACCGCAACATTGTTAATTGGCTCTATGGCAATATGAAACTTTGGGGGGAAAAAAACAACTTCTGGTCTGGCAGCTGTGGAATCCACGTGGCAGCAAGGTTCTGACTCCTGCGGCTGCTTCTCATGCATTCCCGCAAGCTCTGGGCTGTAGACTTCATCCAAGAGCTTTGTCATCTCCATGGCAACCAGGACAGCCACAGGTCCCGGCGTTTCCTTTCGAAAAATGAGAATTGTGGGTATGTGCTTGGCATCATAGACACGTGTGTTCCTGAAAACATTCACCATGAAAGTGAAAGTCACTCAGTTGTGTCCGACTCCTTTGCAATCCCATGGACTATACAGTCCATGAGAATTCTCCAGGCCAGAATCCGGGAGTGGGTAGCCTTTCCCTTCTCCAGGGGAATCTTCCCAACCCAGGGATTGAACCCAGGTCTCCCACATTGCAGGTGGATTCTTTACCAGCTAAGCCACAAGGGAAGCCCAAGAAGACTGGAGTGGGTAGCCTATCCCTTCTCCAGGGGATCTTCCCGACCCAGGAATTGAACCAGGTCTCCTGCATTGCAGGTGGATTCGTTACCAACTGAGCCATCAGGGAAGCCCCCGAAATCCCTGAAAATCCAATAAAATGTCAGCATACCAGGAGGCCTTCTATTGGGGAGGCGCTCAATGAAGAATCATCTCATGATTTGGCTACCTCTATTCTCCCAAGAATTTCTTTGTAGCGGAAGTCACATTCAATATGAGCAAGATGCATCTCTGAAAATTTCATCCAGTCCTATTCTTGTAACTCCTCAGTGTTTAAGGAAGCACCTTTTAATTGTGGAGTTAGTTCTCCCTGCCCTTTCCCTGTTTGTCGTGAGTGACCCATGGCTCCAGAAGCCTTCACGTCTACCAGAGTTTATGCTTCTCCCTGCCTCTCTGACTGTGGCTTGAACTTTCTATACATTCCTACCTTTGGATTAAAAATGCAGAGTCAGTTACTGAGGTTTTCACACCCATGTGTCAGATACTTAGGTGTCACTCTTTAATACTTAGTGTTGTTGCTGTTCAGTCGCTCAGTCGTGACCGACTCTTTGCGACTCCCATGGACTGCAGCACGCCAGGCCTCCCTGTCCATCACCAACTCCCGGAGTCTACCCAAACTCATGTGCATTGAGTCGGTGATGCCATCCAACCATCTCATCCTCTGTCAGCCCCTTCTCCTCCGGCCTTCAATCTCCCCCAGCATCAGGGTCTTTTTCAATGAGTCAGTTCTTTCAATGAGGTGGCCAAAGGATTGGAGTTTCAGCTTCAGCATCAGTCCTTCCAATCAATATTCAGGACTGATTTCCTTTCAGATGGACTGGTGTGATCTCCTTGCTGTCCATACTTAATATTTACAGGAAGCCCCCTGTAACTGTGTATACAGTTGCATTAAAGACCTACCATGGCAGGAGACCTGCTTTGGAGAATGGTGACATTTTCCAAGTATATCCTACGTGTCAGACTCTGCTAAGGACCCTTATCTTCTAATACCCTCACCTGTGAGTGAGGCCAGGCTGGTTGGTGCCTTTTGGTATGGCTCACGGTAATCCATGGCCAGTGTGACTTGTCACTGCCCCTTCTCTTTGGCTGGAGCCCATGTCATATTGCTGCTGCTGCTGCTGCTGCTAAGTCGCTTCAGTCGTGTCCGACTCTGTGCGACCCCATAGACGGCAGCCCACCAGGCTCCCCCATCCCTGGGATTCTCCAGGCAAGAACACTGGAGTGGGTTGCCATTTCCTTCTCCAATGCATGAAAGTGAAAAGTGAAAGTGAAGTCGCCCAGTCGTGTCCAACTCCTAGCAACCCCATGAACTGCAGCCTACCAGGCTCCTCCGTCCATGGGATTTGCCAGGCACATCATATTAGTACTGAAATATTTTTAATATCACATGCCGAAAGAGATGTTATTATCCCTCTTCTCATAGAATGTAAAGAAATCCCCAAATGTATAGATAAAGAGTCAGCTGGAACATTATCTTTTCACAAATGGCTAAGCTGTATACATTCACCTTTTAGATTCAGTTAGCAATGGTGATTAACTTAGACATTTTTGAGAGCCATATTGCCTAAAGAATTTATGTAGCTTTAATCTCTTTCTCCAACCTTTAACGACAAAGGTGTTTTTGTATTTTTACGTGACTGCACCTCACAGACTATTTACTGGGAAATATATGTATATTTCTCTTGCCCCTTCTGTTGCATGTCGTTACATTTAGAAGCTATTTAACAAGATTTGAGAGGAGATAAGTGAGCAAGACTTTGTGGTATTGATCAGATGTCCAGGGGAGGAACTGCTATAATAATGATGGACAGGTAATCCATATATTCAGACCCGTGGCATGTATTCCCTTCTCTAAAGAAATTGGGCAAAGATGCTTGCCACAACCCCATTTGCTGAAAGAGTTGAAATGCAAGCACATGAATAACCCTAGAGAATATAAAGTGATCTTCTGGTTTATAGGAAGAGTGCCTGCCATTGTCTCACTGAGGACACAGGGATTGTCATTCACATGACAAATTTAGATTTTGGGCCGATCATTTAATTTTAAAAAGCACAGTAGGACTTGAGAGTTCTTGCTCACCACTTTCTCCATGCCTGACAAGTGGATAAAAATACATAATAAATCCAGTTGCTTTGAGATGGAAAGAATGTGCAAATCACTGGTATTTTTAGAAAATCATTATCCTTTAAACTCCTCACGTGCTCTCCTCAAGTGAACGCAATTCACAGACAGAGTTAAGGCAATTTAAATACAGCAAGTTTTGAAGGAACTATATTTGAGATGGAATGTGTTTTTAAAAAATCAGAGTGAGTGGTTGCTTGTTCTGAGATTACAGAACTAGGGAACTGAGATTCACCTGCTAAACTTAAAAGTGCCTGGAAACCTGCAATATTAACTTTAAGTCCTCAGCGTGGTCTGATAATTTGTTAGTCTTTTTCCTATCTGCCATTTCTCATTGCTGAAGGCTGGGAAGCACAGCCTAGAGTTGACTCTGGAACTTCACCATTTAGAAAACGCAGGGGGGAGACTTAGAAATAAAACGTTCATTTATGGTTTTATTGCTTATTACCTTAAACCATTCCTTTGATGCAAAGGTTAAGTTGATGATCAGTAATTCTAGTTAGTCTCTCCTGTAAAACAGCAAGAAAAAAAGTAAACTGGTGACGGAGTTTAGCAGCAGAGAAACATCTATTCTTCACCCTTTTCCACCTTTACTGGAGAAACTGAGGAATCAGAGGATACGCTTTGGGTAAAAAGGCAATTGCCGGAAGGTGTTTGCGTAGACTCATTTGCATGTTTATTTTATTTTGGAAAGGGGCCGTCAGCAATTATGTGCTGCCCTAAGTGACCTACAGGGAGTGTTTTTTTTGTATAGCACGGAGCAGACCTACAGGAAGTGTGTGCTCCTCATCAGCGCGAGGCAAGTAAACTGTGCTGAAGAATAGAAGTGGATCACAGAAGGCCAGGAATCCCAGATGGGGAAAACGGTTCGGGGATGTTGGAGGCCCTCCCGTAGCAATGAGTAGGAAGTCCAGCCAATAACTGACGGTCATAAGAGGCCCAAGGAGACATGGAAGCTGATGATGCACCTGGGGGTCTCTGCGGAGCCTGTGCGCTGGGAAGAGAGAGTCATGTAAGGGTCTGCAGACGCATGAAGCCCCACGCGGACTTTGAGCTCCATCAGTTCATGCCTCCGTAAGACCTGAATCATTTGTCATGTTCCATTGTACACGGTCCATGACTTTGCAACCCTGAAATGGTTTTTATTAGTGGATTTCTTTTTTAAATTTTATTTATTTTATTTTTTATTAAATTAATTTATTTATTTTAATTGGAGGCTAACTACTTTACAATATTGTAGTGGTTTTTGCCATACTTGACATGAATCTGCCACGGGTGTACATGTGTTCCCCATCCTTAACCCTCCTCCCACCTCCCTCCCCATCCCATCCCTCTGGGTCATCCCAGTGCATCAGCCCTGAGCACCCTGTCTCATGCATCGAACCTGGACTGGCGATCTGTGTCACATATGATAGTATATATGTTTCAATGCTATTCTCTCAGATCATCCCACCCTCGCCTTCTCCCACAGAGTCCAAAAGACTGTTCTGTACATCTGTGTCTCTTTTGCTATCTTGCATATAGGGTTATCATTACCATCTTTCTAAATTCCATATATATGCGTTAGTATACTGTATTGGTGTTTTTCTTTCTGACTTGCTTCACTCTGTATAATAGGCTCCAGTTTCTGTTTGGGTTTTTCAAATACATATTTTGTTTTGATTATTGACAATAGAAAATTCTCTACGTATTATGTCTTAAATTTATAAGATGTAATATCATAAAACTCCTAGAAGAAAACATCGGCAAAACATTCTCTGACATAAATTGTAGCACCCTTTTCTCAGGTCAGTCTCCCAAAGCAACAGAAATAAAAGCAAAAATATAATAATAAGAAGTAGAATCTAATTAAACTTATATGGGCTTCCCTCATAGCTCAGTCGGTAAAGGATCGGCCTGCGATGCAAGAGACCTGCATTGTTTGATTCCTGGGTCGGGAAAATCCCCTGGAGAAGGAAATGGCAACCCACTCCAGCACTCTTGCCTGGAGAATCCCACAGACAGAGGAGCCTGGTGAGGTACAGTCCATGTGGTCACAAGAGTCGGACACGACTTAGGGACTAAACCCCCACCACCGCACATGTTTGTACCACAAAGAAAAACAAACAAAATGAAAAGACAACCGATGACCTATTACTTAGAGAAGCATATAATTTCTTGATAGTTCCATTCCAAAATAAAATCTGACTCTAGCTCTACGTGTCTGGTTCTTCTAGGTTCCCCCTTTTAATGGAATCATGAAATGTTTGGAATCTTGTGACTGGTTTATTCCATTTAGCATAATGTCTTTTCGATTCATCTGTGTTATTGCAAATGACCGGGTTTCTTGCTCTTAAGGCTGAACGTTGCATTGTACGTGTATATCACGTTTTGTTTTTCTGTTCGTTGGTCAGTGGACACTTACGTTGTTTCCATGTCTTGGCTATTGTGAATAATGTTGGGATGAACGTGGGAGTGTAACTCTCTGTTTGAGATCCTGCTTGCAGTTCTTTGGGGTAGATACCCAGACGTGGGATTGCTGCCTCATATGGTAATTCTATTTTTAATTTTTTGAGTAACTTCCACCGTGTTTTTTTCGCTTGTGGCTGTGCCAATTTAATGCTCACCAACGATGCACAGGTTCCCTTTCCTCTACATCTTTGCCAACACTTACTTCCTGTCTTTTTGAGGATGGCAATTCTGGCAGATGTGAGTTGATGTGTCCTTGTGATTTTGATTTGCATTTCCCTGATGAGTGGTGACGTTGAGTATCTTTTCATGTGTCTTCTTGGCCATTTATATGTCTTCTTGGTAAAATGTCTATTGAGGCTTTTTGCCCATTTTAAAATCAGGTTGTTTGTTTTTTGCTATTAAGTTGTAGCGCTCTCTTTTCTGTTTTAGATATTAGCCCCTTATCAGACACATGGTTTACAAATATTTTCTCCCAATCATTAAGTTGCCTTTTTAACTCGTTGAGTTTTTTCTTTGCTGTGCAGAAGCCTTTTAGTTTTATGTAGTTCTGTGTGTTTTTCTTGTGTTGCTTGTGAGGTTTTTTTTTTTGGTGTCCTATCGAAGAAACCATTACCTGGACCAATGCTACGAAACTTATACCCTGTGTTTCCTTCCACAAGTTTAACAGTGTCAGGCCTTAATCCATTTAAAGTTAATTTTTTTTTGAATGGTATAAAATTGGGGTCTGATTTCATTCATTTACATGCGGATATCTGGCTTTTCCAGCACTATTACTTGAAGAAATTCAGGTTTTCGAAGTGGCTATGCAGAGGGAGTTACAACACCACACGCTCAGCTCATCTCTGCACTGATTGTGTTCTGCTGTTGCAATCTGAGTGCTTTGTTGAGCAGCCCAGGTCACATGTGTGCATGCGCAAACACACAAAGACACATCACATACACACAACACAATGCACACTCTCAGGGCCGTCTATCATGTGTGCTTATAGGTGCTGTGCTTCAAATCACTGCAGATGGTGATGCAGCGAAATTAAAAGACGCTCACTCCTGGGAAGAAAAGCTATGACCAACCTAGACAGCATATTCAAAAGCAGAGACATTGCTTTGCCAACAAAGGTCCATCTAGTCAAAGCTGTGGTTTTTCCAGTGGTCATGTATGGATGTGAGAGTTGGACTATAAAGAAAGCTGAGCAATGAAGAATGGATGCTTTTCGAACTGTGGTGTTGGAGAAGACTCTTGAGAGTCTTTTGAACTGCAAGGGGATCCAACCAGTCCATCCTAAAGGAAATGGGTCCTGAACATTCATTGGAAGGACTGATGTTGAAGCTGAAACTCCAATCCTTTGGCCACTTGATGCGAAAAGTGGACTCATTTGAAAAGACCCTGATGCTGGGAAAGATCGAAGGCAGGAGGAGAAGAGGATGACAGAGTAGGAGATGGTTGGATGGCATCATCGACTTGATGGACGTGAGTTTGAGCAAACTCCAGGAGTTGGAGTTTGGACATGGACAGGGAGGCCTGATGTGTTGCAATCCATAGGGTTGCAAAGAGTTGAACACAACTGAGTGATTGAACTGAACTGAGACTTTCTTTCTTCCTTTCAGAAGATCACATGTTCCCGTTCTTTTTTTTTTTTTTTTAAATACTATCATTCCTTAAGTTTGAGGATTCTTCTTCCTTCAGCTTTACTATGTAAAGGAGTGAAGAAGTCAACCCTGTCTCATTTCTTCACTTTGCCACTCTGTCCAAAACACAGAGAGACTTTTGTTCTGAGGATTTTTATGCTCAAAACTTCAGGGACTTAAAAGAGGGACAAAAGCATCAGAGAATGTACAGAGTTTCCTGCCTCTCTCTCTTTTTGGGTTGTGCCACATGGCTTGTGGGATCTTGGTTTCCCTACCAGGGCTTGAACCTGTGCTCTTGGCAGCGAAAGCATGGAGTCCTAACTACTGGCCTGCTGGGGAATTCCTCCAGTCTCTTCTTAAATGCCATCCACGCTTGCTTTCTTTGTGTTTTCTTGTGATTCCTTTGTGGCAGGGCTTTATGGGAATATTCAGCTTTTTTACTTTTAATATCTAGAAGTTACAGCTTCTCAAGTGTACCTTTTTCTTCTGCTTCTCCTTCAGTTGTAATGAAAGAATAAATGTGCAAAGATGAACAAAAGGTATGTCAGTGTTTTGATCACCAATTAACATCTGTAGACCCCAGACTAGGCTGTTTCTCTGGGATGGTTATCAGGTCATGGATATTCTGCTTCTCTTTTTTGTCTGGACACTGGGTACATTTTAGGCCATGTGACAGCGTTTGGCCAACAGATTTGACTGCATGAAGCATGACATGCTTCTGGGTCTCTTTAAAGCAGGCCGTGATTCCTGATGGTTCTGTCCTTCGACCTAGGTTATCAGGAGAATACCCGCTGCTTTTGAGCCTTTGTAAACAAACCAGGGTCCTCAAGTGACGTGGATGAGTAGGGCTGACTCTGTGTTGGTCAAGGGGCTTGAGTCAGCAGCAACTCGTTTTATGAAGTGGTTAGAACTTCAGGGTTATCTGTTATATAGCCTGACAGCCGTCTGACGTACGAAGCTGTGGAAACTCTGTCCTTGCAGAAGACCCTGTAAGGTGCTCCCAGGTCCCCCTTCAGGACAGAGGTGCTCATTTCCATTCCCACTGGGATGTTAATAGCGGCACGCCTCTCTGGGAAATGGCAACCCACTCCATTATTCCTGCCTGGAGAGTCCCATGGACAGAGGAGCCCATATAGACTATGGGGTCACATGCAGCCTGACTTCAGACACACGCCACAGACGGAGAAGTCTCCTTTCCATGCGACAAGTAAACAATGACAAACCAGAACACACAGAGCCTGTGGGAAAAGATGCAGGCTTAAAAGCAATACCGCCCTGAAAACTCAGGAGAGTGGATTTCTGCTATAATATTAAGCAAGGCAGGAAGGAGAAAGGAATCCTAGAAAACTGTTTGGGATTCAAAATACCATGCACGGCAACAAGGTAGAAAATGAAGTCCTAAGGGGTAGATGGGTGGAGATAAAAAAAAAAACAACGAAGGATGACATGAAGAAACAAGACAATTGAGATAGGAGAGGAAAGCAGGGAAATAAAGCCTGTGCTGATAGAATTAAAATGGGCATTCAAGGCGGTTGAGATGGCTTTGAGGCGGAAAGCAGAAGAGACAAATGGAAAAATTGCTTTAGTTTATTAAGGAGTGCTCCTAAGAAAATGTGTTGACAATGTACACACTAGAAGGAGGAAAAAGACTTGTCTACAAAGCATGAAAAATTCAGTGGAATTTCCCCCTGGAAATTTCAGAATCTCTTCTTCCTTTTTTTAGATGACATAGCTCTTTCTTTCTTTGGAAGCTATCTATATATGGCCTTCTCTGGTGGCGCGTGGTAAAGAATCTGCCTGCCAATGCAGGAGACTCAGGTTCGATCCCTGGAATAGCCCCTGGAAATGGAGATGGCAATCCATTCCAGTCTTATTGCCTGGAGAATCCCATGAACAGAGGAGCCTGTTGGACTGCAGTGCATGGGGTACCAAGAATTGCACATAAGTGAGCACGCATGCTGGAGAAGGCAATGGCACCCTACTCCAGTACTCTTGCCTGGAAAATCCCATGGACGGAGGAGCCTGGAAGGCTGCAGTCCATGGGGTCGCTAAGGGTTGGACTCGACTAAGCGACTTCACTTTCACTTTTCACTTTCATGCATTGGAGAAGGAAATGGCAACCCACTCCAGTGTTCTTGCCTGGAGAATCCCAGGGATGGGGGAGCCTGGTGGGCTGCCGTCTATGGGGTTGCACAGAGTCGGACACGACTGAAGCGACTTAGCAGCAGCAGAGCATGCATGCACACAGCTCTTCATTTATTTTTAGGTGGCATAGCTCATTTATTTGGAAGCTCTATGTTGCCCAGTGTAAAACTGAGTTTGGGGTTCAGGTTCATTGACTAGGATACCCAGCCTCTGAACGGAGCTGAGCTCATGATGCAAGCCAGACCCTGGACTTCTGTGTCCACAGTCCCCGCTGAGAAGGTCACAAGTGGTCATCCTGGTTATAACGTGATCGTGAGACCCAGGTAAAAGTTGTTTGGACCAAGGATGGAGGTCTTTCCACCACTGGAATGTTCTGTGCTTGGTTTAATAGAACATCTGCCCACAGTCTGCACTCTCCGCTGGGTCCCGACGGACTTCTCTGTGGGATTTCATCGAAAAGATTGACTGTGACGCATTCAGGAAGAGTCAGCAGATCGAGAGACACGCAGGAAAAATCTGCACTGACTTGGAGCATTTTTTTCAAGTTTTTTAAAATGAAATTTTTGATAAATATTCTTTATGAAATTGTGCCTGCTGATTTATAAGGTGTATGTCACCTGGTGTATTCCATGTCATCATTCTACATAAAAATATCCATAGCAAAGATCAAGTGCATGCAAAAACAGTGTAAATGTTTATGATCTCTGTTTTTCTACTATTTTGAAAATTTTCCCGTTTCTATGAACTTGCACTACTTTAAAAAATAAATATGAGTTGGTTAAAGGTGATAAAAGACCACCAAGGAAATACCAGATGACCTGTGAGAGGGGCCTGACATTGTCTTTCTGTCTCGAGAGGAGGAAGCTAATACGGCGTCCTTGGCATTGAGCTGTGCGTGTTGGGGCTTTGCCAAGCGTGGGGCCTTCCTTGCCCTGTCTCTACTGATTAATGAGCCGAAGCTGCCGTCCCCTTCTAATCACTTTGTCACGTCAGCACTGTCTTCGGATGGTGTGTAAATTACCTATCTGTATGAGTTACTAAGCATCTTTTCCGGAACCATCATTTTCTCTAAATGACTCTTAAGTTCAGTTATCATTCACGGAAATCCAACAGTTTGGGGAGATTCTGCAATATTTCCAGATGTAAAAAGAACCACAACGAACACCTTTTCAAGGTCTTCCCCTCTCTCTTTGCCCCATACTATCTTTTTGTGATCCAAATGGGATGTCAGAGTCTTTATACCTCGAGTCAAGGGACTTAATTTAACTGGGATAACAGACCAATTTAGATGACGCAGCAGAGCGTCAATCGCACCAGTGAATCTCAATGCTTATTTCGCACCCTGGGCACTATTCAAGTCCAGAGGGAGGGAATGTGATCAAACCCAGAGTGAAACTCGAACAGAATGTAAATGGAAGAAAGAGCTGTACGTGGGATGTGGGCCTGCTGTGATTCGGGAGACTCCACATACGCAACCATACAAACTCAGGGCAGGCAAAAGTCCACTCCCATGTGTACGCTCTTATTTTATAATAATTTACAGTTCACTGCCTGGAGATCCGCCCTTCCTCTCCTGGGGCTCAGACAAGAGAGGTACTATGCTAGTGCAGATCCGAATGAATGGGCAAGCCAACCTCTCACCCTGGGTCCTCCAGCCTCTTCCATTCTATACAATGAATGCCCAGTACCGGGGGTAATGAACCAAGAAGTTGAGCAAAAATCAGTTGTGTGGCTTGTGGGCTTTTCAAATGCTGTAAATTTTTAACCTCGGACTTGGTGATCCTTGTGCAATTACTAACTGCTCGGGTCCAAAGGTTGTTTGGAAGCTGAAATTCTTTCTATTTTCAAGTTGATTTTAAAAAGTATACAACACGGATCTAAGGCGTACGTTTAAGAGCCTTGTATTGTGAGTACAAATATGCTTGTAAGTCACCAAAAAGAATGCATAAGTGAAGTGTTTTTGACTGGTCCATAGTTGGTCAGTCATACAAAGAAAGGAAGAAAGTGAAGTCGCTCAGTCGTGTCCAATTCTCTGTGACCCCATAGACTGTAGCCCGCCAGGTTCCTCCATCCATGGGATTTTCCAGGCAAGAATACTGGAGTGGGGTGCCATTTCCTTCTTCAGGGGATCTTCCCGGCCCAGGGATTGTAGCTGGGTCTCCCACACTGCAGGCAGACTCTTTACTGTCTGAGCCACTAGGGAAGCCCCTATTCATACAGACCAGAACTATTATCAGTTGGTTGCTAAGCAACTAGTACATTGCATTTACGACGTGAAAATACGGTTTGATTTTCAGACTACACTTCACTATTGCTTTTTTCTACGAGATATACACATTCTCTAAGGAACTACACTTTCCTTCTTAACGTCTTTCCCTCACTTTATCCTTTTAATTTAATGGACTTGGCGGTTCATGGGGTCACAAAGAGTCAGACACGACTGCGCGACTGAGCTGAACTGAACCACACTTAAGATTTCAGATATCTTTGTTGACTCCTCCATTTTTGCCCGTGATTTATTAGTTCGACGTGTATCTATAAGAAAGCCTATAGCATGCCGACGTATTTTGTTGAAATGGAGGAAACAGCACTGAGCAGTATGGGTGGGAATCTCTGCCAGCATGCTAAAAGTCAAAACAGAAATTGTTTTGAGGGAATTGATAAGGGCTGGAGTGTGAAGGGGCTTCTGAGCTGCCGTCAATATGCTGTTTCATGGCTGCATGTTAGTTATATGGGAATGTTCACTGAGTAAAAATTCATTAAGCCGTATACACTTAAAAACCTTTTGTTGCAGCTTGAGAGATAGAAAACGCATACACCCTGTGTGTGTAGCTTGAACGTTCACAAATGGAAGACAACCAGTAATGCGGAACTAAATGAATGCTGGAGACTCAATGCGCTCAAATCACGTCTTTCGCTCTTTTCCGGTCCCTGAGTGCCGTCCTGGTTTCAAAACGCAGAGACTGACTGTCCTCCTTCCGGTACTTGGTGTGTCATACAGTATTCTCCCTTTTGTACCGACGTCTTTTACTCGGCATTGGGTTTGAGAGTCATGCACACTTTTACACGTGGCGTGTTGCTCATTCTCATGGTCAGATAGTATTCCATGGTGTAAATGTAATACAGCTTACCCATCCATTCATGGACTGATGGACGTTTGGATCGTTTCTACTCTTTGTCACAATGAATACAGCTGCTCTGAAGACACCGTGCATGTTTCTTGGTGAGCTTACCTCAGCATATCTGATGAGTGTATTCCGAGAAATGGAATTGTTGGGTTCTACGGTGAAACTAAGATCATGGGACCCGGTCCCATCACTTCATGGCAAATAGATGGGGAAACAATGGAAACAGTGACAGACTTTAGTTTTTCGGGCTCCCAAATCACTGCAGATGGTGACTGCAGCCATGAAATTAAAAGAAGAAAAGCTATGACCAACCTAGACAGCATATTAAAAACTAGAGACATTACCAACAAAGGTCCATCTAGTCAAAGCTACAGTTTTTCCAGTGGTCATGTATGGATGTGAGAGTTGGACTATAAAGAAAGCTGAGCAAAGAAGAATTGATGCTTTTGAACTGTGGTGTTGGAGAAGAGTCTTGGGAGTCCCTTGGACTGCAAGGAGGTCAACCAGTCCATCCTAAAGGAGATCAGTCCTGGGTGTTCATTGAAAGGACTGGTGTTGAAGCTGAAACTCCAATACTTTGGCCACCTGATACAAAGAGCTGACTCATTGGGTGGCAAAGAGTTGGACACGACCGAGCGCCTTTCACTTTCACTTTCAGTGACTGAAACGGTGATGGACAAGAAAGATGGTATGGATGACAGAAACTTTTTGCTGTGGATGGTTAGGGTACAAAGGTACTATAAGTGGGAATTGCATCTTGAGGGTGATGAGAGCAGGGAGGAAGGAAAAATAAAGTGTCGAGTTTGGACTTCGGTGGGGGTTGACTACAGCATTTGGGTGGACAAAGTCCAGCAGAGAGTTAAAAATACGATTCTGCAGGCTGAGAGAGAGAGATGGACTAGAGACATGTCATTGGCAGTGGTAGACTTTCTAGAGGTAACGGAAAGGACACGTGTGAATGAGGCCCTGCTCATCTCAGAAAGGATGAGAGAAAAGAGAGTTGAGGATGGCACCTAACCTTTAAATGTCAGCCCGAGAGAGAGACTAGAGCTCAAATGTGCGTTGCCTTGACAACCAAGGGAGGAAACAGTTTGAGAAAGATGGAGGCGGCCAACACCGTCAAAAATTATGAACAGTCGAGTAAAGTGATGTCGCTCAGTCGTGGCCGACTCTTTGCGACCCCATGGACTGTAGCCTGTTGATTGTAACCAGGCTCCTCTGTCCAGGGGATTTTCCAGGCAAGAATACTGGAGTGGGTTGCCATTTCCTTCTCCAACAGTCAAGTAAAACGAGGAACAAAAAGCAAGTCAGGTCTTGATAAAACCACTTCTAAGAGTGTGGTTGAGGTTAAAGCAGATGAAGACAGATCAAGAAGAGCTGGGAGGTGAAGAAATGAACTTAATGGTGACTGCTCTTTCAAGAAGCTTGTCTCTGAAGAGGAGTGAAATGGGAATGGACATAAAGGAGTCTAGGACACTTTTCTGTCTTTGTGTTCTGAAGCATGTAACACTGTATCATACAGAGAGCAAGGACTGGAGGAGAGAGTGTTGGAGTAAAACATGCATTATTTCTGATCCCTTTGCTGGCTTATTTTAACAGTTTTTACTGAATAATGTCTGTGAGATTGCCTTTTATTTAAAGATGTATTTATTTAATTCTGTATTTTGGCTCTTTGGTGTGTGGGCTTCCCTGGTGGCTCAGATGGCAAAGAATCAGCCTGCCATGCAGGAGACCTGGGTTTGACCCCTGGAGAAGGCAATGGCAATTGGCCCACTCCAGTATTTTTCCTTGGAGAATCCCATGGACGGAGGAGCCTGGCGGGCTACAGTCCATGGGGTTTCGAAGAGTGAGAGACAGCTGGACAACTAGCACTTTGACTTTGACTCTTGTTGTGAAGCATCTTGTTGTGAGGCTCTAGGAGTAGGGGCTTCCGTGGTTGCAGTATGTGGGCTCAGTCACTACGGCTCTTAGGCCCCAGACCACAGTCTCAGTAGTTGAGACGCTCAGGCTTAGTTTTTCCACAGCATGTGGAATCTTCCTGGACCAGGGTTTGAACCCGTGTCACCTGCATTGGTAGATGGGGTTCTTAACCACTGGACCACCAGGGAAGCCAGAGATCACCGTTTAAACATATTCTTGCCTCAATCACATAGGTTAGACTTCTGAATTTATATCTTCTAGATTCACATACGCATGTAGCTGGTGTTTCCCAGAAATATTGTTCAGTTCAGTTCAGTTCAGTCGCTCAGTCGTGTCCTACTCTTTGCAACCCCGTGAATCGCAGCACGCCAGGCCTCCCTGTCCATCACCAACTCCTGGAGTTCACTCAGACTCACGTCCATCGAGTCAGTGATGCCATCCAGCCATCTCATCCTCTGTCGTCCCCTTCTCCTCCTGTCCCCAGTCCCTCCCAGCATCAGAGTCTTTTCCAATGAGTCAACTCTTCGCATGAGGTGGCCAAAGTACTGGAGTTTCAGCTTTGGCATCATTCCTTCCAAAGAAGTCCCAGGGCTGATCTCCTTCAGAATGGACTGGTTGGATCTCCTTGCAGTCCAAGGGACTCTCAAGAGTCTTCTCCAACACCACAGTTCAAAAGCATCAATTCTTCGGTGCTCAGCCTTCTTCACAGTCCAACTCTCACATCCATACACGACCACAGGAAAAACCATAGCCTTGACTAGACGGACCTTTGTTGGCAAAGTAATATCTCTGCTTTTTAATATGCTATCCAGGTTGTTAACAGCTTGCATTTAAATATTTGGTGGGACAACTAGCTCTCATCTGGAGAAGGGCATGGGAACCCACTCCAGTATTCTTTCCTGGAGAATCCCATGGACAGAGGAGCCTGGTGGGCTACAGTCCACGGGGTCGCACAGAGTCGGACATGACTGAAGTGACTTAGCATGCAGTTCCCATCATCTAAAGAGGTACATTTTATACTATTATCATTGTATATTGGTGCTATTACAACTGAGAAATAGCTTCAATTAAGGGGAATTTTGAAACAGCAAATGTAGAGAGAATGAAACATTGATTTAAAAAATTGACTAGAGGAGGCAGAATGCATATCAAGATGAATGCCGCTCATTAGCTTAGGAAAGCAGTGTGATTGTTCTTTTGGTTCTAAAATGTAAGCCCCTTGCATAGGTTGAAAGGGGGAGATCAAAACAATGGGAGGCAAAACGGCTCCGCATACGAGGGCTAACAATGCATTTTCCGTTGTTTCTTTCTGATCCATGGACTTCAGGAATCCAGGGCTAAGAAAAGAATGGGTGGGTGGATTCAGAGAATG
This sequence comes from Bubalus bubalis, assembly GCF_019923935.1. Lineage (NCBI taxonomy): Eukaryota > Metazoa > Chordata > Mammalia > Artiodactyla > Bovidae > Bubalus > Bubalus bubalis. The sequence continues at coordinate 5,993,530 of NC_059181.1, read as the reverse complement.
TAATTTCACAATGGCCGAGTTTGTTTTCTTTATTGCCGAATCTCTGGTGCATACCGCAGGACTGGTAAATAAGGAAGCTTCTCACAAGTACTTGCCGGATGAATGAAGATCTTTTTCTAGAGTAAGGAAGGGCAGGCTCCGGAATATGGGAATTTTTAATAAGGACTTCTCTATAAGATGGCTGATGGACTTTTAATGTGGTACCTGACACTCAATTATTTTGTAATTTTTTTTCCTCTGCCACTATTCCCTTCTTTTACCCAAGTCTTTGGCAAAGTGAAGTGTGTTGATTGGGTTAGTGGTGCTTTAGGAAGGGAGAAGAAGGGCTTGGGGGTGGTGTTGGGGAAAAGGGCTTAGCGATGATAGCAGTCAGGGGAGGACCCCAGACACTGTGAAAGCAGGTGGGTAAGAGCTCAGAGTAAGAGGTGACACGGCCCAGGTTCTCAGGCTCAAGCTCAGTTCAGTTCAGTTGCTCAGGTGTGTCTGACTCTTTGCAACCCCATGGACTGCAACATGCCAGGCCTCCCTGTCCATCACCAACTCCTGGAGTTCACCCAAACCCATGTCCATTGAGTCAGTGATGCCATCCAACCATCTCATCCTCTGTCAGCCCCTTCTCCCGCCTTCAATCTTTCTCAGCATCAGGGTCTTTTCCAATGAGTCAGCTCTTCGCATCAGATGGCCAGAGTATTGGAACTTCAGCTTCAGCATCAGTCCTTCCAATGAACACCCAAGACTGATTTCCTTTAGGACGGACTGGTTGCATCTCCTTGCAGTCCACAGGACTCTGAAGAGTTTTCTCCAACATCACAGTTCAAAAGCATCAATTCTTTAGCAGTCAGCTTTATGGTCCAACTCTCACATCCATACATGACTACTGGAAAAACCACAGCTTTGAATAAATGGACCTTTGTCTACAAAGTGATGAATTTATCTTTTTTTTTGATTGATCTCTGTTTTAACTGCATTGTAGTCTGAGAACGTCTCCTGTGTGATTCCAGTTGCTTTCGAGTTGTTTTATGGCCCAGTGCAGGGTGGCCATATTCTGGTGAATGTTTGAAATGCTCTTGAAAGAAATATATATTATCCAGTTGTCTTTGGCACTTGTCTTTGATAAATGTCAATTCAGTCCGTTTGGTTAATAATGCTGTTCAATATTTTACCTTAATAGAGAAAAATGTAGAATGTTCAGGCAGTCTTCAAAGGTAATTCACATGACAAGTAAGAATAATTGGATAATATTCTAGTCACACAAAAACACCTGCTCTTTCATTAATGCCAAACTCAACCCAAGTCTTTAGTATTGAGGTAAGAAATAAGGATATTTGATTCAGGTCATCTGAATTGACCACAAATAAATTGAACTTCGAAGGCAATGGCACCCCACTGCAGTACTCTTGCCTGGAAAATCCCATGGATGGAGGAGCCTGGTGGGCTGCAGTCCATGGGGTCACCAAGAGTCAGACAAGACTGAGCAACTTCACTTTCACTTTTCACTTTTCACTTTCATGCATTGGAGAAGGAAATGGCAACCCACTCCAGTGTGCTTGCCTGGAGAATCCCAGGGACGGGGGAGCCTGGTGGGCTGCCGTCTATGGGGTTGCACAGAGTTGGACACGACTGAAGCGACTTAGCAGCAGCAACAGCAGCGCTGTAGCATTAGAAATAGGCACAGAGCTTGGGTTCCTTCACTCTGTACTGTATAACTTTCAGTTCAGTTCAGTCGCTTAGTGTCGTGTCTGACTCTGCGACCCCACGGACTGCAGCACACCAGGCCTCCCTGTCCATCACCAACTCCCAGAGCTTACACAAACTCATGTCCATCGAGTCAGTGATGCCATCCAACCATCTCATCCTCTGTCGTCCCCTTCTCCTCCTGCCTTCCATCTTTCCCAGCAGCAGGGTCTTTTCCAATTAGTCTGTTCCTTGCATCAGGTGGCCAAAGGATTGGAGTTTCAGCTTCAACATTAGTCCTTTCAATGAACATTCAGGACTGATCTCCTTTAGGAAGGACTGGTTGAATCTCCTTGCAGTCCGAGGGACTCTCCAACACCACAGTTCAAAAGCATCAATTCTTTGGTGCTCAGCTTTCTTTATAGTGCAACTTACACATCTGTACATGATTACTGGAAAAACCATAGCCTTGACTAGACAGATCTCTGTTGGCAAAAAGGACATTTGTTGACCTTTGTATAACTTTGCAGCATGTAATTTGGCATCAACCCTTTACACATACCAGTTTTCCGTCATGGTAGCTCAATGGACGTGCATTTGAGCAACTCCAGGAGATAGTGAAGGAAAGAGGACTAGGGTGCTGCAGCCCATGGACAGCTAAGAGTTGGACACAACTTAGCGGGAGAATAACAACAAAGCAAGTCGGACTCTTTATGACCAGGGTGCTTTCCCTAAGGGGTCCTTTGCCTAGGCATGACTCAGACTAAGGTTTGGTCACACTGTAAAGAAGACATTTTTAGTCCCATCTGTCCATCCTGATGCATATATACCTACTGTCCCATCTACAGAAAGAGCTCAGTTGAAACGTGTGATGTATGATGCCCATTCTTTATCTTTGAGCTACACAAAGTTGTGCTGGAGTCACAAGAAACCCCACTGCCTGAAGAAAAACGATATATTTTTAGTCCCAAAGAACGAGCAGCTCCTTTGCACGCTTGCCTTTGCAGTCGGTTGGAATTGCATTTGGTATCTGACGGAAGATGGAGGTCCTGGACATTGTCCAGCTCTCTGTTTATCTCATGCCAGTGGCATTTCTCAAAGTCAGAAGCATTCACTCTGGAAGGCTTTCTAATGGACTGTGACATGTCGAGCATGTTTATCAGAGCCCAGTGTGTTTCACACTTTGGAAATAAATAACCACCATGTCCCTGCTATTTAACCTTTATACATGATCAGCTCACTGAAGAGTTTGTTCCAGCCAAGAGGGGTTCAGTCGTATTCGACGTTTTGCGACCCCATGGACTGTAGCCCACCAGGCTCCTCTGTCCATGGGATTCTCCAGGCAAGAGTACTGGAGTGGGGTGCCATGCCCTCCTCCAGGGGATCTTCCTGAACCGGGGATCACCTTTCTCCCCAAACCATCTGCTGCACTGCAGTCAGATGCTTTGTGTCTGACTCCCAGGGAGGCTGCTTTTACACAAACTGAAACATTTAACACAGTACGTGGCAGTGCAGAGAACTGTCTTTGCACTTGGTGAGTTGCTCCAGGATACTTGTGGATTTTTATAGAGGAGTCGTTTATAGGCTTATTGATTGGAGAGTTTTACTGCATTTGATGGGGAAGGGGCAAGTGAAAGTCGCTCAGTTGTGTCTGACTCTGGACGACCACATGGATTATACAGTCCATGGAATTCTCCAGGGCTGAATACTGAAGTGGGTAGCCTTTCCCTTCTCTAGGGGATCTTCCCAACCCAGGGATCGAACCCAGGTCTCTGGCATTTCAGGCAGATTATTTCCTAGCTGAGCCACAAGCGAAGCCCAAGAATACTGGAGTGGATACCCTATCCCTTCTCAAGGGGATCTTCCCAACCCAGGAATCAAACCGAGGTCTCCTTCATTGCAGGCAGATTCTATACCAGCTAAGCCCATGTAGGGAAGGGGGGAGCCTGACGAATAGCTTGAACAATGTAGCATGATCATCCAGATGTCATTTTGACATCCAAATAAGTAAAAAAAGAAAGAATTGCCTAAAGCTAGAGTTACACAGTTTTACATGTAAAGGAAAAATTTCCCCAACAATGTTAGTATATGTTAGATTTTTCCAGATTATAATGCTTACTCCTTGGAAGGAAAGTTATGACCAACCTAGATAGCATATTAAAAAGCAGAGATATTGCTTTGCCAACAAAGGTCCGTCTAGTCAAGGCTATGGTTTTTCCAGTGGTCATGTATGGATGTGAGAGTTGGACTGTGAAGAAGGCTGAGCACTGAAGAATTGATGCTTTTCAACTGTGTTGTTGGAGAAGACTCTTGAGAGTCCCTTGGACTGCAAGGAGGTCCAACCAGTCCATTCTAAAGGAGATCAGTCCTGGGTGTTCATTGGAAGGACTGATGCTAAAGCTGAAACTCCAATACTTTGGCCAGCTGATGCGAAGAGCTGATTCATTGGAAAAGACCCTGAGGCTGGGAAAGATTGACGGCAGGAGGAGAAGGGGACGACAGAGGATGAGATGGCTGGATGGCAACACCGACTCGATGGACATGAGTTTTGAGTGAACTCCGGGCGTTGGTGATGGACAGGGAGGCCTGGCGTGCTGCAATTCATGGGGTCGCAAAGAGTGGGACACGACTGAGCGACTGAACTGAACAGACTGAATGCTTATGTAATTTGAAGATAGACTTGCACATTGTTTTCTTCATAAGTTTAAAAGAGAGTTTTACCATTGTGGGAAATCACATCGACGAGAGTGGTGTCACTCATGGTGTCTGAGTTGCTCTTTATATGATCTCATATAATTCCTATTACTTTATAGTCAGTTGAAAGAGAGCTCTTTTTTGACTTCTGAATTCCATTCCCTGTAGTGACCTGCAGCCCTGCAGGGAGAAAAGTGCCCCAGAAATGCCCGTGGAGTTAGGAAATAATAATGGATACACTATTGTTTAGTCACTCAGTCATGTCCAACTCTTTGCAACCCCATGGGCTGCAGCATGCCAGGCTTCCCTGTCTTTCAGCATCTCGTGGAACCTGCTCAAACTTTTGTCCATCAAGTCGGTGATTCCATCCAACCATCTCACCCTGTCGTCCCCTTCTCCTCCTGTCCTCAATCTTTCCCAGCATCAGGATCTTTTCCGACGAGTCAGCGCTTCTCATCAAGTGGCCAAAGTACTGGAGCTTCAGCATCAGTCCTTCCAATGAATATTCAGGGTTGATTTCCTTTAGGACTAACTGGTTTGATCTCCTTGCTGTCCAAGGACTTTCTATGGATATACAGAGAGATTCAATAAAGACACTGGCTCATCTAACATAGACACACTAGTGTCCTCTACCCACAGTTCAGAAAGGTGCCGACCTCTGTTATGCAAATTATGAACCCGTTCCTGTACTCTGAGAAAACAGCAACAACCCAAACCCCTCACAGGTCAGAATCACCTGCTGAGGTGTCTCTGTGGAGCAGAGACAAGATCTGCAATCTTGTCTTTCAGGAAGGTACAGCCAGAGCACTCAGGACTCCTCAGAAATACCACTTAGTTACTACTCAAATCGAACTACTGTGCAACTTGGGCTTTTTCTTTATATTTTCTTCTATTTTGCAGAGCCATCTTAAGATAAAAAGGTCCGTTTCTTTCAGTTTTATTTGATTCAGTGTAGACAGTGTCCCTTCAGTCCATGACGCACAGACTTATGTGAAACTGTCCCTAAGCTTGTGATGTAGCTTAGTGGGGGGAATATGACCTTCCTAACAACCGTAGGGGAAAAGTTGGCTTAAAGCTCAACATTCAGAAAACTAGGATCATGGCATCTGGTCCCATCATTTCATGGCAAACAGATGAGGAAACAGTGGAAACAGTGACAGACTTTATTTTGGGGGCCTCCCAAATGCGGATGGTGACTGTAGCCTTGAAATTAAAAGAGGCTTTCTCCTTGGAAGAAAAGTTATGACCGACCTAGACAGCATATTAAAGAGCAGAGACGTTGCTTTGCCAACAAAGGTCTGTCTAGTCAAGGCTATGGTTTTTCCAGCAATCATGTATGGGTATGAGAGTTGGACTATAAAGAAAGCTGAGTGCTGAAGAATTGATGCTTTTGAACTGTGGTGTTGGAGAAGAGTCTTGAGAGTTCCTTGGACTGCAAGGAGATCCAACCAGTCCATCATAAAGGAAATCAGTCTTGAACATTCATTGGAAGGACTGATGCTGAAGCTGAAGCTCCAATCCTTTGGCCATCTGATGTAAAGAACTGACTCATTAGAAAAGACCCTAATGCTGGGAAAGATTGAAGGCGGGAGGAGAAGGGGATGACAGAGAATGAGATGGTTGAATGGCATCTCCGACTCGATGGACATGCATTTGGGCAAGCTCTGGGAGTTGGTGATGGCCAGGGAGGCCTGGCATGCTGCAGTCCATTGGGTCACAAAGAGTCAGACACGACTGAGCAACTGAACTGAACTGAACAACCATAATGTAAGGCGAACTTCTCATGATAGAGAGAAGCCCCACGTGGGTTTAAAGGAGAGGGAGAGTGTCTTACACAGTTCAAAGCATCAGTGGACAGTGAACTGAAGGTGAAAGATTTGGGGTGAGTTTGAAATTTGGACAGCATTTTGGCAGCCAGGGATGAAACATTAATAATATAAGGGACATATGAAGGCAAATGTGGCTTTCCTGGAGACTAGTCCAATAAAAGGGGAACCGTGTGACAGACTTTAAATGTGTTTGAGGTCCTAATGTGGAGGTCACTGGGAGTTGGTATTTTGAAAAAGCTGGTCTCCCTTCCAGTCTGTGATATTTGTGTGTGACGACAGAGGATGAGATGGTTGGATGGCATCACCGACTCAATGGACATGAGTTTGAGCAAGCTCTGGGAGTCGATGATGGACAGGGAGGCCTGGCGCGCTGAGGTCCATGGGGTGGCAAAGAGTTGGACCCGACTGAGTGACTGAACAAACAACCAGCACCCCATGGAGAGTCCACACGGCTGAGCAGATCAGTGGTTGGTGGTCTTCAGATGGTGCTTCCGTGCATTCGTTCCCCTGTTGTCTTCAGCCTCCCAAGTTACCAGAAAGGATGCATCGTGGGTTACACATCCGGGATTGAGAAGCTTTCCTCTCCCAAGCCAGGGACAAAGGGCCTTTGTTAGAAGTGAGCAGCTCAAGTAATCATTCAGCGCCTAGAAAGGGTCGGCTGTTCTACCTTCCTTAAAGGAACCACGGGCCATCACGTCTCTCATTTAGGATGCACCGTGGAGAAATGGTTGATTTTTCAATAATAAGCTCATTGAAGGAGGGATAGCTACAATATTAACTCTCTAAATCTTGTCGTGTGTCACTGTGAATCTCTGTGACCAGGCTGGCCAGGTGAGGGCTGTGCCGGCCCATTCCAGATCAGTCTATGCTGGAGTTTTACCTCTTCTTTGCTCTGCAGATGTTAACTTACCCAATTTTCCTATTCTGTCTGTGAGGATGGACTAGTTGACATAGAGCTGAGAAGTGTGGCATGTTCTGTTAGCCAGGAAAACCCCAGTCATGCAGTTGTTCTCCTAGGTAGATTATGCCCCTTGACAACCTAAGCGAGTATGAATAATAAACCCTGCAAGTCTGGAGCTCAGATGGACCTCAGATGTTCCGCTGAGCTACCACATTCAAGCCTGGCCCAAGTGCCATTTTGCTCTGAGCTTGTCTGTCGTGGGTGTGTCCATCTCTGCTTTAGTTGCTGGTTTAAAAGGCAGCATTGCTCATAAAATGGACCTATGCTGGGCTTCCCTGGTGGCTCAGAAGGTAAAGACTCTGCCTGCAATGCGGGAGAACCCAGGTTTGATCCATGGGTCAGGAAGAGCCCCTGGAGGAGGAATTGGCAACCCACTGCAGTAGTCTTGCCTGGAGAATCCCATGGACCGAGGAGCCTAGCGGGATAGAGTCCACGGGAGGTCGCAGAGTCAGACACGACTGAGTGACTGACAGACACACACACGTGTGCTGTTGCTGAGAAGTCGTTACCCCTGCAGCTTCCTCCAGGTCCCACTGGTGGCTTCAGTCTCCTGCTCCAAACGTGATAGGCACATGTGCTGTTTACTTGGAGGTTGGCAGATATTTTCTCTGCAAATGCAGAGTAATGTCAAGTCTCTTCAGCGTAGTGCTTCAGAGACACATAGACAACACCCGGGGGCCTCCAGGTTCATGAACATGGGGGGCTCAACACACCTGGAATCAAGTCGCCTATGCCCGGGGAGATGCCTCATGGAAGGGGCGAACCAACAGCCATCACGGCCTAGAACTGTATCTCCAGAGACAAGTAAGTTTCTCCGGCTCCTTTCTTTGCCTGTCCTACCCTTGACTTCACCCACCCGCTGAATTCCCCTTTCACTCCACATGGCGCACAATAGCAAAAAGACTGGAATCAGGAGGAAGCGATTCAGAGCCTGGAGTGCCTACTTTAAAGTGGGGCAGTTCTCTGGAGGTCCGGTGGTTAAGAATCTTCTTTGCAATGCAGCAGAATAACAGGTTTGATCCCTGGCCGGAGAACTAAGATCCCACGTGCTGTGGGGCAGCTAAGCTCAGAAAAGATCCCAAATGATGCAGCGAAGGCCCACACAGCCAAATGAATAATTTTTTTTTTTTTTTTAAATGAAGGAGGCTGGTTGGGACAAAGAGAAGCTTCTGTAGATGTGTCCTGACTTAACAAGTGTCTTCAGTTCATGCTTCCCTTGGGGCTCAGCTGGTAAAGAATCTGCCTGCAATGCGGGAGACTGGGGTTCGATCCCTGGGTCAGGAAGATCCCCTGGAGGAGGGAAAGGCTACCCACTCCAGTGTTCTGGCCTGGAGAATTCCATGGACTATGCAGTCCATGGGGTCACAAAGAGTCAGACACAACTGAATGACTTCACTTTCACTTTCTGTTGATGCTGGGTTAGTAGAGCTGCTTGGTCTTCTTTGCACACTCACTGCTAGGGCATCTCGGGGTGACCCAAGGATCTGCCTGGTAACAGAGCCCCCAGGTGACCCTGGTATGCACCACGGTTGATAAGTGCTGCTCTGTGAGTCTGGGCTGGATGCTGCCTCCTGGATCCACATCCTCCAAGGACTCTGCCCGTGTGTGGCGAGCGACTTCCTTGCCTAGTTACAAATTTCACTTTCAATTCTCTTTCATTCAGATGATATCGTGGGGACATATGTTCTCCTGATAGTGAAGAATGATCCAAATAAAAGAAAAACCCCGCTGAGGTATTTTATTGCATAAATCTGATTCATCTCTAAAGAAGAAAAATTTTAAAAAAGACTTGACAAACTGCATTGCTGGAACTCTGCCTGGCTAAGCCATCAATTTTGTTATGGAGAAGAATCACGCTTTTCTTTTCCTCCTAGCTACCTCTTGGAGGAAAAAAAAAAAAAAATGGAAGAAATGTTTAGAGAGCCTCTGGTGGCAACTGGTGACTCCGTTATAAAGAACCCATGTGTTATTGCAGGCTATGCATGTTCAAGCCCTAGGTCGGAAAGATCCCCTAAAGGAGGAAATGGCAACCCGCTCCAGTATTCTTGCCTGGAGAATCCCCTGGACAGAGGAACCTGGCGGGTTACAGTCCATGGGGTCACAAAAAGTCAGACATGACTGAGCATAGAAACAACAACAGATCTTTGTTAAAATTATAAGCCCAGCCAAGTGTATCTTGGTTGAAAGTTGTGGAAGACGCTGTCATTTCAGCTTCCATTTTAGGGCCTTGCTTTGCTGTTGTTTGTAAGGCAGGGGTTGTGGAATCAACCCCGTGAGCTGAGTAGAGACCAGGGCTCACCAGGGGTTGCCTGATCAGAATATACGGCCTGGGTAGTGTTCCTGTTATGTTGCTGGCCCTTCAGTAATACTTGACTGTCTTCCTTGTCTTACAAGACATAGCTCGTCTTTGCTCTCTGTAAATGAAGGGTGGTGTCTGACCTGTTAGTCCTTGCCTCAGATTTTAGGTACAGTCTGCAAAATGCGAGCCCATGAATGGGGCTTCGTGTGGCCTTGCAGAAGGACTGGGCCCATTGTCGGGTCAGATGGAACCACCCAGGCCAGGATGGCCTGCTGCTTAGCTTTATCACAGAGCCTACTGTGCGCCCAAGGCATGGGCCTGTTTTTCCCTCTTTGCCTCTGAGCAGATCTGGAACGTAGCCCACTCTACTTGGCAGAAAATGACCCTCACGCAAGCTGGCCTGGCTGGCACTGAGTCGAATTAGGACTCGGACCCAATTTGCCGAGTGTTACACTCTGAGATTTCACCGCCTTTTGCTCCCAGAAATGGGAAAACAGTGGTCTTACTTTCTGACATCAAAAGAGTTGTTTTTCTTTCTTGAGCTTTTGTAAAAAATGCAGTAGCATAGACATACACTAAAAATTTGCCATGTTCATCATCATAAAGTGAACAGTTCCGTGGCATTTAGTACATTCATGGGACTCTGCAACCATCACCTCCCATTCCAGAGCATCGTTTTCCTCACTTAAAAATGAAACGCTGTCTCCGTTAAGCCTTCACTCCCATTACCTCCCACCCCAGCCCAGATCAGCACTAATCTACTTTTTGTCTGGATAAATCACTACCTCTTGTGGATAATCCTTCATATGAATGGGATCACACAGTTAGTCATGTGAATTTGTGACTGGCTTCTTTTACTTACCGTAATGCTTTCGAGGTTCACACGTGCCACAGTGCATATTGGTACTTCATTCCTCTTCATGACCAGCTAACTTGCTTTTGTGTGCATGGATGATGGTTTGTTTACCTGTTCATCTCTTGGTAAATCGTTCCCTTGTTTCCATTGTGAATAACACTGGAGCAAACATTCATGTACATGTATCCGATTCTTTTTTAATTTATTGGGGTATAATTGATTGACAATGTTGTGTTCGTTTCAGAGATGTAGCAGAGTGAATCAGGCCCCATCCTCCAGCCTCGGAGCCAGCAATGGCTGGCTCAGTGTCTGTCTCTCACTCTGTGATTTTGCATCACTGTGATACTCGTTTTCTGGAATCAGAGCCCCCTTTCTGCCACCCTCCTGGAAGGATATTTGTGTTGACATTGGGAATCTTTAGTTGTAGCATCTTCTTCTCCTTCAGTTGCTCAGTTGTGTCCGACTCTGCGACCCCCTGGACTGTAAGTCCACCAGGCTCCTCTGTCCATGGGGATTCTCCAGGCAAGCATACTGGAGTGGGTTGCCATATCCTTCTCCAAGCTGGAGCATGTGAACTCTTAATTACCGCTCATTAGGGATTGAACCCCAGCCCCCTGCATTGGAAGCGTGGAGTCTTAGCCACTGGACCACAAGGGAAGTCCCATCTCCACGTTCTTAATCACATCTGCAGAGTTCCTTTTGCTGTGTCACGAAACATATTTGGACTTCGCTGGTGGTAGAGCAGTAAAGGATCCACCTGCCAGTGCAGGAGATGCAGGTTCGATCCCTGGGTCAGGAAGCTCCCCTGGAAAAGGAAATGGCAACCCACTCCAGTGCTCTTGTCTGGAGAATTCCATGGACAGAGGAGCCTGGCATGGGGTTGCAAAGAGTCGGACACAACTGAGCGAGTGAGCACACAGGAAACATATTTACGGGGTCTGGAGATCAGGGCATTTGGGATCCCTTTTTCTGCCAACCACTGTAACCTCTTTCAAGCCCTGGGTCAAGTACAGATCCCCCACCTTGGAGTAACAACACAAGCACGCCTCCTGGTGTTATTGTCTTGGCGGAATCTAGGTCTGCATGCTGCGTGACCTAGTGTTCTCTGAGAGCTTTCTTCATCTCCTAAAGGAGCCACTGGTCCAGCTGCCCACCGTCTGTAACTCCAGAACGATGCTGTCTCTCCCGCCGAGGTCCATGAAACCGCTGCGGTCGTTTGTATGCATGGAGTTTGGCGAGAATGAATCACAGCCCGCTACTCTTCAGGCAGAATCACGTTAAACGTTGTCCGTATCAAGGATGAATTGAAAAGAGCTGTTTTATGTTACACAGTATAGGAAAATAGATTCCGTGTCTCGGAGCGCGGAACAATGGCTCTTGATCACAGGTCTTGAGGCGCCTTGCTAAGTATTGCATCTCGTATTTTGTGGTACTCAATTTGATAAATGCATTTCCGGAGGGATTTGGTTTAAATATGAATTCATCAAGGCCGAAAATGGTCAGGGAAAGACTGCAGGGTATATACCCAGGAATTTCAGATTTGCATTTACCTTGTAGCAGCCCTCCTTGCAAAAAGCTATTTAGAAAGTGAAATTGGAGATTTTTTTTTTTTTTAATGGTACGGTGACACAAAGAACATAAGGAATGGATGACAAGCAATGGGGGAAAGGGAGGCTTTTTTGTCTGTGGTTAGTTGAAATAAGTGGAGTGTTCAAAATAAAAAGGAAAAACAAGCAACAAAATAAAAAAAAATAAAATAAAGGAGGCGCCAGCTCTTTGCTTTGATTCTCTCAGAAAAGCTTCCCATGTCGACAGGTCGTGGAAAGGTCGACAGGAAATGTCTCTCACATGTGTAAAAATGCAAGTCCCCCAAGACAGTCCTTGGACCAGACACCTGGGGAAAGCAGCTGCTAGAATGTTAGTGAATCAGTAGAAGGGAGAGCCAGACTTTGCCGATGTTGAAGAGGGGAGTGTGCGTGAGGAAGCATGCCCAGTCCGTGTCAGACCTTTAGAAATGAATATCGAGGATGTCTGGCTTGCCAGTCCCTCCCTTTTTTCTACAGTTACTGGAAAATGGAGAGCATCCTTAGTCACGGACACGTAGACGGGGCTCTGTGTTCTGAGCGGGACTGCAGTCTGTTGTCTTGGCCGTGACATCCTCTGAGCTGCTTTCTTGGGCCACCACCCCTTAGCAGAAAGCTAAACTGGGGTGATGAACAGCTGACATTTCCATTGCAGTTGAGGGGGAAAAGCCCACCTTGCCGGGCCCTGCTTGACTTTTTACATGACTCGAATGTTCTTTGTCAATACCTGACTGTAGAAAGGCTCACTAGAACCTTTTGCCCATTTCAGGTCCAGTGCGGTGTCTCGCCTTTTCAGACCTGTTGGTCTCTCTGTGGTTTTGCCCCCCTGTCGTGGGCCCAGCTGGACCTGTGTGGTTTTCTGTCTGCTTTCTTTACCGCGTCCATGCTGCACGTCTCCTCACTCCTCTGAGACCTCCTGCTCCCTCCCACCTCCACCATTTTCTTTTTTTCCCCATTTACAAGCTTGCAGTGTCTTTATCTCACTTTGCTGTTAGCCAAGTTCCCATCCACCCGCCCACCCCCAGTACTCAGCTGAGATGTCTCAGTGAGTTTAGGAAAGGGCTGCTGCTGCTGCTAAGTTGCTTCAGTCATGTCCGACTCTGTGTGACCCCAGAGACGGGGGGCTCTCTAAAACCCTGTTGCCCAGATAGGTGTGCCACGGTGCCTCTCAGCATGCTTGGGTACCAGTCCTAACGGACCAGTCAGGGGCGCCTCCTCAATGCAGGTGACAGAGCTCCTGTCCTCATGTAAATTCCAGCCTTGGTGGGGGAGACAGGCAAACAGCCCGATTCGTGGAGGAACGTACACCACGTGTTGCTGGAAGGCCGCGAGGGCGGTGGGGAAGACGGGCTTGGGCAAGGGCACATTTCATCCTGTGACGAGGGCAGGCCCCACTGACAAGTGCCTTTCGAGCAAAGACTTGGAAAAAAATCAGTTTCCCTTGAGGCCTCCTGGGTATCACAGGGCCACTTGGAAAAAAAAAAAAAAAAATCTTATCATGGGTGTCACCGGACGACATAGGACATCACGATTTGATTTCTCACCCTGTCCAAGCAGAGACCTTCATTCTTCGATACTGGTGCCAGTCCTAACTCACACCAGAGCTGGGCAGGAGCCACGGGGTGCGTTTGTCCCCTGGGTCCCTTCACGTGGACCCCTAGGTTTCCATGGGGTCTTCATTCTATCTGCCATCTCTCTGGAAGCCAGGCATCTGTGCTGATTCTGGACGTGCTGATTCTGATCTGTGCTGATCCTGGGAGACTCTTGCCCAGGACTTGATGTTCACTGTTATTGTCCTTTTTTGAGTCCGTGGGGGGGACGTCCTTAAGGTTTCTGTTTCCCAAGTAAAACTAAACCATTGAACAGAACTGGATTGTATTTTTGTGCAGCATTTGTACACGATCCTTCGGGACAGCATCTCAAGTTTCGTTTCCCTGTTGTCAGATGCGGAAGTTAAGAGGTAACCCGTGTCATTGGAAAAAATCATGGACTGCATCATAGAAACTTCTAGGCTGTCTGGACACAAACTTCTGAGCCAGGAGCCTAGACTGTCTCCCCTGGGAAATTCAGTCTCCTGAAACGAGGCCCATCTATGGGGAGGTGGGCTTCCCAGGTGACCCTACTGGTAAAGAACCTGCCTGCCAGTGCCAGAGATGCAAGAGACATGGGTTCCATCCCTGGGTCAGGAAGATCTCCTGGAGGAGGACATTGGCAACCCACTTCAGTATTCTTGCCTGGACAATCTCATGGACAGAGAAGCCTGGTGGGCTACAGTCCATAGGGCTGCAAAGAGTTGGACAGAACTTGTATATGTATACAAGCAGCTCCTCTTAATAATCTCACCTCCTGTAGCCGATTGTCCCTAAACGAATGGGTGAAATTAGTCTGCGCACAAAACGTGCCTTGGAAAAATGTGTATTTTTAGATGAAGGCATTTTCCATGCATTTTCTTGCCTAGCTAAGCCAAGCCGTCTAAAAGCAGCTGAGTCCAATGATGATACGGTCAAGGTTGCAATCACACGAAGAAAAAGGAAAGGCTTTTTCATTTTGGTCAAATACTTGTTGAAAAGTTATTCAGTTTTTTGCAGATCTCTGCCGAAGGAAAAATAGCACTTCAGCCCTAAAACCCCAATCATCTAATCACAGTATAAAGCTTTTAAAGAATGCTCTGCTCTTTGGAACAGACCGCTAGGATTAAAATGACCTTGAAGCATAAACTCATTTTAGCAAGCGTGTGCCTTTTTATCATCCCACTGAGCAGTGGGTGGAGGTCAGTGGCAGCTGAGCCAGGCTCCCAGATTAACTTGACTTCTACTTTTCCTGATGGTATGAAAGCAGAGGGGAAGGACTGATGCTGAAGCTGAAGCTTCAATATTTTGGCCACCTGATGCAAAGAGCTGACTCATTGGAAAAGACCCTGATGCTGGGAAAGATTGATGTCGGGAGGAGAAGGGGATGACAGAGGATGAGATGGTTGGATGGCATCACCGACTCGATGAACATGAATTTGCGTAAGCTCCGGGAGATGGTGAAGGACACAGAAGTCTGGCGTGCTGCAGTCCATGGGGTCACAAAGAGCTGGACATGACTTACTGAATGAACGACAGCAACAATGAAAATACCACTTTATAGGTTTGTTCTGGGGAGCAAATGATTAATAATGCCCATAAACTCTCTAGAACAGTCCATGGCATAAGGCAAGCATTGTTTTTGTGTTTATTAAATTAAGTCACTCTAAAGGCAGACTGCAACTCCTTCACTCCAAAAGTTTTGGTTGAGGCCACTCTGATAGCCTGTGTGTGTTATATACCCTATATACACCAACCCCTGTTATTATATCCTATAGAAAAGCAAAAATGGATTGTTGTTCTGATTTCTGAAATGAAATACAGAATTTACTACTACAAAGATATACTCTTTTGATGGCATAGTAATAGTTTTTATTACACTGAATGTTATCGATTACTTATGTTCTAGACAGCTCAGTGAAATGGGCACCCAGTAACATATCTGAATATCAGGCCGACTCTGTAAGGTGGGTTATATTGACTCCATGTATTGATGGGGTGATGATAATGAGCCTTTGTGAACATCTTGTCGTAAGTGTAGAAATATACATGCCAACTGTCTGTAGCTTGTCACTTATTAATTGGGAATTTCTGATATGAAGGGATTCATTGAGGGTATTGTCTCCTGCATTTATAATCCGTTGTTTTTTAAAACTAGTAAATGTCACACGAAGAATCGCCAAACTTTGCAGATGATGTCTGTAAATTTATAGCCCTGCCGCCTGACTGTGGTTCCTACTCCAGTTAAAGATGCCTGTTAACACTTTCCCTTCAAACTGTCGTCTATTACATGGCATTCTATTTCCTTCTGCCACTTCAGCTGAAAGAGTGCGCTGCAAAAAATCCCACTTTGGGGTGGCCCTGTTGAAGTCCTGTAAGGCGATGGGGGCTCTTAATTAACCATCAGTTTTTGTCCAGGCTGGCATGGGACTGGGCTGGGTGGAGGTGTGAGGGCTTTCTAAGTTTCTGAAGTGAATTGAAATGGCCTCTGACTCTTGCCAGCTCCTTTGCTTAGAGGTGGGGTCTCTTTCTCCACCCCTTCAAATCTGGGGCAGTTTCCTTCTGTCTAGTAGAATGGGACATGGTGAACTTACCAGTCAGGACCTCCAGAAGTTTTGCAGCTTCCACCCTTAGAATCCTGAGACCATCCTTTATGAGGCGTCCAGAGAGGAGAAACCACATTGATTGGGGCGGGGGGGCAGCCATTCCTAGCATCCTAGCATCTCCTCCAAGGCCTCAGACAGTTGAGTAAGGCCCTCTTAGGATGTTGTGCTGGTAACTACGGCCATATGAGAGAGCTTGGGCAAATCAGCAGAAGTGCCCAGTCACCCCCCACAGTCATGAGAAGTCATATGCCCTTGTTCCTTTAAAACACTGGCCATGTCTGTTATGCAGCCGTAGCTATCTGACATACTGGTGTTGGGAAATAACCCACTGCAGAAGCACAGCTCCTCCATTCTTCTTTGAAAAGGCTCTGTCCTGCCAGAGGTCAGCTCTGCTAGCCAGGCCCCAGCAGCCCTGACATTCCTGAGTCTGAGATGTCACTCACAGCTCCCTGAGACTGGAAGTTCCTGCTGCTGAGTTATTTTGGTCCAGATACGTATGCCGAAAGGCAGGGCATCTTGAAAAAAAAAAAAAAGAACCTCAATAGCATTTCATTCTTCCCATTTAAAAGAAGGTCATGAGTCATAAAGAGCAGGTTCTGTATTTCTTGTCCTTTGCAAAAATATCGTGATACCCTAAAATCACGGTTTCAATGATCTGTTTGAATGATCAGGTATTAAACCCTTCCTGTTCCAGCCTTTGAATCTTCTGATTCACATACGGATTCCTGACCCAGGGACTTCTCCCTCTGTCTCATGATCTAGAATCCTGTTTAATCCCAGTTTCCTCCCTGCCTCCTTCAGCTACTGGAGAGGTTATGATAATGAGTATTCTTGGCTGGAAATGTTGCTGGTCTATGTAAATACGGGATTCTGACAGTCAGTAGAAAAGGCAAATTGATATTGGGAAGGTAACAAGTACTGCATGCCAGAGATCCTCGTGCCGACAAAGGGGTGGTTCCCCTTGCAAAGTGCAGTTGCAGAGGTTAACTCTCTGCCTGGCTCCAACTAGACAACATCAACGTCTTGGAAATACTCTCTGGTCGAGAATTCTTATCATCTCATCTCTGTTCCCAGAGCCTGCCTCCCTGCCCTCCTTCTCCAGCTTTCCTTCGCTCATTAAAATGTTGATGTTTCCCTGGGTGCCACGTTCAGCACTCTCCTTTCACCGCTGCAGTGAGTGAAAGTCGCTCAGTCGTGTCCAACTCTTTGCAACCCCATGGACTATATAGTCCATGGGATTCTCTAGGCCAGAATACTGGAGTGGGTAGCCTATCCCTTCTCCAGCAGATCTTCCCGACCCAGGAATCAAACCAGGGTCTCTTGCATTGCAGGCAGATTCTTTACCAGCTGAGCCAGAAGGGAAGCCCAAGAATACTGGAGTGGGTAGCCGTTCCCTTCTCCAGCAGATCTTCCCAACCCGGGGATCAAACCCAGGCCTCCCACATTGCAGGCGGATTCTTTACCAGCTGAGTCACCAGGAAAGCTGTTCAGAGCAGCAAGGGAAACTGTTGCAGACCAGCAGCCAATTCTGACTCCGTGTTAGAACTGTTTCTTTGACTTGCTTTTCATTGCTTTTGTTGTTATAATCGTACATGATGACCTGCTTCAGAGAATCTCCTGCCCGTCTGCCTGACTTTGTTCAGAACCCTGTCCCCCTGTAGATGGCAGGAAGGAAGAAATGAACACATCCCCTGCCTGAGTCTCGCCATTCTAGGAGATGTTTGCAAGATGAATGGCCGTTTCACTTTGCTTCCTCACCTCCCCCGACCTCTGATCCATAGAGGAACCTGGCATGCAGGCCCCAATCAGATGGTTATTGTGAGGCGCTAGCCTGCCATCTTCTCGTTCTACCGGCTCCCCGATTAAAGTCTCTTCCTTGCCTGAACCTCTCTCATCTCTTGGACTCATTGGCTCGTTGGGCAGTGAGCAGAGCAAACTTGTACTCGGTAACATCACCACTATCCCCTCTTCCTCTCAAAAGCTGTCATACAAGTTGCCCTCCTTGAAGTGCAAAGTCAAGACCAAAAGGTGCAGATCAGATCTCAGGAGAACTGTTGAGCGTCTGTCCATGCGGAAGGGAAAGGTTCACTTCATGAACTGAGAAGCAGCTTTGAATCAGATGACCCAGCACTGAAATCGCAAAGAAAACTCACAAATGCAAACAGGAAGTGCAAACGTTTCTCCTGGAAGAGAGAGGTAGAAACTGGGATTCGGAGTCAATAAGAGGGAGAGGCGGAGGAAGAAGAAACATTTTCTAAACTGGGTTCACACCTTGCCCAGGGCTTCTTGAATTGCCCTGCTTCTGGGAGATGTGTTTAAAGGACTGCTGCATCTTTATCAGATTCCACGTGATGATGGTGTTCAAGTCTGTTTTCCATCGCTAGCTATGGTTTTTCCAGTAGTCATGTACGAATGTGAGAGTTGGACCATAAAGAAAGCTGAAGAATTGATGTTTTCGAACTGTGGTGTTGGAGAAGACTCTTAAGAGTCCCTTGGGCTGCAAGGAGATCCAACCAGTCCATCCTAAAGGAAATCAACCCTGAATATTCATTAGAAGGACTGATGCTGAAGCTCAAACTCCAATACTCTGGCCACCTGATGCAAAGAACTGACTCATTGAAATAGACCCTGATGCTGGGAAAGATTGAGGGCAAGGAGGAGAAGGGGATGACAGAGGATGAGATGGTTGCATGGCATCACTGACTCGATGGACATGAGTTTGAGCAAGCTTCGGGAGTTGGTGATGGACAGGGAAGCCTGGCGTGCTGCAGTCCACAGGGTCGCAAAGAGTCAGACACGACTGAGCAACTGAAGAACAACAACAGTCCTCTTCTGAACCTGTGGTCATCTGTGTGCACCTGGATGTCCTATATCCCACTCATGATCGGTGGTCCCCAAAAGCTGATACACCTGGTCCCCATCGAGTCCCCTCCCACCTGCACCTCCTCCAGTATTTCCCAGCACAGTGAGCCGTGACACTTTCCACTTGCCAGCTGAGGACGTGTCAAGTTCAGGGTCTTCCTTGCTGAATTCACACCTCTGCCTGGTCATCAAGTGCCCTTGGTGGAGTCTTTACAGTCGCTCATGTTTCCTGCCTGGTGCTCTAAACTGCTCTTGCCTAGATGTCCCTCATCATTTGGTTGCCCAAGTGGTCTCTGGACCATTGGCATCCCACTATTCTGATCATCCCCCACACTGAACTATGGGTCATAAAGCACAGATCCTGGCAACCCACTCCACCGAGTATGAACTGTTAATGAGTCTTCCCGCCTTGTCCCTCTCTTGCCCTTGCAGTTCCTGCCTTATTCTTGTCTCTGTGTGTCCCATGCTGCCACCTACATTGGACTCACCCTGGTTTTCAGCTGGGACTATCCATCCCCCATTTTTTTTTTTTTAAAGCCCGGAGGACTATATGCCCAGGGCTTCCCTGGTGGCTCAGCTGGTAAAGAATCCGCCTGCAATGCAGGAGACCCCAGTTCGATTCCTAGGTTGGTAAGATTCTCTGGAGAAGGGATAGGCTACCCACTCCAGTGTTCTTGGGCTTCCCTGGTGGCTCAGCTGGTAAAGAATCCACCTGCAATGCAGGAGACCCCCGTTCCATTCCTGGGTTGGGAAGATCTGCTAGAGGAGGGATAGGCTACCCACTCCAGTCTTCTGGGGCTTCCCTTCTGGCTCAGCTAGTAAAGAATCCGCCTGCAAAGTGGGAGACCTGGGTTCCATCCCTGGGTTGGGAAGATCCCCTGGAGAAGAGAAAGACCACCCACTCCAGTAGTCTGGCCTGGAGAATTCCACGGACTGTATATAGTCCGTGGGGTCATGAAGAGTTGGACACAACTGAACAACTTTCACTTTCATTATATGCCCAGCTCAACTGTCATCTTGTCCGTCTTTAACTTTCTGATACCTTCTTCAGCCTCTGGCAAACACCCCTCCCCCCCACAAAAAGAAGCAGACTGGTTTTGCTGTTCTTCTCCAAGGAGCGTTCATCATATTTCATTGTAATTGGCTGCTTATGTATTTTTCTTTCCATTAGACTGTGAATACGCAGGACAGCACGGTTGCTGTTTTATTCTCTTTTCTGCCGCAGTTAGCGTGGTGGTGCCTTGTGATAGTCAATAATTGCCTCAAACTGAATTGTAGATAATCTGCTTGAGGTTAATGGGGAGTTAACT
The DNA here is from genome assembly GCF_019923935.1 of Bubalus bubalis. Lineage (NCBI taxonomy): Eukaryota > Metazoa > Chordata > Mammalia > Artiodactyla > Bovidae > Bubalus > Bubalus bubalis. The sequence continues at coordinate 5,973,288 of NC_059181.1, read as the reverse complement.
AGATAAAATGTTATTCATCTAAGGAGACTTCATGCCCTTTATTTATAATGCACATTGAAATCTAACGCTTTCTTTTAAAAACCTTGAAAAAACCTTGAGATGAAAACAATCTGATACTGTTTTTTCTCTACGATGGTACTTCTAACTCACCCAGCCTCTGTGGGTTTGGCCACGCTAAGTATCACTAATATAAATAAATGTTAAGTGGCTCCCACTCTTAAGATCTCCCGCTTGTAGGACTGAGCTGTGAGAATCGTGTCACGCATTCTCAAGGAGTCGTCTCTTCAGACCTCCTTGCCCACCATCTCCCCTGAATCTTTTTTGGCAAGTGTACCAGAAACTGGTGCAAATGGCATTTGACTTGCTGGATATGGTTTGTGTCTATTTTAAAATTTTGATTCCTTGTGAACACCTGTTCACCACCTTTTCCCTCTAGGAGTCTTTTATCGTTTCTTTTCCGAAAGAAAACTGCCTTTGCCTCTATCCCCACCCACTCCACCCACAAAGCAGTGTCCAGAGTGGTGGTGGGAACGTGTGCTTGCCACCTCAACTCTGTTAATACACACAAGTAGCTTCTGTGTGTTCATGGAAACGTTTATGTAGGCTCTCTACTGGTGTTATAACTTAGGTGGGTGGAAATGAACCTTAACCCCCTTGCTTACAGCATTCATTGAATTTGATTCTTGGACACAGAGGCCCAGGCTCCAGACTGCTACTGGCCTTGATTAAGCAGGGATAATCCAAATGAGGATTGTCAGAAAGCCCTGGGACACGTTTTCCTTTTCTAGGTGGTTAGAGAGTCCACAGCCCGTAACCTCTGGTGTAGTTCAGCTTCCTTTAGAAACTGGATGCCAAGCTTCTCCTCAATTCACATTTAATAGAGTCATTGCTCGGATGTATAAAGAGCTTTCAATAACAAAGATAATGGGATTGATTTCTCCGTGATAGATTTAATGTGCAGCTAAGTAAAGTTAAATATAATCCAAACAGGCAGCATGAATAGCAACATTATATTGAAAACGGCAATCCTGCTTATGTATTTTGGTGGTGGTGATTTTATGTCTGCACTGGCAATGAGCAGCATAAACTCTGAATTGTGCTCTCTCCTCCACTCGAGCCATTACTTTTTAATCAATACAAGCCATCCAAATCATTACCGATACAGTGACTCACTAATATCCCAATAACTGAAACGGCAGTGTGATTTTTTTGTTTTTGTTTGTGAATTTTCTTGCATAGCAAACATGTGACTGAGTGTTTTCATAATGGTAGCCTTTTTGTGAAATCAACCACTGTAATGTGGAAAAAACACATTTAAAGAAATACGGTACCTGACTTGGAGTCCACTGAGATGGGAAACTTTATGAGTCCCCAGTGGAGAAGGAAACAGCAACCCACTCCAGTACTCTTGCCTAGAGAATCCTGTGGACTGAGGAGCCTGGTGGGCTGCTGTCCATTGGGTCACAGAGTCAGACACGACTGAAGCGACTTAGCATGCACATGCACGCACGAGTCCCCAGAGGGCAGGTTCCGCTGTGTCCAGCAGCCCGTGAGGCGGTGAAGAACACAGATCCACCCCCCAGAGAGGTGTGGAGGGGAAGGCAGGTGAGCTTTGGGAAAGGGGTGGTCCTTACATGAGACGCATTGAGATAAAAGCCCTCCGTCCACTCTTCATTAAAGTGAACGAACGAAATCAAAACAGGGGCTTCTTCTCAGTTTGAGATCCTTCCCGGAAGCACTGACTTTAAAATTTTTTATTCCGTTCTATTTATTAGCATAGAATTGCTTTACTATGTTGGAGAAGGAAATGGCAACCCACTCCACTACTCTTGTCTAGAGATTTCCGTGGACAGAGGAGCCTGGTGGGCTGCCGTCTATGGGGTCGCACACAGTCAGACACGACTGAAGGGACTGAGCAAGTATGCGTGCATTGGAGAAGGCAATGGCAACCCACTCCAGTGTTCTTGCCTGGAGAATCCCAGGGACGGGGGAGCCTGGTGGGCTGCAGTCCATGGGGCCGCTAAGAGTCGGACACAACTGAGCGACTTCACTTTCACTTTTCACTTTCATGCATTGGAGAAGGAAATGGCAACCCACTCCAGTGTTCTTGCCTGGAGAATCTCAGGGACGGGGGAGCCTGGTGGGCTGCCGTCTATGGGGTCGCACAGAGTTGGACACGACTGAAGAGACTTAGCAGCAGCAGTGTATATATATGTCAGCACTACTCTCTCAATTCGTCCCGCCCTCTCCTTCCCCTTCTGTGTCCGCAAGTCAGTTTTCTAAGTCTGTGCCTCTATTCCCGCCCCGCAAATAGGTTCATCAGTACCATTTTTTCCAGATTCCATATATCTGCGATAATATGTGATATCTGTTTTTCTCTTTAGGACTTATTTCACTCTGGATGACAGGCTCTGGGTTCACCCACATCACTACAAATGGCTCAGGTTTCATTCCTTTTTTATGGCCGCATAATATTCCACTGTCCACATGTACCGCATCTCCTTTGTCCATTCATGTGTCGATGAACATTTAAGGTTGCTTCCATGTCCATTTCCAATATTTCTACTATTAAATAGAGGCACGGACCTTTTAAAGGGGGGATTGTAAAATATACATACATATATATATTTTTTAAATATATATATTTTTTAATGAAGGGTTAAAGGAAATGACTCTGCAGTGGTGAAAAGGCAAGTGGGGAGTTTTCACTGCTTCAGTCCTTCCCTCCAATCTGGTCTCAAAGTGATCACAAGGCTTATATGGCTCAAAGATTTGATATTCCTGTATGTTTTAGTCTCCAAGAAGCTCTAAATGCAGGGGAGCTTGGCATTTTTATAGTCATCTAGACGATGACATTTCCAGTTCATAGGATTTCTCATTTTCTCCTGACATAAGAGAACAGTAGCTATTTGATTTCAAGAAGTGACAAGATGGGTTTGTCTTATTAGTGTGTTTTTCTGGGGGTGACTTATGGAAAGCTTTCCTGCTTGCCTAGATTCTCAGTTTCTCACCATTAAGTGTCTTGTCCTTTGATTATATACTCTAGAATTTTCTTTCATTCATACTGACAATATCATACTTTACCCAAGCCTTGAGCATGAAAAATTGTGATGGTTAATAAATCTAAATCTGTGTTTAGATTTATTCATTTTATTAATTAATTAACTTATTTAATAAAATAAATCTGAATTCTGGAAAACCACTGAATTCAAGGAATCAATCCCTGTATTATTGTTCAGTCCCTTAGTCATGTCTGACTCTTTCTGACCCCATGGACTGAAGCATGCCAGGTCTCCCTGTCCGTCACCAACTCCTGGAGCTTGCTCAAACTCATGTCCATCGAGTCGGTGATGCCATCCAACCTCTGTCGTCCCCTTCTCCTCCCGTCTTCGATCTTTCCCAGCACCAGGGTCTCTTCCAATGAGCTGGCTCTTCTTATCAGGTGGCCACAGCATTGGAGCTTCAGCATCAGTCCTTCCAGTGAATATTCAGAGTTGATTTCCTTTGGGATTGACTGGTTTGATCTCCTTGCAGTCCGAGGGATTGTCAAGAGTCTCCAACATTACAGTTCAAAAACATCAATTCTTCGGCACTCAGGCTTCTTTATGGTCCAACTCTCACATCCATACATGACTGCTGGAAAAATCATAGCTTTGACTATACGGACCTTTGTTGGCAAAGTGGTGTCTCTGCTTAATGTTACATAGGATTTACAGGTGACCCCCTTGTTCATCTAGGACTTGCCGGTGTCCTTTCCACCCTCTACATCCCATGTTTGCCTGGGACAAGGCCAGACACAGTCCCTCCAGATTCTCATTCATTGTCCCTCAAATGATGAGCCACACTTTTGTCCTCACTGATCAACTGGGACGGGATATTCATTGATATTGTCTGAATGTTGATGTCTCCTAATTCATGTATTGAAATAGAAATCCCTAAAGGTGATGTTAATGGAAGGTGGGGGTCTTCGGGAAGTGACTGCATGATGCAGCTCTCACGAATGAGATTAGTGGCCTTACGAAAGAGACCCCAGAGAGCTTCCTTACCCTTTCAACCACCTGAGGATCCTGCAGGGAGTTGCCAGCTATGAACCAGGAAGAGGGTTCTCCCCTAGCCATGCTAACGCCTTGATGTCAGACTTCCAATGTCCAGAACTGAGAGAAATTTCCATAGTTAATAAGCACTAAGTCTATGGTATTAATATATTTTTCCAAGCTTTGCTGAGAAGTAATTGGCATATAATATTGTCTCAGTTTAAGGTGATGGTTTTGATACACGTACATATTGTAAAATGATTAAGGTACCACTTTTTTTTACAGCGGCCAGAACAGACTAAGCAGATAAGTCACTTGATAAGCAGACTTTGGTTCAGCTTCTCTGCTTCCTCCAGAACCCTGAACTTGGACCCACCCTCAGCCCGAACGACTTAGGCAGCCCCTCCTGAAGACAGGCTGGCCTCAGGGTGAACTGTTCTCTGATCTACTGTCTGATCAGGCCACCTTTTCACCCCACTTCTTTCCAGGCTTGCTTAGTCATTGTTATAATAGAAACCCCCTTTCTGTCTAACTTTGGAGACGCCCCAGTCTTTACGGTCAGTGTTTTCCTTCTCGAGGTAGCCCTTCTCCCTGAATGCAACAGTCTCTTTCCTCTCCCTCCCTTATCATAATCCTTTCGAAGAAATCTACTTTCGGAGTCCGTATTTGTTTATCTGACAGGATCCTTTAAAAAAAAACGACAAGACCCGAATCACCATTTGCAACTTCTCCTTCAATTCACGGCTCTCTGTGCAGAGGAAAACGGTACCCAGCAGGAAGGAGAGATGATGAACATCTGAATCACTATTTCCAACTCCTCCTTGAATTCACGCCTCTTTGTCTCAGAGGAAAACGGTTCCCAGCAGGAACGAGAGATGATGTGTCTTCACGAGGCACTTGTGATACTCTCACTGGCAGAAACTCCCCATGAAAATTAGTTCTGAAAGCCCAGAGAAATAGCTTTGAGGAGGGCTGAAGGAAAATAAGCAGATGAAAGGTGTAAGTGAAATAGCGTACCCCCTTGTTTCTGGGTGATTTAACAGCTTGAAAAACACCCGCTTAAAAGAGTAACGTGGATCATGTAGCATCCGATTTCATTGCAGTCAAATCTCCCAGTAAGAAACCGCACAGGAACTGTGACTCAGAGCTCTCCAGTCTCCTACAGGATTATACAGAACTCTCTCTACAGGACTCCATGAATGCCCCGTGAAAGCTAGGGTGCAAGGGGAAAATGTCCTCGTCTGTACTAAATGGTGTGAACTTTGCCTTTCTGGGTAGATTGGTGGACTTGATTTACTGACCTCATTCTTTTCTTAAGCCGCAAGAGTTTTTCCTGACTATCCAAGTCAGGAGAGTCATTACCCCTGTCGGTGGTAATTAGGTCCAGATTAAGCCCTTTAGCACAGAATGTTTCCCCTTTGTTACCTGGATTTTGCTGTGCAAATGGATTGTAAGTGAATGGATGCAGGTGATGATGCAATATGTCAGATATCCTCGAGGATCTTGGAAACGGACCTATTTTTTCATTGAAGTATAGTTGATACATAGTATTATAAATTACAGGTGTACAATATTCAGTCAATTCAGTTCAGTCACTCAGTCGTGTCCCACTCTTTGTGACCCCGTGAACTGCGGCACGCCAGGCCTCCCTGTCCATCACCAACTCCCGAAGCTTGCTCATACTCCTGTCCATTGAGTCGGTGATGCCATCCAACCATATTATCCTCTGTCGTCCCCTTCTCCTCCCGCCTTCAATCTTTCCCAGCATCAGGGTCTTTTCAAATGAGTCAGCTTTTCTCATCAAGTGGCCAAAGGATTGGAGTTTCAGCTTCAGCATTAGTCCTTCCAATGAATATTCAGAACTGATTTCCTTTCGGACAGACTGGTTGGATCTCCTTGCAGTCCAAGGGACTCTCAAGACTCTTCTCCAAAACCACAGTTCAAAAGCATCAATTCTTCTTCGCTCAGCTTTCTTTATAGTCCAACTCTCACATCCATACATGACCACTGGAAAACCCATAGCCTTGACTAGATAGACCTTTGTTGGCAAAGCAATGTCTCTGCGTTTTAATATGCTCTCTAGGTTGGTTATAACTTTTCTTCCAAGGAGTAAGTGTCTTTTAATTTCATGGCTGCAGTCACCATCTGCAGTGATTTTGGAGCCCAAAAAAATAAAGTCTGCCACTGTTTCCATTGTTTCCCCATCTATTTGCCATGAAGTGATGGGACCGGATGCCATGACCTTAGTTTTCTGAATGTTGAGCTTTAAGCCAACTTTTTCACTCTCCTCTTTCACTTTCACCAAGAGACTCTTTAGTGATTCACAGGTTTTAAAGGTTATACTTCATTTACAGTCATTGTAAAATACTGGCTATACTCCGTCTGCTGTGCAATATATCCTTGCAGCTTAGTTTCTACATAATAGTCTGCACCTATTAACTCATTGCCGCTCTGTTACCCGTCCCCCTTGCCTCTCCCTGCATTCTGCTTCTTTTTTTTTGTCATGTTCACTAGTTTGTTGGGCTTTATAGATGCCAAATATTAGTGAAAGTGTGCAGCATTTATTTTTCCCTGTCCGGCTTACTTTACTTTGCACAATATCCTCCAAGCCTATTCATGTGGCTGCACCTGCCATCATTCCATTCTTTTTGATGGCTGAGGAGAAGGCAATGGCAACCCACTCCAGTGTTCTTGCCTGGAGAATCCCAGGGACAGGGGAGCCTGGTGGGCTGCCGTCATGGGGTCGCACAGAGTCGGACACGACTGAAGCGACTTAGCGGCAGCAGCAGCAGGATTCCATTGTGTATATGTACCATATCTGCTTCCTCCATTCATCTGTTGATAGACACTTAGTTGGGTTCCGTGTCTTGACTATTGTAAGTAATGCTGCTGTGAATATCAGAGTGCATGTATCTTTTTGAATTAATGTTTTTGTTTTTGTCTGGATATATACCTGGGTGTGGAATTGCTGAGTCATATGGTAGTTACATTTTTAGTTTTTTGAGGAACCTCCATACTCTTTCTCACAGGGACTGTACCAATTTACATCCCCACCAACAGTGCAGAAGGGTTCAAAAGGGACCTGTATTTAAGGAAAGACAATGTGCAAAGTGAAATACGTACATATGTGTGTGTATTATACAGTGTGTATACACACATGCTGGAGTAGGAAATGGCAACCCGCACCAGTATTCTTGCCTGGAGAATCCCATGGACAGAGGAGCCTGTTGGGCTACAGTCCACAGCATCGCAAAGAGTCAAACAGGACTGAGTGACTGAGCACACGCACATGCTCCCTCATACAATTCCATGACATACTCCCAGCCCCGTTGTCCTGCCCATTCACCATCCTGACTGCAAAGCCTCCATCAAAAATCCTTTTTGAGTTGTGAAAGCTGTAAAACTAAGCTAACTTTAGTTACGTTACAGGAATTTAAAAAAATTTTTATTTATTTATTTTAATTGGAGGCTAACGACTTTACAATATTGTAGTGGTTTTGCCATCCATTGACATGAATCAGCCATGGGTGTACATGTGTCTCCCATCCTGACCCTCCCTCCCACCTCCCTCCCCATCCCATCCCTCTGGGTCATCCCAGGGTACCAGCCCTGAGCACCCTGTCTCATGCATCAAACCTGGACTGGCCATCTATTTCACATATGGTAACGTACGTGTTTCAGTGCTATTCTCTCACATCACCCCACCCTCGTCTTCTCCCACAGAGTCCAAAGTCTGTTCTTTACATCTGTGTCTCTTTTGCTGTCTCGCATATAGGCTCATCATTACCATCTTTCTAAATTCCATATACATATGCATTAATATACTGTATCAGTGTTTTCCTTTCTGACTTACTTCACTCTGTATAATGTGCTCCAGTTTCATCCACCTCATTAGAACTGACTCAAATGCATTCTTTTTAATAGCTGAGTAATACTCCAGTGTGTACATGTACCACAGCCTTCTTATCCATTCGTCTGCCGATGGACATCTAGGTTGCTTCCATGTCCTGGCTATTGTAAACAGTGCTGCGATGAACACTGGAGTACACGTGTCTCTTTCAACTCTGGTTTTCTCGGTGTGTATGCCCAGCAGTGGGATAGGTTGCAGGATTTTTATCTGATGATGGACAGGACTTCCTAACTGACCTCCCTCCCTCTCTGCCTGCCCTGTGCTCTTGTCCTTTTTCCATCTCTCCTTCCCCCTCTCCCTCACCTCCCTCCAGAATACCCACCCCTCCAGCTCCTGAAGACCGTATCTCACTTCCCTGGGGGATACATATACTATTGTTGATAACGACCCATTGGTACCTAAACTCTGATCTCTTCTGAGCTGCAGACTCATTTATTCCCATGTATTGACTTTATCTCTCTGCTCAGATGGTTCGTAGGTATTTCAGACCTCACACATACAAAGCGAACCCTTGATTTCTCCTCGAGTCCTGTTGCCTGCCCTGTTCCGCCCAGCTCACTCGCTGACTCATCCATGCTTCCTGTTGCCCAGCCGCCCAGACTTGGAATCATCCCGGACCCTCTCTCCCTCTCATTACTGACATCCAACCCTCCAGCAAATTCCCTGGGCTTTTCTGCCAAAATGTGTCCCAAACATCCCACTTGTCCGCCTTCCTCATCTCTACCCCTCCCATCCTCCTCTGAATCACATTAGTCCTCTTAACGTCATACTTGTCTCTGTGAAATGGCCAGACTACTTTTATTTTTTTTGTACAAGATCTTCTTATTTTAGAATGGTTTTCAAGTTTAGAAAAAAATGGCAAATAGCGTGGACAGTTCCCATATATGCTTTGCCCAACTTGCCCCGATGTTAACACCTTCCACAACAGTACGCTTGCCAAAACAAAGCCAGGAATGTGGTCACACTAGGATTAGGGATGTTAGAGAGTATGTATTTGGATGTCCCAGGATTTTCCACGAATGACCTTTCTCTGTCCCAGGATTCTCTCTGGGATCCCACATTGCATGTAGTCATCACGTCTCCTACTCTCCTCTTAGCTATGACCATTTCATGTTCTTTCCTTGTCTTTCATGGCCGTTTTCAGTAGGACGGGTCAGGTAGTTTCTGTGGAAAGACCCTCCTTTTGGTTTGTCTGTTGCTTTCTCACGGTCAGGTTGGGTTTTGGAGTTTTAGGCAAGACTTCATATAACTAGAGGTAGAGGGCACTCCACATCTTAGCCAGGATATGTGTTGACTGTCCTCTGTGATGTTTTGACCTTGACTGCATGGCAGAGATTCTGTCTTTGCATTTCTTCCCTGCCCACTTCCCTTCTTCCTCTTTCTATGCAGAGTCATTCTTTGCGAGCAGAAGTTAGTCCAAGTCCACCCTTTTCCTCGACATGCTCTAACAGCATGCGTGCTGTTCCTACATGCGAAGCTTTCCATGGGGGCTTCAGCTTTCTACTCTGCTCGAGTGATTCTTCCACCGTCTCTTCCTGCCTCTCACCTGCCCTAGCATCATGCAGCTGGGTCTCAGGGTCTCAGTCTGGCTCTTCCTACTGACGCTGTATCTCCAGGATCCGCTGTCTTACCTCCAAGATCCCCTGATTTCTCCTCACTTGTCCACACTGCCTCCTCCATCCGTATCAAACTGTTCCCCAACACGGCACTCTGTGTCTCCCCTTCCTTGAGCCCTAGCACTTTTTCCAGCAACGTCCATGCCTTGTCATAACAGCGTCCCAGATTCTGTTGCCTGCATGGTTTCCAGCCTTTGCTGCTTGCTGGGCCCTCCTAGGAGGCGCTCAGACATTTACCGTCAGATGAATGGATAAGTGAAGCAGAGTGGTACACCAAGTGATCTCTGTAGTTAGGTCTCCAAGTATGTTGGGGACGTGTGGCATTTTCTGCTCCGGTGGTGTTCCTAAAACACGTGTTCCAATTGCAAAACTAGGAAACCACCATGGAGCTCCCATTTAACCAAACTTTCAGTTCTTGGTGCCAAAGTTTAGAATGATAGTAAGCTCCATGTGGTATATACCTGGCTTTAAATAGCATCATGTCGAATCAGTTAGTTGAAAAGTTGAGAATGTCCTAAGATGGTAAATAAGGCAGTCCTTTACTCAGGTATGTCTGTGCGCAGACACATCAGAGAGTTGAACATGTTTCGAGGTTCAGGCATTTGCGGCACATTTATGAGTGGCATTTGGGTCCCTCAGGTAAACCCTCTGCATCCCAAGGGGCAGTGTGCTTATTCAGGGGTTAAGCAGTCATGAGTCTCTTTCAGGATTCATTCATTCCCTTTCATTCATTCATTACCCGGTACGACGATGGGGGATTCTCTGAACAAAAGAGAATGGGTGAGGGCACTTTTAAGCTGAAGCTCCAGTACTTTGGCCACCTGATGCCAAGAGCCAACTCACTGGGAAAGACCCTGATGCTGGGAAGGATTGACGGCAGGAGAGAAGGGAGCAACAGAGGATGAGATGGTTGGATGGAATCACCGACTCAATGGCCATGAGTTTGAGCAAACTCCGGGAGATGGTGAAGGACAGAGGAGGCTGGCGTGCTGCAGACCATGCGTTTGCAAAGAGTCGGACACAACTTAGCAGCTGGACAACTTTATAGTAATATATTTTCGTATGCTCATCCAAAATCCCTGGGTCTTTCCTCTCCAGTTCTGTGGGTCTCTGGTCAGTGAGGTTCATGGCCTCCTCTCATCAAGATGAATCTGGCCGATCTGGAGGTTCTTGCTTTATTTTTGCTATGAAGAACCAGTTTGTTTTCCTTCTTTCTTTTCATTTAGGAACAAATACTTGGAGGAGGACGATATAATATAGCATGTTCTAAATCGTACGGGATTGATGGACTGAAGGAATATTCCTGAAGACAGAAAGCAACAGAAAGGCAGACACTACCTATAAAATGCTTCTTGACTGGCTTTTCCCCATTATTTGTGCTGAGTTAGTTCATGAGATTACAGACCACTCCCCAAATGAGTTCATTACAGCCACTGCAAAATTTCACATGAAGAATAACAGAAAATAGCAGTGAATATTTTTATTTATCATGCCAGTAGATGTAAATAGAAAGCTTGTTATTAGAAATGTCACTGTTGCTAATGATATGTTTGGAAAACATAAGTAATAACTATAGATTCTCATTATCTCCCCTTGTTACTGCACATTTCAATTCTATTTTACCAACTTTGAAGCTCAGTGTTTCTTTGTTCACAGTTTCGGGGTCATTTGGAGAAACGGAAGCGAGAGATTTTTCTTACCATCTGATAAGAGCTTACTCAGGTTCAGTAATGCTATTACATAATATTCTTTAAACAACAGTCAACACATTCCATACTGACTAATCCAGGTCTGTTTTTGCATTTATTTTTATTTTTCCTAGCACTTTTCTCTTTCGGAAGCTGCAACCCACATTTCCGTTCAGGAGATTCCTGTTTCTTCTCATGAGTAATACAGAACCAGTGTTAGTAATTCTACAGATAGAGCAGTAGGAAATGCATTCTCAGATTACTAGACAATTCATTTTTTTTTAAAGGCAAACATGAGATTACTTGGGTAGAGCTTGAGGTCGCAGTTCTTCAGAAAAAAAAAAAGAGAAAGTTTTAATAATATATGAATGCTGTTAATTATGAAGGGTTGTGTTGTCCCTTTGGCAATCCAGCTGATGTCACATTTATTTTTTTTAAGCAACCCGAGTCCCCTACTAGTAAGGAACAATAATCACTCTAGTTTTCCCTCAAACCCTTCTGCCACCGAGCTGAGTTATTCTTGCCAACAGGCCTCCGAATGGTCCAGAATCTCATTTACAAAATGGTATCTTAAGGGTGCCCTCTTAGCAAAAAGATTCAATGCAGTCTTTACATTTCGTCACTTAGCTTCAGAGCGTTCTAAAGGAAACTCAGTGTCCTGGATACGGTTCTGTGGCCATCATTCGGCTCCTCCCTCCCTCCCAGAGCCAGTCAGCACAATTTAAATCATCTTTCTTAGATTTTTCCAGCATGTGGATGGTTGGCAATTTTTTAAAAATTCATACAAATTTTGTCAAAGACTTCTCAAAATTCTTTTTTTCCCAATTCAACATAGTGTTTCCAGCTATACCCGTGTTTACACAAGAAGCTCTGGTTTCTTTATTTTAATTGTCATGGTGTGCTGTGTGGTCACCAAGGCGAGTCTGACTCTTTTGTGACTCCATGGACTGTAGCCCATCAGGCTCCTCCGTCCATGGGATTTCCCAGGCAAGGATATTGGAGTGAGTTGCCATTTCCTTCTCCAGGGGATCTTTCCAACCTAGGGGTCGAACCCAAACCATCTCCTTGCGTGGGCAGGTGGATCCTTTACCATGGAGCCATCTCGGAAGCCCTCAGTTTTCACGATCGACTTCATTTTATGAAAGCGGCATGATGCGTTCATTTCCCTATGGCTAGACCTTAGAATGTTTTGTTTCTGGCACTTGTTGCTTGCCGTAACAAACAATGATGCAGTTAAGCATCTATATCCCTCCCTCTTTGTGGGCGCTGGGAAAATCGTTCTGGGGCATATGGCTAGAAGCAGAACTGCTGGGTTGTGTCCAAAGGCCAGCCCTGTTAGTTCAGCACTTGCTTTTAGGGAAGTAGATACCCCTTCTCTGTCAGCATGGAGCTCAGAGGGAAACCAGATACTCAGTATTGGGTTTGTAAATAACTTGGGGTTCCTGAAATAAAGGACCTGGCAAATCAGCAATGCTTCCTCATTGATAAAATTAATTCATTTTATTTTTTAATCAAAGTATAGTTGATTTACAGTATTGTGTTTCTTGTTGTTCAGTCGCTCAGTCGTGTCTGACTCTTTGCGACCCCATGGAGTGCAGCACGCCAAGCTTCCCTGTCCATCACCAACTCCCAGAACTTGCTCAAGCTCATGTTCATTCAGTCGGTGATGCCATCCAACCATCTCATCCTCTCTCGTCCCCTTCTCCTCTTCAATTTTCCCCAGCATCAGGGTCTTTTCCAATGAGTAAGCTCTTTGCATCAGATGGCCAAAGTATTGGAGTTTCAGCTTCAACATCAGTCCTTCCAATGAATATTCAAGACTGATTTCCTTTAGGATGGACTGGTTGGATCTCCTTGCAGTCCAAGGGACTCTCAACAGTCTTCAATACCACAGTTCAAAAGCATCAATTCTTTCGAGCTCAGCCTTCTTTATGGTCCAACTCTCACATCCGTACATGACTACTGGAAAAAACCATGGTTTTGACTATGTGGACTTTGTTGGCAAAGTAATATCTTTGGTTTTTAATATGCTGTCTAGGTTTGTCATATCTTTTCTTCCAAGAATCTTGGTTTTTTGTTTTTTTTTTGTGGCTGCAGTGACTGTCTGCAGTGATTTTGGAACCCAAGAAAGTAAAGTCTGTCACTGTTTCCATTGTTTTCCCATCTATTTGCCATGAAGTGATGGGACTTAATGTTTTGTCATTCAGCAGCGTGTGTGTGTGTGTGTATGTATGTGTATGTATAAATACATATATATATATATTACCCCTGTGCTATCCAGCCGGTCCTTGCTGTTTATGTCTTTTATATGTCGTAGTGCGTATTTGTTATTCCCAAACTTAATTTATTCCTCCCACACTCCCTTTCCCTTTTGGTAACCATAAATTTGTTTTCTGTGTCTGTGAGGCTGTTTTCTTTTATAAATAAGTTCACTTGTGTCATATTTTAGGGTCCACATGCAGGTGATAACCGTGTGAGATTTGTCTTTCTCTGTGTGACTTATTTTACTTAGTATGATCATCTCTGGGTCCATCCATGTTGCTGCAAATGGCATTATTTATCGTCGATGCATTTAAAATGTGTAAGAGACTTGACAGTGGGGAGTCCACCCATCCACCTGGGCACCTTTCCAGATTCGAAGGAGAGGGCTGTGCCGGTCTTTTTCACTCTTCCACAGCCGCTCTGTGGTCTTCTCATCCCCTGTGCACCCCAGAGGCTATCGCCACGGACCACCGTCAACTGGAGGCATGACCCTGGGGTTCTGGTTGGGTCCCACCTAAAGCGACCCAAGAGTGAGTCCCTGATAGGAGATGGAGGGAGGCAGAGAGGAGAGAGGAAGGTCAGGGTATGTGTTCCCCAAACCCATCCATGCCCAGGAGCTCTCCTCCAGATGGCTGTGTTCCTCTACCCAGGCTGCAGCTCCCTGGGTGACTGCGTTCCTTCACAGAACTTCTCTTGGGTTGGGGACTGTGCCCTTTGTACACGTGCCGCCCAGCTCCTCAATCAGTCCAGCCCTCCCTCTGTCAGGGTCTCTGGGAGGAACACTCATCCTCCATGGACCATCCTGTGGATGTGGCTCCATCTCTCCGCCTGGCTCTCTCCCTCCTCAGCCTCCCTGACGTAGCCTGGCCACCTCCACAGTCCAACCACCTGTTCACTTTCTTCTTCACTCTTATCACGGCTCTTTGGCAGTCTTGCCCATTAAACTTACCTGCCTGTTGGCGGTGATGCCTTACTGTGACAGACGTCAGATTCGTGACCTCTGAAGAATTTAGCTTTGGGACCAGGGGCCAGGCTTGACCACTGAGAGCTTTTGTGTGGCAGAACTTTTATTGCATTGGAAAAAGACAGGGAATGCTTTTGACATAGACATCAGAAGGGAGACAGACAGTGCTCCCCGGCCCCTCGCCAGACTTGTGCTTGTATACTTTTTCAATTGGTTACTAACAATAGAAAAGTCTTACCAGACCCACTCCCACATAAGATATTACGGTTAGTCAGAAGGTTCTTGTTGAGAAGGAGAAACAGGTCCTCAAGCAAGATGCATTGTTGTTACATAATCATTAGTTCAGAGATTAAGGAAAAACATACCTTTGAGCAAGTCGAGTTGTTTTGTTGTGTAATCATTAGCTCTGGGCTTACAGGAAAAAAAAAAATGTCTTATGCGACTATAACAAAGGGATATAGAAAAAAAAGCATTTTCCCCTTTCTCCTCCTGGAGAGCCCCGGACTCCTTATCAACCTATCCAAGAATGAACTCTCTCAATAGTCACTCTCCCCCGCTGAGGGCACAACCTTCTTCATGAGCTTTCTGGTTGGCTTCTCTGTGGAGCTCAGAAGAGCCAGGGAGTGCTCGATAAATGCAGAGGTGCTCAGTAAATGCTGAGTGAATGAAACGAGGACTTAGCCTCAGGAATCACACGGTCATATTGAGGTTTGAGAACAAATCACCATCTCTCTACTGTGGAAAATGGGAGTTCGGAGGCATGGTTAGAAGGAGGAGAGGTCAGTTAGAAAAATGGTGTGGGATGGAAGGAAGAGATGACAAGAACAGGGGTATTTGTGATGTGCACTGGGAGGCAGACTCTTAAGGATGACCATTAGCCTCAGATAATCCCTTCTGCATTGAGTGTGGGGTGAATCTGTTATATCACTTTCTTAGTATGTTGCCTTATGGGCAAACACAGATTATTGGGGGTTGAGCAGGCTTGATGTACTCACACAAGTGCTTTAAGAGCAGAAAGCACTGTTGGTGGTTTGAAGAATGGAGGGGCCATGAGAGGATGCATCGGAGGGGCCCCGTGGGAGCAGAGAGTGTTCGATGACTGACAGCCATGAAGGAAACAGGGAGCTCGGCCCTACAACCAAAGGAACTGAATTTAGGCAGCCACCTGAATGAAAAATTTGGCTTAAAGCTCAACATTCAGAAAACTAAGATCATGGCATCCAGTCCCATCACTTCATGGCAAATAGATGGAGAAACAGTGGAAACAGTGGTAGACTTTATTCTTTTGGGCTCCAAAATCACTGCAGATGGTGACTGCAGCCATGAAATTAAAAGATGCTTACTCCTTGGGAGAAAAGTTATGACTAACCTAGACAGCATATTAAAAAGCAGAGACATTACTTTGCCAACAAAGGTCCGTCTAGTCAAGGCTATGGTTTTTCCTGTGGTCATGTATGGATGTGAGAGTTGGCCCATAAAGAAAGCTGAGTGCTGAAGAATTGATGCTTTTGAACTGTGGTGTTAGAGAAGACTCTTGAGAGTTGCTTGGACTGCAAGGGGATCCAACCAGTCCATCCTAAAGGAGATCAGTCCTGGGTGTTCATTGGAAGGACTGATGTTGAAACTGAAACTCCAATACTTTGACCACCTGATGTGAAGAGCTGACTCATTTGAAAAGACCCTGATGTTGGGAAAGATTGAAGGTGGGAGGAGAAAGGGATAACAGAGGATGACGTGGTTGGATGGCATCACCAATTCGATGGACATGAGTTTGAGCAAGCTTCAGGAGTTGGTGATGGACAGGGAGGCCTGGCATGCTGCAGTACATGGGATCGCAAAGAGTTGGACCCGACTATGTGACTGAACTGAACTGAACTGAATGGTCCTGGAAATGGATTCCTTGTGCAATCTCCAGATGACATCCTGAAATGTTACACAATTTGTTACGCAGCAATAGCAGACAAATACAGAGATGCGGCTAATGAAGTCAGGCCCATGGAGACACGGTGGCATGGGGCAGAGAAGACAAGTGTGTTTGTATTGTGTCTCCCCTGAAGTAGTCCACACACACGCTCTGCTGCAGCTGACGAGATGGACTCGGAAACGCACGTTGCTCCTTCCCCTGTAGAGTGGTCCACACCTTGTCACCACGGAGCTGATGGTGGGTGTGACCCAGCTCCCAAGTGGCTCCCAGCATCACCAGGGCACCTGAATTTCTCCCAACAGTTCAGGGGCATACACTTCATTCATTAAACCCACTGAGTCCTGGAGGCTGAGGTCACCCTACTGAGGCAGAGCAAGACTTGGTTTGGGTGTGTCTGCCCTGGAGGTCTACCTCCTCCAGGAGGCTGCCTCCTCAGTAGAGGCTGCCTCCTCTACTGTGATCTTGGGCAAATGCATCACACGATCTCTGTGCAGTTGTTCATAAACTGGGCCTGCTCATGGATATTGCCTATCTTTGCTCAGAGAATAGGCTGAATGTTGGACATAAAACCCATTGTCCTGGGCCAAGGTACACGGCAGGCCCTCAGTAAAGTGGGCGGTTATGGAATCCACAGAAGTTCAGCAGTTGATGTAGATAATACATACATTTAGTTTGCCAGAATAAAGCACCACAGATTGGGTCATTAAAAAGAGATTTTTTTTTCTCATGGTTTAGGAAGCTGTGTTCTGATCTCTTCTTATAATGACACCAGTCTTATTCAATTGGGGTTCACTCTGCTGACCTCGGAGAAGGCAATGGCACCCCACTCCAGTACTCTTGCCTGGAAAATCCCATGGACTGTGGAGCCTGGTGGGCTGCAGCCCATGGGGTCGCGAAGAGTCAGACACGACTGAGCGACTTCACTTTCACTTTTCACTTTCATGCATTGGAGAAGGAGATGGCAATCCACTCCAGTATTCTTGCCTGGAGAATCCCAGGGATGGCAGAGCCTGGTGGGCTGCCGTCTATGGGGTCGCATAGAGTCAGACACAACTGAAGCGACTTAGCAGCAGCAGCAGCAGCAGCAGCTGCTGACCTAATTTTTTTCTTTTTGGTAGATGAAATATTTTTGTTGTTTGTTTGTTTTAAATATACATTTATTTATTTTAATTGGAGGTTAATTACTTTACAATATTGTATTGGTTTTGCCTTAATTACCTCTTTAAAGCCCTATCTTCAAATATATTTTGAGGTCCTAGGGGTTAGGGCTTTAATATGAATTTTGGAGGGACAGAATACAGCTCATAACAATATATGTAAATGATTTCTCTAAAAAAAGAGAATTAGGCATGATCAATGACATAATAAGTATAAAATGCCTCCAAAAATTTAGGGGTTAGGACTTCAATGTATGAATTTTGGAGGGACAGAATTCTGCTCATAACAATACATGTAAATGTTTTCTATTAAAAAAATTAGGCATGATCAATGAGATAATGATTATAGTAATTATAAAAGGCCTCCAAAAATTTTAAGAAACCAAATCAATACTGATTGATAATATTTAAATAGATCTAAACTGTACATTTTTTTCCCCCTTAATATTTTCTTCACTCTTCCCTTTGTAGCCTTGACACACATCCACAGACCACAAGACACAAAAATCAGTTTGCTAATTTGAAAGCCAGGCCAATCATTTCTACAATATCTACTCTTAATTTTTGGTATCTTGGCTCTTAGGTGGACACGGAGGGGCCCCATTTTCGTTGAAGTGACCCCTTCGTCAGTCATAAGAGATTTAAAAGCTTGGACATATCACAAAATCGTGGGGGTATAGATAGATTCACAGTGATGGTGGAGGAGCAGTGTAGCGCTCCATTCTGCAATCCTGTAACTCCTTGGCGTGATTCTTGGCAACCTAGAAGTTGCTCTGATATAAAATCTATGCTGTAAAAGGATGCCTTCTCCCCTTGAAAACCTGATCGATTTTTCTGGCTTTTAGGTTCCCTCTCATTGTATATTATGGGGCAGTCGCAGATGAAAAGAGGTCTATGTACGTGTGTGTGCTCAGTCATTGCGGTCGTGTCTGACTCTTTGCGACCCCCTGGACTGTCGCCTGCCAGGCTCCTCTGTCCATGGGATGCTCCAGGCAAGAATAGTGGAGTGGGTTGCCATTTCCTCCTCCAGGGCATATTCACGACCCAGGGATGGGGCCGTGTCTCCTGCCCTGGCAGGTGGACTCTTCACCACTGAGCCATCAGGGAAGCCCACAATAAAAAAGAAAAAAGAAAACCACTACAACCCTGAAGGGAAGAAGACCACCCACAACATGTCATGAAAGGGCTGCACTTTGTCACGGGACCTTGTCTGTACAGTGGACGCCCTTAGACTGCCTCTGTGCAGAAATTGAAGGGTAATCCCAATGGTGACGGTCTTGGCCTGCACTCAGGTTGCGTGGTCTTGCTGCCGCAACCCACAAGGCACAGAAGGCAGAAGCCTCAGGTCCTGACTGAAGGTGTGGACTAGATCTTCGGTCTTCCCCAGTTGTCCTGGGCACTCTCCGTGGCTCTATAACCACTGGCAAGTCTGGGGGACCCTCTCCATCAGCTGTTCCTGGGCTGCCCATTACTGAGCCAGAAGTCGGAGATGGAGGAACCCACGGACACAGCCCAGAGAGGTCAGACTCTCAGAGCATAGCCAGGGTAGCAAAGAGCAGAAAGTGTCACCGGGCACATACAGACAAAACCCACGTGATGCGGGTCCAGCTGGTCCTGCTTCCACTGGGTCCCTGTGCGCTGAGACACAGCTCATCATGAGGAGGGTCTCTGGTTTCTCCACTGCTTTGGAGCTGGGAGGAGCCCCCGTGTGTTCTCTGCCTGGGCTGACTGTACCAACTCTCACCCTTTCCAGCATAGCTCACCGTGAGCTCACAGCGGAGCATGGGCACCTTGGATTTACCTTGCCTCGGGCAGGAAGCATTTAGTTTTCTGCCGCTTGTTTGCCGTCATCTGGCTCTTGTATCTCATCACTCATGACCTTGCACTATTTCTTGGTCTCTGCTCCTTCCTCTTCTGATACCTCCTACAATTTGATAACATAATCCCAGGCGTTCTCATCCTCTCTCAGTGTCAGCCCCCAGAATTGGCATTTCATCTGTGTGTGTCCTTCAGGCCTCCTTATTGCTGAGCGGTGTTGACCTCATCAGACCGCTTTGTAAAAATACAACTGTGTTCAGGATCTCTGACTCCCCCATCTTGGGCTCCTTAATCAAAGTGTCGGAATTCTTGTGAAAAGCTCCCATGGCGGGGGAGATGGTGGTGGGGGAGTTATGGGAGGAGGAAGTTTGTTGGGCACTGAACACAATTTAGTATCTTTTTGTTTTCCCATACCCTTTCACTCAGGTAGTCAAACACCTTTCTGCTCCACATGTTGCCAAAGCAGTGGGTTCTCAGGGCCATATATCATTGGCTGTTTTTCCTAAGTACCTCTGGGTTTTATTCCTGAAATTATTCCCTTCTGGGTTAACATTTTACTAGACAGCTCACTTAGCCCTATTAGATTGCTCGGGGTTTTTTATCTTCCTTCATATTTTTTTCAAGTTTTTAAGACTCGAAAAACTAAACTCATGGTATCCGGTCCCATCACTTCATGGCAAATAGATGGGGAAACAATGGAAACAGTCTTTATTTTTTTGGGCTCCAAAATCACTGCAGATGGGTGACTGTAGCCATGAAATTAAAAGATGCTTGCTCCTTGGAAGAAAAGTTATGACCAACCTAGAAAGCATATTAAAAAGCAGAGACATTACTTTGCCAACAAAGGTCCTTCTAGTCAGAGCTATGGTTTTTCCAGTGGTCATGTATGGATGTAAGAGTTGGACCATAAAGAAAGCTGAGCACTGAAGAATTGTTCCTTTTAACTGTGGTGTTGGAGAAGACTCTTGACAGTCCCTTGGATGGCAAGGAGATCCAACTAGTCCATCCTAAAGGAAATCAGTCCTGAATATTCACTGCAAGGACTGATGCTGAAGCTGAAGCTCTAATACATTGGCCACCTGATATGCAGAGCTGACTCATTGGAAAAGACCTTGATGCTGGGGAAGATCAAAGGCAGGAGGAGAAGGGGATGATAGAGGATGAGATGGTTGGATGGCATCACCGACTCAATGGACATGAGTTTGAGTAAACTCTGGGAGTTGGACAGGGAGGCCTGGCATGCTGCAGTCCATGAGGTCACAAAGAATTGGACACGACTGAGCGACTGAACTGAACTCATAGTTTTTTACTAACTAAATAAATTAACATCAGCAAATTTTATCATCCCCCTACTTACCCTGTCCCTAAGATATGTAAGATTACAATACAGTATTTTCAAGGATCAAGTTAGTAAGCTATGGCCAAGGGTTGGCCACCTGTTTTTGTAAATAACATTTTATCAGAGAAAGGATTAGGGGATTCTAACTTGCAGTTCTTTTTATTGCTTCCCTGGTGGCTCAGCAGTAAAGAATCCACCTGTGAATGCAGGAGACATGGGTTCAATCTCTGTTTTAGGAAGATCCTTTGGAGAAGGAAATGGTAACCCACTCCAGTATTCTTGCCTGGAAAATCCCATGGCCAGAGGAGTGTGACAGGCTACAGTCCATGGAGTTGCAAAGAGTCAAACATGACTGAGCGACTAAACGACAGCAAGAAGAAACTTCTAATACGGGAGCTTTTGTGTTCACTTTCATTTTTAAATGTTGCATTACTGTATTAATTATCTTGATGTCTGAGTGCTTTGGAGTTGCCTTAGATTTTCTACTGGAGACCAGTTACTTACCTCACCTAGGTATAGCCTTGCAATAAATGTTGCCAGTCAAAAACCAGGGCAAATAATGGTCAGTTATGTTAAAAAGGAAAACAGGCATTGAGCAGCCTTTGAAGGGTTTTGTGAGGTTTACTTTGATTATTCACAGAGCTGAACTTGGCGTGTTGGGGTATGGGACAACTCAGAGGAATATGGGGTTTATTTTTGGGGGTGAAATGCTTTCAGATTATCGTGGTGATGGCTGCAGAAGTCTGTGAATGTGCTAAAAACCAGTGAGGTCCACACTTTTCATAAGTGACATATATGGATATGTGAGTTACATATTGAAAAAGCTGTCTCAAATAGCAAAACAGGGAAAAAAAAAAAAGAAAACAAAGCAATTAATGCAAATACAGTCATGTTAACATTCTTGCCAAGGCTGCTCAATGCACTTTGGATAAGTTCCGAGTGAGTGAGTGATAGTCACTCGGTCGTGTCCGACTCTTTGTGACCCCACGGGCTGCAGCCCGCCAGGCTCCTCTGTCCATGGGATTCTCCAGGCAAGAATCCTGCAGTGGGATGGCTAAAGCCTGAGAAGGTTGGTTGCTCTAGGTTGCTTTGTGACTTGCGGGAAAAGTGGAGATGTGGCTGGAAGCACGTCCCCAGGCTCTTTCTGAGGGCTGTCCTACAAGTAACTGGTGATGGAACCTACCCAGGGCACATTTGACCTGCTGGGCACCTTGAAGGTACCTTTGGTGCCTGGATGGTACCTTCATCTGTTTGCAGATGGAGAGACCAAAGGTTCAGGAGGTCCAGAGTCATGTCAAGCTCAATGGCGTTACATAGTGTTGAATTTCTGCTTGTTCACATCCACCAAGAGAATAAGGCTGGGGAAGAGAACCTCAGGGGATCACACATCTGTTGAAGTCACACTGAGGGACAGGACCATTTTTGTCCCTTTCTTTTGTCATCATCCCAGTTTCATCTCGGGTTAAATCTATAGCTGTCCTCTTATACTCATCAAGAATGTGTGTCTGAACCGAGCTGATTCGAATGGGTGATTAGCAACATTTACAGTATATTTTAAAATTCAAAAGATAGCTTTTTTGTGTGTGGTGAAAAATGTGGAAATTTTTTAAAAATTATTTTTAGCATGGATGATAATCACACGAGGATTCTAGACATACGCAGGATTTCAAGGGGAGCTTCAGAAAATCTTTGGACATTAACATTTTCTAAAGAAACCTTAAGAGGGAAAAAAAAATCAGTGATGATTTATTTTGATTGCATATTCACTTTCTTGATTTTAAGATAATATAGAATTGCTCCTTTTTACTTTAAAGTTGGTATTCTTTTTGAGGAGTTTATTTGCCTAGAATTTTTGAGTGACTTGGGTAATATGCTGAGTTCGAATAAATATCCCCCTTGATGGTGATGATGGTAATGGTGATGACGATGACATAGGTATTTATTGAGTGTTTTTCTCGTGTGTAGATCAGGGTCTCTCAACTTTGGAGTCAGTTCTCAAGTCTGGGCCTGGGTCAGCCTTTGTTGGAGGAGCTGTCCTGTTCATTGCAGACTGTTGAGTGGTATCTGTGGTCTCTACCCATCAGCTGCCTGAGAGGGGCTCCCTTGGTCCATGACAATTGAATACATATCTAGGTGTTGCCAAGATCCTTAACGATGCGGTTGCCCTAGTCTTGAGTCATTGGTGTGGTCTCCGGCCCAAGTGCTTTAGCACCATCATCTCATGAACTTTCATGACCCATGTGAAATAAGAGTCAGGGTTATCCTCATTTTTAAAAGTAGGCAACAGTGTTAGAGGCTGAAGAGCTTGCTCAAGAGGGTGGCTCAGCCAATACCTGTGGGATCTTCGTTGGCTGGAGGTTACTTCCCAGTATGGAAAAATACTAAGTGCAGAGATTAGAAAACCTCTATAGTGGAAAAAGGATTGGAAGTTTTGCAAAATATATTCTTCTTCAGTTCAGTTCAGTCGCTCAGTCCTGTCCGACTCTTTGCAACCCCATGAATCGCAGCACGCCAGGCCTCCCTGTCCATCACCAACTCCCGGAGTTCATGCAGACTCATGTCCATCGAGTCAGTGATGCCATCCAGCCATCTCATCCTCTGTCGTCCCCTTCTCCTCCTGCCCCCAATCCTTCCCAGGATGAGGGTCTTTTCCAATGAGTCAACTCTTCACATGAGGTGGCCAAAGTACTGGAGTTTCAGCTTTAGTATCATTCCTTCCAAGGAAATCCCAGGGCTGATCTCCTTCAGAATGGACTGGTTGGATCTCCTTGCAGTCCAAGGGACTCTCAAGACTCTTCTCCAACACCACAGTTCAAAAGCATCAATTCTTCATACAGTGTATTAAAAAGCAGGGACATCACTTTGCTTGACAAAGGTCCATAGAGTCAAAGCTATGGTTTCTCCAATAGTCATGTATGGATGTGAGAGTTGGACCACAAAGAAGGCTGAGCACTGAAGCATTGGTGCTTTTGAACTGTGATGTTGGAGAAGAGTCTTGAGAGTCCCTTGGACTGCAAGGAGATCAAACCAGTCAATCCTAAAGGAGACCAGTCATGGATATTCATTAGAAGGACTGATGCTGAAGCTCAAACTCCAATCCTTTGGCCACCTGATACAAACAGCCAACTCATTGGAAAAGACCCTGATGCTGGAAAAGATTGAGGGCAGGAGGAGAAGAGGACAACAGAGGATGAGATGGCTGGATGGCATCACTGACTCAATGGACATGAGTTTGAGCAAGCTCCAGGCGTTGGTGATGGACAGGGAAACCTGGCGTGCTACAGTCCATGGGGTCGCAAAGAGTCGGACATGACTGAGTGACTGAACAACTAGAAAATATATCCTTACTATAAAACACAGCAATACTGGTCCTTGGTATCTACCCGAGAGAAACAAAATCTTACATTCCATAAAGGTCTCAAGCTGAATGTTCAGAGCAGCTTTATTTGTGATAATCAAAGCCTAGAAACAATCCAGATATCCTTAAATAGGAAAATGGATTAAAAAAAAATAAAAAAGAAAGCTTCTTGGATACAATTGTTTACTGCTCACCCATAAAATGATGCCTGCAGCAATTTGCATGCATTTTAAAGACATAATCCTGCATAAGGTGGAAAGCTAGCTTCAAAGGGTTGCATGCTGTATGATTCCACTTATCTGAGATTCTCAAAAAAGAGAAACTAGGGATGGTCAGTGGTTGCCAGGAGTTAGAGGTGGGGGTCACTGAGAAGAGTTAGTGGGACAGAGTTATCTGTCTTTGGTAGTGATTAAAACACACAGTGAAACGGACATTTAATTTTTTTTTTTCCCCCAGTGGCTTATTCTTACCGTCCTCAGGCTATGCACATACATTTAATTTTGTTTTTTTCCACTTTAGAGCTGCCTCTATTTTGGGAAGCATAGATTTATGATGTTCCGTTGCAGGGGTCAGCAAATAACCACAAATGGGCCACATTTGGCACACCATCTTTTTTTTTAATAAAATTTTATTAGGATATAACCACACTCATTTATTTATGTATCATCTATGGCTCCTTTTATGCCGTAACAGCACAGGAAAATATTTATTATTTAGCCCTTGAGAGGAAAAAGTTTGCTGATCCCTTGTCTATAATATTATCTATCTAAACTGGCAGAGTCAGGCACAACTTAGCAATTGAACAATAGCAGTAAAGTGAAAAATAGGTCTTCATATGGTTTCAATGTAGTAAAAAAGAAAAAAAAAAACACTGTACACTTAAAGAGATATTTTGAAATAACACTGAGTTTTTGCCAAATCTATATCTTGTATGGTCTGCTCTTGCAAATCAATGGAGTGTCCCTTCTCTCCTTTTCTTCATATATAACATTTTTCTTTAAATGGGCTGTACTCTTTTTAGTGAAAGTGTTATTTGCTCAGTCATGTCCGACTCTCTGCCACCCCATGGACTGTAGCCCTCCAGGCTCCTCTGCCCACGGGATTCTCCAGGCAAGAATCCTGGAGCGGGTTGCCATGCCCTTCTGCGATATACCCATATTTTATTTGCAGCAGCATAATTTTCAACTATCACTACAAAGAGGTGAGAGAAAGCATAGCTCAATGTAATCTAAATATTACCTCGGAACATATTTCAGCTCTTCTAGCTATCCACAAATTGGCAAGAGAAACTTATGTACAAAAAAGGAGCTACTTTTTATTATTCTCTTGTCATCTGGCTAGCCTTTGGAACAACTTTTCATTATTTGGTGACTGGATCAAAAGCTTGGTGGTTGGAGGAAGAAAAATAGAATACACTAGTGAAGTGTGTGATTTATAAACCAGGTCATCTCTCTTTAGTATATTAAAATTAGAGTTCACTCGTATTTGTGCATTTGAAATCTCTTTCTTAATATGCTTCTGAAAGGCCGGCAAGACCAGCATAATTTACTCACATTGGTATCTTTTTCATTTGTCTCCATGGTGTCTAGCATTATTAGAAGTGTTTATGACTCATTAGCTTCCTTGCGAGTACCCCTTCGTTCTCTCTAACCTTTTTTAGTCAGTGTAGTTCAGAAAATTAGCAGAGGGCAGCCCTGCTTCGTTCTGATGGCCTTGATGTGTGGATAGAGTGTCTTCCAGGGCCAATTATGAATCCCTTTCAAGCCAGTACGAAACACGGAAATGGAAGCATTTTCCGCTCATGCGATTGCACGTGGTGTTGGAGCCCTGTGTTCCTTGTGGTCCTTTCCCAGGTCCTTCCCTTTCCCCTTTGCTTGAAAATAAAAGACAAAAGTTACCAATTCACTTAGATGTAACGCAGGTCAAATACACAAAGGGTAGACTTTAAGGATTAGAGGTATTGCCACTTTACAGCCACAGGCCTTAGAGACTAGGAAGATGTCATGAACTGAATGACCATCCACCTCATACCAGACTTGGCAGCAAGCTCTTTATATGTATTGGGTTGGCCAGAGAGTTTTAAACAAAGTTTGTTTTCCATAGCATCTTATGGGAAAGCCCAAACAAACTTTTTTTTTTTTTTGGCCAACCAATATGATCTCAGTTAATACAGCTCTTTGGGTTCAGGAACTACATCTTAGAGGAGGGATGCTTGTCTCCCAAGAGAGGAGTGACTTGGGCAGGTCTGACTGCCCTTTTGTTTTTGCACTATTTCCCCCTCGACCTGGGTTTAGGGACGTCAGCTCCTGTGCTGGGAAACTTGCTGGCAAGCGGCCCTTCATTATGAAGCAAGGGTCGAGTAAGGCGTGTAAGTTCCAGCACCTTTGTTTGCTCTTCTGCAATGGGCTTTCCCATGGCAGATGGTTTTTACCAAAAAATGCTCTTAAGAATGGACCTCCAGTGACCTTCCAAGAGAGGACCAAGGTTGTTATTATTACGCAACAAAGGTTTACTGATGCTGTGTGAGTCCTGTATTGTCTTTGGCACTCAGACAGGTTCAGAAAAGCATGGTGTTTGTGGTACAGTAAGGCGTGCGTGTGTGCTCAGTCCTATCTGACTCTTTGAGACCCCGTGGACTATAGCTGCCAGGCTCCTCTGTCCATGGGATTTTCCCAGGCAAGAATACTGGAGTGGGTTGTCATTTCCTTCTCCAGGAGATCTTCCCAACACAGGGATCGAACCACGTCTCTTGCATCTCCCGCACTGGCATGTGGTTTCTTTACTGATGGTACCACCCGGGAAGCCGCTAGAAAGGCATGAAAAAAGCTCAGTCATGTCCGACTCTTTGCAACCTCATGGACTGTAGCCAGCCCGGCTCCTCTGTCCATGGAGTCGAAAGGGATAGTCTTGGTCTAATTTGGGAGGCAAAATTATCCCCTAGGGGGTTCTCTAAGTTGTACACTGAAAAACGGACATCTATTCCGCTCCGCACCTCGTGTTGGAATCTGGGAATACACTTAGTGAGCTTGTCTTCATGCAGCTTATATTCTAGCAGAAGGAGAGTCAGCACTCAATTAGACACATAGATGAGAAATTGCAGATAGATAAATATGCTGAAGGGAGCAGACACTGTGACCGAGTCCCTAGTGGGGAGGGGGTACTTTTGGATGGGACGTCTCAGGAAAGGAGCTTTTTCTGAATAAGCAGCATTTAAGATGGAATCTGGAGGTTGGTGGTGGAAGCGAGCTGCAAGCCCTGTGCTCTGATGCCCTGCTTTGCGTGGAGGGTCGTTGCCAAAGGACTGTCACCTGTTCATCACCGAGAAGCACTCCTACACAGGGTTGTCTGCACTAATTTCACACCATCGGAGCTTGAGGAGCCCTATAAAGGTAGCAGGAGACTTTCAATCTGCACTTAGGTTTCACTTCTCTGCGACATTTAATTGCTGTAAGGTGAGCCTGTTAGGCACCGCTGCAGATGGGTTAGCTTCTGCCATGCCTGCAGCTGAGTATCTTTTACAGAAATTTGTTCTCTTTTCTCTAACCATCCCACAGTGAAATGAATCACTGAACTTTGCAAAGCCTCTGCCTCTCGTTGGCAGCTACAACATCGAAGCCTCCCGTGAATGGAGAAGCACTCAGCGGAAAATTTTAAAATGTGCCGTTTGCCTCTGCTCAGCGGGAAAACGCCACGGTGACTTGAATAGTCTGCTTCTTGTTTGTGCAGATGCATTGAATAATTGTGCATTCCACTGGCACTTTGCACATGCTGCTGCTGCTGCGGCTGCTAAGTTGCATCAGTCGTGTCCAACTCTGTGCGACCCCATAGACGGCAGCCCGCCAGGCTCCCCCGCCCCTGGGATTCTCCAGGCAAGAACACTGGAGTGGGTTGCCATTTCCTTCTCCAATGCATGAAAGTGAAAAGTCAAAGTGAAGTCGCTCAGTCATGTCCAACTCCTAGCAACCCCATGGACTGCAGCCTACCAGGCTCCTCCATCAATGGGATTTTCCAGGCAAGAGTACTAGAGTGGGGTGCCATTGCCTTCTCTGCCCTTTGCACATACCGCTCCCCAATTCTTGTCTGCTCCTGCCTTTTCTCTGGTGCATTAGCATGCGTCTGTCTGTCTACAATCCGCTTGGGTTATAAACAAGCCCACTGGGTTCTTGGAGATATTTAGCCCAAGGTAGAGCTGGGGTTGTTTTCCATTCCCCAGTGCCCCAGCCTCAGCCCCCAGCCCCATCCCTAAAACTTCCAGTCATTTCATGTCCTAATTATCTTCATGACCATATGGAGAGTGAGCATTGCATGCCTTCTCAGCCTAGTTATAGTGATTCGGATAATGCAATTCAGATGTGAAAAAGAATGAATTTATTAATAGTAACTGAAATCGAATACATCCTGGGAGAAGGGCATGGCAACCCACTCCAGTATTCTTGCCTGGAGAATCTCATGGACACGGTAGGTGACCAAAGTGACTTGCACAGCACAACACCCAGATACGTGTTAAGGAGAAGATGATAAATGTCATTCAGAGGACATGTAAGGAGTCCTGGGATTTGGTATATCAGAGAAGCCTACTTGGAGGAAGTGGCATCAGAGATGGGTGAAAGTGAAAGAGTAAAATTATTAGTTGCTCAGTCATGGCCAACTCTTTGTGGCCTCAAGGGCTGTAGCCCGCCAGGCTCCTCTGTCCATGGGAGTCTCCAGGCAAGAATACTGGAGTGGGTTGCCATGCCCTCTTCCAGGGGATCCTGCTGACCCAGGGATCAAACCCAGGTCTCCTACATTGCAGGCAGATTCTTTTCTATCTGAGCCATCAAGGATGGGTGAGGGTGGGTGGGTAAACTCTTACCATGTAGAAATTGTGTCCTCCACACACAGCGAGACGCACAGACCCCTCTGCACACAGACCCAGAGTGGTAATTCTGGAGTAGAGATAACAACAAATGTTTAAGGGTACATTAGCGGGTGGGGTGGTGGGGAAGCCAGGGTGCAAGGTAGGGAGACCACAAGTTTACAAGCTTCTGTGCAGAGAGAATGTTCATTTACACATCGACGGGTGTGCACTTTAACAGCCTGTAACCATGGCCGGAAACTCTGCTGCCAGTGGCTGAATCCTCAAACAGGGCTGTGACGTGACTATTTCAAAGGATTTTAAAAGGTCAGCACTGTTGACATAGGCACAGAGAATAGGACACAGATGATGAATTAAACAACGTTGGTGGCCTTGGAAGCGGAAAACACTTAAAAATGTTCAATACTCATTGCTGTGAAACCCACTCGTTTGGGGTTTTTCATGCCATCCCCGACTGGCCTGGAATTTACCTTTCCCCTGCTGATGAAGATGTGTGTAATGAGCAAATGGATGGTGTTAGCACAGCTCAGCCTTCTCAAGCATCTTAAAGCAGGGTTCAGCTCAGTTCAGTTGCTCAGTTGTGTCTGACTCTTGGCGACCCCATGGACTGCAGCACGCAAGGCTTC
Source organism: Bubalus bubalis (assembly GCF_019923935.1). Classification (NCBI taxonomy): domain Eukaryota; kingdom Metazoa; phylum Chordata; class Mammalia; order Artiodactyla; family Bovidae; genus Bubalus; species Bubalus bubalis. The sequence goes on along the minus strand of NC_059181.1, from coordinate 5,943,737 downwards.
CCTGTCTATCACCAACCCCTGGAGCTTGCTCAAACTCATGCCCGTTGAGTCCGTGATGCCATCCGACCATCTCATCCTCTGTCATCCCCTTCTCCCGCCTTCAATCTTTCCCAGCATCAGGGTCTTTCCAAAGGAGTCCGTTCTTTGAATCAGGTGGCCAAAGAAGTGGCGTTTCAGCTTCAGCATCAGTCCTTCCAATGAACACCAGGGACCAATCTGTTTTAGGATGGACTGGTTGGATCTCCTTGCAGTCCAAGGGACTCTCAAGAGTCTTCTCCAACACCACAGTTCAAAAGCATCAATTCTTCGGCGCTCAGCTTTCTTTATGGTCCAGCTCTCACATCCATACATGACGACTGGAAAAACCATAGCTTTGATTAGACGGACCTTTATTGGCAAAGTAATGCAAAGCAGGGTATCGCACGTAATATGTGCAAACAATCTGTAGGTATCGGTAGGTGCTAAGCAGTTGTGTCTCTTTGTGAGTGTTAGTGTTGCTTGGCAATGGTATCTCATTGTTTTGCTGTTTTTTTAAGTATAAATATATGCCATTTTGTTTATTTTTGGCTCCGCTGGGTCTTCATTGCTGCTCGTGGGCTTTCTCTAGTTGTGGTGAGCGGAGGTTACTCTCTGGTTGTGGAACATGGTCTCTAGGGCTCGTGGGCTTCAGTAGTTGTGACATGTACACTCAATAGTTGTAGCTCCCGGGCACTAGAGCACAGCTCAGTTGTTGCGGTTCACAGGCTCAGTTGCTCTGACCTATACGCGCTCTTCCCAGACCAGGGATTGAAACCATGTCTCCTGCATTGGTGGCTAGATTCTAAAACACTGAGCCACTAGGGAAGCCTTATTTGCTGTTATTTTTGTTGACAGTGACGAAATAACCAGGACAGAAGAGTAAATAGATGGAGATCTAAACTGCCTGGGCTGTATGGTGTCCAGATGAGCTCAGGGAAGGCCGATGGCTTAGCCTTCGGTCAGGAAGCTCACGGGTGAAGCAGGCTCCAGGGAGAAGCCTTGCAAGTCACTCCTGTCTCCAGATACCTCCCAGAGACCAGGCTCCGGCAGCCTGCTGCTTTGAGGCTGCTGCTGTTTCACCCTGAGTGGAGAAGATCCCCTGGAGAAGGGCATGGCAGCCCACTCCAGTATTCTTGTCTGGAGATTCCCATGGGCAGAGGAGCCTGGTGGGTCACAACAAGTCAGACACAACTAAAGCAACTGAGCACATACACACACATGGGCATGGAACACCAGCCTAGATGCTCACATGCTCAAAAGGTGCCCTCTTCCTGCGGGCAGAACCCCGCCCCCCTCCCTTTGGCTGGAGATTCCAAAGAAAAGGGCTTTTTGATGTCATCTCTGTGATGTTCTGGACTCTTTGATGCTTGTGTAAATTAGCCCAAGGCTCTGATACCAGCAGTCATGGGAAGAATTGGGATTTCTTAAGGCGGATGAGGGAAGAGGGAAGTTCTGCATACCCTCCTCGGAGGGCTCTGGGCCCTACTGCCTTAGGTTTGCTTGGTTAATTTTCTTGTTCACTTGTGTCTGACTCTCTGTGACCCCATGGACTGCAGGACGCCAGGTTTCCCTGTCCTTCGCTATTCTCCGGAGTTTGCTCAAACTCATGTACATGGAGTCGATGATGCCATGCAACCGTCTCATCCTCTGTCACACCCTTCTCCTCCTGCCTTCAATCTTTCCCAGCATCAGGGTCTTTTCCAAGGAGTCAGTCCTTCGCATCAGGTGGCCAAAGGATCAGAGCTTCAGCTTCAGCATCGGTCATTCCAGTGAATATTCCAGGTTGATTTCCTTTAGGATGGACTAGTTTGATCTTTACCTGGTAGAATAAAGATCTGCAATCTCCACTTAGAGTAAGTCGATAAGACGTGCGGTGAGAGCATCAAGTCAGTGTTTGCCTTCAAGTTTTTCCTCGGGGGCTTCCCGGGTGACTGGGTGGGAAAGAATTCACATGCTAATGCGGGAGACATGGGTTCTATCCCTGGTCCAGGAAGATCCCACAGGCTTTGGAGCAACTAAGCCCATGTACCACACGTACTGAGTCTGTGCAGTAGAGACTTGGGGCCACAACGACTGAGGCTGTGTGCCCTACAACCACTGCTTCACAACAGGAGAAGCTACTGCAGTAAGAAACCTTTGTAGCACTGGAGTAGCCCTTGCTTTGCACAACTAGAGAAAAGCCCATGCGGCAATGAAGACTTAGCACAGCCAAAAATAAATAAATGAAATTGCAAAAGACAAAAGCTTTTACAGTATTTTTAATCCTATCAGCCAACCCCTCATGTCCCTTCTCTGCTGATACCATCATCGTTTCAACTCGTCTTTGCCCTCTTTAGATGGAAACCTCATATTAAAATATTTGGAAGCAGCTTCCTTCAATGGCTTAGGGCTCAGAGTGCTTATATGAACATTGACACAAATCTGTGCTCCTGTGAGTCATTTGAGAAAGTCATGGCAAATTTAGTGGAGAAAACATTTAAAAAAAAATTTTTTTTTGGAGAATCTGTTGTTTTCTTTGAGACATTCGGATGTGTGTGGGGTAATGCCTTTATTTCCCTCTGCCTGATGCTTTTGAAACATTAAATGACATCCGCACATTTGAGTCTGATGGAGAAAAGAAATCTTTGCCTGGAACTGAGTCTCGGTCTCTTCCTTCTTGATGCCACGCGTCTTTTTCAGGTGCCACTTATGTAAGGCTTATTCTGTATCGCATCACCCTCCCGAGTGCCTTGCTTTAGATGACAGTCTGCATTTTGAAGTGTTCTCCAAAGGTTAATTGGTGGAGACCCGAGGGGGCGGGGCGGCTTTCCCCCAGAACTCTTTTCAGTTGCAGTGTTAACAGCCTGGCAATGTATTTGAGTTGGGGCATGATGACTCTCCCCGCTGTGAGGTTCTTTATTCCTGCAAGAGGCGCTCCCAACCCTTCCCGCTGATGAGGGAGGCAGATGCCTTAATCAGTGCAAACCTTTCTGCATTCACATCAGACCGCCGCCACCCACCCTCTCCTCTGAGCCTTGTGGGACTTCTGATTGGAAGATGTGAGGAAAACTTCTCACAGGGCACTTGTGTTTTAAATCTGCTTTCCCATAATCATGAGTTTGTAGCATTCCACCGAGACGAGATGGCCTTTTCTTAAGTGCTGGTATAATTTCTGATTTGTTCCAGAGCTACGTAAGATTCGAAAAGGCTGAGGCTGCTTTGTAAGCTGGAAGTCTTCTCGGATTTGCGTCACCCTCTGAGGGAAATGGCAATCCACGCCAGGATTCTTGCCTGGAGAATCCCATGGACAGAGGAGCCTGGCAGGCTACGGTTTATAGGGTCACAAAGAGTCGGACACGACTTAGCACGGCACTTTAGGAAAGTATAAGGGAAAAATTCATAAACAGTCCACCTCCATAGGCTGGGGTGGAATGGCATGGGAGACTGAGCAGGCTACTTCCACCTCAGAAAATGCTCAGGGATCTGCAGAGAAACACAGCAGGGTCTACATGCACCCCAAAAAACACAGTGCCTCAGTGAACCACACGCATATTGTAAAATATGCAGTCTCATGGGAATGCCTTTGTGCTTAGACCCTAAGTGCCCAGGAATAGCCAGAGAAGCCAGTTGACTGTCCAAGATGTGTTCTTTGGGGGTTAATCACATGCCAAACTCAGATCCAGGTACAGCCAACTCAGATGTCCACAGGTAGAAGAGGTCTCAGCCTTTAAGAGATTCACATTTTATCATGAATGATGCTGATAACAAGCACATTCTAACAACACCTGTGGAATGTGCTGGTGGGGTCAACCCTGGGTGTCCTCGGAGCAAACAGGAGGGAAATTAAATCAGTAATTGATGGTTGTGATGACGAGGAGGAATAGGTTCTGAGCAAGGCTTCCCTGGTGGTTTAGATGGTAAAGAATCCTCCCACAATGTGGGAGACCTGGGTTCGATCCCTGGGTTGGGAAGATCCCTTGGAGAAGGAAATGGTAACCCACTCCGGTATCTTTGCTTGGAGAATCCCATGGACAGAGGAGTCTGGCAGGCTATAGTCCATGGGGTTGTAAAGAGTCAACACGATTAAGCGACTGATGCTTATTTGATACTCAAGGCAAAAGCAAAGAAATATTTAGTGTGAAACCTGAAAAGGGGACAGGTAGGGACAGGTAGAGGGGTATTTTATAAGAATACCATGTCTCTGCATCTCATGACATCATCTTTCAACCTCAACCTGTATGACAAGTTGTTTTTGTAGAAACCATGACTTCAGACAATAAAGAATCCTCCTGCAATGCAGGAGACATGGATTCAATCCCTGGGTTGGGAAGATCCCCTGGAGGGGAGGGCATGTCAACCCACTCCAGTATTCTTGGCTGGAGAATTCCCATGAACAGAGGAGCCTGGCGGGCTACAGTCCAGGGAGTTGCAGAGAGCTGGACGCAGCTGAGTGCCTAAGCACACACACAGCGCCCACGGTTGCTGCCAATCAATTATAAAAGCTTCTTCCTTAGCAAAACATCTTCTGGCTCTTGTACGTGAAGTCCTTTTTCTCCAAAATGTATTTTTTTCCAAAATATATGCCCGTAGAAGTCATCACTCTTTTCTGTTCCTTGATTGTCACAGAAAGAAGACAGAGGTATGCATACTTGGTATTTGTTGGTAGGTGTTGTTTGTGAGTTTCCTGCCACAGTGTTCCTGGATCCACGTTCACTTTGACATGTTAAGAGCGTAGGTGCGATTCTCCTCCCTACCCCAGTGAAGAGGCTGGGGGACAAAGCTGCTGACTGCCCACTGTCTTAGGCTCTGTCTTAAAGCCAACTATGGGCTTAGAGAGGCTAAGGAACTCAGAGCCTCAGGACCAATGCTTGGACTAAGCCATCCAGTCACTCAGGAACAAGGTCTGATCTAGTTGAATTTCTCTATCAGAGAGCAGAAGCCTGACATGCCATTATTATATCTCATCTGGACAGAGTTGGAGGTGTATATTAGTTATTACACGCCAGAGAAACTTCACCAGCAGTTAAGGGTCTCTGCATTTGTGTGTACAAATAGAGAGAGAGAGACAGACAGAGAGATACAGAGAGAGAGAGAAAGAGTTACTATAAGGAATTGGCTGGCATGATTATGGAGGCAGGCAAGTCCCAAGTCTGCAGATAATCCAGCAGACTGGAATGTCAGAAAAGAGCTGATGTTGGCTTTAAGTCTGGAGGCCACCTTCTGGCAGAATTCCTCTTTGCTCAGGGGGAGGCCAGTCTTTCTGTTCTATTCATGCCTTCAACTGATGGAATGAGGTCCACCTACCTTCTGAAGGGTGGTGTGCTCTATTCCAAGTCCAGCAATGAAAATGTTAATCTCAGCCAAAATACCCTCACGAAACATACAGAGAATCTTGACTCAATGTCTGGGCCACCATGGTCAAGTCTAGTTGACACATAAAGTTAACCATCATACTCATAGCTTACTGTGAACAATGTCGGGTTTGTGATCTCTGAAGAAAGAAGATTGAGCTTCGGGACCAGGGACAAGGCTTGATCACCCAAGAGCTTTTGTGTTGCAGAGTTTTATTCAAGTATAAACTGGGACAGAGAAAGCTTCTGACATAGACATTGGAAGGGGGACAAAGAATGCCCCTCTCTCTAGTGTTAGCAAGGCCTTACATACCTTTACCAGACCAACTCCCACAACATACATCTTAAATGAACAAGATTAGAAGTAACAATGGAGAGATCTTACACTCCCACAATATACATCTTTAAAATAACAAGATTAGTCAGAAGGTTCTTGTTTAATAGGAGAAACACGTCCTCGACCAAGATTCATTGCTGTTGTTTAATCACGAGCACAGAGTTTAAGAGGAGTTGTTTTGTTGTTGTTCAGCTCTGGGCTTGAAGAAAATAACGTCTTATGTGACTAAGACAAAGCCATGTAGTAAAAAGCATTTGTCCTTTGCTCCTCCTTGAGAGCTCCAGACCCCTTCCTTCTTGAGGGCCCTGGACTCCTTATCAACCGACCTAAGAATTAACATGCTTGGTATGAGGATTGATGGTTCAAGCAGCCAGAAATTGGTAGATCAAGATGACAGAACAGTAGAAAGTAGACAGAAGGTTTAAGTAATGACATTCCAAAGTGTGGTATATTATATATATATACAAAGTTACACTCCAAATATGAAGAATGACCACAGGCAGTACATGACAAGTCAATAATAATAATAATAATAAAAAAGATAGTAAAACCCCATGTATTTGGGAACTGAAAAACGCAGTCCTCAATAACTCCTGGGTCACAGGAGAAATAACAATGATAATTAAAAAAATGCTTAGAACCATTACAACATTAATGATACCATAAATCAATTGTATACTACCAGTATCTTGGGAAAAAAAAAAGAAAAGCAAACCCACACAAAAAAAATCAATACCTTCCACTGTGCAGCCACCTCACCCCCTAATAAATCAAGACTGTATCTATTTATAAAACTCTGCAACCCAAGCTTGGTTGGAAGCATGTATAATGAATGGCAGCTATTTGACATTATTGATTCTAATCAAGATTCTCATCTTGCCGACAAACTTATAAATCACTGCTCATCCAAGCTTAGCCCAAAGGGGATGTTTGTGCGAATACTTTTAGAGTAAGTCAAGAGTGGAAGTGTGAGATTACTTGGACGATATCAGAAGGAGCTAGAGTGGCAGAGAAAAGTGTTCATGGCAGTCCAGAGCCAAAGAGAGTCCTCGAGGATAAGGTTCATTGTGTTGGAGATACGGGGAGAGCCCCATGTCAACACTGCCTCGATGGGGAGACCATTCCAACCACCGCCATGGCAAGCAAACTGTCTCCATAAGGAGTTTTAGGTTTTTGTGGGTCAGAGAACCTCAGCCCTGATGCCGGCAATGCGAAAGCAGTTACAGTCTATTCACCACCAACTGGTTCTATCTGTGTCCCCAGGAAACTTTGTTTACAGAAAGGATGGTGGGCCAGATTTGACCAAAGAGTAGAGGTTGTCCGGCCTCTGAGACACAGGGCCAGAATGGAAAAACCTGAATTGAGAGACGGTTGTTTTATCTTGGTTCAGTCAGTCAGTCAGTTCAGTCGCTCAGTCGTGTCTGACTCTTTGCGACCCCATGGGCTGCAGCCTGCCAGGCCTCCCTGTCCATCACCAACTCCCGGAGTTCACTCAGATTCATGTCCATTGAGTTGATTACGCCATCCAACCATCATCCTCTGTCGTCCCCTTCTCCTCCTGCCTCCAATCTTTCCCAGCATCAGGGTCTTTTCCAATGAGTCAGCTCTGCGCATCAGGTGGCCAAAGTACTGGAGCTTCAGCTTTAGCATCAGTCCTTCCAAAGAACACCCAGGACTGACCTCCTTTAGGATGGACTGGGTTGGATCTCCTTGCAGTCCAAGGGACTCTCAAGAGTCTTCTCCAGCACCATGATTCAAAAGCATCCATTCTTTGGCGCTCAGCCTTCTTTATCTTGGTTAGTGTGTCTGGAGTATGTGCAAGTTTTGTATTCATTTACTTGAATAAAATCTTATCAGCTATCCAGGTCACTCTTGCATTTATCTGAGATAGTATGTTCCACTTTCATCATCGTGGCTTTCTCTTCTGTTCAGCAATGCTTACGACACAGTAGAATTTGAAAAAAAAAAAAAAACAAAAAAAAACTTGCGTGTGTAGTTATTGTGCTTCTAGAGTTTGAAAAATATGGGCTGTACTTTACTCATTGTTCTTGTGCTCGGTTGCTCAGTCGTGTCTGACTCTTTGCGACCCTGTGGACTGCAGCCTGCCAGGCTCCTCCGTCCATGGAATTCTCCAGGCAAGAATACTGGAGTAGGCTGCCATTTCCTTCTCCAACCAGTTGTTCTTAACTGGCAGTTTATGGGAAATTATTGTGCACCAAATCACCAAAATAAATGATTGGTCAATAGACAGATGTAAAAATATATATATATATTTATTTGGTTGTACCAGGTCTTATGGAAAAAGCAATGGCAACCCACTCCAGTACTCTTGCCTGGAAAATCCCATGGATGGAAGAGCCTGGTAGGATGCAGTCCTTGGGGTCGCTAAGAGTCAGACACAACTGAGCAACTTCACTTTCCCTTTTCACTTTCATGCACTGGAGAAGGAAATGGCAACCCACTCCAATGTTCTTGCCTGGAGGATCCCAGGGACGGGGGAGCCTGGTGGGCTGCCGTCTTTGGGGTCGCACAGAGTTGGACACGACTGAAGCGACTTAGCAGTACTAGCAGGTCTTAGTTGCAGGAAGCAGGATCTTTGATCTTTGTTGTGACATGCATGTTCTTTTTAGTTGTACCATGAGAACTCTGACTTGTAGCATGTGGGATCTATTTCCCCAACCAGGGATCAAACCTGGGCCCCCTGCATTTGGGAGCTCAGAGTCTTACCACTGAGGGGAATGTCCCAATAAACACACATTTAGCTGGAAAACAAATAAGTTTTCCCTTATACATTTGAATATATACAAACTTAATTTCAAAGAAGAGTATTTAGGTTTCTTTTTAATTTTTTTTTTGAAAAACATACTTTGCATGTGTATTACACACATATGTGAAAAACTGCTTGCTCGTGAAAAAGTATTATTTATATTAAGTCTGTTTCAAGTATGACTGTAAGCCACAGAAGTAATTTCTAACAGTAAAGCAGAGAGAGTAAGCCACGAAGGCCATCCTTGATTTTCACCCTGAGCTCTTTGTTCATGTTGAAAGTGAAAGTGAAATTGCTCAGTCATGTATGACTCTTTGCGACCACATGGACTGTAGCCTACCAGGCTCCTCCATCCATGGGACTCTCCAGGCAAGAGTACTGGAGTGGGCTGCCACTTCCTTCTCCATCGTTTATGTTGGCATCCTGCTATTTTCATTTTCTAAGCAGGTTTCTCGGAGAAGGCAATGGCACCCCACTCCGGTACTTTTGCCTGGAAAATCCCATGGATGGAGGAGCTTGGTAGGCTGCAGTCCATGGGGTCACTGAGGGTCGGACACGACTGAGCGACTTCACTTTCACTTTTCACTTTCACGCATTGGAGAAGGAAATGGCAACGCACTCCAGTGTTCTTGCCTGGAGAATCCCAGGGACGGGGGAGCCTGGTGGGCTGCCGTCTCTGGGGTCGCACAGAGTCGGACACGACTGAAGTGACTTAGCAAGCAGTTTTCTTTCCTTGAATCAGTGGCTAAATAATGGCAGTGTGATAATAGGAATATATCCCTGTGATAAACACCCAGTTTCTACAGATTGTATTGTCCTTGTGTGTGCAATGGAAAATTCATTTATTTAAATGTCATAAAACACTGATTTGATTAATGTTATCAGTGACTTAGAATGAGATGCTGTTTCCTGAGATAAAAGAAAGAGTTGTGATGCTAAACAGAGTTCAGTAGAAACTGAACAGGGGGAAAAACACTTAGGTTCTCTTTTATTATTTAGAGATTTATGTATGTGGTAACTGTCAGAGTCATGGGAAACATAATTTTGTGTCTGAGGCAAGGGAAAATTAACAACTTGTGAATATACCCCATGTCATTAAGACATATTTAAAGATATATTGCTTTATCAATATACCCCATGTCATTAAAACATATTTAAAGATATATTGTCTTATCAATATAGCCCATGTCATTAAAACATTTAAAGATTCTGTTTTATCATTTGATAAAAGTAGAATTTTATCAAATTCTACTATATCATAAGCACTGCTGAACAGAAGAGAAACCCAAGTAATGAAGAATGTAATTTATAGATGATAAAACAGATGAAGAATGCAATTTAGAGTATAATTATAGAAATATTCATTTCAATATCTTAGTTTTTACAGTTCAGTTCAGTTCAGTTGCTCAGTCGTATCCGACTCTTTGCAACCCCATGAATCACAGCACGCCAGGCCTCCCTGTCCATCACCAACTCCCAGAGTTCATTCAAACTCATGTGCATCGAGTCAGTGATGCCATCCGGCCATCTCATCCTCTGTTGTGCCCTTCTTCTCCTGCCCCCAATCCCTCCCAGCATCAGGGTCTTTTCCAATGAGTCAATCTCAGCGTGAGGTGGCCAAAGGATTGGAGTTTCAGCCTCAGCATCAGTCCTTCCAATGAACACCCAGGACTGGTCTCCTTTAGGGTGGACTGGTTGGATTTCCCTGTAGTCCAAGGCACCTACAATTAATTTTTTTCTTTTTTTTTTGGCCATGCTGGGTCTTTGTAGCTGTGCATGGGCTTTCATGGTGAGTAGGAACCACTGTCTAGTTGAGGTGCTTATCTTATTGTGGGGGCTTTGCCTGTTGTGACTCCAAGTCTCTCAAGACGAGCAGGCTCAGTAGGTGTGGCTCGTGGACTTCGCTGCCCCTTGGTATGTGGAATCCTCCCAGACCAGGGATCAAACCCATGTCCCCCTGCATGGCCAGGTGGTTTCTTAACCAGTGGACCACTGGGAAGTCCAGTAATTTTTTTTTTAAGTAGAAAGTTTCTTATGAAACACCAGGATCAACCATAGACAGCTGTGTAAGCAGAAGGGAGGGCTGGAAGAGAGGGGATCGCACCTCGTATAAAACCCCCAGAGCTCCCTGTGGTGACTGAAGGATGCTGGAAAGGGAATCGCGTCTCACTTGGGAGGTTGCTTCATTAAGCTAGAACTTTGTGGTCCAGTGGTTAGGACTCTACACTATCACCAATGACACTCTGGGTTCCCTGGTGGGGAAAGTAAGGTCCCTAAATTCAGGGGGCAGAGGAGGCAAAAATCTTTTGGTCTTCCCTGGTGGCTCAGACACTTAAGAATCTGCCTTTGGTGCAGGAGACCCAGGTTCAATCCCTGGGTCGGGAAGATCCCTGGAGAAAGAAGTGGCCACCCACTCCAGTATCCCTGCCTGGAGAATCCCCAAGGCCAGAGGAGCCTGCTGGGCTACAGTCCATGGGGTCACAAAGAATCAGACATGACTGAGCAATTAACACTTCACTTCACTTCAGGCTGGTGAACGAGCAGTGGCAGGATTGGAGGGAATAGGGAATTTCTCCTCTTACTTCTGCCTGAGAGTGTTTGTGTGGGTGTGGGTGTGGGTGTGTGTGGTCTTTCTCTGCCCCCCTTTGCTGCAAGGAAGCTATTTCAATAGCCAGGTGTATGTGTTGTGTGTGTGTATGTGTGTGTGTGGCCTTGCTCTGCCCGACTTTGCTGCAAGGAAACTATTTCAGTAGCCAGGTGTGTGTGTGTGTGTGTGTGTTGTGTATGTGTGTGTGTGTGTGGTCTTTCTCTGCCTGCCTTTGCTACAAGGAAGCTATTTTCAATAGCCAGGTGTATGTTGTGCATGTATGTGTGGTCTTTTTGTGTTCCCCTTTGCTGCAAGGAAGCTATTTCAATAGCCAGGGGTGTGTGTGTGTGTGTGGTGTGTGTGTGTGGTGTGTGTGTGTGTGTTGTGTGTGTGTGTGTTGTGTGTGTGTGTGTGTGGTCTTTCTCTGCCCCCCTTTGCTGCAAAGAAACTATTTCAATAGCCAAGTGTGTGTGTTGTGTGTGTGTGTGTGTGTGGTCTTTCTCTGCCTGCCTTTGCTACAAGGAAGCTATTTTCAATAGCCAGGTGTATGTATGTATGTGTATGTTGTGCGTGTATGTGTGGTCTTTCTGTGTTCCCCTTTGCTGCAAGAAGCTGTTTCAATAGCCAGGTGTGTGTGTGTGTGTGTATGTGTGTGTGTGTGTGTTGTGTGTGTGTTGTGTGTGTGTGTGTGTGTGTGGTCTTTCTCTGCCCCCCTTTGCTGCAAGGAAACTATTTCAATACCCAGGTGTGTGTGTGAGGTGTATGGTGTGTGTGTGTGTGTGTGTGTGTGGTCTTGCTCTGCCCGCCTTTGCTGCAGGAAGCTGTTTCAGTAGCCAGGCCACTGATGTGCTTGGGGTGGGTGATCACAGCAGGGCAGCCCAGCGTCCGCATCATAGTGCCGAACTGATGAAAAGGGTCTCTTTGGGTCTCACCTCCCTCCCTCTGGCATCTTCTCCCTCTGGCCTCTTCTCCCCAGCCCACACCCCGTCTAAACACCCGGCAGAGGGGAACCCCGTCCACCTCAGGACACAAGACGTAGACCAGAGTCTCAGAGGAGACCCTGGGCAGAGAGGATTGCCTGATCCTGTCGAGGGAAGGGAAGTGGCCACAGTGCTTCTCCGCTGTTGGGGCTTTCTCCCCGGGGACCCGGCCCCTGGCCTGCAGCTGGGACTTCTAGTTGAGGGCTCCTCAGTCTTGGCAGTAGTGAGATTTGGGGGTCTGACTTTTCGTTTGTTGTGGGGTTGGGGAACCATCCACTGCACTATTGAGCAGCATGGCTGGACTCTCCCACAGGGTGCCCCCAGCATCCATTCTCCCGGTTGTAACAACCAAAACGAGCTGCAGAGGTTGCCATGTGTCTCCCGGGAGGCAACGCTGCCTCCAGTGAAAGCCCCATCCTGGAATCACACACACTCCCGGACTGGAAAAACTAGAGACCCAAACCGCCCAACCTCTAAAGAGAAAGCAAGTGGAAAAATGCACACCCCCTGAAGCAGAATTGCAGAGGTGGCCCAAGAATGTAAATGTTATTAAATATACTCAGTGAGATATGGAAGAAGGTAGCAATATAAAACAGGTAATAGTAAGTCATGCAGATGAACCAAGTAGAAATGTGTAGTGTGGAAAACATGGTCCTGTGTGCTTAATTGCTCAGACTCTTTTGTGACTCCATGAACTGAAGCCCACCAGGCTCCTCTGTCCATGGGATTCTCCAGGCAAGAATACTGGAATGGGTGGCCATTTCCTTCTCCAGGGGATTGAACCCAGGTCTCCTGCATTGCAGGCAGATTCTTTACCAACTGAGAAAAAGGCTCAGTTAAAATAAAGAATACAGGCGATGTACTGAGTAGCAGAATGAATACAGCTGAAGAAAGCGTGCTGCATGGGTAAGCTGCAAGATAAGTTGTGTTTGCTGATTTCCATGGTGTATATACTCCTACCATGGCCAATTATAATCTAACGAGATGTTACTGAGTGCACAGTTGGAAAAGGATGCACCATAAAACATCAAAATTATAAATTATTTCTACCATTACAGATACAATAGATGGAAATAACCTCAAGAAAAGAGATAACATTAAAATATGTAAATAATTTGAAAAAAAAAAAAAGACTTACAAAAGTCCGACGTTCTCTGTCCCATGAAACATCAGGCAAGTCTAAACAGGAGAGAATTAGAAACACCAGGGACATGGTGAACAGAAATAGAACTAGCAACACATATAGGAGACCCAGAGGAAAAACAGAGAGGAAGCGTTGTCAGAAAGGAAGTCATGAGAAGTCTCCATTATTAAAAAAAAAAAAAAAGAAAGAAAGAAAATGATTTAAAAAAAGAAAAGAAAATGATGAGACATGTTTGATGGAAATGGCTCCCACAGGAGGGCATATTAAGAGGGGAAAATCTTCAAAGTGCAAAATGAAGGGAATTCATGAAGCTCCAAGGAGAAAGCAGGAGGTTTCCCAAGAACAAGACTCAAACTGACGATGCGTTTCTCAACATCAGCTCTACCCTCTGAGAGGTCACTGTCATGGCTGAATGTCTGTGTCCTCCCCAGCTTCATACCTTAAAGCCCTAGTTCTCCGTGTGATGATGTCTGGGAGGTGATGGGGTCGTGAGAAGGGCGTCCTCATGATGGGATTGGTGCCCTTATAGGCAGGGAAATCAGAGAGCCTGCTCTCTCAGTCTCTCCCTATACCCACGGAGGAAAGGGCAGGGGAGGACTCAGCTGGAAGTTTCTACCTGCAAGCCAGGAGGACTGATTGGTTGGCACCTTCACCTGGAACTTCTACCTTCCAGAACCACAGGGAAAGACATTTCTCTGTCTTTTAAGCCACCTCGGCCCTGGCATTGTGCTAGCCAACAATTTCATTCCAGTTTTTCCTCAGTTTTCTGAGGATCTTACAGAAAACCTGAACGAACTTCTTTGGCCATCCCAACATTTTGTTATGGCCCTGGGAGTGGACTAATGCAGTCAGACTAATATTTTTAGAATAACTTCAAACATTAGAAACCTTCCATCAAAGCGAAATGTCACTTAAATGTGAGAGTGTGACAAGAATATTTTCAGGCATGCTAATTTTCAGAAGATTTCTCTAGACAAAAATCCACTTTGTAAATAGTCTGAAAAATTGGTCAACTCCAGGAAGAGGCTGTAAGAAATGTACGTGAAGGGAGGTGATATCTCCTAGGTTGATTTGTTGTTGTCTAATATAAGACCAGGGTAAGAAAAAAATAAGACAAAAGAGATCTTAACCCACAGGTAAAATTCTAGACAGAATCAAATGGTGAGTGACAGTGGAGAGATTGAAGGCATAAGAGAACTTTCTTAAATACATATCTTATTGAAGAAAGACCGGCATACTCCTAAGTTTAAGAAACCAGTACTGAATAGGCTCCTTAGAAGAATAGCTATGACCAACCTAGACGCCGTATAAAAAAGCAGAGACATCACTTTGCTGACGAAGGTGCTTATACGAAAAGGTAGGGTTTTTTCCAGTAGTCATGTATGGATGTGAGAGTTGGACCGTAAAGAAGGCTGAGTACTGAAGAATTGATGCTTTTGAACCACGCTGCTGCAGAAGATTCGTGAGAGTCCCTTGAATGGCAAGGAGATCAAACCAGTCAATCTTAAAGGAAATCAACCTTGAATATTCATTGGAAGGACTAATGCTGAAACTGCAATACTCTGGCCACCTGATGTGGCCATTAGAGAAGAAAGACCCTGATGCTGGGAAAGATTGAGGGCAGGAGGAGAAGGGGGGACAGAGGATGAGATGGTTGGATGGCATCACTGATTCAATGGACATGAGTTTGAGCAAGCTCCGGGAGATGGTGAAGGACAGGGAGGCCTGGTGTGCTGCAGTCCATGGGGTTGCAAAGAGTCAGACGCAACTGAGCTACTGAACAACAGGGAGCAACTGAATATCTTAATAAAGACTGACCATGAACAGAAGAAAAATAAAATGTGTTACATTTTACATCAGCCAAGGGAGGGGAAAAAAATCATCTATAGATAGGAAGCACAGAAAGAGTATAGAAACAAAGATACATCATAGATGGTAGAACAAATGAATATATAAAAATTGGGAAATCCTATACTTACCAATTAAACGTTGGAGGCTACAAAATAACATTCAATCACTTGTTGCCAAGTAGAGTCATGCTTGTAGGCTAGAGAAAATGTGAAAGTAAGTGGACGTCCATTATGAAGCAGTGAACGATGGGGTAAGAAACTTAAAATAGGGCAATACAGATTTTAAGACATACCGTGAAGGACAATGAGATGAAGTAGATTGTACAAGGAACACTGCTATAAGAATTCCAAGTCACTATGAGCATGTATTAAAGAGAAATAGATCTACCAACAGCTGTAGTTGGTGATGCTTTTAAGAAATTTTTTGATACAGCTTCCCCCCCAAAAGCATTATAAAGATCTGAATGATATGACTAATAAGCTTGAGATATTATAGTTAGTTAAAACCCTATGACAGCAAACAGTATGCATTATTTTTTGCAAACTCACAGGGCATATATCTAAATAGTCCCATCCTTAAACCTCCCATTGATTTTCTTCTCCTTTTGCTATGGAACAGGGCTTCATATACTACAACATTTGCAGATGAAACAATTATCTACATACAAAAAACAATAGAATAAATAAACAGCTGTAATTAGAGTTCAGCAAGGTTGTTGGAAACGAGATAAACTTTAAAAAAGCTAAAGCAGTTGTCTATACCAGCAGCTTGAATGTATAATCAAGCATAAGATACCATTCACAATGGCAATAAAAGCAATCCAGTATCTTCTTTATGCACAGCAGCTATAAAGAAAAAATGTAAAATTCTCCTAAAGGACATAGAAGGTAATTTGAATATGTGAAGAGACATTACTTTCTTGAGATGATTGCATTTTAGTATTAAAGAGATGTCAGTTCTCTTAATTATTCTATAAATTCAATATTTCAGTTGGATTTCTCCAGAAACATGAAGAACACAATCTAAAATTTTTATGGAAGAATTTGATTTTGGGGGGGTCATTTCCATAAAAATGACAAAAGTATGACAAAAAATACTGAAGAGGGAAGACCTGCCCTAATAGATGCTGCTGTGTTGTTCAATTGCTCAGTTGTATCCAACTCTTTGCAAGCCCGTGGACTGTAGTCTGCCAGGCTCCTCCAACCATGGAATTTCCCAGGCAGGAATACCGAGTGGGTTGCCATTTCCTACTCCAGTTACAGACATTAAAGCATACACAAAAGCTGTAATCAAAACAGCACAGTTTGATATAAACGACAAAAACATAAGACAACTGGGGTGTCTTAAAAAGACCCATATGGAAACAGTACAAAAATATGTCTAATTTAACCACTCTCAGTGGCAACCCACTCCAGTACTCTTGCCTGGAAAATCCCATGGACGAAGGAGCCTGGTGGGCTGCAGTCCATGGGGTCACGAAGAGTCAGACACGACTGAGTGACCTCACTTTCACTTTTCACTTTCATGCATTGGAGAAGGAAATGGCAACCCACTCCAGTGTTCTTGCCTGGAAAATCCCAGGGACGGGGGAGCCTGGTGGGCTGCCGTCTATGGGGTCGCACAGAGTTGGACACGACTGAAGCAACTTAGCAGCAGTAGCAAAAGACCCAAATTTGTGCTCTGAGTATTAACTCCAGTAAATTTTTACAGCAGATCTGCTGGGAGTCACATATGATAGGGTTCATCCTGGTGTTGTGTGTTTGGTCAGCAACCATAGACGTCCCTGAAGAGTGGGGAGAGAGACTGTGTATTGGAATGCAGAGGGTACATGCGTGGGCCCCCTGTCCTGGGGTTGGAAACCATGTACTCTGTATGTAGACTGCCTTACGCATAGATCCAGACAGCAGTGCTGAGTGAGAACAAGAAGCAGAATGTAACCTATCACACAAAACAGCTGTGCCCAGCATATGGCAACACATGCAAAAAAAAAAAAAAATCGTATAGACATGTCTTCATGGAAAATAGATGGGGAAACAATGGAAACAAGTGACAGAATTTATTTTGGGGGGGGGCTCCAAAATCACTGCAGATGGTGACTGTGGCCTTGAAATTAAAAGATGCTTGCTCCTTGAAAGAAAAGCTGTGACCAACCTAGAGAGCATATTAAAAAGCAGAGACATTACTCTGCCAACAAAGGTCTGTCTAGTCAAAGCTATGGTTTTTTCGAGTAGTCATGTATGGATGTGAGAGTTGGACTCTAAAGAAAGCTGAGCGCAGAAGAATTGATGCTTTTGAACTGTGGTGTTGGAGAAGACTCTTGAGACTCCCTTGGACTGCAAGGAGATCCAACCAGTCCATCCTAAAGGAAATCAGCTCTGAATATTAATTGGAAGGACTGATGCTGAAGCTGCAACTCCACTACTTTGGCCACCTGATGCAAAGAACTGACTCACTGGAAAAGACCCTGATGCTGGGAAAGATTGAAGGCAGGAGGAGAAGAAGATGAGATGCTTGGATGGCATCACCGACTCAATGGACATGAGTTTGGGTAAACTCCAGGCATTGGTGACGAACGGGGAAGCCTGGTGTTCTGCAGTCCACAGGGTCGCAAAAAGTCAGGCACGACTGAGTCACTGAAGTGAACTGATAGGCACACATCTGGCGCTGAGAAGAGCAATGCACATTTTAACATGCACATGTATGACACATGTGTGTTAGGAAGACTTGTTTCTGTGGGGGCGGGAGGAGGACTGTGGACCAAGGAGAAGAAGACACGTACATTAGGGGTAAACATGCTTGTGTATTTATACTTAACCCACGCCACTGTGAGGAAGTTCCCATGTGCAGGCAAATAATGATCATGTACCATGGTGTGCGATTTCCAGAATGAAAGGAGACAAAATTAGGTGATGACCTTGGTCGTCCAGCATCCAGTTCATTTAAAAATCTTGTGACAAGAACTGGATTCAGATTGCAAGGTGGGGAAACACCCCCCAGGTGGTGGAATTCGACAAGGCTGGAGGCCCTGGCAGACTTGACCCGCCCTGGGTGTGTCCTTGGCGGGTGGGTTTCCATAGAGCGGCATCCTTAGCATCACATGATGTTGTTCATTCGATCAGTCATGTCTGACTCTTTGGGACCACGTGGACTGAAGCACACCAGGATTTCCTGTCCTTCACCAACTCCCTTCACTATAAGAACATAACATGTAACACCTAGATTGTGGGCAATCTTACAGGAACATTGACTCAAGTTCTTCACGATACCAATGACACAGGAGAAAAAATCCTGGGGAAGTGAAAGAAGTTTTAGCTGACATATCAGTCATAGGAGTCATGACTCACATTAGCTACTGACACTTTCTCTTTCTGCAGGAAGTAAAAAAAAAAAAAAATGAACATGGCTGGTATGAAATGATACTTAGGAATATTTGTTAATTTTGTCTGTGGTATTGTGGTTGAGTTTTTAAAAGCCCGAATTAGAGATAGCTGGTGAAGAAAGTTTTTGGTAAAGGATGACATTTTGACTCAGGATAGCCAAGCATTCTGGTTTGCCTGGGACTGAGTGCCTGAGACACAGGACTTGCAGTGCCAAGATTAGGATGTTGTTGTTGCTGTTCAGTCACTCAGTCATGTCTGACTCTTTGCGACCCCATGGACTGCAGCACGCCAGGCTTCCCTGTCCATCACCAACTCCCGAAGCTTGCTCAAACTCATGTCCATCGAGTCGGTGATGCCATCCAACCATCTCATCCTCTGTCATCCCCTTCTCCTGCCCTCACTCTTTCCCAGCATCAGGGTCTGTTCCAATGAGTCAGCTCTTCACATCAGGTGGTCAAAGTACTACAGTCTCAGCTTCAGTATCACATATTTTAGCTTCACATAATTAGAGAGAAAGGGCTGGGAAGAGTTTTATCTCCTTAAAGAATTGCAATTCCAGAGGCACAGAAAAGATTGCCCTCTTCATTTCTTTTCACTCTCTGTGTCCCTCCTCGGCAGACAGAATGACTTGCAAAGATCTGTTTGGACTGGTAAACACATCCTGCCTGTTGACTGAGAGCATCACCTGCCTCTTTCCTGGAAAAATGCATTTACAGTTGGAACAGCAGGCTCAGCTGTGCAAAGGAAGCGCCTCCTGGCTTAGCTGAGATGGGAGAGAGCCAGAGCAGAGAGCTGCAGAAACTGGAAGGTGGCCCGAAAAAGCCATTCTTTCCACGCTGTACAAACAGAGGTGGGAGAGATGAAAAAAGGCCAAGATTTGGAGCAAGTCCAGGCTCTCTCTGTCTTCTCGGAACTCCTTTCCAATCCTAGGGGAAAACCAAGGATTAATAACACGAGAGCTTGCCAGTGTCCTAAGGTTAAACTCATATTTTCAAAGGACAGTAATTACAGGATCACACGCACACAAGCATTAAACTTGGACACGAGAGTTAATTTTCCCTTCCAGTTGTGTAGAAAGGTCGAGTCTGATGATAGAAATCAAAGGCGCTGAAATGTGAGCACATTTTATAAAGAATCTTCTTGGGGATGCCTTGAAGGGAATACTCAGCTGAGAGAATCAAGACGGACTCTCTTTGGAAATAGAATTATCTCCCAGCACAGGACTCAAGTGACGGAACATGATAAAGCCAGCACGGGGGGTGCTTGCTCAGCCTCCATGTGGTTGCCCGGTCTCCTGAGCCCCTGCTGAGACTTCCTGACTGCCCAGCATCCCAGTGTGTGGTCTCAGCATACCCTGCATGGTCTCTGAGTCTCCCGTCCCCCAAGACCAACTGAGACCCTGTTCTCCAGTCTTCAGGGGTCCTCGGAGCCACAGAGCAGAAAGGGCTTCGAGTTTCATCTGCAAGAACACTGGATTCCGAATATCATTTCATGGAATGGATATATTCTGCTGTTAAAACATTAGCAGTCAGAGACTTCCCTGGTAGTTTAGTAGCTCGGACCTCATCTTCCACTGGTGGGGAGAAGGGGGTTTGTGTGTTCCACCCCTCATTGGGGAGCTGGGATGCTACATGCCTCGAGATCCAAAACACCAAAACAGAAAAACAGAAACAAGGTTGTAACAAATTCTATAAAGACTAAAAAAAAGGGATGAAAGTCAAAGTCGCTCAGTCGTATGCAACTCTTTGTGACCCCATGGATTATACAGTCCATGAGAATTCTCCAAGCTAGAATACTGGATTCCCTTCTAAGGGAATCGTCCCAACCCAGGGATCGAACCCAGGTCTCCTTCATTGCCGGTGGATTCTTTACCAGCTGAGCCACCAGGGAAGCCCAAGAATGCTGGAGTGGGTAGCCTATCTCTTCGCCAGTGGATCTTCCTGACCTAGGAATCAAACCAGAGTCTCCTGCATTGCAGGCGGATTGTTCACCAACTGAGCTACCAGGGAAGCCAAGTCTAAAAATGGGCCTCATTAAAAAAAAAAATCTTTAAAGACATCGGCAATCATAGATTGTCAGATTACATGTTCAGAATATGGACTATATCGCATGGTTAACCGTGGATGTGGGTTTAAAATGCATGCTCTCCATTCAGTGTCAGTTCATTAGCTAGTTAGTTCCTTAACTCATTTAGCAGCTCTGAGGCTTAGTGTCCTCACCTTAAAATACCAGCAGTGACATCCACTGCATCTCGGAGATGTAGGATCCTTGGAGACAGTGTCCAGGGTTGTTAGCAATGGGAGTGGTCCCTCCAGCACTCAACACCAAAGCAATGTCTGTCTAAGGGAAGGTTATGAGCAGCCTGAAATGCCGTGGACAGGAGTTCCAGAGAACTAAATGCAATGATCAGTTCAGTCAGTTCAGTTCAAGTCGCTCAGTCGTGTCCGACTCTTTGCAACCCCATGAATCACAGCACGCCAGGCCTCCCTGTCCATCACCAACTCCCAGAGTTCACTCAAACTCATGTCCATTGAGTCGATGATGCCATCCAGCCATCTCATCCTCTGTCGTCCCCTTCTCCTCCTGTCCCCAATCCCTCCCAGCATCAGAGTCTTTTCCAATGAGTCAACTCTTCACATGAGCTGGCCAAAGTACTGGAGTTTCAGCTTCAGCATCATTCCTTCCAAAGAAATCCCAGGGCTGATCTCCTTCAGAATGGACTGGTTGGATCTCCTTGCAGTCCAAGGGACTCTCAAGAGTCTTCTCCAACACCACGGTTCAAAAGTATCAGTTCTTCAGTGCTCAGCTTTCTTCACAGTCCAACTCTCACATCCATACATGACTACTGGAAAAACCATAGCCTTGACTAGATGGACCTTTGTTGGCAAAGTAATGTCTCTGCTTTTGAATATGCTATCTAGGTTGATCATAACTTTTCTTCCAAGGAGTAAGCGTCTTTTAATTTCATGACTAAATGCAATGATAAGACAGGCTAAATGTCTGCTTCCTATCTATTATGACCATGCACTGGCAATTCTGTGCAAGGTTACTGATAAAGTATTCCACAACTCAGGGTGTGGGTTCCACCTACCCCATGCCCTAACCCTTACAATCCTGCTGGAAAGTTTAATGCTCACCACATGCATAAGAGGATTTTTCCTTGTTATTAAGCACTTAAGCACTTAGAGAAAGGGTTTAACCCAATTTAATGGCAGAAAAGGAGATCTTGTAGGCGTTTTCTGATCACTCCACATTCTTGCTACACACTCATATTTCATTTGAGGCCAGCTCGCTCCAGTTCTGTGAGCTGAGAAATCTCCAGTCATTCTTTGTTGCCATTCAGCAGCTCAGTCGTGTCCAACTCTTTGCGACCCCATGGACTGCAGCACGCCAGACTTCCCTGTCCTTCACCATGTCCCGGAGCTTGCTCAGACTCACATCCATGGAGTTGGTGATGCCATCCAGCCATCTCATCCTCTGTCGCCCCCTTCTCCTCCTGCTTTCAATCTTTCCCAGCATCAGGGTATTTCCCAATGAGTTAGCTCTTGGCATCAGGTAGCCAAACCATTGTAGCTTCAGCTTCAGTCCTTCCAATTAATATTCAGGGTTAATTTCATTTAGGATGGACTGACTCAATCTCTTTGCTTTTTCTTTGCCTGCAAAAATTATTCTCTCCTCAACAGTATGATATGACTACTTACCTAACTATTAACATTGATTAAAGCTAAATCTTTGCCTTTAAACATGGATTTACATGTTTCTTTTTCCTCATAGGAGCTAGTCATCCATCTTTATTTTAACTCTTGGCTATTTTGTTTGTGTCCTTCAAAATGAAATAAAATATTTCTGATTGATGAAGGGACAATACCCCTTAAATTTACATGTAACTTGAATAATGATTTTCATCAATATGGCTTGGTGCAGTTCATGGGGTCGCACAGAGTCGGATACAACTGAGCGACTAAACTGAACTGAACTGAACTGAGGGAAAAGTTAGCCAGTGAAAGAGGTATCTGATTAACTCAAAGATGTTTTAATTTGTAACAGGAAGCAGACTACTGTCTAATTTTAGGCACTTTGTTTTGTGGAGTTGGGGATTGGGGAGTTTTGATTCATGCCATACGACCCAGCGATTCCACTGTTGGGCATACACACGAAGGTAACCAGAATTGAAAGAGATACATGTACCCCAATGTTCATCACAGCACTGTTTACAATAGCCAGGACATGGAGGCAACCTAGATATCCATCGGCAGACGAATGGATAAGAAGGCTGTGGTACATATACACAATGGAGTATTACTCAGCCATTAAAAAGAATGCATTTGAATCAGATCTAATGAGGTGAATCAAACTGGAGCCTATTACACAGAGTGAAGTAAGTCAGAAAGAAAAACACCAATACAGTCTATTAACGCATATATATGGAATTTAGAAAGATGGTAACGATGACCCTATATGTGAGACAGCAAAAGAGACACAGATGTACAGGACAGTCTTTTGGACTCTGTGGGAGAAGGCCAGGGTGGGATGATCTGAGAGAATAGCATTGAAACATGTATATTATCATATGTGAAACAGATCTCCAGTCCAGGTTCGATGCATGAGACAAGGTGCTCGGGGCTGGTGCATTGGGATGACTCAGAGGGATGGGATGGGGAGGGAGGTGGGAGGGGGGTTCGGGATGGGGAACACATGTACACCCATGGCAGATTAATGTCAGTGTATGGCAAAACCACTACAATATTGTAATTAGCCTCCGATTAAAATAAATAAATCAATTTTTAAAAACCTTATGGACAAGCAGCAGTGTCTGTATCGTTCCTCTCGCTCAGTCGTGTTTGACTCTTTTCGCCCCTGCAGACGGCAGCACTCCAGGCTCCTGTGTCCTCTGTGCTCCTGTGTCGTCCACTGCCTCCTGGAGTTTGCTCAGATGCATGTCCGTTGAGTTGGTGTTGCTGTCTAACCATCTCACCCTCTGCTGCCCCCTTTTCTCCTTTTGCCTTCAGTCTTTCCCAGCATCAGGGTGGGATGTCCATAGTGAAAGCGAAAGGGAAAGTCGCTCAGTAGTGTCTGACTCTTCGCGACCCCATGGACTATACAGTCCACAGAATTCTCCAGGCCAGAAGACTGGAGTGGGTAGCCGTTGTCTTCTCCAGGGGATCTTCCCAACCCAGGAATCGAACCCAGGTCTTCCACACTGCAGCCAGATTCTTTACCAGCTGAGCCATAAGGGATGTCCGTAGCCAAAGATATTTTTGGAGGTCAGATTTTTACATTGAACATTCCTGCCTGTTGAAATTCAGTGAGTTTTCAGTCAGCATATTCTGTGTTAAACTTTTACATCAAGAACCTTCAAAATCATTTGAGTGTATCGCCCCTCATTTCTACCCTTGATTTTATCTACATGTGAGCCGAATAAAACACAGTGGAGAAATCCTCATAGACTCTCTTTTTGTTCCAGTTCCAATGAGAACAGTTATCCTGCACACTCACACTTAGAACTGCTCTGACATTATCAGCTGCTCAGCTGGGAGAGCTCACCCTGAAAGGGCAACTTGCTCTGACAACAGGAAGACTTAGAAAGGGAAACAGACACGCACCCTCCGTCCTCAGTGGGGGAATAATTCATATGAGAACGATGCTCCACGTGCTAAGTGCCGTCATGTGTTGGAGGGCACCTTGGAAGCAAAGTTACATCTCATTAGCTTTCAGTCAAGTCGTAAGAGGTAGAATTTGGAGGCTTCTAAATTGTATTGTAACCCGTGCTGAATTACTGCAGAATCCAAGAATGGCGGTTAGCAGTGAGAGCGGTCCCTCCAAGGTGCAAGACTAAAGTGATGCCTGTAGAAGAGAAGGAAAACCAGCGGCCTGGATTTCCCCCCGTCCCACCCTGAGCTGTGGAATGGGGCTTCCGTTCCACAGCTACCTTTCCTCCTGGTGATGTTTACATTGTTTGGGAGGGAGGAAGTGATTTAGGAGGGAGGAAGTGATTTAGGATGCTAGTAAGTGAGCTATCGTGAATTGCAACTGGGACTTCATGTTGCCATTTGGACAGGATCGCTCACAATGGGCTGTGAACAGAGAACTTTTAACCATTTCCATTTTCAAGGTTAGAAGGAAACCTCTGACAAACGTAGATAGCATACTAAAAAGCAGAGACATCACTTTGCCAACAAAGGTCCATCTAGTCAAAGCTATGGTTTTCCCAGTAGACATGTATGGATGTGAGAGTTGGACCATAAAGAACACTGAAGAATTGATGCTTTTGAACTGTGGTGTTGGAGAAGACTCTTGAGAGTCCCTTGGACTGCAAGGAGATCCAACCAGTCCATCCTAAAGGAAATCAGTCCTGAATATTCATTGGAAGGACTGATGCTGAAGCAGAAGCTCCAGTACTTTGGCCACCAGATGCGCAGAGCTGACTCATTGGAAAAGACCCTGATGCTGGGAAAGATTGAAGGCAGGAGGAGAAGGGGACGACAGAGGATGAGATGGTTGGATGGCATCACTGACTCAATGGACATGAGTTTGAACAAACTCTGGGCGATAGTAAAGGACAGGGAAGCCTGGTGTGCTGCAGTCCATGACATTGCAAAGAGTGGAACCATAACAACAAATTTTCAAAGTCGTGGTACTCAGTCTCTTCTTATGCCTTTCACAGTGAGCACATAAGGAAGATGTGGGCATTCCTGCAGAGTGTTCACGATTTCCTGAAAGATTTGCTTGAGCTTTCTTATTTAGTATTTTGACTGTTTTGACCAAGAATATCTGTCATGTGTAGTGAAATCCAATTGTAAGTGGTGGGTGACTTTCTCACTGAGAGCAGCTCTTGAGATCTGTGGATGTCTTGTGTAACTAGAGACTCACCTCATGAAGTGTTGATGACTCTGTAAGGGGTAGTCGGATGACAGAAAAAGGCCTTTTTTTTTGAGCAGGTTATTGCCCTGGGGCATGGGCCAGGTGGGAGTGGTGGATGTCTGTGCCTGAGTGTGCCAATCCCGGCCATTTAACATGGTGTGGGTGGGGTCTACCCAGCAGCAGGTGGTATATCTCAGAGGTGGGCATTGCTCAGGAACCCTCTGGTGGTGCTGAATGTCTGGGGAAGGGAAGCTGACATTGACACAGGATTGAGAAGAGGCACGGGCTTCCCAGGTGGCACAGCAGTAAAGAATCTGCCTGCCACGCAGGAGGTACGAGCTTCATCCCTGGGTCAGGAAGATCCCCTGGAGAAGGGAAGGACAACCCAGTCCAGTCTTCTTGCCTGGAGAATCCCATGGACAGAGGAACCTGGTGGGTTATGGTCTGTAGGGTTGCAAAGAGTCAGACTCAACTGCGGACTGAGCATGCACGCTTGAGGTCTTTAGAAGAGCTTGTTAATCCAGTGGAAATCTACCCAGCTAAGGGTTCAAGGACAGCACGGGTGTGTTTTCACAGCCACTTGTCATGCTGTTTCCAAGTAAATCTCCCCACCGGAGCATGTCTGTCACTGTGGTGCTTGGCACACTTACTACCCAGCAGCTGGCTCTCATAGAAAATGCCTCCTCGCCAGCCTCGAGGAGAGATTACATCAGTAACCCTCTGGAGAGCGTTCCCGCCTTCTCCCTGGGATGAGCGAAGCTAAAGGGACCAGCAGAGCGGCGGAATCCACACGAGAAATAAAACAAAAACGATTCTAATGCTGTCTCTTAGCTCCCTTCCTTCCTCCGAAGTCGACTTTTTTTATGTCCTGGTTTTCCACCTTTATTCTTATTAACCATGTCTTTTTGAACACACACACGGGTAGAGGCTTAAAAGAAATAGAATAGCAAAGCAAAGCATGCCAAAGTAATCAAGGGCCACCCTTTGCAGAAATTCTTTGTAGCCTTCAGCGCCCTTTCTGAAATTTTAAATGTACTGACAAGCAGAAAAGTACATATGTGTATGCCGTTCGTGCATGTAAGGTGTTTTATATACCTGAACAGCCTCAGTTTGTGACTATTCGGGTTGTGATCAGGGTGATAGTGTTCCCTTCGCCATAACCTGAGATGGAGCACACTGGGGTTTGCTCCGCTTTCCTCCTGGCCATCTCAGAAAACTAGCCAGCTGCGTCTTCCGCCGTGCATGTTCATATTTGCCAATCTGGACTTGTGAAATTTAAATTTCTCTTTTTAAGGGACATTTCCTGAAACAGAATGAACACTATTTCTTTTATGCGATCTGCTTGCTTGTATCTTTTGCTCGTTTCTTTTTGAGTTGAGGTTTTTTAAATTTGATTTGAACTCTTTATATATTAAGGGAATTAGTCTCCTTTCTTTTGTGTGAGTTACACATATTTTCTGTTTCCTCTTTAAGCAGCATAGTGACTTTTGAGATACACAAACACAGACACTTTTGACATTTTATAGACAGGCCAGGTATACTTCTTTAAAGAATTTTCATGTGAATGGATTTTGAGTTTCATCCCATGCCTTTCCAGATCCCCACTAAACACAGCCTTTTGTAAAAGATGGCTAATAATTCAGTAACTCTCCTTCAGCGACTTCTTTCTTGGAGATAATGCTTAATAAAAATAGCTTCTGATTTCTGCTAATATTTTGCTTGTGTTAATGAATATGATTGCTTTTTTCTTTATTTTACACGTGGCAAATTGGTTAGAATTTTGTATAAATATTAACTCAGGTGTTGCAAAATGAAGAAAATTTTTATCTATATTGTGTCCCAATTTAGTTAGTTTGACTATAATATTTAAAGGGCTTCCCTGGTGGCTCATCTGGTAAAGAATCTGCCCTCAAGGTGCGAGATCAGGTTTTAAACCCTGGGCCGGGAAGATCCCCTGGAGGAGGGCATGGCAACGCACTCCAGTATTCTTGAGCCTGGAGAATCCCATGGACACAGGAGCCTGGTGGGCTACAGTTCGTAGGGGAGGCAAAGAGTCAGACGCTACTGAATGACTATCACTACTATAATACTGAAACAGCAGAGTTTCATGGAATAAACACACAGTTCAGTTCAGTTCAGTTGCTCAGTCGTGTCCGACTCTTTGCAACCCCATGAACTGCAGCACGCCAGGCCTCCCTGTCCATCACCAACTCCCAGATTTCACTCAAACACACAACTCCCCTTTAAATTTATTCCTCCATTGACTGGATTTCTTCTCTCCATTTCCCTGGATGAAATATCTGGCAAGACCAAAAGCTTTTCTGTTAATACTGATTATTAATGTGTGGATTATGCTGGTGGGCAGTAGTAATGATTAACTGGTAAGTTAAAATTGGGTTACCCCCAAAAGTTTGAGTTTATTCGTAAGATGTTTTATTAATAGGGAAACCTGAATTTGCTTTTTGGCCAAATCAATACTGAGTTTTGATTAGGTAAAATAGTATGAATGTTCATCTTAAAGTCACTATGGTACTCAGATCTCTGTGTATGTAAATTTCAATATTCGTGTGGCTTCTTTACACCAGATCAAGAGAAAGGACCTTTCTGTGTTCCTATCCTCTCTTACACAGTTAAAACCCTTCTAGCTTGTATTCTTCCATTAATGTCAAGGGATCCATAGCTATTCCGTCTTCCTGCTACAGAAACAAGAAAACATCTTTTCTACTTTTTAGTTCTCCCCCTGACCACAAGTCAGTTCATATGCTTCATCATCATTATCTGTAATTTTATAGTATGCTTCCTCTATGTTAAGTGTTATGACGCTCATTGTACTTCTCAGTGGTCTTATTATCATTTAATTTTAATTGTAAACTTCCCAATGTAAGTGCTCACTGCTCTTTCTTCTCCCCCTATTATCACATCCATAGTTTTCTGCAGTACAGGGCTTTGCTTGTTTTTCTTCAGAGAAGATACATGGTTGGATCGAGTGCTTGGATGATCATAGGATTTATTTATTTATTTTTCTTCTCTTTCATCCTCACAGTAAAAAGATAGATGACCCAAGCGGAGAAAGATTTTAGAGTTAGGATGAGACCTTAAAAATAAACCAAAAGCCTAAGTGTCAAAACTGACCCTTACAGATGAGATAAACTTCTTTTAACAGTACAAAGCTGGTAACATCAGTAGGAGCACTTAGCAGCACAAACAACCCCTGCTCACAAGACCACGCGTTTCCAGACAGTAAGAATGGTTTCAGCCTTATGGTATGTTTTATATTTCATTAAGTCTTAAATGTTAGCGATTCATAGTAGAGATGACGTAGCTAAATCTTAAATGGGTTCCTTGGTCAAATATAAGCCTCTAACCTTACGACACAATCTTTTCTTCGGATTGCAGTAATTAAACACGGAGTGGCTTGCCAACTTTTAAAAAGAAGAGTATTCACTTAAAAAAAAAAAAATCCACATTTTCCCGCTCTCCTTGAAAAACTAGAAAAGCCGGTAACGGTCATGCATGTGTATCATGTACCACCTTGCTGAGACTGACAAAACTACCCAGGGCGATGACCTTTGAATTTCTGCCCAGATGTTTCTCTACACTTTGCACTGCCCATGAACAGTGGAACCCACAATGCCTGATAAAGATGGGTGCACCTCATACAGACGAGAGGACCAAACCTGAGTGGAGTACAAGCATCACTCCTTCATGACGTCTGCTTTGAAAGACCCTGCTGCTACTGCTGCTAAGTCCCTTCAGTCGTGTCCGACTCTGTGCGAACCCATAGACGGCAGCCCACCAGCCCACCAGGCTCCCCCGTCCCTGGGATTCTCCAGGCAAGAACACTGGAGTGGGTTGCCATTTCCTTCTCCAATGCATGAAAGTGAAAAGTGAAAGTGAAGTCGCTCAGTTGTGTCCTACCCTCAGCGACGCCATGGACTGCAGCCTACCAGGCTCCTCCATCCATGGGATTTTCCAGGCAAGAGTACTGGAGTGGGGTGCCATTGCCTTCTCCTTGAAAGACCCTACCGCCCCTCTATTTTCCTTTTTCTTGTTCTTCTTTGTATTGCAAACATACAGCTATTTTCACAGGTCTCCAAATGCATGATGATTTGATTTTTAAATTTATTTTATTACAGACACTGCAGGTAATGAACATTTCTTTCCCCTAGTTGTCCAGACAAAAAGCACGGAGTGAGTCCATCTTGATTGGCTTCATGGACGTTGGAGCCGACTTGAGAGAGCCTGCCTGGGGTACCTGCAGGATGCTGGTGAGCGGATAGAAGGGTTGGGCCCCCTGGAAGGGCTTGTGTTTGACAAATGACAAGGCCTGCAGCGGAGCTGGTCTGGAGTGACAGGTAACCTCAATGCCTAGCAGGTATCTTGACTGAGTCACACTGCAGTGCTATTTTCCTCTAATCTTATCTGTGGCCTTTCTTTCCATTTTTATTTCTCTAATACCCGTCTATGCTGTTGCTTCGTTGCTGAGTCATGTCCGACTCTTTTGCGACCCCCATGGACTCTAGCCCACCAGGCTTCTCTGTCCGTGGGATTCTGCAGGCAGGAATACTGGAGTGGGTTTCCATTTCCTTCTCCGGGGGAGGGTCTCAAACCAACGTCTCCTGCATTGGCAGACACATTCTTTACCATTGAGTCACCTGCAAAGCCGCTAATACCCCTGAAGGGCTACTTTCCGTTGCTTGCTAGGACTTCTCTGGAGGAAAAGTCTTCTTTTATGGTGGGAAAAAAAAGAATGTCCTGTCCTAAAGCCATTCATCTTAACATGTTTTTTAATTTCTCTTCCCACCATGAAACTTCTAAAAACTATGTGTGTGTGTGTGTGTGTGTGTGTGTGCATGAAAGTCATTCAGTTTTGTCCGATTCTTTGCGACCCCATGGACTATACAGTCCAAGGAATTCTCCAGGCCTGAACACCGGAGTCCAAGATCCCTTCTCCAGGGGATCTTCCCAACCCGGGGATCAAACCCAGGTCTCCTGCATTGCGGGCAGATTCTTTACCAGCTGAGCCACCAGGGAAGCCCAAGAACACTGGAGTGGGCAGCCTATCCCTTCTCCAGCAGATCTTCCTGATCCAGGGATTGAACCGGGGTCCCCTGCATTGCAGGCGGATTCTTTACCAGCTGAGTTATTTATTGGGTCTTAGTTATGCCGTGTGGGATCTGGTTCCCTGACTGAGGATGGAACCCAAGACCCCCGCATTGGGAGCAGAGTCTTAGCCACTGGACCACCAGGGAAGTTCCCCAAGTATAAAGTTTTTGATGTTGAAATCAGGTCTGGGTGGTCCATGACGGTTGTTCATGTTAATTGGGTCTCTCTTGTCTTTCCCAGTGTGGGTTATTCTGATGATGGGATTTAAACAGAACCTTTTCCACAGTACTTTGAAGAGACATTTTGCCCTTTATTTGCATCTGAAGAAACAGGAGCTCTCGTCCCTCAGAAATGTGTGATCTTGGCGGGGGAGGGGCAGACGGGTGACTGCATGGCATTGCTAATATTTCATTCCTCAGTTTCCCTCATTTGCACTGCAGACAATGGTAGTTGTAACTCATATCACTGTTGAGGGGCTACATGAGTGCTAACATGCGGAACATAGCAAGCTATATATGTTTGTTACTATAATAGTAATAATAGTTTAATAATAATAAAATGCTAATTCAGTTCAGTCACTCAGTCGTGTCCGACTCTTTGCGACCCCATGGACTGCAGCACACCAGGCTTCCCTGTCCATCACCAACTCCCAGAGTTTACTCAAACTCATGTCCATGGAGTTGGTGATGCCATCCAACCATCTCATCCTCTGTCGTCCCCTTCTCCTCCTGCCTTCAATCATTCCCAGCATCAGGGTCTTTCCCAATAAGTCAGTTCTTCACATGAGCTGGCCAAAGTATTAGAGTTTCAGCTTCAGCATCAGTCCTTCCAGTGAATATTCAAGACTGATTTCCTCTAGGATGGACTGGTTGCTTCTCCTTTCTGTCCAAGCGATTCTCAAGAGTCTTCTCCAACACCACACTTCAAAAGCATCGATTCTTCGGTGCTCAGCTTTCTTTACAGTCCAACTCTTACATCCATACAAGACTACTGGAAAAACCACGTCTTCGACTAGATGGAACTTTGTTGGCAATTAAATATCAATAAAAATTGTAAGCTGTTCCAAGTGGAAGCCACTTCCAGGTTCATTATACTTCTGGAATATTTTTCCTAGAGAAGGGGTATTTCTGATGCATTATGCTGCCTAATGAAGTGCTAGTCACTCAGTCGTGTCCAACTTTTTGCAACCCCATGGACTGTAGCCCACCAGGCTCCTCTGTCCATGGAATTTCCCAGGCAAAAATACTGGAGTTGATTGTTGTTCCCTTCTGCAGGGGATCTTCCTGACGCAGGGAGTGAACCTGAGTCTCCATCGCAAGCTGATTCTTTACCATCTGAGTCACCAGGGAAATCCAATAATAATAAAAGAGTAATTAAGTATCAATAAAACTTGTAACATGTTCCAAAGGGAAGCTACTTCCAAATTCATTATACTGCTGGGATATTTTTCCTATGGAAGGTGTATTTCTGAGGTGTTGCCTCAGAACATTGGCCCAATGTTGATGGCCTTCTCTGAAATGGAACCTCACAGTGCCAAGAATATGTGTCTTTTCTTTGTCATCTACAAAGATTTGTTATATAAGTATGCTAAACAAATGGTAACATTGATTTAATGATTTTCCACTTGTCAGGGTAGTCTTTGAGGAAAGAGGTACAAATTTCCTGAAATGCCTGGAGGACACTATGTAATATTTTTATTACATTGAAGGTCATATTGAAGACATTTTTGATGAGTGTATTTGCTGAGAAATCAAGTCCATTATGCCATACACCGAAAGGTCAACTGGCTACCCCTTTTTACTTAAGAGATGCTCTTCAAAATCTTTTTTCAGTAGAGAGTGATGGGTTTTTTTAAATCAACATTATAGTTTTTAAAATACTAATAGAAGTACCTTAGATGTTCATTAATAAGATCGTGTTTAAAAAGTTTTGGTTACAGCTATACAACTGTGCAAAACGCAGTCATTTTAAATGAGAAGGCATATTAGCATGTTTCTCATAACATTTGGACTGGAAGTATTTATTTTTAGAGGGCTCAGAGAAAGCATATGTATGATAATTTCATTTTTGGAAAATTACTATATTTATAACCATATCTCCAGCTACATGTACAAAAATGATGGAAGGTTATTAGAAAATTTGCTATGTCAATCTATAAAGGTCAAAAAAAGGAAAATGACTCTTATTTTGTAGAGTTCAGTGTAGTTTAGTTTTTCTTATAATGATCATTTGCTGTTTGATAATATAAAGCAATTAATATCCCCATTTTAAAGTATAGGCAATTTTGTAGACCAATGTGCCAGTTACTGCAAGAGAATTCTAAATTCAACTTCTGTTCTTTTCAGGATATGATACTATCTTCTTAAAACTATATGGCCTACTTTCTGGGTGGAAAGATATGAACACTATCAATCTAGTTTATTCCATGTTGACTATTCTTTTCCAGTTTCTATCTAATATTCTAAGTTCTACTTTAACAATAGTCATGTAGTAAAATCCAAGCCGTAAAAAAGGAGGAAGGAAATAAAGCTTGAGAAGAAATAGAGATGGCCAGTAGACATATGAAAAGGTGCTCAAATCTCCAGTTTTTAGAGAAATGAAAATCAAAACTGCAATGAGCTACCACCTCAGGCCAGTCCAAATGGCCACCAATTTTAAAAAAATCTACAAATAGCAAATACTGAAGAGGGTGTGGAGAAAAGGGCACCCTCCAAGACTGTTGTTGTGAGTGGAGATTGATTCAGCCACTGTGGAAAACAGTAATGGAGGGGCCTCAGAAAACCAAAAGCAGACTTGCCATGTGATCGAGCAATCCCACTCTTGGTCATATAGCCAGACAAAAAAACTACAATTCAAAGAGATATATACACCCCTATGTTCATAGCAGCATTATTCACAACAGCCAAAACATGAAAACAAGCTAAATGTCCATCAACAGATGAATGGGTAAAACTGAATGTCCATCAACAGATGAATGGTTAAAGAAGGGGCGGTACATATATACAATGGACTACTACTCACCACACAAAAGAACAGAATAATATCATTTGCAGCAACATAGATGCAACTAGATTATCTGAAGTAAGTCAGACAGAGAAAGACAAATGCCATATGACATCACTTATATGTGGAATCTAACATATAACACAAATGAACCTATCTTTGGTGACGGACAGGGAGGCCTGGTGTGCTGCAGTCCACGGGGTCGCAAAGAGTCAGACACGACTGAGCAACTGAACTGGACTGAGCTGATGAAACAGAAACAAAATCAGAAATATGGAGAACAGACTGGTGGTTGCTAAGGGGGAGGGGAACGGGAGGGGTGGATTGGGAGTCTAGGCTTAGCAGATGGAAGCTGGTATATAGAAAATGGGTAAATGACTAGATTCTACTGTATAGCAAAGGGAAATATACTCAATATCCTGTGATAAGCATAATGGAAAAAATATGAAAAAGAATGAATATATATATGTGAATATATATTCATAAGAATGAATATATAATAAGAATGAATATATATATTCTCCGAGTCACTTTGCTATAGAGCAGAAATCAATACAAGACTGTAACTCAACTTTACTTCAACAAAAATAAATTTTAAAAATATAAAAAATAAAATATTAAGTCCCAAAAGACTCAGAGTGAAAGCTGAAAAAGTGCATGTCAAATTAAATCTTATTTGTTGCTGTAGGTGGTTGACATTGGAGGGGAGTTCAATGAGGAGGGGTCATTAATTTCTTCTGTAAAAATCTCTAGTTGGTTCCATAACCCCAGGATTAATGGTCATCTTTCAAATTTCAGACTTTGTTATTATTTCAGTTTCTGGATCTTCCTGTCTCTGAGTGTCTGAAATTCCCCAGATTTGAAGGTCATGTCGTCGTATTATTTCAGCAACTTCCCATCATCTCAGCTGTCTTTCCACAAGTCCTGGGTCATCCATACCCACTCCTGGATAGCTTTAGCTCCTAGTTCGCTGTCCTTTTCTTTAACATAATTTTTGTCTTAATTCTTGGTCATTAAAGAAATACACACATACATACAGATGTACCTGCAGCTTTTCCCATTATTTTTCTTCCTTAAACTTCTCTTTAATAACCATGTCATCTCACTGGAGCTGCTCGATCCTTCCATGCTTAATACCAACAATTAGACACTTTTCATAATCACAGTTTCGTGAATCCAGCTTCTCATTACCACCTTCCATCTTGCCAGCGTATGCCTTCTAGTCATATATTCCAGCTGATATTTCTCTGGCTTCACTGTGAATTCCAACCTGTTAGTCCGACCACCTTTGACTGTCCTTCACCTCCCTGAGATTTCTCCACCCTCCATAACCGTCTTTAAATATCAGTCGTTGTGTGTGTTAGTTGCTCCGTCATGTCCAACTCTTTTTGACCCCTTGGACTGTAGCTTACCAGGCTCCTCTGTCAATAGGATTCTCCGGGCAGGAATCCTGGAGTGGGTTCTCCAACCGTTACCTGTGCGTGAATCCGCCACTCCTTTCTACTCACTTGGCCAAAGGACGGTGTTGATGAATGAAAACCTCTGTCTCCTCCAAGTCAACATGGAGGTGAACACAGATGGAGAAAAATTGCCGTCTGTTCCCCTTCTGTATCCAAGACCTCAAATAGTTGCCCTGGATGCTGTCAAAACATCAGAGTAGGATTCCTTTCACTTAACACTCACGGATTTACTTTCTGCATCGTTATTTCCCACCTTCTGTCTCTTGCTTTCTAAACTCTTGACGACTCTTTCTCTCATCTTCATGTGTCGCTGAGCCGATTCCTCCTGATTCACTTAAGGAGGTTAAAGCGATCAGAAAGTGAAACCCACAGACTCCCACTAGCCCATCTACCCACATTATCAGCCTCTGCACTGCTCCCCCCATCACCAGATCCTTCCCTCTCATTAAGGTGAGTGATCCATAATGGCATCTCACACCAACTCCTTCATTCAGTCATTTCCTAGATCATACACTCTACTGACTTAAGGATTTCGATCATGCATTTGTCTGCACTGCCCCGTCTTATCAATTATCCTTTCTCTCTTCCAACTGGATCAGACCCCTAAGAAACCTTCCTGTTTTTTTTTTTTTTTCCTCTCCCAACTAAAGGGAAAATCCTTCTCTTGCCTTGCTCAACTGCTGGCAACCCATTTCAACTTTCAATTTTTTTGTTGTTTCTAATATAGACAGACACTGTTACATACAAATACAGTTTGTATATTAACATTGTCTCCTGCAATCTGCTAAACACACGTCTGATTTTACAGCCTGCTTTTTGATAGCCGATTTAGGATTTTCCAAACATTTTCTTATGCCGTGTCTCTGAGTAGAGAAAATTTTAATTCTTTCTTTAAAACTCTGTGTGCGCTTAACTTCTGTTCATTTGCTACAGTGTACTGGCCAGGACTTCAAGCACAATGTTGAATAGAAGTGGTAAGAGAAAGCGTCCTTCTTCCCTATGTTGAGGAGAAATAATTCAGTCTTTTGCTGATTCAGTAACTCAGTAGACACACTTTTTAAATTTAGGAAGTTCCCTATTATTCCTAGCTTTCTGAGACTTTGTATCATAAATCAGTGTTGAACTTTGTCAAATGCTTTTTCTGCCTCTACTGACATGATTTTATGGCTCTACTTTTTTGGTAGCTTGATGTGATTTTTGTATGTTAAAGTAATATTGTACAATAGGTATTGTTTGTGTCAAATCTCTTTCATAAAACTCACCAGTGAAGCCATTCGACTCTGGAATTTTGGATCAGGTGGGTTTTTGTATGTGTGTGTGTGTGTGTTTGTTTTTGTTTTTGTTTTACTAATAATTCAATTTCTTAAATTAATAACAGGGCTACTTTGGTTTTCTGTTTCTCATTAAATGATCTTTGATAATTTGCATCTTTCAAAAATAGTATCCATTTCATTGCAGTGCTTGAATTTATGGCTACAAAATGTTCGTGCTTTTTTTAAAGTATCTTGTAAACATCTATAGGCTTTCAATATTGCTTACTCTCTTTGTGACGTTATTAATTTGCTTTTTTTTTTTCTCACTTCTGTTTCTGTCTCTCATTATTTTTCTGGTTAGAAGTTTATCAGTCAGGTTTTCATTATCAAAGAGCAATCTTCTGGTTTTATTAATTTTCTGTCATTAATTATTAATTTATACTATTATATATTTCTTGCTTCCCCCTCCCTGTTAATTTGTACTTATTTTTGCCTCCTTTCTAAGTTTCCTATGCTGAAAGCTTAGATCAGAGAGCAGCAAACTAGAGTTCATGGGCCAAATATGGCCCAGTGCTTATTTCTATAATTAAAGCTTTATTGGAATCCAGTCATGGTCATTCCTTTAAAATATTGTGTATAGTTGGTTTTGTGCTACAATAGAATTGAGTAAACTCAGCATAGACAATGTGGCCCACAAAGACTAAAGCCTTCCCTTTCTGGCATTTTTAGGAAAAGGTTTGGCAACCATTGCCTAAAATCATTAATTAGTGACGTTTTTGTTTGTTTGTTTGTTTTTATATATATGTATTTAAGACCATAAAGTCCCTCTAAACACTATCGGATGGACTTCCTGTAAGTATGTCAATATTGTGTGTTTTCAGTGAGTTCTTTAATTTCCAGACATTTGCTATGTTTATGTTGATTTCTGAGTTAATTCCATTTCGGACACAAAAGGTACTCTGCAATATTTAGATATTTCTAAAGCTGAAACTGCAGTACTTTGGCCACCTCATGCGAAGAGTTGACTCATTGGAAAAGACTCTGATGCTGGGAGGGATTGGGGGCAGGAGGAGAAGGGGACGACAGAGGATGAGATGGCTGGATGGCATCACTGACTCGATGGACGTGAGTCTGAGTGAACTCCGGGAGTTGGTGATGGACAGGGAGGCCTGGCGTGCTGTGATTCATGGGGTCGCAAAGAGTCGGACACGACTGAGTGACTGAACTGGACAGAAGTGAGACCTGATGGCACTGGTCCTGTGGCCCACCGAATGATGTGAGTTGATGGACATCTGCTTCCAGTAAGTACTTTGCACATGGTATGTTTACATACATCTCTGCCCTGTTCTGCTTCTTTCCACTTCTACTTTCTTGGCCTGGGTCTTGTGGGTCTCCCCTGGGCCTGTGTGAACTGACAATCAGCTGAGTATTTGGGAAAGATACAGGGTAGGGATGCTGTTCATTTTTTTCAGCTGCTCTTCCGGGTTTGGGCTCTAGACTGTGACCCATCTGGATCCCTGCTGTCCAAGCTGTTCATGTTTAGAGAAGGTACTGATTTATAGCTGGGCTTCCCTGGGGGCTCTGATGGTAAAGAATCTCCCTGCAATGCAGGAGACCTGGGTTCATCCCTGGATTGGGAAGATCCCCTGGAGAAGGGCATGGCAACCCACTCTAGTATTCTTGCCTGGAGACTCCCCATGGCCAGAAGAGCCTGGTAGGCTACAGTCCATGGGGTCACAAAGAGTCAGACATGACTGAGTGACTTTCACTTTCACTCATTGAAGAAAATCACCAACTCGGCACATTTTTGCTCCTCACTGCTCTGTTTCCAGGGTCTCCTGGTACTTCTGTGGTTAAGCAGTCTGTCTCCTAGTAATCTGGGCAGACTGCATTCCGAATTTGGATTTAAATCCCTCGCAGGCTCTCGCGTCTTCCTAGGATTCCCCATTTTATTTCCCTCTGCCGTCCCAACCTTTTCCCAGCAAAGGCTTGGATACGCTCACATAGTTTTCTGCAGTCTTAGGTGGTGCTCTAAGTCTAGCAGGTCTTCCTCTTACAACTGGCAGTGTTTGAGGGTAAACTCTCCTCCAGTTTTTGTCTCTTTTTAGAAGCTTTCAAGCATATTTTAAAAGTTTTACCAAGTGCATGGGGTCGCGTCACTCCACTGACATTACCAAAAGCCTATTCCTGCCTGAATGATTTTTAAGTCAACTTTTTATTGAATTGAAAGTGCATGAAAAAATGCACATATCATGATTATACAGCTCACAGGAATGTTCCTGGAATTAACACGTCTGTAAATAAATAACACACAACTCTTATAAATAAAAAGTGGAAAATAATCAGCCCTTCAGATGCCCCCACCCGCCCTGGAACCTTTCCGAAGACGTGGGTAACCACTCTGCTGACTTCAAATGATGTGGTTTGCCTTTCTTTGAAGTTTTTGTAAGTGGAACGATACAGTAAGGACCTTTTGGTCTCCGACTTCTTTTGCTCAAGGCTATGTTTGAGGAGTACGTGCAGCTTTGTGTAGACGCAGTTTGTGTGGTATAGACCCACCTTGTACGTTTTCGTTGCTTTATAGAGTTACCTTGCGTGAAGGTGGCAATCTGCTTTTTCTCCATTCTGCTGTTGGCGGGCAGTAGTTGGGTTGACCATCTACGGATGAGTTGGGCTGTTACAAAGGTTAGAGCTGTGGTCATCCTAGGAGTGGCACAGATGGGTCGTGGGACACGTACGTACTCAGCTTTGACAGACTTTTCCAAACAGGCTGTGTTTGTTATACTTCCTCCAGCGATGTACGAATGTTCCAAATGGTCTGTTTTACATTTTGTTGGCTCAGTCACGATTTCACGTAGCTGCTGCTCAGCATTTTCTTAGTGTAGCTGTGCCCCCAAGTCCATCTTCCCAATGAAAGCCACATTTAACAGCATTGAAAGTACAGCCAACCATCTGGCTAGAGAGCTACTGACAGGGACCCCTGGGACCTGCTTCTCTTTAGGTTAGGGCTGCTGCTGCTGCTGCTAAGTCACTTCAGTCGTGTCTGACTCTATGCGACCCCAGAGATGGCAGCCCACCAGGCTCCCCCGTCCCTGGGATTCTCCAGGCAAGAACATTGGAGTGGCTTGCCATTTCCTTCTCCAATGCATGAAAGTGAAAAGTGAAAGTGAAGTCGCTCAGGTTGTCTACTTGAAAGTTACACAGTCGTGTCCGACTCCTAACGACCCCATGGACTGCAGTCTACCAGGCTCCTCCATCCACGGGATTTTCCAGGCAAGAGTACTGGAGTGGGGTGCCATTGCCTTCTCCGTTAGGTTACGGCAGAAGACTAATTTCCGAGAACCCCAGACATAAGCCCATGAATCTCAGACTCTTTCTGGATTATACGATGTTATGGATTCCTCTTATTGTCTTATGTTTTATTTCAATTTTTCGATTCAACCGTTCTATTTTAATCCTTGTAGAAAAGAAAAGCTTAAGCTTTGTATGCTTCCAAATAGTGTGTGTGCAAAGGTATTAATCTTAAAACCCAGAGGTTTTGATACTTGTTTCACATTGTTTTCTCCATAAGGAATCTTTTCTTTTTACTCAGCTCTTTTTTTCATCACGATTGTCACGGGACTGTGAAATCATCCATGGCAACACATAATTCTTCGTGTGGTGTACAGATGTGTAATGACATCTTCCTCTGCTAGTAGGCAGAATTCTACGGTGGTCCCAAGATTCCTGCCCTTTAGTGCATACACACTTCTGAGCCCACCCTTTGAGGGTGCGCAGGGCCCATGAGTATGACAAAAGTGATGAGAGACCCCTCCTGTGATTAGGTTACTGGTTCATCGACCTTCATTGGAAGGACCAGTGCTGAAGCTGAAATTCCAATATTTTGGCCACGTGATGTGAAGAGCTGACTCATCGGGAAAGACCCCGATGCTGGGAAAGATTGAAGATGGGAGGCATATATTATAAAACCCAGACATTTTCATTTCGCTTTTTATGTGTTTATGTCTCTGATGAACTCTTGGTTGATAGGAAATGATGACATACTTAGATGGCCCAGCAATCATAGTGATAATTATATCCACCAAAGGAGGGATGTTTAGGGTGTTCGAAGACTCTGATGCTGGGAAGATTGAAGGCAAAAGGAGAAGTGGGCAACAGAGGATGAGATGGTCAGATGGCATCAATGGACGTGAATTTGAGCAAGCTCTGGGAGATAGTGGAGGACAGGGAAGCCTGGCATGCTACTGTCCACGAGGTCACAGATAGTCAGGCACAACTTAGGAACTGAACATCAACAGCACACCTTGATAAGCTGTTTCATCCCTCTTTTTCATTTTTAACAAGAACTCCTTGTGGTAGACCATCACTTTTTCCAAATTACAGAGGAGGAAGCTGAGGTCCCGGAAACATAGCCCTGAGTGATAAGAAGATCTAGACTGGAAGCCAGGCATGTCCGATTCATTCACCTGGGTCCTCAGTCCCCATGCTTTTTTTTTTTTTTTTTTTTTTGGCTTCAGACATTTCTGGAGCAGATCTGTTGAGTCATCAGGTGACTTTTGGTCCTTTTCACAAATGGTGTATTGGGTAACTTTCTGGGATAATTGAGCCCCTGGAGGGGGGCACTTAGGCACTTACAGAGCAATCTCCAGCCCCTGTAGATAGCTTATTGATAGCTTAGGGCCTTCGTAAGCTGGTGGCTCAGTGGGAAGGAATCCACTGCAGTGCCAGAGATACGGGAGACTTGAGTTTGATCCCTGGGTTGGGAAGATCCCCTGGAGAAGGCAATGGCCACCCACTCCATGTCCTTCACTTCTCATAAGTCCAAGTTTACATTTTGGAAATAATACTAGCTGAGCCAGAGCAGCAGCATCAACAAAAGAAATCCACGTCCATGTGTGATGCCTTTCGACTTTTCCATGACAGTTGTTTCCTGATGATGCATATTTCATATGCTGCCTTCTTCACTAACTGGCTTCCCTTGTAGC
The DNA here is from genome assembly GCF_019923935.1 of Bubalus bubalis. Lineage (NCBI taxonomy): Eukaryota > Metazoa > Chordata > Mammalia > Artiodactyla > Bovidae > Bubalus > Bubalus bubalis. Next base: position 5,902,675 of record NC_059181.1, on the reverse strand, counting down.
TCAGCTGCTAAAGAATCCTCCTGCAATGTGGGAGACCTGGGTTTGACCCCTGGGTTGGGAAAATCCCCTGGAGAAGGAAAAAGGCTCAATTCAGTTCAGTTCACTCGCTCAGTCGTGTCTGACTCTTTGCGACCCCATGGACTGCAGCACACCAGGCCTCCCTCTCCATCACCAACTCCCGGAGTTCACTCAGACTCATGTCCATCGAGTCGGTAATGCCATCCAACCATCTCATCTTCTGTTGTCCCCTTCTTCTCCTGCCTTCAATCATTCCCAGCATCAGGGTCTTTTCAAATGAGTCAGTTCTTTGCATCAAGTGGCCAAAGGGTTGCAGTTTCAGCTTCAAACTGAATGAATGATCAGTCCTTCCAATTAATATTCAGGACTTATTTCCTTTAGGATGGACTGGTTGGATCTCCTTGCAGTCCAAGGGACTCTCAAGAGTCTTTTCCAACACCACAGTTCAAAAGCATCAGTTCTTTGGCACTCAGCCTTCTTTATGGTCCAACTCTTACATCCATACATGACTACCAGGAAATCAATAGCTGAAAGGCTACCCAATCCAGTATTCTGGCCTGGAGAAATTCATGGACTACAGTCCATGGGGTCGCAAAGGGTCGGACACAACTGAGCGACTTTCACTTCACTTCACCAATTAGTGTCGGTTTCTTGGTGCAAATCTTTGCAGTTAGCCTCTGGAAAAACCAAGGAAAACTGTAACGAGACAAATAAACTGCTTGAAGATACATTTCATATAAAATAAATACTGTTGCCTGTAAAACCAACTATTTTAATGGGGCTGTTTCTTGGAAGGAAAGGGAATTATTTTCTAAATAAGGAAGGGAAAATAGCTCTAGTTGTCAGCTTGTCGCTTGATGGATTATTGCTTCTCTTGTCATCTGTTTGGGCAATGTCTGCATGTGGTCCTTGCAGTAATGAAAGGAAGAACCACAAGCATTAAAAGGGAAGGCGGAAATCTGCTTCATTTACATTTAGATGCTGTATCAAATTATCTTCCTGTGTTCATGTTCACTCTTAGGACCAAAACCCTTAAGAACAATATCTGAAAGATAGCCACGATAGGCACTTATAGTTGGGATCATAGACCTACATGTATTAGAGAAGACTTTTATATACTAATATGAGTAATGGTATGTAAAGCCTGTTTATCAGAAGATTCCCATGGGCAGGGGTGCCTAGCAGGCTACAGTCCTGGGGACTGCAAGGAGTCAGACACGACCGAAGCGACTAAGCACCCACAGACATCACTAGTTTGCAGGTCTTCCACTCAGTGGAGCTGCCTTCAGAGTCGCTGAGTGTCTTATCCCCTCCCGCGTAAACATTTTGGATGTCTGTGCCATTGCTTAAAGTCTTCCAAAATCTATTTTTTTTTTCACTTTAAAGACTGGAGGGCACGGCAACCCATTCCACTATTCTTGCCCGGAGAATCCCCTGGACAGAGCGGTCTGCCAGGCTACAGTCCATGGGGTCACAAAGAGTTGGGCATGACTGAACTGACCTAGCAGCAGCATAAGGCTCGAATGAACACAGGACAGGATCAACAGAGCACCAGCCGTCAGTCCTGAGAGGGATTTCCCTGCCCTAGAGAGTGAGGAACTGAAGCTGGAGTTGCTTTCGGAGGCTCTTTGCAATAAATGATATTTAACCATTTAGGCAGGGGACAACAGATGGTTGGATGGCATCACCAACTCCATGGACATGAGTTTGAGTAGACTCCGGGAGTTGGTGATGGACAGGGAGGCCTGGCGTGCTATGGTCCATGGGGTCACAAAGAGTCAGACACGACTGAGCAACTGAGCTACTGAACTGAACCATTTAAGCAAAAGCAGAGAGAGGAGGTTCAGCTTGTCATGACAGCCATGTTTACTTCTTCCATGGAACAAGGGACTTGGGAGGCGGATGGCTCCCTAAGGAGGACCGCAGGAAGTTGGTCTGGCTTCTAGAGGACCTCAGAGGCTGCAGGAGCCTCTGACCTGCATGATAAAGCTTCAGTAGCCAGAACTGTCTGGACGTGATGACAGAAAGTGTGTCGAGAAGCAATGCTTGAAAAAGGAATTCCTTGCAGAACGTTCCATTTGATACGTCAGCAAAGTCTTTAGAAAACTTTCTTATCCTCTGCAGTCTTGTTTGGACCAAATTGTTACTGGGTTATTTTCATAACTGCTCCATAATTCTCCATTTTCTGGTGCCCTAAAATGAGTGTTTGCTTTCCTTTTAAAATCTTCAATCTTTACCCAGGCTCCTAAGTCCTTTTTTTTTTTTTTTTTTAATCTGTGTACCTCAGAGTAAGTCATGGATACTTCACAAAGAGATGAAAAACACATTCCCCAAACAGTAGTGTCTCCAGCCAGACACCCCTATTCTGTGCTTATGTCTCAGAAAAGGAAGGAAATGGCACACCAGTGTTATGAGGTGTGCTAGAGAAGACAGCGGAGAAGGAAATGGCAACCCACTCCAGTATTCTTGCCTGGAGAATCCCATAGACAAAGGAGCCTGGTGGGCTACAGTCCATGGGGTTGCAGAGTTGGACACAACTGAAGTGACTTAGCATGCATGCCCTAGAACTCCTGAGACTTGAAAAGATCTTCCTGGGCCTTGCTTGTCTTACACATAAGAATATGGTAGTGTTAGTCGCTAAGTCGTGTCCGATTCTTTGGGACCCTGTGGACTGTAGCCCACCTGGCTCCTCTGTCCATGGGGTTCTCCAGGCAAGAACAGTGCAGTGGGTTGCCATTCTCCTCTCCAGGGGATCTTCCCAATGTGGGGATCACACTCAGGTCTCCTGCAATGCAGGCAGGTTCTTTGCTGTCTGTGCTACAGGCCTTGTTTGCCTTACATGGAAGAATATGATGATGCTCTGATAAATGACTCTGAGTTTTCTTACATTTTCATATTAATCGGGGCCCTCCAGAGGAACAGAATCAACACGAAAAGCATTCTTTGAACGATGGTTAAGGAGTTGGCTCATGTGATGGTGCAACCTGGCAGGTCAGACAAGATTTTGCAGGGTATGTCAGAGACCTGCGGGTTTGCAAAGACCAAAGGTTTTATTTCTCATCTGAATCCCAGACCCTGAGGTCCAGGCGAAGGCAATGTGTCAGTTCAAGTCTGAACGTGGGAGAGAAGTTGATATTCCAATTTGAAGGCGTCGCACAGTAAGAATTCTTACATGGTGGATGGTCAGCCCTTGAGTTCTACTCATGTCTTTGGCTGTCTTATGGAGGACAGTCTGCTGTCCTCAGTCTCCTGATGTTACCGTCATCCCAGAACACCCTCACAGACACATCCAGAGTAACATTGGACCAAAATATCTGGGCGCTCCATGACCCACTCAAGTGGACACGATATTCACAATCACCATGTTAAAACTCTTTGGAATGGCCTTTGAACTCAGTCCAGGTCGGTCTTCTAGCTGTGACCTATCTGTAGACATACTTGGTTGGCCTCCGTAGGGATGAAATCGGATCAGCTTTTTTATCTGCGCAAGAATTTACTAGGAAAATACCTATAGCAGGTTCAGCTCTGACCAGTGGTGGGCATGGAAGTTCACACCGTGGACAGAGAATGCGTAGGGCTTAAAAATTAAAGGTTCCAATCGGGTTTGAATGTCTTACAATTTATTGCTTGAATGCTGAACGCCTAAAGTTAGAGCATTTGCAGACACTGGCAGGCTGATATATATATATATATATATATTTTTTTTTTCTGTGTATTTCACTTCCAGCCTGTGCCCAATTTGCCCTAACCATCTATCTCTGCATGCAGCTGCTCAATTTCTCTTTATAAAAATAAGCAGAGCCTCCCTTTGTGATTGTCACAAAGGGTGTTGTCACTCCTGACTTCGCCACTGCTCATGGAATCCCAGTTCCCTTTTGGCTGCTCGTGCTTATTCTATGGCCGTCACACAAGTATTTAAATGACTGTGATGAATTCAAGTCAACACGTCACTTACAGAAAGGAAAAAGAGGACTCAGAAGAAAAGAATGAATCAGGAGAAGGGAGGGCCATACAGAGAAGGATTAAAAAATATATATATATACCAGAGAGAAAGCAGCCATCAGATTGAAGAAAATTGGGCAAGGAAACATCTGACATCTCAGGGAAACACAGCAGAGGCAGACAGATAAAAGTGGAAAAGTACCAAAGAAAAGAAAGACAAGCCATGAAACAAGTAAGCGTAGAATGGAGATTTCTTTTCCCAAGATGGTCTCGGGAGTCTAGGAAAACAACCCTCCTTTTCTCTCCGTGTACCCAGATAATCTTCTGTATAACATTTCCCCTGGCCTGACTCCCCTATCGACATTTAAACACGATTAAGAGGCCTTTTGTCATTAATTCCAGAGGCAACTGAAGACTCTGGAACAAGTGACCTGATCCCCTAGTAGCTCTGAAGTGAATACTTCTACAGTTATTTCAAAATAAGGAGCAAAACATCCACCCCCCCAACCCCCCTGGGAAGAAATATCGATGTGAGATATGTGTTTGATGAAACTGATGAGCTCAAATCAAAAGTTTTGTGGGTTTTTTTTTTCTTTTTTTTTTTTTTGCCCAAATCTCTCCTTCAATGATGGACTTCCCTGGTGGCTCAGACAGTAAAGCATCTACCTACAATGCAGGAGACCCAGGTTTGATCCCTGGGTCGGGAAGATCCTCTGGAGAAGGGAATGGCAACCCATTCCAGTGTTCTTGCCTGGAGAATCCCATGGACAGAGGAGCCTGATAGGCTGCCGTCTATGGGGTCGCACAGAGTCGGACAGGACTGAAGCGACTTAGCAGCAGCAAGCATCTATTAAGTGCCTGGGTGTGTAGTGTGTGGGAGGTTGTGAGCTGAAACCTCAATTTTTGCCCTCAGGTAACATACACCTTGGAGGAGGATGGTACTTTCTGATGAAGGGCTTCCTAGGTGGTACAGTGGTAAAGCATGTTTCTGCCAGGCAGAAGATGCAGGTTCCATCCCTGGGTCAGGGAGATCCCCTGGAGGAGGAAGTGGCAACCCATTCCAGTCTTCTTGACTGGAAAATCCCACGGACAGAGGAGCCTGGCGGGCTACTACAGTCCGTGCGGTGGCAAAGAGCTGGACACGATTTAGCGACTGAGCTTGAGTGCACACATCCATGTTCAGTTCAGTTCAGTCACTCAGTCGTGTCCAACTGTTTGCAACCCCACGGACCACACAGCACACCAGGCCTCCCTGTCCATCACCAACTCCCAGAGTTTACCCAAACTCATGTCCATTGAGTTGGTGATGCCATCCAACCAACTCATCCTCTGTCTTCCCCTTCTCCTCCTGCCTTCGGTCTTAGCATCCATGTATTTATACATAAAATGAAAGGAGTGGGAGATTACACATTATGTGTATTAATGCTGGAATTAAGGGGTGCCCTTAATTAATTAAGGAATTAATCTGGTGCCCAGATGCCCCTGGCCAGTCCCATACAGGACAGCTGGATCACTGACCCTTGAACGCAGAGTGGTTTTCTGCCCAGCTCTTTGGAGGAGGTTGCTTGTTTTGCTGCCAAAAGAAAGGGGCTGAGGCCTTTCAGGGACCACGAATTCCTGGCCCCCTGCTTCCCCAAGAGTAACAACAGAGGAACTTGAGGTGATCAGGTACCTTTGAACCACTGTTTCCTGACTGATGTCACACACCATGGGGAACACCTGATTGGAATTCAAAGGATCTCTCAGGACTCATTAGATAGATCTTTCTGCATGTTCCTTTTTTTAATCCCCAAAGGGATTGTCTTTTTCAATCTTGTGTTTTTATACTGCTCACGCTGCTCTGAAGTAAGAACATTTTCCAGACAATCAGAAAAAAACAACAACAACAACTTTATTTTACTTTAAAAAGCCATTTTTTAAAAGCACTGTCCTCTGCAAAGCATACTGAATGTTGTGTTTTTTTTTTTTTAAACTGTATTTTGGTCTATTCTCCCACAGCTTTTATCATGGCTGGGTCTCTCTTGATTACTTAAATTACTTGGTGAATAAGTAAAGGTCATTTCATTTCAATCACATCTATTAATCATTCACATTTTCTCCTCATTAACTTTTTTTTTTTTTTTTTTTCTGTTTACATGAAGCTGGGTTCCTAAGTGATTCTGTCAGAGCTATTAAGATGTTAATGTCAAGCCTGGTTGTAGTATAGTAAATTCCCAATGAAGGCAGTGGAGGTTTGTTTATTTCTCCCAAATTGTGTTTGTTTTCATTTGGTGAATATTCATGATGAGGGCCAGGGGCAGCCCTGGGTCTAATGGGGCACAGATTACTGGTTACCAGTGAGAAATTAATCTTTTTCCCCTTTGAAGGGGGTACTGCTGAGATGTGATAATTCTGGTTGTACCAAGTGGGTTTTTTCTTGATGATTCTGTAGGTTGTCAGTTGCAGGTCATCTAAATAGCATTGATCCTATAAAGGATATTAAAGCTTTTGTTTGTATCCATTAGAATCTGCCAGCTCAACTTCACAACACCAAATGTGTCTCTTTACTATGTAGATATGCCAAAAAAAAAAAAAGTATCAGTTAAAAGGAGCTGAAATGACATTTTTGATTATATACATGCAGTCTAGTAATACGCAGTGGTAGACAGCTTCTGAAGGGTCTCTAGATTCCCTGTCTCTTGCTATTGTAAAAGAAAAATGCCACTGGATGATTCTTTAAAGTGGCAAGAAAGATTTTATTCAAGACTATTGCAGTAAGGGAGAGAAACTGAGTTCAATTTTGCTGAAACAAAAAATTGATAGAGATTTTAAGTCCTGTGGAAAACTAGTTGAAAACTGTTGGAGGATGTTGGGGGAGGTTGCTCGTGGTGGTAAGATCATCTATGTTTGCTGGTTGGTAAGAGTTAGACTCCTGCCCTCGTGCAGAGACTGGGAGCTGGGGGTCCTGTCTTCCCTGATGATTAAGTTTCCAAAGGAGGGCCCCAGGATGCCTGAAAAAGACTCTCCTGGGTGTTGAGACTGGCAGGATCCTGGAAAGAAGGTGCTGATCTCAAGTGAAAGTCACTCAGTCCTGCCCAACTCTTGGCAACTGTATAGTCCATAGAATTTTCCAGGCCAGAATACAGGAGTGGGTAGCCTTTCCCTTCTCCAGGGCATCTTCCCAACTCAGGGATTGATCCCAGGCATTGCAGGCAGATTCTTTACAGGCTGAGCCACAAGGGAAGCCGGCTGATCTCAAAGAGCCACAGAAAGAATTTTCTGAAGCGAATACTGTAAGTAAAGGTAGTCAAGAAGCAATCTGTCTAAACTTTGGACGAGTTGCGGGGAACAATAACGGTCTTTGGGGATCCATATCGTGTCTTTCTATAATCCATTCTTCTGGAGTGTCATCCAGGTCTAGTAACTTGCCGCTTACAAATAGAATGGAGCGGAAGTGATGGATGCCACTTCGAGATGAAAATGTCAAGGACTGTGACTTCTGTCTTGGGTGCACACTCTTTCTCTTGATTGTGCCGGCTTGCTCCGAGGAACCCAGTTTCCGTGTTGGGAGCTGCCCTGTGCAGAAGTCCATGTAGATACAGAAAAAAGGGCGTCTTTGGTTCAACGGCCGGTGAGGCGTAAGCGTGGCACACAAACAGCTGAGTGAGATCACGAGCTCGTCTACGCTCAGCTGAGCCTTAACGTGATCACAGCGCCTGCAGAATCTGTGGCTCCACCTCGCCTAGAATCTGTGAGGTAATAAGTGCTTGCTGCTGACAAATGTTTGAAAGCCGAGCCCTTCATTTTGTCGTACTTGTCATCTAACAGTAGATGACTAATACACACAACTGGCTTCCCTGGTGGCTCAGATGGTCAAGAGCCTGCCTGAAGTGCTGGAGATGCAGGTTCGATCCCTGGGTCGGGTAGATCCCCTGGGGAAGGAAATGGCAACCCACTCCAGTATTCTTGCCTGGAGAAGCCCCTGGACAGACGGGCCTGGCGGGCTACAGTCCGTGGGGTCGCAAAGAGTTGGACACCACTGAGCTACTTCACTTCAACACACACACATGCACAGTATCTATCATATCATAAACACTGCATCTATTAAGTGCCGTGTGTTTATCTGTGTAGGTCTGTGTGTCAGGAGACCTGAAGCCAGCAATCTCCAGTGGAAACTGTAAAATTTTTCATGAGAGGGTGGAATGTGTAGGGCTCCCAGATGGATTGAATATGAGGAGAGAGGCTAAACCAAGGAAGGCTGGTGAGCCGCTTGAGCAAGGAGGGGACTGGATAATAGTGATATTTATGGACATAGGGAAAAAAGTAGAGTAACTATTTCCATTTTTGGACTTTTAGGTGAATGTGTTAGAGAATTGAATAACCAGTCTGGCCATCAGGACATTTTCCAGGAATATACCAAGCAAAAGAAGTATGTGCACACGGAAAAATTATGAAATAATGCTCAGCAATATAGATAGACCCAATAAATGGAATAACATGACTTGATTGATGGATGTTCTTATTGTTATTTAGTTGCTAAGTCATGTGCAATTCTTTTGTAGATTGTAGCCTGCCAGGCTCCTCTGTCCATGGGCTTCTCCAGGCAAGAATACTGGAGTGGGTTGCCATTTCCTCCTCCAGGGGATCTTCCTGACCTAGGGATTGAACCCATGTCTCTTGCTTGGCAAATGAATTTTTTACCAGTGAGCCACCTGAAGTCCTGTTTGATGGATAGACTTTATGATAATGATATTGATTCTCCAGAAAGAGGTGAAAAAGTTCAGAGAACATTTAATAAAAATCCTAATAAATAAATTTATTTTGTTTTGTTGATGTTTGGCAAACATGGTTAGGTTTATGAATAATAGCAGTCTTTGCAGAATAACCAGAATAATAATGAAAATTCTGAAAAACAAGAACATAGTAAAGGGTTCTTTTATAACTGAAAAATCAAGATTTTTGCAAAGTGCTGTAATAAAATCCTGGATGTGTGGGTACAGAAACTGACCCCCAAATATATGCCCTTTCATATATTTGACTTCAGTAAACAATGTGGAGACTTTTGGCTTTCTATCTAGGAAAAAGGGAAAAAACTTAATTAGATCTCTATCTCATAGCATAGATGGTAACAGATTAAAATTTAAAGATGAAAAACAGAGCTTTGAAGCTGTTTGAAAGAAAATGGTTAATATCTTTATAATTTTAGAATAACAAGTAACATTTTAAATCCATATACAGAAACCAAAACTCATAAATAAAAGATTGCTAAATATCTGTTTATCAAAATCTAAAGTATTTTCATGACATATCACCATGAATTTAAAACTTAAAGGTACACAGAAGAATAGATGAGAATATCTGCTATCTCATATTAATAGCTATTCATCTGTTTTTCTATCTCTACGGTGTATCTGGGCTTCCCAGGTGGCTCAGTGATAAAGAATCTGCCTACCAATGCAGAAAACGCAAGAGACGAGAGTTCCATCCCTGGATCAGAAAGATCCCCTGGAGGAGGAAATGGCAACCCAGTCCAGTAGTCTTGCCTGGAGAAGCCCATGGACAGAGGAGCCTGGCGGGCTACAGTCCATGGGGTCACAAAGAGTTGGACACAATTAAGTGACATGCACACAAACACACACCATGTATCTGTATCAGACCACGAGATTGCTGTTTTGGATATAAAAATCCAGCAAGTCAATTGGAGGAAAAAAAAAAAAAAGACAGCCAAAGGAAAAATGATTAAAACCTCGCATAAGTGAAGTCAAAAGCTCAGTCGTGTCTGACTCCTAGTGACCCCATGGACTGCAGCCCACCAGGGCCCTCGGTCCATGGGATTTTCCAGGCAAGAGTACTGGAGTGGGGTGCCATTGCCTTCTCCGAAATTAGCAATAACTAGAGTCAAATGGAATAGTAGTAAAGCTTGAAGAGATGCTCACGCTCAAGCTCAATTGTGGAAAATGCAATTAAAAAGAAGAGAGAGAAACGTTTTTACTTCCATCAGAGTGGCAAAATCTCTGAACCTGGGAGCACTCTATGAGCAAGGCCAGTGTGTGTGGGCAGTTTGCAGGTAACCAGGGGCGTGGTATCAGTGCCTGCTGTGAGTGCCAGCTATTCCACTGCCAGGATGCACCTTAGAGAAGCTGCCAGATGCCCGAAGACACAGTCAGCGGAGGGGGTGTCTGGCAAAGTGACGGCATTTCCAAGCAGACCCAAGCCACCGTCTTTGCCCTCATGGCGGCTCGATTATGCAACCACCGCTGGATTTAACCATCTTCTGCAGTTATGGTGAAAGTCATACACATACTCATTGACACTTCCCTGATGGACAGGGAGGCCTGGTGTGCTGCAGTCCATGGGGTCGAAAGAGTTGGGCACGACTGAGCGACTGGACTGAACTGAACCGACAGCACAGGGAAATCTGCTCAGCGTAGCCTAGATGGGAGGGGAGTTTAGGAGAGAATGGATACGTGTATGTGTATGGCTGAGTCCTTTTGCGATCCACCTGAAGCTGATGCAACATTGTTAATCAACTATACTCCAGTGTAAAATAAAACGTTTTTAATAATAAAGGGGAACCTGAAAGGTAACAGGGTTTCCTCATTCACAGCATGATTTTTTCAATGCTACCAGTCTTTCTGTACTGCAGCCTTTCCCTTTCCACATCTAGCCTGTTGTGCAAGCTCCTGCCATAAAGATACATTTCAGTGGTTGGTGGTGGGCCAGATAATAACCTCGCGGTATTTGTCTACGTGGAAAGAAGGCATTTATGCAGAAAGGATAATGAGAATTTAACTGCCCGGCCTTCTCTTTTGCTCAACCACTGAACCTTCACTCAAGAACCCCATACTAGAATGGAGCTTTTGGGTACTTATGAAATGACGTTCTCAAGGGCCCTCTCTTCAGAGTTGTTGTCTAGCTTCAACCACACCCACACATGTTGTTGATTGCTGTTGTTGTTTAGTTGCTATGTTGTGTCCAAGTCTTTGTGACCTCGTGGACTGTAGCCCACCAGGCTCCTCTCTCCATGGGATTTCCCAGCCAAGAATACTGGAGTGGGTTGCCATTTCCTTCTCCAGGGAATCTTCTCGACCCAGGGATCGAACCCACATCTCCTGCAGTGGCAGGCAGATTCCTTACCACTCAACCATCATGGAAGTGTATACATGCCGTTGATATGAATGCAAGTGTGTCAATCAAGCATCAACCTTCTGACGATAAAGTGCGGCTGATTTTGGCTGAGATGATGGTGTGAACTCTGTACACCTACGTCATGTTGATTGTGCACGTGGATACGTGCCTCCTGCCTTTCCTGGAACAGGGCAGGTTCAACCCTGCAGTCCTGGCATAATTAATGGCGAGTTTCTCTTCTTTCTAGTATAAGGCTCCAGGTCTGGACAATAGAATTATACAGTCATCCTTTTGGTTCAGTTGTTCAGATCAGTTCAGTCGCTCAGTCGTGTCCGACTCTTTGCCACCCCATGAACCGCAGCACTCCAGGCCTCCCTGTCCATCACCAACTCCCAGAGTCCACCCAAACCCATGTCCATCGAGTCGGTGATGCCATCCAACCGTCTCATCCTCTGTCGTCCCTGTCTCCTCCGGCCTTCCATCTTTCCCAGCATCAGGGTGTTTTCAAATGAGTCAGCTCTTTGCATCAGGTGGCCAAAGGATTGGAGTTTCAGCTTTAGCATCAGTCCTTCCAAAGAACACCCAGGACTGACCTCGTTTAGGATGGACTGGTTGGATCTCCTTGCAGTCCAAGGGACTCTCAAGAGTCTTCTCCAGCACCACAGTTCCAAAGCATCAATTGTTTGGCCCTCAGCTTTCCTCATAATAACCCCATGATTAATGAAGTGCCATTCACTGGGGCAGGAAGCCATGTCATGTGTGTCTACTCTGGCCAACATAAAGCACTCCTTCGGCCTCATGTGTGTGTGTGAAGGGGCCCAGAGACCCTCCTTGACTCGCTTCCATCATCCACATCCAGACCCCTTGGCTCACCCTCACTCTGCACATGGGTTTGGAGGTCCTGAAGGACCTTTACCCATGCTGACTGTTCCGCTGGGCACTCTGGCTACACTGACCTCTCTGTTCTTCTAAAGACGTAACCCTGGCTTCCTGTAGTCACATATGTTTCCGCGAGGACTTTCCTTCAACTGAAGTCGTCTTTCGTCAGCACAGCGCTCGTGCTGTAAGATTACGCCCGGTACCGGATGCGTCGTGCATCCCCAGGACCTGAGCCATATCATTGTGTGGGAAACTTCCAGGACCTTAAAGGCTGACGTGCCTGTGTGTGCCATGGGCCTCAGAGCGCTGGGCAGCAACACTCCCTGGGAAGCGTCCTCCACAGATGACACATGCAAGTTTTAAAACTTTTTTTTTTAAGTTTTTTATTTTGCATTAAAGTATAACTGATTAGCAATCTTGTGATAGTTTCAGGCGGACAGCAGAGGCACTAAACCATACATGCACATATATCCATTCTCCCCCAAACCCCCCTCTCATCCAGGCTGCCACATGACATTGAGCAGAGTTCCCTGTGCTGTTTAGCAGGTCCTTGTTGGTTGTCCATGTTAAAGACAGCAGTGTGTCCATGTCCATCCCAAACTCTCTAACTGTCCCTTCCCCCATCCTTCCCCCTGGTGACCATAAGGTTATTACAGAGTATTGAGCAGAGTTCCCTGAGCTGTCCAGCAGGTCCTTCTTGGTTCTCCATGTTAAATACAGCAGGGTATACGTGTCCACCCCCAACTCCCTAAGTGTCCCTTCTCCCCAGACAGATGCAGGTTGTTCTGTAATATCCCAGCTTCCTCACCCCTTGGGTGAGATAATTCCAGCACTGGCGTTTCACCCCAGCCTCCACAGTTGGCTCGTGGGATGAAGTCCCAGTTGCAATTCACGATAGCTCGCTTACTAGCATCCGTTCCATGGGCTGCCTTCCCTTCCATAGCTTCCCTCTCCTCTCCCCAGTGAGTCCCTCCAAACAGACCACTCGTGGTCCAACCTCAGCCTCAGGGTCTGTTTCTTTGAGAACCCCATTTAAAGAAGTCTAGCTCTGCACTCTCTCCAGAAGCTCTGTTCCTTCATTAGCCCTTATCTAGATTGTGACTATGTGGCTAGCTCTGTATTCCATGCCTGTCTCCCTGCCTGCGTGGTAGGCGTCTGTGTGTGCATCTTTCGTTATCATGATGCTTCACAGAAGCAGGTGCACAGATGAATGAATTTAGTGAGATCTGAGTCTGTGACTCCCAGCAGGCTGTAACTTAAAGACAAACAGGTCTTGAGAAAGCTAGTGGGAAAAGAGATGATAAACCAACGTTGGTCACATTCTTGGCAGTGGCTGAGAACAGGATGAAATAAAGTCTTTATAGTGGGGGCTTGAGGATGAAAGAACAGATAAAAACCGTTTCCAGATCCCTGCTTCAGAGTAGCATCATTCCACCCTCTTTTTGCTTGTTTTTCATCTGAAGATGTGCTGTTGAATCTAAGGATTATGTGTTGAAACTCAAAGTAAGCTCACAGTTAGAAATAGTACTACAGGGCTCACTCCTGTGGCCAGGTGAAAAATCGTGGTGTCAGTGATTGTAAGAGTGTTAGAGATCTTCTGGAAAGTTTTAGGAAAAAGCCAGACGCCTGTGCTGCTATCCTTTCTTATTAAAGATACTTGGACTCTGCAAACAAGAGGATGGACCCAGGTCTGAAAAATTACCATAATAGACCTTTCATTTAGTTTGAGATATTTTAGCCAGCTTCCCTGAACCATGACTGTTTTCTTAGCTTTTATTTTTGTCATTATTATTATTAAAAGTCCAATTTTCTATATGCTTTCCTGTCAAATGGAGGAACCATAATTTACTTAGCAATAACCTTAACTTTCTGTGTTTCCACTGATTCTTATCTTTCCTATTATAAATCATATTCTTAGAAGAATCTCTGTGTACAAGATTTTTCTGTATTTTTGTCTTATTTCCTTAAAGAAAAATCCTCAAAAAATTTTTTCTCGCCCTTAGCATTTCTTTAACTCCAGTTCTGATCTTGCAAAGCTTTGATCTTCTAGAGAAGTCCCATGACACTTGGGTAATACTTAAAGTGAGTTTTTCTTCACCAAGCGTCTGTTCTATTGGTCCAGCTTTGTGGGCAGGTTAAACCCTTGGTCATCTTTCCTCTGGAGTTTATCCACAGTTCTAAATCCAAGGCCTTGTTTCATCTTGCATTTGATAAATCGACCCAGCTTCCAGCTCTTGCCTGCCTTTGGCATTGATTTCACCTCATGTACAAGATTTCAGTTTTACATGGAGCCTTCAGCGTTACCTGCTCCGGTTTTCTGCATCATTTCTGCTGTTTCGTTTCCATAATCGACAGCTCTCAGCTCTACACATTGACCTGGGCTCAGATCCAGCGGTTGTACCACTTTCTTCCCCGGAGGACCCAAATCTCAGGCTGTACACGGGCCTTCAGATGAAGGAAGGTTTTTTTGCAAATTTCAATTTCTAAACAGAATACCTACTTTTTAAAACACAAATTGTGTCCCATTTAATTTTGTTGGAATGAATTGGGGAATAGGGCGATAAAGTACGATATATGATACTTAAGCGTCCAATTTTTAAGCATATAATCATTGAAAAGGAATTTTATATACTAGAAATTTAAGTTATTTATATCATCTAAGAGGGCTTCCAGAGAAGGCAATGGCACCCCATTCCAGTACTCTTGCCTGGGAAATCCCATGGATGGAGGAGCCTGGTTGGCTGCAGTCCATGGGGTCTCTAAGAGTCGGACACGACTGAGTGACTTCACTTTCACTTTTCACTTTTATGCATTGGAGAAGGAAATGGCAACCCACTCCAGTGTTCTTGCCTGGAGAATCCCAGGGACGGGGGAGCCTGGTGGGCTTCGGTCTATGGGGTCGCACAGAGTCGGACACGACTCACGTGACTTAGCAGCAGCAGCAGCAACAGGAGGGCTTCACAGATGGCGCTAGTGGTAAAGAATCTGCCTGCCAGTGCAGGAGAAGAATGGACAGGGTTTCGATCCCTTGATCGGAAAGATCCCCTGGAGGAGGGCATGGCAACCCACTCCAGTATTCTTGCCTGGAGAATCCCGTAGACAGAGGAGCCTGGCTGGCTACAGTCCATAGATAGGGTTGTAAAGAGGTGGACACATCTTACCTGACTTAGTATACACACAGGACATATTTTTTATTTATTTTTTTTTTTGCAAAACATTACACAATTTTTTTATTATTAAATGAGAAACTCTCATTTGTTACATCGTCACATTGCTAGTCAGAGAAGTGCCGCAGTGATGAAGAAAGTCAATGTTGGATCAACCAAAGTCCTCATTTCTACAACATTCATTTACAAAGAAATAATGTTCCACACAGCCCAACACAACATTCTTGGTTTTCTTCATATTGAAGTCCCCCCAAAAATCATCTTCTAATGGGGTATTTGACTACATAAATTATAGTTCTTCATTTTTACAATTCACCCCAAACTGTATGAGAGATGTATTGCACTAAAATTTCTAAAGCTGTTAGGAAATCCTTCACACATCGTTGTCATCTGATGTGTCACTGCCGCTTGTCTCTGTGTGGTCATTCTCAATAGTGGGTTTGAAAGTGCTGTGTTTCCAGGGTCCAAACTTGAAGTCACAGATCAGGCCATTTTTCAAAATGCCATTTTTCCTCAGACCATTCTTCTGTAACTGTTCACTAATAACTTGGAATTCTCTCATTTCATCCTCTGTTAAGGGTGCACATGTTTCATCATTTTCACTGTCTTCTTGCCAACCCATCTCCTTTAACAATCTGTGTCCTGCTTCAAGTGAACTAGAAAGAACATCAGTCTGTGAGAAGGTTGAAGACCGAATGATCTGTTGGGAAATTACTGAGGCATTGCCATTCTCTTGTGGAATTTCATTTTCATCAAAGTTTCGGTTTATATCCCTTTCTTGGTGAGTACTATTGCTGTTATGCAAATTAAATGAGTCGTCATCCTTTTCTGAGCCCACATGGCTTTCATCTTCATGTTCCTCTTCCACTCTGTCCCTTTTCAATGCTTTCAAAAACTCACTCTTTTTATCTGTGCGCATTCGTGTCAGTTTGGTTAGACGAGGCTGCTGATTAAGTTTGTCAACAGGTGAAGAAGAATTTGAGCAATCACACTCTTTCACTGAAGTTGTTGATGGACTAAAATTCTTGGCAGTTGATTTAAAACCATTAAGTTGCCAACACCGTATGTAGACTCATGAGGGAAAGAAGTCCCAACTTTATTTTCTTTAGTTTGGCTTTTCCATTGTGTAGGTTTTGTAGGTGGAGCAGCAGGTTTAGGAACTAAGCCTTTATAAACACTTGGACCAGTCCCATTCTTAACTGGCTGTGACTGAAGATGTCCTACTACTGGGAATCCGGATAGTTGTAAGTCTTTTGTATTACCTTTCTTAATGACCAGCATCCTTTGAGTTCTAGATTTAGGATTCGGGGGATATTCTAAGAGAGGAGCTTGGGAGATTTTTTTGGTTGAGTATGTGTGTGTCTGGGCGTGTAGGCCCCATACACCCGCAGCTAAAGATTTATTCTGATTTGGTTCTCTCTCCTATTCAGGATTTAGAGATGGAAAATCCTCAGCCTCAAACTGCTTGCGTTCTCTCTTGTCATCTGTCCTCCCTGTCTCACTGTCAGGTATGTTGTTTTCATGAAGTCCTTGGCTTTTTCCAGAATGGAAAATACTGCTACGAGAACGGGAACTTCCACCATGGTATCCCCCTCGATGATTTATGTTTTCAGTACCATTTCTTCCATGTGTACGCCATCCATTTTTTTCTTTCCTTCCAAAGTTACCTCCATTAGGACATCCAATACCAGAATCAAAGCCATCTGAAGACTTGTGTCGCCGGCGGTTCACATCATAACGATTTTATGTCCATGAAAAGTTTTCAGAATGCTTTTCAAAATTCAGTGACGACTTTGTTGATGACGGTAGAGTAGGAAAATTAAGCCAGGCTGGAGCAAAGTCATGCTGCACCATTTAGGTCCAGTCTCTCCAACTCAGCGAAACAAGGTTTCAACACCTCATGGCAAGTGCAAATTCCAACAAGACTGCACGGGAAGGTGTTGGATTTGTCTCTGTAATCTTTATGTTTTCCAGTTTGTTTTTTTATTTTGTATCCTCTGAAATAATATCCAAGTTCTTTGAAGACACTTAACCTATGGCTATTTGACATAGAGTTACTTCAGTCAGCTACCCATACTTCTGTTTTAAAGTTTTCATATGGCTATCGCCAGAATTAGCCAAGTTCCTTGGATTTTAAGATTTTAAAGTCTTCTTTATTATTCCATGTACTTGTCACTGTTGTACTTATCCACTCCAGATGAAATAATCCAATCTATGAGTCAAAAAGAAAAAACAAAAAGAAAATTTCACATCTGAAGAGCATTCCTAAACATCAGCATAAACAAGAGACACACAGCTATCTCAATACTACCATGCTTCTGGGAAACTGCCACATCTTAAATTTCCACACAAATAAAAGATAAAAGCAAAAACACTCTGTACTCATTCAATGTCTTCATTTAGAAAAGCAGTCCCATTGTGACATGAAAAGGGCTGAGGTCAAAAATTCCTAAAGCTTTTAATAAAGGTAAAAATAAACTGCCAGGAAACTTCAGCAATATTTAAACAGTAATTTGAAACTGCCGAAACTACTCAGTACACAAATCGAACGTATCTTACAGTTTTGGCTGAAGAACACCAACAACAGGGGAGGGGTTGGGGGGAAGGCAAAAATACCACCAGCTGAAACACTTTAAACCAGTTATATCATCTGTTTGAACCAAAATGCTGAAGAAATGCCTGGATCTCTTTTTAAGTAGCTTGCAGAACTGTTCACTACTATCAATTCACTTCAGAGATGATTCTTGCCAATTTTAATAAACTTCTGGGGTAAAATTATCCAAAAACATTGTAATTCCAAAATGGCCACTTGAAATATCCGGGGCCTTTTACACAAAACCTACAAGATGATCTTCATATCTGAGGAATTCAATCACCCGGCAGCCACGAGATGTGAGGGCTCCCATTTCCTTCTGCCACACCAGAGGTGCCCCTGACCTAGGGGTGCCGCTGCGCTCGATCCCAGGAAGAGCTTTTCGGTACTTTGAATAATCCCCTTTTGCCGCTTTTCCCTCCCCCACAACCAGTGTCAGTCCCCAGGACATATTTTCTAGAATTTAAAGTTCACACTAGTTCCACTATATTTTTTAAAACTCTATTTCCTCTCCCAGTAGAAGGTGTAAAATAAACATGTAGCCATGGACTTTATTTTACAAAGTAATGTTCACCTTCATTGTTTAAAATATAAATACTCCGAAAATGAATTATTTGCTTTTGAAGTGAATGCAGAGCGAGTGTGGCAGGGCATTATGGAGTCATCTAATAAGCCAAGATAATTGTAAATCTCTTTCCCCAGGTACGATATAAACAAGGGCCTTGTATTACAGTAGCTGGTTGTCATGGCTACCAGATTTTTAGCATGCTCTTAAATGACTTAGTGTGAGTTACCCTCGGAAAATTTATCCAAGAGACCCTTTTCACACCTAATGAAGATCGTGACTCATTAGATCTGGTAGAACCGAGACTCTAAATTTGAGGCATGCCCCGCGCTTTGAAGTAAATATTTATTTCATAGCTGTGAAGACAAGACCGTGTTCGCCTGTGAAGCACAGAGGTGCTCGGCAAACCACAGTGCTGATCTTGTCCTTCCTTACCGCCGACTCTGTGTGAGTCAGGGGGCACGCACGATGTAACCTGAAAAGTCCCGAGAGCTGGTGTTCTGTGACAGCCCTGAATTCGTGCAAACGTCTGAAGGTTTGACCTTAGTGGTGCTTGTCACCGGGAGCGGGAAGAACGCGGCAGTCCCAGCCCACGTGCGGGAGTGTCCTTGTTCAGTCGCTCAATCTCGTCCAATTCTCTGTGACCCCATGGACTGCTGCACGCCAGGCTTCCCTGTCCATCAGCAATTCCCGGAGTCCACCCAAACCCATGTCCATTGAGTCGGTGATGCCATCCAACCACGTCACCCTCGGGATAGTGTTCAATCAATTACCTGAGCTGGTCCAAGCTTTTATTATAATGTAGACTCTGTGTTAGATGGCTCTGCCCAGCTGTGGGCTGACGTCGGGATTCTGAGCACACGTCAGGTAGACTGGGCTAAGTTCGGGTCGGGGTGTGTGTGTGGATATACCCCATTGTAAGTAGAAGAAGATGTGTAGTCTTTCTGGGATCTTATCTCTGCCCACAGTGGCAGAAGCAGCCCATGTTAACATGCAAAGTCACTTAACTCCTCCTGACTCTCAACTTTGTCTTTTGAGACTAGAATGAGGCTTCGTCTTTATATATCCAAACAACCTGTTGTGATGCTTCTATTCCCAAATGAGAGCTCAGTCTTCCTCCAGAAATGAGCTCTGACTCTCCTGCTAGATTAACCACAGACTGCCTAGAGCTATTTATACATGTCTATATACGTACAATAGCTCTATAGTAGCTACGTATGTATAATAATTCTAATATGTAAACAGATATATGTATATAGCTATATATGTTTATAGCTATATGTATATGCTATGATATGTATATAGCTCTCTCTATATATACATATCGGAGAAGGTGACGGCACCCCACTCCAGTACTCTTGCCTGGAAAATCCCATGGACGGAGGAGCCTGGTAGGCTGCAGTCCATGGGGTCGCGAAGAGTCGGACACGACTGAGCGACTTCACTTTCACTTTTCACTTTCATGCATTGGAGAAGGAAATGGGAACCCACTCCAGTGTTCTTGCCTGGAGAATCCCAGGGACAGCAGGGCCTGGTGGGCTGTCGTCTGTGGGGTTGCACAGAGTCGGACATGACTGAAGCAACATCTCCATCTTGTCTCTTCCCTTCATGAATTTCTCCAAAGAGTCCTGTCTTCCAAAACTAGCCTCAAACTCCCAACAGGACCAGCCCTTAGGCAGTGTCCTCTTAACACCTGGCACATCATCTGTTAGGAGGAAAAATTACAAGAGACCTCACCTGGTGCTCAAGTCGGCTAGCCTAGACCCATCTCACTCCTAGTTTCCCGGCCAGGTATTGTCCACAATCTCAGTCTCTCCGTGTCCTTCCTTGGGCCTTAAACAGTGTCTTTCCTCAGCATCTGATGAGGTCCAGCCCCAATGCCACAGATACCATGATGCTGTGTCTACCGCATCTTCAGATACCCCACCATCTGCACTGGTTTTCACTCTTCTCATGGACTCACTTTTTTTTTTTTTTTTTTTTTGGTTCTTTGTTGTTAATTGGAAGATAATTGCTTTTCAGTGTTTTAGTTTCTGCTGTGCAACAGTGTGAATCAGCTATATGTATACATGTATCCCCTCCCTCTTGATATATATACATATATATCCCTACCTCCCCTGCCCCATCCCACCCCTCTAGGTCATCACAGAGCACTGAGCTGAGCTCCGTGGGGCATGCAGCAGCTTCCCACTAGCTCTCTCTCTCACACATGGCGCTGTGTATGGTCTTCCCTGGTGGCTCAGTGGTAAAGAATCCACCTGCCATGTGGGAGACCTGGGTTCCATCCTGGGGTGAGAAGATCCCCTGGAGGAGGGCATGGCAACCCACTCCAGTATTCTTGCCTGGAGAATCCCCATGGACAGAGAAGCCCGGCGGGCCACAGTCCACGGGGTCACAAAGGGTCGGACACAACTGAGCGACTAAGCACACAACGTGTATATGTCTCTGCTACACTCAGTTTATCCCACCTTCCCCTTTCCCTGCCGTGTCTGCAAGTCCATTCTCTGGTCTACATATTTCTAATGCCGTCTCCTCAAGAGGTTGCTTTTTAGTTTTTCTATTTGCGAAGCCAGGAAGCACACACAGAGCTTAGTAACCTCCCTGAACACCATAATGGGACTCCCACATCAAATTCTTTCTTTGCCAGTATCTCTCAGTTGAAGCTGGAGAAGGCAATGGCAACCCACTCTAGTACTCTTGCCTGGAACATCCCAGGGACGGAGGAGCCTCGTGGGCTGCAGTCCATGGGGTCTCAAAGAGTCGGACACAACTGAGCGACTTCACTTTCACTTTTCACTTTCATGCATTGGAGAAGGAAATGGCAACCCACTCCAGTGTTCTTGCCTGGAGAATCCCAGGGACGGGGGAGCCTGGTGGGCTGCCCTCTATGGGGTCGCACAGAGTTGGATACGACTGAAGTGACCTAACAGCAGCAGCAGCTCAGTTGAAGCACTATCAGTCTCAGTGAAAGCATTTGTCTCTGAGTGGCAGGAGAGATCAGAGGCACCAAGCCACAGATCCTGGGTTGCTGTCACTGTGGAGGTGTGACTCCTGGGGAGGGTATCCTTGTCCCACGCATGCCTGCCTGGGGTTGTATCATCATCTCAGCTGACGATGCTGCTCCGCAGGAACCCAGCAGTGGCGGGAATGTGACAGTCCCTCTCTACTGCTCTTCACAGCAGTGGACAGGGGACTCTTAACTCATCTGCTGTAAAGGTGTGAACATTGGAAAGTGGGAGACAGAAAGTAAGCCTGCTAGAAGTTGCTTCTGAGAGCCTTGGGGACCCGTTTCAGAAACGTTTGACACAAACCTCCAAGTTTTCTCCAGCATTGACTTGTTGGATTACATAAGCTCCCTTACAACCATGGTGCCAACACAGCCCTTTCAGCACAGGTTATGTAGCTGGGTTCACAGGGCAGAGCAGAATCTTTTGAGCATGTGATTTTTCAGACGTGTAAGACTTTCTAAAATTCCTGAATCTGCTTTATTCGGCATGGGGGTGTTTGGGGGAGACAGTAACTGCTGGCTGACATTCTGTCACTGAAATTTGTGTATTTGGAGTAGAATTAGGAGCATTTGTGGGGCTTCCCTGGTGGCTCAGATGGTAAAGAATCTGCCTGCAATGCAGGAGACCTGGGTGTGATCCCTGGGTCAGGAAGATCCCCCGGAGAAGGCAACAGCAGTCTGCTCCAGTATTCTTGCCTGGAGAATCCCATGGACACAGAGCCTCGTGGGCAACAGTCCATGGGGTCACAAAGAGTTGGACACAACCAAGCGACTAATGCTCTCACTTTACGAGCATTTGTAAGAACAAGCAGATAGATCTTTGAAGGGATATTACAGAGACAGAAGTCATTTAGAGCGGCGTGGAATGTAGGGAAATCAGAGAACTCAACCAGGACTGACACAGGGGGCTTGCAAGAGCTTGTGGTGAGAATATTTTGTCTGGCCCATGAGCTACACCTCCAGCCTTCTCCATTCCCTCTGTCATCTAAGAGGAAGACCCACTGGACTGTATCTGTTGGCATCCGCCAGCTGACATCATGCTGGCTTCTGGGAGGAGATGGACAGGAAGCAGGGGGCCAACTCTGAGATGCAGCTGCTGTAGGATTCTGGTAACCACGAGTATCCATTGCCACGGAAAGTCTGGAGGAAGTAGCTGCTCACCGGTACTCCTGCACCTGGACGTCAACATTTTTCCTCCAACATCTTTGAAAATAATCAGTTCATTAAACTCTCCTTAATTCCATTGTTTTTTCCTGCTGAAAAAAAAAAAGCAATACGTTACTTTTATTTTCTTAGGTTATATGCTCTATAAAATCTGTAGGAAACACTCTGTATACTCTGTTCATTTGAACCAATTTTTTTGTAAACTCCTCAGGTGAAAGAACTTTCAGATGAGAAATGAAAGCAGTATGACCTAAGCTGGTGTTCCTTCACTGGCTGCCACAGATGAGGGTCGATGGAAGACCCAGCTCCTGGTGGAGGAAGCCCTGGCGGGTACCCTCGACAGGGGAAAGAACGGGGGAGAAATGTACAGTTTCCCGCACCAGAGATGGTTAGTTTCATAAGCTGCCTCTCTCACCTTCCATGTGCAGAGTTGAGCAGGTTTGCGCCCAGAACCCACTCCAGTATTCTTGCCTGGAGAATCCCATGGATGGAGGAGCCTGGTAGCAATCCACGGAATCGCAAAGAGTCAGACACGACTTAGTGACTTCACTTTCACTTTCTTTCACTTTCAAAGTGGAGATAAGGGTACATTCCTGGCAGGGTAGTTGTTGAAGAGCTAGGAATGAAGTTAGAGAGACGCATCATCATGGGCATCAGCTCCTAATCCAGTAATAGAACATTTTGATCTGCACTTCACTGGACAAAGATGGTCTAATATTAGACTGGGAAGATCCCCTGGAGGAGGAAATGACAACCCACTCCAGTGTTCTTGCCTGGAGAATCCTATGGACAGAGGAGCCTGGTGGGCTACAGTTGGAGGGTCGCAGAGTCAGACATGCAAGAGTTAAACAACTTAGCACGTGCACACATACTGCATCAAAACTGTGGCTTTTGTATCCGTGTTACTACACGATTATCATATTGTAGAATGCCTGAGACCCATGCATCTCATCAGTTCTTTACAATTCTTTTTTTTTTTAAAGAAAGTGTTAGGCCTCTTATCTAGCATAGGAACATCATTTTTGCCAGACTGTACTTACCGTAGCCTGGAGATTTCTTACCCTGCACTCTTTAGAGACTGTTCAAACAATTCCATTTCTGGAGTCGCTCTTGTTAGAGCTTTGGGCATGGCCAAATGGTTCTTCTGGAAAGCATCCTGGAAAATAATGTTTTTCTTTCTGAGTGCCAACTAGCAACTCAAACCCGTCATTCTGGTGGTGGAATTCAAAAAGCCTTGTAGGCTGAGTAACGTTGCTTGTCTTGTTTTGGTTCCTTGGTGTAAGAACTTGGGGTTCTGTGTGTGTGCAGAGGAATTCTCCCATGGGGCAGGGAGTTCGTAATGATGTGAACAAATGAATCTTCATGCGTCCATCAAACTCGTCTTGGTTTTAAATCTCCCCGAGACCTGGGCAAACCGGGACACTTGGTCACCCTACCTATCAAAAACATTCAACATTTTTCTTACTTTAAGGTCAGTGACACAACAGAAACAGGAAGTCAGAAAAGCAAAGGTCCTCAACTTAGGTCCTTTCTCTGTTTCAGCTCCACACTGTTGGAAGGGATCATTTTGCTAGGTGTCAAGGAAATTCATATTTTTGCAGCGTTCCAGAATAGAGCATGTGTGCGCAATCATTAAATTTCATAAGTAGGCAATTTGCATTTCCCAAAATCTCACTCTGTATCAGGTTGACAGGCATGCAAATGGGGGAAAGACAGGAAGCAGTGAAAGTTGTGGATGAGTCTCCTTAGCAGTTCCCTCCTGGTGAGTCATGTACTGGGTACACACTGTCTCCCTAGCATTTCCCTCACGCTGAGTCGTCTATGGGATGCACACTGTCTCCCTACCATTTCGCTCATGTTCAGTCGTCTATGGGGTACACACTGTCTCCCTACCATTTTCCTCATGCTGAGTCATGTACAGGATACTCGCTATCTCCTTGCCAAGTGTCATCTGGATGAGAAGTCTGCCATGTTAGGCTTCCTTCATCAGAATTTAGAGTCTCCTCTTCTCTATGGAGAGTTTCGTTTAGGCTGGTTAATAATGAGCTGCACAGTGACATCTAGTGTAGGAAGCAGAGAGAAATTACGGAGAACACAGGGAGGTTGATCACCATTTAATGCAAAGTCTAAAAGAATATGATAGATGCTACTGAGAGCAGGGCTCCCTTTCCCAAATCTCGTTCTCCGCCTTTTCTTAACTAGCACTGATGAACATCCCCAAGGCTGTATGGTCACCTAGGATGTCTGAGTCACAGCAGGGGAAAGTTAACTCATGTCTGAGGATGCTGTCAGAACTAAGCTGCTACAGTGGTCCCACAGTGTCCGTGGCAGGCTTTGGTTCCAGGACCCCCAGTGATAACCAAAATCCCAGGATGCTCAAGCCCATACTGAAAAGTGGCTTAGAACGTGCATATAACCTATACAATCCTCCCAAATACTTTAAAAAATATTTACTTATTTATTTATTTTGGCTGCTCTAGGTCTTCGTTTTGGCTGATGGGTCTTTGTCTTCTTTGCGGTCTGTGGAGTCTCTAGCTGCAGCCCTCCCAATACTGTGACATCTTCCTGCAAGTGTTACTCACTCAGTCGTGTCTGACTCTTTATGACCCCATGCACTGCAGCCCGCCACACTCCTCTATCCATGGAATTCTCCAGGCAAGAATAGTGGAGTGGATTGCCATTCCCTTCCCCAGGGGATCTTCCCGATCCAGAGATCGAGCCCCAGTCTCCAGTCTCCTACATTTCAGGCAGATTCTTCTGAGCTGCCAGGGTTAAAGCATCTCTACATTATACTTACAATACCAGTACCAGGTAAACACTGTGCAAATAGTTGTAAATACAATGGAAATACTATGGAAATAGTTACCAGCGCGTGGCACTCAAGTTTTGCCTTTTGGAACTTTCTGGAATTTTTAAAAAAGTATTTCTGATCCATAGTTGTTGAAGCCTAGGGTGCAAAACTTGTGGATACAGAGAGCTGACGTAATATAGCTGAGGCATTTTCTATCCTGTAGTTCTCTTCTAAAGAACAACTGTCTAGGGAGGCTGTCATATTAAACCACACATCTGGTGTGTCTCTGATCAGCGTGGAAAGCAGTGATTCACTGCTGAGCTCTGTTTGCATGAGACTGAGTCTACAAACTTAAGACTGTTTCCCTAGTGGCTCAGTGGTAAAGAACCCGCCTGCCAAAGCGGGAGACGTACGAGACGCGGGATGGATCCCTGAGTCAGGAAGATCCCCTGGAGAAGGAAATGGCAATCCCCTCCAGTATTCTCGCCTAGAGAATTCCATGGACTGAGGAGCCTAGTGGACTACAGTCCATGGAGGGTGTTGCAAAGAGCTGGACACGACTGAGCACACACACCACGCAGTCTACAGAGGGTGCTGTTCTTTAGGTGGGGCTGACCCAAGTGAGCGCAGTGTGAAGAGAACGGAGCACCTGTACGTTCTGATGAGGAGGGAAGTACGGAGCATGAAACAGAGTAGTCATCATGACAAACCGGTAACCTCATGGTTGTGGCCTCACGCCGGCGGGACCCAAGGTCATGTAGCACCAGGCATTAGGGGTTATTTTCATCAACATAACAAATGGGAACCATTTAATAAGTACCTACTTGCACGTGGCCTTCCAGAGCTGACCGAGTTAGTGGGCAAGAGTTGATTTTTACAGCTCTCCTGCCTGACCTCTGTACTCAGCCCACCAGCCTTGCTGTCACTGCTCAGACACACCAGGTGTGTTCCCCGCTCCGAGGCTGTGTACATGTTGTTCCCTTTGTGTGAAGCTTTGGTCCCTCCGTTGTCTGCAGAAGGACGTGCAGAAAGGTCAAATGTGCCTGCAGTCAGGTCATTGTTCTGGTCTTGGCTCAGTTTATCCTCCAGAAAAGCCTGTGTAAGCAGCCGGTTGTCATTTCCATACTGCATTATACTAGCAGTCCTTGTTGTTCATTGGCTCAGTCGTGTCCTACTCTTTGCGACCCCCAGGGACTGCAGCACGCCAGGCTTCCCTGTCCATCACCATCTCCCGGAGCTTGCTCAAACTCATGTCCATCGAGCTGGTGATGCCATCCAACCATCTCATCCTCTGTTGTCCCCTTCTCCTCCTGCCCTCAATCTTTCCCAGCATCAGGGTCTTTTCCCGTGAGTTGGCTTTTTGCATCAGGTGGTCAAAGCATTGCAGGTTCCGCATCAGTCCTTGCAATGAATATTCAGGGTTGATTTCCTTTAGGATTGATTTGGTTGGTTTGATCTCCTTGCAGTCCAACGGACTCTCAATTGTCTTCTCCAGCACGACAGTTCAAAAGCATCAATTCTT
The DNA here is from genome assembly GCF_019923935.1 of Bubalus bubalis. Classification (NCBI taxonomy): domain Eukaryota; kingdom Metazoa; phylum Chordata; class Mammalia; order Artiodactyla; family Bovidae; genus Bubalus; species Bubalus bubalis. Next base: position 5,875,920 of record NC_059181.1, on the reverse strand, counting down.
GGACGCTCAGACTTCTTTATGATCCAACTCTCACATCCATACGTGACTACTGGAAAAACCACAGCTTTGACTATACAGACCTTTGTCAGCAGGGTGATGTCTCTGCTTAATACACTGTCTAGGTTTGTCATAGCTTTTCTTCCAAGGAGCAAGCGCCTTTTAATTTCAAGGCTACAGTCACTATCCGCATTGATTTTGGAGCCCAGGAAAATGAAATCTGACACTGTTTCGACATTTTCCGCAATCTATTTGCCATGAAGTGATGGGACCGCATGCCATGATCTTTGTTTTTTGAACACTGAATTTTAAGCCAGCTTTTTCACTCTCCTGTTTCACTTTCATCAAGAGGCTCTTTAGTTCCTCTTTGCTTTCTGCCGTAAGGGTGGTGTCATCTGTGTATCTGAGGCTGTTGATATTTCTCCCAGCAATCTTGATGCCAGCTTGTGATTCATCTAGCCTGGTATTTCACATGATGTACTCTGCATAAAAGTTAAAGAAGCAGAGTGACAATATACAGCCTTGATGTGCTCTACTAAGCCCCAAATAAAAGGAAAACAAAACGTAAAAGTTGGAAAGAGAATTACTGCCAGTATTTGCAAATGGTATGATGAATCACTGAGAGAACTCTAAAGAATGTAAGGAAGTGGCAGAATGAATAAGACACTTTAGCAGGTTGCCAGAAATAAGATCAAGATACATAAACTCCATTTCTGTGCATCAATAAGAAAGGTGGTCACAACACACAACACAGCAATCATCAGAAAGCGGTACGCAAGGATTTCTGTGTACTTCGGGAACGCAGGTAGAGAGAAACACGGGGTACTTTTGATGAAAATGTTTGGCTTGCAGTCTCTCAGGCATCACTGGTGCCGTACTGGCAAATCTGGAAGCATGTAGGTGAGAATTCAGGGTTTAAGAATTTTTGGAAACCATGTTATGCTTTTTTGCAGTCCATCTAAAGCCCCATCAGACAAATGTATTTACCACTCACCCTTGGAGCATTTTCTCCCCAGGGTTCCTGCCCTTTGAGGCTCAGGAGTGTGCAGGAGTCTCAGAGCTGATTTCCCCACAAGCTTGGCCCCATCTCCTGCGGTTCCCTGGTGGCCCAGTGGTAGAGAATCTGCCTGCAATTGCAGGAGACCTGGATTCCATCCCTGGGTCAGGAAGATCCCCTGGAGAAGGGAAAGGCTCCCGACTCCAGTATTTTTGCCTAGAGAATCCCATGGACAGAGGGAGCCTGGCGGGCTCTCATTCACGGGGTTGCAAGGAGACATGACTGAGCAAGTATCCCTTTTCCTTAGGTATTGAGAACACGGGCAGCAGATCAACAGGAAGTGATCTCTACTCCCAGGTTTGCTTACCCCATCCCCTTCATGCATCCCTGTCATGTCTGGCCTCCCTAGTATCAGCGCAACAGTTATCCCGAAGTCACTGGTAAATGTGTTTATCTAGAAAGTATAGTGGTTTTATGCCACGAGTGCTTTCCAGAAATCAAAGTCTCTTTTTTTTTAGTGCAAGTTGTACATACTCGCTTTCATTATTTCACTGATCCATGCTGAATAAATATTTGATGAGTAAACAGCGAGAGAGCCTGTCTTCAGTCTGAGTTAAGCTAGTCATTGATGGATGATGGTGTGTAGACATTGACACATTTGTCGGCCTATCCTTGTACACTGGATCCTTCGAAGCCTGTGCCCTTCGAGTTTTCTTGAGAAATCCAGCCTTGGTTGGCAAGTGTAGTGAGCAGTGAGGGCATAGCTGTTGTTGTTAGCCGCCGAGTTTGTGGGCCTGTTGTTACACAGCAGTGGGAGATTTAACACACCGCAGGGATTGGTCACGGAGGTTGTTCACACAGAACCCTTTACTGTAGCCGAGGGCATTTTTCAGATGCGATATTTGGGTACTTGGTATTAAGCTGCACTATCGGGGGAGGAGGTTGACACCCAATGCTGTTCTAAATGAAGTTGAATTCATTCCTTCAGCGTCATTCAATTCCTGAGCATGCCTGGCAACCCCCCATCACAGCCTTCTTTATTAGCAGTCTGCAGGATCGTGGGTCCTCAAGAGACCACCCCCCCACCACACACACACACACAGAGGTCATCTGTCTGATCTCAGATTAATCCCCAAACCATTCCTCTTTATCACTCCCTTCGTGGCTTATCAGGACTGTATGATGATGAGTTTCAGTCCTTGCAAGGCTAGAGAGGAATTAATGGAGGCCATCAGGAAAGGTTCAGGGAAAAGGCAGGTTAATCTAGTTAAAACTGAAGCTGAACATGAAACAGAAAGTTGCTGCACTCTACTTCTCTTTCCTTCTCCCCTCTCCTCTTTCTCTCACTTCAACATTTATCGAGGCCCCTCTATCTGACACTCATTGAGCACTAAGTTGGAATTAGACCTGTGTCTAATATGTCTTCTTTAGTAAATGACACGCAAGTCCTATTTAATATCCTATGTCTTGAAAGACCTCACTTCCAAGCCGGGGAGGGGCGGGAACAGATACACAGTCAAATAATTGTTACAGTCAGATAGGTGATAATAAAATGGTGTGCAAATACTAGAGAAAGCCAGGATGTGGTTGAATGTTTGTCTCGGTTTTTCTTCCTTTCATACCTGGACTTACAGGGAGGGGATAGAAGAGAAGAAACATTCACAAATGCTTCAGTGCTTGGTGTTGTGGGTTGAGTGGTATTTCCCCAGATTTGCTGAGATGCTAACCCTGGGACCTATGCACATGACCTTGTTTTCAAACAGGGATCTTTGCAGATAAAATCGTGTTAGGATGAGACTGTCAGGGTGGACACTAATCAGATGACTGGTATTCAAAGAAGAGGGAAGGCTGGACGCAGAGACAGACGGGGAGGACGGACAAGGCAGAGATTGGAGGAAATCAGGGAAAGCCAATCAGAAAAAGTCAAGGGCTGCAGGAGGACTCCAGAAACTAGGAAGGGTCTTCCTGAGAACGTCCCGGCTGCCGCATTTCCTACTTCTCACCTCCAGAACTGGCCTGCAGTCAGTTTCTCTTGTTTCATTCTGCCCAGCTTGTGGTATTTTGTGATCGCAGCCCCACAAGGCTAATGCACGTCATGAAAGCACATGGATCTAGCCCAGGATGAGGGAAGGACTGGAAATAGCCTGTGTGAGTTGGCAAAAACCTGAAGCCTGTAGACGGCAATTGTTTGCCCTTTTTCATTCCAAGGCAATAGAGATTCTGAAGTCCATGGTACATTGCTTGTGTTCAGCTGGCAGCATTTGGGAAGCACTGGCTGCCTGCTTTGAAGCATGGTTGGAAGGAACTTAACCTATTTCGAATCCTGAAAGATGAAGCTCTGAAAGTGCTGCACTCAATAGGCCAGAAAATTTGGAAAACTCAGCAGTGGCCACAGGACTGGAAAAGGTCAGTTTTCATTCCAATCCCAAAGAAAGGCAATGCCAAAGAATGTTCAAACGATTGCACACTTGCACTCATCTCACACACTAGCAAAGTAATGCTCAAAATTCTCCAAGCCAGGCTTCAACAGTATGTGAGTTGTGAACTACCAGAGGTTCAAGCTGGTTTTAGAAAAGGCAGAGGAACCAGACATCAAATTGCCAATATCCATTGCATCATCAAAAAGCAAGCGAGTTCCAGAAAGACATCTACTTCTGCTTTATTGACCATGCCAAAGCCTTTGACTGTGTGGATCACAACTGTGGAGAATTCTGAAAGAGATGGGAATGCCAGACCACCTGACCTGCCTCTTGAGAAATCTGTATTCAGGTCAAGAAGCAATAGTTAGAACCAGACATGGAACAACAGAATGGGTCCAAGTTGGGAAAGGAGTACGTCAAGGCTGTATATAGTTACTCTGCTTATTTAACTTACATGCAGAGTACATCATGCGAAATGTGGGCTGGATGAAGAACAAGCAGGAATCAAGATTGCCGGGAGAAATATCAACAACCTCAGATATGCAGATGACACCACCCTTATGGCAGAAAGTGAAGAACTAAAGAGCCTCTTGATGAAAGTAAAAGAGGAGAGTGAAAAAGTTGGCCTAAAACTCAACATTCAAAAAACTAAGATCATGGCATCTGGTCCCATCACTTCATGGCAAATAGATGGGGAAACAATGGAAACAGTGCCAGACTTTATTTCGGGGGGGCTCCAAAATCACTGCAAATGGTGACTGCAGCCATGAAATTAAAAGACGCTTGCTCCTTGGAAGAAAAGCTATGACCAACCTAGACAGCATATTAAAAAGCAGAGACATTACTTTGCCAACAAAGGTCCATATAGTCAAAGCTATGGTTTTTCCTGTAGTCATGTATGGATGTGAGAGTTGGACTATAAACAAAGCTGAGCACTGAAGGATTGATGACTTTGAACTGTGGTGTTGGAGAAGACTCTGGAGAGTCCCTTGGACTGCAAAGAGATTCAACCAGTCCATCCGCAAGGAACTCAGTCCTGAATAGTCATTGGAACGACTGATACTGAAGCTGAAACTCCAATACTTTGGCCACCTGATGTGAAGAACTGACTCATTTGAAGAAACCCTGATGCTGGGAATAATTGAAGGCAGGAAAAGGGGATGACAGAGGATGAGATGGTTGGATAGCATCACCGACTCAATAGACATTAGTTTGAGTAAACTCCGGGAGTTGGTGATGGACAGGAAGCCTGGTGTGCTGCAGTTCATGGGGTCTCAAAGAGTCAGATACAACTGAGTAACTGAACAACGCTTGTCTTGGGACAGTGACCAGAACCCATGTGTCCACTCTCTGGCCGAGCCCTGGGCACACAGCCCTCCCTGTCTCCTCACTCGTCACCTGCGTGCTCCCTGTTGCTCATGTGCACGTGTTACTGCTCTGGTCTCGGATGTCACCCCAAATGTCACCTCTTCCTGATCAGTGCCACGCCCCTTGGTCGTCTGCCCCTAGAGTGCTGTGCAGATTTCCAGCATATCACTTCTAAGTGGTTCTTAGTTTCTGAGGTCCCTTGATAATGTCTGTCATTTTCATGGGATGTCAGCTCCCTGACACAGAATCTGCATTCATTCAGTTTACTCTTGAATTTGCAAGGCTAAGAGTAGTTTTGGGGAATAAATGAGTTTGGGGGTGTAGTAAAGGCAAGGCATTTTGAATAATACTTTTGTCTTCACTGCATAAACTTTACAGCAAGATACAGTTCTTCCTTTTTGTTGTTGTTGTCTACCGTTCTGGTTCGTTTCTTTCTTTCCTCAAAATTAGGATAAAGCAACATTTTCCCCTTTCTCTAGAGTTTGAATGAAATTACTCAATAAAGAATGCATGCTCAAATTTGAGTCTTCAAGGAACAAAAGAAGAAAAACAAAGGCGCTTGGAAATTCACACTCCGATCCGCGTTCATGGCAGGGGCATATGACATAGGAAAAGCTTGGATTACCTTCAGAAAAAATATCTAAAGTGTGAAATCCATTCAAATAACTTAAAATTGTGAAACCCTCCACCACTGTGCGATCATGGCTCCCAGTTCCATGGAAAATCTTTGTCAATAAAAGCAAGACAGATTCCAATTACATCTTCTATTTTGTTGTGCTGTTTCATTATCTATAATGATTCAGTTTACTGATCTCCATTAATATTTATGGAACATCTCTGATGCTCCAAGCTGTATATTTGCATAGATGCTGGTAAGATACTTTGTGTTGAAATGTAACAGTGATTGTCTTCAGTGCGTTAGTGAGCAGACTGGTGTGGAAGAGTAGTCTGCACAGAAAACAGTGTTCTCCAACGTGGTCGCCACTCAATGGGCTTTTAAATTTAAATATAAGTCAATTAGGATTAGACGTTCAGAACCAACGCAACATTGTAAAACAATTTTCCTCCAATTAAGGAATAAATTAAAAACGTATTAGGTGAGCTGATGAATTCTTGGCATAGGGAGTGTAAGTTCATGATACATGTGCCAACAAAGTGGAAATAATTATTTGATGCCAATTTCACAAAGATAGGAAGATATGTGTATCCTATGCATGTAAGAGATTATGTACATTATGTTTGACGCTTAAATGTCCCATTTCTCATCCAACTGCCTGCAGTTCCCTGAGTTCTCTTCTGCCTTTAGACTTTGGTCATTTGTCCCAGGGGTTCCCTCCCTAGATTGCCCTTCCCCTCTGTTGGCATGGAGAGTGTCTTATCTTTTAAGGTCTAGCTCAATTGTTACTACCTCTGAGAAACAGTTCCTTTTGTTCAGTTTTTCAGTAGCTCAGTCATGTCCAACTCTTTGCTCATGAACTGCAGCACGCCAGGCCTCCCTGTCCATCGCCAACTCCCAGAGTTTGCTCAACCTCATCTCCATTGAGTCGATGGTGCCATCCAACCATCTCATCCTCTGTCGATGGTGCCATCCAACCATCTCATCCTCTGTCGTCCCTTTCTCCTCCTGCCCTTAATCTTTCCCAGCGTCAGGGTCTTTGCTAATGAATCAACTCTTTGCAACAGGTGGCCAAAGAATTGGAGCTCAGCATCAGTCCTTCCAATGAATATTCAGGGTTGATTTCCTTTAGGATGGACTGGTTTGATCTCTTTGCAGTCCGAGGGACTCTCAAGAGTCTTCTCCAACACCACAGTTTGAAAGCATCAATTCTTCAGTGCTCAGCTTTCTTTATGGTCCAACTCTCAATGTCTGTACATGACTACTGGAAAAACTAAAGCTTTGACTATACAGACCTTTGTCAGCAAAGTGAAAATGTTAGTCGCTCAGTCGTGTCTGACTCTTTGCAACCCCCTGGACTGTAGCCCACCGGGCTCCTCTGTCCATGGGATTCTCCAGGCAAGAATACTGGAGTGGGTTGCCATTCCCTTCTCCAAGGGATCTTCCAGATCCAGGGATCGAACCTGGGTCTCCTGCACTGCAGGTGGATTCTTTACCATTTAAGCCACCAGGGAAGCCTGTTAGCAAAGTGATGTCTCTGCTTTTTACTATGTACGCTGTCTAGGTGTTTCCTTCAGGTTAAATGGACCTCTCCTTTCTTTGTGCCTCTGTGTGTCTCTGTACATACGCCCCAAAGTAAAGCTCATCACTCTCTATTTGCAGTTGTTTATTTATATGTCCTCCTCTCCTGTTGAGGACGGTCATCATGATGTGCTCATCTTAATGTCCCTCAGTCCAGCATGATTCCAGGAACACAGCAGAGCTCAATAAACATTTGTTATGTAAAATAAAGAAGCCTTCCCTCCGTAGCATGCATCAGGCATGTTTCAAGTACTCAGTATCCACATGTGGCTAGGGGCTACTGTCCTAGACAGCACAGAGAGTTTTCCATGACCACAGAATGTTCTCTTAGACAGGGACAGTCTAGAGAGCTTTGTTAGTTGTATCCTCAGTAAAAATGGGTAGTATGCTTCATTTTTTTTTTAACACTAATTTAGATGAACAGAAATTTAGTGTGCAGAGAAAAGCAGTCGCAATTCCCCAGGGCTCTTTTTCTGCTTCAGACTCACCTAGATGAGCAGTCAGCAGACTGCACATCCACTCCAGCCTGATTCCTGTTTTTCTGAAAATAAGGTTTGATTACAATTCAGTCATCCTTCATTCACTTACTTTGTGTGTCCGCTTTTGCAAAGAGTGGCAGAGTGGAGTGGCTGGTATAGAGCTCTGTGGCTTGCAAAGCAGAAAATACCGTCTGAGTGGTTTTAGAAACTGTTGGCCCACCTCTGGTCTCAGTACCTGTGTCCCACTCTACACAGAATCTTGATGGGTTGGCGGTGACCCACCAGAGAATAAACAGCAGTGAGGCATCGTTAACAGAGATACTTGTTTTTGTATTCACAATACAGACACATGTTCTAGGGGAGACACGCTTTGAGATGCTGCTGCTGCTAAGTCGCTTCAGTTGTGTCCGACTCTGTGCGACCCCATAGATGGCAGCCCACCAGGCTCCGCTAGTTGTATTCAAATATTTTAAAAGCATCATCTTTCTCCTGGAAGCGAGAAGAAGACTGCAGTGTAGAATTTATGAAGAGGAAGAATTCATGGATAGTTTCAGTTCAGTTCAGTTGCTCAGTCGTGTCCTACTCTTTGTGATCCCATGGACTGCAGCACGCCAGGCCTCCCTGTCCATCACCAGCTCCCGGAGCTTGTTCAAACTCACGTCTATCAAGTAGGTAATGCCATCCAACCATCTCATCCTCTGTTGTCCACTTCGCCTCCTGCCTTCAATTTTTCCCGGCGTCAGGATCTTTTCCAAGGAGGCAGTTCTTCCCATCAGGAGGCCATATTTAAAATGGAAAGTCCTGAAAAATGGAATATAGTGACATAATAAGCACGTTTGTACAAATGTTCTTACAGCTTGCATTATAGTCATTAATTTCTGTTTCTAGTCTAATGTTAGTCATTCAGTTGTGTCCAACTCTTTGCGACCCTGTGGACCATAGCCCACCAGGGTCCTCTGTCCATGAAATTCTCCAGGCAAGAATCGTGGAGTGGGTTGCCATTCCTTTCTCCAGGGGATCTTCCTGACACAGGGATCGAACCAGGCTCTCCTGCATTGCAGGTGGATTCTTTGCCATCTGAGCCATCAGGGGTCATTCTAATGACTGTATACACTCAACTTCAAATCCTTTATCTGTTTCCACCTACCTTCTCACCAAGATATTATGTTGGATAATATTCATGTTTCCTTTCATTAAAAAAAAAAAATAGCCAGATTTCCTATGTGACTGAGATAGAAACCTAGCAATTTTAAGAAAGCCAAATCAAAAGTTCTAGGAAAATTCACAAATGAAAAATGTCTTTATTGTCATGGGTATTTATTATATATCCAAATCATATGATATCATCAGAAATCATAATAACGCCATTATAGTCTGCAATTACGTGCTTCAGCGGCAACTTATCATGTGTTTACTGTAATTACACCATTTGACTAATTACAGCAATTATGCCTCTTAGTGGCTGAATTCTTAAGCTCTGAATTCCACTGATTGGCTGGACTTTCTCCATCCTTCTGTGAGATACTGTGCCTGAAATTTGGTGACCGTCGACTCTCATTTTGTGGTGCTAGGGTTCTCTCAACTTCCGGTGATGATTGTAAGGTTTGGGGGTGAATCCAGTGTCATTATTTTTTTTTTATTCTCGTATCAAAATGTCCAAAGGAGAACAGATTGTTCCCTTCCGGCCCCAGGCACTGAAGCTGTGCTGGGCTGTTGGAGCAAGTCCTTATCTTCCAAGCAGGGAGTCCCATCTGTGTATCATTCTCTGGGACCACATGGTCCGGCTGGACCAACAGGCTGTTTAACTGAGAGGAGAGATCAGTTTGGTAACTCGATAAAAATAGTCAGTTAGCTTGATTCTTTCTCATTGCACTGATCACTTATTAATAGGCTAAGTGGATTGAATAGAATTTTTTTTTTCTTGAGGCTTGTAAAACCAGAATCTAAACAAGGGCAGTCAACACTCACTCACACAGGCTGCAGGCACATGGAAGCTCAGCTACAAATTCCGTCCGCAGATACGACCACGTGTCTGCTTCACACAAGGCACCGGCCCGGCTTCTCATGAAAAAGCAGAAGCGTTTAAGACGCATTCCCCATATTTAGTGACTATGTTACCTATCACATAACTGTCCTCAAGACCCCTATGAGGATTGTATCTTCCAACGAAAGTCACATTAAAAACGTCTAAAATCCCCAAATCAACTTGAGTGTCGCGTCCCTGTTGACCTTGGAGAAGAAGGGACATCATCATTGGGGTTCAATCTGCTCCTCAGTCCCCTTCTTCAGGCAGAGAGGTGGCCGGGAAGGTGGAGTGAATCTGGCCAGTATTTTGAACACCTGGCTGTGTGCTTTCAAAGCTCTTAGACCCTGAGGAACTCAGGGTCCACACCTCAGTTTCCTCGTATGCAATACGGAAATTAGAAATAGCTAGTTCATAGGACTGCGGTAAGGCTTAAGTGAGAATAGCAAGGCTTTCTGTTAACTCTGAGATGCACAAATGTCTGGAAGTTCAGCCTCAGACGTTTCATGGGAAAATTCACTTTATGGAAGAATTCACCCTCATTTCCCTGAGTCAGAGTTCAGAGATACGATGCAATTGGTTGTACTGAGATAAATATGTGCACCTCTCTGGAGCCCTTCTCATCATACTCATATATGGATTTAAGGAAAAGCTTTGAAATTGAAGCTTATGTAGAGTTGAGTCTTTTTTGAAAAATTAGAATAACAAGAATTAGATAATCACATAGGGCTACTTGGAAGTAGATCTTAGAAAAAGTATCATATATTTACCAGTAATCAAAATTTTATAAACAACCAGAGAACACAAGAGAATATCCCCCCATATCAACTTCAGTATCTGATATTTAGACTGCACTGTCTAAGTTTGCCAGATCATTAATTACTTACTGGGCTTCCCTGGTGGCTCAGCTGGTAAAGAATCTGCCTGCAATGAGGGAGACCTGGGTTTGATCCCTGGGTTTGGAAGATTCCCCTGGAGAAGGGAAAGGCTACCCACTCCAGTGTTCTGGCCTGGAGAATTCCATGGACTGTATAGTCCATGGGGTCGCAAAGAGTCAGACACGACTGAGTGACTTTCACTTTTAATTACTTATGAAGGAACTGTTACGATGAGAGAGAGAAACCAGAGTGAAATAGAGCACACACACGTATGTCTGCTTTTGAATCTGATGGTGGAATATCAATAATAAATAATAATTGACAGTGAGGGGTAGTCACAAAATAGTCACTGTTTCAGCACGTTCTAAACAAAACTTTGAATGTATTCCATTTGATTATTCTGTGTTATTGATGCACGAGCGAAACAAATTATTAGTCCTGCATATTTATTTGTTTCTTTTGGCTACTCTTTCCCTCGTAAGAGCTTGGGTTGAACTTTTACTCAGCTGCTGTTTGCATCCACAGACAGCTCCAGGGTTTCTGGGGGCAGCTCAGAGTGGCGTTATCTTCAGACCTTGATGGTTCTTTTCTGCCTCGTTTGTAAATGATAATTCCAAAATGACAATAATAATGACTGAAGTAGGCCAAGTAATTTCATAAACAACAGAATGGTGAATTAGCAAAAAAAAACAAAAAAACAAAAAAAAAAACGTGAAATGTTATTTTCTTCTAATATTTCAAGCAAGACTTACTCGTCCTGCTCAGGATCTCATTTGAACAGCGTTTATGTGACAGAATAGGAGGATTGCATTCAGGTTTGTAAATGTACCGCCTGGGTCACACTTCAGCATAAGCAGTGTTCACAGCATGTCTATACTGGAAGACAGGCGAGCGTTTACCTGCTCACCTCCTGCAGCACCATTTGGTCTTCCCCTCTTTAGCCAAGTCAGCACCTGCCTACACACATCCTCCAAACACCTCAGCCAGTTGTGCTCCTTGGGTTGCCTGCAAGGAAAGAGCTCAGTTCCTCAGTCCCTAAAAATGACTCCCAGAACTGGACTCTGGTTTGGATGTCCCTTGTCAAGCCTGGCGTGCTGCAGTCCATGGAGGTCGCAAAGAGTCGGACACGACTGAGCAACTGAACTGAACTGAACAGGTCAGGTGTAGAGTATTATTACCTTTTTCCCCACCAAACAATGACACTGTCATTGGGACAGCCTGAAATTGCATCTGCTGCTTTTGCACAACACGTTATTGGTTCCTAGGGTGATTGAAATCGTCCCTCAGATGTATATACACTTGTTCCCTGTTTTGCATAAAAATAACATGTGAATTGCTCTTCATTACTTTGGAACACAACACGGGTGAACTGTTTTGTTCACGAGGTAGGGTCATTTTTTTTTTTTTTTCTTTCTGTGAAATTTTCACTGCTTCTTTGATTAGGGATATAGAATGCTGCTGCTGCTGCTGCTAAGTCGCTTCAGTCGTGTCCGACTCTGTGCGACCCCGTAGATGGCAGCCCACCAGGCTTCCCCGTCCCTAGGATTCTCCAGGCAAGAACACTGGAGTGGGTTGCCATTTCCTTCTCCAATGCATGAAAGTGAAAAGTTAAAGTGAAGTCGCTCAGTTGTGTCCGACTCTAGCGACCCCATGGACTGCAGCCTACCAGGCTTCTCCATCCATGGGATTTTCCAGGCAAAAGTACTGGAGTGGGGTGCCATTGCCTTCTCCAAGGGATATAGAATACCGGGTGTTAAATTTAGTCAGATTAGGATTTGATGCTTGGTTTATCCATTTACTTGGAGAAGGAAATGGCAATCTACTCCAGTGTTCTTGCCCAGAAAATCCCATGAACAGAGGAGCCTGGTAGGCCACAAAGAGTCGGACACGACTGAGCGACTGCACTTTCTTTCACTTTTATCCATTTACTAGCTAAATATGGCTAATTTAAAAAGAGGCTTCCCTGGTGGGTCAAACAGTAAAGAATCTGCCTGCAATTGTAGGGGACCTGGGTTCAATCCCTGGGTCAGAAAGATCCGCTGGAGAAGGAAATGGCAACCCGCTCCAGTATGCTTATCTGGAGAATCCCATGGACAGAGGAGCCTGGTGGGTTACAGTCCATGGGGTCACAAAAGAGTCGGACACGACTGAGCGACTTTCTTCTTTATGGCTAATGTACACATTTTCTATAGCACATTTTTCATTTGCAAAGCAGAGATATTTTATTAGATTGTGTCTCAAAGGGTTGTTGTGAGGATGAACGTGATGCCAGATGCAAAGTGCTTACCGCAGAGTGGAGAACATAATAATTACTTAATGCAAGTTGGAATCGCTTCCTTTTTTAATGATTTTCGTGGCTTCCTTGAGAATATCAGTTTACACTGAGTCTCGTTTCTATCTTCTGTGTTGTTTTTTTTTTAATCTACTTCTTATTTCTGTTCCTTTTCTCTGAGTTCTGAGAGTATCTCGTTTGTTTCATACATCCTTGACTTGGGTTTTTCTCCGTGTTGGTTTTGATCTTCTGCTCCGGCTCCTTTGACCGTATTTGCACGTCTTTCTCATCGACTTTTCATTTTCACTTGTTCTCTCCTTGTGGACTCCTCTTTTTCACAGAAGCCATGTCTGATCAGTTGCAACATCAGAGGCAGAGTCTTCTTTTTTCCCCAGTTCCTACAGGGAATACTTTTTCTACCGGAAGTCCCCATATTTGGAGGCTTCCTGTTCATCTTCTCTGATTCTTGAGAAGCAGTTCACATCCAGCCTTGGTTAACTGCTCCTCATACCAAAGACTGGAGTGTCAGAGGTTTTACTGCTTTGTTATGCAAAGGTCTGTACCACGGGTGAGCAGGCTTTTTAAAATAAGGGACCGGGAAGTAAATATTGTAGACTTTGTGGGCCACACTGTGGTCAGCTCTGTCCTCATTGTGCAGAAGCAGCTGTAGACAGTGTATCAACATATGGCCACGAAACTGAAAATGTGAGTCATTCAGTCATGTCTGACTCTTTGGGACCCCAAGGACTGTAGCCCCCCAGGCTCCTCTGTCCATGGAATTTTCCAGGCAAGAATACTGGAGTGGGTAGCCATTTTCTCCTCCAGGGGATCGTCCTGACCCAGAAATCAAACCTGGGTCTCCTGCATTGCAGGCAGACTCTGAGTCACCAGGTGAGAGAGTAAGTCAACATATAGGCAAGGTGTGTTTCAATAAAACTTTATTTACAAAAGTAGGGGGCAGACCAGACAGGGCTTTAGTGTGCTGACCCCTGGTCTTGACTGTCAGTCCCAGGAGGGCAAGGACCATTTCTGTTTGGCTCCTGTCTGTGTCCATAGCCCCGAGCATGGTGCATAGCTCCGTAAACATTTGTTCAGGAGCTGCTGCAAGAAAGGAGCCTGTTGGGATTCCCTGGTGGCTCAGATGGTAAAGATTCCACCTACAATATGGGAGACCTGGGTTTGATCCCTGGGGTCGGGAAGATCCCCTGGAGAAGGGAATGGCAACCCACTCCAGGATTCTTGCCTGGAGAATCCCATGGACAGAGGAGCCTGGCGGGCTACAGTCCATGGGGTCGCGAAGAGTCGGACACAACTTTTCACTTTTTCCTTTTCCCCTCTAACCAGTTTTCATGCTCTAAGATGCCTTCCCCACATGAGCATCTGCTGAAATGTGTCAGGGTGTGGCTTGCCTTTCTCTTTGTGGTTCACTCTGACGGGACCGTGCTGGTTAATTTGATGTGTCAGCTTGATTAGGAATTGCTGGCCCTTTCTTGGGTCAGACAGTAGTCTAGATGTGGCTGTGGAAGTATTTTTGAGATGTGCCTCACATTAGCAATCATTTGACTCTCAGTAAAGCCGATTGCCGTCCCTGCTGTGGTGCAGGTGTCCTCTAGTCAGATGGAGGCCTTAATAGCAAAGGCTGAGCTTTCTCAAGGGACAAGAAACTTTGCCTCCAGACTGCAGTATAGACATTCTGCCTGAGTTTCCAGCCTGGAGACCCAAGGCTTCAAGACTGCAGCGTGGTTGCTTACCTGAATCTCCAGGCTGCCAGCCCCTACACAACCCCTGGGTTTCCATTGTAGCTCAATCGGTAAAGAATCTGCATGCAACGCAAGCAACTCGGGTCCAATTCCTGGGTCTGGAAGATCCCCTGGAGAAGGAAATGGCAACCCACTCCAGTATTCTTGCCTGGGACATCCCATGGACAGAGGAGCCTGGTGGGCTGCTGTCCACGACATCACAAAAGAGTCAGACACGACTGAATGACTGAACACGCATAAACACACACGCAAAGGGAAAGATCTCCTAACATTTACGGAAGCCTTCTATGCTGTTTTCACCTGCGATCTTGTATATGCTTGTGTACTTTCCTGAAATAGTCCTCATCACAGTCAATGCGGCACCTTCTAACCGGAACACTCCTTTAGCAGGAGAGGTTGCCTAGGAGTCCTTTTCTATACCGTGCGTCTGTGGTAGTGACTGGCTTGGGTGGTGGCAGTGTAAGTAGTTCCTGAATGAATGGATGGATGGTTGGGTAGTTGAGTACTTCTACAAGGGTATTTTTCTCTAGTAACTTAGTAAGCGAGGAGATTTGCATCCTTTCTTTACAAATAGCTGATCGGGAATGAGTGTGATGCTAAAAAAACACAGGTGGTTGAATATACCCGTGTTTCCTTTTTTGAAAACTGCAGTGTTTGCCTAAAGTCTGAAACTTGACCCGTTCTCTGTCATCCTCAGACTATGATGCCGGTATTTCCGTGCTCTGGTCTTCACGTCTTCTCAGTAGCTGGGATATAGTTTGTGCAGGTGTGGACATAACGGATTCTAAACCAGCAAGCATTCTCTTAATCACAGTAGCCCTTGGTTTCCTGTGAGTCATGTTTTCCTGCATATCCACTCTGAAAATTTGCGAGCTGCACGCTCAAGACACAGTGATAAAGAACTCTAAAGCTCTCCCTCTGCTTGATTCACTGCTGTCTCATATCCACCAGCACTAAGTCTGTGCTTCCTTCAGTCCACCTGTGTGCTGGGCTAAGTCGATTCAGTCATGTCTGACTCTTTGTGACCCCATGGACTACAGCCCACCAGTCTCCTCTGTCCATGGGATTCTCCAGGCCAGAGTACTGGAGTGCGTTGCCATGCCTTCCTCCAGGAGATCTTCCCAACCCCCGAGATTGAACACAGGTCTCCCGCATTGAACGCAGATTCTTTACCACTGAGACACTGGGGAAGTCTCCCACTTTGTGCCACATTTTCCTTCAAATCTAACTTGCAAAACAGTTACGGCCCGAGGACTTTTACCACATCTGTCAAATGATTCCTAGGATTTACCATCTGGTACATTATTTGGAGATAGAACCAAAGAAACGAACATTGTGACCATGTGTGATTCGATGATGATTGGGGAGACAAGGCAAAAACACCCTTCACGTCTCCTCCATTCCTAGTGATGTAGAGTCCCCTTTATAGCTCTCTCTGCTGGAGGGAAAAATGAAAGAAAGTGAAAGTTGCTCAGTCGTGTCCGACTCTTTGCAACCCCACAGACTATACAGTCCGTGGAATTCTCCAGGCGAGAATAGTGGAATGGGTAGCCTTTCCCTTCTCCAGGGGATCTTCCCAAACCAGGGATCGAACCCAGGTCTCCTGCATTGCAGATGGATTCTTTACCAACTGAGCTATCTGCTGGAGAGAAGTGCTGCATTAGTTATGGAAACAGGGGAGAGAAAGACACACGCGCCACAGCCCACTCCCCACCCCACCCCCATCCCCACCACCGCACCTCCCCCCCTCCCCCTTATCAGAGTTCTTCCAAAGGCAACTTGGAAGGCAGCATTACCCTCCCAACAACAAGCTACTGACTGGTGTCATTTGCTGGAAGGCAGGTTTACCCAGAAGCCAGTTTCTCTTTAAATCACTTGTAAGAACTTCATTTGGGGGTGGGGGGTGGGGCGGAATCTGGAAATTTCCATGTGAAATGGGCTTGACTTCATTAGCATTTCCTAGAGTTGCCTCTTCTCAGGCGAGTGGAGCGAATGAGAACTTATCAGCTGAAGTGGAAATCTCGCTCTCTATTTGCGGTCTGAGAATAAGCAGCCTTCTTTACTCCCTCCACATGGCTCTCTTTCTGTTGCAGGAAGGGGGACCCCTTCCAGGGCCCGAAACTGGGCTCTTGTCTAACACTTGGAAATGAATTGTCCGAGGAGACATGTGTGCTAACAAAGTGAAAGATTTTATTGGGAGAAGGTGCCCGGGTGGAGAGCCCTAGGGTTAAGGGAACCCAGCAGAACTGCTGTGCCACGTGGCTCACAGTCTTGGGTTTTATGGTGATGGGATTAGTTTCCGGGTTGTCTTTAGCCAACCTTCAGACTCAGAGTCCTTCCTGGTGTTGCACGTCTTGTTCAGCCGAGATGGATACCAGCGAGAGGGGTTCTGGGAGGTGGTTGGACATGCGGTGTCTCCTTTCGACCTTTCTGGAACTCTTCCGCTTGGTGGGGGCTTATTAGTTCCATGTTCCTTACCAGGACCTCCTGTCATAAAGCAACTCTTGCAAATGGTTACTATTGTGCCTGGCCAGGGTGGGCGGTTTCAGCCAGTGTGCTTCCCCTAACACTTCTTTGGCACTCACTCTCAGAAAGGCGTGCTCAGTGGGGTTTGCTAATGAGGTGAAAAAGAAGTGCTTTTGATACGAGGGAAATCTCTGCTTTTCTCTCCAGGGGAATTGTAGAGGCAGCTCTTTGTTGGGTTCAGTACTGCGTGTGGGATGTGGGATGACTAATCTACTAAAACCCCAGGCACATTTGGGGGTGTGCCTCCCAGAGGCATGACTTGTTCAAGCTCTTCTTGGCTGACAAATAACCAACATGCTGCAAATGGCAATTTCAGGGGACAGAGAAATCGCATCATATCATAAATTGACCATATTTGGTGCCGTGTTTCCAGAACAAGGGAATGAACTTTTTTCTCAACACTTAGTGATTGAAAGGTCGCGTGTGAGATACTTCCAGATAAGCTGACTCATACGATCTTTACAGATTTCCTCATGTGGTATGGTTACACTATATCTGGTGCAGAGACAGTAAAAAAGCTTTCCACCCAAGGTGCAGACATCTAATGGTACATTAGGATGTAAACCAGCTCTTAAGATTCCAAGTCCTGCCTCCTTGACCAGACCTTTAGAGATTCTCAGATCTGTTTTGAGAGATGGCTTCTCAGATGGTGCAGTGGTAAAGAATCTGCCTGCCGATGCAGGAGATGCAAGAGACGTGGGTTCAATCCCTGGGTTGGGAAGATTCCCCTGGAATAAGGCATGGCATCCCATGCCAGTGTTCTTGCCTGGGAAACCCCATGCAAAGAGGAGCCTGGTGGGCTATAGTCCATGGGGTCATGAAGAGTTGACATGACCGAACACTTGAGCACACACTGGGGAGATGGAACCCTCCTTTCCCAAAAGATAGGTAATTCCATGAGTCCATCATCGTGCACAAGATCCAGAGAGTGGCAGAGACCACAGGGCTGTGGGAGAAGGCAGGACACAGAAGCCAGTGGTCCAGACAGAGTTCAGTGCATCTCCTTGCTGCCTGGGCTGGTCTAGCATCTAAGCTAACACATAGGCATCCCCTTACATGGGGAGATTGGAGGCGACATTTATTCTGCCAGAATGGAACTCTTCCAGCCTCTCATTCTCCTGAGGCCACATCTTCTTTTCATTTAGAAAGCATCCCCCATGCTCTGTAGCACACTTGAGGTTATAAACTATTAACAACATCATTTATTTTACTTGTTTTGCTAGCTGAGGAATGCTTTTCTGCAAGGTGGTGGATTTATTTTCTCTTGCTGCATAACCAATGACCACTAACTTAGCGGCTTACAACCACACAAGTGACTATTTCTCAGTGTCCATGAGTCAGGAACCCAGGCGTAGTTGAGGCTGTCTCTCTTCTGCTCAGTTCTTGACAAGGTGTTGGCTGGGCTCCGTTCCGTTCTCACGCACAGGGTCCTCTTCTAAGCTCGGAGGGTTGTTGAGACAGTGGATTTCCTTGCAGCTGTGTGCTTGAGATCCCTGTTTTCCTGCTGGCCATCATCCAGGGCTGCTCCCAGCCTTAGAAGGGTTAGTCACTCAGTCGTGTCCGACTCTTTACGACCCCACCCCCAGGCTCCTCTGTCCGTGGGGTTCTCCAGGCAAGAAGACTGGAGTGGGTGGTCATTTCCTTCTCCAAGGCAAAGCTTTGGGAAGCTGCCTGCAGTTCCTTCCACATGGGCCCTGTGTGTATGTCACAACATGGCTTTTGGTTCCCTCTTTGATCAGGACCGTATCTGCTGCTGCTCCTTGTCACTTTTTACAAGGCCAGCACAGATGGTCTCCCTTTAGATTAACTCAGAGTTATTTTGATTATGGACTTAGGGGACTGATGTCCTCCACAGTCATTGGTTCTGCCCATAGTCTTGGGGGAGTGGATGACATAGGATGTACGCACGTCATGTGTGGGAATAGGGGTGGGAAAGTGGTGGGAATCTTGGGGTCCCTACTATACTTCTGCGTATCATGGATGGAAAATGAGAATCGAAAATGCTACAGGTCACTGATGGGGCTGGTGACAACTTCCATGTTGCATGTCTAGATGGGGCTGCCTGGAGAAGGGTGGTGAGACCGTGTCCAGGCTTCATGCGAAACACTGCAGCCAGGACTGAAGGGACTTGTTTTCATGTCCACTCTTGCCTTTTGTGGTTGGTCACAGCAGATATCATAGACTATGGCTCTGCAGGTACCACAGAGTTACTGCAAGGACATGAAGCAATATAAGCATTGAACAGTCCATCCTAAAGGAAATCAGCCCTGAATATTCTTTGGAAGGACTGGTGCTGAAGCTGAAACTCTAATACTTTGGCCACCTGATGTGAAGAGCTCACTCATTGGAAAAGACCCTGATGCTGGGAAAGATTGAAGGCGGGAAGACAAGGGGTTGACAGAGGATGAGATGGTTGAATGGCATCATCGATGCGATGGACACGAGTTTGAGTAAGCTCTGGGAGTTGATGATGGACAGGGAAGCCTGGTGTGCTGCAGTCCATGGGGTTGCAAAGAGTTGGACACGACTGAGCGACTGAACTGAACTGAGCTGAAGCATTGAATGCGTGTAGATTGAATAATCACACTAAATTTGCCTACGAACCTTTCTCATGTATCAGGTATATTAGTCTTCTCATATACAGACCACCACGTGTAAAACAGATAGCTAATGGGAAGCCGCTGTATAGCACAGGGAGCTCAGCTCAGTCCTTTATGATGACCTCAAGGTGCGGGATGGGGATGGGAAGGAAGGCTAAAGAGGGAAGGGCTACATGTAAACTTATGACTGAGTCACATTTCTGTGCAACAGAAACCAACACAGCCTTGTAAAGCTTTTATTTTCCAATTAAAAAAAAATTCATAGACATTGAAATCTCAACATCATATGATTTTCATGAGTCATGAAATACTATTCTTTTTTTATTTTTTTAATTTAAAGATATTTTTTAAAAAGTATATTAGTCTCCTATGTCTGCTATAACAAATTACCACAAACTTAGTGGCATGAAACAACATCATTGTATTATTACCTTCCAGTCCTTGGGATCAGAAGTCCACAGTGGTCTTCACTGGGGTAACACCAAGATGTCAACAGGGCTGGTCCCTTGGTCCTGGCTTGAAGCTTTTAGAAAGTAAAAGTCACTCAGTCAAGCCCAACTCTTTGTGACCCCATGGACTGTACATGGACCCCATGGAATTCTGTGGGTCAGAATACTAGAGTGGGTAGACTTTCCCTTCTCCAGGGAATCTTCCCGACCCAGGGATTGAACCCAGGTCTCCGGCATTGCAGGCGGACTCTTTACCAGCTGAGCCACCAGGGAAGCCCGAGAATACCGGAGTGGGTAGCCTATCCCTTCTCCAGGGGATCTTCCCCACCCAGGAATCAAACCGGGGTCTCCTGAGTTGCAGGCAGATTCTTACCAAGAGAGCTATCAGGGAATCCCTAGCTTTTAGAGGCCACCCACATTCCTGGGCTCCTGGCCCCTTTCTCCTTTTTTCATAGTGCAACGCTTCAAACTCTGCCTCTCTCTTCATCTTCTCTTTTCTGAGTTTGGTTCTCTTGCCTCCACCTTATAAAGACACTTGTTGTTACGTCAGCTGGACTCAGACAATCCCAGAAAATCTCCCTCACTTCATGTCAACTGATTATGGACTTCAATCACATCTGCAAAACACTGTCACTGAAGCATGTGGATCAGTGTTTGACTGGATAGCTGGGGATTGTAGTCCAGTGACGTTGACATGTAAAAGTGACCTTTACAGATGGGACAAATAAAATACAGATGTATTTAAAAGTGTTCCTGAATTATTAAAAGGATAATGTACTTCATCAGTCATGACTCACGTGTATTGTCTCAGGGAGGAGGGTCTTTTGAAGCTATGCAGTTGCCTTTGCGCTGTAAAGATCTGGACACTGATTGGTAAGGAAGGGCATCTCTTAGGCAGGGGATGCTCCTGGGGATCCTCAGGGCACTGGGTACTCCACCTCCCACCTCCAGAAACAAGTAGAAGAGAGACGGGAAAACAGACACGAGAGGACTCTTGGACAAACTTCACCCTTGAGAATCACACTTCCCACGCAGTTAGTCTCCACTTCTGTAGCCTTTAACCTCCTTTCCACGGATTCTTTTTGTTTGCTTTGGTCTTGGCTCAAAATGAAACAGGAGGCTGTCATCAGAAATTTAGTGGATCAGCGTTCTGTGTCTTCAGAAATCTGCCGCCTGAAAATCACAGGGAGGACCATAAGAACAATGATTTTTTTTTTCTCCCATTTATTGAGCAATTAAATGTGATGAATATGTTATACACTATGGTGAATGTTGGAATTAATAAGCTGAAATGTCAATGCATGACTATTTGTATACTTGACAGCTAATAATTGCATCATTTATCATTTAAAAAATCTGGCAGTCTTAAACAGGGAACATTTATAATTAATTTTCTTGCCCCGGAAAGTCCAATTCATTCCACAGTCTAAAGGAATCAGTGTTAATTTCTTTTTCTATCAGCCGTGGGCCACAAGTTAATGTATTAAAATCAAGAACATTTACAATAACAGACTAATTAAATTATTTCCTCTACTGTAGGAGAAAAATGCATGGCTCTTGTGCTGAAAATCAGTCACCACAAGAAACCGCATTTAATTCTCCTGGAAAGTCAGATTCCTCCCAGTGGCCATTGTAAACAGTCAAGTGGCTTGAGCAACTCTGTTTGCTAGAGTCATGAAGACTATTGACTTTTGCTTATCGTTATGGTTAATATACTTTAAATGAGACTGATAAGGAACTAACTCATTAAAACAGTGTTTTTCAGTCAATGAGCTAGAGTCATCAGCAAACGCGTGAAGCACAGAAAAAGTAACTTAATCTCATGGAATGGGCACAGATTTTGAAATGTTTGTTCTGATGCACTTTCTATTATAACTATAATTCAGCAAATGAGATACGTATTTTTAAAAGAAAAATACAGGGCGTCTAATCACAGCTTTCCACTTGAGGTCAGGATCCACAGATCCCTAAGAGCAATAGAAGAAATGTGAGGTTATCCTTTGTTTTCTTCCTTTTTATTTTGCTCCATCAGGTCTTGCTGCAGCTCTCAGGCTCTCCGGTTGGAGCATGCAGGCTCTAGAGTGCGTGGACTCTGTAATTATGCACGGGCTTAGCTGTTCCTCCACTTGTGGGTTCTTAGATCCCTGACCAGAGATCAAACCATATCCCGTGCATTGGAAGGCAAATTGTCAACCACTGGACCACCAGGGAAGTCCTAGGATATCAGTTAGTTTTGAATATTCAGAAATAGGACCGAAGAAAATAAGTTGTCCAGGATCAGTAGTTGTTCGGAAACCATAAGCAAGAAATGGCGCAGGTGGTGTCTATGCATTCTAAAATCTATGTGCTCTAAAAGTGTAAGAGAATGTCTGTGTTCTCAGAGTGTTGGAAAGGAGGGAGTCTGCAAACAGGCCGATGTCATGCAGGGCATGATATTAATGACACCGATCTATTTCAGGGTCCCCCACACGAAAGAGAAAATAATGATCTTCTTGGTGTCCTTAGGTTAAGATTTCAAAGACTATATCGTCTCACCTACTGTCTGGCAAAAAAGGAGTTTTCCAGAGGACTTTGTGACCACAAGGGGTGGGATGGGGAGGGAGATGGGAGGGAGGTTCAAAAGGGAGGGGCTATATGTGTACCTATGGCTGATTCATGTTGACGTTTGACAGAAAACGGCAAAATTCTGTAAAGCAGTTATCCTTCAATTAAAAAATAAATAAATTAACAACTAAAAAATAAAATAAAATTTCAAGCCTAAAAAAAAGACACTTTCTCAGTAAGAACCACAGAGGCTCATCCTGAGATGACGACCTTCTTGATATGCACAGCGCTTCCCAAACTGCCTGGCATATCACTGGTGCTTGATATATGTCAGTGGCATAATTCTAATTTCTTCCTCAATTCATCATTTATCAGTGTCATGTGGTGCGCCAGCTAATTTTTCTTATGACACCCTTCTTTGCAACAGCTCTGCGAAGTTGGCATTGTCCTGAGAATATTACAGACAGAGTGGGTGACATTGGGAGACCTTCAGGAGGGCCAAGTAAGCTGGCACTTGGCAAGGCAGGGATGTGAGTCCATTCGCTTGTCTCCAGTACCAGACTTGACAGCACCCAGTTGTCAGCTGTGTGTGAAGGATACAGTGATGGGGAAGGCATTCATACAGTCAAGGGAGGTTTAGCAAAGACTAAGAGGTCGCTTACTTTGCTTATAGTTGATAAATAATCTGTATATATCCATAAGGAATACGGAGGAGGGAGGTAAAAGAGGGGAAAGAGAAGGGAACATTGCACAAAGCTGAAGAGAGTTAGAAGCAAACTTAGAATTAGTAGAAGGAGGAGTGCGAGGGCATTAATTCATGGCAAGAGAGACCCGATTAAAACTCAGAAACAATAGTTTACTTTCAGTGATGACAAAGGGCATGGAAAAGCTCATAAAGGAAGGTGTGCGAACCATAATGCATAATCTGAAACCTGACTCAAAGCTTTGCTTGCAAGAGAAGGCAAAGCTCTTCCTTCATTTTCCGCCATGCCTCTATGCAATGTGTGTGGAGTCTTGCAAGGCGTACACACTAAACAATTACACACACCTGGTAAATCAGAATTCATGCAATGACTAGCTCCAGAATCTTTATTGATTTTGTGTCTTCAGATGTGACTTTGGAGTATGAAATCTAATAACAAAACTAGCATTGCAGAAAAAGCAATTTATTTATCTTCAGAAGACTTCTCTTGCTTCAGAATTTGCAATAATTGTTCACCTTTTGCTTATTTTGACCTAATGAATGTTTGGCATATGTATGTAGAGTGTTACAGAATAAAACTAAGTCTCTATATTTTTTTAGAAACTCAAACTAAAATGAAACCTTATCAGTTGATATTTCAAAATCTAGTTGTGGAAGATGTGACTTTGAAGAAGAAATGGTTCCTGCCAACTCTTGCTAAAATTAAGAGATAAGTTCAGTTCAGTTCAGTCGCTCAGTCATGTCTGACTCTTTGCTAACCCATGAATCGCAGCACGCCAGGCCTCCCTGTCCATCACCAACCCCCGGAGTTCACTCAGACTCACGTCCATCGAGTCAGTGATGCCATCCAGCCATCTCATCCTCTGTCGTCCCCTTCTCCTCCTGCCCTCAATCCCTCCCAGCATCAGAGACTTTTCCAATCAGTCAACTCTTCGCATGAGGTGGCCAAAGTACTGGAGTTTCATCTTCAGCATCATTCCCTCCAAAGAAATCCCAGGGCTGATCTCCTTCAGAATGGACTGGTTGGATCTCCTTGCAGTCCAAGGGACTCTCAAGAGTCTTCTCCAACACCACAGTTCAAAAGCATCAATTCTTCGGCGCTCAGCCTTCTTCACAGTCCAACTCTCACATCCATACATGACCACTGGAAAAACCATAGCCTTGACTAGACAGACCTTTGTTGGCAAAGTAATGTCTCTGCTTTTGAATATGCTATCTAGATTGGTCATAACTTTCCTTCCAAGGAGTAAGCGTCTTTTAATTTCATGGCTGCAGTCACCATCTGCAGTGATTTTGGAGCCCAGAAAAATAAAGTCTGACACTGTTTCCACAGTTTCCCCATCTATTTCCCATGAAGTGATGGGACCAGATGCCATGATCTTCATTTTCTGAATGTTGAGCTTTAAGCCAACTTTTTCACTCTCCTCTTTCACCTTCATCAAGAGGCTTTTTAGTTCCTCTTCACTTTCTGCCATAAGGGTAGTGTCATCTGAGAGATAAGTTATATACTACATTTTATGCCAGAACCATAACCAGGACATTTGTACCAAAAAAAAAAAAAAGTTATTGTGCCAGTCTCAGATCATTATAAATCTTAATTTGGAGAAGTACTTCTTGTCATGAAGGATCATTCCTTTCAATAAATTTGAAGTTTGCTTTTTTTTTAAAAATCCAGTTCAGTTTAGTTGCTCAGTCGTATCCGACTCTTCTCGATCCCATGAACTGCAGCATGCCAGGCCTCCCTGTCCATCACCAACTTCCAGAGTCCACCCAAACCCATGTCCATTGTGTCGGTGATTTTTTGATTTTTTATTTGGATTGGCCAAAAAGTTCACTTGTGTAAGGTGTGATGGAAAATCCAAACAAACTTTCTGTCCAACCGAGTGGCATGTGTTAAGTCTTTATAAGGTCGCACACATTCTTTGAACTATCTTTCCAGACAGATGAACACTCTTTCATTATCTTTTCATTAAAGGATTGGCTTAAAATATGTAGCTCCTCTTTGGGTCAGCAGAGTGTAGTAAAATTCTACACTCTAATACTCTCTGCCACTGTTTTGGAAATGGTACATTATTTCCATTTTATGGGTAATACTTTGGCTTTAATGAGCTGTCTCCTTGGTTCCTTCAGTACTGGCGCTGTGAATGGCCCTCCTTGGGATGGAATAGTGACTTTAAAGGCCATCCTATGACTCTGTAAGAAGCACAGAACATGGAAAATAAAACACGTATTCCATCAGGGCAGGAACTGACCTCTTTGGGGAGAATTTCTGAGTTGTAGATTTCCACACATAGCTAGCTATGTGAGTGTGCGCTACGAATCTGAAAGCACCTTTATAACCCAGATTGCAAACCGTATACATCCTTTTACACAAGGCTGATTAGTAACATGAATGAGTCAGATAATACCTCCTCAAGTGGAAGATTTCATATAAGTGGTTACAGTCTCTTACAGAAAACCTGTATCTGTTGAAACTTAAACCCGCGTTTTTTACCATTTAACCCTAGGAATGTTGAATGCCGAGTCTTCAGTTCTGCAAATGAGTATTTCAAAAGACAAGCTGTGATTTTCAGGGGAAATAATATTGGATAAGAGGCTGAAAGTAAGAAAATTGTGCCTTTCAACGCTTTCCCAATCTTGAAAGTCAGTAAAAGAGGATTTTTACGGGACCAAAAATGGTATTATTTATATTATGCAGCTTAAAAAATGCAACAGTAGACCTTATCTTTCCCCATGTGAAGAAATGTTAAGCGCAGACAACTGTATTTCCGTCAATAACGTGACTTTTGATCCAGTAACAGGATCGCATACTCAACAGGAGTGCAGTGATAAAAACGCCCGGCGTCTGCTTTGGGGAAATACGACTCCCGAGTTCTTCAAATGAAAGATAATCAATCCTGGCACCCACTTGATTGCATCTGAATATGCGCTGCGTATCTCTGAATTTAAACTAGGTCTCAGTTCCCTGTGAGATTTCCCTCTGCCCACAGTTAGAAACACAGTTTTCTTTCAACACTTTTCTAGCCCTAACTTCTCAGGATGATGGCTCCCTCTGATGTACCCCTTTCTCCGGCTTCCCCAGGCAGGACCTTCCTTTACCCTTACAGCAAACTGGGTTCAAGCCTGGATCCCGACGCCCTTTGCTCTTCTTTGTTTGTGGTTGGTATTGAACGATGACCTTCGGATAACGGATAACGAGACCTCTTTCGAGTGTGATCATTTTGAATAGGTTGCTCCACTGCGGCTCTGCTCTGTGCCCCTTCCCCAATAGTCTCCTCCAAAGACCTTTCTCACAGCTGCCCCGTCCCCACATCTAAACTGTGGACCACAGGAAAATGCCTAGTTTAGTGCCCATCAGTCAGATTCCATCAAGTGCACTAACCTCAGTGATGAGATGAGGGAGCCTGGGATGCTGGAGCTAGGTCAGCATAGGGCCGCAGCTTACAGAGACGGAGCACTGGAAGAGACGATGCTCCGGAGCTGGGTGATGGGGTGGATGGCAGTACTTGTTCCTGGGCTACGGACTACACAGCCCATGGGATTCTCCACACCAGAATACTGCAGTGGGTAGCCTTTCCCTTCTCCAGGGGAGCTTCCCCACCCAGGGATGGAACCTAGGTCTCCCACATTGCAGGTGGATTCTTTTACGAGTTGAGCCACCAGGAAAACCTATAACATTGTGGATGGAGGAGCAAGTCAAGAAGAAGATGGGAAATGCAGCTGGATACATTGGGCTTCAGAGGTGAGTGTCATCATATGCGTGTGTGGGTTTCCAATACATTGTTGGCTTTCTGAGTCTGAAGTATGGCAGACAGGTCACGTGAAAAGACTCTGAATGTTGGGAGAGCAGCTTGGAGAATGTAAACTGGAGGGGTTGGCATACTTTTTCTATGAAAGGCAAGAGAGTGAATGTTTTAAGCTTTGTGCACCATTGAGACTCCATTGCAACTCTTCAACTCAGCTGCAGCAGCTCAAAAGCAGCCTAGACAGTATGCCAACCAGTGGGTGTGGCCGTGTTCCAATAAAACTTTATTTACAAAAACGAGTGGTGGGCCTGAGTTGGTGCTTGGGCTGTCTTTTACCAACTTCTGCTATAAGTGGTGAACTGAAGGCGTGCAGCAGGCCTCTGAGGAATATACGTACTTATCACAGCGTTTCTGAAATCTTAGAGTAAAGGAATCTCCTGGGAGCTATTTGAAAGGCAGAGGTTTCCAAGCCGCAAAGGAGTTTCACTTGCGATAGCGATCCAAGCTTGGCTTTAAGTGATGGACAATGATAATGAGCATAAAGGAAAAAAGGGTGAGGGCCGTTTCCTGCAGGCTGGTGGAAGGGGCTGTAGTCACCATCCTTAAGAAATTGAGAGTAATTAGGACCACTGCTCACACACTGTAGCACAAAAGATTTCATTTTATGGTGGGGGCAGAAGTCTGCCTACGTAGGTGAAGAGGCACAGGCAAATAAAAACAAAGCCACAGTGGCTCTACATAGCTTTTATGTATGTGTGTGTAGAGGTATATGTACATATACACAGCTTTTATGTACATATACATGTACATATACATAGATTTTGTGTGTACATGTGTGTGTACCAAACCCAGGTCTCCTGAACTACAAGCAGACTCCTTACTGTCTGAGCCACCAGGGAAGCCCTATATATATATATATGATATATATATATCATATATATATATATATGTGTGTGTGTGTGTGTGTGTGCGTGTGTGTGTGTGTGTATGTATATGTATGTTTGGCTGCAACGGGTCTTATTGCAGTGTGCAGGATCTTTTGTTGTGGTGTGTGGGCTTCTCGAGTTGTGGTGTGTGAGCTCTGGAGTGTGGTTTCTAGAGCAAGCTGTTTAGTTGCCCGACCAGGAATCGAACCCACGTCCTCTGCATTGCAAGGTAGATTCTTAACGATAAGACCCCCAGACCTGTACAGCTTGTTCATGAAGGGGAAAGCAAAGGTGGTTTTTAATTGGAAGAAGAGGTTTCAGGGAAATACTTCTTTGTTTTAAGGTAGGAGAGACATCAGCATATTTGAGTCCTGGTGACAAGAAGCCAGTGGAGAAGTGATGAGAGGAACTCAGGAGAGAGAGGGCAGCTAATGTTCACATTCCGGATATTGGAGAAGCAGCTGTTTGGCAACTAGGGTTTCATGGGAACTGTCGTTGAGTCGCTCAGTTGTGTCCGACTCTTTACAGCCCCATGGACTGCAGCACACCAGGCCTCCCTATCCTTCGATATCTCCCAGAGTTTGCTCAAATTCTTCTCCATTGAGTCGGTGATGGCATCCAACCATCTCATCCTCTGTCGTCCCCTTCTCCTCCTGCCTTCAATCTTTCCCAGCATCAGGGTCTTTTTAAATGGGTCAGATCTTTGTATCAAGTGGCCAAAGTATCGGAGCTTCAGCCTCAGCATCAGTCCTTCCAATGAATATTCAGGACCGATTTCCTTTAGGATGGACAGGTTGGATCTCCTTGCAGTCCAAGGAACTCTCAAGGGTCTTCTCCAACACCACAATTCAAAAGCATCAGTTTGGCCCTCATCCTTCATTATGGTTCAGCTCTCACCTATGTACATGATCCCTGGAAAAACTATAGCTTTGGCTATATGCACCTTTGTTGGCAAAGTCATGTCTCAGCTTTTTAATACACTGTCTAAGTTGGTCATAGCTTTTTTTTCAAGAAGCAAGCATCTTTTAATTTCATGGCTACAGTCACCATCCACAGTGGTTTTAGAGCCCAAGAAAATAAAGTCTGTCACTGTTTCCATTCTTTCCCCCATCTATTTGCCATGAAGTGATGGGACCAGGTGCTGTGATCTTAGTTTTTTGAATGTTGAGCTTTAAGCCACTTTTTCACTCTCCTCTTTCACCTTCATCAAGAGGCTCTTTAATTCCTCTTTGCTTTCTGCCATTAGAGTGGTAACATCTGCATAACTGAGGTTGTTATTTTTCCCAGCAGTCTTGATTCCAGCTTGTGATTCATCCAGCCAAGCATTTCACATGATGTACTCTGCATAGAAGTTAGATAAGCAGAGTGACAGTGTACAGCCTTGACACATACCCCTTTCCTATTTTTGAACAGGTCTGTTTTTCCATGTCTGTGGTTCATGGAAATAGGCGTGTTTATAAACAGAGAATAAGAGCAAAGCATCAGTTGCAGCTCAGTCGAGAGTCAAGAAGATAAAGCGATTCCCACTGATGGCCTCTTTGGTTTTGCTAAACTGAGCCTTAGACCATATGCTCGAGGTGAGGTGGTGGGAAGTCCTGTGGCTGGTTGGCTGGAACGTATGCAGAAGATGAGAGGTAAAAGCAGGTAGGAGAGTGGAAGGGCTGTGCGTGAACTTTGCATCAGAACTCAAGTCTAATTCCTCCCACAA
Organism: Bubalus bubalis; assembly: GCF_019923935.1. Taxonomy (NCBI): domain Eukaryota; kingdom Metazoa; phylum Chordata; class Mammalia; order Artiodactyla; family Bovidae; genus Bubalus; species Bubalus bubalis. Next base: position 5,846,327 of record NC_059181.1, on the reverse strand, counting down.
GCTGTCAATATCCCTCCTGGGTGGCATTCGCCGTTGTTGACTAAAAAAAAAGATAGCAACAACTTGAAAGCAGAGAGTTGTTTTATTCAGTGGAAATTCTTAGGACTTTAAGCTTGACAGGCAGCAACGAGTGCCCCTGGGAGAACCATTGTTGGGTGGTTGGGGGGAGCCAAGTTATATAGAAGTTTTCAACAAAGGGGGACAGTCGTCTGGACATCAAAGAGTATTGTTACTTAAGGAAAAGCAGACATCTCAAGTTAAGGAATTAACATTTTCTGTCTATGAGAAGGAGGCTTCCCTGGTAGCTCAGCTGGTAAAGAATCCGCCTGCAATGCAGGAGACCCTGGTTCGATCCCAAAGTCGGGAAGATCCCCTGGAGGAGGGCATGGAGACCCGCTGCAGTATTCTTGCCTGGAGAAGTTCCACAGACAGAGGAGCCTGGTGGGGTGCAGTCCCTGGGGTTGGAAAGAATTGGACATGACTGAAGTGACTAAGCACATGTATGGGAAGATGCAAGCCTCTAGGGGGGTTCCTGAAATCGTTCTTTCACATGCATCTCAGCTACTGGGGGCCAGCATCCTGTATTTTCACATCCACGGGGAGTGGTTGCAGTCTGATGGCTGTTAGCAGGGATTCTTCTCCTTCCTGAATTCCCTTAGGGCTCACCTTTTGCTTGGTGAGGGTTGTAGCAGAGGATGCGAGGTCAGTGAAATGTCATCCTTGTTCTCCGGGAGGTTGTGGTGTCTATAGGAAGAGGTAACCAAGAGCTCCCCACAGAGGCAGTCCTTCATTCTCTCTTTCTGTTTCAGACACACACACAGGCACACACACACACACACACAGGAGGTCAGATGCTCTGTGACTCTTGCACACTAGCCTTGTACGCCCAGCCAGTAGCCTTGTTGCCATTCCCCAAGCCTGCCAACTCTCTCCCTCTCCAGGTATTAAAACTTATATCCATCTCCAGGAGTCTAACTCTAACCCTAACCCTACCCTCGACACGTCTTCTCCCCCACCACCCTTTAAACACTTAGGGCATTTTACCTCAATAAAGCACCCTTTTCACAAGGGAGATGAGGCAAGAAGTGCTGGAGGAGAGCCTGCTTTCCAAGGTGAGCAAAAACCCAACAGAGGAAATCATCTAGGCAAACTGCTCTGTTGTTGTTCAGTCGCTCAGTCGTGTCTTGACTCTTTGCAACCCCATGGACTGCAGCACGCCAGGCTTCCCTGTCCTTAACACTCTCCCGGAGTTTGCTCAAATTCTGCTTGCTTGCTTGGTTGCTAAGTCGCTTCAGTCGTGTCCGACTCTGTGTGACCCCATAGATGGCAGCCCACCAGGCTCCCCCATCCCTGGGGTTCTCCAGGCAAGAGCACTGGAGTGGGTTGCCATTTCCTTCTCCACAAATTCTGCTTAGAAGTCACCATTCCTGCATGAACAATTTCTTATCAGAAGGAAATGATCCAGAATTTGTTACAATGACAAGAGCAGGAAGAAGTGTCAGAAAACGCGATGCTGACCCTCTCCTGAAAACAGTCTTCTCGTTCTCATATCCTCCTGCCAAAGAACTTTCAGCATTTCTACATTCATTCTCCAAAAAAAAAAAAAAAAACAAAAACAAAAACCCAAGGCTGTCGAATCAATTGAGTGAATTGATCGCCCCTTTCAGGTACTCTGTTTCATGAATAATGGAATTGTGTCTTAAGTCAAAAGATCGTTTTCTATTCTGGACTTGCAAGGTAAAAAAAAACAAAAACCATTATGCACAATAGATCAAATTAATTGAGTTATAACCTGTAAAGTTACCAGTAATGGCTTGCACAGAGTTAGATATAATCATTGTACGTGGGATTAATTACACTGAGTCCATGTTCATTTTCCAAAGAAAGCTATAAAGCGTCGTGTCTTGGGCTGTTCAGCAAATGCAATAAGGAATCAAAACCATCTACTTGGCAGGTCATTTCAAACTCTCTCCAAAGCAATTATTCAAAGATTCACATACAACTGCTGAAGTTTTTGCCCTTTACCGGTTGAAAAGAAGTGTCCAAAGTCATATTCTTATAAGATTTATATATAAGATTTATATATACACTAGCCTCATCTTAAGGTTTTATTACTTGTGATTCAGTCTCTGGGAGGAGCAGGAGGAAACTTTCTGAGGGATCAAACTGTTCTTTTCAATTTGGGTGGTGGTTTACGGTTATTTGCAAATGTAAAATGTCATGAAGCTGTGAACAGTTAGGTTTGAGGGCTTCCTAGATGGTGCTTTTTAGTTAGTGTTAGTGGAGAAGGCAATGGCACCCCACTCCAGGACTCTTGCCTGGAAAGTCCCATGGACAGAGGAGTCTGGTAGGCTGCAGTCCATGGGGTCGCGAAGAGTCGGACACGACTGAGCGACTTCACTTTCACTTTTCACTTTCATGCATTGGAGAAGGAAATGGCAACCCACTCCAGTGTTCTTGCCTGGAGAATCCCAGGGATGGGGGAGCCTGGTGGGCTGCTGTCTATGGGGTCGCACAGAGTCGGACCTTGGCAGCAGCAGCAGTCGCTTAGTCATATCCAGCTCTTTGCGACTGCATGAGCTGTAGCCCGCACGGCTCCTCTCTCCGTGGGATTTCCCAGGCAAGAACACTGGAGTGGGCTGCCATTTCTGTCTCCAGGGGATCTTCCTGACCCAGGGATCGAACCTGGGTCTCTTGCATTGCAGACAGATTCTTTACCATCTGAGCCACTAGGGAAGCTTGCTAATGGTAAGCAATCCACCCACCAATGCAGGAGCGGCAAGAGACATGGGTTCAATATCTGGGTTGGGAAGATCTCCTGGAGAAGGAAATGGCAACCCACTCCAGTATTCTTGCCTGGGAAATACCACGGATGGAGCAGCCTGCCGAGCTGCAGTCCACGGGGTCACAAAGAATCGGACACGACTGAGAGACTAACCCATGTCTGTGCTGTAGGTTTCCAGGGTAGAATGAATCATCTCTGATTTAGAGGTCTTCTGTCAGATGTTTCCATAGATAAGCATGCGTTAGTAGAAGAACCGTTTCTTTGCCAAATTCTAATGTGATTATTGACAGACACCCACCAAGTCCTGGCTCCTAAGTTGTAAATAAGCCGTGTCCTGCATCATGCAGCCAGAGAGGGAGCATCCTCTATTATCTTGAGTGATCCCTGTCTGCACAAATGGTGTGGCATCTTACAAAGAAGCCAAGATAAGATTATTTTTTGTAATGCTCACTTCTCCAAAGTCTATAATCCATTTCCAGTATTTAAAAATGGAACCATTTGACCATTTTTTTTTTTTTAAACCTGAGACACAGTTCTATTGTCAGATTCAAGGCTAAGGGCAGTCATCTCATGACAAAGGGTGGAACAAATCTCTACTTTCGCGATCTCATTCTTTAGACAATTTGTGTTGCATATTAATGATGCCATTTTGCATTTTCTGTGTTCCTGTTGTATCTGATCATGTGCTTTCATTGAAAATTTACAGAGTTGAGATTTGTGTGTGCTGACTTGGCCCAGGGAGCAAGGAGGTACTATAACAAGACCGCAACGTAGGGTTGATTTCTCTGTGTTGTCAGAAGTACTCTGTGATTTCTTTTTTCTCCTTGTGATCACTGTCCATTTCATCTTATCGGCAGACTCTTATCACAACTGTTCTTTTGTGCATAGTAGACAACTGTCAATATTTTCTTATCTGTTCGTTTGAATGGGGAAAGGTCTTTTAATATTCTGAAACTGTTTTAACCCTCTTGTGCCCTGGGCTGATTTAAAACTTGGATATTATTGAGACGGAACGTGACGAGGTCTTGCGTCAAATCCCAGTGATGACTTTAAGTGTCAGTCTTCCCCCCCAGCCTTTTTCCTTCTTCCCTATGGAGCCTCAAGGGGTTTCCTCAAATAGGGAACTTAATTTGCTGAGTTTGGAATTTAATCAAAGCGGTTGAATGTGAATTAAATTCAAGCCTCTAGAGACAAGAGTTTATTCACCCTTTGCCAAATAATTTGGACTTCCCTGGTGGCTCAGATGGTAAAGCATCTGCCTACAACGAGGGAGTGAAGTGAATGAAGTCGCTCAGTCGTGTCTGACTCTTTGCGACCCCGTGGACTAATATCGCACCAGGCTCCTCCGTCCATGGGATTCTCCAGGCAAGAATACTGGAGTGGGTTGCCATTTCCTTCTCCAGGGGAATCTTCCCGACCCAAGGATCGAACCCAGGTCCCCCACATTGCAGGCAGACGCTTTAACCTCTGAGCCACCAGGGAAGCCTGGGGAGACCCGGGTTCAATTCCTGAGTCAGGAAGATCCCCTGGAGAAGGAAATGGCAACCCACTCCAGTACTCTTGCCTGGAAAATCCCATGGACGGAGGAGCCTTGTGGGTTACAGTCCCTGGGGTCCCAAAGAGTTGGACATGACTGAGTGACTTCACTTCACTCACTTTGCCAAAGAATAGCCTTTTCTGTCAACAGAAAGGGATACTGAGTATTTGTTGGCCTCTGATAGTGTATGCAGGGTTTCTCATATATAATCCCCAAAGGGAAAACTTTAACAGAAGTGAGTTATGATGGACAATATGGATGCATTTTAGAGGTCTTTGGAACAATTATCTTGTAAAGTCTGTACTCCTTATGCTTTCAGAGTATGCATTGGTTTTTAGAAATGCCTTGAAATTTTCAAGGCATTTGAAATTTTCACAAAGGTGACTGTACCCTAAAGGGGGAGGTGTTGAGGGGAAACAAGAGAATTTGTTTCTGTGGGCATTTGATGTCTCCTGGAAGTGTTGTCCCCAAAAGAAACATTGTTTGGAAGATCATAAGTGAGGGAAGGATGTCTCTTATTAGCCTTACCAGTCAAAATCAACCTGGCTTGGGAAGAATAGAATAGCATCATGTGTAATAAAAATCATATTTGTTCATCCAGAAAGGAAGGCAAAAATTGAATCATTAGATTACTGTCTATTCCAGTAGTCACTTATGGATGTGACAGTTGGACCATAAAGAAGGCTGAGCACTGAAGACTTGATGGTTTTCAACTGTGGTGTTGGAGAAGACTCTTGAAAGTCCCCTTGGACTGCAAGGAGATCCAACCAATTCATCCTAAAGGAAATCAGCCCTGAATACTCATTGGAAGGATTGATGCTGAAGCTGAAGCTCAAGTACTTTGACCACCTGATGTGAAGAACTTGACTCATTGAAAAAAGACCCTGATGCTGGGAAAGATTGAAGGTGGGAGGAGAAGGGGATGACAGAGGATGAGATGGTTGGATGGCATCACCAGCTCGATGGACATGAGTTTGAGTAAACTCCGGGAGTTGGTGATGGACAGGGAGGCCTGGCGTGCTGCAGTCCATGGGGTCACAAAGAGTTGGACACGACTGAGCTGAACTGAAGTGATGTCCTGGCTAGCTATTGTAAACAGTGCCTCTGTGAAGCATTGTGGGTGCATCTATCTTTCGGAATTACAGTTTTCACCAGAGAGGACACTTTTGAAGCCTAGCATGGCCAGGTGATTGCTAGGCTAGATGCCGTGAACGTAGACTTTAGTCATCTGAGAAATCAGCGTGCACAGATGAGGAGCTATGAGACAGCGATGAGACGGTGCCCAGACGGAAATGTGCAGGCACCTTTTCCTGATGTGTTGATTTGTTTGCCATGGTTGTTCTTGTCCTTGCCCCTGAAATGGGTGAAGGTTTCCCAGTAAAGACAACAGAAGGAAGGTACTGCACCATATACTTATGGGTTTCTTGCAAATTTGCCTGTGCACACCTGCTCAGGAAGTTATGATAGAGAACAGCAAATCTATTTGCATGTGTACAGCAGCTCAGTGAGTTATGAAAATGCATCAAAGAGCAGGCCCCAGAGAATTCAAAGTGTTGCTCCTTTCCCTCCTCTATTCCCCTCCCTCCCCCGCAACCGAAGCTTTATTGATCGTCTTTTGGACTCCTACTGTTTATCCTGAAATGTAATAAATGAAAGGAAAAATATCACACATCTATGCCCAGACACATTTATTCTGGTCTTTTTCCGAATGGATTCTGCTTCGAGATAACCAGATTGTCCATGACGGAAAGCTATTCCTTGTAGAGAATCACATGAAGACAGGAAGGAGGGGTAATAGAATTAGCATATCACGCTCGCTACCCCGTAATGATGTCATACATCAAAGCTGTGATCCCCAGTGACTTCCAGAATCTTTATGTGAAAGGTTGATGGGGGGTTTCAGATGGTTCCATCAGGGCGATCCCTCCAGAACCATAGGTCAGTCTTATCGGTATGATTAGTGCCACTCCCCTCCCCCACCAAATCAACTCTGAAGCTAATCAAGTTTCTAGAGCTAAATAGCACTTTGTATATCTACGTGTATACCTATGGCTGATTCATGTTGAGGTTTGACAGAAAACAGCCAAATTCTGTAAAGCAATTATCCTTCAGTAAAAAATAAACTATTTTTTTACATGCATGCAATAAAGAAGTATATAAAAAAAAAGCCACCACAAGAATGTAACATGTAATATACCTAGATTGTGGGAAATCTTACAGGAACATGGACTCAAGTTCTTAAAAACATCAGTGGCACAGGAGGAAAATGCTGGGGAACTGAAAGGAGTTTTAGCTGACACATCAGTCATAGGAGTCCTGACTCAGATTACCTAGTGACGCTTTATCTTTCTGCAGGAAGTAAAAAATAACTAAATAAATAAATGAACATGGCTGGTAATGAAATGATACTTAGGAATACTTATTTAATTTGTTTCTGGTATTGTGATTGAGTTTTTAAAAACCTGAACTAGAGATAGCTGGTGAAGAAAGTTTTAGGTAAAGGATGATATTTTGACTCAGGATAGCCAATCATAGTGGTTTGCTTAGGACTGAGTGGATTCCTGAGGTACAGGACTTTCAGTGCTAAGATTGGGATGCTGTCTTACTCCTTGTCAGGAAAGTTATGGCCAACCTAGACAGCATATTAAAAAGCAGAGATATTACTTTGCCAACAAATGTCCATCTAGCCAAGGCTATGGTTTTTCCAGTAGTCATGTATGGATGTAATAGTTGGACTATAAAGAAAGCTGAGAGCTGAAGAATGGATGCCTTTGAACTGAGGTGTCGGAGAAGACTCTTGAGAGTCCCTTGAACTGCAAGGAGATCCAACCAGTCCATCCTAAAGAAAATCAGTCCTGAATATTCATTGGAAGGACTGATGCTGAAGCTGCAACTCCAATCCTTCGGCCACCTGATACGAAGAACTGACTCACTGGAAAAGACCCCGATGCTGGGAAAGATTGAAGGCAGGAGGAGAAGGGGACGACAGAGGATGAGATGGTTTGATGGCATTACCAATTCAATGAACATGCATTTGGTTAAACTCTAGGAGTTGGTGATGGACAGGGAGGCCTGATGTGCTGCAGTCCATGGGGTCACAAAGAGTCAGACATGACTGAGTGACTGAACTGAACTGAACTGATTGTTATTCAGTCACTAGCTGTGTCCGACTCTTTGTGACCCCCATGGACTGCAGCATGCCAGGCTCCTCTGTCCTCCACTATCTCCTGGAGCTGGCTCAAATTCATGTACATTGAGTCGATGATGCCATCCAACCATCTCATCCTCTGCTACCTCCCTTCTCCTTTTGGAAAAGGAAAAGGCAACCCACTCCAGTATTCTAGTCTGGAGAACCCCATGAACAGTATGAAAAGGCAAAAAGATTGGGATAGTCCAGAGCAGATATGGACAGCGGGTCTTTCCTTCTGAGGTTTGCTTTGACATGGATGGAGCTTTGGAAAATATTCATGGTGAAATTGAGCAGCAGGTACCTAAAGGTTTATGACTCTATTCTATTTGGGTCTAGGTTTAAGAATTTCTGTTATAAGAAAAAAATTAATAAGAGAGTAAACATAAAGCAATCTCTGATTTTAATAGTGTTTCTGAATGATTTAGGGTGTCTTCTCCATTTTGTCATCTCTGGAGAATCAAGGGGTCAAAATAAGGGATCTTAAGGAATCTGTGGGCCTGGTGAAGTCCACTCAAACTTTGTGTTACAGGGAGAACTTTTGGCAAAGATGTGAAGCTGGAAACAGATTTCCTTCCAGCTGGACCACGTGTGTTTCAACTGAACACGTCATACAGGGGTTTAGTTACCAGTTAGACAATGGCGAACTCAGGAAATGATTTATTTGCAGAGAACATTATTTATATCCAAGACTTGATGTGAGGTCTTGTTGGAAATACAGGGCCAGCACATTCACAGAGCATCTTTCTCCAGGGAGTGGTCATCAGCAACAAGTTAGTTCTACGGTGCTGAACCTGAGGTCCACAGGAAACAGATATTTCTGAGAACTGGATATTTTAAGTTCATGTGGCAGTTTAATGCCACGAGGGAAAATGCGCGAAGGAAGCAGAGACCCTCCGTCACGTAATCTAATATTTGACAAGTTTTAGACAAACGTTTTGACAACTTTCAAGTCAACGTTTGACAGTGTTTAGATTATCCGTTCTGAAAGAGGCAGCTAAATGCCATGTGACCTGAGTAATGTTTAAGAGGTAAAGGAAAACGGTGTCAGGAGATGATGATCAGCCCCAAATATTTTCACTTTCTCCTTGGATACAAGTTGAGCTTATTCCGTAAATCCCTTTTCAGCTTAGGTCAATAAAGAGAATGTGAGAAATAGCAAGGATTTCCCTGGTGGCTCAGATGGTAAAGAATCTGCCTGCAATGCAGGAGACCCGGGTTCCATGCCTGGTTCAGAAAGATCCCTTGGAGAAGGAAATGGCAACCCACTCCGGTATTCTTGCCTGGGAAAACCCATGGACAGAGGAGCCTGGCGGGCTACAGTCCACGGGATTGCAAAGAGTTGGACGCAACTGAACGAAGGTGCCTACGAACGGCATAATCTGGTAGAACCAGCCTGGTAGAGACCCACTGCCCCCCTGACCTCAGAGCTTCCATGGGGCCATGTGAGTGCTATCCACATTCATGTGAACTTGTGCCCCTGAAAAGCCCTTTGACCACTGAGCGTGCTTATGCACAGCGATGCCCAACTGCAAGAATGGAGGCAACTGGCTGCGCTCTGGTCTCTGCAGACCGAACCTCTTGGAACTGGGTCTCTACCTCGCTGGATGGCTGTGTGTGGTCATGTGCACAGGATACATGGGTATGTACTTGTCTTCTCAGTCATGTCCCACTCTTTTGCAACCCCGGGGACTGCAGCCTGCCAAGCTCCTCTGTCTATGGGATTTCCTAGGCAAGAGTACTGGAGTAGGTTGACATTTCCTCCTCTAAGAGAGTGTGTATGTTCATCCCCAAACCTAGACATGAACTAGGGTGAAGTGAAGTGAAAGTTGCTCAGTCCTGTCCGACTCTTTGTGACCCCGTGGACTATACAGTCCATGAGAATTCTCCAGGCCAGAATACGGGAATCGGTAGCCCTTCCCTTCTCCAGGGGATCTTCCCAACCCAAGAATTGAACCCAGGTCTCCCACCTTGCAGGAAGATTCTTTAGCAGGTGAGCCACCAGGGAAGCCCAAGAATACTGGGGTGGGTAGCCTATCCCTTCTCCAGCGGATCTTCCCGACCCAGGAATCGAACCGGGGTCTCCTGCATTGCAGGTAGAGTCTTTACCAACTGAGCTATCAGGGAAGCTGAACTAGGGTACCACCTCCATATCCAGGGCAGGAAAATACAAAACCTGACATCCGAACCAAGGGCCTAGCAGAGAGGGGCCTAGAGTGTTTCATTTGAAGTTGCCGAGACAGCACCCTGGGGGAGGAAGACCTGGGATTCCAGGTTCTTTATTGGAAACAGCCAGCTCTGCTTTATTTTACTGACTGTGGACTCCTTGAAAGTCCAATGAATGGGATAAAATACGACCTTTTTTCTATGATGCTGTTCGGGTGAGAGCAGCTGGGTTTTGTGGCTCCTGGGAGCTCTGCCGTCAAGACTCCTCATTTAATAGAAAATATAATTTGTTTAGAAGGTTTAGGAAGCAGCCCGTGCCTTTGGGAAAGATCGGTTTGGGGGTTTACATGTGCACAGCGCCATCATCAGGGCAACCTGGGACATGCATGATTTCCACAGCGAGTTAGCAGCTGGGAGGAAGCCTGCAGGGATCAATGTGTGCTCAGTCCCTCATCTCAAACCCCTTGGGACTCCTTGGACTGTAGCCCGCCAGGCTCCTCTGTCCATGAGGTTCTCCGTGGCATGGGTTGTCATTTCCTCCTCCAGGGGATCTTCCCGACGTGGGGATCTTCAGAATGTGGGGATTGAACCCCTGTCTCCTGCGTTGGCAGGCAGATTCTTTACCACTGACCCAGCTGGACAGCCCCATGTTGTGGTCACGGTCATCATTAATGGGATGAGGAGAAGTCAGTGTCTGCAGGTTCCACGCTGGCACGGCAGGTAAATTGGGTGCTATGGACATGAGTTTGAGTGGACTCCGGGAGTTGGCGATGGACAGGGAGGCATGGTGTGCTGCAGTCCATGGGATCGCAAAGAGTCAGACACGACTGAGCGACTGAACTGAACTGAACTGAACAGTCTAAGGAGTTCTGCCTGCCTTTGAGTGTGTGAGTGTCCCCTGCAGAGGTTTGGGTCATCAGTGGCCTGCCGCTGGGCCATGGGCTCTGAATGCAGCAGACCCGGGTCACATAGCCTGTGGCATCAGCCCTCTTGGAGGAGGTCACCATTGACCCCACCATAGAGCCCCGAGCAGACGACCCACAAAACTACAGAGCAATTATACCAAATAAATTCTTGCACTGTTAAGAAAGTTCCACGACCCACAACAGATTTCTTGCCTTATGGCAGAAAGCAAAGAGCCTCTTGAGGAAAGGGAAAGAGGAGAGTGGAAAAGCTGGCTTAAAACTCAACATTCAAAAAACAAAGATCATAGCATCTGGTCCCATCACTTCATGGCAAACAGATGGGGAAACAGTGGAAACAGTGACAGACTTTATTTTGAGGGGGGGCTCCAAAATCACTGCAGGTGGGGACTGCAGCCATGAAATTAAAAGACCCTTACTCCTTGGAAGGAAAGTTATGACCAACCTAGACAGCATATTAAAAAGCAGAGACATTACTTTGCAAACAAAGGTCGTCTAGTCAAGGCTATGGTTTTTCTAGTAGTCATGTATGGATGTGAGAGTTAGACTATGAAGAAAGCTGAGCACCGAAAAATTGATGCTTTTGAACTATGGTGTTGAAGAAGATTCTTGAGAGTCCCTTGGACTGCAAGGAGATCTAACCAGTCCATCCTAAAGGAGATTAGTCCTGAATATTCATTGGAAAGACTGATGCTGAAGCTGAAACTCCTATACCTTGGCCATCTGATGCAAAGAACTGACTCACTGGAAAAGACCATGATGCTGGGAAAGATTTAAGGCAGGAGGAGAAGGGAACAAAAAAGGAGGAGATGATTGGATGGCATCATTGACTCAATGGACATGAGTTTGAGCAAGCTCCGGGACTTGGTGATGAACAGGGAGGTCTGGCGTGCTGCAGTCCATGGGGTCGAAAAGAGTCGGACACAACTGAGCGACTGAACTGACTGACTGACTTGAGAAAACTCTTATTTCTTGTAAGAGCTAAGAGCATGCTCTGAGCAGAGGCGGAGATGTAGGTTTGGAGTCACAATAGATGGAGAAGCCCAGAAAAGGAGACTAGTCCAAGAGGATGATGGCTGAGACACTTTCTTGGTGATGCCTGGGCTAGACTTTGCTCTTGAGTTCAGGAGCAAGCCTTCCTTGCAAATGATAAGCCCCAACTCCCAGCAGCCTTCTCCAAAACACCTCTGCTCAGCTGACCTTTATGTTTTCTTTAAGAAAGATGAAAAAATAACCAAGAGCAGTGTGTCAGATTAGATAGTGCAGCGTTAATTGGGAAAAGACTGACATTTGCTGAAATCTCAGGGATTCCCCCTGGACTTGCATTGTGACCTCTCATAACTGTTGCTCTGGGTTTGCATTGTTGAATGAGCACCAGTTCAGTTCAGTCACTCAATTTCGTTAAGTATTAGTCACCTATGTGATTATATTAGACTTGAGTAAAGTTACCTGAGTCGTTAACCCAAAGAAAAAAAGAACGTTTGAATTAAGCCATAATTTGCTGATATTGTATGCTAGCTCGGCAATTTCACTTTCTGTTTTTTCTTCGTTTTTCCTTTTTATTCTTTGTCAGTGTTAATATAGGTAATCTATCTGTATGGTGCTGCCTTAATAGATAAGAAAAAGATCAGTAATTGTGAGATGCTTTTTAAGTGAAGTCTATGAGAAAATTCGTCACATCTGTAGTGTAAAGAGAATTCACTGACTTAAATGTCTGTCCCTAATGGCAATGCCGATTTTAGAAGTATGCCCCTCCCCACTTTCATCACCATGGAAACACCGACTCTTTCTTTTTCTCTTGAGTATGTAACGGAATTAAAGGATGGAATGACTGCCCTCTTGTGTTGTATTTGTTAAGTGTTATTCAACTGCCTTCGAGAAAAATAGATATAAAATCTATATTTCTAGCTCCTGGGTTTCACTAAGTAGGGAAAGCTCTTCATCTCTTATAAATAGCTGTTTTTCTTCATCAGGGACTGAGTATGATATATATATTTTAAATACCAGCGATGGCACCCCACTCCAGTACTCTTGCTTGGAAAATCCATGGACAGAGGAGCCTGGTGGGCTGCAGTCCATGGGGTCACTGAGTCGGGCACGACTGAACAACTTCATTTTCACCTTTCACTTTCATGCATTGGAGAAGAAAATGGCAACCCACTCCAGTGTTCTTGCCTGGAGAATCCCAGGGGCGGGGAAGTCTGGTGGGCTGCCGTCTCTGGGGTCGCACAGAGTCAGACATGACTGAAGCGACTTAGCAGCAGCAGCAGCAATGAATATTTAAATTTAAAACCCAGCAAAGCATCTGAGTCATCCTTTCTCTTCATACAGAAGAATTACTATTGACATCTAGCAATGCAGAATTTTTTTTTAATCTTGATCTCATTGCATCAAAATATTATTTAGCTATGTCTAATAACTTTATTTAAGTGATAAGGTTGCTTGTATTGTTTAAAAGCTGGTAGGGTTATGATTGACTAGTATAGGCATGTCTTGTTTTATTGTACTTCGTATCACTTGGCTGCACTGCAGGATACTTCAGATTTTACAAACTGAAAATTTAGTTATCTCTATGATGGACAGGGAGGCCTGGCATGCTGCTCTTCATGGGGTCCCAAAGAGTCGGACACGACTGAGCGACTGAACTGAACTGAATAACTTTAAGCCATAACGTTGCCCGTATTGTTTAAAAGCTGGTGGGGTTATGATCGACTAAGATAGACAAAACTTGTTTCCTTGCACTTTGTATCACTTTGCTGCACTGCAGGATACTTCAGATTTTGCAAATTGAAAATGTGTGTCAAGCCTGGGCTGTTAGCTGATGGTTAGCCCTTTTCAGCAACGAAGCACTTTAAGATCTATACGTTGTTTTTCAAGGGTAATGGTATTGTGCGCTTGACAGACTACAATATAGGGTAAACATTCCTTTCATAATGCACTGGGAAACCAAAACCTTAGCACCACTTGCTCCTTTGCAGCATTAGCTTTCTTGCAGTGGCCTGGAGCTAAACCTGCAGTAGCTGCAAGATATGCCTGTGTTTTGTTACAGAAACTTGAACAGACTAAGACACCTGAAACAAAAACATAAATTATCTTAAACGTTACTTTTACCTGTTTATTTTTCAAAGTCTTTATTGAATTTGTCATATTATTGTTTTCTCTTTTGGTTTTCTGGCTGGGAGGCATGTGGGATCTTGGCTCCCCAACCAGGGGGTCAAACTCACATCCCCTGCACTGGAAGGTAAAGTTTCAAACAGCTGGACCACCAGCGAACTCCCTAAATGTTACTTTTTAAAAGTGTCTTGTAACCATAAGACTGAAGAGTTTATAAAAATTTTTTTCTACCTTGTGTTGTCATTGAAGTTATTATCATTACATAGTTAAAGCCACATAAGCAGACATTGTTTAAGTAAAGCATGTACATTCCTAATTATTAAATGAAATTTCTTTAAGTGAATCTTTCATTGACATAAGTAGAAGGTTTTCCCTTCATTTTAAATTTATTTATATATTTCTGTATATAAGAGTATCTCAGCTTGGATACTGTTGACATCGTGGCAGGATAATTCCTTTGGGGGGATGGACCTGTCCTATGCATTGTGGGATGTTTAGCGGTGTCTCTGGTCTCTTCCACTAGATGTCAGTTAAGTCATCCAAAAATGCCTACAGATTCTGCCAGGTCTCCCCTGGGGAGCATATTTCCCCTTCCCTCCAAAATGACCCTGCCGGCCATTCCGTTGGGTCACCCTTCAGTTTTCTGAGAATTAACACTTGGAAGTAATGACCTTCAAAAGGATTTATGACCCATCACTAAGTTCGTTTTTTCCTCAAATTCTCATAATTAAACCAAAAAGAGTTATAACAGGACTTGTAAAATGATGATTAACTTCATAATTTTTCCTTTGAAAGTGAAAGTGTTAGTCGCTCAGTTGTGTCCAACTCTTTGTGACCCCATTGACTGTAGCCCGCCAGCCTCCTCTGTCCATAGAATTCTCCAGGCAAGGATACTGGAGTGAGTAGCTGTTCCCTTCTCCAGGGGATCTTCCCAACCCAGGGATCAAACCCAGGTCTCGTGCATTGCAGACAGGTTCTTTACCGTCTGAGTCAACAGGGAAGCCCCCATAAACAGAGTTCATGACAATCGAAATACTGCCAAATTATAATAAACCTTTCCCAACGCATTTTTTTTAAAATAAAAATGTGCCCTACACATCCTTTTGTCAAAACCTTGCATCTATGTATCCTCCTGTCTCAGTAAATGAGAAATTTGTACCGTGAAACTAATTAGCAAATGAGCCTTTTCTTTTTCCCCCAAAGTAATCAACCATATCAGATTTCCTTTCCGTCAAAACATTCAGATGAAACAGTTCAAATGAGTTGAATGAGTTAATTTGTGGTTCAAAGAATACTATAAGCCCTACCGGGGAATAAATTTATAGTAGACATTTTTAAGACTGATTATGAAAAGGAGTAAAGAGCTAATATAATGAGTTTATCCATTTTTATTGTAGGTTGTACAAACAAGAATGAATCTACAATTCTGTTGCTCATTATTTAATTTGCACGAATGCAATGTGATGTATTGTTTAAAATGGCAAGGGATTTTTCCTAAGCAAGGGATGTGATAAATGACATAATATTCTTTTGGGAAATACATATGCAGGTGTTAGGCTTTGGGCAATCAGTAATTAAGAATCATCTATAAAATTCAGACATAACTACATTAATTCTGTGAGACATCATGGTCTTGTTTTTCCTCTTTATTTAATGAAAAAGAAAAGATAACAAACTGAAAATCATCCCTGGAGCCGGTGTGTTTTATGTCTTATTATTGAGAAATACTGTTCATGGGGTTCTCAAGGCAGGAATCCTGAAGTGCTTTGCCATTCCCTTCTCCCGCGGACCACGTTTTGTCAGAACTCTCCACCATGACCCATCCGTCTTGCATGGCCCTGCATGGCATGGCTCATATTTTCATTGAGTTAGACAAGGCTGTGGCCCATGTGATCAGATTGGTTAGTTTTCTGTTACCATGGTTTTCAGTCTGTCTGCGCTCCGATGGAGAAGGATGAGAGGCTTATGGAAGCTTCCTGATGGGAGAGACTGACTGATGGAGAAACTGGATGTTGTCTGACGGGCTGGCCGTGCTCAATAAATCTTTAATCCAATTATCTGTTGATGGGTGGGGCTGTGTCCCCTCCCTGCTATTTACCTGGGGCCAAACTCATGACAGTAAAGCATCTGTCTGCAATGCGGGAGACCCAGGTTCGATTCCTGGGTTGGGAAGATCCCTTGGAGAAGGAAATGGCAATCCACTCCAGCACTCTTGCCTGGAAAATCCCATGGACGGAGGAGCCTGATAGGCTACAGTCCACGGGGTCGCAAAGAGTCGGACACGACTGAGTGACTTCACTTTCATTTTCAAAGTCACTGCAAATGGTGACTGTAGCCATGAAATTAAAAGACCCTTACTCCTTGGAAGGAAAGTTATGACCAACCTAGATAGCATATTGAAAAGCAGAGACATTACTTTGCCAACAAAGGTCTGTCTAGTCAAGGCTATAGTTTTTCCAGTGGTCATGTATGGATGTGAGAGTTGGACTGTGAAGAAGGCTGAGCGCCGAAGAATTGATGCTTTTGAACTGTGGTGTTGGAGAAGACTCTTGAGAGTCCCTTGGACTGCAAGGAGATCCAACCAGTCCATTCTGAAGGAGATCAGCCCTGGGATTTCTTTGGAAGGAATGATGCTAAAGCTGAAACTCCAGTACTTTGGTCACCTCACGCGAAGAGTTGACTCATTGCAAAAGACTCTGATGCTGGGAGGGATTGGGGGCAAGAGGAGAAGGGGACGACAGAGGATGAGATGGCTGGATGGCATCACTGACTCGATGGATGTGAGTCTTAGTGAACTCCGGGAGATGGTGATGGACAGGGAGGCCTGGCATGATGTGATTCATGGGGTTGCAAAGAGTCGGACACGACTGAGCGACTGATCTGATCTGATCTGATGTAAATTCTGGCAGCTCTATAGTGGGGTTAATGGCGACCTCCTCCAAGAGGGCTTATGCCATACCCATAACCAGAGCCCCTGTACCAGTGCCGATCCGTACATAACTCCACAGGAGATGCTCAAACACCGATGTTCAAATCACTGCAGATGATGACTACTGTCATGAAATAAAAAGACTCTTACTCCTTGGAAGAAAAGTTATGACCAACCTAGACAGCATATTAAAAAGTAGAGATATTATTTTGCCAATAAAGGTCCATCTAAGGTAAGATTTTTCCAGTAGTCATGTATGGATGTGAGAGTTGGACTATAAAGAAAGCTGAGCACTGAAGAATTGATGCTTTTGAACTGTGGTGTTGGTGAAGACTCTTGAGAGTCCCTTGGACTGCAAGGAGATCCAAGCAGTCCATCCTAAAGGAAATCAGTCTTGAATGTTCATTGGAAGGACTGATGTTGAAGCTGAAACTCCAATACTTTGGCCAGCTGATACGAAGAGCTGACTCATTGGAAAAGACCCTGATGCTGAGAAAGATTGAAGGCAGGAGGAGAAGAGGATGACAGAAGATGAGATGGTTGGATGGTATCACCGACTCAATGGACATGAGTTTAAGTAAATTCTGGGAGTTGGTGATGGACAGGGAGGCCTGGTGTGCTGTGGTTCATGGGGTCAAAAAGTCAGACACGACCGAGCGACTGAACTGAACTGAATGACAAATAAAATATTAAACATTTTATATGATGAAATAAGGTAGGATTGACTCTAAGTAAATCCAGTACTGCTCGTTTTGGTAAAGTGTATTTCCATTGTTATTGGAAAAACTGAAAGTGTTAGTAGCTCAGTCGTGTCGAGCTCTCTGCAGCTCCATAGACTGTAGTCCAGCAGGCTCCTCTGTCCATAGGATTCTCCAGGCAAGAATCCTGGAGTGGGTTGCCAATTCCTTCTCCAGGGGATCTTCCTGGCCCAGGGATCGAACCTGGGTCTCCCACACTGCAGGCAGATTCTTTACCGTGGAAGGTAACACACCAAATCCCAAAAAAATCTCATCAGATTTTTTTCTTCAAAAAGTTTACATCGAAAAGTCATGTGAAGATTGGTAGATTCTGATGCCTGTCAGTTGCGTTTAATAAAATCAAGGTTACTAACCTGTATTGATTTAGCTGTTGGAAGATGTTTTTCTTTCAAACTCATGACACGCCATTGGACTGTGTGTTGAGACTGAGAATTGTTTGCATCGAGCTATATGGGAAAAATAACTTTTCTTATTCGACATTTTAATATCATGCTCTTTTTACTTTATTACCAGCAAAGGATGTCTCTTGAAAAACAGCCTTATCTTTGGAGAAAGCTGAGATTGAGGTTTTGGTTAAGAAAAACCCATGTCAATGTCACACTGCCCACCCTCTACAGCACGTCTCGGGTCAGAACATGCCAGGAAGAGCCCAGAGTCCTCATTTCAGAGCCCACCCCTCTCCTGAAACGGGAACAGAGTGTGTGAGCAGAGCTTGAATCTGTAATTCTACTCGCTTTTCTAATCAATTCCTGATTAGACTTCCCTGATGGCTCAGACAGTAAAAGCGTCTGCCTACAATGCGGGAGACCCAGGTTCAACCCGTGGGTCGGGAAGATCCCCCTGGAGAAGGAAATGGCAATCCACTCCAGTACTCTTGCCTGTAAAATCCCATGGACCTACAGAGGAGCCTGGTGGGCTACAGTGGGCTACAGTCCATGGGGTCACAAAGAATCAAACAGGACTGAGTGACTTCACGGCACTTCACTTCTAATCAATGAACATGTTGCATTCACTTCCCAATTTCCAAAATGCGTTGAAATCTCTTCACCTTCAGTCTCGTTTTCCCCATTCTGTCTGTCCTGATGAGTTAGTGAAAGGGAAAGTCGCTCAGTCATGTCTGACTCTCTGCGACCCCCTGGACTATACAGTCCATGGAATTCTCCAGGCCAGAATACTGGAGTGGGTAGCCTTTCCCTTCTCCAGGGGATCTTCCCAACCCAGGGATCGAACCTAGGTCTCCCACGTCTCCCACACTGCAGGCGGTTTCATTACCAGCTGAGCCACCAGGGAAGCCCAAGAACACAGGTGTGGGTAGCCCTATCCCTTCTCCAACAGATCTTCCTGACCCAGGAATCGAACCAGGGTCTCCTGCATTGCAGGCAGATTCTTTACCAGCTGAGCCATCAGGGAAGCCCAGTGTATGAGATAGTACATTGATTGAAATGCCATTATTGTGAGCTTTATTTATTTATTTTTGGCCTTGCTGGTCTTCCTTGCTGCGCGGGCTTTTCTCTAGTTGTGGAAAGCAGGGGCTACTCTCCATTTGGGGTGTTCGGGGCTTCTCATTGCACTTGCTTCTCTTGTTCCAAAGCATGGGCTCTAGATTAGTGGGCTCAGTAGTTGTGGTACAAGGGTTTAGTTGCTCGTAGCATGTGGAGTCTTCCTGGACTGGGGATTGAACTTGTGTACCCTGCACTGGTAGGCTGATTCTTAACCACTGAACCACCAGGGGAGCCCTGCCATGAGCTTTGAAAAGGAGAGAGAGAGTGTGTGTTCTTAATTCACCCATGGCTCAGATGGTAAAGTGGCTGCCTGCAGTGCAGGAGACCTGGGTTCAATCCCTGGCTTGGGAGGATCCCCTGGAGAAGGAAATGGCAACCCACTGCAGAACTCTTGCCTGGAGAATCCCAGGGATGGAGAATCCTGGTGCAGGCTACAGTCCATGGGGTCGCCAAAAGTCAGAGACGACTGAGCGACTTCACTTTCTTTCTTTCTAATCCACCATGGGTATGCAGACCTCTTCATCTTTCCAAAACTCAAACTCAGACTTTATTTAACAAATGAGTTGACTTCGTTAGCAAGATAAACTAACTCCTCTTAGCCATCATGGAGACTTTTTTTATAATGTCACCAAACCAAAAGCCTTTTTAAAATTCCTGAGTATTGTATTAGAATAGATTGATAGCATTCGATAATTCTTGCAATTGATTTTCCTTCCTCTGATAAGTAAAAAGCTTATCACAGATACAAGTAGGTCCTTCCATACTCTCTGTTTGCCTTAGGTTGGGGGGGGTGGTGGCAGACTAGAACCTGGGGGTCAAATCCCCTCAACCCCCTGTTTGTGTGAATAAAGTTTTATTGGGACACAGTCACCTGTTTGTGTAAATAAAGTTTTATTGGGACACAGTCACGCCCATTCCTTTCTGTGCTGTCTGGGGCTGCATTGGAGTTAGAGTGATGGAGGCGGGTAGCCGGGACAGATGATAGATTTCTACATAGGAAATCCTGGGTCCCCTGATGCTGGCTTGCTCCATGCCAAGCTGTATTAATTATTTGTGGGTGATTCCAGATGCTTCAGTTACAGATGTTTCTGACTAATATATTTACCATGCTTTATTCTTGCCATGCACATTAACACATGTCTGGCACATGCGAGCGGGTCTTCCATTTCACAGTTAATCAAAGGTTTGCTTTGATCGAAGGATTTTCCACCCCCAGTCTTCCTTGAGTTACCACCAACAGGATTATTGACTTGTACCCTCCTTGTATTTTGTTATTTATATCATGCAGGAATGAAAACAGATATTAATTCATTCTCCTCTAATGCTGCCTCTTTTGTGAACATGTCCAATTTGCATTTATGGCTAGCTTTGCCAGATTCAGCAAATAGAAATACAAGATGCCTGGTTAAAGTTGTACTTCCTGTAAACATCAGATCGATGTTCAGGAGAAGTATGTCCCAAGAAAATATAATTCAAATTTAATAGGGCATCTTGGGTTTTTATCTAGTGACTCTGTTTATGATTTAAATTGATAGCATGTTCATTTTCCACGGTGGTAGAGCTCTAGGGAACGTACCCCAACAATGACAAATAGACTTGAAATAAGGAACCAAAAACTCCACTTCTAGAAATGCATCCCATTGTGTTGATTGATGACAGGCATTGAAGAAACAGATTTATGCAGACAGTAGTTGATACCTTGTTGCAAAGCAATTATGCCATAACCTAGACTGATGAAATATTCTACACACTTGGGAGAAACAAGGAAAAAAAAAAAAATCCATGTTCCACAGGTAGGACATTAGCATAGAGTCTGCTGCTGCTGCTAAGTCGCTTCAGTTGTGTCCAACTCTGTGTGACCCCATAGACGGCAGCCCACCAGGCTCCCCCGTCCCTGGGATTCTCCAGGCAAGAACACTGGAGTGGGTTGCCCTTTCCTTCTCCAATGCATGAAAGTGAAAAGTGAAAGTGAAGTCGCTCAGTTGTGTCCGACTCATCATGATCCTATGGACTGCAGCCCACCAGGCTCCTCCGTCCATGGGATTTCCCAGGCAAGAGTACTGGAGTGGGTTGCCATTGCCTTCTCCAGCATACAGTCTAGCACTTCATAAATATTTATTGCATCATCTCTGGATGGTAGGTACAGATGGCAGCAAAAATGAGAGATTTCGGAAGGTGCTGAAATTGCCACAGAGTGAAAACAACTGCTGGGTCACAGCTCCACTGATTTCACACACACTTGTGATGGCCTAACTCTGCTCCTTATCTCCCCTAGTTTTGTCTTGATCTTCCTAAATCTGAGTGTTCTACACCACTTCCCCTAGATCACTCTCCAAGAACTACAAAGGGAAACCACCCCCCCCAGAATTCATCAGGAAAATATTTTAGAAAAGAGAGACAGTAAGGGAATGAATGAATGAATGAGCCAACTGTGTACGTTGATGAAGGCTGAGTGATGGACTTCACGTCAGGGAGGAATCCTGGTCTGAGAAGGGCATCTGGATGTTGTCCTCACCTGAGCACTCACCTTGTCCCCGGAACCTGATATAGTGAGACTTCGGGTTTCAAATTGATGTTTGTAAACAATGGTTTTGACTCTATTTTATCTCACCCGTTAATGGCAACAGCTTTAAAGTCCTGCTCATAAAAATACTCTTGGGGTTGTTCAGTCGCTCAGTTATGTCTGACTCTTTGTGCCTCTATGGATTGCAGCATGCCAGGCTTCCCTGTCCTTCACTATCTCTCAGAATTTGCTCAAAAACTCATGTTCATTAAAGTTCGTGATACCATCCAACTATCTCATTCTCTGTCACCCCTTTCTTCTCCTGGCCTCAGTTTTTCCCACCATCAGGGTCTTTTCCAGTATGTTGTCTCTTCACATGAGGTGGCCAAAGTATTGGAGCTTTAGCATCAGTCTTTCCAATGAATATTCAGGGTTGATTTCCTTTAGGATGGACTGATTGTGTCTCCTTGCAGTCCAAGGGACTCTCAAGAGTCTTCTCCAACACTACAGTTCAAAACCATTGGTTCTTCAATGCCAGCATTCTTTATGGTCCAACTCGCACATCCAACATGACTACTGGAAAAACCATAGCTTTGACTAGACGAACCTTTGTCAGCAAAGTAATGTCTCTGCTTTTTAATATGCTGTCTGGGTTTATCCCAGCCTTTCTTCCAAGGAGATAACTCTTACATTCTGTATATCTGATTCTGGAATATTTACCATCAGGCTCTGCTTAACCACTTGACATGAAATTCACATCTAAATCTATTCATTGGGTAAACAGCTGATTGAACTTGCAAGTACAGAGGAAATAAGAGTGTCCTTGACCTCCCACGCCTTTAGATGGTCCCTGGATTTGAAGTTGCATTCCTTGGGAGCAAACTTTGGTTTTTCAACAGTGGATGTGGGGTTGTGACCAAGGACCTGATGCTGTGTAGATGTCTCAAGGGGGAACGTGAGCTGACCACTGGTCATACTCCTCTTCCGACACCTCTGTCTCCCAGCTACCTGTTCTTCTGGCCTGTGGGCTATAGTTATCTTTCCTAACTGAGACCCTCGTTTTTATCCTGATCCTGTTTCTATTGCAAACTACAGGTTCTGGCTTTATTAAATTATCCTTCAAGTCAAAAATGAATGCTTCTGGATGTTTATAATTAGCGGTTCCTCATGGAATCAGTTCAGTAATGGAGGATTGTGTGTGCTTCATAGATGCTCTGTTTTGTTTATATCAGGATGATTTTATATCCATAGAAATACATAGGATGCTCCAGAGGGTGATTTTAGGGAACTTTGGCCAAAAGCTCTCCCAGGGGTTTGCATACAGTTTTAATAATATTCAACCAAACGCATAATCACATGTTTCTAATATATTTTCAAAAGCCCCATATGGCAAGAAGCTCCTGCCAGATTTTTCTGTTTCGATAAACAGAATGACTTTTATTTAAACAGTTCTGAAAAAAATATATATCTTCTTTCTCTGCTTTGTACTCAGCAGAGTTAATTCCGCATTGCCTGGACCTCCCTCCTGATGACTCTTGTTTTTCCCTCATGTGTCATTCCAGAGAGATCCCCGAGGACACCAGGCCTCAAAGATTTAAGGGTTTTAAACCAAGGACAGATGATGGCAAACATCTAACCTCAGTGAACTGCTTGGCATTGAGTCTTAAAAAAAAAAAAAAAAAAAGATTTGTTGTCTATGGCCCATGAAAACTTGATCTTTTCTCTAAAAGAGGTTGTTACTTTCACCCCATGGCATTCAATGTATTTATCAATTCTAGTAATAGAAATTCAAGCGGAATGGGCTGAAGCGGAGCAGATAGGAAAAGGAGTAAATTCTTTGAACGCTGTTGTATTGATGTATTTTCTCCTCTGGCTGGATGGGTCACTGCAGCCCATGATTTAGATAGCGAGGAAATACAATTGAACTGGAAGTCCCCGCGTCCTTGAAAAAAAGCGGGGCTGTTTTGTGTGGCTTTTTCCCCTGTCAGCCTTCCCCCCATCTCCGAGGTCTGCTTTGACAGCCCTGAAGTCTGCATTATATACAATAACATATACAAAGGAAGGGAATCATTAGGTCATATGGTATGTTTTTCCTCCTGAGAAACCAACTGCTTTAAAGTCTTCCTATTGTCTTTGCCTGTGCTTTGCTGCCCACTGATAGTTAAACACAGCCTCGTGGGGGTGGGGAGAGGATGCAAAGTTGTGTTCATAGGCACAGCTCAGCTCCTCCTGCAGTCCCGAGGAGGGACTCTGTGTGCGCTGGACCAAGTACAGTTCTGCAGAAGTCCTGCCTCCAGTGCCATCAGCAAACTAGAAAGAGGTGCTTGGAGCCCTGAATAATTATGAGACCTGCCTGCTGTTGCTGATGGTTGAAGGAAGTCCCCACGTCACTTACTGTCTAAGAAGTGTGAGCAAGACATGAGATCAGCATACCCAGGATTTGCAAAAAAGTGGATTCATCCTGCAGAAAGCAAGGGCAGTCAGAGATTGAACTCTGGTTGGCATCCACAGAATGCATTTCAATGTTGGGTTACGTGCTGGGAGTTTCCGAGGTGTTCAGAGGGTATTCTGCATTCTTTTCAGCTTCCCTGTGGTGGGTGTGGGTTCTCACAGCTTAGTTGCAGGATTCAACTTCTCTAGTTTCTTTATTTTCATCTGTACCATTTCTGTGTCTTTGGATGATCTTGTTGAAGCAATGCTGCTAAGTCCTTATGAGAAGCTTTATGATAATGGTGATGCTGAAGCTCCAGTACTTTGGCCAACTGGTGCGAAGAGCTGACTCATTGGAAAAGACCCTGATGATGGGAAGGGTTGAGGGCAAAAGGAGAAGGGGGCAGCAGAGGATGAGATGGTCGGATAGCATCACTGACTCAGTGGACATGAATTTGAGCCAACTCCAGGAGTTAATGGAAGACAGAGGAACCTGGTGTGCTGCAGTCCATGGGATCTCAAAGAATTGGACAGACTTATAGACTGAACAACAGTGATAATACTTTATCTTATACCAATATTTATTCTGGGAAAGATTGAAAACGGGAGTAGAAGGGGACAGCAGAGGATGAGATGGTTGGATGGCATCACTGACTCAATGGACATGAGTTTGAGTAAACTCCAGGAGTTGGTGATGGACAGGGAGGCCTGGTGTGCTGCAGTCCATGGGGTTGCAAAGAGTCAGACATGACTGAGCGACTGAACTGAACTGAACTGACTGATGCAGGCTTACACCGATCCATTCTTTGCCACCTTTTTATAACTCCCAGAGATTATGGTGGAGCTTTATTCTTCAGTACTCAAATATCTTTTTAAAAACATCAATGTGTGCTTTGATGAGGAGTCTGCATTAGATAGCTTTTGGTAATTACTAAAATTAACGCTTGTCTCACTGAGATGGTTTCCACATTCGTACAATGAAGCAAGTTGGAAAATAGAGCGATAGATATTTTCATATAAATTCAGGCAAGTCCATCTGCTACTAGAGATTGAAATTTTCTATTTTAAAGTTGCGGAATAAAGTGCTATTTTTGTTTGAGATGAGGGAGAGAAAAGACATGCTGATATTGCTTGCATTAGAGGAACTTTGGAGGCTAGAAATTTTTAATGGAAAGCCTTGGTCTCTGACCCAACAACGTTGCTGCTGAAGAATCAGAAAGAGACTTCTATCTGGGAGTGGGTTGGGTAAGTGTACTGCTTTTTTGATCCCTGGGTTGGCAAGATCCCCTGGACAAGGGAATGGCTACCCACTCCAGGACTCTGGCCTGGAGAATTCCAAGGACTGTACAGTCTGTGGGATTACGAAGAGCCGGACAGGACTGAGCAACTTTCGCTGCTTTCTCTGAAATGAATTGACAGAAGGGCCTTTGGGGTGACGTCTCTTAGTCGACCTTGTACCTCTCCGACAGCTGTATCACCCTTGCTTGCAATCCCACCATTTCTTTCAGTTTCCCAACTGCGGAATGCTGTCGTGCTGTTGGGGAGAAATGACTAATTTACCCTAACTTAAAAAAAAAATGTTGATTGTCCACATTTTGGAGAATTAGAAAAGTAGTGTGGAGTAATTTCATAAGAAGAACAAATCTGTAGAAAAGGGAGCCTTTATCATAAAAACGCAACTCTCAGAAGCAAATGAAAAAATAACAATGTGAAATAAGAAGTTAAAGGAAAAGGCAGGAAATCAGGTAATCTGTGTGTATGAACACATATTTTTAAGTAATAGAACATCTGACCACTTTACTGAATTCAAAATATCTGAATAAGTTGCACAGTAAGGTGTTTCAGAAGTCATATGAAGAAGAGTAACCAGACAGAACTTACTGCTGAGTAGCCATGACAGAACAGTCATGTCTGACTTATCTTTGTAATAAATTTTTGTTTTGTATCATGAATAGCAAACCCATTATTCATGTTGTCAAAGGCAGTCAACTTGTTAAAAGTCTTCCCAATACTGATGAGGCATTTATGTGGTTTTACTGCTGTCTACAGGGACGGGGGAGCCTGGTGGGCTGCCGTGTCTGGGGTCACACAGAGCCGGACACGACTGAAGTGACTTAGCAGCAGCAGCAACCAAAGACTGGTTCTTCTTTGTGCCTAAGCACTGCAGCAGAGGTCCCACAGATACAAACGTCAAAGACGTGCAATGAGGTGACACACCTTGTATATTCCAAAAACTTTCGGGGACAAAGTATTCACGAGCAGAATTGCGTTTTAAAACAAGCCAAGCAAAAGGAGAGAGAAGTAAAAATACATGAATTGTTAATACCTCTTCAGATAGTCTCGCACGGAATGACCATCAATCCATGGCATGTGGACCGTATTGATCCTGAAAACAACCTTGACTTGGGTGCATCCCAAGTTGCAGAAAGGGGCACCCCATCTAGGGCCCAAAAGGGGACTCTTGTCCAAAACTGGGGGTGGGAAATTAGTTTCCGAGGAGACATACATGCTGACAAAGCAAGAGATTTCACTGTGTGTGTGTTGAGAGGTTGGGTGGGGGGAGTGGTGCCCAGGTGGAGACTGCAAGGTAACTGGAGTCCAGGAGAACTACTCTGCCACGTGGCTCGCGGTCCTGCATTTTATGGTGATGGGGTCAGTTTCTAGGTTGTCTTTGGCCAATCATTCTGACCCAGGGTCCTTCCTGGTGGCTCACGCATTTCTCCGCCAAGATGGAGGCCGGCGAGAAAGCTTTCAGGAGGTGGTAGGACACGTGACATCTCCTTTTGACCTTTCCCGAATTCTTCCAGTTGGTGGTGGTAGCTTGTTAGCTCCGTATTCCTCCCCAGGACCTCCTGTCCTAAAATAACTCACACAAATGGTAACTATGGTGCCCTGCAGGGTAGGCAGTTTCAATCTGTGTTTCCTCTAACAATCTTGACCATCAGCACGTCAGCTATAAGGCATGGAGAGGGAAGACCCAGGTCGCTCTGGGTTCCTATGGCCAGCTTTCAATGGGAGGGATGAGCAGGGAACTAGCTGAGGTTTATTGCAGAAGAAGTGGCAGAGGTGTCTTGTAGTCATCATTGCTCGAAAATAACAATCGATCATGCGCTTGTAGGGAGGAAAATAAATACAATGCGTGCTTGGTAAGAGAGCCAGGCAGTTGCCAAGTGGCAGTGCTAGTCCCTAGAATATGTACAGTCTTTGTACTGGGCGGCTTTTTGACAGAAGCCCAGGATGTAACCCACATCAGACAGAGGCAGGTGGTTGACCAGTTATCTCTCATCTAGGCAAACCCATCACTCCTCAGTGGAACTAAACACCTCCTCACTGCCTGCTGGGTTATCAGAGTCTTTGCATCCTTATGATACATTGCCCTCCTGTTACTAGTGATGGATGTTGCTCATAGTAAGGTCTGAAGACGACTTTGACTTTCTTAATTAAAAATAGTAGGCATGTTATGTAAATTAATTGCCTCTTTTGCATGTGAACTTCTCCGGTAATAGTCCTTGAAGAGGAAGAACTTAAGAAGAATGATAATTTAGTCTCTTTGCAGCCAAAAGGATTTTCATCATATTCCTTGACATTTTGTTGGCTTGTAAGTGGACTGTGTCCCAGAATGCAATGCACACAAAGACATTTATTTCTCATAGAGTCTCTGACAAGTGAAATTCCCCCATTAGACTATAAATAAAAACAGCTGTGCAGCCTCCAACATGTTACATAAACCGAAGCTGTGTCAAATTTTAAAAATAAAACAGCTATTGTGGAATTAAACTCCTCTAGCTTTTAAATATCATTAGCGACAACTTAATAATGCATTTCAGACTAACTGTAGCTTTTCAAAAATAAAACAGAGGTTTTCAACTTTAATCTAAGAGAACTGATTTTGTTGGAGATCCTTCCCTATTACAGTCATAAAACAAAAAAGCAAAACCAAAAATATACATTAAAAATTGTCTATGGATAAGATTATTAAATTACATATTTCATTAGAGCTATTTTTAAAGTAAGATCTCAAGTCAAGTGAGATTGAGAATATTTTACATCTATTGAGAAAGCCAAGTTGAAAATGTTAAATAGCCTATCATCATTTAAACAGAAGGCATTTATTATTCACAGCGTTCTATGGGATGCTGTAAATATTTTATAAATGATGCCTGCCAGCCTAATCTCATGAGAGGTTTAGCAATGCTCTCTTAAAAATCTGGGTGAGTGGAGTGTCATTCAAATACACAACAGAAATAGAGATAAGTCATGAGAACAGTTTAAAATATAGTACGTGGTCAAGGGAAGAGAAATCCTTTAACCTGGTAAAGGAATCCTGCAAATTAATATATAGTTTCCTAATAAAGACCAGAAGGCTATAGTCCATGACCTCATCATTTCATGACCTCATCATTTCATGGGACTTTCAAGGTTAAATTAGGCAATCCAGGCCCCTGCACGTCACAGAAGCTTTTGAACTTAATTATCTTACCCAAACTCGCGCAGCTAGTTAGAAGCCAGCTCAAAACTAGTCTAGTTGGTCTGCATTTAATCGATTTCACTGTAATATCAGAACACTTACATTTTTTCATTTTTTAAAAAATTTTTACTTTATACTGGAGTATAGTTGATTAACAGTGTCCAGGTATAGAGCAAAATGATTCAGTTATACCTGTAGCTATCCTTTTTCAAGTTCTTTTCCCATGTAGGTTATTATAGTGTATTGAGCAGAGATCCTTGTGCTATACAGTAGGTCCTTGTTGGTTATGCATTTTAAATATAGCAATGTGTACGTGTAAATTCAAAATTGTCAATCTACCCCTACCCTCCAGCCTCCCCCTCTCCTGGTAACCGTAGCTTTGTTCTCTGTAAGTCTGTGAATCTGTTTCTGCTTTGTAAACAAGTTCATTTACATAGTTTTTATCCGATTCCACATGTAAGTGATGTCATGAGACTTGTCTTTCTCTGCCTGACTTACTTCACTTAGGATGGTCATCTCCAGGTCCATCCGTGGTGCGGCAAATGTGACAGGAAGCGGGGGACCCCTTCCAGCCAGCCAGCGGGCTCTTTCTAACACTTGGAAATGACTTGTCCAAGGAGACACACGTGCTTACAAAGCAAGAGACTTTACTGGGAAAGGGGCGCCTGAAGGGGAAAGCAGGAAGGAACCCAGGAGAACTTCTCTGCCTCATGGCTCACGGTCTCAGTTGCGATTAGTTTCTGAGTCCTCTCTGGCCCGTCAGAAGACTCAGGGTCCTTCCTGGTGGCACACCACTCGTTCTGGGAGGCTGGTAGGATGTCTGGACTGGCCTCTCTCTTTTTGATGATTGTTCTAGTCTGTGGTGGCTCTTCAGTGCTGCGTTCCACACCAGGACCTCTTATTGTAAGCCAGCTCATGCAAGTGGTTACTCTTGTGCCTGGCCAGGGCAGGTGGTTTCAGTCAGTGGTTTCCCTAACACAAATGGCATCATTTCATTCTTCTTAATGGCCAAGTAATATTCCACTGTGGGCTTCCCTGAGAGTTCAGTTGGTAAAGAATCTGCCTGCAATGCAGGAGACCTCAGTTTGATTCCTGGGTGGGGAAGATCCCCTGGAGAAGGGAAAGGCTACCCACTCCAGTATTCTGGCCTGGAGAATTCCATATACAGTCAGTCCATGGGGTCACAAAGAGTCGGACACCACTGATTGACTTTCACTTTCAATATTCCACTGTATATACATACTACATCTTTCCACTTATAAGGGATATCATATGGTATTTGCCTTTCTGCCTGACTTACTTCACTAAGTATGATAATCTCACATTAATCTGAAAAGAAGCAAGGGAAAAAAAACCTGTTCATTTTTTTCAGTAGGCATTTCTGTCTTTAAGAAATTTTTTTATTGAGGAAACATTGATTCGTAGCACTATATAAGTTTCATGTGTACAATATTATATTTCTTCCTTCTTTGTAACTTACAGTGAGCTTACCACACACATTTAGTTTCTATCTGTCACCATACCATTGACCTTCTTTACCCATTTTGCTCTTGGCCCACTCCTCCCCTTTTATTGAAAAGCAGAGACATTACTTTGCCAACAAAGGTTCCTCTAGTCAAGGCTATGGTTTTTCCAGTGGTCATGTATGGATTCGACAGTTGGACTGTGAAGAAAGCTGAGCACCGAAGAATGGATGCTTTTGAACTGTGGTTCAAAAGAGAAGACTCTTGAGAGTCCCTTGGACTGCAAGGAGATCCAACCAGTCCATTCTGAAGGAGATCAGCCCTGGGATTTCTTTGGCAAGGAATGATGCTAAAGCTGAAACTCCAGTACTTTGGCCACCTCATGGGAAGAGTTGACTCATTGGAAAAGACTCTGATGCTGGGAGGGATTGGGGGCAGGAGGAGAAGGGGACGACAGAGGATGAGATGGCTGGATGCAGTCACTGACTCGATGGACATGAGTTTGAGTGAACTCCGGGAGTTGATGATGGACAGGGAGGCCTGGCGTGCTGCGATTCATGGGGTCACGAAGAGTTGGACACGACTGAGCGACTGAACTGAACTGAACTAATGGTGTGTTTTGCTTTGTTTTTTTTTTTGGTGGGGGTGGGGTATATCACATCTTATTAGTCCACTCATCCACTGATGGGCACTTTCTTTCCATATCCCAATGGTTGCAAATACTGTCTTATGAACATAGGGATGGACTCGTCTCTTTAGTGTTTTCCTATTCTTTGAATAAATACCCAAAAGTGGGATAGCTGGGTCATATGATAGTTGTCTACTTAATTATTTGTTACTCAGCATTTCTTAAAGTAATAGGCCCCCTGAAACCTAATTTTGAATTATGTTTACTAATATCTAGATGCAGTGGCATTAAAGTGGCGAAAACCTCTTGGGCTGAAGGGGGAGACTTCCAGAATGTTTGCATGATGAGCTTAGCAAACCGTCTCCCCCAAAAGCCTTGACAAAACTGGAAAAGATCATCAAAAATAGCACGTTAGTTCTGGAAACTCCAACCACAGGATATACAAGATCCAACAAAGCATTTTGGATTCTCCTGCCATTTCTGGATTGTCCTGCTGGAAATTCGAGATCTCACATCGCCTTCCTGTTCTGGCCATTTTGCCAAGCCCAACCCTAGACTGAGACAACCATCTACTCTTTCCGATCCAGCATCAGACAACTGTGCCCTGCCGTGAAAATAAAAACAAGGAACCTAGCAGAGCACCCCATCGGGTGCCGATGGGCTCTGCTGTGAATTCCAGCTTCACCTGGGCTCTGGGTACCACTTATAGGTGCTCCTACTTTTTTTCTTCACAGCTTCCTCAGACGGTACCCAAGGTGGTTTTAACGACCATTTGTACTGCTCACTTTGGCATCCTTTTCAATTCTTGCTTCCCTGGATCCTCAGATAACTAGTTTCCTTTTTATTCTAGATGGAGAAACAATCAAGTCAGAAGTACCTGACTGTGCCTGCTCATTTAGCCCTTTCTGTTTCTTGCCTATCAAGGTCATCTCCCTGCCTGAGCCCAGAGCCCTGTTCTCAGCGCCTAATCTCAATTCTTCCAGCTTCAGTGTGTCTCCTGCTTCAAGCTATGAAAAACTGAAAGTGCTTTGTTGCTCCGTCGTGCCCGACTCTTTGCAACCCCACAAACTGTATGTAGCCCACCAGGCTCCTCTGTCCATGGGATTCTCCAGGCAAGAATCCTGGAGTGGCTTGCCATTCCTTCCTCCAGGGGCTCTTCCCGACCCAGGGATAGAACCTGGGTCTCCTGCATTGCAGACAAATTCTTTACCATCTGAGCCACCAGGGAAGCCCTATACAAATGGACAATTATCTCCTTCCTTGGGAGGAGGGGGGAACTGTGTTCCCATCACCTCATATCTGTCTCTCGTTTCATAATCATATTTTTAGTGTGTGTTGAAACACATACAACATAAAATAACCATTTTAACCGTTCGAAAATGGCATTCGACATTTTTTTTTTCCCCAAGTGGAAGATTCTCCTTTTAATTATTCTTTTAGGCATGATTTATTACTGCTTTTTAAAAGTCATTTATATGTTATCTTTATCAGGTTATTTTAGACATTTCAGTATTAAAATCTAAAGCTCTTGTAAAGAAATTTTGTTCTCGGAGTGTAATTGATGTTGTGTTAGTTTCTACTGTACAGTAAAGTGATTCAATTAGATGCATACACATATCCACTCTTTTTTAGATTCTCTTCCCATATAGGTCATTCCAGAGTATTGAGCAGAGTTTCCTGTGCTGTCCAGCAGGTCTTTGTTGGTTCTCCATGTTAAATACAGCAATGTGTCCATGTCCATCCCAGACTCCCTAACTATCCCTTCCCCCATCCTTCCCCCTGGGAACCATAAGGTTATTCCAGAGTACTGAGCAGAGTTCCCTGAGCTGTACGGTAGGTCCTTATTACTTACCTAACTTGTATACAGCATTGTGTTCATATCCCAGTCTTCAACATATTGAAGTGCACGGGTCTGTGGCATTTATTTAGTCCAGGCACAGTGTTTAGCAACCAGAATATCCTGTCAAGTCCCAGAATATTTTCATCACTCTAGAAGGAACCCCTGTAACCACGAGTGGTCACTGTGTCCCCTGGCCAACCCCTGGCAAGTCCCAGTTTGCTTTCTGTCTCTCTTTTCTGATTCTGGATGTGTTGTATAAATCCATAGCCAGAGGTCTCGCAAAGATGATACAAGCTGCTTGCATCCACGAGCTCACGTCTCCTGTCCTTCTCACAGCGCTGTAACCTAAACGAGCTCTTGTCCTCTGCTTTCCTCTCCAGACCTGCTCACGCCTCTGAACTACTGGAAATGGATCAGCAGCTTATGTGGGGCTTTTGCTGCAATCCATGTTTCTTCATTTCTCAAGCAGTAAAAGATATCCACAGCAAGGCGGGAGCTACTCGTGACATCTTGTCCAGTGGTGGAAAATTAAAACTATTGCAACGCTGATGAGTTATCCCCTGGGATGTTAGAAAACACCATCTAGGCTTCGTTTGCATTTTAGAATTTTCATATACATTTTGGTTTCATGGGTTACACCAAAGTGGCCTTTTCACATTTTCCTATTGTCTCCGAAGCTTATAGTTTTTGCATATGTGAATGGTTTTTGAAGGTTTAGCGCGTACACACATGTTGACTTGGCTTTGGTGTTGTTCTGCGGCTCAGTTATGTCTTACTCTTTGT
Source organism: Bubalus bubalis (assembly GCF_019923935.1). Lineage (NCBI taxonomy): Eukaryota > Metazoa > Chordata > Mammalia > Artiodactyla > Bovidae > Bubalus > Bubalus bubalis. The sequence goes on along the minus strand of NC_059181.1, from coordinate 5,813,311 downwards.
GACCCCATGAAGCATGCCAGGCTTCCCTGTCCTTCACCTTCTCCCAGAGTTTGTTCAGACTCATGTCCATTGAGTCCATGATGCTTAAGACTTTCAGTATTCAGTAAGAATTATGAGATCTTATGAAGCTTGAATAGAAAGACTAACTCTGAGAATATAGATCCTATTTTAGCATTTATCTTAAAAAAAATACAATTTAAAATGTACCTGTCCTCATATGGAAAGCATTTTGGGGCCACTACATACAGAGAAGGGAAAATGTTTAAAAGTAATTTTAAAAGAAAAAATACAGTATAATAGTAATATGGAAAATGGAGGTGGGGGTGGGAAATGGATTTATTTTTGTACTTTAAAAAGATTTTTGTTTCCTAAAATAAGAGGGATTGCCACTGCTTGTCTGAAGGGTAATGCCAGAAGTCATTAGGAGGCTTCCGGGGACTTTGCTTTTGCAAGAAGCTGACATTTACAAATTTGGTGAAGGTCATCTTTTCCCCTCGGCCTGAAGACAGCAGAACATTAATTTTCCTGTATCATAAAATCAACCAAAGGGACTCGTGATCCAGGACTGTTGCCTACAAATGATCCCCCAGTTTGGAAGAGTAATGGAGCAAAGAAGGGAACACTGCTTTGTAATGTCAGTGAATAATAAGGCTGGGGTTCTCTTCACAAGTCATTATCCAACAATACACCAGGCTGTGATTTTTCTAGCATCGAGGTAATCAGCTTATGCCAAAGTCAATAGACCAGGTTAAAAACACTCCATTTTAACATGCTGGCTGTTATCTTTATGATCAGGGTTTTTTGAAATACTCCTTATATGTGGAATGAAATTCACATTTTTAAAAAAAAAGTCTCTGCTGTATGAAAGAAGTATTTTGACTGTTCAAGGGTTTTGGACCATACGTAGCTTTCAAAGTTCTTTCTCATTATTAAGGAGACTAAGTGTCTTTTTTTTTTCCTCACCTATCTAAACCACATTTAAAATTTTTTATTAATTCATAATTAAGTGGTAACTGTCTATCACTTCTAAACCTGCAACGGCCCTCTGTCCTTTATAAATGAAAGGGGTCAGATTTTTGTTTGCCTCTTCCGTGTGTGTGCTTGTGTGAGAGAGAATTATTTATTTGAGACAGCATTTGTGCAATGTCATCCACCAGGGAAGTTCATTAAAGAATCATGGGCTAGTCACACAGGTACCCTCTGCCTCGTGCTCAGTTGTTCAGTCGTGTCCGGCTCTTTTGCGACCCCATGGACTGTAGCCCGCCAGGCTCCTCTGTCCATGAGATTCTCCAGGCAAGAATACTAGGGTGGGTTGCCATGCCCTCCTCCAGGGGATCTTCCTGACCCAGGGATCTAACCTGGGTTTCCCGAGTCTCCAGCATTAGCAGGCGGGTTCTTTACCATTGTACCACCTGGGAAGCCCACACCCTCTACGTACACAGCTCCTACCAAAATTCCAGACTCTCAGGGAAGCAGATATTAAACCACGTGTAGCTCAGTGAGCCCTTCTTAACAGGATTGACAGCAAACTCTGAGCTCCACGTTCCCAGCTGCCAGCCAAGGGTTGACCTTGCGGGTGAGGTTTTCTCAGAGAGCTGTCTGAGGTCTCCTATGTAATATTCTTTTATTTACTTTATTCAGTTCAGTTCAGTCGCTCAGTCATGTCCAACTCTTTGCAACCCCATGGACTGCAGCATGCCAGGCCTCCTTGTCCATCGCCAACTCCTGGAATTTACTCGAGCTCATGGCCATTGAGTCAGTGATGCCATCCAACCATCTCATCCTCAGTTGTCCCCTTCTCCTCCTGCCCTCAATCTTTCCCAGCATCATGGTCTTTTCAAATGAGTCAGTTCTTCCCTTCAGGTGGCCAAAGTATTGGAGTTTCAGCATCAGTCCTTCCAAGGAACATTCAGCACGGATTTCCTTTAGGATGGACTGGTTTGATCTCCTTGCAGTCCAAGGGACTCTCAAGTATCTTCTTGCTCAAGGGTATGATTTTCCTTAAACTGTGTACCAGTGATTAAATAACAACAATGCATTCTGCTTAAGGGCACGTTTCACCTTCCCAAGAACCTTCTGACTAATTCTAATACAAACTGTGGGAGTGGGTCTGGCAAGACCTTTACAACCTTGAGACATTCTTTTGATTTAACTGTAATAACCAGTTGAAAAAGTATACAGCTCCCTTGCTAAGACTATTGAGGGGGGCACGCTGCGTCCCCCTTCCAAATGTCTGTCAGGAGCTTTCTCTGTCCCTTTGTATACTTTAATAAAACTCTGCTACACAAAAGCTCTTGAGTGATCCAGCCGGGTCCTGAAGCTAAATCTTCTTCAGAGATCACAAATCAGACATCATTCACCTATCATTGTAAGCTATCGCTATGACATGAATGACCCTCAAAAACATGCTGCTCAGTGAAAGAAGCAGGCATGAAACACCACCTGTTGGATCACTCGAGTAGGATTGCATTTCCAGAACTGGCAAATCCATAGAGACACAAAGTAGATTTTTGGTGACTGGGGGTTGGGCGGAGAGTAGAGTAGAGAGTGACTTCTAATTGGTATGGGATTCTTTTTGGAGTCAGTTCTGTGGAAGTGTTGGCTGCACTGCCTTGTCAATAGAGTAAAATCCCTGACCTGTACACTTTAGTAATTAGCCTCCAATTAAAATAAATAAATTAATTTTAAAAATCCCTGACCTGTACACTTTAGGATGGTGGATTTTGTGTATGTGAGTTATATCTCAAAGAAATGAAAAAAAAAAAAAACTCATTAATTTCTATTTGAAGATAAGGGAAAAAAATTCTCATTTTCTCTGTGAAGCACTTAAAAGAATTTTACGACAGAGGCCATAATGAATACATTTAAGAGAAATGAGAACGGAGAACCAATAGCGATCCTACTTAATTTCATAGCTATGTGACTTTTTTTTTTTTTTTTTTTGGCTTCACTGGGTCTTGGATGCTCATTTAGCAATTAGCGGAGTTTTATTAAAGTATAAAAAGGAACAGAGAAAACTTCTGACATAGACATCAGAAGGGGGAATGGAGAGTGGCCCCCTTGCTATGAAGCTGTTTACCACAGATTGGGACTTGAACCCACGTGGCTGGGACTTAAACCCAGCCAAAACCCATGGTACCTGGTTTCAGGACCTAATGAAGCTCAGGTTCTTGATGCGTCATCGAAGAGTGAATTCCATGAGAGACAAAGTGATAGGTAAGAAGTGGATTTATTCAGATTCAGAGAAAAGCACACTCCACAGACAGTGCGTGGGCCATCGCAGAGGGTGAGTGTGGCCATAGAATGTGGCCTTGTTAGTTTTTATAGGCTGGGTAATTTCATATGCCGATGAGTGGGAGGATTATTCCAACTATTTTTGTGAACGGGCTGAGATTTCCAGAATCTGGGCCACTGGTCACTCCCTGGTCTTTTAACAGTGCCTTGGAACTGCCATTACTTTGCCAGCAAAGGTCCATCTAGTCAAAGCTTTGGTTTTCCCAGTAGTCTTGTATGGATGTGAGAGTTGGACTATGAAGAAAGCTGAGTGCCTAAGAATTGATGCTTTTGAACTGTGGTGTTGGAAAAGACTCTTGAGAGTCCCTTGGCGTGCAAGGAGATCCAACCAGTCCATCCTAAAGGAGATCAGTCCCAAATATTCATTGGAAGGACCAATGTTGAAGCTGAAACTCCAATACTTTGGCCACCTGATGTGAAGAGCTGACTCATTTGAAAAGACCCTGATGCTGGGAAGGATTGAAGGCGGGAGGAGAAAGGGATGACAGAGGATGAGATGGTTGGATGGCATCACTGATTCAATGGACATGGGTTTGGGTAAACTCCGGGAGTTGGTGATGGACAGGGAGGCCTGGCGTGCTGCAGTCCATGGGCTTGCAAGGAGTCGGACACGACTGAGCGACTGAACTGAACTGGAACTGCCATGGCACCTGTGAGTGTCTCATTTCACCTGCTGATTGAGGATCAAGGTCTAGTCTCGTCTGCCATCTTGGTCCCACTGGATTCTAATTGGCTTATGTTGTGCCCTGCCCCTCTTCCTTCTGTTACAGCTGGCCTTAGCAGGGGAGCTATATACTTTTTCAGGGACTTCCCTGGTGGCTCAGACAGTAAAGCATCTGCCTACAACATGGGAGACCCAGGTTCAATCTCTGGGTCAGGATGATCCTCTGGAGAAGGGAATGGTAACCCATTCCAGTATTCTTGCCTGGAGAATCCCATGGATGGAGGAGCCTGGTAGGCTAGAGTCAGACACGACTGAGCAACTTCACTTCACGTATATACTTTTTCAACTGCGTTTCCTCTAGTTACAGTGTGGGGACTTCTCTCTAGTTGTAGTGTGCTGGCTTATCTTATTAAGGAGCACAGGCTCTACAACCCCACGGCATGTGGAATCTTAGTTCCCCAAGCAGGGATTGAACCCGAGTCCCCTGCATTGCAAGGCAGACTCTTAACCACTGGACCCCCAGAGAAGTCCCAGCTGTGATTGTTTCTGAAGAATCATCTAATCCAGCAGTTTTCGTTTCATTTGTCAGAGTCCCCAGTCACAGCTAATAATGCTAAATGATGTACAGTTAGGGATCCCAGTTAAGTAAATAGCTTTCTTCATGTGAGTCTTCACTCTGGTCCCAATGTTTTGAGATATTGCAGATTTTTTTCACACATACATGAATAGCGTGAGGCAAAGACATATTGAGGGCATTTGGAAAACCTCAATTTCTCCTATCACTCCGTCAGCAGTAAAAGTTAAAAAAAAAAAAGTGTCTGTTGATATACGCACAAAGCTCATGTCTTTCCTTTCAACTCCCCTGAAACGCTGCTACATTTTGCACTCTGGCTGTCTTTGGTAGCTTGTGTTTGGGCTGAAAACCCTTGGACAAGAAGAGGAATTACTTTAAGCAATGCCACAGTTAATATTTCATTTCTCGCGTCTGGCTTTTCAAGTCTAATGACGTTGTTAGACCATCAGATAGTTTCTCAGTGTGTTTGGCTACTTGAAGAAATATAATCATACTTTCATATTTTTTTCAGTGTTTGTGCTTGTTTTTTTTTTTTTAACTTGGAACTCACGCTTTTGATAATTTTGTATTTGTGGTGCAGTATGTACTTCACTGATAACACGGAGCAGTTGGAATACCTTCACTCTGTCGACAGAGGACTGGTTGCTGTTCAGTCACACAGTCCTGTCTGACTCTTTGCGACCCCATGGGCTGCAGCACACCAGGCTTCCCTGTCCTTCACCTTCTCCTGGACCTTGCTCAGACTCGTGTCCATCCAGTCTGTGATGCCATCCAACCATCTCATCCTCTGTCATCCCCTTCTCCTCCTGCCCTCAAACCTGCCAGAGGACCGGTGGAATACATTAAATGTTCGAAAACGATGAGACTTGTCAACAGATCCTTTTACTTTGGTTTCTGTTTCTGTTAAGATGTTATAAAATTAGGCATTGCTCTTTGCAGGAGATTCAGAATAAATATTCACTTACTTACAGAATATTACTGCGTAGGTACCATCGGCCAGACGTGGGTACTAGGAGGATGACTGAACACACAGAGGGCCTCTTCCATCTGCCAGTGAACCAGGAGGGGCATCCAACGACCAATCAGTGCGTCCCACTTCCCCAGAGCAGACCACCAGGGGCTTGCCCTCACTTTTGTTTTCTTTATGCGGTTGCTTCGGGTCATAGTGGTACCATGCGGATTCTTCATTGTGTCATGCAAATCTTTTTTTTGCAGGGTAGGGACTCTCTGGTTGTGGCATGCCGGCTCAGGAGTTGTGGCCTGTAGGCTTAGTCGCTCTGTGGCAGGTAAGAGTTTGGGCTTCCTTGGTGGCTCAGCTGGTAAAGAATCAGCCTGCAATGCAAGAGACCCAGGTTCGATCCCTGGGTCAGGAAGAATCCCCTGGAGGAGGAAGTGGCAACCCACTCCAGTATCCTTGCCTGGAGAATCCCATGAACAGAGGAGCTTGGGGAGCTACAGTCCATAGGGTCACAGAGAGACGGACATGACTGATTGACTAAACACATGTGGGATCTCTGTTCCTCCACCAAGGATCAAACCCCAGTCCACTGCATTACGAGGCGGATTCCTAACTCCTGGATTTCATTTTCTTTCTACATCTCAAAGGGCCAACAACATCCCTTGAACCAAGAATGAACCCAGAGGGAAGCCGCACATGAGTGTCAGGGGTGTAAGTAAGTGTTACACGAGTGTCAGGGGTGTAAGTGTCAGTCACTCGGTCGTGCCTGACTCTTTGTGACCCCATGGACTGCAGCCCACCAGGCTCCTCTGTCCGTGGGATTCTCCAGGCAAGAACACTGGAGTGGGTCGCCATTTCCTTCTCCAGGGGATCTTCCCAACCCAGGGATCGAACCCCGGTCTCCTGCACTGCAGGCAGATTCTTTACCGACAGAGCTACAAGGGAAGCCCCTTCTGGAGGGAGTAGAAGCTACAAAAAGCCAGCGATTGTGTACGGTTCACCTTCGCTAATTTTAATCCCATAAGATTATAAATCATTGACCAAACTGCCAGAAAATATGATTTGGGAAGTGGAAGTACTTCAAGAGAAACCTGAGTCCCAGCGTACAGCAGCGAAAATGTCGGTCCCTAAAGAGGGATGGGATTTGACCACAGTTTGACCTCACTTGAAATCTTTTGATGATAAAAGATGATGTAGAAAAGTCAATGCTAAAATGACAAGAACTTCTGGGATAGAAAAATTGGAGATATGAGGGACAGTAAAATCCAGGGAGCCACTGAAGATAGCTTTGAATTGCTTCACCTAAACAACAAGAACAGAACTTTAATTTCGTGCTCTGTGTTGTCTTCAAAGTTGCCTGTATCCTTCTAGTGGAAAAGAGAGGAGAACCTTTAGGAAGGGGTGGTAGACTAACTAATTGCAATGCACCATAAAATCAGCCTTTTGTGGCCAAGGGCTAAGCTGTTCAAGGCTTATTATCTCAATTGATCCTTTAATAGCCTGTAAATTAGGTATTATTAGTATCTCTATTTTATGGGCATAAAGACAGAGAATAGAATGCTAAGTATTTTGCCTCAGAATAAATAGTGAGTAATTGGTAAAGATGGATGTAATTGATGTTTAACCATCATAACTGGCTCTACAGACATCGTAGTCTCTGTCTATAGAGACTTCTTTCTTTCACTTCCTGTTTCGTTTGAAGTCACTTTATCCTTCACCTTTTCTAGCACCATTGTCCGTTGGTTCTCAAACAAAATGGTATTTGTTCTTCTCTCTGTTGTGGTTCCATAGTTCTCACACCACGTATTATGGCTGTTATTTACTTAACAGGAGAAACTTTTATTGCATTCATGGTTTTATTCTTGGAACCCAGGTGTAGAGAGGCGCTCAATAAACATTTGCTAAATGAATGATTGATCATGGAAGGAGTAAATTGGATAATGTTGACCGAACATTAATTCTCCATTCTCTGTGTGTTCAGCTCATGCTAGAATTAACTCCCCCCTACTGAAAACGTTGTCTTGAAATGTGTTCAAAGTTCCGTTTTCTGTGAATTAACCAGAAATGCTCTGTTTCGAGATTTTCACTACTTAAGTTATGCCTCTTTTGACTTACATCATTTTAAAATATCAAGGGGGGTACAATCAGGCAGTTCAAATAGTTCACGTCTCTTTTAGGAGCAGGGGTCACCCGGCCGTCTGCCTCCCTGTCTGAGTGTTCAGACAACACTTGCCTTGATAAGTGTTGATGCACATTAAATCACATTTCCTTACCTGAACTCCGAGGGTGCCTTGTTCAACAGGTCACTCGGTCATTGTTATCGTCCCTCCATGATCAAGATGAAATATGTGCCAGAGAGAGATGTCTTATAGGGTGTCTCGAAAGGGGCTATTTATATACACAAACAAATAAATTACCAGGCCCAGTGAGCCTACATTTTCAGAGGACAAGATTTGTTCCAGGGGTTGAGAGTGGAAGAAAATCGATCCTTGTTGAACTGATAAATGTCCCTTCCAAATACTTCACATTGCCTTTAAAGCATAAAGTTGCCATTTTCCTTTTATCTGTCAGCTACTTATTTCCTGCATGAGCTATTCAGGCTTTCTAAATCATACCGGTTGGTCTCTTGCCAAATGCCTGCCGCTGGGTGCATATGGAATAAATTATCCAGTGAAAAACATCTCAATCTTCTAGCTGTTTGATCAAATGCCTCTGTAAGTGTTGAAATGCTGTTCATGTCTAAGGAGCACCTTGGCCACAAGATACAAAAATCTCACAGAGGACAGATAACCAAATTATGGAATGTTCACTTGACTTAGGAAATTTTAATAGGAAAAAAAAAAAAAAAAACCACATCAAGTCTTGAAATTCTAGTAGAAGGTAACCACTACTTCACACACACTGTGGTTGCTCTTGGTATTCAGGAAAATGATGGAGACATGGATTGGGGGTATTTCCTTTTCAGGGTAGGAGAGGGACTTCCCCAGTAATGGACATGGAGAAACACCCAGGAGAAATGGAGCAGTCTCTCCATGCACCTCATTCCCCAGCCCTGGATTAGGGTCTCAGCTCTGAGCTTGGCTACCCTGTGTTGCTTGCTCTCCTGTAGAATTTGTCAAGGCCACCTGCGTGGTGAGAGCTGGGGCCTCCTGCCCAGTGTTCCAGAAGGGTATTCATGCTCATTGCATAAATGTAGGTCATTGCTTCAGCTTCAGCATCAGTCCTTCCAATAAATATTCAGGGTTGATTTCCTTTAAGACTGACTCTTAAAGGTAGGGGCTTCCCTGGTGGCTCAGAGGAGAAAGTGTCTGCTTGAAATGCGGGAGACCTGGGTTCGATCCCTGGGTTGGGAAAATCCCCTGGAGAAAGAAATGGCAACCCACTCCAGTACTCTTGCCTGGAAAATCCCATGGACAGAGAAGCCTGGCAGGCTACAGTCCATGGGGTCGCAAAGAGTCAGACACGACTGAGCGACTTCACTTTAACCTTTAACCCTTAAAGGTTTGATCTCCTTGCAGTCCAAGGGACTCTCAAGAGTCTTCTCCAACACCACAGTCCAGAAGCATCAATTCTTCAGTGCTTAGCCTTCTTTATGGTCCAACTCTCACATCCATACCTGAATACTGGAAAAATCAGACCACTTTTTGCAAAGTGATGTCTCTGCTTTTTAATACACTGTCTAGGTTGCTGCTGCTGCTGCTAAGTCGCTTCAGTCATGTCCGACTCTGTGCGACCCCATAGACAGCAGCCCACCAGGCTCCTCTGTCCATGGGATTCTCCAGGCAAGAACACTGGAGTGGGTTGCCATTTCCTCCTCCAATGCATGAAAGTGAAAAGTCAAAGTGAAGTCACTCAGTCGTGTCCGACTCCTAGCGACCCCATGGACTGCAGCCCACCAGGCTCCTCTGTCCATGGGATTTTTCAGGCAAGAGTACTGGAGTGGGGTGCTATTGTAGGTCATAGCTTTCCTTCCAAGGAGCAAGTGTCTTAATTTAATGGCTCAGTCCCTGTCTGCAGTTATTTCAGAGCCCAAGGAAATACAGTCTGTCACTGCTCCCAGTTTTTCCCATGAAGTGATGGGACCAGATGCTATGATCTTCATTTTTTGAATGTTGAGTTTTAAGCTAGCTTTTTCAGTCTCCTCTTTCACCCTTATCAAGAGCCTTTTTAGTTGCTCTTCACTCTCTGCCATCAGAGTGGTATCATTTGCATATCTGGGGTTGTTGATACTTCTCCTGGCAATCTTGATTCCGGCTTGTGACTCATTCATCTCAGCATTTCGCATGATGTACTCTACATATAAATAAGCAGGGTGAAAATATACAGCCTTGACACACTCCTTTCCCAATTGTGAATCAGCCCATTGTTCCATGTCCAGTTCTAACTGTTGCTTTGTGACCTGCATACAAGTTTCTCAAGAGGCAGGTAAGGTGGTCTGGTATTCCTATCACTTTAAGAATTTTCCACAGTTTGTTGTAATCCACATAGTCAAAGGCTTTAGATTAATCAATGAAGCAGAAGTAGATGGTTTTCTTGAATCCTCTTGCTTTTTCTGTGATCCAGCAGAGGTTGGCAATTTGATCTCTGATTCCTCTGCCTTTTCTAAATCCAGCTTGAACATCTGGAAGTTCTCAGTTCACATACTGTTGAAGCCTAGCTTGAAGGAATTTGAGCATTACCTTGCTAACATGTGAAATGAGTGCAATTTTGTGGTAGTTTGAACATTCTTTGGCATTGCCTTTCTTTGGAATTGAAATTAAAACTGACTTTTTCCAGCTCTGTGTCTACTGTTGAGTTTTCCAAATTTGCTGGCATATTGTGTGCGGCACTTTAACAGCATCATCTTTTAACATTTGAAATAGCTCACCACCTCCACTAGCTTTGTTTGTAGTGATGTTTCCTAAGGCACACTTGACTTGGTACGGCCAAGATGTCTGGCTCTAGGTGAGTGATCACATCATTGTGGTTATCCAGGTCATCAGTCAAGTTACAAGTCACGAGTGTTAGTCGTTCAGTCATGCCCGACTCTTTGTGACCCCATGAACTGCAGCCCACCAGGCTCCTCTGTCCATGGGATTTTCCAGGTAAGGATACTGAAGTAGGTTGCCATTTCCTTCTCCGGGGGATCTTCCTGACCCAGGGATTGAACCCATGTCTCCTGCACTGCAGGCAAATTATTCACTATCTGAGCTATGAGGGAAGCCTTCCAGGTCATTAAGACATTTTTAATATAGTTCTTCTGTGTATTCCTGCCACCTTTTCTTAATATCTTCTGCTTCTGTTAGGGCCATACCATTTCTGTCCTTTATTGTGCCCATCTTTGCATGTAATGTTCCCTTGGTATCTCTAATTTTCTTGAAGAGATCTCTAGTCTTTCCCATTCTATTGTTTTCCTCTATTTCTTTGCATTGATCAGTTAGGAATGCTTTCTTATCTCTCCTTGCTATTCTTTGAAACCCTGCATTCAGATTCTTATATCTTTCCTTTTCTTCTTTGCCTTTCATTTCTCTTTTTTTCTCAACTATTTGTAAGGCCTCTTCAGACAGGCATTTTGCCTTTTTGCCTTTCTTTTTCTTGGGGATGATTTTGATAATTGCTTATGTACAATGTCACGAACCTCCGTCCGTAGTTCTTCAGGCACTCTGTCTATCAGATCTAATCCCTTGAATCTATTTCTCACTTCCACTGTATAATCATAATGGATTTGAGTTAGGTCATGTCTGAGTGGTCTAGTGGTTTTCCCTACTTTCTTCAGTTTCAGTCTGAATTTGGCAATAAGGAGTTCATGAGCTGAGCCACAGTCAGCTCCCGGTCTTGTTTTTGCTGACTGTATAGAGCTTCTCTATCTTCAGCTGAAAGAATATAATCAATCTGATTTCGGTGTTGACCATCTGGTTATGTCCATGTGTAAAGTCGTCTCTTATGTTGTTGGAAGAGGGTGTTTGCTATGACCAGTGCATTGTCTTGGCAAAACTCTGTTAGCCTTTGCCCTGCTTCATTTTGTACTCCATAGCCAAACTTGCCTATTACTCCAGATATCCCTTGATTTCCTACTTTTGCATTCCGGTTCCCTATGATGAAAGTGAAACTGAAAGTTTCTCGGTCATGTCCAACTCTTAGCAACCCCATGGACTATTCAGTCCATGGAATTCTCCAGGCAAGAATATTGGAGTAGGTAACCTTTCCCTTCTCCAGGGTGTCTTCCCAACCCAGGGATTGAATCCAGGTCTCCTGCATTGCAGGCATATTCTTTACCAGCTGAGCCACCAGGGAAGCCCAAGGATATAGGAGTGGGTAGCCTATCCCTTCTCCAGAGGATCTTCCTGACCCAGGACTCAAACCAGGGTCTCCTGCATTGCAAGCAGATTCTTCACCAACTGAGCTATGATGAAAAGGATGTCTTTTTTTTGGTGTTTGTTCTAGAAGTTCTTGTAGGTCATCATAGAACCGTTCAACTTCTCTGGGGAAGAATGGGTGTGTGTGTGTGTGTGTGTGTGGCTGAGTGCCTTTGCTGTGCTCCTGAAACTGTCACAATATTGTTAATTGTACTCCAATGCAAAACAAAAAGGTTAAGCAGTTCGTTAACAGAGGGCGCAGAAGAGATGAACCACGCCTCGCAGTTCTCCATTGCTAAGCATTGGCCTGCAGTGTTTACTGGTCGGTCCGTGCTCGCCACTGCTCCATGATTTGGCCGCTGAGGATACCAGGCACCCAGATAGATGCAGAGAGCTGTGACTTACACAGGCAGCAAGCACACGGTCAGCTTGGCATCAGCACCCTGTGAATAGGGTCCCAGCTGGTAGCAGAGAACTCAGGCACGCAGATGGCAGAGGTCTGGAGCTCCCCATGAAATCACAGGACATCTCTCCATGATGTGGGTCAGAGTGTGGTCAAGCTCTGTGTACATGGCCCATAGCAGGGACATGCAGGATGCCTGGGTACCACCGAGTAGCGTTTCCTACTGAGAATCGCTCGGCGTCAGAGGGAAGGAATCTGTGTACTCCACCACTCCACAGCCGGGGTCCCCTCAAATCTCTCAGCAGCTCTTACGGTAGTAAGAGGAGTCATAACTCTTTTTTTTAAAATTTATTTTAATTGGGAGCTAATGAATTTACAATATTGTAGTGGTTTTTGCCATACATTGACATGAATCCGCCATGGGTGTACATGTGTTCCCCATCCTGAACCCCCCTCCCACCTCCCTCCCCATCCCATCTCTCAGGGGCATCCCAGTGCACCAGCCTGAGCACCCTGTCTCATGCATAGGAGTAGTAACTCTTAACAGTAGTAACTCTCCAAGGAGTCTCTGCTGCCAGCCTTGGCTCATTGATGTTGATGATTACACGGGAGTGTGTGCTCGTGAAACCGAGACCAGAACTCAATGAATCCGCGTTCTCTCTCTCAGCTACTCATTTAGAAAAGGTGATAACGCCCAAGACAACTGGATAAACTAGCTTCCCCTGCACTGTGTTCCCTCACCTCCTGGTCTGTATCCTGCATCAATTTCAGCGTCTGTCCATGACACCCCAGTGCCCTGAAACGTGCCTGGAATCCCCCCACATGAGAGTGACCTTCCCCCTACAGGTCTGATTTCTGAGGACTTCCGTCTCCATCGTGAATGTCAGTCTCCGTGGCCAGTTCCAAGGTGCACAGAGATTGAGAAGAAGTCAGTGACCAGTGCTGTGGTTATTGCAGATCTTCCCAGCCTGCTCTTAGTCATTCAGTCGTGCCTGACTGTTTGCGACCTCATGGACTATAGCCCTCCAGGCTCCTCTGTCCATGGGATTTCCCAGACAACAATACTGGAGCGGGTTGTCATTCCTTTCTCCAGGGGATCTTCCCGACCCAGGGATCGAACCCACATCTCCTGCATTGCAGGCAGATTCTTTACTGTCTGAACCATCAGGGAAGCCCCTTTGCCAGCTAGGTGCCCCCAGAGATCCTTCCTCTAGTGATTCTCATGCAACAGCACAAGCATTTGCCCTCATCAGTTCCTGCTTCAAACTCCAGAAAGATTTTTCCTCATTCATATAGTCGTGGCTTATTAGAATTCTTGTGTCGTCTTATACTATCATGTGAAAAGCGCAGCATGCGTAATTTGGAATATTTTCAGTGCATCCATTTCGCCATTAAATGAGCATTTATCAAATATCTGTTAACATTTCAGGCATTGAAGTGGATGATGAGGACGCAGAGATGAATCCAGTGTGTCTCTTCATATAATTAAAATCACATGATGAATGACTTTGCCGTATACGACTGCGGTTCTACGGTACATGGGGTTGTAGCTCTTGTCTACAACGGTGATTTATAGAGCATCTCTCTTGTGATAATGGAGGAAACCTATTAAACCAGAGCTTATCTGCTAAAGCCATCGAGCAGCTAAGTTGCTTGGTTTCGGTCTGCAGTGAGTCATGAGCGTGTCGGCAACCACTGCCTCGCTTGGCTTTCTCTGACCTGACTTCTGGGAAGGTGTTAAAAGCCAGAAGAAATGTGAGTGTGCGTTTCAAGAGTCTCCCAGGAAAACAAAAACTACTCCGAGTATTTAAAACAGAGGAAACACAATTCAGGAACGTGATGGGCAACATGGAGTGGGAAGAGAAGCAGAGAGCAATCTCCAGGAAGACTTGTCAAAGCTTGCCTTTTAGGGAGACCTGCTAAACCATCAGCATTTTATATTACTCGTAACTATATTGTACAGAATTATTATAGTCTACATAATGATAACTATTTTGTTGTTCTTCAGTCGCTGAGTCACATCCAACTCTTTGAGACCCCATGGACTGCAGCACGCCAGGCTTCTCTGCCCTTCACCATCTCCTGGAGTTTGCTCAAACTCATGTCCATTGAGTCGGTAATGCTATCTAACCATTTCATCCTCTGCCACCCTCTTCTCCTTTTGCCTCCAGTCTTCCCCCAGCCCCCAGAAGCAGGCTCTTTTCCAATGAGTCTTCTTTTCCTATCAGGTGGCCAAAATATTGGAGCTTCAGCTTCAGCATCAGTCCTTCCAATGAATATCCAGGACTGATCTCCTTTAGGATGGACTGGTTGAATCTCCTTGCAGTCCAAGGGCCTCTCAAGAGTCCTCTCCAACACCACAGTTTGAAAGCATCAGTTCTTCGGTGCTCAGCCTTCATTATGGTCTGGCTCTCACATGACTAACTAGAAAAACCATAGCTTTGACTATATGGTTCTCCTTTGTCAGCAAAGTGACATCTCTGCTAAATATTTATTTTTATTTATTAATTTGGCTGAGTTGGGTCTTCGTGGTGGCACAGGGGGCCATCAGTCTTTGTCATAGCATGAGGGATTTTTAGTTGCAAGTCCCATGAGCTCTCATTTATGGCCCATGAGATCCTGTTCCCTGAGTGGGGCTCAGGAAAGGAAGGTAGGAAGGAAGCAGTGATTTCCACACACAGGGGCTGCAATGCCTGCTGGGAACCAGAGCCACGGAGCTGCTGGGATCTCATGAAAGACACAGCCTCCTGGGGGTCACCTGCTGTGGGCTCCTTGGAGAGCCTGGAGATACTCCCTGCTGTCAGGAAGGGAGGACAGTGCAACACAGGGACTGTTTGTGCCCCTTCCCTCAGCCAGAGTCATCTGCTGAAATGCTTTCCCCCCAGTGTGGTGCTCTTAGGACGTGGAGCCCTTGGGGGTGACTCGGTCACGAGGGTGCAGCCTTCATGAGTGGATTAGTGCCCTAATCTGAATCTGCCCAAACTTGGCCTTGACTTCCAGTCTCCCAGCTGCGTGTTATAAAGTACTATTTTATCTGACATCACGGACAGGTCACCTAATATTTTATTTTTTTAAAAAATATTTATCTTTGAGTAAACTGGGTCATCGTTGCTACAGGTTTCTGGCCCTTCTCTAGTTGCTGAAACTAGTAGTGGAGGCTACTCTCTAGTTGCTCTAACTAGTAGTGGAGGCTACTCTCTAGTTGCTCTAACTAGTAGTGGAGGCTACTCTCTAGTTGCTCTAACTAGTAGTGGAGGCTACTCTCTAGTTGCTCTAACTAGTAGTGGAGGCTACTCTCTAGTTGCTCTAACTAGTAGTGGAGGCTACTCTCTAGTTGCTCTAACTAGTAGTGGAGGCTACTCTCTAGTTGTGGTACAGGGCTTCCTGTCTCCGTGGCTTCTCTTGCTGTGGAGCAAAAGCTCTGGAGTGCATGGGCTTTAGTAGCTGTGGCATGTGGCCTCAGCAGTTGTGGGGCAGAAGCTTAGAAGACCCCGAGGCATGTGGGGTCTTCCCAGACCAGGGATCGAACCAGCGTCCCCTGCATTGGTGGATGGATTCGTAGCCACTGGACCACCAGGGAAGTCCCACCCAATATTTTATAAATATTGAGTTCCTATTACGTGTTAAGGATGGTAAGTTTGATACATATCAAACCCTGCTTCCATGAAAGTTACATTCTGATTAGAGACAAAGAACAAGCAAGTAAATTAAATAAATAGTTTTACTAATAAAAACAAAAATGGGCTTCCCTAGTGTCTCAGATGGTAAAGATCCACTTGCAATGCAGGAGAGCCTGGTTCGATCCCTGGATCAGGAAGATCCCCTGGAGAAGGGAATGACAACCCGCTCCAGTATTCTTGCCTGGGAAATCCCATGGACAGAGGAGCCCAGTGGGCTACAGACCATGGGGGTCACATGGACATGACTGAGAGATTAACACTTGCACTTTCACAAATAAATAGAATTTCAGGCAGAGATAAATGTCAGGAAGAAAAGTAAAACAGGGTCTAGTGAGTGATGGGATTAAGAGTATATACATGACTGCTGCTGCTGCTGCTGCTAAGTCGCTTCGGTCTTGTCCAGCTCTGTGCGACTCCATAGATGGCAGCCCACCAGGCTCCGCTGTCCCTGGGATTCTCCAGGCAAGAACACTGGAGTTGGTTGCCATTTCCTTCTTCAATGCATGAAAGTGAAAAATGAAAGTGAAGTCGTTCAGTTGTGTCCGACTCTTCGCGACCCCATGGACTGGAGCCTACCAGGTTCCTCCATCCATGGGATTTTCCACGCAAGAGTACTGAACTGGGCTGCCATTGCCTTCTCCGATATACAGGACTAGAGATGGACAAATGAGTACTCAACAAAAACATATTTTTCTTGGCTTATGACAAGCGAGTTTACAACTTTTTTTGTATAATGATGATAGGGAAACAAAAATCAACTGATATGCCATGCTCTTTTTTCCTTTTTCTTTTTATATGCCATGGTTTATGTATCGAGAATTTTGAGGATATTTGCCATTTCTTGTTCAATGACATTCAAAATGCAATACTTGTAAAGACTAGAGTTATTTCTGCTGAAGTTTTTTCAGAACTATCTTCCTTGCGGCCAAGAAAGTGGTGGTGAGACACGAGTGGGTACTGGAGGATGAAGGGCTGGCTGACTGAGTGTAAAAACATCTTTGGCTCTGGAAGTATTTGCTTGTCTTTGGAGGAGGGGACAAGCTGGAAGTCCAGAAGGATAAGTGCTGGGGCTGGAATGGACAGATCCAGAGAGGACACAAGACCAGAGGGAGGCCAGGCAAATCAGGACAGACTAGAGGACAGGGAAGAGATATTTAATGTAATCTACAAGTCATGGGGTCCATGGGATTTGAAGGAGGAAAGATCCATCATCTGCTTTGTGCCTGGAGGGCTCAGTGGTAAAGAATCCGCCTGCCAATGCAGGAGACATGTGTTTGATCCCTGGGTCAGGAAGAGCCCCTGGAGGAGGAAATGAACACCCACTCCAGTATTCTTGCCTGGGAGAATCCCAAGGACAGAGGAGCCTGGCCATGAGGTTTTAAAGAGTCAGACACGACTCAGTGACTCAGCAGCTGCTGATGTTGCTGTGAAGGGCAGGGGTGAAGAAGACCCCCTCACCCTGCCTCAACAGCTCTGGAAGCAGCGAACAGAAAAGAGTACCCTGAGGGGAGGTCAGATGTGACTGAGGTGTATCCGGAGCTGTGCAACGTGATATTGTTGCAAAAGACTTGAACAAGAGCACATAGGCAGGAGGGAAGCCAGGTGCTTCCATCATGTTGAGAATGCATTTGCCCTGCACACTCGGCCCCCGCTTTGTACTCAGGGTGACTTGGCCCCCGTGTTGTACTCAGGGTGGGCAGACTTGCTCCACAAAGTCTTAGCTAGTCCATCTTTGCAGCTGGGCAGATCATATGGTTTCTATTACAGCTACTCATGTCGGTCCCTGTAATGTAAACACAGCAGTAGGCATTATGCTAGTGAGTGGAAGTGTCTGTGTTCCAATAAAACTTTATTTGCACCAAGAGAGGGCAGGCAGGATTCAGTTAGCTGCGTTAGAGTGTTGGGGAGAAGGAAATGGCAACCCACTCCAGTTTCTTGCCTGGAGAATCCTGTGGACAGAGGAGCCTCATGGGCTACAGGCCATGGGGGTGCGAGAGTCAGACACGACTGAGCAACTAAACCTACCTCCCTACCTTAGAGTGTTGGACCACCGGTAACGTTTCCTGATGTCTGGTCCATGCAAGAGACTGTGGCCAAGAAATCTGCTCATGTTTCCAAGGATCTATTCTACAGGACACTTTGACCCGGTCAGTACCCACCCCCATCCAGACTCCTGACTTGTGCTTGTGTGTTTACTAAGTCACTCAGTTGTGTCCAACTAGATGCTTATTTAAGCAGCAGTGTCCAGCTCTTTTCGGCTCCTCTGTCCATGCGATTCTCCAGCAAGAATACTAGAACAGGCTGTCATTTTCCTCCTCCAGGAAATGTTCCTGACCCAGGGACTGAACCCATGTCTCTTTTATCTCCTGCATTGGCAGGCGGCTTCTTTACCATTACCACAACCTGGCCTTGTAGGTTCACTTAATCTCTTGACTAAGATGATCCTTTTCAGAGTTCACTGGAATAATATCCTTGCTCTTAGTATTTACCTTTTGCTTACTCATCTTTTACTTCTGCATAAGATTTTAATGCTAGCCTTTAACTTCAGGTTATTACAGGTGAAGCTGTAGGTGTGTTTATTCTGCCTCCAGTGACTTTCTTTTTTCCATTGAAATCTTTTATTTTTGGTCCCTGGGAAGATGGTCATGGAGTATCTGGACCTGGGTTTGGATAAGAGTTCCATACTTAACATTGTGCAAATCGGGCAATTGATTGATTTCTGTGCACATTCATCTCCTTACCTGTAAGACTCAGATAATGATATTTCCTTCGCATCCTGCTGCTGCTGCTGCTAAGTCGCTTCAGTCGTGTCTGACTCTGTGTGACCCCATAGATGTCAGCCCACGAGGCTCCCCCGTCCCTGGGATTATCCAGGCAAGAACACTGGAGTGGGTTGCCATTTCCTTCTCCAATGCATGAAAGTGAAAAGTGAAAGTGAAGTCACTCAGTCGTGTCAGACCCTCCACGACCCCATGGACTGCAGCCTACCAGACTCCTCCATCCATGGGATTTTCCAAGCAAGAGTACTGGAGTGGGGTGCCATTGCCTTCTCCAACATAAACTGTAAGTAGGTATTAATAAGAGATAGTCAACTAATGTGTTATTCTTAGAGAATACAAGATGTAGTGCAGGGAAACCACATCTTCTAAAGATTTAAGAGAAGTGTTAGTTGCTCAGGCATGTCCAATTCTTTGGGACCCCATGGACTGTAGCCTGCCAGGCTCGTTTGTCCATGGGATTCTCCAGGCAAGAATACCAGAGTGGGTTGCAATTTCCTTCTCCAGGGCGTCTTCCCGACCCAAGGATCAAATCCAGGTCTCCAATATTGTGGGAAAATTCTTTATCAATTCTTTAGCCACCAGGGAAGCCCTTTGTTTAAATGCCATATCAATATACAGAGACAGAAGTAGTGACTAGCTCTATAAGGATGGAGATTTTTAATACATACCGTCGGAAGGTCACAGTCACAGGACTCAAAATGTTTTAAACCATCTACTGGTGCTTCATAAATGGATACAACTATAGACTTCACATTTTGCAGCTGTAAGCATCGACATTATAAGAGTATCATAACAAGTGCCATGCCTTTTCTTTTGGTCCTTCCTCGTAGGTCATGTTAATGTTCCTGCTAGGCTTGGAAGAATTGATGCTTTTGAACTGTGGTGTTGGAGAAGACTCTTGAGAGTCCCTTGGACTGCAAGGAGATCCAACCAGTCCATTCTGAAGGAGATCAGCCCTGGGATTTCTTTGGAGGGAATGATGCTGAAGCTGAAACTCCAGTACTTTGGCCACCTCATGCAAAGAGTTGACTCATTGGAAAAGACTCTGATGCTGGGAGGGATTGGGGGCAGGAGGAGAAGGGGACGACAGAGGATGAGATGGCTGGATGGTATCACTGACTCGATGGACGTGAGTCTGAGTGAACTCTGGGAGTTGGTGATGGACAGGGAGGCCTGGTGTGCTGCGATTCATGGGGTTGCAAAGAGTTGGACACGACTGAGTGACTGAATTGAACTGAACTGAACTGAGGCTTGGAAAGTGAAAGTAAAGTGAAATTGAAGTCGCTAGTCATGTCCGACTCTTTGCCACCCCATGGACTGTAGCCTACCAGGCTTCTCTATCCATGAGCTTTTTCCAGGCAAGAATACCGGAGTGGGTTGCTAGGCTTGGAAACCCAGCTAATAACCACCCACCAACATCTTTGTGTCCCGAGTTTCATTACATTATTTTGAACCCACCGTTTGTTTTTCACTTACATTTCACAGTTGCTAGACTAGTCATTTAGCATGAAAAATTAAAATCAATACAGTCAGTGAGTGTCATTGTAAAGTCTGGGGTGGCGGTTCCAGAACGGCTTTTAAACTATCTTCTAGAAATCTTGTGAGTTTGGAAACAAATAATGGCCACATTATAATAATAATCATAGCCTCAGTTTAAGGGGTTTTCTTCCCCTCTAATATTTATTTTATTTATTTTTTTATTTTACTACATTGGATCTTACTTGTGGTATGTGGAATGTTCGATCTTTGTTGCAGCAAGTGGGATATATATATATTTTAAGTTGTAGTATGCCAGATCTAGTTTCCTGACTAGGTATGGAACCTGGGCCCCCTGCACTGGGAGCCTGGAGTCTCAATCACTGGACCACCAGGGAAATCCCCCAAAATAATGTTTCTATCACCCATCTGAGCCTCCTTTAGCCCAGTCAAGTAGACACATGAAATTAACCATCACAGTTCCTGTATCATATTAGTAAATGGTCTCCCAGTAGGCTGAGAGAGGTCATGTTTGAAGAGAGTCTTTTCCTAAAACTCACTCAAGTAATCAGAAAGAAAGATAAGTCTAAGAAACATGGAGAAAACAGCTTAGTAATATCACAGTAATGGAAAACCCTCACAAATCTGACAGGATTTCGATTAGGTTAGTTTATATCTGTACTCTTGCCTGGAAAATCCCATGGACGGAGGAGCCTGGAAGGCTGCAGTCCATGGGGTCACTGAGGGTCAGACACGACTAAGTGACTTCACTTTCACTTTTCACTTTCATGCACTGGAGAAGGAAATGGCAACCCACTCCAGTGTTCTTGCCTGGAGAATCCCAGGGACGGGGGAGCCTGGTGGGCTGCCGTCTATGGGGTCGCACAGAGTCGGACACGACTGAAGTGACTTAGCAGCAGTTTATATCTGGGGCTTCCCTGGTGGCTCAGACAGTAAAGAATCTACCTGCAATGGGGGAGACCTGGGTTCGATCCCTGGGTTGGGAAGATTCCCTGGAGGAAGACATGGCAGCCCACTCCAGTATACTTGCCTGGAGCACCCCCATGGACAGAGGAGCCTGGCAGGCTATAGTCCATGGGGTCGCCAACAGTTTGACACGACTGAGTGACTAAGCACAGGTCCTATCTGATTCAGATACAATCAGGCACATATATTTTCCTAATATTACGTAACTGGAGACTTGCTCTGGATTACTGGTCTGGGGCTTCCAGACATCACCAATCAAGGAGTCTTGGGAAGGCCTTGTTATTGTAGGAACTGTGTTTCTGGATCATGGTGGTCTTTAATACTTGTGCTTATGTGTATGTACTCAGTTGCTCACGCGTGTCCGACTCTTTGTGACCCTGACCCCATAGACTGTAGCCCGCCAGGCTCCTCTGTCCATGGGATTCCCCAGGCAAGAATACCGGAGCGGGTTGCCATTTCCTCCTCCAGGGGATCTTCCCAACCCAGGAGTCTCTTGAGTCTCCTGCATTGGCAGGCAGATTCTTTATCTCTGAGCCACCTGGGAAGTTCATAATTCATTCCTGCAGCTCTTCCCTTTTACATATGTCCTTCCTTGCTCCCTGTGTGACCTCATTCAGCCCATAGCTTTAAATATCCTCTGTTTCATGAGCAGCCTTAAAATTTCCTCTATTACAAGACTGAAGAGCTTAGAAGCTAGGTGTCTCCTATTGGTAGGCAGGCAGGAGGTGCAGAGGAGACCGTGTCATGAGCGTTGGCCTGTGCTTGCTTGTTGTTGAAACCTGAGTTGTTGAGTCTTTTCCAGTGAGCCAGTTCAGAGTCTTGTACTATTTACCTTTAGGTTTTTCTCACACTGACATATCACCTTCCTCGGGACTGGAAACAGTTCTCCAAAGTCTGGAGGGAGCTATTGCATTCTCAGGGTCAACCTTCTTCAGTCATTTGAACGCTACCTTTTTGTTCCTCACTTTCCCCAAGAAAAACATTTGTTGACTAAGGCTTATTCTTCTCTGGCTTGGCACTCAGAAGAAAAGAATTGCTTTTTGACTCTTTCCTTCAACAAAGAATACATTTAATATTGCTCTAGAAGGCCTGGGGCTCTGAACTGCTGCTTACATAAACATCTAGTATCTGGCGCTGTTAATTTTACTTCATTATATTTTTAAAATTAAATTTCAGGAACATGGAGTTGGATGAATTATACTTTCTGGTCCATGACGTTTTCACCTTTTTCCAGATATAGCCCCTTTAATGTCTTCGGCTAGCTATTTAATTAGTTATTCTTCAAGAGTATATCAGACACAAGAAAAGCCTATTGCCAACAACAAAAGCTAGGTCTTTTTCAAATAACCAGCCCTCTTGCGTTCTTCACCGTAACTCTGCAATCTATGTCAACTAGTCCCTTTTTTTTCTTTTTAATGTAGGTTTATGACATATGCATGCTTACTAATTAAGTAATGTGTATTCTAGTTATCTTTACCTTTATCAAAATGATAGCCTGCCATATTAATCTCCTGGTGGTGGTTTTCACTTTACTGCTACATTTTCAAGGTTGATCTTTAGCATATCTGTTCAGTTTAGTTCAGTCGCTCAGTCGTGTCCTACTCTTTGCAACCCCGTGAATCGCAGCACACCAGGCCTCCCTGTCCATCACCAGCTCCTGGAGTTCACCCAAACTCACATCCATCGAGTCAGTGATGCCATCCAGCCATCTCATCCTCTGTCGTCCCCTTCTCCTCCTGCCCCCAATCCCTCCCAGCATCAGAGTCTTTTCCAATGAGTCAGCTCTTCACATGAGGTGGCCAAAGTACTGGAGTTTCAGCTTTAGCATCATTCCTTCCAAAGAAATCCCAGGGCTGATCTCCTTCAGAATGGACCGGTTGGATCTCCTTGCAGTCCAATGGACTCTGAAGAGTCTTCTCCAACACCGCAGTTGAAAAGCATCAATTCTTCGGCGCTCAGCCTTCTTCACAGTCCAACTCCTCAGTAACTGATTTATTGTGACAGCTATATACCACTTCATCACATGAATACATGAGAGTTTGTTCCAAGGATGGACATTTTATTGGGTTTCAAGGTCCTGCTCCTTTTAATCTGTGCTGTTAAAAACTGACTTTCTGTAGTTTTTACAATTCACATGCACTAGCTTCCGCTGGGTAGCCCAGGGCTGTGACTGATTGTTGCAGAGGAGAAGCCAATTCTGACTCCACGTTGGAACCGTTTCTTTGACTTGCTTTTCCATTGCTTTTGTTATTATAATCGTACGTAATGGCCTGCTTAAAAGGACCCTGCCCCTCTGCGAGACTGTTAAACTAAACTGCCTTTGATCAGAACCCTGTCCACCTGTAGATAGCAGGAAGGAAGAAATTAACACATCCCCTGCCTGAGGCTTGCCATTCTAGGAGATGTTTGCAAGATGAATGGCCTTTTCACTTTGCTTCCTCACCTCCCCCTATCTCTGATCTATAAAAGAATCTGGCATCCAGACCCCATAAGATGGTTATTTTGAGGTGCTAGCCTGCCATCTTCTCGGGGTCAGCTGGCTCCCCGATTAAAGTCTCTTCCTTGCCTCAACACCTCTCTCTCGGATTCATTGGCCTCTCGTGCAGCAAGCAGAGCGAACTTGAACTCGGTATCAAGATCATCAGTTATGTGAATGGTTGGTTGTCTAAGGGGATGCCTGACACTTCTCCCTGATCTCTTCTACATCAGTTTACAGCCCCACCAGCCATGGATAAAAGCTTCTCCGGAGGCACCTACCCTTTAAGAAGTAGCCTGGGCAGACTTTCTGTTGTAAGCAAAAGAAAGGGTGTGAGATCACCTCCCCTCTGCACTTTTTTTTTTAAATATTTATTTTTATTTGTTTATTCGACAGTCCCAGGTCTTAGTTGTGGCAATTGTGGGATCGAGTTCCCCAACTAGGAATCAAACTCAGTTCTCCTGCATTGGCAGGAGTGTGGAGTCTTAGCCACTGGACCACCAAGGAAGTCCCTTCACTTTGCTCTGATTTTCGATATTTTTTTTCCTGGGCATCAGTGATGCTGAACATCTGTTCATTTAACTTTAAAAAATACATGTTTCTCTGCATGCTCGTTCATAACTTTTGCTTAGTCTCCTTTTGGTCTGTTCATGCTCTTTTTATTGATTTGTAGGAATCCATTCCCCAGTTTTCATTCTAGTATTTTGTCAGTCGTATTGGGAAAATATTTTCTCCTACTTTGTATTGAATCTCTTTCTCTAGGATGTTTTGGATGAACACTGTGTCGTAATTTTTAATGCAACTGCATGTATCTTTCATTTAAGTGAATGTGTTAGGGGACGCACACTGATTGAAACCTTTCATTTAAGTGAATGTGTTAGGGGACGCACACTGATTGAAACCTTTCATTTAAGTGAATGTGTTAGGGGACGCACACTGATTGAAACCGTCCACCCTGGCCACGCACCATAGTAACAATTTGCATTCATTCTTTAGGACAGGAGGTCCTGGTAAGGAACTAATAAGCCTCCACCAACCGGAAGAGTTGGAGAAAGGTCAAAAGGAGACACCACATGTCCTACCAGCTCCCAGAATCCTTCTCCCTGTATCCATTTGGCTGAACAAGGCGTTGGCCACCAGCAGACTCTGAGTCAAAATGATTGGCTAAAGAAAACCCGCAAACTTATCCCATCGCCATAAAACTGGAGACTGCCACTCACGTGGCAGAACTGTTCTCCTGGGTTTCCTTACCCTCCTGCTCTCTGCCCGGGCGCCCTTTCCCAATAAAATCTCTTGCTTTGTCGGCACATGTGTCTCCTCGGACAATTCATTTCCGAGTGTTAGACAAGAGCCCAGTTTCGGGCCCTGAAACGGGTTCCCTTTCCTACAACAAATGCATTGTGTGTTTTATTGAGGGAATATTTTGTCCGGTCTTTGTTCAGGATTTATCTCTGATCTCAGCCTGCGTTTGTTCTCTCCTGTCAGAAACTGGTTTGAGTACTTCCTCACTTCCCTGAGCCTAATTCAGGTTTTGCTGGAGGGTGAATCCGGGTTGCCTCCTGAAGCTTTGAGCCGGAAACAGTTTCTCCAGGGAAAGAGCTTCCCTCTGCGGGTTCCAGCTCTCTGACTCTGGGTGCAAAGGTTGGTGTTGCCTCCCAGCCCTTTGCTGCCCCCTGCAGGCAGCTGTGACCAGGGGCTGCTGCTTTTAAATCAGCCCAGTTGCATGCTGGGAAGCAGAGAGAACCACGGGGTCGTTTGGGGTCTGAAGAATTTCACCTAATTCCTATGCTGTTAGTAAACAGAGCCCTGCCCCATCCCACCTCCATCGTATTTTCAAACACTTTGCATAGGGGCTTCCCTCCTGGCTCAGTGGTGTAGAATCCGCCTGCCAATGCAGAAGACACGGGTTTGATCCCTGATCTGGGACGATCCCACGTGCTGCAGGGCAACTAAACCCCACCCCACCCCACCCCAACAACTACTGAGCCTGTGCTCGAGAGCACCACCTCCCCCTCCGCCCAGGAGCCAGAGCTACTGAGCCTGTGCTCGAGAGCACCACCCGCCTCCCGGAGCCACAACTACTGAGCCCACCCACTCTAGAGCCCCTGCTCTGCAACAAGAGAAGCCACCCCAATGAGTAGTCTACACCCCAACAGCTACAGAAAAGCCTGCACAGAGAAGAAGACCCAGCAGAGCTAAAAGAAAGAAATAAAAATTTTAAAAATACACCTTGCATGAATAAAGGAATAACTGTTTCTGCTCTGAATATGTTGAATTCAGCTCAGTGGGAGAAAAAAAAGAAAAAAAAAAAAAAAAAAAAAGCCAGACACAACACTGCCTACCATCATTTATATGACCTTCTGGCAAACACAGAAATGGAAGCACAGAAATCAGATTGCCAGAGTCAGGAAGTGAGGGCAGGATATTGATACAGGAGAGAGAAGAGAAGTGTGTATGGTGCTGGAAATATTCTAGATGACTGTTGAATTGGTAGTCACACGGCTGCATACTTTAAGGCAAAGTATATCTTCACAGTCAAATTGCTCATTTAAAATTTACAAATTGTTATTTTCTGTAAGTTAATTCTATTTTATTAAATATACCTCTGTAAAACTGACTGAGAAGTAAAGAGTTAAAGGGGAAAAAATGTATGATCTAATTCCACAACGATGAAATTTTATACTGCACGCACTTAAAGAGCGGTGTTTAAAGTCAAGTAGTGTTTGACCAGGTGTTGAAAAGTGACTCTGGTGTTCACGTCTGCTGTGCAGGTTCTTTTTGGATAATACCTATGGCTGGACTGCTTATCTTGAATACTCTGGACGGGCACCTGTGAGTTGTACCTGGGTATTTGCTTTTCTTTTTAGTCTGTCATCATTTAGGAAGCCTGGCGTGCTGCAGTCCATGGGATGGCAGTCAGACATGACTTAGCAACTGAACCCCAACACATTGTCAAATGAGCCATTCGTTTTTTTTAAATAAAAAAAAATTTTCGATTGCAAGATATTTGCTTGACAATATTGTGCTGATTTCTGCCATACATCAATATGAATCTCAAGTGAGTTGTTCTGAGAAATCATTTTGGAAAGTGAACTTCATTTTTATGTTCAGAAGCTAATGTTCATTTCAGGACTCATTTAAAAATCATCTTTACCTTTCCATTACTGGGAATTGACTCTTCCAAACTAAAGAAGCATTGCTGTAACTCAGCGGTTCCCAGCTGGAAGTCATTTTGCCGCCCCGCCCCCGGGGGGACACGTGGTACTATTTGGAGACAGTTTTGTTAGCTGTCCCTGTTGGGGGATGGGGTGGATGCTACTGACATCTAGCGAGTAGAAGCCAGATTAGCCCCCTATGGGAAATTATCCCTGAGAGTCACTACTGCTGAGGTTGGAAAACTGATCATTCAGGATAATCAATCCTGGATATTCACGGGAAGGACTGATGCTGAAGCTGAAACCCCAATACTCTGGCCACCGGATGCGAAAAACGGACTCATTAGAAAAGACCCTGATGTTGGGAAAGACTGAAGGCAGGAGGAGAAGGAGATGGTTGGACGGCATCACTGACTCAGTGGGCATGAGTTTGAGCAAACTCCAGGAATTTGGTGGTGGACGGGGAGGCCTGGCGTGCTGCAGTCCATGGGGTTGCAAAGAGTCGGACACGACTGAGCCACTGAACTGAACTGATGATCAGTTGTGTCTGACTGTTTGTGACCCCATGGCCTGCAGCATGGGGGAAACCTAGGTATGAAATTTATACAAAAATGGCACAGAAGAAGTGAAAGTCGATCGGCCGTGTCTGACTCTTTGCAGCTCCACAGACTGTAGCTTGCCAGGCTCCTCTGTCCGTGGGATTCTCTAGGCAGTAAAAGAATAGTCAAAACCAAAACACACGTTATAAATCCATTGGTTAATACCGTGAATGCTGTATCTACCTTGCCTGGTTTGGGCACTTATTATTAATTGAAGGTCTGTACCTAATCTTTTTGAAGTATTTAAGTAGAAGTATGAAAGTGTTAGTTGACTCTTTGTGACCCCATGGACTACAGCCCACCAGGCTCCTGTGTCCATGGGGATTCTGCAGGCAGGAATAATGGACTGGGTTGCCACTTCCTTCTCCAGGGGATCTTCCCAACCCAGGGGTCAAACCGTGGTCTCCTTCACTGCAGGCGGATTCTTCACCATTACCTGAGAATCACCCTGAGAGGTAGTTTCCTTTACGATCTCTGTTTTACAAGGCGAAGACACAGAAATGAAGGGAAGTGAAGGAATTTGTGTGGGTAGCACGTCCCTCATTGCTCCTGCTGAGATTTCAACTCCAGGTCGATTTCGAACTGATACTTTTCACTCCTTTGAGTCTTCACACTACGTCATTTCTCATAATCCCTTGATATCGGAAAAGGCAATTATGAAGTCATGACTTCAAAATTTTTGTAGATACAGGTATAATTTTAGTTAATTACTTTGGCAGAGAGGGAAAAACCTCTATGTAGATTTGGCATTAAACTGACATTGAACATATGTGCCTAATTCTCTAAAAACAGAAAGGGGCTTAGATCACTTTCATTTCTTTCATTGTCTGTAGTAACGCCAGGAAACTGTAATTCACTTAGTAAGATCCTGCTAATATGACAGTCAGCTGGCTCTTAACATCCCATTCTCGTCTTAACTGGCTTATTCTGTATCCGTGACCCAGGAATGCGTCCACCCGCAACATTGCTCTGAACTGAACATTTCCTAGCCTCACCTATAAAGAGCAGGACGAATACCAAGATGCTGAAAATAAATATCTCTAGGATGACTGGTGTCTGTAGAATCATCCGGAATGGTAGCTACTAAGTATTTGCAGGAGAAGAGAAAGGGATGGATTGAGTTCCCATCTGTGCCCTCCCTGAAGTTCTTCTTGAGCTGAGAAGTTCCTGCCGTGTCAACAAGGACTTGCTCTACGTGATTCAATAGCCAGAAGGACCGAAGGGAACACGGCCCAGTTAGGAATGCCACTTACACACGAGGGGGAGCCCCATTTATCAGCTTTGAGAGCCCACTCTTGGCAGCCTGTGTCCCAGAGAAGCACAGACTGCTGAGAAAACAGAGCAGAACCGACCAAAGAGGCCTTAGCATTCCTCGTCTGGAATTCAAAGTCAGCCTTGTGTGTGAGAAGGCAGCACCCATGGTCCAGAGGCTGCTGGATGGTCAGAGGAGGAGAGGGAATGACCTTTGGATTCGGACTCCTGGAAGCACCCAGAGCAGATCAGAGTATTCTCCAGCTGGTTCCAGTTAGCCAGGATAGAAAATTCTGGACTTACACCAAAACATTTTTGTTTTGTTTTGGTCCCAGGGTGTGCTTTTTTTTTTTTTTTAAAGCCCCTGTGGATTCACAGGGCTTCCCTGGTAGCTCGGATGATAAACAATATGCCTGCAATGCAGCTGACCTGGGTTCCATGCCTGGGTTGACATGATCCCCTGGAGGAGGAAATAACTACCCCCTCCTTTAGTATTCTTGCCTGGAGAATCCCATGGACACAGGGGCCTGGTGGGCTACAGTCCATCAGTTCAATTCAGTTCAGTCGCTCAGTCGTGTCCGACTCTTTGTGACCCCACGCACTGCAGCATGCCAGGCTTCCCTGTCCATCACCAACTCCTGGAGTCTACTCAGACTCATGTCCATTCAGTCGGTGATGCCATCCAACCATCTCATCCTCTGTCATCCCCTTCTTCTTCTGCCCTCAATCTTTCCCAGCACCAGGGTCTTTTCAAATGAGTCAGCTCTTCGCATCACGTGGCCAAACTATTGGAGTTTCAGCTTCAACATCAGTCCTTCCAATTAACACTCAGGACTGATCTCCTTTTGGATGGACTGGTTGGATCTCCTTGCAGTCCACAGAGTTGTGAAAAGTCAGACACAACCAAGTGATTAAGCAGATTCATACAGCAGATTCAGAAGAGAAAAATATCAATTCAGGCCTCAGTCACATTCATCGGTCTTTTCCCTTGGCTCCAGGGTATCACGGTGCTTCCCTGAGTTCCTCGAATGTGTTTATTCTGACCTCCTGACTGATGCGAATCTTGCGTGCAGTGGCCACGGAGTGACGAAAGGCAGTGTCTGGGTCTTCTTTCCATTTGCTGACACCGAAGATAAAGCCTGTCAACTTTCTTTAGTTTTCCCTGGCTTTGAATTTTATCCCAGTCTGAACAAGCATGTGATGTCTGAGCTGCAGAGGTATTCCGAACCAGGAGATACTTCGGATGTAATTCCCACAAGTCTGCCTCTGTCGTTTAGTTTTGCAGTGAACAGAGGAGTGCTTAAAATTAATCTGAAGACAGCTTCGCACATTTCCCCGGTTTAGTTCAGCGTGACTGTAGTTACTCGGGAAACCTTTCCCTTGCTTAAGTCCGCAGTGGAAGTAGTCTAGTTGGTATTAGTTGAGAAGGGTGCATGATGACCCCAGTTGGATTTACGCTTTATAGTTGACAGTGCAGTCTTCAGACTAGGTTATCAGACTGGATTGTTGACTGCCGTCTCCAGGGCAGGGAAGCCTGGCGGGCAGTCAGTCCGTGGGGGTCTGCAAAAGAGTCAGACGCGACTGAGCAACTGAACTAAGCTGTCGCGCTTTATTCAGATGGCCGCCATGTGGCGCTGTTTCCTGTTAAAAGTTGCCTTGTTCGTTTCTTTATCAGATTAAGTCTATCCAAATCTCTGGTATTTACATGGCTCAATGTAAATTTCCATGGGCTTAGCAGCATCAAAGAACAGCCCCACTTAAGTATGTCAACAGATCAGAGCTTCAGTATTTCTAAAGAGCACCTGTGTGGATTTCTTTCATGTCTCGAGATGAAAATCAGAATAAAAACTATGATTATTTATCTGAGCTTCATTTCAAAAAGCTAAAGGAGTCTCATTTTACCAAGTGTTAAATAGGAATTTTACTGAGAAATTCATTATTCCTTTCCCATGAAAAGTAGGCCCTTGAGAAGTGAGAAATGAAAAAGTTATATTATTAAAAAAAAAAAAGTCACTCAGTCATGTCTGACTCTTTGTGACTCCATGGACTATACAGTCCATGGGATTCTCCAGGCCTGAATACTGGAGTGGGTGGCCTTTCCCTTCTCCAGGGGATCTTCCCAACCCAGAGATTGAACCCAGGTCTCCCGGATTGCAGGAGGATTCTTTACCAGCTGAGCCACAAAGAAAGCCCAAATTATATAACTTTGGTTAAAAATGCATAATTTCCATTTCTACTAACTTGCTTATGCTTCTCAAAATGCATGTTTGGGAGCAAACCAGTAATATTTTGGTCAAGAACCTGAAGTACAAGTCACCTTTGATATTTTAGTCTCCTGCATTTGGCTGTTACATAGCATTTGTTTTAAGGCTCTGTGTATGCTTTTCAATATCTATGGTTCAGATGTAAAATCAGATACGAGGACCCTGGCTCTTTCTGGTTGTACACTGTAGTATTGCCAGCATTAAAATTTGGGAAAAAATAAGTTAATTTGCCTGGTCACTGAGACAAGAATTCAACTTGACTGACATTGAACATTCTTTGAAACCACTGGGTTTTAAAAAACTCTGTGTTCCCTGTAAGGTCCAGAAGCTGTTACGCTCAATGAGACACTTAAAATCAACAAATGTCCTCAAGTAAACTAAAATCAAAATCTCCTGGGGCAGAGGGGTTGGGAAGGGAAAAAAGCATTCACAGTTGAACATGTTCATTGCCGTACAACTGATCCTTGAAATGTAAAAATGCACACTCCGACACACTTTATTTTTTAGTAATTAAATTTTAGTAACTATGGCAAGGACAGAATAAAAGTGTAGCAATCACTTAATCTAGAACAGGCTCTTAGCGTGACTACAAAACAGGTTATCAAATGTAACACTAATCGATGGATTAATGGTGACTTCGGGGGAAGGGAGGAAAGCAAGTAGACAAATCCTTGATATTTGACAATTCTTTGTATATTTTGCAAAAATCTTTCTTAAAATATGCCTTCGCCCACAAAAGTAATAGCAAACACATTTCTGATGCTTTTCAGTAACATCTCAGTAAACATCGAGGTGATTAAAAATAATACCTTTAAACCTGCGTCTCGTGCAGCTGAATTTTTATAATCCTGCCGAAGAGGAAAAAGGAAGCTAAAATTATTTCCAAGTAGGCTGTTTCCCCTGCAAGATGATAAAAGAAAGCAGATCATTGCAGACGGACAAGGTTGTCCTGCCCCAAAAAGCAGAGTGTATATTCAGTGACGCGGGGCAGAAGGCTATAATTTTCATTTGTCAGTGGTTAAATCTGCCATGAGGGAGTGGATTGGTACAGCACCAGAGAGGGGGGTCACCCCATCCTTCCCTGAAATCATGTTACAAAGGATGTAGATTTGATTCTTTATCCACTCAGTTCTTAACTGCATCTGAGCACCTCACTTCACTCTGGTTTTGAAGTGCAAAGCTGAGCAGAAGAGAGTGAAATCTGGATGGGAAGAGAAAGGCACACTTGAAGAAGAGTGATCGTCAGAAGAGATCTGGCCGCCGAATCCTGACAACTCTGCACGCAGACGTAGAGCTTGAATTGTGGGCCTAGCTCTCTTCCTGGTTCTTCTCGTGATGCTAATTTCTAATCTTTAAAATACAACCTTAATTTCTCTGGACACTGACTGCCGTTTCTGAGAGAAGAGGCTTGTTACTGCATCATCAAATGAAAGCCATTGGAAGGAAAAAGGAAAGTGGTCTCCGTCTGTGAGACCCCTGTGGACGGAAGCCCCGCCAGGCTCCTCTGTCCATGGGATTCTCTGGACAAGAAGACTGGAGTGGGTGGCCATTTCCTCCTGCAGGGAATCATCCTGACCCAGGGATTGAACCCAGGTCTCCTGCACTGCAGGCAGATTCTTTACCCTCTGTGCCACCAGGAAAGTCCCCATTAAGAAGGAAACTGGGCACCCTGGGCCACTTTCTTGCCTGCACTTGGCTGTCCCCTATATCCCAGAACCAACGAGTGTGGACCACACTCACATTACAGCTCGTGAACACCATCAGATTAAAGCATTGGTCTTCTCCAGTTTTAGAGTGCATTCTCAGTTGGCTTTTCCAACAGGGGAACGTCAGAAAAAGAGTGTGACTGTTTCCTACCCGGTTTATCCTTCTCGAATGCCACTGAAAAGCCTTTGAAGAGACAAGCTGCTGGCTCCCAAAAATGAGTCTAAGAGGGTCTTGGCTAAACGTTTCTGGGGGAAAATATATCAGTGTGATTACTAAGAAGTCGACAGGCATGTCAGCACACATACCTCAAGAAGGCCCTTAAAATGAAGAAACGCATGCTCTTGCAATCAAAGCTTCTGCTCCATTGTAAATGGGGCACGTGTTTTCTGACTCAGTCTCCTCCCAAACCGGCCCTTGGCTCACTTGCTGTAGCTTCAGGAGGTGGTGTTTCAAAGCTGAGAGTCCACGGCGGCTTTATCTCACATAGGCTGACCCAGAATCTCTGGATGGGAGTCCTGGAGTACACCTTTAGCAAGCCTCTCTGATTAAGGATTTAAAAAAAAAAAAAAAAAAAGATAAAAAAGAGGAGAAGAGACTGATAACCTAAATCAGTTGCAAGGAAAAGCATCGCTAACTTTTTGGAAACTGTGAATGCGGGCCTTGTTTTCTGTTTCATCGGTAACCTGAGACAGGCCATGTATTTTGGTCTTTTTTCCTTAATCAAGGAGTTAATCAAGGGTTTTTTCTAGATTCTCTTTAATAGATTGGGTGTTTTGTCCAAGTCCCACTGAAGTGATTACAAGGTTCATTTCTTCTCCAGACAAATTCGGACAATCAGGTCCACCTTGGCTTAGAGGAAAGACATACTTAGTGCTTTCTTACTAATGCATCTGGACAATTCCCACTCAGCCATTTATCAGTCATCATTCCTTCTGGACATACTTCAGGTTCCCCTCTCAGGTACTTGGTCTTGACTAACGTAGGGTGTGGCTTAACCAGTCATGTCAACAGAGAATTTCTGGCTTTGTAGGTGGCACTAGTGGTAAGGAACCTGCCTGCTAATGCAGGAGACGTAAGAGACGTGGGTTCGATCCCTGGGTGGGGAAGATCCCCTGGAGGAGGGCAATGGCAACCCACTCCAGTGTTCTTGCCTGGAGAATCCCATGGACAGAGGAGCCTGGCGGGCTACAGTCCTTGAGGTCTCAAAGAGTTAGACTACGACTGAAGTGACTTAGCATGCATGCAAATGCCAACTCAAAAGGTTAGCTGCAAAATAAATTGAACATATGTGAACAGAGTAAAGTACTAGATTTTGAGCATTACTCGGACTTTATCAAAATGCATTCTTTTCAAAGTGACTTTCAACTGCAATTAAAATAAAGAACATGAAAGAGACTAGCATAATCATAGAGGATGTCTGTGATATTTCTAAAAGAAGAAAGCTATATAACCACAGGTTCTATTGTAACATATGCATAAAAAAGCAGACCCTATACCTTTAAAGTGAGCTTCCTGTGCAGCTCACTAGATGTTCTTTTGTAGTTTATGATAAAATGCATTTATTCATGGAAATGAATATGCTATGTCACACATATAAGCAGCAAACATATTGCTTTGTTAAAAAATACAGTGATCCCTTTGAACACTTAGAAGCTCAGCATGCTTGTCCTTGTGACTTCACTTTCTAGAATATAAATTTAATGATATAACATGCAGAGTTATAAACCAAACATACCTTAAGAAAATACAGGCATGCATGATACCCTTGCCTTCACAGAGACAAGTTTTTGCTTAAGTTTAAAATGCAAACTCCAGAATCTGCTACAGCTTTTAGAAATGTTTTTAGTAATTCCCAGATGAAAGTGATAACATTCAGAAGACAGTTCCTGTGTTCGGATGTTTGTTCTCCATTCATTGACTTAAAGCTCAACACACCTTCCTGCTTGGGGTTTTCAAGAAGATGCTCTTCTTTGCTCTTAGTCAATATTTAAGTGTGTTTGTTGCTGTTCTTTGGTCACTAAGTCACGTCCCAGTCTTTGCAACCCCATGGACTGCAGCACGCCAGGCTTCCCTGTCCTTTACCATCTCCAGGTGCTTGCTCAAACTCATGCCCATTGAGTCAGTGATGCCATCCAACCATCTCATCCTCTGTTGTCCCCTTCTCCCCCTGCCCTCAATCTTTCCCGGCATCGGGGTCTTTTCCAAGTCAGCTCTTCGCATCAGGTGGCCAAAGTATTGGAGCTTCAGCTTCAGCATCTGTCCTTCCAATTAATATTCAGGGTTGATGACCTTTAGGAAGTTATGTTTAACATACTTTAAAAAGATTTCCATCCGCAGTTCTTAACATCTTTTCAACAAACTTATGAGTTCATGTGAGCTCACGTCTAAACCTTTTATGGTTCCGGCTCATGTTTAGAACTGTCATGCTAAAAGCTACCGATGAAGTCGTCTGTGTCATTTGTAGGGCCTCGGGCAAAATGAAAATTCAGAGAACCATGTTGAAAATGAAAATCAAGATTGTGACAGATGAACATTAAACGAAGTGTGGATCCTTCTAAGGTCACACAAGCCATGAGACCAGCTCTGCCTACAGAGCCTTTTGCACAAAGCGACGCTGATTTTTAAAACCCACTGGGGGAAACAGGCTAAACAGTTAATTCTCTTGGCCCTGCTGATTTGAACCATATGAAGAAATATATACACAAAATGATGCAAAAAAAAAAAAAAGGGTATGAAAGGATCACGGCAGATGGTTGTCATTGTCATTATCATTTTGCAGGAAGATCTCAGAGTGTCAGGGTGGA
Organism: Bubalus bubalis; assembly: GCF_019923935.1. Classification (NCBI taxonomy): domain Eukaryota; kingdom Metazoa; phylum Chordata; class Mammalia; order Artiodactyla; family Bovidae; genus Bubalus; species Bubalus bubalis. The sequence continues at coordinate 5,777,904 of NC_059181.1, read as the reverse complement.
AACCGTGGGGAATTTTAGGAAGAGAGAACTGGAAACTGGAGCAAGCCATGGCCTCTATGGGAAGGGGACTCCAGCTTCGTGCTGTGTCTTTGAGCAGGTTGCATGCGTCTAGACCGAACTGCCCCTGCATTTGGTGGTGTGCTCAGGCCCCTCCTTTAGAACGTGTGCGAGCAGTCGTGCACGAGGACCAGCTCGTGTCAGTGCACAGGAGTGTCAGTCCCGTTGCCCCACCTCCCAGCTAGTGTCCTTGGGTCTTCCGGATTCGACTGTGTTACATAAATGTCCCAGGTGTGGAGCACAGCCTTCCTCAGACCCCAGCTGTCTGTGTGGTCTCCTACCTGCAGCGGGCTGGAGCACTGTCCCTTCCCTGTGGAGCTCCGGGAAGTACAGAGCTTTGTCAGAGGGAGGGGGTGTAGTCCAGATGATGCAGTGTCCACCTCGGGATAGAGAGCGTGGGTGGTGAAAGAACGTGGGGAAAGATCATAAGAGGTGTGGTGTGCTGTGCCTGGTCGCTCATTCGTGTCCGACTCTTTGCGACCCCACGGTCTGTAGCCCACCTCTGTCCCTGGGGATTCTCCAGGCCAGAATACAAGAGGTGAAGGGGTGGCTGTCTTGCTGCTCAAAGGGCCACATCAAAAGACTTGGGGCAAAGAGGAGCAGGGTTCAAGAAAGATTGCCAACTTGAATAGGTCCCTCGTGCTGGCCAGGTAAGGCCTTACACCTGCGGAGTCGAGGTATGTGTGACCATGTCATCAGTTCAGAAGCTCAGTCGTGTCCCACTCTTGGCGACCTCATAGACTGTACCATACCAGGCTTCCCTATCCATCACCAACTCCTGGAGCTTGCTCAAACTCATGTGCATCCAGTCAATGACACCATCCAACCATCTCCTCTGTTGTCCCCTTCTCCTCCATAAATGTTCCTAGCGACCTGCCTTGATGGATTTCTAGGTGATACATGCTCGTTAAGAGGGAAGCAAAGGACCAGTGAAAGGTCTCAGTGGACGCAGTTGAAGAAGAGAGGGAAGGAAGGAAAGGAAGCAAGCAGGAAGGAAGAGGGCAAAGGATGAGGAAAGAAGGAACGGGGGAGGGGGTGGAGGGATTTGGGGGAAGGGGGGGTCAAACGTCCCTGCCTGTCTCCTCTTATTGCGCCCAGCGCAGTTCTGTCCATTCGCTCCTTTCCGCTCTTCGGAAAAGGGAAAATCCAAATACTCCAAAGCATATGAGTAGGACCTGGGACCACTGGAGTCGGAAGCAGGGATGGAAGCCCACAAGTTCGGGGGGCGCTTCCGTCTATCCTTAACCTGTTCTCACGTCCAGGTGGGGTTCCAGGCCCTGATGCCCAGGCCAGCACTTGACACCCACGCCCGGGGCCTGCTGTTGAGGCCCGATTGGCGAGGGGGTGCTGGGGGGCAGGAGGGAGCGTAGGCGGAGTGCGCAGAAGCGGACCCCCAGGAGAGGGGCGCACGGGGGGCGCGCGGCAGGCGGGCGCGCGTCTGGCTAGCTTGGACCTGCCCACGGCCCTCCGCCCGCCCCGCCCATCCCTGTCACTCAGTTTCCTCTCAGCCAATGGCGCGGCCGTCTGTCACCCTCGCTCCGCCCCCTCCCCGGAGGCGGGGCCTGGGGAGGGCGCGGGGCGGGAGTGGCCTGATTGAACTTTGCCAGCGGAGTTGCGGCGGCCGCGCGGTCCCCGGCGGCGGTGCGGAGCTGGCAGCGTCGGCCAGCGCCCGGCGCCCGCGCGCCCTCCGACCCGCAGCCATGGCGGCCGGGGCGCCCGGCGCGGCCCTGACCCTCTGCCTCTGGCTGGTGGCCTCCGCGGGCTGCCTGGCTGCCGGCTCCGGCGCGGCCGCTGCCCGGCGCTTGGATGAGTCGCTTGCGGCAGGGAGCGTACAGCGTGCCCGCTGCGCCTCCAGGTGCCTCAGCCTGCAGATCACGCGCATCTCCGCCTTCTTCCAGCACTTCCAGGTACGCACCGCCGCGCCCGGGTCCTCCCCTGGCGCTGCGGGGCGCGCGCCTTCCAGCCTCGCCGCTCAAACTTCTCGCTCAGCTGCAGCCGGTCGGGGTCCGGCTTTACGCGCGGGGTGGGTTGTACCTTAGGGGAGGGGGGGCGGTGGACGATCCCCCCTTTGCAGCCCCTCGCCGGCTCCCGACCTAATTCCCTTCTTCCCCGGGGAAAACCAAAAGGCGGTTTCCCTTGGGAAGGGAGAGCGGTTTTGTGGTTTCCAAGGATGGAGTGGGGTGGGCTGTGGGCTTGTGAGTTGCCCCGGGACCTCCGCCGCGGGACTGCGGGCCGGTGGCCAGTCTCCCCTCAAAGTCCCCGGGCGCTCCCGGCCCTCCGCGTCGCGGGCAGAGCGAGCGAGGCCCGCGCTCCGCTCCGCCCGAGGACCCCGTGCAACCAGCCGCGGCGCCGCAGGTGCCCGCCGGCAGAGACTTTTTTTGTCTCTGTTGAGCTTTGCTTTCGCACTCGGCGGGCCGAGAGCTCGAGGTCCACCCTTGGAGCCTCGGCCAGGGGTCGTATCTTTCAGCGAGTTTGTGTTGCGGGGGGTGGGGTGGGGTGCTGGTTACTGCCGGTGCTGTGCCTCCCCAGTTCGGAGCCTCAGAGCTTGTTGGTGTCGCCAGCGAGTGGCGTGGAGACTAAGGGAAGAAATGGCAACGGATAAGGGACTTGGAGGCGTCAAGTTCGGATGTTCCGAGAGGACTCCCGGAGCCAGTATCTCTTCCAACCCTCGTAGATTCTGCCGGCTTCGAGGTATAGGGGCGCGTGTGCGTGCGTAGAAGGTTCAGGGGACAGGACGCTTGATGCCAGTAGATGGCTGGGATGCTGGGGGGAACCACAGCGGGGAGTGACTCAGGGACCCTGGGTGCCGATGGGCGCGCGGGAACCGCTCCCGAGCCGGCCCCAGGCGTGTCTCGCAGCCGCGGTCCCCAGCTGATCGGAGCGCGCGCACTCTGCAATCATTCACGCGTATAACCTAATTTCTCTCGTGTGCTAGCTTCTCGCCCTCGCCGTCTCCTCTCTAGCCTTGTAGTGGTTCACCTGTTACAAGATCCCAACTTCTGGCCGCAGGGAAAACTGCGGCTCCCAGAAAGGGGCCGCGCGGCTCCTCGGTGGGTTTCTAAGCCGAGTCCCTCTCCGAAGCCTTTAAGCCCCGTTCATTCTGGCGTGAGAGAGCTAATGAAACCTTGGCCGCAATGGCCCACGAAGAGCTAAAAGTTGGGATGTGCAGAGAGTGAACCCGCTGGCCAAGTCTGCACGCGCCCGAGTACGCGCGGTTCTGCGTGTTCGCAGAGAAGGGGCATCCGTAGGTTTGAGAAAACTCCGCGATCCCATTTGGTCTTCAGGGAAGGGACCCGGGGGTGTGGTCTCCTGCGCTGAAATTCCGCGGACACCCTGGAGAGGGTCCCTCCCAGCCACCTGGATTTTTGCCCCCCTGCCCTGCCCTGCGGTCGCTCTTCTGAGGCAATGCCACCCTATTGTTCAAACAACGACATAAAACAGCATCCTGTTCCCAGGGAGAAAGACTGCCTTTTCTTTTTCTTTTTCCCTTCCTTCCTTCTTTAAATTGAACTGTCAGTTGCTGTAATTTATTTGTTTTACAGTTTCAGCGCCTAAAGAAACAGTGCAGATCAAGCCAATTCCCGTGAAAGGCTTTTCTTGTGGTCTCTTGGCATGATTTCTCTTCGGAAGAAAAAACTGCTGACAGAATACACATTGCCAGACAATCCTGATTACATTTTAATTAGCTGGGGTGGGGGGTGAACTAAGCTGCAAATTACTCAGTTAGGACTTAATAACTGCTGTTTCTGCAATCAATTGCAAAGCCATTCTTGGAGGTTTAACCCTACCCTGGTAATGCCTATCTGATTTATCTAAATTGCAGGGATTAAGCTTTCTTAAGATTTGAAAAGACAGAGGCGCACGCTCCTTATAAAACCTCAAGCTTCCCCGTCCCTCCCCTCTTTAAATAATTGGAAGGATGCTGAGGTATCAGGCAGGGGGCAACTGCAGGTGGGATTTGTGAATTGGTGGGAAGGGCTGGGCTGGAGAAAGGGCTTGGAACAGTGCCTTTTATCAGGGATACCACAGCCACCCACACTCGTGCAAATAAACCGGAGCGGAAGGCTGTCTCTGGTGCAGGTAGTGGTTCCCAGTTTCTCTTGCGTGGTTCCTGACCTGCTTGTAAGGGTGGAGGAAGGTTCGCCTGCAGCCTTGAGGCCAGACAAGCGTGTGGACTCTCAGTTGAGTTCAGTTCAGTTGCTCAGTCGTGTCCGACTCTTTGCGACCCCATGGACTGCAGCATGCCAGGCCTCCCTGTCCATCACCAACTCCCGGAGCTTGCTCAAACTCATGTCCATCGAGTCAGTGATGTCATCCAACCATCTCATCCTCTGTCGTCCTGTTCTCCTCCCGCCTTCAATCTTTCCCAACATCAGGGTCTTTTCAAATGAGTCAGTTCTTTGCATCAGGTGGCTAAAGGATTGGAGCTTCAGCATCAGTCCTTTCAGTGAATATTCAGGACTGATTTCCTTTAGGATGGACTGGTTGGATTTCCTTGCAGTCCAAGGGACTCTAAAGAGTCTTCTCCAACACCAACGTTCAAAAGCATCAATTCTTCGGCACTCGGCTTTCTTTAGACTCCAACTCTCACATCCATACATGACTCCTGGAAAAACCATAGCTTTGACTAGACAGACCTTTGTCGGCAAAGCAATGTCTGCTTTCTAATATGCCGTCTAGGTTGGTCACAGCTTTTCTTCCAAGGTTAGTAGGTTGATTTACTTCAGAACCAGCTGCCTTTTTTTTCTGGCCCCGGGGCCACATAGAAACGTGCTGTCCATGATTAAAGAGTAAGAAGTGTTGTAGAAGGAACTAAACTATCAAACCCGTTTTTTCTGCTGTGACCCTTCTCTCTTGGCTTCTCCGTGGTGTTTTAAATTTGCTCTCCAGCACTGTTCTTGGTAAAGAATAATTTAAAGATGAAGTCATTCGCGTGGATTTCACTGTTCATCTTTCTCTTGTGCGGTGCTTGTGTTATACCCAAACATCAGAGGTTTCACTTGGAATTACCAGCAGTACACAATTGGGATTTTCTGGCTCATCCCTCGAGGGCCAAGCTGGGGCCAGACTCAGAAAGGCGGTAGAGGTCGTGTTAGTCGCTCAGTCGTGTCCGACTCTTTGCGACCCCACGGACTGTAGCCCGACAGGCTCCTCTGTCCATGGGATTCTCCAGGCAAGAATACTGGAGTGGGTTGTCATGTCCTTCTCCAGGGGATCTTCCCGACCCAGGGATCAAATCTGGGTCTCCCACATTGCAGACAGATTCTTTACCGTCTGAGTCACCAGGGAAGCCCACCTCCCAAAGTGCCCTGTGTGGGGGTGTACACAATGGGTGCCCCACAAGGGAATGTCGCAGGATGTGTGTAGACCATCATGGATACCCAGGATCTGATGAGCACGCACACTTGCTCAGGCATGACACTCACCTGGTGTCCTTTCCTGCCAGCTGCTGGGCCAATGCATTGGACCTTGCTTTAGCTAGATCATAGCTCAGCTGGTAAAGAATCGACCTGCAATGCGGGAGACCTGGCTTCGATTCCTGGGTTGGGAAGAGCCCCTGGAGAAGGGAAAGGCTACCCACTCCAGTATTCAGGCCTGGAGAATTTCATGGAATGTATAGTCCATGGAGTCTCAAAGAGCTGGACATGACTGAGCCACTTTCCCTTTCACTTTCGGGAAGTTAGGCTTCCCTGGTGGCTCAGTGGGTAAACCGTCTGCCTGCCATGTGGGAGACCCAAGTTCGGTCTCCAGGCTGGGAAGTTCCCCTGGAGAAGGAAATGGCAACCCACTCTAGTACTCTTGCCTGGAGAGGCCCATGGACAGAGGAGCCTGGTAATCTACAGTCCGTGGGATTGCAAAGAGTTGCCCATGACTGAGCGACTTCAGGAAGTTCAACTAGAGGTCTCCCCTTCCTCCTGCTCAACCTATAGTGGATGGGCAGCCCACCCCACCACCAAGGGTGCTCAGACCCCCTTAGCAGAGGCAGTTAGCTGCCTGCACCAGGAATGGGTGACAGGCTCATTCCTGTGGCGTTGTGGCCTGTGGCTGGTCGTCCAAAAGCACAGCTTGCAGCTCCCAGCGTGGGACAGGCGTGGCCGCCACTAAACTGTGGGCGCGGCAAAGCATGCACGCGCCGCCCCAGCATTCCTTATGCCCACCCTCAGGTTGCTGCAGGGGGCAGAGTGCAACAGTACTTTGATGGGGGTGGGGTTGGCAGGGAGAGGTTGGGGAGGACCGGGACTCCAGGGGGCCCCAGAGTGTTAGGCAGCTCAGAACCTTTGCTGGAGAGGAGAGGGAGGTGAGAGGCATCATGCCTGCGGAGATCTCCAGAACATGCTTCAGCATCCCAGCAGATTCCACATTGCAAAATGCAGACTCAGAGACGAGATCACTGAGAATTCCAATAGGTGGTCTTGGCGCGGTCACCCCCAAGCTGCAGGGCTCTTTCTGAGCTTGAACCACATGCATGGATCTGTGTCCCTGGGGCCGGCCCTGGTTTGGATTGTTCAACCCCTGGAAGCGGTTACGCCCGCTTGTCCTGGGGATTTTTTCATAGGTTGTCCTTAGTGTTCAGAGATCTGATAACTGACGCGTTCACTTGGGAGTAACCTGGCCCTGCACTTATTTTCTCTGTTCTGTTCAGTCTCTCAGTTGTGTCTGACTCTTTGAGACCCCATGAACCGCAGCACGCCAGGCCTCCGTGTCCATCACGAACTCCCGGAGTTTACTCAAACTCACGTCCATTGTGTCGGTGATGCCGTCCAACCATCTCACCCTCTGTGGTCCCCTTCCCCTCCTGCCTTCAATCTTTCCTAGCATCAGGGTCTTTTCCAGTGAGTTGGCTCTTCCTATCAGGTAGACTAAGTATTGGAGCTTCCTTCGCTAGAAGATTAAAGAAGAGGGACACTAAGCCTGAAAGAAGCTCTGTGTCTTTTTGGGTGAATCTCACGTATCCTGCCTGAGCGACTTCCTCGCTTGTGCTGGGACATTCCTGGTGGCCACCCCGCCTGTCTCCCCAGGTTCTGCGCATCACGGCCGTGATGGAGCTGAGCCTCAGATCCTTGCAGAGAGGAGTCCTATCCCTGAATATTAGCAGACCTGCAACCTGCTCTTCCTGTGCCTGGGTATTCTCAAAGGAGGCGCAGTAGACGAGGGCTTGAGGAAAAATAGCCTGAGTGGAATAAAAAGTCTGAGTGAGCCTTATTTCTTGGCCAGATTTTGGGACCTGATGGGGGGGAAGTGGATGGAGTCTTGGAAGATAAGTAGCAGGTTGCTGGCGGCCTTGGTCCTAGGGCTCTAGGATTTTATTAGTGCGAAGAGATTCTTGCTTAATGGGACATGATTCACTCTTCCAAGTAGCACTGAGAGCCTGGTTTAGGTAACTGATTAGAGATCAGAGGCTTTCTTCTAGCAGTAATTGGAGGCTGTTTGTTTTGGCAGAAGAGAGAATGGAGCTGGTGATTAGCTCATTCTGCATAGAGGACTAGCCTCTGCTCTCAGAAAAAGCAAGCAAGTAATTAGTGCATCGGAAGCCTTCGGTAGCCACAAATCAGCCCCAGGCTGGTGGAGTTTTGAAGCAACGATCTTGTGGTGAATATACTCAAGTCTTGGTGTGTCTGCTGGGCCTGCAGTGAGGTCGAAGTGACATGCTGAAAGTCTCTGGGAAGAAAGGCCATCCTCAAGTTTCACCTTCGTATGTCCTGGTCTGGGTCGCTGGATCTCTAGTTGTGTCTCCAAGAATTTCTAACTGACCCAAAACTAAACATTATTAGGTTGTTTGCATGCATGCTCGGTCGCTTAGTTTTGCAACTCCATGGACTGTAGCTCATTGGACTTGTCTGTCCATGGGATTTCCCAGGCAAGAATACTGGAGTGGGTTGCTGTTTCCTCCCCCCGACCCAAGGATCGAACCTGCGTCTCTTGGGTCTCCCTCATTAGCAGGCAGATTGTTTACTACTGGGGAAGCCCAAACATTAGGTTATGCATGGCAAATTTTCTTGCTTCTAATAAACTGTTTCTCATTGAACATGATTTATTTATTTATTTTAATCGGAGGCTTATTACTTTACAATATTGTAGTGGTTTTTGCCATACACTGACATGAATCAGCCATGGGTGTACATGTGTCCCCCATCCCGAACCCCCCTCCCTCCTCCCTCCCCATTCCATCCCTCAGTGAACATGATTTAAAAGTCTATCTTATTGTGACTATTATAGAACTTTATAAAACTACATTGGAGAATACTTGTGGACTTATTGATTTCTTTGTGCTGTGTATCATTAGAGGATAAATATATTTATATATTTTTTATATTATGTGTAGTGTGTATCTATATACATTTCAGTATATTATCCCTCGTGGCTCAGCTGGTAAAGAATCCACCTGCAACGTGGGAGACCTGGGTTTGATTCCTGGGTTGGGAAGATCCCCTGGAGAAGGCAATGGTTACCCACTCCAGTATTCTGGCCTGGGGAATTCCATGAACAGTACAGTCCATGGGATCGCAAAGAGTTGGACATGACCGAGCGACTTTCACTCACTCACCGATATTAATAAAAAACATACACGTATGTATGTTTAGAGACTTCCATTTAAAAGCTAAACTTCAGTTCTTTGTGCAGTCATTCCCACTCTAAAAAAATTATGTGAGGTTATTATATTTTTTAAAGATAGATTCATCAGTTTTCATTGTATAACCTCCCTTGGTGTGTTTTAGTGAATGGGCATACAACTTTCAGGCTAAGTAAAGAAACTTGTAATACTGTCTGCAGGCACGGCTTGTATTAACTCAGAAATGCAGAAGTCCCTACATATGACGCCATCCAGCCATCTCACTGACTCGGTGGACGTGAGTCTGGGTGAACTCCGGGAGTTGGTGATGGACAGGGAGGCCTGGCGTGCTGTGATTCATGGGGTCGCAAAGAGTCGGACAGGACTGAGCAACTGAACTGAACTACATATGACTTGGTCATTGCTTTCCAGGAATCTGACTCTTAAACAATTTTGAGGGTTGGGGTTGGGAAGATGATCGGTGAAGCATATCCGTATTATTGACAGATGTTTGGTATCTGAACGGTAGTACTGGGGGAAATAGCAAATGCCGGTCCGTCTAGTCAAGGCTATGGTTTTTCCAGTGGTCATGTATGGATGTGAGAGTTGGACTATAAAGAAAGCTGAGCACCGAAGAATAGATGCTTTTGAACTGTGGTGTTGGAGAAGACTCTTGAGAGTCCCTTGGACTGCAAGGAGATTCAACCAGTCCATCCTAAAGGAGATGAGTCCTGGGTGTTCATTGGAAGGACTGATGTTGAAGATGAAACTCCACCCCTTTGGCCACCTGATGCGAAGAGCTGACTCATTGGAAAAGACCCTGATGCTGGGAGGGATTGGGGGCAGGAGGAGAAGGGGACGACAGAGGATGAGATGGTTGGATGGTATCACCGACTCAATGAACATGGGTTTGGGTAAACTCCAGGAGTTGGTGATGAACAGGGAGGCCTGGCATGCTGCAGTTCATGAGGTTGCAAAGAGTCGGACATGACTGAGCTACTGAACTGAACTGAACCGTTGGGATGCTTTGTCAAATTATTCCATGACTCCGAACACTGTTGGTACACTGTCTGAGCGCCAAGCCCCGATTGAGAGTTCTGAAGTCAGCCACCTTTCCACATTTCTTTTGCACTCACCCTGGACTCCATATTCTGAAAGTCTGATTGTCTGTCAGCATATGGCACTTATTAAGTGTGACCTAGTTTTTGCTCTTTCCATTAATCAAAGATATCTGTAAGTCCTTCCAACTTCAGATCAGCGTGAGGTAATGAAGCATTACCGAAGTAGACTGATAAAATGGATATTGTCGACCTTGTAGTTATTTTTTGCACCATCCGTCTAAGGAGAATGTGTCGTTTCCTTTGGCTTCCCTGAAGCAATGGATCTGGGGCATAGCCGCCTAGCCCATCTCAGGAGATGCTGTTGGTGACCTTCTGGCCCCCAGTCCGCTGCGCCGCCCCCCACCCTGGCCCCTGGATCAGCTGCTAATAGCTTACAGCTGCTCCCCCTTGGAGACTGACCTTTCGCCCCTGGGCACCGTCTTGCCAGCAGGGTAGCGCATCCTCCTTCCTTGATGAGGGCAAATCATGGTCATTGGCTCACCGCAGGGGGGATCCAGGAGGCCAGCCCTCTTGCTGGGATCAGCTCTGGTTCAGTTTATGCTCCGCAGCCTTGCGTGGGGCCAAGCTTCTCAGGGCTCTCCCCGAGACGGCATGCCTGCTTCACCTCTGCCCTTCCCTCCCCTTCCACTGAGAGCTTCCCCTATCCATCACGTTCACAGAGACCCCCCTTTCATCCTCCACCTCCAGGAAGCCCAGCCTCAGACACCTCCCTTCAGGTGCCTCTTCTAATTCAGCCCCTTCCTCCTGCAGGTTACACAGCTTGATTCTTATCGGAATGATTCATTCAATCACGTACAGATAACAGACTGTAGAAGTAAAAATATGACCCAGCTTTCACAACTCTCAGTTCAGACTTTTCCCCACTGTCCCCTTTATTTATTTAATGTTTATTGTAGATTGAAGTATACCTGACTCAGCTCAGGGTACTTGAAGTCTGCTTGGTTCAGCTCATAAAGAATCTGCCTGCAATGCGGGAGACCTGGGTTCGATCCCTGGGTCGGGAAGATCCCCTGGAGAAGGGAGCAGCTACCCACTCCGGGATTCTGGCCTGGAGAATTCCATGGACCGTATAGTCCATGGGGTTGCAAAGGGTCGAACACGACTGAGCGACTTTCACATGCTTGACTTACAATGGTGTGTTACTTTCTGCTGCATAGCAAAGTGAACGGATTATGCGTAGACATATATGCACTCTTTTTCCGATTCTTTCCCCATGTAGGTCATTACGGAGTATTGAGTAGAATTCCCTGGGCTGTGCAGCACACCCTTGTTAGTTATCTATTTTATATAGACTAGCATGTACATGTTAGTCCCAAACTCCTGTTTATCTCCCCCACCTTTTTCTCTTTAGTAACCATAAGTTTGGTTTCTAAGTCTGGGAGTCCGTTTCTGTTTTGTAACCCACTCTCCCCTTCAAAAAAAAAAACAAAACAAAACAGTTAATACAAGTTAAAAATAATAATCGTTCTAGATCAGGAAGCACTCAGAGAGGCAGGACGTTTTCTGTTATTTGTTTTAGTTTTCTCTCCTGATCATTTCAGTGGAAAGATTAAAATCTTGATCCCAATACATAAGCATATCATGTGTTATCCTAACACATAAGTATATCCCTGTACATATACACATGTGCACGCACACACACACACACACACATCACATATATCATGCTTCTTCACTGCCTGTGTGAAATACACACACACACACACACTCATCCCTGTATATAAATACAGTTGGCACTGTGTGTGTGCCGGTTCTGCCAGCTGCAGTTGGGTGAATCTGGGGATGAGGACCCTGCAGAGACAGAGAGCCAGCTCTACTCTGCCACTGTGTATGAGACTTGAGTGTCCGCAGATTTTGATACCCACGGGGGTCCCAGAAGCCCGCAGTCCTCACGGGACAAGTGTACTATGAAGCCAGCTTGGAGCAGTGTGTGAGAGCTGGACAGTAGATAGCGTCAGGGGACATCAGTAACCTCAGTACCCCCGGCAGGTCTAAGAAGATGCAAGGAAGGCCAGTTAATTCAGATATTATGCAGCTCTGCATTTACTCAGCAAGCGACCAAGGGTGCCACATCCCCCCAGGACCTATTTGTTGTTGTTCAGTCACTCCGTCGGGTCTGACTCTTTGTGACCCCATGGACTGTAGCCCGCCAGGCTGCTCTGTCCATGGGATTCTCCAGCCAAGAAGACTGGAGTGGGTTGCCATTTCCTCCTTCAGGGGATAGTCCCCACCCAGGGATGGAACCTGCATCTCCTGCATTGACAGGCAGATTCTTTACCAGAGACCCCGAGTCCCCTCCATATCTTTAAAAGGACTTTACATGCCCATGGTTTCAAAGTGGTGAGCTGAGGCATTTCCCCAACGCTGGGACAGACGGTTGGATAAAAGTGGTCATCCCTGAGAGCCAACAAGTAAAGAGTGATTGATGCAAGCCTTGTCTATGGCTCATTTTCATGTAAATTTCAGACTGTAGATGCTGGATCTCTTTCTCCATTTAAAAAAAAAAAAGCATGTCACTTTAATCACTTCCATTTATTTCAGCTGATATCAATGGATTGCTGCAATTTCAGAGATGAGGCTGTAAAATCCTGAGGGATTTAGAGTCTGATATAAGAACTAAGACTTATAAACAGACCACGGCAGTCCACCAGGGAGGGGCTGGGGAGAATTATTTGTGTGAGATCTCAGAGGAGGGGTCCTGTTGCTTGAGGGGACGTTTCCCAAGGGAGATGATACGAGCTAAGCACAGCCACCGAGGGCTCTTCCAACGTAGAAGAGCCAATGTGAGTCAATGCAGAATCCTGCGGGACTGTCTGCTGGGGACCTCTTGGTGGCTCGTGATGGACAGGATACAGCATCAGCCCACCCAGACAGCAGCCAGGTGTTGGGGACTTTTGGTGAGAGCTGTTACAAAGCTCAAGTCCGTTGTTCTGCAGGACAGGTTGAGAGCTAGTCATCACACTTGGTGATGTCTTCCTGGTTCTTGCTCATCTGGTTGAACTTCGGGCTCCACCACCAGTTGCCCTAGGCTATTGAGTTGATCTCTCTAGAGATCCTTGCCAGCACCCCCTGAGAAAAAGCCCCAGCTGAGCATCAAAAAGAAAGAAAGGACTGCCTTTTCCCTCTCCCTGCAGTCACACTTTGGCTTACAGTAGGATCCCACTTCTGAACTGGTGGGGCTGGACCCAAAGCAGAATCTCTGCTGAACGACCAAGCCACAGGTTAGAAGGTTATTTGGTGTTCATTATTTTTTATGCAGTCTTGATGTTGACAGAGTTCAGTTCAGTTCAGTCGCTCAGTCGTGTCCGACTCTTTGTGATCCCATGGACTACAGCATGCCAGGCCCTCCCTGTCCATCACCAACTCCCAGAGTCCACACAAACCCGTGACCATTGAGTTGGTGATGCCATCCAACTGTCTCATCCTCTGTCATCCCCTTCTCCTCCTGTCCTCAATCTTTCCCAGCATCAGGGTCTTTTCAAATGAGTCAGCTCTTCGCATCAGGTGGCCAAAGGATTGGAGTTTCAGCTTCAGCATCAGTCCTTCCAATGAACACCCAGGACTGTTCTCCTTTAGGATGGACTGCTTGGATCTCCTGCAGTCCAAGGGACTCTCAAGAGTCTTCTCCAGCACCACAGTTCAAAAGCCTCAGTCCAAGGGACTCTCAAGAGTCTTCTCCAACACCACAGTTCAAAAGCCTCAATTCTTTGGCGCTCAGCTTTCTTTATAGTCCAACCCTCACATCCATACACGACGACTGGAAAAACCGTAGCCTAGATGGACCTTTGTTGGCAAAGTAATGTCTCTGCTTTTTAATACGCTGTCTAGGTTGGTCATAACTTTTCTTCCAAGGAGTAAGCATCTTTTAATTTCATGGCTGCAATCACCATCTGCAGTTTACAGAGTAGTTTCACATAAAATCTCTCTTTGATCTTCACAGCAACTCTTTTGAGGTCAGGAGCATTATTTTGATAGATAAGACAACCAAAGCCATCAGAAGGTGAGATAATCAAGGCTTCATGGCAGAAACTCAAGCCCTAATTGTCACATTGCCAGACGTTTATGCTAAATGATCCACTTCTCAATATGTTAACAGTGAGAAAAGACAGAGTTAACATGTCAGCTGTAATATCATCAGGGATCACTGAGTCTGGGGGGACATGGATTCATTGCCTCCTGGAACCACCATTGTGTCACGAAGTATCAAAGTGAAAGGTTGTTGGTGTGATAGAAGAAAAAGATATGTTAAAAATATCACTCCATCAACAAGATCCCATGTGCCCTCGTCTATCCTAGTTCTTCCAACCAACACAAATCTGTCACACGCAGTTATCATTCAAGTAGCTTAGTTTATGGGGACTCAGCGTGTTTCGTGATTCCCGCCCACAGAAGAATTATTTTCTACTAGAGGGAGAGACTGATAGACATTTGTGCGAACAGTTGTGGAAGTGAAGGAAGTATTATAATCATTAGTCGTCTTTTAAATCTTTATACAGCCATTTGATACACAGTTGAAATTTCTTAGATGAAGACTTTTCCCTTATAAATTGAGTTTGTGTTAAGTTGCTTCAGTCACGTCCAACTCTTTGCAACCCCATGGACTGTAGCTTTCCAGGTTCCTCTGTCCGTGGGATTCTCCAGGCAAGGATACTGGAGTGGGTTGCCATTTCCTTCTCCAGGGGATCTTCCCGACCCAGGGATCGAACCCGTGGCTCTTTTGTCTCCTGCATTGGAAGGTGGCTTCTTTACCACTGGTGCCACCTGGGAAGTCCTGAGTTTGTGTAGGCCTACCAGAATTCCCCTTGTCTAGCCAAATAGCAGAGAAGTATTATAATCCTCGCAGAAATATTTCATGAACAGCTGGACTTCTTAATGTCATAGAGGATGAGTCTGTTGTCTGGGAATCCCAGAGGTCTCAGGACTTCAGCCTTGACCTTCATTCTTGACTGCTGTTGCTGTTCTGTAACAGGACATATTCAGAGTATTTGCCAGGGGTGATGGTAGCTTGTAGGTATGTGAATAGCAACTTCCAAGACCTGTCGTATGCTCATTCACTTGCTTTTTTTGTTTGTTTTGAGTAGTGTGTGTGTGTGTGTGTTTACACTTGATCATTCTTTCCAGCTTCCCAGTAATACATAAGCATTAGACAATAAGGAATTCTGAGAAAGAATGTAGAAAATTGTCAAGGCTGCATGTGGAAAGAAAATGGTGATGACCTGTGATTCTGTAACCGCCCCCAAAGTCCAACAGTCTATCCTCAGGGGAACCTGAGGAGCAATGGCTCATCAAGAGGGGGAAAAAACGCTAATATAAAACTCTTCATTCACATGCTATTTATCCTTTCATTTTAAATTGTAGCTTCCTTCATTTAGTAAGCTTTTTCGTCTCCAAGTGATTAATACCCTGCCAACTGGAGAAAATGACACTGTATTAGAGTGGCCTCAAAATACATAATTTCATATTCCCTGGTACCTTCTTTCTTTGAAAGATAAAGGAGATATGCTGTCTCCACTGGAAAGAGTCATATGGCTGGTCATCAGCGTCTTCACTGTAGGGAAGTGCATGGTCCTGTTGGCACATGCAGGATCTCAAAGAACTTTCAGAGAACAAAAATGCATGTCCCGCCTCCCCCCCACCCCAAGTCCTGAATCTAATCATCACTGATGACTTTTAAAATTTCATAGCTGATTTCTGATGATAGCCAAAGAAGTGACAATTTTATAAGTCCCTAAATGAAAACATAAAACAGAGTCCTTTTAATGAAGCAAGAAACACTAATTTTGCAAAGTAATCCATCACCCTCTGAAAATGTCATTAATCATGCCACTGCTGGGGACAACAGAAGTGTTGGGAATTCATGTACGTAAACAATTTACAGCTCTTTTCTCCATCTTGTGTTCTCAGTCTGCACCTTTTTTTCAATCCCACTGCACTATTCCAATGCGTTAATAATTCATGTTTGAAACACAGCAGAACGTTTTGTCCTTCCTCTCTCCCTCCAATGCAAGTGATGTTCTTATCTAAGAACAAGCCAGATGGGGCACATTCTTGGGAGGTGGCTGAGAGCTTCTCTCAAAGAAAGACCAAAACAGTCAAGAAACTCTAAATGCAAACAAAAAGTAAAAGTTTCAGGTTAAACGTGATTTTTACCGATTCCTTATGGTGTCCTTATTGGATTCATAACAATTGTCCCTCTGATGTCAGTTTACCAACTCTTGTTTCATTCTCTGATGAGACATCATTGAGAGAGATGGCAGTTTGTAGTCTTATAGATGTCTCAGCCCTTGTCTTTAAATGCCTGCACTAGAGGAATGAATGTATACTGTTTGTTGTGCTTTGTGGACTGGAAGCAAAATTGACAAAAGACTCGCAGACCTAGAAGAGCGAGAGAGAGATTTTCAAGAGGACTCACATCTTACAAGTGATATGTCATGGTGACCCCTGGACAGGCTGCTCAGTGCTATTATGAAAAAGCAAATTTGCCAAGGAAACTGGCATCTCTGCATCATTAGCTTGCTTCCCAACTGTTGATGAGGAAACTGGCATCTCTTCATCATAAGCTTGCTTTCCAACTGTTGATGCTAAGGAAACTGGCATCTCTGCATCATTAGCTTGCTTTCCAACAGTTGAACAGACCCCCGCAGGATGCGAATACCAAGACCATTTCCAGTTGTGAGGGAATCACCACCACCACCATCATCATCATCTCCATCATCATCATAACCACCACATCACAGTCATGACCATCATCACCGCCACCACCATCACCACCACCATCATCATCACCATCACCAGTATCATCGTAACCATCATCACTACCACCACCACCACCATCACCATCATGATAACCATCACCATCCGTACCACCACCACCACCATCATGAGCATCATCATTACCACCACCATCATTATCATCACCACCCCAACCAGCACCATCATGACCATCATCACTACCAGCACCATCATCACCATGACCACCACAAGCACCATCATCATCCCCATCATTATCATCATAACCATCAGCATCACATCTTCATCATCATGACCATCATCAGTACCATCATCAGTATCATCACCACCACAAGCACCGTCATCCTCCCCATCATTATCATCATAACCATCAGCACCACATCTTCATCATCATGACCATCATCAGTACCATCATCATTATCATCACCACCACAAGCACCATCATCATCCCCATCATCATAACCATCAGCATCACATCTTCATCATCATGACCATCATCAGTACCATCATCATTATCATCACCACCACAAGCACCATCATCCTCCCCATCATTATCATCATAACCATCAGCATCACATCTTCATCATCATGACCATCATCAGTACTATCATCATTATCATCACCACCACAAGCACCGTCATCCTCCCCATCATTATCATCATAACCATCAGCACCACATCTTCATCATCATGACCATCATCAGTACCATCATCATTATCATCACCACCACAAGCACCATCATCATCCCCATCATCATAACCATCAGCATCACATCTTCATCATCATGACCATCATCAGTACCATCATCATTATCATCACCACCACAAGCACCATCATCCTCCCCATCATTATCATCATAACCATCAGCATCACATCTTCATCATCATGACCATCATCACCACCATCACCATCATCATGACCGTTATTACTATCATCATTACTACCATTGTTATCATCACCTCCACCACCACCATCACCAGCGTTACCATCATGACCGTAATACACCACCATCATCACTATCATTATTATCATAACCGCCATCACCACCATCATATCATCATCCCCATCTTCCCATCTTCATCATCAACATCCCCATATTTGGAAGTGTGACACTGTTCCCTGAGAAATCTCTGTACAAACAATTCTTTTCAGACACTCAGATTTTAACACATCATGATGGGGCTACCTACTTTGCCCCTGCTTACTGAAGTCGGTCCTTCCCTTGATGGCCATTCCCCCGATGAATAGGTTTTGCTTACCACAGAGGAGAAACCGGGTGTCAAACAAGGATCAGAAGACCTGCCCCGAACCCAGGCATCTGGTGGGTGGTCCATTCTTGCTCAGCAGTCCTCCAATATGGGTGAGTCAAATAGGGGTAAAGTTACAGGCTACAGCAAATCCCAACTTGGAGCTCACTTTCTGGGGTGGAAGTTTATTAATAGTAAGAATGCCAAGTATGTGTAGAAGTTACTGATGACTTTCAGAAACAGTGAGCTGCCGGTTGCCATTGACATGTATCGGTAACTGCAATTGTTTTAAATTTCTTCTGTGGCAAGAAACTGCAGAGCATCACCTGAGATGCTTGCCACAATTAAAGGTAGTCATTGTTTGAAGGCAGGCACTTACTTGGCTTCTAATGATTTTCTCTTCCATGTTTTGGGCTATCATAGCCATTTAGAACTGAAACTTTGCCTTTAAAACCTAAAATAGGCACCCCAGTTCCTTTCTTCCTCTTTTAGACATAGATAGGCCTACACTAGGGGTTTGGCGAATATCCCTGAGGCATCTTTGACTAGAAATGCATCTTTTCTCTCTCTCTCTCACCCCCCCTCCTCTCTTCCTCTCCTTCCTTTATTTTGACACTTGGCTGTCCTGTTTTGAAAGCTGCACAGCCAAACCCATTCGCTGATCATTCCAGAAATGGCCAACATCTGGGAAGTGATTTTTCCCATTGGGCCAGAATCTAAAGGAAAGTAGGGAACATTTCCCGTTGTTGTTGTTTCCATGTTTTTGTATCCAGAGTGATGAGATAATGTCCTCACAGCTGCAAAGAAATTAAAAAAAAAATACTTCTGTGCAGGATATATTTACTTGTTAACTATCACTACAAAAAAACATGTAGAGGTGAGGTTCCATGAGAACAGATCTCCATTTGTATTTTGATCTTTCTGTTATTCGGAGGCCGTGGACTTGTATAATATTTTAAACCTGTTTTTCTTGGGCAAGACTTGTGTACTCTAATCTCATTTGTTACTCCACAATCTTGCAAAAAAAAAGGAGGAAGTTTTTCGTCTTCCTTTTTGAACAACTGTAAAAAATTAGGACCCCAATTATTTTTTTTCATATCTATGTCTGTATGTGTGTTACCCAAAAGTGTCCAGTTCATGGTTTCTCAGCCTTGACACTGTTGATCTTTTGGGCCAGATGATTCTGTGTTATGGGGTCTGTCCTGTGCCTTGTTGGGCTGTTCAGCAGCACCCAGCATGCGTTCGTAGTCATGTCGGACTGTTTGGGGCCCCATGGACTATATAGCCCACCAGGCTCCTCTGTCCATTGGATTTCCCGGGCAAACATACCAGGGTGGGTTGCCATTTCCTCCTTTGGGGAATCTTTCTGACCCAGGAATCAAACTTGTGTCTCGTGCATCTCCTGTATTGGCACATGGATTCTTTAGCACTGAGCAACACTCTGGTCTTTATCCAATAGATACCAGTAGCATTCCTCCCACCCCCAATCATGACACTCACATACACACACACACATGAATATCTCTGGACATTACAATCTGTGCCAGAGGGTAAAGTCACCCCTGTTGGAAACCACTGATCTAGTTTTCTCTCTTGTTACTTAACATCTCTCTTGATCAACATGTGTCTAGTTCAGTATCTGTATTCAGACATGCATATAGTATCTAAATGTATATGTATGAGTCTTCTATGACATATACAGTCATCTTCTTCAAAAGGGTAAACTTAGATACATGAGCTAGTAGATTGATTGCAGTAACAACGGTCTTTTTCACTTAGGTTTCTGTGATAGCTCAGTTAGTAAAGAATCCACCTGCAATGCAGGAGACCCTGGTTCGATTCCTGGGTCAGGAAGATCCACTGGAGATGGGATAGGCTACCCACTCCAGTATTCTTGGGCTTCCCTGGTGGCTCAGCTGGTAAAGAATCTGCCTGCAGGGTGGGAGAGCTGGGTTCAATTCCTGGGTTGGAAAGATCCCCTGGAGAAGGGAAAGGCTACCCACTCCAGTATCCTGGCCTGGAGAATTCCACGGACTGTATAGTCCATGGGGTCACAAAGAGGCAGACACGACTGAGCGACTTTTTCACTTTTCCCTTATAATATGGGAGTTTGGAAAGGTGCTCATTTCTGTCATTTGAGATTCTAGGAAAACATGAGGTACTTGTTTCTACAAAGTGCAAATAGAAAAAAATGCTTGGCTCCCATTCTATAGCAGTTCATTCTCCTGAATGCAAACAGCTATATCTCTTTCCTCAGCAGTGATGATTCTGGAAATGGGTCATGGCATATGTGGATGTGATAGCCTGTAAGAAAACTGGGTTTTTTTTCCCAGCCATGAGCAGGCTAATGTGAAGTTGATCATAGAGCATCTTTTCCTTTAAATATCCACTATGTTTTTAAAATCTGGTGCACGGGTCCTGAAATCTGATTCCCTTGTGACTTCTTTGCAAGTAAACTCTTTGCCTTTCTCAAACAACCTTTTGTCTCTGAGCCTTCTTACATGCTTTGTTTTAAAAAAAAAATTGTGTATTTTTGGCTGTTCTGGTTCTTTGTTGTTATGTGGCCTTTTCTCTAATTGAGGTGGTCAGGGGCTCCTCTCTAGTTGCAGTGTGCAGGCCTCTCATTTCTGTGGCTTCTCTTGTTGCAGAGCACGGGCTCCAGGGCATGTGGACTCAGTAGTTGTAGCTCCCAGGCTCTAGAGCACAGCCTCAGTAGTTTCCGTGCATGGGCTTAGTTGCTCTGCAGCATGTGGGATCTTCCTGGAGCAGGGATCAAACCTGCGTCTCCTGCACTGGTGGGCAGATTCTTATCCACTGAGCCAGCAGGGAAGCCCTCCATGTGCTCTTTATATCAAGTGTGTCACCTGTAAAGTGTTGGCCGTGGTAACACTGCCTCTTTGGACCCTGCTACGATGCCACACGATTCACTTGGGTCAGAACCTCACATGTATCAATCCTCAGCTCTGCAGAAGTCTTGGCTGCTGTTGTTAAGATGAGTGAAGCCCTGGTGCTGAAGGGCTTGGGACGCAAAAATGAATCCTGGGCACCCCTCAGTCTTCACAGGCTGGTCTGTGAAGTGAGGGCTGCTGCTAAGTTGCTTCAGTCATGTCTGACTCTGTGCAGTGCAAGGGAATTTAAACAACTCGATCTAACCAAGGAATCACAGACAGCAACAGACACTTTACCAAAGAAAATAGACAGATGGCAAAGAAGCGTATGAAAAACATGCCCCATGTCATATGTCATCAGGAAAAGGACAGATTCCAACAGCAAGATACCAGCACATGCCCATTAGAGTGGCCGTAATCCGGGAGACTGATAACATCAGATGATGCTGAAGAGATGGCGCACCAGGAACTTGCCCTTCTTGCTGCCTGAAATGCAAAATGGGGCAGGCAGTGTCTTACAAAACAAAACATACCCTTACTCCTCAGCATTTGTTTGAATGGGATGAAAATGTCTGTCCATAATGAAGCAGACATCCGTGCCCATGATTGTATAGACCAGCTTTATTGATTATTGTCCAAATTTGGACACAACCAAGATGTCCTCCAGTAGCTGAAAGGATAAATAGAATAAATAAAGTGAGGTCCATCCAGATTATTGACTGTTACTGAGCACTACACAGAAATGAGCTGTCAAGACAGAAAGGGACACGGAGGAAACTAAAATGTATATTATTGGGTGAAAGAGGCCTGTCTGAAAAGACTGCACACTGCAGGATTCCAACTGTATGTCCTTCTGGAAAAAGCACAACTATGCAGAAAGTGAAAAGATCAGTAGTTTCGGGGGCTGGGATGGGTAGCAATGAACTGGTGGAGCACAGAGGATTTTTTTTTCACGCAGTGAAACTACTCTGTATACTATTATTACGGATTTAAGTAGTTATACATTTGTCCAAACCCTTAGAATGCACAACGAGGAGTGAACCATGGAGTAAAATGTAGACTCTGGGAGACAATGATGTTTCGCTGTAGGTTCATCACTTGTAACAAATGAGCCACTGGTGGGGGTGTTGATGATGGAGAAGGCTGTGCGTGTTGGGGAGCAGGGGGTTATATGAGTGCCTTTCTCTGTGCATTTCTTTTAATTTTTCTACGATCCTAAAATTGCTCTAAAAATGAAAAAGAAATAATTTTTAATTTATTATTTAATTTGAAAACCTTACCCTTTGAAGTTTCTTGGAAAGCACCTAGTTCTCCATAGAGAATGAGATTCAGATCTCGTATCCGCTCTCGCCACTTAAAGATTTTCTTTTCCTGTGTGATGCATGGGAATAGCTTAAGTAGATTTTTAAATTGTAGTGTGAAGTCCTGCCTAGCTATTGTATAAGGAGAAAAGACCACTGATTTCTAGGTCATCTATTCTGTTAGGAAAACATAACCTGCCTTCCCAGATGCTATTACTACCAAGTCGCTTCAGTCGTGTCCGACTCTGTGCGACCCATGGACTGCCGCCTACCAGGCTTCTCCGTCCATGGGATTCTCCAGGCAAGAACACTGGAGTGGATTGCCATTTCCCAGATGCTGGGTGCTTATAAATCTGCAGATACGACATTTTTTTTTCTTGCAATTAATTTTTTTCCCCTGCAAATCGAGGTCTTGTCTTGGGGTTGTTGCTCCTTCTCTTTCAGCCGATTTAATTCATCATGTTTTCTCAAGTGATCTCTCATTAAAACAGGCTATCTTTTGAACTTCATATGAAAATAACTCAGTACCATGATGAATGGGCTAGAATACCATATGAGCCAGGGTATCATGGACTATGAGATGCTGTGTTTTAATTTGATTAATTATCCTGTACTCTCTAATGAAGAACACATAAATTAGCACCGTGAAGAAGCATATATCCCAAGAAAACCAAGCGACAGAAATCTGACTTAGTAAAGTCAAGTAGAATGGGAAAGCCATGTAGTACAGCTAGTCATTGTTTTTCCCTGCTTAGATTTTCCCCACTACAAATGAAACTCAGCTGAACCAGTCCTGAATCTTCCATCCCTTGTGTGTGTTTATCAAGGTGGTAGATTTTGCTTTAGTAGTAAAGTAAGTAGTTCTAGGATTTGTTGTATCCCCAAACGGGATACTAAACTATTTGGAAGAAATACAAACAGTTTTCATTTACGGGGTATTGTATATTTTTTCAAGTAACATTTTTTTAAATGGTTGTGGTGATAATGGATAGCATCGTCAACTCAATATATGAGTCTGAGCAAACTCCAGGAGCCTGGAGTGCTACAGTCCATGGGGTCAAAAAGAATCAGACACAACTGAGCAGCTGAATAAAAACAAGCAGGTGATAAGAGCAATAGAAGAGAATCCAGTGCATATTGCCTGCCGATATATTGTCTCTGGTTGCTGTTTATGCTTATGAGTAACCAGCTTGACAATTTAAAATTGATCCTTAACCTCTGCTGGTCAGCATGCTAGAATCCAGGCAGTCATGTGCCTCGCGGGAACTTCTTATTATGAAGCACAGATCGCCCTTTTGAGCTTTACAGCTGCCAAGCATCTATTTTGAAGAATAACAGGGAACTTGAGAGTGCATGCGTTTAGAGTCGGCTGTGTTTCCACCCTGTCATCCCCATCAACACTTAGCATCTTCCTAGACTTGTTGACTCTATGGATACCGAGGTGATGCTGAGACAGAGTGGAGGGGAGAGGGGCCTGGACCGCGCTGGGGGTCATTGCCCTGGGAAATACACGCTTCCCCGAGGGAGATCATCCCAAAGGCTGAGAAGCAGAAATGGACCTGAACTAGTGGAAAATGATACACGCACACACGTGCATCCAATGATCAATTTATTAGTTGATAAAGAGGGTTGTCTTTCTCAGGACCTGGATTGCAAGGAGATACCTGAAGAGCTACACGAAGTGCTCAGAAGACTCTGAGAGGAGAGGGGGACGGCGCCAACCTTGGGAGCACTGGTTCTGTGTGGTTCTTTGAGGTCCCGTGTAGCCCGGTATGATGGACTGTCCTTCTCCCTTCCCAGCAAGGTCATCGAGCTTCAGTGAGGATCAGAATCATCGGGAGCCTTGTTAAAACACATTTCACGGCACCCACCCTCTGAGCACCCGATTCTGTGGATCTGGCGTGAGACTCAAAACTGACATGTCTAACAGGCTTCCAAGTGAGGCTGATGCTGCTGGTCTCAAGATCGCACTTGGAGATACCACTGCTGTGCTGTTATGTATGTTCTAGGGCTTCTCTCTGTTGTCTTTCTCTGCCTAATGACTTGTACCAATTTCAAAGTATGGACGCATTACATTCTCTGCCTCCCTGAGCCGACATTCTTGTTCTGACCAACCTTTCCTCTAGGCTGTTGTTGTTGAATCACTAGTTTTTGTCCGACTTTTTCCAACCATGGACTGTAGCCTGCCGGGCTCCTCTGTCCGTGGGATTTCCCAAGCAAGAATACTAGAGTGGGTTACCATTTCCTTCTCCAGGGGATCTTCCTGATCCAGGGATTGAACCCACGTCTCCTGCATTGGGAGGTGGGTTCTTCACTGCTGAACCACTTGGGAAGCTCTGGTCCTGAGTTCTAGCCCAGTAATCTAGGAAGCGAAATGTTTCTCTGAATTCTGGGGGCTGCTCCAGCAAGTAAATCAAAAGTTAATCCAATCCAATCCAATCAAACCCAATAGAGGTCATGGGACTATCTATTGTAGACAGTTGGCCAGGAGTACAGATAACAATTTGAACTTGCAGCTGGTGTTTAAAGCCAAGGAGGGATTATTGGGGGCCTCCCAGGTACTGCTAGTTATAAAGAACCTGCCTGCCAATGCAGGAGACCTAAGAGACAAAGGTTCGCTCTCTGGGTCGGGAAGATCCCCTGGAGGAGGACATGGCAACCCACTCCAGTATTCTTGCCTGGAGAATCCCATGGACAGAGGAGCCTGGTGGGCTGTGGTCCATAAGGTCAGAAAGAGTGGGACATGACCGAAGTGACTTGGCACACCCCAGGGATCGTTGGAAGCTCCAATCTGTAGTTGGTTGGTCAGCTCTGATGGTAGCCTGGGCTTGCTGTTGGCATCTGAAGGTTGGGTGGGGGCAGCCCAATGGGATTGAGCCCTTAGCCCGTGAGTTCTGAGCTGTCTCAGGGTAGACAATGTCAGAGTCAAGTCACCCTGTTGGTGTAAGTGAATTGCTTGGTGGTGTGGGAAAACCACCATCCCTCCCACTCCCCGGCAGCACGCATGTTGGACTTGGGTCAGGAACCCCAAAGAAATAGTGTTTGCTGATATGAGACCTTTATGTTCCCCCAAATGGGGCTAGGAGTTATGGATTTCATTTTAGTGCAGCTCTGCACTGAAGCAGTGTTCTGATTCTAAGCTTTTTGCAGACCACGTGCCTTTAGAAGGAATCCAAAGAGCCAAGTAACATAGCAGTTCATAACACTGACCTTATTCCCAAGCAGTGGAAAATGGTTTTCTTTATCATTACATCAGAACTTATTGAGGGCTCTCAGAATTCTGACTTCTCCACAGTCCATCAATCATGTGAGGCAGGCAGGACTCCAGAACTTTCTGTGAACGTCTTCTACATTATTAAGAGTCATTCCTTGTGCTGAGAGCTGTCCTATACATGGATTTGCATCTTTTTTTTTTTTTTTTTGCCGTACTGGTTACAAAGATTTACTGGAACAATGTTTGTTCCTTGATGCACGTGGGCTTTCTCTAGTTGCGGCCAGCAGAGCTTCTCATTGCAGGGGCTGCTCGTATTACTGACCACAGGCTCCAGGGCACACATGGGCTTCAGTAGTCGTGGTTCCAGACTATATAGAGTACAGACTCAATAGTTGTGGCACACGGGCTTAGGTGCCCTGTGTCATGTGGAATCTTCTCAGATCAGGGATGGAACCCATGTCTCCTGAACTGGGAGTGGATTCTTTACCACCAAGCCACCAGGGAAGCCTGAGAGATTTGCCTGTTGACACCTAGACACAACCATTTGCACATTTCCCCTGAAGTAGGAAACGGCAACCCGCTGCAGTATTCTTGCCTGCAAAATTCCATACTCTGCACTGAGGTTCACAGTCACTGGAGAAGGAAATGGCAAACCCACTCCAATATCCTTGCCTGGAGAATCCCATGGCCAGAGGAGCCTGGCGGGCTACAGTCCATGGGGTTGCAAAGACTCAGATGTGACTGAGTACGCAGGACCTAGACAGAAGCCTTAACTTTAGATGATCCCAGGGTGTCTTGGTAAACATCTCTGTGATGATCTTTATAAAAACACTCTTCCTCGCATCTTAGGAAAAGAAGAAACTCATTTTCTCAAGAGCTCACAATTTATGATGGAGAGGTAACCCAGGATGTGAAGTAGGGTCTTTTGACTCCATGTGGGATGTGCTTTCTATGAAAATTATTTTGATTTGAATCCACAAGGTGTTCCATATTTTTTTGACTTCCCGGGCTCTACTCTCTGTGTCTCTAAAGAGAGGACATTGGCCCTCAGTCTCTCTTACCTGTCAGAATTCTCCTGGATCTAGAATTTTCTCTAGCACCTGCTGTTGCCAGCATTGCTCATGGCTTGCACAGGTTCCTCAGATCCATGATAATGAGTGACCCACGTGGCCAGTCCCCGGCATGGTCCTTCTGGGCTTTGTGCCATTGCTGGACTTAACAACCTCTCTCCCCAGCCTTTCTGCAAATGCCCTTCTCCCATGGCATTTCTCAGAAGGTTTCCCGCTTCCCGTTGGCTCCCAAGATGCGGCTCATCTGCATCATCATCTTGGTCCAGCCCTTGAGTTATTGATAGTGAGGTTGAGGACCATCTGTCTCTGTGGTCTTCCCACCCTTGAGGACCGTGGAGTCTCTGTGGTCTTCCCTCCAGGACTCACACTGGATGAACCTTGTGTTGTGTCTTTCTCATCTGCTTTTAACCTTTCTTCGTGGACACTGTGAATGTTCTGGAGAGAGTTATTAGAGGTGTTGGGATTCCCCAGTGGCTCAGTGGTAAAGCATCTGCCTGCAATGCAGGAGATGAAGGTTCGATCCCTGGGTCGAGACGATACCGTGGAGAAGGAAATGGCAACCCACTCCGGTATTCTTGCCTGGAGAATCCCATGGACAGAGGAGCCTGGTGGGCTACGGTCCATGGGGTTGCAAAGAGTCGGACATGAGTTAGCGATGAAACAACAACAGTTAGAGGCTTTAGTTTATTAGAGGATAAAATGTTAGCAGGCAGAAGGTCTGAAAGTTAATAACCTCTCACCCTCTGCTCTTGAATGGATTTGAGAGTTTTGAGTTGGATTCCAGGGTTGGAAAAGTCCATGAGACAGGCTTACATGTTAACTGGGGCCCTGTAACCTCTTTCCTTTGCAAAGTTCCCTGTATTATAAGACATGTCATTCACAGCTCACACATGTCTTGTGTTCAGCGAGAAGAGGGATTGCATGACTCTCAAAGGTCTTCTCTGACTTGTAATTCCACTGGGAGCATCTGACTCAGAACCCTGCAGTTTCTAAACATTTCGAGTGGGTGTTTGGAATGGTTGGGGTTCCTTTCCTTGTTCTGTTTGTACTTAGAGCACAGGCTTGGTGCTAGTATCAGATAGATCTTAACACTTTGAAGAGAGAGATGGACAGAGATGCTCACTGGCACAGATGCAAGGTGACCATTAGTGATTTTTGAAAATAATTCTATTTATTTACTTATTGGTCATGTTGGGTCTGCGTTGCGGCATGGGCTTTTCTCTGGTTGCAGAGAGCTGGGGCTCCTCTCTAGTCGTGGTGCCTGAGCTTCTCATTGCGGTGGCTTCTCATTGCGGTGCCGCACAGGGCTCTAAAGCATTTGGACTTCAGCAGTTGCAGCAGAGGCTCAGTAGTTTCTGCCCCTGATCTCTAGAGCAGACCCTCAATATTTGTGGCGCACGGACTTAGCTATTCCGGGGCATGTGGGGTCTTCCCCACCCAGGGAATGAACCCGAGTCTCCTGCACTGACTTAACCACCAGACCACCAGGGAAGCCATCAGACACAAAACTTCAGGTCCACAAGCGCACTGAACAAGTGGCAAAAATGCCCCAAACCTATACCTCTGCATACGACTTTCAAGAGACAGAAAATGAAAGATAAAAAAAAAAAAAAAGAAAGCCTGAAGAAAAGTCAAAAGTGAAAAAAGTGTTAGTTGCTCAGTCGTGTCCGACTCTTTGCGACCCCATGAACTGTAGCCTGCCAGGCTCCTCTGTCCATGGAATTCTCCAGGCAAGAATACTGGTGTGCATAGCCATGCCCTTCTCCAGGGGATCTTCCTGAACCAGGGATTGAACCCGGGTCTCCTGCATTGCAGGCAGATTCTTTACTGTCTGAACCACATGGGAAGCCCACCTGGTAGTAATTTTGAAGAGAGCCCTGGAATCCCACTTGACTCATTTGACAAACGATGCAGACTCAGCATTCTAAGAGCCCTCAGTTAGCTTTGATATAGTAAAAAAAAAAGAAAAAAATTGGTTTTCAATTGGCTCACAGACAATAGCAGCTTCTGTACACTACCCTTCCGAGGCAGGACAAGATTAAATCCTGCTGTAGCTCAGAAATCTAGTGAATCATTGCTTTAGTAGCTGACTACATCTCTTTAGTTTTTGCTAGGAGGTCTCCTGATTTTCTGTTTTGTCCACCTATAAAACAGCCTGCAATAAAAACATAAGAGCAACAATAATTAAGGAAAGAAAAGACCTAAGAGGACTTCTAGACATTACTAGTCCTCTAATGCTGCCTAAAGTGTATTTTTGTTATTGTTGTTCAGTCGCTCGGTGGTGTTGGACTCTTTGCGACCCCATGGACTGCAGCACGCCAGGCTTCCCCATCCTTCACCATCTCCCGGAGCTTGTTCAAACTCATGTCCATCGAGTCGATGGTGCCATCCAACTGTCTCATCCTCTGTCGCCCCCTTCACCTGCTGACCTCAATTTTTAGCGAGTTACGAATATCCACATCACTGTCTTTCCAGAGAAAGGTAGTGAGAGATGTAATTAACAGTTTGGAAAGTTATGTTTCTAAATTGCTGTTCCACATTGCTCTTGCATTTTTTTCTCCTTTGATTATGGTTTGAATTCTTCACAGGGACTTTGACCTGTTTTCTTAAACAATGTTTCCACTGTTCCTTTCAGTTGCTTGGTACGCAGGCTCACACGAAAGTATAGATGAACACAGCTGCCAATAACGAGTCAAAACACATTGGAACAACAATTCTTTCTTTGGTGAATACGCCCAAGATACCACGATTCTCTTAGTTTCAGGAAAAATATCTTAACCTCCGGTGAAATTGCAATGCCCCCTAAACTAGCTTGGTTCATTGAGGAAGAGCTTTTTGGGCCTTAAAATGGGGAGATGTGTCTTTGGGCGGAAGTGCTGACCTGCTCATCTCCTATTTCATGTGAACTCACGTTCCTCTTCCACACTGAAGAGGCATTAACCACAGGGTTAATGCCTTCCCCACCCTCATCTCCGAGAAATACACTTCATATCTACTTACTTTTGTTGAAACCGTGGCATTGGAGAAGACTCTTGAGAGTCTCTTGGACTGCAAGAAGATCCAACCAGTCCATCCTAAAGGAATTCAGTCCTGAATATTCATTGGAAGGACTGATGCTGAAGCTGGAGCTCTAATCCTTTGGCCACCTGATGCGAAGAGCTGACTCATTGGAAAAGACCCTGATGCTGGGAAAGATTGAGGGCGGGAGGAGAAGGGTACGACAGAGGATGAGATGGCTGAATGGCATCACTGACTTGATGGACATGAGTCCAGGAGTTGCTACTGGACAGGGAAGCCTGGCATGCTGCAGTCCATGGGGTCATAAAGAGTCAGACACGACTCAGCAACTGAACTGAACTGAAGGACTGGAGCTTCAATTTCAGCATCAGTCCTTCCAATGAATATTTAACACTAATTTCCATTAGGATTGACTTGTTTGATCTCCTTGTGTCCAAGGGAATCACAGGAGTCTTCTCCAACACCACAGTTCAAAAGCATCATTTCTTCGGCACTGAGCTTTCTTTACGGTCCAACTCTAACATCAATACATGATTACTGGAAAAACCATAGCTTTGACTATATGGGCCTTTGTCAACAAAGTAATGTCTCTGCTTTTTAATATGCTGTCTAGGTTAGTCATAGCTTTTCTTCCAAGGAGCAAAGCGTCTTTTAATTTAATGCCTGCCGACACCATCTGCAGT
Organism: Bubalus bubalis; assembly: GCF_019923935.1. Classification (NCBI taxonomy): domain Eukaryota; kingdom Metazoa; phylum Chordata; class Mammalia; order Artiodactyla; family Bovidae; genus Bubalus; species Bubalus bubalis. The sequence continues at coordinate 5,748,004 of NC_059181.1, read as the reverse complement.
GATTTTGGAGCCCAAGAAAATAAAGTCTGTCTTTAATATTCAATTTCAAAGGGGTTTTAACATCTCACAATTATGCCCTGGGACCTAATATGCCCTTTACATCAGACTTTTGGGACCTCTTCTATCTTTCTTCCCTGTTTCTTCTGCTTTCTCCCTATGGCTCATTCTCGTCTCCTCTTCCCAGTCTCATCTTTCCCACCAACACTGAGACTGAATCACAAGGTGATTCAGACTGAAGTTAGGGCCACTTTGAAGCAAGGGTTAGAAACGCAAGAGTGTGTGGCCGTCCCATCTCGGAAAGAACCCTTCCAGAACTTTGAAGTCGATGGTCATTCCTACCTGAGGAATGCCATTATCTCTGCCCTTTCAGCCTGGACACTTTATTCCATAGATACTTGTTTACTTTCTCTACAAGCAGGTATGGCGATGGGGGAGAAATTCCTGGAACGGGGAGGATCCACACAATTTGCAAGAACTTGAGAGCGATGTCTGAGCACGCCTGCCTTTATAGGCTATGTTCATCACTGTTCCTTGTCTCCGCTGTGAAGGAGGAGGTGGGAAGAGAATGAGGTTTATACAGACGTTTCTTTATTTTTTTTTAGGTTTCCCAGGAACAATGCTGTCGTTGTTTAATTTATGTAGCTGCTCTGTTGCTCACGCTTCCCTTACTTTGTAATACGAGTCATTAACTCAATTTTAGTTATTACCTTTAAGGCTCCCTCTCAACCTACCGAAGGTTGGATTTCTTTCCGCACAAGCTACTTATTCTGTCTTGAAATATCTTGCAGGGCTTAATGTGATTTTCGTGGAGAGGGCACGATTTACCAGAATTTTCTTCTGAGAATGTACATTTGAATACCAAATGTAGTTTACATATCCACAGTCACAGCTGTGGCAAGGATGAATTCAGAATTAACACATCTTCTTGGAGGAGATAAAAGTCGGAAGACTGTTCCTTGGGATGTGCTAACAGAAGCCGGTACCTCCAATTCCGTAATTCCATGGTGGCTCCCCTCATTCCATCGGGGAGAGTGAGTAATGAAAGTTGCATGCCGTCCTTTCCCCAAGATGGAATTTGGAAGCATATTCCTTGTTAAAATTCATAGTCAAGCGCTAATAAAAGGAATGCTTTCCCATATGGCATTGTCTAACGCTTGCCGTTCTATAAATTTTCTTTAGATGACTTTATTTACATCTATAAAAAGATTGTCAGCATGATTATTTCTTAAATGATTTACACTTGACTTTGTATACAAGCCTTCATTCAGTTTTTCATATTCTCATGCTGAATCTCTAGGATGCTGAATCTCTAGGACGCTGAATCTCTTCTCTACAGGAAGCAAACTGCTAAGTCACTTCAGTCGTGTCTGACTCTGTGCGATCCCATAGACGGCAGCCCACCAGGCGCCCCCGTCCCTGGGATTCTCCAGGCAAGAACACTGGAGTGGGTTGCCATTTCCTTCTCCAATGCAGGAAAGTGAAAAGTGAAAGTGAAGTCGTTCAGTCGTGTCCGACTTTCTCGACCCCATGGACTACAGCCTACCAGGCTCCTCCATCCATGGGATTTTCCAGGCAAGAATACTGGAGTGGGGTACCATAGGAAGCAAACTAGTAAAGCCATTTTCTGAAATCTCTACCTAGTGAAGATGAACAGTTTGTTCATCTCTATCTCTTCATTTCCTTAAAGTTCCTCATGACCTAATGATTAAAGTGTAATTTCATTTATGACTCCCTATTCCATTCATTTATTATTCAGCCAGGATTCTTTAAGATCATGAGGAAGCCAGTGGTGAGGGGGGGATACAGACACATTCTGTATTTGAGGAACTCATGGGCAGGGGGGTGGGGGTGGGGTGGTGATGATCATTAAGGAAAAACAATACAAATACGTTTATACTTGACCACCATTTAGAGTGCTTTGGAACAGAAGTGCAGGGAAACCCAGGGCATGTGCCGCTGGGGAGCTATCGTAGTCAGGGAGTCCAGCATCAAGGAGGGCTTCCTGGAAGAAGTGGCGTGGAAGTCGCCTTGGGGAGCGGACAAGTCCCGGATGGAAGAACAGCACTTACAGAGGTTCTCATTCCTGGACAGGCTGCCAGGTGTCAGGAAATGAAGCACAGAGCGTGCCCAGACCCTGGGTTCCAGTGGTGCGGGCCACAGGGGAGGGCTGGGCGTTTGAGGGGGTAGGTTTGTGTGGTCAGATAGCGTTTTCCTGTAGAATTCAGTTCACTGTGAGATAGTTGTCGAATGTAGAGGGAAATTTATGGGGAGGGGTTAATGAAAAGCTTGCTTGTTTACTGAGGATGTGAAAGTGAAGTGAAGTCACTCAGTCGTGTCCAACTCTTAGCAACCACATGGACTGCAGCCTACCAGGCTCCTCCGTCCATGGGATTTTCCAGGCAAGAGTACTGGGGTGGGTTGCCATTGCCTTCTCTGTTACTGCGGATAATCCATAACAAAAGAACTTGTACTGTAAACAACAAATATAAACATTGAGCTTTTTTTTTCTCTTCTCTTTAAGTAGATTTTGTTTTAGAGCTTCTTAGCTTCACAAAGGGAGAAGGAAATGGTAACCCACTACAGTGTTCTTGCCTGGAGAATCCCAGGGACTGGGGAGCCTGGTGGGCTGCCGTCTATGGGGTCGCACAGAGTCGGACACGACTGAAGCGACTTAGCAGCAGCAACAGCAGCTTCACAAAAAATATTGAGCAGAAAATACCAAGAGTTCCCATACACCCCATGGCCCCATATATGCACGGCCTCACTCGTTACCAACATCCCACCCTAGTGGTACATCTGCTATGCTAAGGAACCCCCACTGACGCATCATCATCACCCCAGGTCCACAGTTTACATCAGGGTTCATCTTGTGCATTCCGTGAGTTTTGGACAAACGCATAATGACATGTGTCCACCACGACACTGTCACACAGAGTTGGTTCATTGCCCTAAAAATCCTCTGTAGTCTACCTGTTCATCCCTCCCTCCCCGCAACCCCTGGCCACCACGGATCCGTTTACTGTCTCCATAGCTTTGCCTTTCCTAGAACGTCGCAAAGCTGGAATCATACAATGCGTAGCCTTTTCAGATTGTCTTCTTTCACTTAGCAATATGCATTTAAGTTTCCTGAGACATATTTAGAATGGATGTATAGTTGTGATGGTCACTAGCAAAGACTCATTAAAAAAAAAAAAAAGTACTTTGAGGGACTTTCCTGGTGATCCGATGGCCAAGACTATGCGCTCCCAACGCAAGTGTTCTGGGATCGATCCCCAGTCAGGGAAGTAGTTTACACATGGGCCACAATTAAAAAGAGTTTGCATGCTGCAATTAAAGATCTGCTTGCTGTAACTAAGAATGGCTGCAGCCAAATGAATAAAAATAAATGTTTAAAACAATTTTTTTAATACTTTGAGCCATGAAAATGTCTAATCTCAATCGAAGTCTCTGAACACCCCTCTTAGCTGCTGTTGAATATACGAGAAATTTGTGAGTATATCGACAATACAAAGGAATATCCTTGTGACGATGAATGAAATCAAGTATTTTATTTCTTAATTCCAAGGTCACAGAAAAATATTCTAGATTAAAAGGAAATTCCTAAATTTCAATCCATGCCCTCTTTTTAAAAACCCTCCATTTACCACGAAAAGAAAATTGATTGAGTCACAGCTAATGATATTGTGGTTTCAAAGGGCAGATTTGTTAAGCTTCAGTCTGTCATGGGTTCTCTGGAATGGTTTCAGGTCAGATGTTCGTCTTGCTGTTGGGCACTCATTCAGTGTCATGTTCCTGAAACTGCACCCGGGTTAGTCCTTATGGGATACGCCACAACATCACCTCCAAAACAAGGGGGATCTGTTCTAATTCTCTTTTTTCTCTTCAAATGACTGTATTGAGATAGCTAGTTTTCATCTGCCTTTATCCTTCCCTTGTGGGTCGTCTTTGAGTGAAGTGTTTTCTTTACTTGAAGCTTTTGAAGAATTATTATTTTTTTTCTTGAAGGGAAAAATCAAAAGGCTGGAAATGAAGCGACTTTGAAAATATCATTGAAATAGTGTCTGGGTGCAGCTGACTGAACTTACGTAAACTCTTTGAAAGTTGGACTGACTGGCATTCATGTTTGATCCCGTTAAACCAATAAAATACAGGATGTAATCTTTCTATAATTACCAAAGTCCCACTGTCTGATGCTACCTGGAGGTTAAAGTGATGATTCTAGAGGCAAATATCTTTCATGCCTAATGTACTTTGGCTCTTTATTTTTGCTGGCTTTCGGCCAGAGTGAGACTTTATTGCAGATATGTATTTTATTTTTTGTTGTCAAGTGGCTTAACTGGTGAAGGCTATTGTAATCCGGCTAAAAACTTCCCCCGGGCGGGATGTTGAAATGCTCAGGGTTTTTATATTTTTCCATTGCTCCTCTGCTCAGAGAGCATTCCAGGTAAGCTGCATAGGTGGATGGTGGGGAGTTCGTGCACACCTGGCCCAAACACAGTGGCCGGAGCTAATCGGGGATTTACAGACATCCGCCATGCCATTAGGCAGGGTTCTTAGAAGTTCATTGTAGAGATAAATTGTGTGGAAGATGCTGATTGATAAAACCAAAAGCATAGGGCAGCTGTAAAACCTTGTCATGGGCAGGGTGAGGGGGAGCGATTGCTTTAAAGAAAACAGGAAACTCAAAACTCCAAAAGGAAATAGAGACACTTTGGGTAGGAAAATGTGTGTGTGTGTGTGTGTGTGTGTGTAGAAAATTTCTACGTGGAGAAAACTCCATGAGTAAATTCAAAAGTCAAACAATGTACTGGCAATCTTTTACTTAAAGCAGTAAATAGCAGGCAAATTATTACTAAGTCTAATTGATACTAATAGCTGCTACAGTATCTAAGAAGAGGGTGGATGCTCCAAAATAGAAATGCTAAAATGCAGAGACAGTTCTCCGTAGAGGAAATACAAATGGCCAATAAAAGGCAGTTAAAGCAATTGCCCTCTCATCACATTGGCCAATGTTGGAAAATTGCTACCGCTCAGAGAAGAGCTGACTCATTTGAAAAGACTCTGATGCTAGGAAAGATTGAGGGCAGGAGGAGAAGGGGACGACGGAGGATGAGATGGTTGGATGGCATCACCAACTTAATGGACATGAGTCTGAGTAAACTCTGGGAGTTGGTGATGGACAGGGAGGCCTGGTGTGCTGCGGTCCATGGGGTCGCAAAGAGTCGGACACGACTGAGCGACTGAACTGAACTGAACTGAAGGGAAGAAAATACGGTACTTCCCACCCCAACCCGACCCATCTCAGTACCCCAAACCCCCTCATCTTCTGAGCCTCACTAATAAGATGAAACCAGCTAGCATAGGGTGCGTGTTATACACAGGAGCTGGGAGTTTGAAAGTCCAGGATTACTCTTCCACTCCTCAGAACAAAAATAATGGCAAACATAGTAAAATTTATAATCACAATCGTCTTTTTTTTTAAACGTCTAACTCTGTGCCAACCATTTTGCTAAACACTTTACATGGATTATCTTTTTAATCTTCCCCAGCAAGCTATGACATCCTATCTTTTGTAATAAAAAAGTTAACGATTATAATCGTAATAAACCTTTCATGCCTGCTTGCTGTTGCCCCCGATATTTCTTTCTAAGGACAGCTTTTCATTTTTTATGATTAATGGGAGATTTGGCCTCAAATGAAAGCGCTTCGGTGGAGGAAATGCGTTGGTATTAAATCCCAGGAAAATGTCAATGACAGATGGGCTCAGAGGCTGTCGGGATGGGGTGTGCAGGCCAACGGGACCTGCGGCAATGTGTGTCTCAGCCTGGGGCTGGCGGTCGTGTTTGCGTTTGCCAGGCGGCTGAGGCAGCCTTCCCTGGTTTCGTCTGTTGTTGAGATTTGACCATTTTACCTGCATAGCGAACAGAAGGATTCTAACCAAGATGTGCCATGAATGGATCTTCTCACAGCTCTAATCTATGTTGTTATTATTTCTTTAACCCTCTGACATATACTAAGTGAAAAGTGTTCTTTCCAGTAATTTGTAACCTGCTCCGCTTCCTGCGTGTTCACCCCATCTCCTCTGCTATTCCCTGCTCCAGCCGCACCACTTGATCTGATATTCTCTGAGCTTACAATGTTGGGAACTCTCTGGTCTGATTCCTACTCTCCTTGTGGTTTATACATCTGGAGATTTCATTCACAGCCCACTCTCAGTCTCTCTGTCTGTCTCCCTCGCTTTTCCTCACCATGGCACTCATAGCTGAGTTTCACCACTGGCTGCAGGATGTGTGTGTGTGTGTATATATATATATATTATTGGCTCTCTTTGACTCCCAGTGCCTTGAGGAAGCTTGTGTGGTCCATGGATTGATCATGTAGGTGACTCTGCCAGCTAACGAGAGCAAATGCTTGTACTGTCTCAATCATGATATTTATCGATAATACTCAGGTCAGTGGCATATGACCCCGCTGGTAACATTTTTGTCAGCCCATCACTGGGGGCAGGGAGCAGTTGCCATGCCTGCTTCTGAAGCTCTGGGCACCCTTGCAATTGGCCTAAGAAGCTGGTCCAGTTGCCAGTGTGAAGGTTTCAAGTGGAGCGGAAACAGGAAGCCCTGTCTCCGGGACCACACTCCCGTTGAGGAGCTTAAGACTCAGATCAGGGGAAAGAGATCCCAGAGCAGGAGGGTGTGTGATGCATCTCTCAAGAGCAGAGGCAGAGCTGTAGAGGGCCTGCCCGTGTGTCCAGGGGAAGGAAGACCTGGAGGGGAAGCTGGTGGAAGCCGGTCCAGGTCAGGGGTCCCAGGGCAAGGGGCAGGACGTGCTGACCTGACTCAGGAAGGCAGAAGGTCCTCAGACCACACTGTTGTTATCATGGAGTCGCTCAGTAGTGTCCGACTCTTTGCAACCCCATGGAGCATATCTCCACCAGGCTCTTCTGTCCATGGGTTTCCCAGGCAAGAATACTGGACTGGGTTGCCATCCCCTTCTCCAGGGGATGTTCCTGACCTAGGGATCAAACCCAGGTCTTCTGCATTGTAGGCAGATTCTTCACCAGCTGAGCCACAAGGGAAGCCCAAGAATACTGGAGTGGGTAGCCTTTCCCGTCTCCAGGGGATCTTCCCAACCCAGGGTCTCCTGCACTGGCAGGAAGATTCTTGGCTATCTACGCCACCAAGGAAGCCCCCCTCAGACCATGACCCTGCTGAAGGAGGTGGTCAAGATCTGGCCTTGACCTAGTCTCCAAGGTTGGGAGTCCATTCGCTTTAGCCCTGTGTCTCTTTGGAAGGAACCTCACTGGTTCCCATCTCTGGGGTGTGAGCGCGGGGCACTCAAGTTGGGGTCAGGCTGTGGGCTGGCCAGACCTGCCTTGGAAGTCCCAGCAGGACCCAACCCCACATGGGACAGGCGACAAACACCCTTCCCAAATGGGACGACGAGGAGAGAAGTTCTCCCGATGCCCCAGACCGTGCCCCCAGTGTTGCCATAACAACATACTTCTCAGCGTTTGGCCCCTGCTTCTTGCTGCTGTTGTTAACCCTCTCTATGGGCCTCCCAGGCGGCTCAGTAGTAAGGAACCCATCTGTCAATGCTGGAGATGCAGGTTCGATCCCTGTATCTCCAGCAAGATGTCCTGGAGACGGGAATGGCTACCCCACTCCAGTATTCTTGCCTGGGAAATCTCACAGACAGAGGAGCCTGGTGGGCTACAGTCCCAGGGCTCGCAAAGACTCAGACATGACTGAGACATGTCTGAACACAGCACACCCTGCTTGTGACCAATACCTTGGTCTGCCTAAAGCCCTTGTGAACTTTCTCACCAGTTTTTATGAAACACCGGGTTCTCCCATAATGGCCTCTTTCTTGAACACATTATTGCCAGTAATTAAACCGTGTCCACTGTTTGTCCAGCTTTGGCCCCCACTCAGCCTATTAAATTCTTATTTCTCTGATATCAAGCCTACAGAAGACCATGCCTGACCTCAGTCCAGGCTGTTCATACACAGCTCCAGCCCTTATTGATGGACTGGTAGGTATTGATAATGTAGGGAGATATCAGTGCCCACTGAGGATGGGTGCAGCTCATCGAGGGGGTAAGGAGGTTAATACCAGATTATCTAAAATTGTTAGAGGCATTCAGCAACTTGGGGGAGTTAAGCCTGTAAAGGAGACTCAAGTTAGTATGACGGAGACACTTAATGGGGAAAGCTTTCCTGCAGGACTGAGATCTTTTAGCCAAATGACTTTTAGATAGAAGAGGGGAATTTCTAATCCTAAACAGTTGAGATCTACCCTGTGATTTTGAGAATCCTGCATTAGGAAGATATGTTATTGTGAATGGAAGAGCAGATATCCATACAATAGGATATGACATAAAACAAGAATGAATGAAGTATTGATGTATGTGACAGTATGGATGAAGCAAAAAGACTGCTGTTCACTTGCTAAGTTGCGTCCGACTGTTCACGACTTCATGGACTGCAGCACGCCAGGCTTCTCTGTCCTCTACTATTTCTCCTGGAGCTTGCTCAAACTCACATTCATTGAGTCGGTGATGCCATCTCATCCTCTGTCGCCCTCTTCTCCTTCTGCCTTCAATCTTTCCCAGCATCAGGGTCTTTTTTTGAAGTGTGCAGAGTAAGGAAATTTCTAGAGAAAGAATGTATGTTAGTGGCATTTGGTGTGTTTGAGTGGTTTGTGCATATCCCCTCACTTAGTTATACCACTGACCACATGCAAGAGCTAATGTCTTTATGCTTTACAGAGAGAGAGAGAGAGAGAGAGAGAGAGAGAGAGAGAATGTTTTTCCCATGGGATCTGACTTCCAGGCTCAAACTCTTTTTACTGATTAGTTGAAATTGAAAAGCCTCCAGGAAGACACCTCTGCAGGTCATTTTCCTGCTGGTCTGTATTTCATCACTCAGCACACCCCTGAGAGATGGCTCACACACTTTTCCTTCCCAAAACATCTCGAAATTCTTCATTATTTTATATGTATTTGTATCATGCAGTCAAGGGCAAAACACGATTTCCATTAGAAACCCACTTTTCTGTTTTAGGAAGAAAGACGTAGCAGGGTGGCAAGTTGGTCTTTCATTAGGGCTGATATTTTAAAATTATATTAATGCACACAGGTGTATGCAGTTTTCAAATAGAAAAGTATCTAATGAGTCAATGTTTCCTTTTTCGTTTTGCAGAACAATGGTTCCCTGGTTTGGTGCCAGAATCACAAGCAATGTTCAAAGGTATGTTCCCTACAACTGTATCAGTATTTTTTTTTAATTAATTTTGGAATAAGTGTAGAGTCACGGGAAGCTGCAAAGCTAGTAAGAGAGAAATCACATGTACTGTTCACCCTCTTTCCACCAATGTTTATACCTTATATATTCATAGCACAGTATCACAAGCAGAAAATCATCATTGGTACAAGGGATGTATTAATATAGTTTTGTAAGGTTTTTATCACATGTATAGATTCCGTTAATGTAGTCACTGCTGTGATCAAGATGTATGTATCAGTATTTCTATATATTACCTTATTTGTCTCTCCATTCTATAGTTATTTTAGTCAAAAATGTTTTTAACAAGAAAACATCTTCTGATTCCACCAGAATACTTAATGCATCCGACTTACAGCTAAGTTATTTTGTACGTGTTTACTTTGTGGGCAGGAACTGCTCATTAAGTAATTTGATTCTTTAAGTAAGCAGTCTCTTTTCTATTTCTGAGTATTTCTTGTTGCACACCCATATTCTAAATTTCACATTATTCTCATTCATATGTTTGATGGCATAAATTTCTCAGTCCCAAAACATCATAAGCTATAAGAATCTGTATGTGTGTATATATATGTAGTATACATGTAGGTATATGCTTCAGCTCTAGTCTGAAAGTTGGCTTTATATTCAGATAGTATAAGTGAATACATTGAAACCTGCTATACATACTGGAGTGCTTTGCGATTGTAGCAGAGTTTGCTGAAATTTCTTTCGTGGGTGCTACTATTAGACTGAAAATTGAAGCATTCTTTTATTTTACAGTCAAAGTTGTATAATCGTGTGAATGTGAAATAATTTGGTGAAAGCAAGCTTTGCTTATCTCTGACTCTCGAGATTCTGGGCCGAAATGGAATGTCTGATTTATGATCCTTTTCCTTTTTATATAGTATCGTAAACATCGGCCATCATAAGACATTTTCTGGTATTTGTTATATTGTTTTTCAACTAGTGTTGAATTTGTTTATGTCATCACTACAGAAAAAGATTGTGTGTGTGTGTGTGTGTGTGTAAGAATATATGGCTATGTGACTAAATTTCATAAGTAGTTTTTTTTTTTCCAGTTTTGTTGGTTGGGTATTCAGTTTAGTTCAGTTCAGTTGCTCAGTCGTGTCCGACTCTTTGCCACCCCATGGACTGCAGCACACCAGGCCTCCCTGTCCATCACCAACTCATGGAGTTCACCCAAACTCATGTGCATCAAGTCAGTAATGCCATCCAACCATCTCATCCTCTGTTGTCCCCTTCTCCTCCTGCCCCCAATCCCTCCCAGAATCAGGGTCTTTTCCAATGAGTCAACTCTTCGCATCAGGTGGCCAAAGTATTGGAGTTTCAGCCTCAGCATCAGTCCTTCCAATGAACTCCCAGGATGGACTGGTTGGATCTCCTTGCAGTCCAAGGGACTCTCAAGAGTCTTCTCCAACACCACAGTTCAAAAGCATCAATTCTTCAGCACTCAGCCTTCTTCACAGTCCAACTCTTATATCCATACATGACCACTGGAAAAACCATAGCCTGGACTAGACGGACCTTTGTTGGCAAAGTATTATCTCTGCTTTTTAATATGCTGTCTAGGTTGGTCATAACTTGCCTTCACATGATGGTAATTTTTTGTATCTGTATTATTTATACTTAGGACCCCTTTTATCCTTACCCCATCAAGAAATTAATTTTTTTATACATTTGAAATTTGAATGGGAGAGATTCATTTGAACTGCTTCTAAAATACCCTAATTAAAGAACATTGCAACTCTGGGGAATACAGATCGTTGAACCATATTTCATAATTGAATGATCAAGGCTGACATGAGAGAGTGAATTTCACAAGAACAGAAATCAATTCCTTTTGCCTGAAAGCAAAAATGAATCAATAAGTCACAGCTAACTGCAACAGAACCTTTGGAATATATTACAAAGCTGACATAAATTTCAGGGTTGTCTTTAGTCTGAATCCGTGGGGATGAACCTTACATGTTAATCAAAGTTGATCTCCTTTGGATATTATCGTCACTGAGTACATTCGCAGATAATTCGCATTTCTTTTCAGACTTTGAAGCACTGTGTAAGCTTTTCCTCTTGATCTTCTGGTTAATGAAGTGAAGGGTAAGCGATGATAACTCCATTTTACACGTGGGGAAAATCAAGCACATACATATTGGATAATGGTCCTGAAATAACTCAGCAAATCGGGTGTGGTGGTTGTTCAGTCACTAAGTCGTGCCTGATTCTTTGTTATCCGATGGACGGTGGCCAGCCAGGATTCTCTGTCCATTGGACTTCCGAGGCAAGCAAATCAATCGAGGCAACTCAAGTTGGGAATGCAGTCTCCATTGTGGTCTTGAATAAAGATCTACAACTTTAAAAACCGTTTTGAACAAATATTGGGACAGAAGAATAAAAAAAAAACCCCACCAAGTCAAAAAGTTATGCTGATGAGATAACTGAATGTATGTTAAAAGATAAAGTTTACATAATATTTCATAGAAAGTTGTTGTTCAGAGGCTAAGTCGTGTCTGACTCTTTGCGACCCCATGGACTACAGCATGCCAGGCTTCCCTGTCCTTCACTATCTCCCCAAGTTTGCTCAAACTCATGTCCATTGAGTCGGTGATGCCATCCAACCATCTCATCCTCTGTCGTCCCCTTCTTCCTGCCCTCAATCTTTCCCAGCATCAGGGTCATTTCAAATGAGTCGACTCTTCACATCAGGTGGACAAAGCGTTGGAGCTTCACCTTCAGCATCGGTCCTTCCAGTGAATATTCAGGACTGATCTCCTTTAGGATGGACTGGTTGGATCTCCTTGCAGTCCAAGGGACCTTCAGGAGTCTTCTCCAGCACCACAGTTCAAAAGCATCAATTCTTTGGTGCTCAGACTTCTTTATGGTCCAACTCTCACATCCACAGATGACCACTAGAAACACCATAGCTTTGTCTATACAGACCTTTGTTGGCAAAGGGATGTCTCTGCTTTTTATAGAAAGTACACAGTTTGTAATTAGTTCTGGTTGTGTCTGCAAAGTTCGTCACCATCAGGATCTTTCCAGAACATGGGTTCTTCCTCCAATCCAGTTGCCAGCCTTGTCCAGTCTGCCAGCATCTCTCGTGTAGACCTGTCCACGAGCATGCTCTCGGGGCTCCTGGATTCTCCTGTGTGCATGTGGGTGCTGGAAAGACCCTTTCCACGTGTCATCTGAATCCTGCTGCCATTTGCCTCACGCCCTTTAATATCTAAGCATCTCCTTCAGTGTAAACACTATCTCATCTGCCTGTGGTCTCTCTGCACTTCCTCCTGTGTTCAACCCCCATCAGTCTGTCTTTTCCACATCAATCTGTAATAAGCGTATGGTGAGCATAAACTTATTACAGAGTACTGAGCAGACTTCCCTGGGCTATACAGTAGTTCCTTGTTGGTTCTCCATTTTAAATATAACAGAGTGCATGTCTATCCCAAACTCACTGACTTATCGTCTCCCTGGCAACCGTAAGTTTGTTTTCCACGTCTGTTGGTCTCTTTCTGTTTTGTAAGCAGTTCATGTGGATCATTTCTTTGTAGATTCCACATATAAGGTAGGTCACACTGCATTTCTCCCTCTCCGTCTGACTTAGGTTCACTTAGCGTGACAATCTCTAGGTCCATAGATGTTGCTGCAGATGGCATGATTTCCTTCTTTGTAATGGCGAGCAATACTCCGTTTTATATACACACCACACCTGCTATAGCCTTTCTTCTGTTGGTGTACGTTTGAGTCGTTTCCATGTCTTTGCTGTTGTGGACAGTGCTGCAGTGAATACTTGGGTGCATGTATCCTCTTGGGTCAGGTTTTCCTCTGGATATGTGCCCAGGAGTGGGATTTCAGGGTCATGTGCGTAGGCTAAGTTGCTTCAGTCGAGTCTGACTCTTTGCGACTCCGTGGACTGTAGCCCACCGGGCTCCTCCGTCCATGGCATTTTCCAGGCAGGAATACTGGAGTGGCGTGCCATTTCATTCTCCAAGGGGGCAGGGCCATAGCTCTATTTTTAGTTTTTTAAGGACCCTCCATCCTGTTCTCCATAGTGGCTGTACCAATTTACATCCCCACCAACAGTGCAGGAGGGTTCCCTTCTCCCTACACCTTCTTCGTCATTTATTGCTTGTGGATATTTTTTATGATAGCCCTTCTGGCTGGTGCTCATTAAGTATTTGTGAATTATCCATGAATGAAATGTATACATTACATTTTCTTCCTCCTCCAAAGTACATCCTTACTGTACTACCTTCAGGGAAAAAAAAAGGTTATATAATCCATTTTGTATCTGAGTAATGCAGCATGATCATTTATTCAGTTTAGCCCAGTTGCTCAGTCTTTTCTGACTCTTTGCAACCTCATGAATTGCAGCACACCAGGCTTCCCTGTCCATCACCAACTCTTGGAGCTTGCTTAGACTCATGTCCATCGAGTCAGTGATGCCATCTAACCATCACATCCCCTGTTGTCCCCTTCTCCTCCTGCCTTCAGTCTTTCCCAGCATCAGAGTCTTTCCCAATAAGTCAGCTCTTTGCATCAGGTGGCCAAAGTATTGGAGTTTCAGCTTCAGCATCAGCCCTTCCAATGAATATTCAGGACTGATTTCCTTTAGGATTGACTGGTTGGATCTCCTTGCAGTCCAAGGGACTCTCAAGAGTCTTCTGCAACACCACAGTTCAAAAGCATCAATTCTTTGGCACTCAGCTTTCTTTATGGTCCAACTCTGACATCCATACATGACTACTAGAAAAACGTTAGCTTTGACTGTATGGACCTTTGTCAGTAATGTCTCTGCTTTTTTTATTTTTAATATGCTGTCTAGGTTTGTCATAGCTTTTCTTCAAAAGAGCAAGTGTCTTCTAATTTCATGGCTGCAATCATCATCTGCAGTGACTTTGGAGCCCAAGGAAAAGTCTGTCATGGTTTCTATTGTTTCCCCATCTATTTGCCATGAAGTGATGGGACTAGATGCCATGATCTTAGTTTTCTGAACGTTGAGCTTTAAGCCAACTTTTTCACTCTCCTCTTTCACTGTCTTCAAGAGGCTCTTTAGTTCCTCTTCACCTTCTGCCATAAGGGTGGTGTTATCTGCATATCTGAGGTTATTGATATTTCTCTTTCTCTCTGCAGTCACAATTCCAGCTTGTGCTTATTCCACCCCGACATTTTGCTTGATGTACTCTACCTATAAGTTAAATAAGCAGGGTGACATTATACAGCCTTGAAGTACTCCTTTCCCAATTTGGAACTAGTCCATTGTTCCATGTCTGCTTCTAACTGTTGCTTCTTGACCTCCAGATTTCTCAGGAGGCAGGTAATTAATTATTTCCTAATTAATAATAAATAAAGATCATTTATTATTAATTAGGAAAATTTTCCTCCTTTAATGAAGTCAGGGTTCATTAGCAGCTTTCAGCTCCTTCGTAATTTAGAACAGTGACTTAATGTCCAGCATAGCTTGAGGCCACTGCTTACCCAGCTAGAGCGATTTTGCTCCCCACGGGATGTTTGGCAATGCGGGGAGACATTTTTGGTGGTCACTATTGGTGGTGGGAAGCTACTGGCATCTGGTGGGTGGAGGTCAGGGATGCTGACAATCACAACATGCAGGACTCCCTCATGGTGAGGAGTTTCCTGACTTCAATCTCAGTAGTTCCAAGAGAGGTTCAGAAGCCTTTGTCTGTCCATTTTGCAAGTTATAAAAAAGAATTAAGGGAGAAGGCAGGAGGAGAAGGGGACGACAGAGGACGAGATGGTTGGTTGGCATCACTGACTCAATGGACATGAAGTTGAGCAAGCTCCGGGAGATGGTGACGGACAGGGAAGCCTGGTGTGCTGCAGTCCATGGGGTCCCCGAGAGTCGGACATGACTGAGCCACTGAACAGCAACAAAAAGAATTGAAGAACACAGTTCTGTTCTCAGAAGTTTTACTTTGTAACTTGAAGGGAAATAAACACATGATTTACTGACCATGTGGTATGCGCCTAGCACCTTTTCAGAGGCCCATTGTAATGTTAGGAATTCTGATTCTCACCATATACAGTTTCTGTAGAAGGTCTGATAGTAAATATTTTCATCTTTGTAGTCCTTCAGGTCTCGGTGGCAACTATTCTTGTGGCCATTGTAGCCTGAAAAAAAGTGATAGATAGGAGAGAAACAAAAGTAAGTGGCTGTTTTCCAATGAAACGTTATGTGCAGACACTGAAATTGGAATTTCATATAACTTCCATGTCATGAAATTTTGTTTTTGCCAGCCACATTTTAAAAAGTAAGAACAGTTCTGTGCTCGCCAGCTATACAAAAACAGGTGCTGAGCTGGCTTTGCCCACTTGCTGTAGTTTGCCAGCCTCTCTTGTCTGCCTGGGCATTCCCATGAGCAAAAGCAAGCAGAAACAAAACAGTAAAGTAGTATTTTTCTCTCAATATAAAGACGTATCTTGATGTATTGAAACTAATAAATGGGCTGTTTTTAACACCATGGGTGGACGATGGTTGATCAGCTTTTGAGGATTCGTTGACTGAATGAATGGTAAATAATAAGAAAGGAAAGTGAAAGTGAAGTCGCTCAGTCGTATCCAACTCTTTGCGACTCCATGGACTGTAGCCCACCAGGCTCCTCCGTCCATGGCGTTTTCCAGGCAAGAATACTGGAGTGGGTTGCCGTTTTCTTCTCTGGGGGATCTTCCTGACCCAGGGATCGAACCCAGGTGTCCCACATTGCAGGCAGATGCTTTACCGTCCGAGTCACAAGGAAGCCCAAACAATAGGAAGAAAATATTAAACCACAATTACTTTTTGAACGTTCAGTGATTATTAGGGCCAGTAAGAGTTGTGTGTGTGTGCTAAGTCACTAAGTCGTGTCCGACTCTTGAAACCCCACGGACTGTAGTCTGCCAGGCTCCTTTATCCATGGGATCTCTAGGCAGGCATATGGGAGTGGGTGGCCATGCCCTTCTCTAGGGGATCTTCCCAACCCAGAGGTCAAACCTATGTCTCTTACGTCTCCTGAATTGGCAAGTGGGTTCTTTACCACTAGCGCCACCTGGGAATCCCAGTAAGACTTGTTCAGTCGTTTAGTGTCCAGCTCTTTGCGACCCCATGGACTGCAGCACGCCAGGCTTCCCTGTCCTTCACGGTCTCCCAGAGTTTGCTCAAACTCATGTCCATTGAGTCGGTGATGCCATCCAACCATCTCATCCTCTTCCACAGGTAAGACGTGTGGAGGACTGCAAAATGGGCAAAATGAAAGGTGGCTGGATGCTCTCCACCTCGCATCTAGTGGGTTATCTGCATTGTTCATATCTTTGAGGTGTTTTCTTCCTCTGCAAATGGTAGGAGGCTGTTAAGAATGCAGATGACTCTTGTCCGTGGAAATGCACATGGTTTTTTGCAGGGGACTGCAACTGAAGCTTCCCCATCAACAGAGCATTTTGCGTGATTTGTAAATCCACTCAAGCGATCCTTTTTGTCTCAGTATGTTTGTATTCCTTGGATTTCTCCTTTGAACCAAATGTAAGATATCCCTGGTCCTGGCAGTATTTCATGAGTTCAGTATTTGACACTTGTTCATTTTATATTTGCACGAGAGTCATGCATTTGTAAGATAAGTATGCTTTGACGTTATGGTCTGTTAGCTTTCTGAACCTTGCGCCTAAGACTGGCACTCTTGGTGACAACCACCCATCTGGGGTGCATGCGTGCTCATCTTTCTCCTTCTGGATGTTGTAACTCTCTTGGTTGACTTTTGTTTCCCATTTGGTTGCGAGGATTTGAGTTGAAAAGCAGTAATTCAGAGCTCAGTCTTGGTGTGGTGGCCTGTTGCTTTGATCTCAGTGGGAGTTCTGTTCTTATAAGGGCCATAACTCCAGATTCGTAGTGATTTTCCAGGCTTATTCTGAAGCCAAATTTGGAGGTGAGGAAGATTGGTTTTGCTCGTATGAACATCTGGACGGCTTCATTTGGCATCTGTGAAATTTATTGGATAAAGGTCAAACCCCAGAAACATAACTGAATGTGACTGTTGGAGGCTTTTGTTTTGTGTTAAATGCTTTCCATGATTTATGTGGTAATGACTGTAAGTCCATAGAGCCCCAGGAAAATACATCTTAAGGAGGAAAAGGAAAACTCAGGCACCCATGGAAATGCGCTATGTCCAAATAGCCCAAGAACCAAAGTTGAACAGTTTATCTTTTGCAGTACTGTTATATGGAACAGTTTGAAATTCCAGTTGTTCCTTATACTTTAAAACACTTAAAACCTATGGTAATACTTACTGATATTCATGCAGTTTTCCCTGACTTGGTATAAATATCCATTTCAGGGACAAAGTTGATGTATATCGAGCATCTCTTGTCCAGCGTATTGATATCTTTCGGGAGTTTACCAAGTATTTCATAAGCTTCCTGGTGGCTCAGAGGTTAAAGTGACTGCCTCCAATGCGGGAGACCTGGGTTTGATCCCTGGGTTGGGAAGATCCCCTGGAGAAGGAAGTGGCAACCCACTCCAGTATTCTTGCCTGGAGAATCCCATGGACGGAGGAGCCTGGTAGGCTACAGTCCACAGGGTCGCAAACAGTTGGACACGACTGAGCGACTTCACTTTCTTTCACTTTCTTTCATAAGTACAGTCTCCACTGACGTGTCAAGAGAAGGTGTAGGTTTATGGTGCTGCAAGAGTAGAAAACTTCTCCAGTGTTGTAATTAATTCCCTTTATTTTTAATATTAGTGTTATTATTTTCGTAAGTAATGGTCATGGCATTGTTCTTCACTCGCTAAGTCATGCCTGACCCTTTGCAACCCCATGGACATGATAGGTTTCCCTGTCCTTTCCGGTCTCCCTGAATTTGCTTAAACTCATGTTCACTGAGTCAATGATGCCATCCAACCATCTTGTCCTCTGCCACCCCCTTGATTATAGCTTCATTTTTAAATAAATGGGATGTGATCACTTAGGAAGAGAGATATTCTATTTCTTTAAAATTAAAATGTGTATGGAACACAGGAAAAGAAATCGTGAGGTGTGTTAAAGTTTGGCTACTGTTCTTTTGAAAAATCGGTCAGTAATGCAATGTGCCAGCATGATGAATAAAACCTGGTGAATGCACATTTGTCAGACTGTCCTATAGCCCCGTGCCAGTAAATGGCATAATCTCGAGGACGCCAAAGACCGCTGAGTGCTCGCCAAGCGATGAAGTCTCTCCTCTGGGAGACCTGAGCTCTTTAGAGTTCCTGGTCTCCGTGCAGTTGCAGATCACACAGTCAGCAAGTCTGAGTTAGGGTTCCACATGCCACCGTAGTCTCCAGTCCTCCATCCAGTATCACTGTAGGGAAACATGCAAGTCGGTATGATCTCTGACGTAAAGGCAGAAGTGGAGAAAAGAGAAAGAACGAAGTGGGAGAATGTGGAGCCCATGAAAACAAACACAAGTTACAGATGGTTGTTTGTTGTTCAGTTACAAAGTCGTGTCCAACTCTTTGCGACCACATGGACTGCAGCACACCAGGCTTCCGTGTCCTTCAGTATGTCCTGGAATTTGCTCACACTCATGTCCGTTGAGTCAGTGATGCCATCCAACCACCTCATCCTCTGTCGCCCCCTTCTACTGCCCTCAATCTTCCCCAACATCAAGGGTCTTTTTCCCTGAGTGGTCTCTTTGCGTCAGGTTGAGGCAGATGGTGTAGCTAAATAAATACCTAGTTTCCGAGCTTCGTGTCTGAAGTGGTAAGTGCTGAAGGCTCTTAGCAGGGTCGCTGCCCGGCCGGGCAGGTGGATTGGTGAGTTAATGGTTTTAACAACGAGAGATCTGAGGCACCCTTCCATCTGATGCAGCCTCCTGGAACGCAGGTTCACAGCTCTAATTGGAGCCTCCAGCGTGGAAGGCAGGCTATAGCGGTGTTGTTGATTTGCTTTGCCTCACACAGTCATTCTTATGGTAAGTGTTTTCCGCCCTCACGCTGGGAACTTTTATCAAACATATTAGTGTGCTTTGGGGCATCATTAGCCAGCAGTAGCTGGAACATTCTGAGGTTTTTTTTAGCCTAGAAACTAGCCTGTGTGCTGCATTAACTTGCAACACTTGGCCAGTAGCGCGATCAATATTTAAGGAAAAGAACAGGTTCTTATTTGGATTCAAGTCCAGCATGTGGCACGCCAATAGCCCAACATGTTTCTGATTGTTCCCTATCAGTTTTTACGGCGATGAAAGAATGTCCACCTGCCGTAAACTTCAAAGCAAAGACACGGGGAAGGGAAAAAGCACCTCCGTGTAACTCGTAATCCCCACCCCTTCCGCATCTCTTCCTGGATTTCTCCTCCCATCTCACGGAAGGAGACACAAACGAAATCTCTTATTTGGCCCATGACTGAGGAAGAGTTCCTGAAAGCTGACTTGAGAAAGGGATTGCACATGGAACGTATGAAAAACATCTCCGTGAGCATGCATTACATGGTGATGATGGTCTGCCAGATGTTTTGAAGTTGTAATGTGTTCCATCAGAGGTTAGATCGCATCACCAACTCAGTGGATGTGAATTTGGGCCCAACTCTGGGAGGTAGTGGGGGACAGAGGAGCCTGGTATGCTGCACTCCATGGGGCCGCAAAGAGTCGGACAGGACGTAGGGACTGAACAACAACATTTGAGTTAGCCAGAAAGTGGAACTTACCCAACCAGGGGACCAGAAATTGAACCTGTGCCTCTTGCAGTTAAAGCACGGGGTGGTAACCTGGGGCCATGAAGGAAGTTCAGGGAAATTTTTATTTTACTCTTTTTTTGTTTGTTTTGGTGTATGCTGCTCAGTCGCTTCAGTCGTGTCTGACTCTGTGCGACCCCATAGACGGCAGCCCACCAGGCTCCCCCGCCCCTGGGATTCTCCAGGCAAGAACACTGGAGTGGGTTGCCATTGCCGTTTCCAATGCATGAAAGTGAAAAGTGAAAGTGAAGTCGCTCAGTCGTGTCCAACTCTTAGCGACCCCATGGACTGCAGCCCACCAGGCTCCTCCGTCCATGGGATTTTCCAGGCAAGAGTACTGGAGTGGGGTGCCATTGCCTTCTCCGGTTTTGGTGCATAGCCGATTAATAATCTTGTGATAGTTTTGGGTGAACACTGAAGGGACTCAGCCATACATACACATGTATCCATTCTTCCCCGAATTCCCCTCCCATCCAGGCTGCCACACTGAGCAGAGTTCCCTGGGCTGGACAGTAGTTGCTTGGTGAATGAACCATAAGTTCATTCTCTAAGTCTGTGAGTCGCTTTCTGTTTTGTAAGTAGGTTCATTTGTATAATTTCTTTATAGATTCTACATATCAGGGATGTCATAGCGTATAGGAAAATGTTTTTAATGACTGGGTGCGGGAGAGGGGTTGCAGGCGTGTGATCAGCTTATGGACATTATTCTGCTTGGTTGGTGGTGAGGTACCCAAGTGGTATTTTGGGAATCAACCTCATCAGACTTCTGGTTCTATCGGGTCTGGAATGCTTGTGGTCAACATGAAGTAAACTTCCTTCACACGGTGGGGTTTCCGTATCTGCAAAACCGCTCAAGGACACAGCTCAGAATGTTATCTGTAGCCCCTAGGGAGGAAACAGCCATCCTTGATTTTGTTTAATGGATAAACTGTTATTATTTTGTCTTCCTTGACTGTTTTCCCGTCTTTTTTGCATTCTCTCCCTTTTCAGATTAAGTTTGCTTTTTGGATCTCAGGGAAAGCCTAGGAGGCTAAAGTTTTCGAAGAATCAGGAGGAAGTCGGAGGACTTGGGGGAGGTCTATCTTGGGAAAGCCCCATAGGGCTCTGCTTGATTCCAATATGAACTGTGTATGTGTGTGTGATGGCTAAGCTGGGCACTTGTTCTAAACTCTCAGCCTAAAATTACTGCAGCCACGGATAGGATGTCCCATTGAGCTTGTACGTTTTTGGTTTCTTCCGTGTTGGAAGAGAAAGTACTATTTCCTAAGAAGGATCTTGACCAAGTACTTCGTTCACCTTCTTTGATGTGTGTGTAGGCAGAGTTAGGGTGACATTCTTATCCAAACAATCATCCTCGTTAGGATATGTAATTTTTGCTGTGGGTATCGGAGCTAAGAGCACCCTGCTGCCTGTGAAATGACAGTGATAATCCACACGCCACTGCTTTCCTGGTACTTGCCAAGGGCTAGCTCAAACCTTTTGTATCCTTGCAGTACAGAAAGTCACCCAGAGCAC
This sequence comes from Bubalus bubalis, assembly GCF_019923935.1. Classification (NCBI taxonomy): domain Eukaryota; kingdom Metazoa; phylum Chordata; class Mammalia; order Artiodactyla; family Bovidae; genus Bubalus; species Bubalus bubalis. The sequence goes on along the minus strand of NC_059181.1, from coordinate 5,726,514 downwards.
CAACATTTGTACGTGCCTCATGGATAGCTCAGTTGATAAAGAATCTGCCTGCAGTGCAGGAGATCCTGGTTCGATCCCTGGGTTGGGAAGATCTCCTGGAGAAAAGAAAGGCTACCCACTCCAGTCTTCTGGCCTGGAGAATGCTATGGACTGTATAGTCCGTGGGGTCGCAAAGAGTCAAACACAACTGAACGACTTTCACTTCCATGCATATAGAGTTTCCAGATGCTGTACCATCCATGCCTTGATTACAGGACTAAACTACATCCCTTCACTATCTCAAAATTGTCCTTTAATGAATGACATTTACTGAACCCCATGTTGCTGCAATGCAAGGCATGCAGTATTCTCAGAGACTGTCTCAGAAACTCAGTCGTTGGGGAACACTCTGAGGAACTTGCCGAGGACATCGGTCTGTTATTCCATGCTGTTTTTAGGAGAAAACTTGGGAGGGCATTCATCGTATTTACCTTGTTGTGTGCTTTGTCACTCAGTCGTGTCCGAATCTTTGCGACCCTGTGGACTGTAGCCCGCCAGGCTCCTCTGTCCATGGGGTTCTCCAGGCAAGAGTACTGGAGTGGATTGCCATGCCTCCTTCAGCCATGTTCATCTAATCAACAGGAATTATTCTTCCCCTAGAAACTGGTGTATATTTTAGCCCTCGGACCCTGTATTTTTCCCTTAGGGTTGGCTGTTGGAAGGCTCAACGGTAAATAAAATCACTTACTTTAGCAAGGTTACTGAAATTTATCTCATGTATTTTGGGAACTAGCTTTATCACTGACTCCAGTTTTTATTGTCCAGTTTTTATCTGTTTTTCTGGCTATATCCGATGGAACTTTGAAAACTGTCTCGAATGCTATTAAGAGTGAGAAAGAGAACAGATTAATCTGTAAATCGTAAAATAATAACTCGAGAAATCCCACACTGTGGCTGAAACTTGCCCCCGTGCGTTGCTTGGTTTCCTGAACCATTCTGTCTACAATTTCATGGTTAACTGACATGAGATGACAAGACATCTATATTCCTACCAGACCCCCTCTCAGCCGGGTGGTGATGACTAGGGCTTCCTTCCCTGCAAAGGAGCGAAGGTGGCCACTTGTCAGCTCGGCAATGGCTGTAACTGGGCCAGAGAAAGGGGAGAATTCAGTTTGTGAAACCAGGGGTCTGCGGTAGGGATGTGTTCTGAGTCAGGGGGGTGGGGGGTGGAATGAGGTAAGTGGAACAAAGGTGAAAAGCTTTTGTTTGTGAGCGCCTTTTGGAGCCAAAGGGGTCTGGCCCTGTCTTCACAGCTTTCAAGTCATAAATAGCAGAGGTCAAAGAATAGTCTTTAAAACCACACAATAAAGAAAGGACTTCTCTCAACTGCGTCCTTTCAGAGCGGAGCGACCAGAGTGGGTGAGTTCATTTTCCATTGGTGCGAGGGATGCAGCGGCTTCAAGTGTGCACTTTGTAAGGATGGCCTGCCTTCTCTCTCCCCTCCTTCCTTGCCTCCTTCTTCTTTCTTTTTTTTTTTTCCTCTCTGTGCCTCTCTCTTTCTCTTCCTTTCTTTTTTCCTTTCTTTCCTTCCTTCTTTCTATTATAGTCCCAAATGTCTGTGGACCTCAAAGACAAACTTTCCCCATCTGCCTTAGGTTATGGGAAGTCCCTCTTGAAAATTTTTGGCATAGAGACAAAGGTGTGGATGAACTGGTTTAATCACCTTCTTTAGCTAAATGGAAAACCCCATTCAAGGGACAAATGCCGCAACCCCGATGCACTTTTCGTTATACCAGTGGCTGCGTTCCTGCTAACGTCTCTTCGTGTTGGAAGACAGGTTATGGGTGAGGCCGAGCTGAGGAGGAGAAGTGGGATCATAAGCCACTGCCTTATTAAACCGCGTGCATTTGAATTCACTACAGGGGACTGATTCTTTGTCAGATTCCATGTCGGGAATGCTGTTTACGATGAGAGCCGTGCAGGCAAAGGTCACTTGGAGGGTTCGGCTGCCTGCAGGTGGGGCTGGCCCAGCCTTTCACAGACTCTCCTCCCGTGCCTCGATGGCAGTGTTGTGGCGAGGGGCCGGGGAAGCCGAGCCGTTCTTCCTCAGGACGCGACCAGACGGACATGGCACCTCTTCTGGCCTCCTCCTGCTAAAGACGGTGGGACTCTGGAGGGCCGTGCGCACCCCCCACCCCCACCCCACCCCGGTTCTCACAGCTGAAAGGTTGAACTTGGGCGGTTGCAGATGAATGAGCTGCCTTTCCCAGGAGAAAGTGCACAATGGCCCCGGGACTATTAAGCTGTGAAGATTCATGCTCTGGCGTTTGGGGAGTGTGTGTTCAGCATCTTTTCCTTGGGGGAGGGAGGGAGGCGGGGAGCCGGGCGCGTTTTGGCTTTTTATGCATTTCACTGTATGCACATTTTCTCTTTTTGTATGAAGAAATAATGCCTGCACTAAGGCTCACCCTCCCCTCCTCCTAAATCCTTCCACACAAAAAAAGATACTTATTAAGGCTGCCATTCTGAAGAACTAAATGCTTCTTTAACTTTGCTTTATCTGCTTCAATGAGCACAGTGTACGGAGCCTGGGGAATGCACATTACTACGGCCGCGAGCCGCCCTCCCCATTCTCTCGGGCTCTTTGGGCGCAGAAGTAATCCCTTCCTAGAAGCCTTTGAGAAAGCAACTCAGCTATGCAGGTTAATCAACTGTAAATCTCGGCCGTCCCCAACCTACTGCGTGGAGCTACATCGAAAAGTGTCCCGTTCCCCAGGAAAGCCTGTTGCTTTAAAGACAGACACTAATTTCAAGACCCCAGGGCAGGTTTGCCACCAACGTATAGGTTTGCCATATTTTAAAGGTCTGGGATGCAGCTCCGTCCTGCATCCATCCTGCGCTTTTGTGCTTGGCATCCCACATATGTTTATTTCATCTCTTTGTCACTTGCAGACAAAAAGACAATGAAACGCCTTACAACTTTTGTTTTCCAACTGGTAATGGAGAATATTATTAGGAGACGTGAACTCTGGTGGAATGTTGAATTATGCACACTCGGAGGCTCTTCTCTTTGACCTCTAAATCATTTTCTGCTCACTCCTGGGACAGAGTTTGGGAGGAAAAAAAAAATAACCTAGGTTGGGTGAGTCCCATCTCCAGCCCTCTGTGAGTCACTGTGCAGAAAGCTTGCACGTTATCACATCAGCTGCCATCCTGTTAGGAGGTTGTGTCTTGCTCAGGAGGAAGTCAAGGCTACGTGGCCTGCAGTCTCCTTACACTTGTAAGAGTGCATCAAGAATGCCTTTATAGTAGTATAAATCAAGCCTTAAGATCCTTAACGTATGGAGTTGAAGGCTGTTTCTGAATCACTAGCGTCTAATGGAAATGGGACAGTGGTACTTGCCCTCTGATATTTGGAAGGAAGAATGAGAACGTCATTTTTGGTCAATGAAATGTCCTTTCTTTACCTGCCTCATTCTTTTTGATATTGCTCCATCCGTATGTGCACAAACCACCGCCATATTCTTCCCGAGTCCAAATTTGCTCTGCTGAGTGCATGACAGGCCAGTAAGTTGGGAGACGAGGTGATGCAGCAAGGAATAATGACTTTATTGGGAGAGCCAGCAGACTGAGAAGATGGCAAACCAATGTCTCAAAATAACTGTCTTATTGGAGTCTGGATGCCAGGTTCTTTTATAGAACACAAAGAGACAGAAGATTAGGAAGTAAAGTTTAAAAAGCCATTGATCTTGCAAATATCTCCTGGAATGGCCAGCCTTGGGGAGAGTTGGGAAGGGGAATGTGTTAACATTCAGGCAGAGGACAGTGTTCCCCAAGGCAGGCCTTTATGTACAGAGGTACCCTTTTAGTAAAAGCACTGGGAAGCAAAGGTTAACGTAAGCAGGTTCTTCCCTGAAACAGTATTTCTATCCTGAGGTGTGGATTCAACTCATATCAATCAGTTCTGATTTATGGTTCTCTAAAAGCCCTTTAAGTCGCTGTGCCCTGAGTGAGACACGTTTCTTTTGCCCTGTGCATGAAAGGCTGTGAATGGCATGTGGAAGGTCTGGTCTTTGGGCCGTGGGCCTGAGGCTGTGATTTGTAAACTCTGTGACCTGGCCCAAGTTGCTTATTTGCCTTCCCCAAACCAAGTCCTTTCCCTGGAATCTCCATGGTAATGAAAAACATGAGTATTCATTCAGTCATTCAGCCTAAAAACTCAAAATCCTCTTTAGGGCCACGCTCTCCTTTACCTTTTTACCCATCTTTCTGCAAAGCTCTTGAGATTCATGTCTTGAGCTAATTTGCCATCCTCTCTATTATTGACATATGAGTTGTCTCTGAAATACACTCGTCTCATGACTTCCATTTTCTCCCTAGTTCTATTTTTCGTGGATCCCAACTTCTTAGAGCAGTGCTTCTCACACATCAGCTTGCTCAGGTGTCTCCTGGGGAGCTTGCTCAGATACAGTTTCCTGGGCCCCACCTCCAAAGATGCTGATTCAGTAGGTCTGGGTAGGGTTTGAGATGCTGTATTTCTTAGAGACTTCCACTGGATTCTGGTGTTGCCGGTCCAGGGTAGCTTCAAGTTTTTCACCATTAAGTTTGATGATAACTGTAGGTATTTTCTTAGATTCCTGTGTGTGTGTGCGTGTATGTGTGTGCTTAGTCATATCTGACTCTTTGCAACCCCATGGACTGTAGCCCACAAGGCTCCTCTGTCCATGGAATTTTCCAGGCAAGAATACTGGAGTGGGTTCCTGTTTCTCACTCCAGCAGTTTTTCCTTACCCTGGGATCAAATCCATGTCTTCTGCATTGGCAGGTAGGATCTTTATCGCTGAACCACCTGAGAAACCATTTTTTTTAGATTAGTCTTTATCAAGTTGAGAACGTTCACCTGTATTCCTAATTTACTGAAAGTCTTTATGATGAATGAGTGTCAGATTTTGTTAAATGATTTTTCGGCATTTATTAATATAATTGTGTTTTTCATTGTTAGGCTGTTGATATTATGAAGTAACATATTTCCAACTCTTTGTGACCCCATGGATTACACAGTCCATGGAATTCTCCAGGCCAGAATACTGCAGTGGGTAGCCTTTCCCTTCTCCAGGAGATCTTCTCAACCCAGGAATCGAACCCAGGTCTCCTGCATTGTGGATGGATTCTTTACCAGCTGAGCCACAAGGGAAGCCCAAGAATACTGGAGTGGGTAGCCTATCCCTTCTCCGGGAGATCTTCCCAACCCAGGAATCGAACCAGGGTCTTCTGCACTGCAGGTGGATTCTTTACCAACTGAGCTATCGGGGAAACCCGATGAATTATATTAACTGATTTTTTTTGAGTGTTGAACCATCATAACATTCAGTGCTGGGATAAATCCCAGTTGGTCAAATGTGAATTCCCTTCATACATTTTTTGATTTGGTTTGCTAATATTTTCTTGAGGATTTTTGTGTGTCTGTTAATGAGAGATCTTTTCTACAGCTTTCTGGTATTGTCTTTATCTGCTTTGGGTATTAGGGTAATGCTGGCCTTATAGAATGAATGAGGAAGTATTCTCCCTGCTGTTATCCTCTGAAAGACACTGTAGAGAATTAGCATGTTTAGCTAATTCGTGTCAGTCGTGTCTGACTCTTTGCGACCCCATGGACTGTAACCCGCCAGGCTCCTCTGTCTGTGGGATTCTCCAGGCAAGAATAATGGTGTGGGTTGCCATTTCCTTCTCCAAGAGAATTAGTATAATTCCTTCCTTAAATGTTTGGTAGAATTTACTAGTGAACCCATTTGGGCTTGCTGCTTTTTTATTAATTATTGACTCAATGTCTTAACATAGATACAGTTGTATTCAGATCATCTCTTCTTGTGAGTTTTGGCAGATTGTACCTTTTAAGGAGTTGGTGGATTTCATCTAGGTCATTGAATTTGGGGGCATAGAGTTGTTCATAATATTCCTTTATTATACTCTGAATTTCCATGTGATCCATAGTGATGTCTCTACTTTCATTGCTAATAGTAGTAATTTGTGTCCTCTTTCTTTGTTAGCCTGACTAGAGTCCTAATGATATTATAGCTCTTTTTTGAAGAGCTTTTGGTTTTGTTGATTTTCTTTATTGACTTGCTATTTTAAGTTCTTTCCTTTCTATTCTAATTCTTATTACTTCTTTTCCTCTCCTCACTTTGGATTTAATTTATTCTTTCTGGTTTTCTGCATTGGAAATTTAGATTATTGATTTTCGATCTTTCTTCTTTTCTAATATAAGAATCAATGCTGTATGTTTTTCTTTAAACACTGTTTCCACTATATGCCACAGATTGTGAAAAGTTGTGTTTTTTTTTTCATTTAGTTTGAAATAATTTTGAATTCCTTTTGAGACTTCTTTGACCTGTGTGTTATTTAGAAGTGTGCTTTTTTACTCTCCATATGTTTGTGGGTTTTCCAGTGATCTTTCTGTTACGAATTTCTAGTTTTCATTCCATTGTAATCTGGGAGCAGATGTTATAGGTTATCTCTCCTTTTAAATTTGTTACGGTGTGTTTTTTGGCCCAGAATGTGGCCTCTCTTTATGAAGATTCCATGTGAGCTTGAGAAAAACGTGTATTCCGCTGTTGTTGAATGATGAGGTCTATATATAATATCAATTATGTACTCTTGAGAGTCCCTTGGACTGCAAGGAGATCCAACCAGTCCATTCTGAAGGAGATGAGCCCTGGGATTTCTTTGGAAGGAATGATGCTAAAGCTGAAACTCCAGTACTTTGGCCACCTCATGAGAAGAGTTGACTCATTGGAAAAGACTCTGATGCTGGGAGGGATTGGGGGCAGGAGGAGAAGGGGACGACAGAGGATGAGATGGCTGGATGGCATCACTGACTCGATGGACATGAGTCTGAGTGAACTCCGGAAGTTGGTGATAGACAGGGAGGCCTGGCGTGCTGCGGTTCATGGGGTCGCAAAGAGTTGGACACGACTGAGCAACTGATCTGATCTGATCTGATCTGATGTACATCTGACATCAATTATATGCAGTTGGGGCTTCCCTGGTGGCTCAGACAGTAAAAGAATCCACCTGCTATGTGGGAGACCTGGGTTCGATCCCTGGGTTGGGAAGATCCCCTGGAGGAGGACATGGCAACCCACTCCAGTATTCTTGCCTGGAGAATCTCACAGACAGAGGACTTTGGTGGACTGCAGTTCATGGGGTTGCAAAGAGTTGGACACGACTGAGTGACTTGGCATATATGCAGTTGAGTTCAGTTTTGTCTTCATTGATTTTCTGCCCACTGGATCTGTCTGTTGCTGAGAGGAAGGTGTTGACGTCTCCAGCTATGATAGTGAAGGCGTCTATTAATATTTCTCCTTGTGGTTCTACGGTCTTGTCTCATTAAGTTTGTTAAGAACCGTTATATCTTCTTGGAGAATTGACCACTTTATCATTATGTAATGCTCTTTTTTTTTTAAATCTTTGATAACTTTCTTTACTTTGAAATCTTCCCTGAAATTAATATAGCTACTCATGGTTTGTTATAATTAGTGTTGCTGCTGCTGCTGCTGCTGCTAAGTCGCTTCAGTCGTGTCCGACTCTGTGCGACCCCATAGACGGCAGCCCACCAGGCTCCCCCATCCCCGGGATTCTCCAGGCAAGAACACTGGAGTGGGTTGCCATTTCCTTCTCCAATGCATGAAAGTGAAAAGTGAAAGTGAAGTCGCTCAGTCGTATCCGACTCTTAGTGACCCCATGGACTGCAGCCCACCAGGTTCCTCCATCCATGGGATTTTCCAGGCAAGAGTACTGGAGTGGGGTGCCATTGCCTTCTCTGATAATTAGTGTTAGCATCCTTTTAATGTGTATGTGTCTTTACGTTTAAGGCAGACTTCTTATAGATAACGTATAACTGGGTCTGTTTTTTTTTTTATTCATTCTGACAATCAGTGTCTTTTAATTGGTGCGTTTAGACATTATAGTGATTACTGATTTAGTTGGGCTAATATCTTTCACATTTGATACTGTTTTCTTTGTTGCTGTTGTTCTTTGTTCCTATTTTTGATTTTTTTAAAAAAATTGAAGTCTAGCTAGTTTGTAATGGTTCATGTGTATAGCAAAGTCATTCAGTTTACATATATACATAGATATATAGATATTCTTTTTCGTATTTTTCTGTTGTACGTTATAAGACATTGAATATAGTTCTCTGTGCTATACAGTAGGTCCTTGTTGTTTACTTATTTTACAAATACTAGTGTGTAGTTTGGAGAAGGCAATGGCACCCCACTCCAGTACTCTTGCCTGGGAAATCCCATGGACAGAGGAGCCTGGTGGGCTGCAGTCCATGGGGTCGCTAGAGTCGGACATGACTGAGCGACTTCACTTTCACTTTTCACTTTCATGCACTGGAGATGGAAATGGCATCCCGCTCCAGTGTTTTTGCCTGGAGAATCCCAGGGATGGGGGAGCCTGGTGGGCTGCCATCTATGGGGTCGCACAGAGTCAGACACGACTGACTTAGCAGCTTAGCAGCAGAAGTGTGTAGTTAATCCCAAGCTCCTAGCTTATCCCTCCCACCTCTTTCCCCTTTGGTAACCATGTTTGTTGTCTATGTTTGTGAGTTTATTTCTCTTTAGCAACTAAATTCATTTGAATTTTTTCTTAATTTCCACATATAAGTGGTATCTTGATATATGTCTGTTCTGTCTTCACTTGGAGTTTTTTTTTTCCTGTGTGTTTGCATATGGAACCCAAGATTCTCAAGGCATGGAACCTCATTACCCTTACCCCATTTATTATAATTTGTTTATCTCTCTTGACTCCCTTTCCATTATTTCAACTTGAATTGTGTTATGTCTGTGTGCCTGGCCCAGCGCTTATGGAGGGTCAAGCAAGATGAAGAGAAGGGTTGAGTATAAGTTTCATCATCTGATCAGAATTCTTCAGTTCTGTGTTCTCAGAAGTACCTTCTGATCAGTAGAATTCTTTCACTTCCTTAACATGCCTTGCTGGTAAGTTGACATTTATATTACTCCTAGATTGCTCCAGAAATGTGTTGATGGCGACTTTGACTTGATCTTCAGTCCTGACGTTCAGGTCTTTCGTTTGGTTAAGATGTACAGCCTGCAGACGTCTTCACTGAAATTAATACCATTTGCTTTGCAAAGCCTCTTTCTGAACAGAAAAGGGAAAGCACCGACTTTCTTTGACTGTTGTGTAGGGTACGGTATGGGGAGTAGCCCCCTCCGTGTGTTGAGGCTAATGTGTAAGATTGTGGGCACAGGGGACTCACATCTGTGTCCTTGATAACTTGAGGGAGAGAGGACTAGGTGAGCCTGGACGACAAGACCCTGACTGCGAATGCATTGAAAATGTTCAAAGGAGGAGATTTGATGCTCTTTAAGCAGAGACATTACTTTGCCAACAAAGGTCCGTCTAGTCAAGGCTATGGTTTTTCCTGTGGTCATGTATGGATGTGAGAGTTGGACTGCGAAGAAGGCTGAGTGCCAAAGAATTGATGCTTTTGAACTGTGGTGTTGGAGAAGATTCTTGAGAGTCCCTTGGACTGCAAGGAGATCCAACCAGTCCATTCTGAAGGAGATGAGCCCTGGGATTTCTTTGGAAGGAATGATGCTAAAGCTGAAACTCCAGTACTTTGGCCACCTCATGAGAAGAGGTGACTCATTGGAAAAGACTCTGATGCTGGGAGGGATTGGGGGCAGGAGGAGAAGGGGACGACAGAGGATGAGATGGCTGGATGGCATCACCAACTCAATGGACGTGAGTTTGAGTGAACTCCGGGAGTTGGTGATGGACAGGGAGGCCTGGTGTGCTGCAATTCATGGGGTTGTGAAGAGTCGGACATGACTGAGTGACTGAACTGATGGGGCCCGCTCGTTTTGTAGTTTGGCTGTGAGGAAAGCAATAAAGGCGGGAGTCAGGGTTTTGAGAAACAGGACAATCTCTTAAAAACGGTAGATTTAGCTCTATTCTCTTGAATGTCTATGAGTAAACATTCCTCCTCGCATTCTATTTTGTTTGCTTGGATATTGATCTTTGCCTGCTATATAGCTGCCAGGGGCCTAGACGGGCATATAAGGAAAACATTTCCTCTACCCTCTCAGTTTCCCCAGCTTAATGTGTTGGCTGAACTTGGCAGGTGTGCTAGTTTTGAGGTGCAGGTAAAGAAAAATGGCAGGGTCTTGGGACGGTTCTTGAAACCCGCATGCAGTGTTTAACGTGCTCTGATCATGCGGCTTCCCGGGTGGCTCAGCAGTTGAGAACGGGCCTGCCAGTGCAGGAGATACAGATTTGGTCCTTGGGTAGGAGAGATCCCCTGGAGGAGGAAATGGCAACCCACTCCAGTATTCTTGCCTGGGAAATCCCATGGATGGAGGAGCGTGGCAGGCAACAGTCCACGGGGTCGCAGAGAGTTGGACATGACTGAGCAGCTGAACATGCACATATATGCATATACTCTGCTGGAAACAATTTTTCTATCAGCTAAAATTTTGAATTATTTCACATTATTCTACGTAACATCTTGATGTCTTAATAATGCTTTATTATCCCAGGGGTGCAGCCAGGGAAATTCTGGCCTTGACTGTGTCTTCTCCCTTCTCCTGACTTTGTTTCCCAGCCAGGGAACCTTATAGAGAAATGCAGACATGTGAGATTTTCATTTTAGATGAAACATGACACAGATTTGCCCACATGTATTCCAGCTTCCCTCATGGCTCCAATGGTAAAGAATCTGCCTGTAATGCAGGAGGCCTGGGTTCGACCCCTGGGTCGGGGAGATCCCCTGGAGAAGGCAGAGGCAACCCACTCCAGGAATCTGGCCTGGAGAATCTCATGGACAGAGGAGCCTGGAGGGCTACAGAACACAGGGTCACAAAGAGTCGGGCGCGACTGTGTCTCTGAGAAGCCAAGCAGGACACATGTATTTATTTGACCTTGACAGCTGTTGTTGCTATTATTATAGACCACAAATTACTGGAGTTATGTCACCGTGTAGTGTGTGCTCATGTGTTAAGACCCTGTTTGGGGGGCCTGCTTACCTAGATGGGACTCCTCAAGCTTCAGTTTGCATCACCCGGAGGTCTTGTTCCGGTGTAGATTCAGGTTCAGCAGGTCCGGCTGAGACTCAAGTCTCTGTATTTCCAGCAGCTTTTCAGGTGATGCCGAGGCTGTTGGTCTGTGGACCACAGCTCGAGGAGCAAGGCTCTAAGCAATTAACTGTAAACATCACATTCCTTGGTGGGGGTAGCACCGTATCTAGAATATCAGTGCCCGTTAGTGGCAAAGGTTATGACATAGTTGAGTGAACTTTCGTTTTTACTGTGTATACCTGGTTTATCTTTTTTATTTTTATTTTTTGCTCCTAATGGAAATGATTCTGTTTCCTATGCCATGAATGGACTGTATTTCTCCACAAACTGAAAGTAACCCAGGCATGCTGAGTTCCAGGAACTTCTACTGTCATTAGAGAAGGAGATACTTGCCTAAAATAGGAATTTTAAAAATGTTTTTCTTATGCTCAGCTGCTCGCTCATCAAGCAAAGAAACTTGTTTGATGTGGTCACAAGACAAATGGGTCACGTTCCACCCTCAGGACACAGGCAGTGGGCAGGAGTGCTCATACTCAGTCATGTCCGACTCTCTGTGACCCCCTGGACTGCAGCCCGCCAGGCTCCTCTATCCGTGGGATTCTCCAGGCAAGAATAGCGGAGTGGGTTGCCATTGCCTCCTCCAGGGGATCTTTGCAACCCAGGGATCAAACCCATGTGTCCTGCATTGCAGGCGTGTTCTTTAGCACTGAGCCACCAGGAAACCCCTACTGGCAGGAGAGAGGGAGGCACTTTGAGCAGCGAATCTGCAGCGAGGAGAGCCATCTACCATTCTCCCCTCAGCACCGCTTCTGCGGTTCACCCCCTGGAGAGATGGGTGTCCCAGGACATGCTTTCGGGGCTGTTTCCTTCCTGTGAGTGGAGTGTGACCTGAGAGGCAGTGAGAGGTTTCTCTGCTGTCTTCTCCCATCTTTATGCCAAGGGGACCATAGGTGCCAAGTGTGTGTGTGTGTGTGTGTGTGTGTGTAAGTAAGTGTGAGCCTGTGTCTGTATGTAGGTGTTAGCCCACGTCTGTATGTGAGCCTGTGTCTGTTGGTGTGTGTATGTGTGAACCCACGTCTGTGTGTGTGAGCCTATGTGTGTGTAAGTGTGAGCCTGTGTGTGTGAGCCTGTGTTTGTGTGTGTGTGTGTGTATGTGTGAGCCTGTTTCTCTGTGTGTGTATGTCTAAGTGAGCCTGTGTCTGTGTGTGTGAGCCTGTATGTGTGTGTGTGAACCTGTGTGTGTGAGCCTGTGTGTGTGTGTGTGCCTGTGTGTATGTGTAATTGTGAGCCTGTGTGTGTGTAAGTGTGAACCTTTGAGTGGATGTGAGCCTGTGTCTGTATGTGTGTATGCACACCTGCCTCATAACTAGGAGTGCTGCATAACCAGCTGTTTATCTTCTCTTTTCCTTTTTTTTTTTTTAATATTTACTTATTTATCAACCTGGCTTCCTGGGATCTCAGTGGCAGCACGCGAGATCTTGTAGCAGGTGGGCTCTTTTGTTGCAACACCCTGGCTTAGTCGCCCTGCAGCACGTGGGATATTAGTTCCCTGACCAGGAACCCATGTCCACTACATTGGAAGCTGGGTTCTTAACCACTGGGCCATCTGGGAATTCCCCATCTTTTCTTTTCATTGTGATAAAAGGCACATAAGGTTAAAGGATTACCGTTGTAAAGCACCTTGAGGTTCAGAGTCTGGTGGCATTAAGTGCATGCTCACGGTTGTACAGCCAATCACCACCATTCATCTCCAGAACCTTCCCATCATCCCAAACCCAGACTCTGCACTCACCAAGCTCCTGACTCCCCGTTTCTCTACCCCGCAGCCCCTGACACCCACCCTTCCACCCTCTGCCGCTGTGAACTAGACTCCTCTCCGAGCCTCATATAAATGAGATCATGCGGTCATTTTGTGTCCAACTCCTATTCCTCTCCGTAATGCTCATCTTTTAATTTTTTTCAATTAAAATTTTTTTTATCCAAGTATAGGTGATTTACAATGTTGTGTTAATTGCTGCTGCATAGGAAGGTGATCAGTTATACCTACATATATATGCATGCTTTTTTTTTTAAATATTCTTTTCCATGATGGTTTATTTAGGATGTTGAAAACCGTTCTCTGTGCTGTACAGCGGGAACTTGTTTATCCATCCTGTATATTTATCAAAGCTCACGTCTGCTAAGCCCAACATCCCCCTCCATCCCTCTCCCAGCCCCTGCCCCTTCAGCAGTCATGACCAGTCGGTTCTATATGTCTGAATGCACACCTTTTAAAATCAAGTTGTTGCTGAGTTGATGCTCATTGTTGTTTTTTTTTCTCTAATCTGAATTGTCTAAACAAAAGTTGTTGGGAGCAGTATCATCATTTAATCTCGAGGACTCTTGAGTTGACTAAGGACTCGTGTGAATGAATGGGTGTTGAACTATTTCTCCCGTTGGAAGAGCTCTTGAAACTCACAGATGCCCGAGACACCCCCCCATCTTTTTTTTTTTTCCTACAATTTAAGAGAGTTGTTTATTTTGCTCTCTTTTGGTAGCTGTTCACTTAGGGGGCATTTCCTCTCCAAAGTATACGAGCCGTGGCGTCCGGCTTGCTCCGACGGTAAGTGGTGTGTTCCCACCGTGTCTCGCTTTCATCTCCGGCGGTGTTTATGCGCCTGTCTCCTGCAGTGAGGGAGACTGTGTGCTCACACCGTCTGGGGCTCCGTGAGCGCCTTGCTGGGCAGGGCACTCTATTCTTTTCTGCATCTTCCAGCACCAAGAACACCAAATAATACTCTGGATAAAAGGAGATTGGAAGTTAGGGCATGTGAAATGGGCAAAATGTATGGCTTGGCACACTCTGCAAGATGCTCTTTTCAGTGTTTGCAGGAACCCCATGAAGTGGCTGTTATTTTTCCCCTTTTGCAGTTCAGAAAGCTGGACCTCGGCTGAAATCATGACTGGTCTGAGGTCCCCGAAACTGGCCGACTGCGGGCTAAATATCAGGGCTGTCTGTCTCTACAGCCCGTGTTCCTTCTTTGGACTTTAACCGGGTGTTGCCGGCAGCAGAAATGTTGAGTGGATGTCCCCTCCTAGCGTTTGGGAGGAAATCATCAAATGTTAGTGCTTCACCACACTGCATATTGTTTCTTTCCAGCAGTACCCGTGTGTTTCCTGGGATGTAGCCTTGGGAGGTGAGACATTTCAGCTTCCAGGGCTGTTGCTGGTCAGTTGCCTTCGACATTCCAGCGAGGCGCATTGCTCTCTGAGCTTCTGCCTTTGAACCTGGACTCACTCTGGGGGTGGGTCTCTCTCTTGTTCCCGGGATTCTCCGACCTGACACAGTCATGTCCTGTCCCCGGGGCCTGGCCTCTCTGCTCAAACGAAACCTGTCTCTAAACTTCCCGTGTGTCGGATGAACCCTCATAACCCCACTTGAAAGGCCCTGGTGTCAGCTCAGTATCCAGCAGTGGAAGTGGGGTGACCGTGGCGGGCTGGGGGGGATGCAGCTTGCTGGATCAGGTCAGTCAGGCTGCCCAAAGCAGTCGCACCTGGTTCCCTGTGTGTGTGTGTGTGTGTGTGTGGTTGGGGGGGGGTGTTTATTCACGAAGAAGGGAGTGAGAGCCAGCAGGAACAGCTTGGGGTGGTCACGGCTCTTAACTCCCTCTTTGGTTCAGGCCCCTGCTACTGTGGGATCTCTGTTCATCTCATTATGCCCTCCCTGGGTGGCAGGTAGGGATAAAAAAAAAAAACAACCCTGTGGTGGTTTTTTAAAGATCCTCTTTTATTATGAATCTTGTAACTTTTTCACACATTGCTGGGTTACCATTGCTCTCAGTGCCCTGAGCTGAAGACAGCAGAAAAAAACAATTATTATGCAAATAAAGTGGAGGTTTTTATTGTTTTTAATCTTTAGCCCTTTCAGGGGGGAAAAAAATCCTAAACTTCCCATCATATTTGCTGTCAGTCTAGCTTTTCATAATAATCTCATGGGTTTTAAGATAATGCTGTTTAAATAGTAGCTGGTCAACACATTTGTTGCGGTGGTTCAGTCACTCAGTCGTGTCCGACTCTTTGCGACTCCATGGACAGCAGCACGCCAGGCTCCCCTGTCCTTCACCATCTCCCTGAGTTTGCTCAAACTCATGTCCATTGAGCTGGTGGTGCCATCCAACCATCTCATCCTCTGTCGCCCCCTTCTCCTCCCACCTTCAACCTTTCCCAGCATCAGGGTCTTTTCCAGTGAGTCGGCTCTTCTCATCAGGTGCCTGGGGTATTGGAGTTTCAGCTACTGCATCAGTCCTTCCAATGCATATTCAAGGTTGGCTATTTAAGTTGGATGCGGTTAGAAATTCGGTTCCAGTAACCCCGTGGTTCTCAACAGGGAGATAGTTTTGCTCCCCCAGGGGACGTGTGGCGGTGTCTAGGGACAGCTTTGCTTGTCACCACTGGGAGAAGGAGGTAGTGCTGGGATCCCGTTGTGGCGGGGAAGGGGTGCTGCACTCAGCAGCCTGCAGTGCCCAGGGCAGCCCCCCCATCAAAGAAGTCTTTGACCCAAAATGTCAGTAGCACTCAAGTAGAAAGAGTCCCCACTTGCTGCGTTGCAGAGGTTCAGTGACCACTCAGAGCTGGAGGCTGCCGTGTGTGTTTAGAGGAACAACAGAGATGGAGAACATCCCCCCCACCCCAAACCCACCCCACTTCCCCCAGTTCTGCCAGACTGCCCTGTCTAAGGTGAGAGAAGAGACATGACTCATAGTGACTCTCCGGGCGAGAGCTGGGAAGTGGTATTCTTCTAAAGGCGATTTCTCTGAACGAGGTACTGCAGAGTCTATATTCCTTTTCTAAAAAAAAAAAAATTTAAAAACCCTTTAATTTTGGCTGTGCTGGGTCTTTGTTGCTGAGCAGACTTTTCTCTAGTTGCAGCGAGCACAGGGCTACTCTCCCGCTGAGGTCCACGGGCTTCTCACTGTTGCGGAGCCGAGCCTTAGTTGCCCCTCGGCATATGGGGCCTTCCTGGACCAGGGATCAAACCCGTGTCCCCTGCGTTGGACCACCAGGGGAGTCCCTGGATTCCTTTTCCATAGACAGTCTCTTCTTAAGTGTCAGGAGACGACGACCCTCCTTGAAGTCACGCTGTTAGTGATGTTAGTGTTCAGCCTTGTTCTGTACAATCCACAAGGGACAGTGACTTCACCACCAGCTGTCTCACTGAAGTTTGGCAGATGCCCAACTCAGATCAGCTTTGCATTTTACCGATGTGTAAAAATGAGAGTGTGGAGCGAAACCTCTGACCGTCTTCATATGTGAATGAACTCATGTATTTTCAACAGAAGACCTGTTGGCTCACCCCCGTGCTACAGGGGTGGAGCTCAGGTCTCCCGGTTTCGGAGCTGACACCCTCTCTACATTGTCACCACGACCGCCGCCTTTGAGAAAGCAGTCTGAAGTAGTCAGCGTGTGATGTTCAGAAATAGGCCAGCTCTTCAAATCCCAAGTCATTTTTGCATCTCGCTTTTCCATGGTCCATCTCGGAAGGGAAAGAAAGATATCAAGACAGTGTGGTTCTTTTTCTCCTCATCGAACAATCATGAGACAGGTATGGATCTTCTTCAGTTGACAAATCAAGTTTTCATAAATATATATTTTACTGTACAATCTCAATATAAGAAGAGAAGACATCCCTCCCGTCCAGCCCAGCTTCAGTGGAACTTACCAATGAATGATGCACCATGTTCCCAAAAGTATCATTTTATTTTTCATCTTTGGAATGATCATTTTCCCCCAGATTAGCTTGTGCAAATAAAGATAGCATATGCACGTGCCTAATTTTCTTAGTAATGTATGGATGTGAGAGTTGGACTATAAAGAAAGCTGAGCACAGAGAAATGGATGCTTTTGAACTGTGGTGCTGGAGAAGACTCCTGAGAGTCCCTTGGACTGCAGGGAGATCCAACCAGTCCATCCTAATGGAAACCGTCCTGAATATTCATTAGACGCACTGATGTTGAAGCTGAAACTCCAATACTCTGGCCACCTGATGTGAAGAGCTGACTCACTGGAAAAGACTTTCTGATGCTGAGAAAAATTGAAGGCAGCAGGAGAAGGGGATGACAGAGGATGAGATGGTTGGATGGCATCACCGACTCGATGGACATGAGTTTAAGTAAACTCCAGGAGTTGGTGATGGACAAGGAGGCCTGGCATGCTGAGGTTCATGGGGTCACAAAGAGTCGGACACGACTGAGCGACTGAACTGAACTGAATTTTCTTACGATTTCTTAGTTTCCTTCAAAGGGAAGGCTGTGAATGTCTTAACACAGTTACACTTACGCCATTTCAACCCAGTGAGGGACTCTGGAGAGGAAATCAAAGTATATCATATTGAACCAGTTATAAAGGAACCCCATAGTCAACCCTGGCTAGTTTACCACTTGAGTTAAGTGAAAATCAGTCAAAAAGGCAAGTAAGAGAAGCTAGGACACCCAAGGAGAAACTCCTCCTAACCATTTCTAAACAAACAGGACTGTTGAGATGGAAATGTGTGATTTTAGAGACCAAAGGCAAGGGCTTCTTATATTTACATATGTTGATGCTTGTGTTCTCCCAGAGGCTGAGACCCAGAGCTGGTTTAGGAGCACGTTCAGATATAGAGACAACCGCTATCATCGATTTCTTATGACTTCACCAGGCATCTGGACTGACTCTCAGCATACCAGCGAGGAGGAGATTTCTGGGGAAATGGTTCCCATGCCTTTCCTTTGAGGAGATCTTGTTCTCCTATGCTTTGAGAGTTGCGGGCAGCATATGATCAGTTTATGTCTTTATGTATTAGCACATGTTTTGGTCTCAAAACGACACCTGGGGAAAATGTGCAGTACATTATGTTTACAGGATACTCGGGGGCGATTCGCTCTGCTAACTTTTGTGCCCATTGAGGGGTGCCAGCTTTTGAAAGGAAATTTCTGTTCTCGTCCAGCAGTGCCAAGTTCATAGCTTGTGGGTTTCGAGAAGTTCCTTTCTGGGATGGGGCATATGGCAGTCTACGCACACAAGACTCAGTTTCTCGACTGCCTTCTGTGGCCCGTATATGCCTTTCAGATTGTCTTTGGAAAGAACCGACGCTGCTGTCGAAACAGGACTGAGAAAGTGAGAACCTGCTTTTAGAATACGTGCAGCTGACTGTGTGGAGACAGGGCAGAGATGGCCACGTCGGGAGGTCTCATGTACGGATGCCACGGTTTCCTGTTGCAATTCCTCTATTGCTCCAGGGATCCCGCACATTTTAGAGGCAACTCAGGGATTTCTGTGTGTGAGTGGTGAATTTCACATCAGCGAGGCATATGCATTTTATTAGGAACTCTTCATGCGTAGAGTTTTATGCTCGTCATTTGACACATCTATGTCTTTAAGACTTCAGAAAGGAGATAAAGCAATCGTTGTTCAGTCACTAAGTCGTGTCCGACTCTTTGCGACCCCGTGGACTGCAGCACGCCAGGCTCCTCTGTCCTTTGCTGTCTCCCGGAGTTTGCTCAAACTCATGTCCACTGGGTTGGTGATGGTATCTAATCATCTCATCCTCTATCACCCCCTTCTCCTCCCGCCTTCAACCAGCATCAGGGTCTTTTGCAATGAGTCAGCTCTTCCCATTAGGTGGCCAAAGTATTGGAGCTTCAGCATCAGTCCTTCCAGTGAATACTCAGATACAGTGATCCCATCCCTCAGTAACATTTGTGGTTTTATTTGTGAGGCTTGTTGATTTCATAAGTGTGACTTAAATGGGATCACAGAATTGTTAACATAAACTACAAAACAGAGTAGGCATTCTTAACATTTCTAAAAGAAATGAACAAGAGTAATATATTTGAGACATACATTGGTTGAGACCCTGAGGAAATCCATTCTTGGTTTTGCAAACAGTTTGGAGAGTCTGCGTCTCCCTTTTTGATCACATAAAAGTGAAGGGCTTTGCAGAATCTTCCCACATTAAAAAAAAAAAAAAAAGAAAAGAAAGGAAATCCAGACTGTGAGTTTCTCAGTTTAAAGAAATAAGCCAAAAGTTGCTTGTGTTTTGTTTATGGGTCCCTTTTCGGGAGCCTGTGAAGTTTCCTTTACTGCTGGCATTTGGAGCGTGGCGATGGGCTGGTTGACACCTTGGGCAGAGAGAGGCCACAGGCAGCCTTGCAGGGCAGATCTTAGTTCTGGTGGGGGATTGGGGGGGTTGGGGGGAGTGGGGTGGCTCTTTGTGAAGCCGGCCTGCCTGCCTGAGGGTGTCATGCTCAACCCAGTGTCCTCCACACCCCATTTGCCCTTCTGGTCACGTTCCCCGGGCATTTTCCCTTCTGGCCTGTCCATCTCACTGAAACACTGACAATACTCAGCCTGGAAAATGGATTATGTGTCATCGTCTCTGTGGCGATCCGGGTTAAGGATTCCACAGCAATCATTTCAAAACGTGAGCTAACTTTATCTGACGTTTCAAGGTGGAACAGAACTCACTGTCCACTTCTCAATTTTTTTTTTTTTTTTACATTTGTACGTATTTTATTTTTGGCCACTCTGAATCTTCATTGCGTGCGAGCTTTCTCTAGTTGTGGGGTGTAGGCTTCTCGTTGCGGTTGTGGTCCAGTGGTTGTCGTTCCTGGTCGGGGTGGACCACAATTCTCCAGCTTCTCTTGTGTGAAACACAGGCTCAGTAGGTGTGTCTCATGGGCCCAGCGGGCCCCTGGGCATGTGGAATCCTCCCAGACAAGGGATTGAACCCATGTGCCCTGCACTGGCAGGAAGAATCTTAAGCACTGCGCCATTAGGGAAGTCCTATTGTCCGTTTCTTATCCCTCCTGGAATGCAGACATAGAGGAGGGCGGTCTGGAGACAGGAGTTGTCAAGGGTGCCACAGCGGAGCACTGAGACCCACCTGTAAGGTAACATCACTGCCCGTGGAGTCCTGGGTCTGGAGCGTCTGGTGTGTCTACAGGCTGCTGTCTTTGTACGAACCAGGGTTTCTGATTTGGACAGCGTTTGGAAAACCTCCCCAGCCCTGTCGGCCAGAGACTTCCCTTTTTCATGAAGACTGTAGTCATGGTGAACAGAAACACGCGCAACTGCCAAGTTCCATGGTCCCCAGCATCGTTTTTGAAGTGCCGTCAAGTTGTATGACATCTCTTGTCAGTTTCTGAAAAAGAACGATGGAGCATCATTGCTTACGATGTCAGGGAACACAGAAAACAGCCAAGTTCAGTGTTCCACGCCAGTTTTAAAAGGACGTGAGCTCGGTGGTAGCTGGCTGTGCTGTGCTTAGTCGCTCAGTCGTGTCCGACTCTTTGCGACCCTGTGGACTGTAGCCCACCAGGCTCCTCTGTCCATGGGATTCTCCTAAGCAAGAATACTAGAGTGGGTTGTCACTTCCTGTGACCTTATAGACTGTAGCCCACCAGGCTCCTCTGTCCATGCGATCCTCGGGGCAAGAATACCAGAGTGGGTTGTCATGCCCTCCTCCAGGGTCTCTTTCCGACCCGGGGTTTGAACCCACATCTCCAACATGGGCAGGTGGATGCTTTACCATTGAGCCACCTGGGTGGTTGTGCAGGAAGCATTAAGTAAGCATTTACCTAATTAATGCCCCAAGCTGAATGGATGGTGGTTGTGCAGTAAAAAAAATTTTTTTAAATATGAGTTTTGTCTTAAAATCATGTTCCATCACCTTCATATTTTAATTTTTTAAATGTATTTTGGGCTGTGTGGGGCTTTCCTTGCTGCACAGGGACTTTCTTTAATTGTGGTTAGCAGGGGCTCCTGTCGATTGCATTGCAAAGGGTTCTCATTTGCATTGGCTTCTCTTGTTGTGGCACACACACTCTGGAAAGACGAAAGACAGGGCTTCAGTAGCTGTGGTACACGGGCTTAGTTGCTCTGCAGGATGTGGGATCCAGCCGGACCAGGGATCGAACCTGTGTCCCCTACGTTGGCAGGCAGATTCTTAACCACTGGACCACAAGGGAAGCCCTGTTATTTTTATGTTGAAGGGTATCTAAGGTAACAAATGATTTGAGTGTTAAAAAAACAGCCACACAGTTCTGTTTTATTCTGTAATATATGTAATAGCGTTGAATACAGCAGTTCTCCATAGTAAGTAACATTTAGTTCTGTGCTTACCTAGGTGGGCCTCCCTGGTGGCTCAGATGGTAAAGAATCCGCCTACAATACAGGAGACCCCGGTTTGATCCCGGGATCAGAAAGATTCCCCTGGAGAAGGGAATGGCAACCCACTGCAGTATTCTTGCCTGGAGAGTCCCACAGACAGAGGAGCCTGGTAGCCTAAAGTCAACGGGGTCGCAAGAGAATCAGACACGACTGACCGACTAACACTTTCACTTTTCACTTTACCTCGGCGAACCTCTAAGTTCTCTGGTTTTATTATTTTAGTAGGTCTTCCTTATTTTTATGTCCCCTGGAGCAATTCGGAAAACCCTCTGTTCACACTCGTGTTTTTTTTTTTTTTGCCTCCTGGAAGAAGACTGGGAAGGTCCACGGTTCTCTCCTGCTCTGAGCTACCAGCCACCTTCTGGGTGAGGTGTTTTTTCCTGTTACAATCAGGATACAACTGGTGTTCAGGTTGAAGAGCCCAGTTGATGAATTAACAGGCTGGTCGGCCCTGTCACGGGCTGGTTGAGGGTGAAGGCATCTAGCTCTCTAGGTTCTCGTCCAGGTGCCAGGGGATAAGCCACGGTGCCCCGCTGTAGACAGGCTTGTTAGCAATGCCCTGCTCCCACATTGGGACCAAAGACATCCCCAGACCCCGGCATGATTGAGAAGCTGACCCGTAGTCACTTGTCGGGGAGTGCTGTGGCGTCGTGGGACACTTCCCACTGCTTCTGGCCAAGCCTCAACACACCATTCATTGGAGCTGGGCTGATGGATTTGAAATTTTTTTACGCACAGGTTAGGGCAGCAGGTGGATCCACATACGTCCCTCAGTTTACCTGCAGCCACATACGTCCCTCAGTTTACCTGCAGCCGCCAGGGAGATCCTGGCATTTTCCTCTTATAAAGCAGGGTTTCAAACTCTCCTTGGCATTGTCAATGGGGTGGGTCCAAGTTTAAATTCTCTCTAAGGTCTGGGGAGCCATGTGATGCAAACAGGACTGTGTGTGTGTGTGTGTGTGGACGCGATTTTTCTGCAGAAGTGATTATTTTAATTCATTCAAGGAAATTAATTTGTCATTGGATTTTTTACATAGTTGGTGATGGGAAAGTCGCTCAGTCATGTCCCACCCTTGGCGACCCCATGGACTGTAGCCCACCAGGCTCCTCTGTCCTCGGGATTCTCCAGGCAAGAATACTGGAGTGGGTTGCCATGCCCTCCTCCAGTGGATCTTCTCGACCCAGGGATGGAACCTGGGTCTCCTGCATTGCTGGCGGATTCTTCACCACACATAGTATATAAACACATAATATGTACCATTGTAATGTCAAGTAGGGTTACATGTTGCTTTACTTGAGGCAAGGTTGGTTTTCATAAGCGTGCAGAAGCCTTTCCTAAACCAGAGGAGCACACGTAACATCCCGGCCCCGTACTAAGGTTCACAACCACATTCTCTTTTTTTCTCTCTTTACAAATTAGCAGGAAATTACTGTTCAGAAGATTAATTTAGCACTGCGTCCCTCAGTAACAACCAGAGAGGAAATGTAATTTGCACCTTTCTACAAATAGCCTCTTATCTGATCTCGGCATGCCTTGACCCACTTTTCTGGGGGGAAAAATATATATATATATATTTTGAATGTTAAATATTTAAATTAAGCCATTTCCCTTCATGGAGATGAAAACATCTTTCCTTGAAGTAGATTATTTGACCTTCTATGCTAATGCTAATGCTAAGTCACTTCAGTCATGTCCGACTCTGTGTGACCCCATAGACAGCAGCCTACCAGGCTCCCCTGTCCCTGGGATTCTCCAGGCAAGAACACTGGAGTGAGTTGCCATTTCCTTCTCCAATGCATGAAAGTGAAAAGTGAAAGTGAAGTCACTCAGTCATGTCCGACTCTTAGCAACCCCATGGACTGCAGCCTACCAGGCTCCTCCGTCCGTGGGATTTTCCAGGCAAGAGTACTGGAGTGGCTATACATGCCTCAAATTGGAAATATTAGTGAGAGTCTGGTATTTAACCTCTGTGTTCTGGAATTGAGAGTGTCTCCCACGTAACAGGTACCTTGATTGTTGTTATCGTTCAGTCGCTCAGTCATGTCCGACTCTTTGTGACCCCATGGACTGCAACACGCCAGGCTTCCCTGTCCTTTACTGTCTCTCAGAGCTTACTCAAACTCATGTCCATCGAGTCCGTGATGCCATCCAACCATCTCATCCTCTCTCCTCCCCTTCTCCTCCCGCCTTCAATCTTTCCCAGCATCAGGATCTTTTCCAATGAATCAGTTCTTCGCATCAGGTGTCCAAAGTACTGGAGCTTCAGCTTCAGCATCAGTCCTTCCAATGAACATTCAGGACTGGTCTCCTTAAGGATGGACTGGTTGGATCTCCTTGCAGTCCAAGGGGCTCTCAGGAGTTTTCTCCAGCACCAGTGTTGGAAAGCATCAATCCATTGGTGCTCAGCCTTTTTTATGGTCCAACCCTCACATCCGTACATGCTCTTCCTTTTTGGGCGAGGAGGGCTGGACCACTTGGAAACTCCCTTTTGGATGTGACAGACTGAGCTCGTAGGCAGAGATATCTGAGGTCTCTGGCTCAGGAGAGGGTGGGACGAGAGACGTGGAGTTGTGTTTTCTGTGACTGCATGGTGTTTGCAGCTCCCTAGGAGAACCCCTGGGTTGTTGCACTCTGAGTGCATGGAGAGAGTGTCCATCACTGCTTCCTTGACTTGGTGACTTAACAAGCACCTTTGTGTTCATGAAGGCAGTCAGGGACTCAGCATCACGGACAGTTAGGGCCGTAACCCCAAAGGGCAGGGCCAGAGGCTGAGTCAGCCTGGGGTCCGATTCCCCCTCTCCACACTCATCACATTTCTCTCCCTGCTCCTGGCGGTTGCCAGCACCTGGCAAGTCGAAACTCTTGGCCAGATCCCACTGCAGTCTTATCAAGTAGAAGTTACTCTTTTTCCCCTGACTGTAGAATGTGGGGGGGATGGGATTAGAACCCAGGACACCTGGCCCAACAAGTCCATGCTCCGAGCTTCCATCTGCTCTTGCACAGCTGCAGTCTTGCTCTCCTGACCCAGGCGGACCTTAGGGACGACCTTCTAGAAAGCGATCGGACCTTTCTGGTCTTTGGCAATGAAAATTCTTTAAATTCCACCCACTCTGCCCCCAAAGAAGCTCCCCTTATCTCTGCCAGTGTGTGGGATCAAACACCCTCCACCGTGTGTGTTTATTCAGTCGTGTCTGACTCTTGCAACCCCATAGACTGTAACCTGCCAGGCTCTTCTGTCCGTGGGATTCTCCAGGCATAGATACTGAAGTGGGTTGCCATTTCCTTCTCCCGGGGATCTTCCCGACCCAGGGATTGAACCGTGGTCTCCTGCCTTGAAGACAGATTCTTTACCGACTGACCTATGAGGGAAGCCCTCAGGAAGGCTTGAATCTCTTCCGAGCAAAGTGTAAACTCACTTTCCTCTTCATTTTAGACTTGAATTTTCCTAGATGCGTCCTGGGATTTGGAGGGAAAGGGTCAGCAACTGATGAGAGCCTCTGATGGTGTAGGGCTTGGTGGAAAAATATGGACGGAGTTTCTGTTCAGAGTCTCTATACAGTTCTGCACCTGTGGGTGATGGCTGGAGTTTGAGTTCTCTTCACGCGTCTGGTTGTCCTGGAGCAAGATGTATTTTCTCCCAGTCTGCTCCTCTGGTGAACAGTTGGCATGCTAGTCCAGGGTGGGTAGCGAAAAATGGATTGCCGGCATGCGGCGATGGTGTCAGCTCTTGGGTATGTTCTCAGGACTCCTAAGGTTGAACGGAACCCCTGAGGGTAGAATTTTCCAGTTATCAAGATGTCTGGAGGCTGGGAGGAAATACCAGCTTGAAGGGCACTTCTCACAAGCGATGCCAATCTCCACGTCTTGGAGAGATGCCACGGTTTCATTCAGTACAAAACCAGCTTATCTGCTGTTCCCTCCTGGCCACTGCAGAATGTACAGCATTCCCTCTCAAGGTGCTCAGCATGTCACAGACACTGGAGCACGCACTCCCAAATTCCTAAATCTTACACTCCTCCTCTCTAACGGATGTGGGAGCCAGACCCTAAACAAAGCTGAATGCCGCAGAACTGATGCTTTCGAACTGTGGACCAGGGTCTGGTCCAGGGGATGCAGAGCTCCCAGGGCTGAGCTAGGTAAACAGGGTCTGGGTAAGCCGTTCGCTAGGGTGGCCGAGAAAGGTGGGTGCCTTGCGTAGCAGTGGGCAGGACCAGGTGTCTTTTTGCCTCTATGGTATTGATCAGAAAACCATGGCAGGGAACTGCTATGTAAGTTGCCGGGTTCACACGGCGTTTCCCAGCGGGGCTTTCTCACCCCCTCAAGCCTGTGTTCTTCACCAGCCCTGCTGGGTCCAGAGTGTACTGGTGGCAGGAGCCTCCTTGCTATAGGAGCCTCCTTGCTTTTTGTCGTTTAGCCACTCAGTCGTGTCTGACTCCTTTGTGACCGCATGGATTTCAGCCTGCCAGGCTCCTCTGTCCTTGGGATTCTGCAGGCAAGAATTCTAGGGTGGGTTGCCGTTTCCTCCTCCAGGAGATTTTCCTGGATGGGGGATCAAAGCTGTGTCTCCTGCATTGGTGGGCGAGTTCTCTACTGCTGAGTCACCAGGGAAACCCTGCTGTTGTATAAGGGGTAGGGGGTGGTTCTTCCCATTGGAGGCGATTGCAGAAATGCAATAAGAGGTCTTATGAAGGTGCTGGGAATATGGAGGGCGTGGGTTAGGTGTTGCAGACCTACATCCTGCAGGCCTCTTTCAGTACCTGGATTCCTTACTTCTGTTCCCTTCAGGGTGATCAGCTTGCTTTGTACCCGCTGGGGCACTGCTGTGTTGATGCTACTGAAAGGAGGGCTTCCTTGGTGGCTCAGACGGTAAAGAATCTGCCTGCAGTGCAGGAGACCTGGGTTCGATCCCTGGGTTGGGAAGATCCCCTGGAGGAGGGAATGGCCACCCCCTCCAGTATTCTTGTCTGGAGAATCCCAGGGACAGAGGAGCCTGGTGGGTCTCAAAGAGTCAGACATGACTGAGTGACTAATGCTGTGAGATAAAAGAGAACTATTCTGAGGTCTCAGATTCTTTCCAGAGGTGAGGGTTCTGCCCATGTGAATTTGATACAGATTTGAGGACGACCGGCTGTGTCCCAGGTTCCTGCTGTCGCGTGGGGAGTAGTGATGAACTAGAGCAGGGCTTGACATGTTTTTCTCTAAACGGGCAGACAACGGGGTTTGGGGCTTTGTGGGGCCGAATGACCCGTTGCACCTACTCACTCTTGCCCACCTGGAAGCAGCTGTGGGCAGCGGGCATTGTGTGGCTTATGTGGCAGTCCCACCTGGGTTCTTCATTGGATTTCCACGTAATTGTCAGATACTGTGAAACTCAATAGTTCTTCATGTGATCCCTTTCAGCCATTTTATTTATTTTAAAAATTAGCTTGTTTCTTGAATTAATTTGTTTTTAAATTAATTTATGTATTAATGTAATTATTAATGAAATCCCTTAAATTTAAGTAATTTCTTTTAAGTTTGTTTTTAAAATTTATTAGTTTTGTAAATTAACTTTCTTCTTAAAATTAATTTTAAAATGAAATCAATTTAATTATATGAAATATATTATTTCATATTCATATATTATAAATATATATGATATATTATGTATTATATTATATATTAATATATTATGTACATTATTTTGTAAATTAACTTTCTTTTTAAAATTAATTTTAAAAATGAAATCAGTTTAATTATATGAAATATATTATTTCATGTATGTACTCATATTATATATTATAAATATATATGATATATTATGTATCATATATTAACATATTATGTACATTAATTTATTTTGTAAATTAACTTTCTTTTTAAAATTAATTTTAAAAATGAAATCAGTTTAATTATATGAAATATATTATTTCATATATATTTGTATTATATATTATAAATATATATGATATATTATGTATTATATTATATATTAATATATTCTGTACATTAATTTATTTTGGAAATTAACTTTCTTTTAAAAATTAATTTAAAAAATGAAATAAGTTTAATTATATGAAATATATTACTTCACATATATTATATAAATATAATTATATATACATATATTATAAATATATAATGTATTATGTATTATATTATATATTAATGTATTATGTGTATTATAATATTGACTTCCCTGGTGACTCAGACAGTAAAGTGTCTGCCTACAACGCAGGAGACCTGGGTTCAATCCCTAGGTTGGGAAGATCCCCTGGAGAAGGCAATGGCACCCCACTCCAGTATTCTTGCCTGGAAAATCCCATGGATGGAGGAGCCTGGTGGGCTACAGTCCATGGGGTCGTAAAGAGTCGGACATGACTGAGCAACTTCACTCACTCACATATAAATACATATTTATATAAATTATATTAAATATACATAAAATTTATTAGCTTTAAGGTTACATTTATTTTTAAAATTTATTTGTGCAGTTGCATCAGGTCTTAGTTTCAGCCTGCACACTTCTCTGGTTGCAGGCACCTGGGGTCAGTAGTTGCCGTGTTCAGACTTACTCATGGCACGTGGGATCTTACTTCCCCAACCAGGGATTGAGTCCACGTACCCTCCATCTTCATTGTTGTCCTTTTTCTTTTTTTAATTGATTTTTGATTGAATGATAACTGCTTTACAGTATTGTGTGGGTTTCTGCCGTATGGCAGCATGAATCGGCCATAGGTAGATGTATGTCTTCTCTCTCTTGAGACTCCTCACCACCTCCCACCCCAGCCCAGCTTTCTGGGTTGTCACAGAGCACCGGGTTTGAGCTCCCTGAGTCATTCAGCAAATTCCCTCCACCTATAAGGAGATCCAACTAGTCCATCCTAAAGGAAATGAGTCCTGGGTGTTCATTGGAAGGACTGATGCTGTAGCTGAAACTCCAGTACTTTGGCCACCTCATTCGAAGAGTCGACTCATTGGAAAAGACTCTGATGCTGGGAGGGATTGGGGGCAGGAGGAGAAGGGGACAACAGAGGATGAGATGGCTGGATGGCATCACCAACTCCATGGACCTGAGTTTGAGTGAACTCCGGGAGTTGGTGATGGATACGGAGGCCTGGAGTGCTGCAGTCCATGGGGTCACAAAGAGTCGGACACGACTGAGCAACTAAACTGAACTGAACTGCTGTATTTCACATATGGTAGTGTATATGTTTCAATGCTGCTTTGTCAACTTGACTCACCCTTCCCTTCCCGTCCTTTGTCCATTCTCTATGTCTGCATCTCTATTGCTGCCCTGCAAATAGGTTCCATTTTTCTGGACTCAGTACCATCTTTCTGGACTCCATACATATGTGTTAATATATGATGGCTTTTCTCTTTCTGACTTACATGGAAGGTGGATTCATAACCACTGGACCACCAGGGACATCCCCGCAACTACGTCCACCTGTGGCTGATTCATGTCAATGTATGGCAAAAACCACAGCTGCTGCTGCTGCTGCTAAGTCGCTTCAGTCGTGTCCGACTCTGCGACCCCATAGACGGCAGCCCACCAGGCTCCCCCACCCCTGGGATTCTCCAGGCAAGAACACTGGAGTGGGCTGCCATTTCCTTCTCCAATGCATGAAAGTGAAAAGTGAAAGTGAAGTCGCTCAGTCGTGTCCGACTCTTAGCGACCCCATGGACTGCAGCCTACCAGGCTCCTCCATCCATGGGATTTTCCAGGCAAGAGTACTGGAGTGGGGTGCCATTGCCTTCTCCAGCAAAAACCACTACAATACTGTAAAGTCATTAGCCTCCAATTAAATAAATTTTAAAAAAATTTTTAAAAATCATGGTTAGGGCTTCCCAGGTGGCCCTAGTGGTAAAGAATCTGCCTGCCGCTGCAGGGGGTACACGTTGGATCCCTGATCCGGGAGGATCCCACATGCCGAGGAGCAGCTAAAAGCCCTTCCATCACAACTGCTAAGGCCCTGTGCCCTGAAATCCAGGCTCCACCGAAAGAGAGAAAGCCACCACAATGAGACACCCACATGCCACGGCTAGACAAAGGCCCACACAGCCATGAAGACCCAGGGCAGCCCAAAATAAAAATAAATTGAAAAAATTATATAAAAAAAAAGGCAGTTAGATCATGGACTGTAGAGAAACAGGTGTCAAGCTAGTTTGGCCTGACGTTGCCAAGCCCTGAATGACCACACCAGCCCCTGCTTTAAGGAGGTCATTGAGGATTCTAGGGGAGGAATCAGCAAGGAGATGAGTCATGCCAGCCCCGTGGAGTGAGCTCTGTGTCATGGGACACAGATGGGCTCAGGCCCTGGGCTAAGTTCTGCTCCTGGACAGACATTAAGCGCTTTCTGTGTTCAGTTGTTTAAAAATCTGCTGACAATTCCTGTACTTGGTGGATTGGTGAAGTTGCTTAGTCGTGTCCGACTCTTTGCGACCCCACGTACTGTAGCCCCGCCAGGCTCCTCTGTCTGGAGGATTTTCCAGGCAACAATACTGGAGTGGATTGCCATTTTCTTCCCTAGGGGATCTTCCCAGCCCAGGGATTGAACCTGGGTCTCCCTCACTGCAGGCAGGCTCTTTACCATCTGAGCCACTTTGTGGATTAAATGGAGATAAAAAGCAAGAATCAGGAATAGCAACTCTTGTCTGTTTGCTTAACATGGACTTTTTGTCATCATAGTAAATCTGTAGCAAAAAATCAGACATATATTTTGTTGTTGTTCTTCAGTCGCTCAGTCGTGTTTGACTCTTTGCAACTCCATGGGCTGTGGCACAACTATCTTCTTGAGTTTTACCATCTCCTGGAGCTTGCTCAAACTCACGTCCATTGAGTCGGTGATGCCATCCAACCATCTCATCCTCTGTCATCCCCTTCTCCTCCCTCCCTCAATCTTCCCCAGCATCAGGATCTTTTCCAATGAGTCAGCTCTTCACATCAGGTGGCCAGAGTACTGGAGCTTCAGCTTCAGCATCCGTCCTTCCAATGAATATTCAGGACTGATCTCCTTTAGGATGGACCGGTTGGATCTCCTTGCAGTCCAAGTGACTCTCAAGAGTCTTCTCCAGCACCACAATTCGAAAGCATCAAACATGGACTTTTTTTTTTTTTGGTCCTCATCATGGTGAATTTGTAGCAAAAGGTCAGAAATATATGTTGTTGCTGTCGGGCAAACGGTGTAGAGACCGACCTTCACCAGGACCACAGCTGTTCTTTCTTTTATGGGGATTACATTGATATTTCCTGCTAGCAGAGGACAGGTTTCTTTGCGGGGGTGGGGTGGAGGTTGTATTCTGTTTTATTGAATGTCGTTTGTAAATATCTAAATGCCAATACTGACATCCTATACCAAGTAACCTCTGCCTCCCTCGATCCAGACCTATGAGGGGAAACACACAAGGTCAGTTTCAAGGGCACATGGCTGGCAAAAGAGGTGTCAGCTCTGGCCCTGGGCCTGGATGGTTTGGCCTTGAAAGTGAGACCAGAGACAGTCTGAGGCCAAAGCTAAAATGCGAAGCCTTGAATTTCATCCCACTGAGGCCAGTGCCCAGGGAGCCAGCTGAGAAGTCCCCTTGGAAGCTGAGCCATGTCTATTTTGGTGCCCACTGAATCGCCCAGCACCTGGCACCCTGCTTGGCACTCACCAGTTCAGCCGGAGAAGAAAGACATTGCCCCATATCCATTCATTCCTCACTCCTGCATTGAACGTGTGTTGAGTGCCTACTCTGTGCAGGACTCTGGTGATTCCAGAATGAAAGTGTGCACACCACTCCACGTCCTCACGGAGGACCATCTAGGGTGGAGGAGAAACAAGACATGGAAGAAGCAAATCTAAATTATGCTGGTTGGCAAGGAGAGCAAGGGAGAACACTGAAGGCAAATTTGGGGGAGACGGAGTTTGAGGAAGGGAGTGTTTATTTAGCAAAAGGTCCCTGCTAAACACTTTTCTCTCAATAGTGTCTGACTCTTTGCGACCCTATGGACTGTAGCCCACCAGGCTCCTCTGTCCATGGGATCCTCCAGGCAAGAATACTGGAGTGGGTTGCCATGCCCTTCTCTAGGGGATCTTTCTGACCATGGGCATCGGTCCCATGCCTCCTGCATTTAGTAGGCACATTCTTTACCACTGAGCCGTGGGGAAGCCCTCCCAGGATACTGTGGTGTAAGCTCCATCACCAGAAGGGGCTCCTCATGGACAGTATCAGAACGTTGTTTTTAGTATCTGTGTCGAGAGCAATTGTTCCTGCAGCCTACTTCTTGCTTGTGACCTCTGAGTACTTGAATTGTATGGACTGATCAGGGTCTCCTTTTCCAGTTGGCCGGTCAAAAGCTGAGACCAGTATTTGTGTTTAGACCTCCACAGGGTGTAATTTGGTATCAGTTCAGTTCAGTCGCTCAGTCGTGTCCGACTCTTTGCCACTCCATGGTCGGCAGCAGGCCAGGCCTCCCTGTCCATCACCAACTCCCAGAGTTTGCTCAAACTCATGTCCATCCGTGATGCCATCCAAGCATCTCATCTTCTGTAATCCCCTTCTGTTTTTCCCAGCATCAGGATCTTTTCCAGTGAGTCAGCTCTTCGCATCAGGTGGCCAAAGGATTGGAGTTTCAGCTTCAACATCAGTCCTTCCAATGAACACCCAGGACTGATCTCCTTTAGGATGGACTGCTTGGATCTCCTTGCAGTCCAAGGGACTCTCAAGAGTCTTCTCCAACACCATACTTCAAAAGCATCAGTTCTTCGGCGCTCAGCCTTCTTCATGATTCATTTCCTCTTATCTCTTCTCATTGGCTTCCACCGTAGGTCATTTTTCTATCTTTTATGAATACGTGTATCACTGAAAATCATTCCTAAAAAGAAAGCCCGAGGCTCTGATGTACGCCCAGGCCGCTGCTGGCAGCCTGTCCCCATTGTCTGTGGTCACTGTCCACCGTGTCTGTCCACGTGTTTCAGCCTGGCCCCGACCCCCAATTCCTTGCCTCACTAATTACGATGGAACCTTTAGGACAGGAAATGCAATTCC
The DNA here is from genome assembly GCF_019923935.1 of Bubalus bubalis. Classification (NCBI taxonomy): domain Eukaryota; kingdom Metazoa; phylum Chordata; class Mammalia; order Artiodactyla; family Bovidae; genus Bubalus; species Bubalus bubalis. The sequence continues at coordinate 5,694,241 of NC_059181.1, read as the reverse complement.
AGCTGAACCACTGGTTTGACAGGAGTTTATTTCACGTAGATAAGAGCACAGCCATCTGAGTCCTTTCTCTCTGTGCCGTTCTCCACTCTGAAGTGTTTTATTGGTGACCTTGCGGGAAGCCAGTGCAGAAATCTCAGCTGGGGAAATTGTTTCTTGATTTAATATCGTTTTAAATGGTTTTTTGAGCACCCACTTGGCGTAGTCCACAAATCAGCGGCCCCTCCCTCAGACACACTCTTGTTCTAAAAAATCTGATTTTAAAAAATGATGAATTTCAGGCCCTTTGGCCACCTATCAGCTGAGAATGCGGTCCTGGAAAAGGATTTCTCTCTAATTCCTGCCGAGTAATCTTCTCTTCGCCCTAGAGTTTTATCACTTTGCCAGTCTCTGGCGAATTTTATTTCACGTTTTCTCCCCCTAGTTCGAAGATTTAATGTATTCTGGGGTCCTTTTCATGGCCAGAGTGCTATTGGAGGGTCCTGGGAAGTGATTTGCATTGGTTCGAAGACAGAGGCCGTGAGAAGGCCGTCTGCTTTTGAGCAGGCTACGTGTTTTGCGGTTTGAGAGGTGGTCGGGCCACCTCTGAGCATCTCCGAGTCCCTCGGGTGGGCTGGGAAGGACCCCTGTGCCCAGCCACCCCGCGCCAGCCGCCCTGGCGTTCCCAGGGTAGGCGGCGCGGGGCTCTGTGTCCTGGCCGAGCCATTCCTTCCCCGTCATCTGTCCAGTGTGCAGAGGCTGTGGGCTTTCTTTCAGGTGTCAGTGTGGATCAAAGCCACCCCGGGGAAATTTGCATGAGAATTCTGTGGAATGATTCATTAGCAATGGTCATTAGCGATTTTCCTTTTAGGGCTTTGAAATGTCTTCCATTGATAAACTAGTGCACTCCTTTTCACAAAGTTTTCACCCAGTCCTCCCTCTGGGATTACAAATTGCATCCACCCCACCCCCCGCCTCTCTGTACCTCTTTTGGACTTGGCCCCGTGGTTAAAAGCACACACTCCTGAAGGTACCAGTTACCATCATCAGACTGTGTCCCATTGGACGATGTCTTCCATCCGCTCTTGTTGGCTGTGACTTTCCTTTTTTTTCGTAACGGTGCAGTTGGCTTCCCTGGCGGCTCAGATGGTAAAGAATCTGCCCTCGATGCCAGAGATCGCAGTTTGATCCCTGGGTCACGAAGATCCCCTGGAGGAGGGCATGGCAACCCACTCCAGTGTTCTTGCCTGGAGAATCCTGTGGACAGAGGAGCCTGGTGGTCTACAGTCTGTGGGGTTGCAAAGAGTCGGACAAGACTGAGCGACTCACACATACACACTCACACACGCACGCGCACACACGTACACACACACTCACACACGCACGCGCACACACACACAGTTGTCCTATTCACCCCATCTTCTGGTTGCCTCTCCATTCTGACAATGTTGTTCTGTCTTTACAATTAGAATGTGATCTGTCACCCGCTCATCCTCACGTGTCTCTTCCTGATCGTTCAGGAGACCTTGAGGGTGTTTTTATAAAGGGCACGTGGACAGGGCCGAAGTGGACAGAGGGAACAGTTTCATACTCAGCACAGACCCTGGAGACCTCCATCCTCTGGAAGACGCGGTTGCCTGTCTCCGCACGGGGACCGTGGCAGAATGCCCAGGCAGCTGCCGTGGGCGGCAGATCAAACTTGATACCGACTGACCCTTTGCCAGAAATAAAGCCTGTCCCCATCATGTGATGGAGCTGTGTGAAACAGAAGCCATCATGCAGTTTCTTGTTTGTTGTTCAGTCACTCAGTCGTGTCCGTCTCTCTGCGACCCCATGGACTGCAGCACGCCAGGCCTCCCTGTCCATCACCAACTCCTGGAGTTTACTCAAATTCATGTCCATCGAGTCGGTGATGCCATCCAGCCATCTCATTCTCTGTCGTCCCCTTCTCCTCCCACCTTCAATATTTCCCAGCATCAAGGTCTTTTCAAATGAGTCAGCTCTTCCCATCAGGTGGCCAAAGGATTGGAGTTTCAGCTTCAACATCAGTCCTTCCAATGAACACTCAGGGTTGATTTCATTTAAGATTGACTGGTTTGATCTCCTTATATAGTTAAGAAAAACGAATGAAGATTTGTTAGTTTTGTAAATTTTGTACGTGGACTTCTTCCACGGCTTTGAGAGGGTTCATGACGGGTGAGGAGCCGTGAGCTTTGAACTTCAGGCACACCCTGGGGAATTTGCTTAAGTGCCTGGAGAATGAGGGTCCTGAGAAGGTGTACCTCAGAAATGGCTGGTTCTTGTGGGAGCCCCACTTTGTGCTGGGGAAGGCTAAGAGGCATCACTGATTCAATGGACACGAGTTGGAGTAAAGCTCCAGGAGCTGGTGATGGACAGGGAGGCCTGGCGTGCTGCAGTCCACGGGGTCGCAGAGAGTCGGATACAACTGAGCGACTGAACAACAACCTGACCTTTCCTGTGCGTGACAAACTTTACATTGTAGGACTTGGTCCTGCGACAGTCCGGGGCCCCGGAATGTGATGGCTGCCTTCATTCCTGGGATGCCTGCTCTGCTTATGCAGAGCGCATCTGGGGATGAAGAGAAAAAGGTTTCTCTTTATGAGCACAAGAGAAGAGGCTGGTGGGGCCATGGCAGAAGGTCGAGTGAAGGAGGAGACAGGCATGGGCTCAGGTAGATGCTATGTCTGGTGGCTGAGTGAGCCCTGGGGAGCCTGATGACCATTTGGAGGCAGGGGCAGAGTGGGGCACTGGCAGGCAGGCTAGGCGATGAGTTGTCCATTCCTGCATTTGTCATAAGACCATCTTTTGTCCTGAGACCACATGTTGCTTTGAGTTCCTCACACGTGTCAGCTCCCTGGGCTGTCAAGCCCTCAGCAGGAAAGTGGGGTCCCGTAGACTCTTTAGGATCGTTCCTGTGACTTGAGAACTGTTCCTCTTTATTTTCTCCATCTCACGTGTGGTTCCGATGATCCCAGCCACGTCTGTTCCCATCAGACACATTGGGATCGTCTGGATTTTGCGCTTTATGAACTGCCTTGGAGTTAAGGATGAGCCCCTTTGTAGATTCATCGGGGTGCTCGAGTAATTCAGGTGTCCTTCCTGGGAGAGACGTACGCTGCAGCAGTATAGCATTTTTATTTTCTAGTGGATTTTCACGGCTTTAAACGTTTCTTTGTTGGAACCCTTTTAAGGAACTGTCTGGTGATAAGGGAGGGACTGAAGGAGAAGGGAATGACCAAGGATAAGATGGTTGGATGGCATCACTGACTCGATGGACATGAGTTTAAGCAAGCTCTGGGAGCTGGTGATGGACAGGGAGGCCTGGCGTGCTGCAGTCCATGGGGTCGCAGAGTCGGACAGGACTGAACTACTGAACTGAACTGGTGGTAAAGGCAATGCTGACTTCAGACATTGCCACTCCTTGCTTGGTTCTTTATATTGAAGGAAGGTGTTCAGTCACGGGTTCAGTGTGTACTTATTAAACATGCAGAGGGCACCTGGGCCTGTGTGATATCCTTCAAAAGACCATACCCCCATAGGTCTATAAGAATGTGTTAAAACAGGCTATCATGTTTTAAATTTTTAATTAAAAAGTAAATGATCTTGTGTTAAAACAGGCTATTCAATAACATATCTGGAAACGAAACTAAAAAAATTAATAAGGAAATGAGCGTGTATGTTAAAACTGGCTGTTGAGTAACTGGTCCTTTTAGAGATCCCTGAAGAGTCCTTCCCTGGAGGCTCAGACAGTAAAAGCGTCTGCCTGCAATGCGGGAGGCCTGGGTTCAATCCCTGGGTCAGGAAGATCCCCTGGAGATGGAAATGGCAAGCCATTTCAGTATTCTTGCTTGGAAAATACTATGGTCGTAGGAGCCTGGCGGGCTACAGTCCTAGGGGGCACAAAGAGTTGGACATGACTGAGCGACTTCACTACTAAGAGTCCTTTCCATGATCTGGAGGGGTGGAATTGGGGTGGTGGGAGGGGACCCAAGACAGAGGGGATATATGAGTACATAGAGCTGGTTCACTTTGTCATACAGCAGAAACTAACACAATATCATAAAGCCATTATACTCCAATGAAAAGTAATCAGTAAATATCAAATTGTTAATAAAAGTACAGTAACAGATGTCTATGGTTCTTTAATTTTGCAAAGTGACAATATATTGCAACCCCATGGACTGTAGCCCACCAGGCTCCTCTGTCCGTGGGATTTTCCAGGCAAGAATACTGGAGTGGGTCGCCATGCCCTCCTCCAGGGGATCTTCCCAACCTAGGGATCAAATCCGGCTCTCCTGCATTGCAGGCAGACTCTTTACTGTCTGAGCCGCAAGGAAGCCCAAAGAATATAAAGTTCGTATATATTTAAGACGTTTTATTCTTTAACTTGCCTTATGTATAGCAAAATGATTTTTAAAAAGCAACTTTCCCACTTTTGAATTATTTTGTTTATTTTAGATTCCAGACTTACAGTCAATAGTAGCTTAGTTTGAACATTTGTTGAATGCTTTCTTTTAGCATTTACTTGACCTGATTAAATTTGTTTCCTTTGTAATAGAATTCTCTTTATATAAGTATCTTAATATATTGTATTGGTCCACTTTCAAAGAAACGTTTAAAGTATTTCCCATTTTGAAGATTAACCCAAGAAGCATTATTTCAGTCGGCTCATCTAACAGTTTATGACATCATTATAATTTAATGAACTTCACCAGGTTTCCAATGCTTAGTACTATAGAAGTGGAAAGTTTTGATGGTATTTGTTGCCCTCAATTAGACGGCTGAGTGGAACAGAACACAGTTCCCAAATGAGATGCAGTCAAAATGTGTGCCTTTAAAGCACTCCTTTGGCTCATCTGAGCGTGCTGCTGCTGCTAAGTCGCTTCAGTCGTGTCCGACTCTGTGCAACCCCATAGATGGCAGCCCACCAGGCTCCCCTGTCCCTGGGATTCTCCAGGCAAGAACACTGGAGTGGGTTGCCATTTCCTTCTCCAAAGTATGAAAGTGAAAAGTGAAAGTGAAGTCACTCAGTCGTGTCCGACTCTTCGAGACCCCATGGACTGCAGCCTACCAGGCTCCTCCACCCATGGGATTTTCCAGGCAAGAACACTGGCGTGGGTTGCCATTTCCTTCTCCAATGTATGAAAGTGAAAAGTGAAAGTGAAGTCACTCAGTTGTGTCCGACTCTGTGCGACCCCATGGACTGCAGCCCACCAGGCTCCTCCGTCCATGGGATTTGCCAGGCAAGATGGAATTTCAGTAATGTAATGATTCACTTTTCCCCATGTCCTTCATCTTTCTGGAGTTCTTAGGCCTTTTCTGAACAATGTGGAACATAGTAACTCTGCTTGCTTACTGCTTACAGCTAAGAGGGAATGCATTGGTTCACTTCAAGACTAACAGATGTGACCTCTTTACATAAACGTTTTAAAAGTACCCCAGAAACATTAATCGAGATAATCTTGATTTGTTACTGTTCAGTTACTCAGTCGTGTCCGACTCTTTGCGACCCCATGGACTACAGCACACCAGGCTTCCCAGTCCATCACCAACTCTGGGAGCTTGCTCAAAGTCATGTCCATCGAGTCGGTGATGCCATCCAACCATCTCGTCTTCTGTTGCCCTTTCTCCTTCTGCCTTCTGTCTTCAGTGTGTTTTCCAATGAGTTGGCTATTCGCATCAAAGGGCCACAGTACTGGAGCTTTTGCTTCAGCCTCAGCCCTTCCAATAAATATTCAGGGTTGATTTCATTTAGGATGGACTGGTTGTATCTCTGCTGCCCAAAGCACTCTCAGGAGTCTTCCCCAGCTCTTCAAGAAAAGAATTTGGTCTTTGTGCGAGAGATCGTGCCACGTAGGGGTCAGGCCCTCAATCTTGGTGTCTTCCAAATGCCACATGACATGTTCCCCTAAAATTCTATTTTAAAGACTTTCCCCTTCAAGTGGGGCGGGGGGGGGGTAGCCTTTACTAATAATTGCAGTCTAGAAAAGATATAGAGCTTTTGTTATAGCCAAGTAAAGATGGAAGATGGGTGTGATGTTTTCCATTAATAGTCATGCTGAGAAGGACAGTGTCCTGTCCATGTGGCCATTCTTAAAGGGTATCCTCAATATTCTGGCACCAGTTGCAAAAATGATTAGGCCCACAGAACTCAAATTTCACCTGCCTGAAGATCTCTTCCTCGAGAGTCCCACGTTTATTACCCTTATTCTTGAACTCAGTGGCTCATCCTTGGCTCTTAATTATTGCCTTGAAAGGTAGAGTCTGTGCGAGACATATTTCATTGTATTACTCACCGTCCCCAGGTAAAGATTCCTGTAAGGCTGAACGCCTAGGTCCAGCTAAGGATTTTCTTGCCTCTTCTGAAAAAGTAAGTTAAGAGAGGCTCTTAAAATGCGTATTGCTTTCTTTTTGGCTGTGCAGGGTCTTTGATGCTGTGTGTAGGCTTTTCTACCTACAGTGAATGGGGGCCTCTCTCCAGCTGTAGTGTGTGGGCTGTTGTTTCTCTTATTTCTGAGCACAGGCCTCCGTAGTTGCAACTCCCAGACTCTAGAGCACAGTGTCAGTCATTGAGGCACATGGGCTTAGTTACCCCTCAGTATGGAGGATCTTCCCGGACCAGGGATCAAACCCGTGTCCTCTGCATGGGCAGACAGATTCTTAACCACTGAACCACTTGGGAAGCCCTCTTTACGGGGAGTTCTAAAACAATCTGCAGAATCAGAGACAGTCCATGTGTCTGTATATAATCACCTCCTCGTACCCCGGTTTTTTTTTTAAAAGACGCAAACACCTATGGAACTTTATCAGGTAGACTCAACTTTCAGGCAATGTTTGAGTTTGTGTTTCCTTACTGAGGAGAGAAAGAGAAGATGAATTTTGAAAGAAATGGAAAAAAAAAAACCGGAAGAGGGATAAGGATAGCACATTTGAAGGTGAGTGGAGAGGTGTAATAAGAGGAACCATATTAGAAACACCAAGTGTAATCATCTTAAGTCTATCATGCATTAGCTCAGCACGGCTGTCAGTTGAAAATTAAGCTCCCTGGAAAGTCCGAGAGTCTTGAATGTACAATCTGAGGGTCCACCCAAGTCTTCCTTCAGGGAAACCAGCAGTTGGAAATCTCAGTCAGCTGATGCTTCGCCAACCTCTGCAGAAGGCCCTTTGGGTCACCCTTCTGGGTCCAGCGGGCCTGGACATTTCTCCTGGACATGTGGACTCCCTCCATCAATGGGAGGTTGCGCACGGCACTCAGTTACTCCTCTGCTTCACTGTATTTCTTCTCCAAGGAGCCTTGAATCCCATGTCAAGGAACATGAGTTCAAAAGTGGGTCTATTTATAGTAAAACCTTCTCACTTCAAAATTTTACCCGGAAAGCCCATCTGATACAGTGTTGAGGAGGAAAGGTATGTCACATGCGTCACTTCCTTCAACCTGTATCTTCAACAGAAGCAGAACAGGACAGTAACATGACTTAAAATGAGAGGGTGTGATTCATCAGTGCAGTGGGAGATTTGAGCTCCAAATTATAGTCACCAGCATCTCAGGCTATGGTTTTTCCAGTGGTCATGTATGGATGTGAGAGTTGGACTATAAAGAAAGCTGAGTGCAGAAGAATTGATGCTTTTGAAGTGTGGTGTTGGAGAAGACTCTTGAGAGTCCCTTGGACTGCAAGGAGATCCAACCAGTCCGTCCTAAAGGAGATCAGTCCTGGGTGTTCATTGGAAGGAGTGATAATGAAGCTGAAACTCCAACACTTTGGCCACCTGATGCAAAGAGCTGACTCATTTGAAAAGACTCTGATGCTGGGAAAGATTGAGGGCGGGAGGAGAAGCGTGTGACAGAGGATGAGATGGTTGGATGGCATCACTGACTCAATGGACACGGGTTTGAGGAAATTCCCGGAGTTGGTGATGGACAGGGAGGCCTGGCGTGCTGCAGTCCATGGGGCTTCAAAGAGTCGGATGTGACTGAGGGACTGAACTGAGCATCTCAGGATGGTAGATCACTTTGCTACACTGATGAGAAAAGACTCCAAGGATTGCAAGTTGCAAACGCACTTTCTATTTTGTTTCATTGTAACGACCTTTTCCGGATACCATATTGCAATGTCAGGAATCCATGAATGAGCGCCGAGTCTTGGCATTGGTATGTCTACAATTTCCTTTTTCAACAGGTCATTTCGTTTTCAAGAGGTCATTTTTTTCTAGGTGACAAACAAATAGAAAAAAATGTTTTGACTGCCCTGTAAAACTTGAGATAATGCTATTGTTTTCTAGCATTTTATAGATTTATTGCTTGAGGGTGGTTAAATATGTTGCATGGGGGGAAAAAAAGTTATTCCAAAGTTAATGTGGAAGTGGAAACATTTAAAGATTATTAAAAAAAAATTTAATCTCACTTAAAAATTTTATCTATTGATTTCAGGCTGTGCTGGGTCTCCTTTGCTGTGCGGGCTTTCTCTAGTTGTGACAAGCAGGAGATTCCTCTAGTTTCGGTGTGTGGGCTTCTCTTGTTTCAGAGCACAGGCTCCAGAGTGATTCTGGCACAGAAGCTAGGTTGCTCTGCAACATGTGGGCCGTTCCCAGACCAGAGATTGAACCCACTTCCCCTGCATTGGCAGGCAGATTCTTTACCACGGGACCACCAGAGAAGTGCCCCCAAGAGTCCCAGTTTTGTGTGGCCAGGGTTTTCTTCTGGACTGGGTGTGACTTGAAGTCACGGTTATCATTTGGGCCGTGGTCCTCAAGTGCAGCCTGCGTAAGCATCACCCCGGAGTCCCTGTTGAAACCTTTTCTGGGGTGCTCCTTCAGACTGAACCCCAGTCTTGGTGAGGTGTGGGGACGGGAAGACCATGCCCACACACTGAGAAAGACTGATGTACGTGCTCAGTCCACTGAAGTGAATGGAGGTGGCTGACAATGTGAATCTGTTCAACACGGGACAAACAGCACTACATTTTTAATTTTCAATTTGTTTTTTTTTTTAATTGAAGGATAATTGCTTTACAGAATCTTGTTGTTTTCTGGCAAACCTCAACCTACATGACTTTCACTTTCAATTATTATTCAATAAAAATTACATACTGATGAATTTATGAGCATAATTTTTAAGAAATAGTAACATTACTGAGATGTGATTCACATGCTGTGCAGTTTACCTATTTACATAATTCATTGGTTTTCATGTACCCACAGACTTTGTGCCACCAATCGCAAAATAACAGGTTATTTTCAACACCACCCCCAGAAAAGCACCGTAGATGTTGGCCAGTCACTGCCTTTTCCCTCTCTCTCACGTCCCCGGCCATAGAGAACCTCTCGTCTAATTTCTGTCCCTGTGTACACTGGCTCCTTCTGGACTTTCCATAAAGACGGCATCACAGAGTCCGTGGTTCCTTGTGCCTGGCCTCTCTCACCAACTACAATATTGCTAAGCTTCATCTTTGCTGTCTCATGTATCACATCAGGGTTTCGCTCCTTTTCATCGCCAAGTAATATTCCACTGCACATTTTCATTGTATTTATTCCTTCATCTGTTAATACACGTTAGGATGGTATCCACTTCTTGACTTAATGAGTAGTGCTCTCGTGAACATTTGTCTACAAATTTTGGGTGGTGTGGATGGAATGACAAAGCTATTAGACATATTTTATCCTGAAATTTTTGCATTAAATTTATTCTTTGAGTTGCCTGTTATAATAGTGATATGACCTTTTTCATCCTTTACCCCCACTGTAAATTCCTGACATAATAAAACTCATGCCCAATATCAAAATAATAACAAGGTATGGGAGGGAGGGGACGTATATCTACCTATGGCTGGTTCATGTTGATGTATGGCGGAAACCATCACAATATTGCAGAGGAATTATCCTCCAATTAAAAATAAAATTTTAAGCTGTGGGATGGGAGGGGGTTTCAAAAGGGAGGGGATATATGTATACCTATGCCTTCAGAGAAGGCAATGGCACCCCACTCCAGTACTTTTGCCTGGAGAATCCCATGGATGGAGGAGCCTGGTGGGCTGCAGTCCATGGGGTCGCTAGAGTCAGACAGGACTGAGCGACTTCACTTTCACTTTTCTCTTTCATGCATTGGAGAAGGAATGGCAACCCACTCCAGTGTTCTTGCCTGGAGAATCCCAGGGACGGGGGAGCCTGGTGGGCTGCCGTCTATGGAGTCGCACAGAGTCAGACACGACTGAAGTGACTTAGCAGCAGCATGCCTGATTCATGCTGAGGTTTGACAGAAAACAACAAAATTCTGTAAAGCAATTATCCTTCAATAAAAAATAGATTAATTAAAATAAATTATTTTAAAAACCAATAACAAAACAAACCCAAAAAGGATGTCTTTCTGGAGCACTAAGCACTAACCTTAAATCAGCTTTCGAGGAAATTCACTTAATTCTTTTGAGAAAAGATGAATAGACTCCCTGCACACACCGACGTTCCTTCAGAGTGATATTCCCCTGAACACACGGGCGTAACTGGGGTCTGCATTTGGTGTCTCAGCTGTATCTCATGGGCTCTGATATATCTACAATGATTTCCTATAAACTAGTGTGTGCATGTCTGTGTGTGTGCTGGTGTGTTTTATTTGCTTTTCAGTCTTTGGATTTTCGGGTCTTGTACTTCATAGTATTCTAATGAATCAAGGAAGGAGCACAGTTGTAAATGAGATAGATTTTCCACTGATACTGTCTTTCTTTTAAAAAGACTGTGGAATAATTGCATCTACCTTAGTGAATGGGGGGAAAGGATCCTAGGGAATAATAGTGTAGTGAAAAGGGGAGTGTAAGGATCGTTCTTTTATTTCCCTGAAAACTCTATTTTCTCTTCTCACACATCTGATTATTGATCACTCCCTTGTTCACCAAGGGCAAATTAGATAGTTGGCAGCGTATCGCTTTTATTTTTCTGTTGTGTGTGCGTGTATGGTTTTATATATATATATAATTATATATATTTATATATTATATTATAATATTATATATGTTGTTATATATTATATTATACATGGTATATCATTATACCATATTATATTGTATTATATATGATATATTAATTGTATTATATGATATATAATGTTATATTATAATAGTATATTATATATATATAATTTCTTATACATATTTTATATTATATATGAGTATAATATATATTATAATATACATAGTATATGATTGAATATTATATATTATATTATTATATATTACACTATACTATATGATATATGATTATATATAATACATATAAAAATTATCTATGGTTATATTATATATTATATTATACATTATATATTATAATATAATAGAATATTGTTATACATGATAGTTTATATATTATATAAATTGTATATGTATATATAATGACTTCAGACTCATAAAATATAGTAACTATTATTGCTTTCTTCCCTGTAAAATTCTTTGCTTTTTGAGCATTCTGTATGTCTGACTAACCTGCTTATTTCTGGTAGCTTTCTCATAATTTAAAAATGTTTCTTTTTCTTCACATCAGCTGAGCTAGTGAAGTACAGCCTTAACATTAAAGAAAGAAGTACAGTCCTGTTAAAATGGAAAAACACTGCTCTGTTGATTATCATGACTTTAGAAAACTATTTTTGAACTACTGGTTTGGGTCATATGCAGTGATCTAACTTTTTAGGGGGCATCTCTCTCCTTTAGTTTCTTTCTGCAGTGGAAATTGTAGCCATAACTTACGCATGCATGCCTGCTCAGTCACTTCAGTCATGTCTGACTCTTTCTGACCCCATGGATTGTAGCCCGCCATGCTCCTCTGTCCATGGGGTTCTCCAGGCAAGAATCGTGGAGTGGGTTGCCCTGCCCCCTCCTCCAGGGGATCTTCCCGACCCGCTGATCGAACCCGCGTCTCTTAACGTCTCCTTCACTGGCAGGCCGATTCTTTACCACTGAGCCACTGGGGAAGCCCCAGCTATAACTTACAGAAATAATTCAATATTTACCACGTTCTGTGAAGCTCTTCTCATAGAGACTGTCTTTAGATAGAATGGCCTCTTTGTTAACCTTGCATAGCAAATATCTCTTCCTCAGCCAACAGGGTTCCTGAATTGAGAAGAATTTATTTCCAAGTTCCATGTATGATTTTATTGCAAACGGTGGGGGGAAAAAAAAAAAAAACCCTGAGAAATGCATCTTCAATATTTCCAATACTATTTTCTGCAGTTCTTCTTGCTGATTAAGAAGTCTGAGCAAAGGTTCTGCCTCACTTATCACTTTCGGGTAGAAGAGAGGGCTGAGACTGCAGGATGAAGACTGGGCATCTCACACCTAATCAAGCTGATTTGTTGGGGGGCTCTCCTTGTGGGGGGCAGCCCTTTTACATGCGCCTGATTCCTGCTGAGTGACAGGAGGGAATTTGCACCCCCCCACCCCGAAGATGGCTTTCAGAGAGGACTTCCCTTCCTCTCCCCTACCCCGCCTCCCCTCTCTCCCTCCCCTCAGGAGACCTTGCTGAAGACAAACAGATGCCTGCTGCCAAAACGCAGGACTTAACCTGACCCTCCGGCAACTCACAAAGGAGGGCTTTCAGGTCCCCGGAGGAAACAGCCTCCAGCATCTTATCAGGCCGTGAAATTCGGAGAGAAAAGCCCTTTGCCTCCGGCTGCCTAACCATGCGGGGCAGTGATAACGATGCTGCTGCCCCCGGAGGGAGGAAGGGAGAATGGACACAGAGAACACTGGCCAGCGCACAAAGGCGGCCGGGCCCCCCACCCGCCTTCCTGGATTGTTAGGTGGTCTGCAGAGCTCCTGAGGACCCATCACGGCGGGGAGCACAAGAGCATTCTGTTGTCCCTGGGTCGCTCTGGGTTGGGGTGGGCTGCAGCGGGAATCTGGATCTCTGCTCCAGAGGGTCCCTGCCTTCGTCTCATTAACAAAAGCAGCGGCAACTTCATTTCCAAAAATAATAATATTAAAAATAACAGAAGGGAGAGGAGCTCATCCCTTCATGGAAAAGACAAGTCTTGAGTCGAAAAGTACTTAGCACGCTGTGCTTCCTGCAGCTGCCAGAGTGCTCTTTGCAGCCACGTGCATGTTTGAGTCGCTCACATTTCCCCGGTAAAGTTAATGACTCGGGTGCAACGTCTCTCAACACGTGGAGACGCTGAGAGTATATGAAAAGACACAGAAGAAGAGCGTTCCTCAGGGTGTGGAAGTGCCTTCCTTCGGCGCACTCAGGAATCAAGCAATGGTTGGCCGCCCACGATGTGGTTCCGCGGACCATCAGTGAGCAGTGTCCTGGCTGAGGTCGCTGTAACGTTGCTGTGCAAGCGCAAGGTGTTCTCGGTTACTCTCAGGAAATAACAGGTGGACGATAAGCTGAAGGAGTTGCACGGAAAATAATAGAACCTGTGGAAGAAATAGCCTTTGCTTTTCCTTTTGTGTGTCTGCAGCCACTTATCCTACCAGACTGAGTGGTCTCAGTTATACTGAGCTGCCAACTCAGATTTGTGGGGTTTGTGCACCTTATCTGTGTGGTCAGAGGTATGGTTTTTCCAGTAGTCATGAACGGATGTGAGAGCTGGACCATAAAGAAGGCTGAGCACTGAAGAATTGATGCTTTTGAACTGTGGTGTTGGAGGAGACTCTTGAGAGACCCTTGGACTGCAAGGAGATCCAACCAGTCCATCCTAAAGGAAATCAGTCCTGAATATTCATTGGAAGGACTGATGCTGAAACTCCAATATTTTGGTCACCTGATGGGAAGAGCCGACTCGTTGAAAAAGACCCTGATGGTGGGAAAGATTGAAGGCAGGACAAGGGGACGACACAGGCTGAGATGGTTGGATGGCATCACCGACTCGATGGACATGAGTTAGAGCAAATTCCGGGCGATAGTGAAGGACAGGGAAGCCTGGTGTGCTGCAGGACATAGGATCTCCAAGAGTCGGACAAGACATACTGAGTAACAACACCTTATCTAAGATTTGGAAATACTCTCATGTGTGAATGAGACCATTTTTAAGCTCCCCTAAAATCGAAGAAGCAGTCTTAATATACCAGCTATGTCACAAACACCACACATGTCTTTTGTAATATAGGAGTGTCCTAACACACATTATTTTCAAGTGTGCAGACTCTTACTTAATAACGTTCCTGTTTCACAGAGCAGCACTCTCCATGCTGTATTTATTAGATGATTAAACAATTGGTTCTATAAACGGCAGTGGGTGTTTGGAGAAATGGAAGCTGGATCATTTGTCTTCGATAAAGGGAGCATAAATTTCTTTAATAACAGAGTCGTTTTCTTGCCTCCGTTGTACACTTTGACATCATCTCTGCTGTGCTTCTGGAAACGCATTCAGCAATTACTCCAAGGACAGCTAAGATCCCAGCTCTCACTTCCCAACAGCTGAAGTTTACTCTGAGAAGCCTATGTGTTGTAAATCATCTATGTCTCTCATCAAAAACCAGCAGAAACTGTTTGGGGGTGGATCCATACTGCTGAAATTTACAACCTTATTTTCATGCTTCTGAAGGTCGGATCCGACAAGAACATCCCACTTGCTTCTGCTACTCATTTTTCTCCCACTTGGCATTCTGTTTGCTGCCTGAATATCCGTTCATCCAGAGAGCTCTGTCCAGCTTTATGCTAGGGTTACGTAGTCCCTGTCTGTATTCCTCTTCTCCCATGGTATTGATCCCACGTGCTGCACTTAATTAACTTTTCCTCCATCGCACTCACCATCGAAGCAGGCTGTCTATCTTATGTGTCCACTAACTTTTCATGTCTCTGGGTGTTGGACACACAGATGTGGCCCAACAAATAGTATGCAGGGGAGGTAGGGAGGTACCAGAGTGGTTATCCACTTACAGGTATGACCTGTAAAGCCGTGGCTCTGTTCTTTGCGTTGTTGATGGCATTGAGGTTAGATCTGAATGCACATCTATCATCTTGATGGCTTGGGTCAGCCAGCGTCAGTCAAGAGAAGAAACCACTCCAGGTATTCACACTGGAAGGAGTTTAATCCAGGGAAACAAGTGCTTCTAAAATGTAAGTGCGGGAGGAATTGGGCTCTCCGCTAAACCTGCAGAGGTGAGTCGAGAACAGTACAGAGTTGACCCTCTTGGTCACTCTAGAGATCTCTCTAGAACAACGATCTCAGGTCTAGGGGTCTTCCCCTGTGACTCTCCAGATACCCAGAAGCTGAGCAACGAAGGCTTGAGGATGACAGTAGAAATCCTGGACAGGTCCACACGTTCTGTACAGCAGAAACGGTGATGGGGGACGAGGAGCGGGCCAGCAAGGAAACAGCGTCTTCCTCCTTCAGAGGTGGCGTCGGTGGGTTCACTAGCATGGCCAAGTGGCGTTCCGAGTCTTCGTGACAAGGTCATCTGGGGAATGTAGTTTCCATTTCTTTCCCCACTGGGAGAAGTGTGTAATGGGTGTTGAATGTGCACTCTTGTACTTTTAACACTCTCCAAGGATTTTAAAAGGTGGGGCGAAAGTTAAAAGATGGGGAAAAGGTGGAAACAGTGACAGATTTTATTTTCTTGGGCTCCTAAATCACTGTGGATGGTGACTGCAGCCACAAAGTTAAAAGATGCTTGCTCCTTGGAGGAAAAGCTATGACAAACGTAGACAGCACATTAAAAAGCAGAGACATCACTTTGCCAACAAAGGTGTGATCAGTCAAAGCCATGGTTTTTCCAGTCATCATGGCATCATGGATGGATGGAAGTAGCTTTCATTGTTATTTTATCAGAGTGGAATTCCACTGGACACAAGAACCTCAGTATCACTCTTTTCCGGAGAAAAGGACAACGAAATGAAACACCCAAGTGAAACTCGGCATGTTCTGAGTTTGGGTTAAAGGCAGAATGGGTTCTATAGAAACAGGGTCTCCCACACATCACTGAAGCATGTGCCCTTCTCCAGGGCTTTCAGCTTCTGGAAAGTTACAGATATTACGACTCACGCAAGTTGGAGCAGAGCTACTGCATCAGGCCCCCTTGAATGGGTGTCCTAAGGGATGGCATAATGTGCTCGAGGCCCATCTCAGTGCACAAAGCTGGGATGGCTTGACCTGCTGGCACGGGAGACAGGAAACACGGAAGTCCTCACAAACCTTGCTTGCCTCCCCAGTCTTTTCAGGAGCATGCCATGCCTTCCTGGAGCTGGACGTGGTCAGACAGCCTGACCACAAGGATAGAGATTAAGCCGTCAGTGGTAACAGGCTGCTTCTCTCTGCAAAGGATTAACGCCAACACTCCCGATGATTTGTGCAACTGGAAGGACTTGCTCTGCTCCCCTGTCCTTGCTGGAGACATGCTAGAACACTCACTCACCTCCCAGACAGACAGATCCAACTGCTTGCAATTAAGTAGCTGCAGTGTCCATCCACCTAGGCGTTGCTCATATAAATAATCTTCTTAACTCACACCACATATTATATGTATATATATAAGTTCCAAAGCTGCTCCATGAGATGGCACACAGGGCCCCATGGCAGAGTCACTCAGTTGACTTAGGCACAATTTTGTAAGTGCAGACAAACAGCAGACCACCCGGCAAGGGAATACCATTGACATGGTTCTCCAGCACCGCTGATGACATGATTCCCTAGGATCTGTGCATTGTTAAGAAAATGTGCCGGTGAAGAAAAATATATATGTTCGGGGGTAAGGATCAGCACTGCACCAGCTTCAGCATCTCAGCATCGCATGAAGGTGGGGGGCCCCTAATCTCACTCGGCGTGTGGCATGTCAGGAGGGTTTTCAGACCTGGCCTCCGAGCTGTCAGGAGCATGCTGGGCGGATTACACACTCTGGCTTTTCACCACGGGGCGGGGGGGCCGGCTGGTTAAGCTCTCGGGGATGCCGTGACTGGGCATCCCCATCGAGTTGTGCAGAGAGTCTGACTGAGTGAAAGCAAAGGACGGTTCTCAGCCTGTGAAATCTTGACTGATGGCGATGACGGGTTTTCCCGAGTTACTTTGATCACCTGGGGGTCCTTTGTGGAGAATGAGGACTGGTTGATTTGGTAGCTTGCAAAAGACACAGATGCCTATAACCAAACTATTAAAAAATATTTTTGCACGTCAGACCGTGTGTGTGTCTTTCTGGCTTTGAAATGACGTAGAGGTCATATTTCTTAGCCGTTGTTGGTTCTCTGCCCACGCCGATGAAATATACATGTTTTATTTTCCCAGAGGAAAGGCTGTCTTCTCGAGCACATCGTTTACTGGGGCCGCCCGCGTCTACAGTCCATTGCCCTCAGGGAATCGATGATGTCAGGATGAGGAATGGGGCGGATTCAAAAATCAATGAAATCACCCTTCTCTTATGCCCCCGTTTTGGCCAAACAGCAGTATCAGTTTTTCCTATTACTGGACTTGTAATAGGGAAGGGCCGATTTCTGCCGCTTTCAGAATCTCGGTATGAATTTAAGGCGGCTTGGGCAAATGCTACTGAAAGTTGATAATTTCACAGGATGGATCATCGAGTGGTTTGCTGCAGTGCAACAAGGGGCTTATACTTCTTTCATGTTTTAACTGTGAGACACAGTTTGCTTCCATGTTGTTAGAGGGTTTCTTTAGGACAAAGGAGGGGGGCACATTCTCAGAGGCAAACTGGACCATAGGGCTGAGTGAACTCGCTTCCTGTGTTTATAATTGGAAACCGAGACAAGGGAAGGGGTGATTGGGGTCGTCACACACCCACCGTGGAATTACCCCGGGACTCCAGGTTGAAAGGACTACTCTGGCACCATCAGGGTTCCTGAGACTGTTGTTAAAACACTTGTCTGTCTGACAGGTAAGGATGGGGAAAGAGACAGGGAGTTTGCGATGGACATGAACACACTTCCGTATTTAACATGCAGAACCAACAAAGACCTGCTGGACAGCACAGGGAACTCGGCTCAATACTCTGTAATAACCTTATGGTTACCAGGGGGGAAGGATGCCGGAAGGGATAGTTAGGAAGTTTGGGATGGACATGGACACACTGCTGTATTTAGCATGGAGAACCAACAAGGACCTGCTGGACAGCACAGGGAACTCTCCTCAATACTCTGTAATAACCTTATGGTTCCCAGGGGGAAAGATGGGGAAAGGGGTAGTTAGGGAGTTTGGGATGGACATGGACACATGGCTGCATTTAACATGGGGAACCAACAAGGACCTGCTGGACAGCACAGGGAACTCTGCTCAATGTCATGTAGCAGCCTGAATGGGAAGGCAGTTTGGGGGAGAATGGATACATGCATATGTATGGCTGAGTCCCTTTGCTGTCCATCTAAAACCATCACAACATTGTTAATTGGCTATCAGTTCAGTTCCGTTCACTCACTCAGTCGTGTCTGACTCTGCGACCCCATGAAGTGAAGCATGCCTGGCCTGCCTGTCCATCGCCAACTCCTGGAGTTTACTCACACTCATGTCCATTGAGTCAGTGATACTATCCAACCATCTCATCCTCTGTCATCCCCTTCTCCTCCTACCTTTAATCTTTCCCAGCATCAGAGTCTTTTCAAATGAGTCAGTTCTTTGCATCAGGTGGCCAAAGTATTGGAGCTTCAGCTTCAGCATCAGTCCTTCCAATGAATATTAAGGACTGATTTCCTTTAGGATGGACTGGTTGGATCTCCTTGCAGTCCAAGGGACTCTCAAGAGTCTCCTCCAACACCGCAGTTCAAAAGCATCAATATTTAAGTGCTCAGCCTTCTTTATAGTTCAACTCTCACATCCATACATGACTACTAGAAAAACCATAACTTTACCTATACAGACCTTTGTTGGCAAAGTAATGTCTCTGCATTTTAATATGCTGTCTAGGTTGGTCATAACTTTTCTTCCAAGGTGCAAGCATCTTTTGATTTCATGGCTGCAGTCACCATCTACAGTGACCATCTATATCTACACCATCTGCTGCTGCTACTGCTAAGTCGCTTCAGTCGTGTCTGACTCTGTGCGACCCCAGAGACGG
Source organism: Bubalus bubalis (assembly GCF_019923935.1). Lineage (NCBI taxonomy): Eukaryota > Metazoa > Chordata > Mammalia > Artiodactyla > Bovidae > Bubalus > Bubalus bubalis. The sequence continues at coordinate 5,675,270 of NC_059181.1, read as the reverse complement.
CAGCCCACCAGGCTCCCCTGTTCCTGGGATTCTCCAGGCAAGAACACTGGAGTGGGTTGCCATCTCCGTCTCCATCTACAGCCCCCCAAAATAAAGTGTCTCACTGTTTCCATTATTTCCCCATCTATTTCCCATGAAGTGATGGCCATGATCTTCGTTTTCTGAATGTTGAGCTTTAAGCCAACTTTTTCACTCTCCTCTTTCATTTTCATCAAGAGGCTTCTTAGTTCCTCTTCACTTTCTGCCATAAGGGTGGTGTCATCTGCATATCTGAGGTTATTGATATTTCTCCTGGCAATCTTGATTCCAGCTTGTGCTTCTTCCGGCCCAGCGTTTCTCATGATGTAGTCTGCATATAAGTTAAATAGGCAGGGCGACAATATACAGCCTTGACGAACTCCTTTTCCTATTTGGAACCAGTCTGTTGTTCCATGTCCAGTTCTAACTGTTGGTTCTTGACCTGCATATGGATTTCTCAGGAGGCAGGTCAGGTGGTCTGGTATTCCCATCTCTTTCAGAATTATCCACAGTTTCTTGTGATCCACACAGTCAAAGGCTTTGGCATGGTCAATAAAGCAGAAATAGATGTTTTTCTGGAACTCTCTTGCTTTTTCAATCCAGCGGATGTTGGCAATTTGATCTCTGGTTCCTCTGCCTTTTCTAAAACTAGCTTGAACATCTGGAAGTTCACGGTTCATGTACTGTTGAAGCCTGGCTTGGAGAATTTTGAGCACTACTTTGCTAGCGTGTGAAATGAGTGCAATTGTGTGGTAGTTTGCACATTGTTTGACATTGCTATAATTGGCTGTATAATCGGCTATACCCCAATACAAATAAAAAGATTAAAAAAAACAGCTGTTTGCAGAACCTTTATACACACCTTTGCAGAGCCTGGAAGGTTCTTGTGAACCATTGTGTGGGAAGACCCGCCCTCCCGTCAGTATGAAGTTTCAGGTCCCAAGCCTCCATCTTTGACGCTCCGTGTCTTCTCACAACTTGTTCGTAGCCACTTTGCTATCTTGATTTTTTAAATTACATTTATTTATTTATAACTGAAAGATAATTGCTTTACAGCATGGTGTTTTTGGTTTCTGCCGAACATCAGCAGGAATCGGCCATACTTATACCTATGTCCCCTCCCTCTTGAACCCCCTCCCACCATCCTCCCCATCCCACCCCTTTCGGTTACAGAGCCCCAGTTTGAGTTTCCTGAGTCATACAGCAAATTCCCATCACCCCTTTACTAGTTTTAAATCACCTTTTGCCAACAGATCTATGTCCATACTATATTTCAGTGATGCCTGCTATTGAAGATTGGTTGGTGTATAGTCGCTCAGCCCTGTCCGACTTTTTGTGAGCCCATAGACTGCAGCACACCAGGCAAAGTCTGTGGTTCTGAGTAGTTTTAAGAATACTTGGTGTATTCATTTTTTAAAAAATTAGAGTACAGTTAGTTTACAATGTTGCCTTAATTTCTACTATAGAGAAAAATGACTCAGTTATCCACATATATACATTTTTAAAATATTCTTTTCCATGATGCTCTAGCACAGAATATTGAATATACTTCCCTGCGGCTATACAAGAAGACCTTGTTTTGATGTATTCATTGTTAACTTGACTTAGTACACTTCCAGAAACCTTTTGAGAATAGTACTTTCATATGCCTTTCTTCTGAATCAGGGTACAGCAACCGTGTTGACAAAGACTAGTAAACATTTTTGCCTTGCTTGGCCATAAAAGGGCTTCCCTGGTGGCTCAGCTGGTAAAGAATCCGCCTGCAATGTGAGAGACCTGAGTTCGATCCCTGGGTTGGAAAGATCCCCTGGAGAAAAGAAAGGCTACCCACTCCAGTATTTTGGCCTGAAGAATTCCATGGACTGTATAGTCCAGGAGGTCGCAAAGAGTAGGACACGACTGAGTGACTTTCACTTTCTTTAGCTGTACAAACTGTTGCAATTATTCAGCTCAGCTATTGTGTGGCACAGAAGCAACCACAGACAATACATTAATGAGTGGGTGTGGCTGCGTTCCCATAAGTTTTACTTGTGAAAACAGTTGGTGATTCAGATTTGGTCCCTGGTTTCTAGCTTCTGACCCTAATCTACATGTACCGGTTATTAACTTTTATTTGCTTTATCACATTCTCTCTCGATAGCTATAGATATAGGTGTAGGTGTATACTTAGCGTTGTTCATTTTTCCATCCATTTAAAACTAAGTTGCAGACGTCACGACTTTTTATCCTTCAGTGTTTTAGCAAATGCAGCTCTTACATAAGTTGCAGACATCACAACTTTTTACCCTTCAGTGTTTTAGCATGTATCTCTTACGTAACTGCCATGGAATGATCACATTCAGAGACTTTCACATGGGTGTAGCCCGATAATCTCCTATTTGGTCTGCTGTTAAATTTAACTGCTTGTGCCAGTAATGCCCTATGCAGAATTGTTTTCTCTGGTTCAGGGTCTGGCCCATCCAGCACTCCTTGTGTTCATCTGTCATGTGTCTTCAGTCTCCTTTCATCAGGAAGCAGTACTCAGCCCTCCTTTGCATTTCACAACATTGGTATGTTTTACGACTAGAGGCTTTTGGCTTTGTAGAAGGCGCCTCATTCTGGATTTGTCAGATTTTTTTCCTGGTGGTTCCGTTAAGCTTCAGGATGCTACCTGGGTGGTGGTGAGGCTGTGTTTTTACCAGAGCATCATGTCAGGGGCATGCCATGTGGGGTTCCCCTGGAGACATTTCCTTTATCACTTAGTTAAGGTGTTATATCCAGATTTCTCCACTGTAAAACTGTCACTTTATCTTCATTATTAATATCTTTTTAGCATATTAAATATTTTTAATTAGACTATAGTTGATGTACAATCTTATGTAAGTTACAAGTATAAAAAGTGAAAGTCGCTCAGTCGTGTCCAACTCTTTGCGACCCCATGGACTATACAGTCCGTAGGATTCTCCAGGCCAGGATACTGGTGTGGGTCACCTTTCCCTTCTCCAGGGTATCTTCCCAACCCAGGGATCGAACCCAGGTCTCCCACATTTTGGCAGATTCTTTACCAGCTGAGCCACAAGGGAAGCCCAAGCAGACTGGAGTGGGTAGTCTATCCCTTCTCCAGTGGATCTTCCAGACCCAGGAATCGAACTAGGGTCTCCTGCATTGCAGGCGGATTCTTTACTAACTGAGCTATCGTGGAGGCCCAAGTTCCAAGTATACGTAATGTCTTTTTAACTTGAGAAGGAACCATGGGCTGTTATTGGGTCTTTCAGTACTGTGCCAAAAAATGCCATAGCAGAGGAGCAGGTGGAGAATCCGGATGCTAAGAAAGGACAGTCATCACTGTGGGAGAGTGACTCTCCTCTGAGCATTTCAGAGAAAGCTGACTTTCTCTGATGTGAGACGCGGGAGGCGGCGTGACACGGCAGAGTTGGGCTAGTTTGCTGATCTTCTCGGGTTTAGGGCTCTGCTGGTCATGCAGCTGTGCATCCGCGGGCCGACTGCCAAAAAATTTAATTATTTTGGCAAGATGTGGTATGCTTTTCGACACACAGGATTGCAACAATTTCTCTACCAATTTAGAGTTGGAGAGAGTCCATGAAGACTTCTAAAGCCAGCACAGTATACATATTTTAGGAAATATATTGGGGGGAAAAATGCTTTCCATTGGGGAAAAAAAAAAACAACAGATCCATAGTTTTCCAAAGAAACTTGCTGCCCTTAATTCAGAAAACATAAAAGGTCTTTGGAAACGTCTGTTGAGAGCATTATCATCAGCTTTTTGAGTATATACCTGTGTGAAATGAAAAGTGGATTTGTGTGTGTGTGGGTGTGAAACTCCAAATTTATTTTTTACATGCAGGCAAAAGTGAAGTATGTATCACTATTCAGCTTTTTCTTATTCAACAGAAATGTTTGTGTATGAGAGCATTCCATATATCCTATAAATGGTACGGTGCTCTGGTGTCAGATTTTCCTTCTGATTCCAGCTTCCAGCCACACCCAAGAACCTGACACCTCACCCAACCACAGCTGTTGGACTTGGGGCTGAGAAGCTGGCAGTTTTGAAACAATGACTGAAACAGGCTTGAGAGTCTAGAATTAAAAGAAATGTTCATTTCTGTAATTTAAAAAAGCAGTTATCAGGGAAATCCGAGAGAACGAAAATAAATTCTCCTTACTGGTCTTTTAGAAATGGAAGAGAATCAGATTTCCTGAATACCCACCACTGTGTGAGCATTTAAAAATGTTGTCAGTATGAATTTTCTTTAGAAAGAATCTCCTGAGGCAAATTTTACTGTTTTGTGGGGGTAGCGGGGAGGGTTCCCCAGTGGCTCAGATGGTAAAGAATACATGTGCAATGCAGGAGACACAGGTTAGATCCCTGGGTCGGGAAGATCCCCTGGAGGAGAAAATGGCAACCCATACCAGTATTCTTGCCTGGAGAATTCTATGGGCAAGATGAACCTGGAGGGCCACGGTGAGTATTACTCTTTTATGTATCAGAAGCCTCAGACCTGCCTGGAACCATCCATCTCTGGGTCCTTCACTTTGTGTTACCTTTCCACTCATGACCTCTCGAGCTTAGTCACAAGAGTCGCACCTAGAAGGGCACACACGTCTGGTCATCAGCACTTTCCCACCTTATCGGAAAGCTGTGGACACAGTGTGCTTCTCATGACCGTTGTCGTGTGCCTCTGCATCCGGATTCTCACATCCGCTAACCTCAGCGGTGAATTGAATGGTTTGTGTCCAATCACAGATGGAGCCGTGGACATAAATCCCACTACCTGGCCATTGCTCCTGAAAACACATGTTAGTTCCCAAATCTGCACGAGGCAGGGTTGGTTTCGATGCCACTGGAGATACTTGCTTCTCTAAAATTCTGTATTTCCACGTTGTAACCCCTGGAGCATTCTCTGATAAGTACTTCCTGTTTCTCCTAGCCCTTCAGTCAGACTGCCTCCGTTGGGTCCTTTCTTTTTGCCTACTAATATGTTCTGCTGCTGCTGCTGCAAAGTTGCGTCAGTCGTGTCCAACTCTGTGTGACCCCATAGACGGCAGCCCACCAGGCTCCACCGGTCTGGGATTCTCCAGGCAAGAACACCAGAGTGGGTTGCCATTTCCTTCTCCAATGCGTGAAAGTGAAAAGTGAAAAGTGAAAGTGAAGTCGCTCAGTCGTGTCCGACTCCTAGCGACCCCATGGACTGCAGCACACCAGGCTCCTCTGTTCATGGGATTTTCCAGGCAAGGGTACTGGAGTGGGGTGCCATTGCCTTCTAGTGCCTTCTTTTTCGTGTCTCCTCCTGTGTCAGTCTCCCCATGCACTAAGACAAAAAGAGGAGACAAACAGGTGAAAAGATGCTCAGGGAACTCATTATTAGAGAAATGCAAATCAAAACTATAATGCACATAGAACTATATTCTGACCTCACACCAGTCAGAATAGCCATCATCAAAAAAAATCTTTAAACAGTAAATGCTGGGGAGGGTGTGGAGAAAAGGCAACCCTCTTGAACTGTTGGTGGGAACAAAAATTGGTGCCTCCACTATGGAAAACCATATGGAGATTCCTTAAACAGCTAAACAAAGAACTACCATATGACCTGACCCTTGGGCATATATCTGGAGAAAACCATAATTCACAAAGATACAAGTACCCCAGGGTTCATAGCAGCTCTGTTGACAGTAACCAAGACATGAATTAACCTAAATGTCCATGGACACAGTAATGGCTAAAGAAGAAGTGGTACATATACACAGTGGAATACTACCCAGCCACGAAAAGGAATGAAATTGTGCCATTTGCAGAGATGTGGCTGGACCTAGAGACTGTCATCCAGGGTGAAGGAAAGTGGAAGTGAAGTCACTCAGTCGTGTCCGACTCTTTGCTACCCCATGGACACCAGGCTCCTCTGTCCATGGGATTTTCTAGGCAAGAGTACTGGAGTGGGTTCCATTTCCTTCTCCAGAGTGAAGGAAGTCAGAGAAAAATAAATATTGAATAATGTTGCTTATATGTGGAATCTAGAAAAAGCATACGAATGAACTTATTTGCAAAGCAGAAATAGAGACACAGATGTTTTGGACACCAAAGTGGGGAAAAAGGAAATGGGGTGGATGGGGAGACTGAGCCTCACATATACATACTCCTGTGTATAAAATAGATAACTAATGAGAATCTAACTCGGAGAAGGCAATGGCACCCCACTCCAGTACTCTTGCCTGGGAAATCCCATGGACGGATGAGCCTGGTGGGCTGCAGTCCATGGGATCACGAAGAGTCGGACATGACTGAGCGACTTCACCTTCGATGAGAATCTACTGTATGGGTCAGGGAACTCTGCTCAGTGTTCTTTGGTGACTTGAATGGGAAGGAAATCCAAAACAGAGAGGATATACATACACGTATAGCTGACTCAGTCTCCCGTACGTGGGTGCGTGCTCACTCACTCCAGGCGTGTCTGACTCTTTGCAACCCAGTGGACTGTGGCTCACCAGGCTCCTCTGTCCATGGGATTCTCCAGGCAAGAATACTGGAGTGGGTTGCCATTTCCTTCTCCAGCTCTGACGTACAGCAGACACTAACACAACATTGTATAGCATTCTATACTCCAGTAAACATCAATTTAAGAAAAAGAGGGGGCAAGATAGATCACACAAGAACGCTCTGCAGAACCCTGAGACCTCCAGTTTCGCCATTCTAGTGCTCACATATCACAGCTCCCCAAATCCTTTACACAACCGTCTTCACGTTTCCTCTACTTCCTTTTGATGTGAATCTTAGATTTTCGCTTCTAAGTGACTTGTTGGCCTTTCTATACTGTGAAGAACTTGAAGATAGTGTGTGTGTGTGTGTGTTTAGTTTATAAATTAAGCAGAACCATCGCTTTGCATGACACAGTGGTAATGGAATGCAGCATATGTTTATGAAAAAAATGAATGAATGATGAAGAAAGAAAGAGAAAACATATGCTGTAAATGTTCCTCACTCGCTTTACCCTTTCTGCAGAACTGCGGATCCATGATCGTGTGGTGCAGTGGGCAACCGTCCCTGTATATCCACTCAAGACCTCAGACTCATCGTGTTAAATGTTGACTTCCAGCCCTTTCTCTGTGTATCTTCCTCCTGCACCCTTTGTCTTATGGGCACCCTCAGCTCCTTTCAGGTGGAGATTAGCAAGTGCCTCTGCCATTCTCACTTCTCCGACTTTGCCGTTCTAGGGTTGACTTTTCTCTGCCTTTCACTCAGTGTCGTCTGCCATCCAAACGGCATGTTGACCCTACAAGTAGTAGGGAGAATGTTTGGGAGGAACTATAATAATTTTTGCTCTGGTTTGGTTTCCTGTGTATCTCACTTCCCTATTCCACCTCCCATTCTAACACTCATTTTAAGCACGAACTGGGGCAAGCAACTCTGCTCTGTTGGGTTGGCCAAAAAGTTCTTTTAGGTTTTTCCGTAACATCTCATGGCAAACCCTGAGCAAATTTTTTGGCCAACCCAGTAAGATTGTCAATGGCGCTTGTTGAATTCCAAGGGCCATCTTCCTAGCCATGTGTTTTATGGCATGGTCTCTGTTTTAGCTTTCATATTCCACATATTTACAGTCCTGTTCAGGCCCCAAACCTGTTTACCAGGGATCAGATTGTCCTCATCCTTCTAAGCTGATTCACGTGCTCTTCATTCTGTGAAACCTTCTCCATTCATTGCATATGGAACAACATACCACTTCTTTGGCTTCTCACGGGACATTCTTCTTCCATCATTTATTGTGCATATTGTAGCTATTGTTATTGTTGTTCAGTCACTCAGTTGTGTCCGACTCTTTGCGACCCCATGCACTGCAGCACGCCAGGCCTCCCTGTCCATCAACAAATCCCAGAGCTTGCTCAAACTCATGTCCATCGAGTCGGTGATGCCATCCAACCATCTCATCTTCTGTCGTCCCCTTCTCCTCCTGCCTTCAGTCTTTCCCAGCATCAGAGTCTTTTCCAATGAGTCAGCTCTTTGCATCAGGTGGCCAAAGGATTGGAGTTTCAGTTTCAGCATCTGTCCTCCCAGTGAACATTCAGGACTGATTTCCTTTAGGATGGACTGGTTGGATCTGCCTTGCAGTCCAAGGGACTCTCAAGAGTCTTCTCCAGCTCCACAGTTCAAAAGCATCATCATTTGTTGCTATAGGCTTTTCTCCCATGGAGGTTACAGACTGCCTCAGGGAAAGACAAATTTCAACCATATTTACCCCCACCGTACTGAGTAGATGAGCAGTTAGACCATTGGAAGCATGAATCCATATTTGTTGATTTAGCAGATGTTAGTTTAAACAGGTTGAAATATATAGAATGCTGGCTGCTTTATTTTTACGAGGGTTGTATCTATCTGAGCTCGGTCACTCAGTCATGTCCGACTCTTTGCAACCCCATGGACTGTAGCCCTTCAGGCTCCTGTGTCTATGCAATTTCCCAGCCAAGAATACTGGAGTTGGCTGCCGTTTCCTCCTCCAGGGGATCTTCCCGACCCAGGGATTGAACCTGCGTCTCTTGCGTCTCCTGCATTGGCAGGTGGATTCTTTACCACGAGTGCCACCTGGGAAGCCATCTATCTATTTAACATAATGTAATTATGAGTTCTGTTTCCTTGAGAATGGGGTGTGTATGAAAATTTGAATTTCATCGAAATGCTTTTGCCTCATTGTGACTGCTATTTAAGTAGTATAATTTCCTTTGCTGTACGTTTGAGAAAGTTTTGTGTTGAATGTAAGGTATGGGATTTTGTGCTAAATACTGTGAAGATGGAGGTTCACCAAAGCAATATCAATAATTTTTCTCTTTGTCAGTAATTTGGCTCATAAGAGGTGGATCTCTTTATCTGTGGTGTACATAAAATCTTTGCAATTTGCAGCACCTAGGGCATTCTGGGGGAGAAGGAAATGGCAACCCACTCCAGTGTTCTTGCCTGGAGAATCCCATGGACGGAGAAGCCTGGTAGGCTGCAGTCCATGGGGTCGCACAGAGTCGGACACGACTGAAGCAACTTAGCAGCAGCAGCAGGGCATTCTGGAAGTGAATCCTCCTTGGGATCATAATAAATTAGTAATCTCATAGATTTGCAGAGTACTTTTGAGTTTCAAAATCCCTTTCACATATATCATCTCATTAAGCCCTTCTAGCTCATGGCAGAAATAGGGCAGGGCTTTATAGTGGAAATAGCATTCCTTTGAGTGGGCCAAAGCCTGCCTCCAAACACCAGTTCCCACAGTCTCAACTATCTTTACTTGCTTTCTTTCCTCAGCCTCTACAAACAGAAGTTACCTCTCTATAAAATAGAATAGTAGTACTTAATATTACCTCCATCGATTCATTGTCATGAGGCTCCATTGAACACATCATTTTAAACATGCTGCATAAGTCTATAAAGATCTGGGCACACTCTCTCGTTCAGCAAGACTGTAGTAAGTTAACATGGATGATTGTGTTCTCATATTTGAATCAGCACTGTTGTTGTTGTTCAGCTGTGAAGTCGTATCTGCGTCTGTGAGACCCCCTGGACTGCAGCGTGCCTGGCTTCCCTGTCCTCCACTGTTTGTTGGAGTTTGTGCACATTTTTGTTCATTGAGTCTGTGATGCCATCCAACCATCTCATCCTTTGTTACCCCGCCCCACCACACTTCTCCTGCTCTCAGTCTTTCCCAGCGTCAGGGTCTTTTCCGCTGACTCAGCTCTTTGCATCAGGTGACCAAAGTATTGGGGCTTCAGTTTCAGCATCAGTCCTTCCAGTGAATATTCAGGGTCGATTTCCTTTAAAACGGACTGGTTGGATCTCCTTACAGTCCAAGGGACTCTCAAGAGTCTTCTCCAACACCACAGTTCAAAAGCATCGATTCTTCGGCGCTCAGCTTTCTTCACAGTTCAACTCTCACATCCATACATGACCACAGGAAAAACCATAGCCTTGACTAGATGAACCTTTGTTGGCAAAGTAATGTCTCTGCTTTTGAATATGATATCTGGGTTGGTCATAACTTTCCTTCCAAACAGTAAGCGTCTTTTAATCTCGTGGCTGCAGTCACCATCTGTAGTGATTTTGGAGGCCAGAAAAATAAAGTCTGACACTGTTTCCACTGTTTCCCCATCTATTTCCCATGAAGTGATGGGACCGGATGCCATGATCTTCGTTTTCTGAATGTTGATCTTTAAGCCAACTTTTTCACTCTCCTCTTTTACTTTCATCAAGAGGCTTTTTAGTTCCTCTTCACTTTCTGCCATTTCAGAACCACATACTTAGAGCAATGAAAATAATTTGTCTAGTTTCTTAGAAATAAATTCCAGTAGAGAGACCTGTACAGCGTGTGTATTTGTGTATGTGTGTTTGTGTGTTAGTAACCCCCCACCCTGGGAATCACTCCCATTTCAGTCAGTCAGTCAGTTCAGCCGCTCAGTCGTGTCTAACTCTTTGTGACCCCATGAATTGCAGCACGCCAGGCCTCCGTGTCCATCACCAACTCCCGGAGTTCACTCAGACTCACGTCCATCGAGTCAGTGATGCCATCCAGCCATCTCATCCTCTGTCGTCCCCTTCTCCTCCTGCCCCCAATCCCTCCCAGCATCAGAGTCTTTTCCAATGAGTAATCCCTTCGCATGAGGTGGCCAAAGTACTGGAGTTTCAGCTTTAGCATCATTCCTTCCAAAGAAATTCCATAATTTGTCTAGTATCTTATAAATAAATTTCAGTAAAGAGACTTGTACAGTGTTGTGTGTGTGTGTTAATCACTCAGTCATGTCCGACTGTTTGTGACCCCATGGACTGTAGCCCACCAGGCTCTTCTGACCATGGGATTCTCAAGGCAAGGATACTGGAGTGGGTTGCCATTCCTTTCTCCAGGGGATCTTCCCAACCCAGGGATTGAACCCCGGTCTCCCACACTGGAGCCAGATTTGTTACCATCTGAGCCCCCCGGGAAGCCTGTACTGTGTCATACAATATATTTAAAAGTTGGAAGAGTTTACTTAAATTCTCCATTGGTGGCTTCTGTATAAAGTTTGAGTGCGAGGCAATTCTGGAAAATGACCAGAAGGCAGGGAAGAGCAGTTGTTTCCTAGATAATTGGCTGACCTCCCCAGTGTACCATTCTTTTTGTCACCTCCAGTTGTCCACAATATACCCCCTTCACTCTTACTCATGTGAGCCTGGTCCCTGAAAGTATTGATATTTGGGTGTTCTGACCCTAAGTGCTGATTATAAAAACATTTCAATTTATCAATGCATTTATTCAACATTTCACTTTGTCAGTTTATTGAGCTGCTACCCAATGCTGAGAGTAGAGTAGTAAATGTAATAAATGTCACAGAGTCTCATTGCTCAGTATTCCATGAGGGGAATATTGTATGAACATGTCTTGTATTACTGTATATCTTAAAATAGTAATGTAATGTATAATTATCCTCTGAGAAAGCGATATTGTGATCATATCTTTCTAGTTCAGTTCAGTTCAGTCACTCAGTCATGTCCGACTCTTTGCAACCCCGTGGACCTCAGCACGCCAGGCCTCCCTGTCTATCACCAACTCCCGGAATTTACTCAAACTCATGTCCGTTGAGTCGGTGATGCCATCCAACCATCTCATCCTCTGTCATCCACTTCTTCTCCTGCCTTCAATCTTTCCCAGTGTCAGCGTCTTTTCAAATGAGTCAGCTCTTTGCATCAGGTGGCCAAAGCGTTGACGTTTCAGCTTCAGCATCAGTCTTTCCAATGAATATTCAGGACTCATTTCCTTTGGGATGGACTGGTGGGATCTCCTTGCAGTCCAGGGGACTCTCAAGTCTTCTCCAACACCACAGTTCAAAAGCATCAATTCTTCAGTGCTCAGCTTTCTTTATAGTCCAACTCTCACATCCATACATGACTACTGGGTATCTTTCTAGATTAAGTAAAAACAGAAATCAATAGCTCCATTCCAAGTGACAATCAATGTGATTAGCTCACTCAGGTTTTTTGTTTGTTGCTTTCTCTGAAATTTGAAGTTTCTCTTCATTGAGTTTGAATCAGTAGCCTAGGAGGAAGTGATTTCAAACAGTTGATCATCTTAAAACTTGAAAGCCTGAAACACTTGTTAGAACATTCATTTTGATCGCTGTTATTCATTGATTGATTTTTAGCTGGAGGCAGTATGTGATCTGGGCACTTAAAGCTGCAGTTGTCTGTCTGTAGGATTATCTGTGTTCTGTTCCCTTCACTGCGTGCTGCAGTCCATGGGGTCGCAAAGAGTCAGACACGATTTAATGACTGAACAACAATTCCCTTCACACATGGAAGAGAGTTTTGGGGGCTACCTTTTTTGGCAAATTTTTTATCGTTATTATTGCTTGGAGAAATAGGAAGTGTTCTACTCTTGTTTGAAGTGTGAGAGAAATGGCTGCCTTTTTTTTTTTAAATCTTTGGCTTTTGTGGAAATCATTTTACCTGGACCGTAGCATCATAAAGAAATGGAGCTTTGGCAAACTCATCCTGCAAAGGTTTACTCAAATGTTTACATCTGGGTTGTTCTTGTAATTTTCACAGTAGTAGCCGTAGCGTTAGTTGCTCAGTCGTGTCCAACTCTTTGCAACCCCACAGGCTGTAGCCCACTAGGCTCCTCTGTCTATGGGAGTCTCCAGGCAAGAATACTGTAGCGGGTTGCCATTCCCTTCTCCAGGGGATCTTCCTGACCCAGGGATTGAATCTGGTCTCCTGCATGGCAGGCAGATTGTTTACCATCTACAGGGAAGATTACTAAAAGACAATGTTGCCTGTCATTAATAATATGTTGATGTGTTTATTTAAATGCTTCTGATTAGTGATGATTGGAAAAGAAGCAAGCATGCAATTAAAATAGAACTTTAAATTGCATACACTGATGCTAGATTTGACAAGATAGAGTTTGTGGATTAACAAGAAGATAAATATAGTTTCTTGATTTTACGGACTTTCATCAGCCTTTTTGGAGAAGAAAATGGCAACCCACTCCAGTATTCTTGCCTGGAGAATCCCACGGACAAAGGAGCCTGGTGGGCTACAGTCCATGGGGTCGCAAAGAGTCGGACACGACTGAGTGACTAACCCATAACACACGTGTATCTCTGCCATTAGTGTTTCAGACATATGCCTTTTTGTTAATGACGTTTGTGTTCTATAAGGTATTTTTTCCACAAGTTGTCAGGATTATGGTTATTTGGTAATATGGACATCACAGAGGACTGACTTTTTAATACACTGGTGTCTATAGTTGTCAAAATGCAAGTGTGTACATATAATACCTTGTTTTCCTAATTTACACGTTCAGCAATGACAGATTCACACAATTATTTTGTGATATATTTTTTAGCCACATTGCATTGAACAGTTTTTATATGGAATGAATGCTTGTTGGATGTTTCCTGAATGAAATGATGGAGACTTAACTTGTCAGAAGCTCAGCCTCTGTCTGGGAGAAATCCCCAGGTCTTGTGGAGTGGTCCTTCTCAGTCATACGACACTTTTTCAGATAAAAAAAAAAAATTGCAGGTTATTTTTAAAGAGTGCCATCAATTCATTTTGAGTAGTCTTGAGAAGGAGTTGGGCTAAACATATTTATTAAATGGCTAAGCACCAACTTTTTTGGCTAGGAGCCACAGTTCTGAAAAGAAGGAAGACAGCTTAGAGGTAAGGCATTGGACTTAGGTTTAGCAAACAAATTAACTCTTTAGGGAGTTTATAAAATATGTAAGGTGGACAAGTGTTTACACTGTTTCATTTAAGTTTTTAAATTATTTCATTAGTGTTAGAAAATGGTATTCTTTTAGAATTGCTATATTGACGAAAATCTATATATTTGTTTTAGAACATACTTGGGAGAGGTGAACACTAATTTACTTGGGACAAGCTTGTACAGGTCTTGGAAAAGCATGGATGAGCTTAACATTTTTGTCATTAAGTAACCAAGAATGAATCTTTTATATTCAGTATTAAAGAAAATAAAATCTAGAATATTCTCAGAAGAGATAGCTTGCCCCTTGAAGTCTACATGGAACAAGAAAAAGACTGTTGTCATGAAATCCTGTAGCAGTTTTTTTTCCCCCCAACTTTATTGAGATACAATGAACATATATAACATTGTGTAAGTTTAGGGTATACCCTGTGAGATTGGATACACGTGTGTATGGGAAAATGTTTACCACACTAGCGTAGCTCTTTTTAAAGATCAGTGTCAGCACCGAGATTTCCAGATGAAATTGCTAAAAGAGGATCTTGGGTTTTGATCCCAGAGATCTGACTCTGTTGGTGTAGGGGCCGGTCGTGGGCTTGCATTTCTGACACCCTGCAAGGTGAGGCTCCTGTTGCTGGTTACTGATCACACGTTGAGAGCAGTCCTATGACGGACTGACAGTTGATACGGTCAGTGGTTTGCTTTCCTGTATGCAGCTTTGAATATATGAAAGCTCTGGAATAATCATGAGCTTATGGGAGCCATGAGCATACCAACATTTAGATAACTGGCGCTTAACCGGACATAATGAATATTTAATAATGGATAAGTTAATTAATTAACTGTTGTCTTAAAATATATTTTGAGAATCATATATCCATTCATGTGAAAGTATCATTTTGATTTCAATCATGAAGCCTGTTATCTCTTCTTCATTTTGATATATAGATAATGTATATTTTATGAGTTATATAAGTAGTACTACATATATATAACAAAGTGCATTTATGTGTATATATACGTTGTTTATTCCATAATATTATTATTTTTTATTAAAATTGTTGCTGAACAACGGATCCTGGCTATTATCTTTGATTTATTAAATCATGTGTATAAATCATATTTAAGAGTTCAGTTCAGTTCAGTCGCTCAGTCGTGTCTGACTCTTTGCGACCCCATGGACTGCAGCACGCCGGGCCTCCGTGCCCATCACCAACTCCTGGAGTTTACCCAAACTTATGTCCATTGATGCCATCCAACCACCCCATCCTCTGTCATCCCCTTCTCCTCCTGCCTTCAATCTTTCCCAGCATCAGGGTCTTTTCCAAGGAATCCCATCAGCTTCCCAGGATGCACATTTGAGATGGGGGGAGGTTTAGCTGGATCTCCCAGAGTCACTCGGAAACGCTGGGGCGTGCACAGTGGGGACCTTTCCTCTGGGGCCCTGTTTGTCACCTGTGTCCACTGATGGGTCTTCACCATTCTCTCTCCCAGTGCCTGGAGCCCTGCAAGGTGTCCTGGGACCTGCGAAATCAGCAGTGCCAGAGCTTCTGCGAGGTAAGGGGTGTGCGTGCGGCCACAGGCCAAGCCGTGCACCAAGGAGCCCTGGGCATTCGGGGAGGGCATCGTGTCCTTCTGGGGCTGGGAGGCTCAGTTTACTTCTGCGGGGGGTGTGTGTGTGTGTGTGTGTACATTCACAGTCAACAAAATTGTTGAGACCTCTAAAAACCCAGGTGGTACTACTGGTCAAGAACCTCGCCTGCCAACGCAAGAGACTTAAGAGACTCGGGTTCCATCCCTGGGTCGGAAGATCCCCTGGAGAAGGGCATGGCAACCCACTCCAGTATGCTTAAGCTGGAGAATCCCATGGACACAGGAGCCTGGCGGGCTACAGTCCATGGGGTCACAGAGCATTGGACACGACTGAAGTGACTTTTTGTGCACTTAAAGCCTCACCACTCACTACTTCCATTATTAATTAAGCAGGGAAATTATTTTTGTTTTTTACTATACATTAAAAAAAATGACAAGCCTCTGGCAGCCTCTCCACCTCACAGGATAACTCTTCTCTGGGTGGCTCTTGGCATGAGGTTGAAATGCTCGTGCCTTTTGGAAGGAGCCTCGCGTTTTATGGGCTTCCCTGGTGGCTCAGCTGGTAAAGAATCTTCCTGCAATGCAGGAGACCTGGGTTCAATCCCTGGGTGGGCAAGATCCCCTGGAGAAGGGAAAGGCTACCCTCTCCGGTGTTCTGGCCTAGAGAATTCCACAGACAGTCCGTGGGGTTGCAAAGAGTTGGACACAACTGAGCGACTTTCACTTCACTTCACTCGTGTTTTATGAGTGGCGGGGTTCTCAGACCATTTGATCTTCCTCTGGGCCGGCCACACCCCTGGGCTGAGACTGGCCCACATTTTCCTGTGCAGAAGGCACCTTCCTTTCCCCATGCTCTCAGTTAGATAACAGTGCACTCCTGTCCTGGGCAGTTGCTGTCTAAAGTCACTACTTGTGCCAAAGAAAGAGGGTGCTGCTTTGCAGCACTGCATCCTCCAGAGCAGGGAGAAGACTTAAGAGTGCCTTGGACTGCAAGGAGAGCCAACCAGTCCATCCCAAAGGAAATCAGCCCTGAAGATTCACTGGAAGGAGTGCTGCTGAAGCTCCAGTACTTTGGCCACCTGATGCAAAGAGCTGACTCATTTGAAAAGACCCAGATGCTGGGGAAGATTGAAAGCGGGAGGAGAAGGGGACGACAGATGGCTGGATGGCATCACCGACTCAATGGACATGAGTTTGAGTAAACTCCAGGAGATGGTGAAGGACAGGGAAGGCTGGCGTGCTGCAGTCCGTGGGGTTCCAAAGAGTCAGACATGACTTAGCAACTGAACAAGAGCAATTCTCCAGGGCAGACCAGGGGCCCTGCTGTGAAGCAGACAGGCTGACCACACAGTGGCCACTCAGTGTAAGGAGGATCAGAAAGTCCACAGGGGCCTCGAGGACGTGACTTGGGTCCACATGGGAACCAGAGCACCACCGTGGAGTGGTGGTGAGGGAAGCAGAGACATGCCTGAGTGGTGTCAGTGGGAGACCCTGCTGCAGGTCTGCTCCAGATGGAACCGGGGCCCATCAGAACTTCCGAACTGTTCCGGATGATCACAGGGGTGGGTCTGGTCCTCCCCCCAAGCCCTCCCCCGACCATGTGAGTGTGGTCCTGTTGCCTGAGTTTCACCTCAGAGGGCACACAGACTCTGTCCTGAAGACATGCCTGTGGACCTGGCATCGTAACAGCCCCTATAGTTTTAGGGTCCATGAGATACATCCACGTTCCCAATACCATCTGACCTTCTGATCGACATGAAGGTCATCGGAGTTGTGCATGAAGCGTGCAGGAGTGGAAGCTGGAAATTTTCAAGCCCTTGGGCTCACCCACTGCAGATGCCCAGAAAGTGAAAGTGAAAGTCGCTCAGTCGTGTCCGACTCTTTGTGACCTCATGGACTATACAGTCCATGGGATTCTCCAGGCCAGAAGACTGGAGTGGGTAGCCTTTCCCTCCTCCAGGGGATCTTCCCAACCCAGGGATCGAACCCAGGTCTCCTGCATTGGCAGGTGGATTCTTTACCACCTGAGAAGGCCTCGGTATAATATATGTTTATATTACATGCCCCTTGTCTCATAACAGATCACCCTCAAACTTAAGTGGCTGAATCCATACCCAAATCTTGTTTTGTTCACTTGCTGTTTTTTTTTCTTTAATATATATATTTTATTGACGTATACTTGAGTTACAGTGTTTCAGGTTCCCAAATGATTCAGTTATACTTAAACACATCCATTATTTTTCATATTATTTTCCATCATAGGTTATTACAAGATACTGACTACGGTTCTCTGTGCTATAAACTTTTTGTTGCCTGTTGCGTACTTTTTTTTTAAATTAGAACTCTAACGTTCTGTTTATGGGCACTGGTATCTCATCCCACCATTGCTTTGGGTCAGGAGCTTGGGTAGAGCTTAACTGCACTGTCTGCCCAGCATCTGTCGTGGTTGAAGTCAAGGTATTGGCTGGGGTCCCTTCTCATCTGGGGGCTCGACTGTGGGAGAAGTCTGCTGTCAACTCATCGCAGTCGTTGGCAGCATCCGTTTCCTTGCAGTGGTGAGACTGTGGGCCTGCCGCATTGATGACGTGTGGCTGGGGTCCACTCTGAGCTCCTGGGAGGTGCTTGTGGCCCCTCCCTGTGTGGCCCCCTTCAGCGGCAGATCACAAAATAGCTTTTTTCTTAAGACTGGCAGTAGCATCCTGATCTCCAGCCTGCTGAGACAGAATTTTATGTAACACAACATAATCTCAGCAGTGAAGTGCTTAGCCTCAGCCATGTTGTGTTGATTAGAAGTATACACACACACACACACAGACACACACACACACAGACACACACACACGGGAGGTGATGACATCAGACAGGTTGTGACTCAGTGAGGCTCACTCTGCACCCTGTCTAATTGAGAGTTGGCGGTTTGGTCACTAAGTCAAGTCAAACTCTTGTGATTCCATGGGCAGAGGAGCGTGGTGGGCTACAGTCCATGAATACCTGAGTGGGTTGCCAGGTCCTTCTCCAGGGGATCTTCCCGACCCAGGGAAGCTCGTGTCTAATACAGAAGCAGGTAAAAAGAGGGGATTCAGGTCTCTTGAGACGCAGAACAGAGCACCCTGATCAGAAGTGGAACGTAAAGCAAACCAATTCATGCATGCAAAGACCAGGGGCATGAGACCACCTCTGCCTGCCCTACATTCTGTTTTATTTTGTATTCTATTCTGCACACAGACCACACATCTCTAGGAATGAAAATGTGCTGCTGTCAAGTCTAGAGGAACAGGATGTGCTATTCACTTGAGAAACGCATTATCCATTAACATCCCTGAGTCTGGGTTAGTGGGTTTATGTCAGATCCCTGAAACGGGAAATACAACTGAAGGTCATTTGAAACCTTTCTCCGTGCAATTTCAGACGTGATAGTGGGCTTCTACGAATCTCGTTCTGTCTGAAATAACCGTGGGGGCTTCTGAACCACGTCTGGTTTATTTAAATGAGACTGGAAGCCTGCCCATTACAACTAATGTTGGGCCCCTCTAGGCACAACTAAGCAAGCCCGTGAGGCGGCAAAGACCCAGCACAGCCAAAAATATTTTTTAAAAAAATGGGATGTGTGTCCAAATTGTGATATGCAGTGGCAGAAAGCTTTGTTGAAACTTGAAAGGTGGGGAAAAGAGGGCTACTTAACATGAGGAACTTTGTAGAGAGCTCCCAGCCCAATGGTCCAAAAGCTGAAGCCTTAATATTCAACTTTAGTTGCTCTGATTGTTCTTATTCCTGTGTTTTTTTTTTTGTTTTTTTTTTTGCTCCTGTTTTATTGTGCTAATAAATGTCTGACTTTTGCTTAAAGAGACTGAATCTTGGAAGGACTCATTCCTGTTTCAGTGTTTTCAAGGCTAGACATTCATTGAGAAGACCTGTCCATCCTCCTGGTTACTACATTTTGTGTTAAGAAGGTATCCAGGTTCCATATCGTCAAGAACCTAAGCTTTCCCTTTCTAAGAGTCCGAACCCAGGATGACTCCAGATTTTAGTCTTCTATGGCAGAAACAACTAGACAATTAGAGATTTGGTCCAGTGTATCCACTTGTAAAATGGTCCAAGCTTTATCTTCAAAGGTGTGAGCTTGCAAACCACACCCTGAAGAGCAAAACCCAGTCTGTCCCTTGCTTTTGTAATTCAGGTTTTATTGGAACGTAGTCAGAACAGTTTTGGTTTTTTTTTTAATGTACACAACTGCTGTTGTGTTACAAGAGCAGAGTCGGGTCGTTGTGATATGTCGTGTGGTCCATAAAGCTGGAACTTTGGCGAAAATCTGGCCATTCCCAGAAAGTATGTCCCACTTGCTGAGTGAAGTCACTCAGTCGTGTCTGACTCTTTGCAACCCCATGGACTGTAGCCCGCCAGGCTCCTCCATCCGTGGGATGTTCCAGGCAAGAGTACTGGAGTGGGGTTGCCATTCACTTCTCTAGGGGATCTTCCCGACTCAGGGATCAAACCTGGGTCTCCTGCATTGTAGGCAGACGCTTTTACCGTCTTCTGAGCCAGCAGGGAAGACGAACCACAAGGCATCATGATACCCACATAACCCCCTGCCCAGTCAGACTGCCATCCTGTCTTCATCTGTATCACCAGCACCCATGTCTAAACATAAACCATTGTTCTTGGTAAGTTTGGTCTTAGAATTATCCTGCATGGAAAGGATTTTCAGGGGCATCTTGTTTGTTTGATTTTTGGCTGTGCTAGGTCTTCATTGCTGGGCACAGGGTTTCACTAGCGGCAGCGAGAAGAAAGTTCTGGTTGTTGCGATGTGGCGTAGGCTCACGGCGGTGGCTTCTCTCGTTGCAGAGCACGGGCTCTAGACGTGTGGGCTTCAGTAGTTGCAGCTTGCAGCCCCGGAGCACAGGCTCAGTAGCCGTGGTGCACGAGCTGAGTTGCTGTGGTATGTGGGATCTTCCCAGCCCAGGGAATGGAACCCACGTCCCCTGCATTGGCAGGTGAACTGTTAACCGCTGGACCACCAGGGAAGCCCCCAGGGGCATATATATATAAAATAACATACCTGGAACCGATTCATCACCTTCTCATGTACTGACCCTTTCAACTTCTCATTTGATATGGATACCGTTCTGCTTTCGCTACCGTTTGAGGCTATAGGCAAAGCTAACAATCTTATTTTTTAAAACAAAAAAAAAAGTTAAATGTATTAGGGCAGGAATCTTTCAGGACTCTTTCTGTGGGTCATAACAGATGATTTCTCATGTGTTATAAAATGTGTTTTTTTTTTTTTCCACAATAGGTACATGGATAGATTGTGCTTTGTTGCTTTAGTTTATTAGCTATTATTCCCTTCCTCTTACTTTTATAAAATCCTAAGAACCATGATAAACTATGAAAGTTTGTCTTACTGATCATAAAACGCATGTCTTCCTATGTTTAAATGTTCTTTCTTACAATTGATGGAATCTGACATTGTAAGAGAAAGCATCTTTTTTCCTTGCCAGCAGCATGTAAGATAATCATCTGTGTTACAGCTGTTGTTGACTTACTTTTGATGGCTCAGGATACATTGTAGTTTACACAGGGCCTTCTTGGTGACGATACACCTCCCACCTTCATCTGTGATGTTTTTGACTTCCTAACATGCCCACTCTAGCAGGATGTCAGCTGGCAGTCAACACTGGCCATCTGAACTGTGCACTAGGGGTATTGGAAAGCTGAGCGCTCACCTACATCAGGTGTGAGTCAGTGAGGGAAGCATCTTTGGTTGGTATTGAACTTGACATTCGGTATGCCTGGTGATCTGGTCCTTGTCAGGGTAAAAATAAGAACATAAAGGAGGCTGGCACTCGGCCACAGACAGCAACATTGATTTATTTCTTTGTGCTACCAAATATTTTTTTCCATCTTACTCCATTTGATTTTCATGGCAGTTCTTGGGAGAAGTTAGGTCTGAATTTTGCTAGGTGAACTTTGTGGACAATAAAGCTGACACGCAAGGAGAAAATGAGATGACATTGTTGAGAGGCAGAGAAATGAGACATAAAATCGAGGGCGTGTGGCTTCTAGTTATGTTTCTTTCCCACCGCCCTCTGTCCCCAGGCACCTCTGTCGAACCTGCTCCATGTCACAACGCCCAGAGTGGAAGACAAGAGTTTTACATCCCTCAGCAGAAAGTACAGAATGAGCCTGTCTGTTAGGTAAAGTCGTTGTCCCAACCATTCGTGTGTTCAGAGACTTGCTCTCAAATGAGAAGGAAGCTTTGATTGTGCAAAATCAGACTTCATTCAAGGTCCTTCAAGGAATTAAAGGAAGAGCAAGGTTCCTCACTAACTTCAGGGTCTCCTTGGCCTTGGGATATTCCAGCATGACTGAAAAGAGACCCCCCAAAAGTGTGGTGTGTTCATCACACTCCAAAACTGTGGTGTTCATCACACCCCACTTCTTGCCATCAAACCTTGTCTTCTTTCTGCTCCTCCACAGTCCAGTTTCGTTGTCTTCCGATCTGGGGTGTTAAGTAAATGCATCACTTGAGGAATTCAGGCAGAGCCCTCATGTGTCTGGATGTGTTTCTGTAAGAGTTAAAGGTACTAGAAACAGATGAGAGCTAAACAGATAAAATTATATAATCTGGCCCAGGTGTGTGCATGAGACAGCAGATCAGCCCATAGAATTTGCTACACGTTCGCAGTCTTTGGCTTCAGTGTATCAGAACAGTGGCTGACCTGATTAGAACATCCCTATGAAGGGAAATGTGCAGATGGACTTTGGTGCTGATGCTTTTGAACTGTGGTGTTGGAGAAGACTCTCGAGAGTCCCTTGGACAGCAGGGAGATCCAACCAGTCCATTCTAAAGAGAGTCAGTCCTGAATGTTCATTGGAAGGACTGATGTTGAAGCTGAAACTCCAATCCTTTGGCCACCTGATGCAAAGAGCTGATTCATTTGAAAAGACCATGATGCTGGGAAAGACTGAAGGTGGGAGGAGAAGGGGACGACAGAGGATGAGATGGTTGGGTGGCATCACTGACTCGATGGACGTGAGTTTGAGTAAACTCTGGGAGTTGGTGATGGACAGGGAGGCCTGGCATGCTGCAGTCCGTGGGGTCGCAGAGAGTCGGACACGACCGAGCAACTGAAGGCACGTGGGCCCAGCTTCCGGGCATGGGCGTGTGTGAAGGGGGACGTGTGGAAGTGTTCTTCTGTTGGTGTAAGGGAGTGGTTTGCAGAGAGCAGTGGTGGCTAGGAGGACCTGCACATTTTCTGAAAGTGTTAGCTCCTATTACTACAACGAATAAGGTTTTATTTTTACAAATGCTGGACGTTTAGCTTTTATATTTTTATAGTAAAGAAACGTGTTGGCGATAGATTCTGGGTTGTGATCTTTGGGTAAGGTACAGATTTGGTCCAAGTTTTCAATTTGGGGAGGAAGTCATGGAACTGAAACGGTTCGCGAAATGGTGAAGAATTTTATAATTGCTATGAGATTTCCTTTACTATCGTTTTATAAAAGAAGCTGTCCTCGTTAGAACCAGTTTCATGATCCTGGAAAATGAGGATATCAAGAATATGGAATGATGTTTTGTTGTCATTGGGTGAATTAGTCTCTGGGTGGAACACGTTCTCCATGAAATGTAGCCTTTCTTTTTCCCCGAGGAGTGAGGCTCAATTTTCAGTGAATTTTTATGTGGCGCTGGGGAGTATAGAATTATACGAGACTCTAGGAGAACTGATGAGGTTTGAAAATTTGTTACAGACTGAGACTGGAGGCTATTTGGAATGATTTAAAGACTTATCCTGTCTGGGAAGAGGGACTAGGCAGGTAGCCACACAAGGAGTGGAATGTCTTGGAAATTGCTAAAGCTAATTTAAGTAAATGATAAAACATACATTAAAGCATTTAAACAGTGACAGAACATAACAGAGATGGGGTAAATAGTAGGTGTTTTTATGATGAAGGCCAAGTACAAGGTCATTGCTTTGAAGATTCAATGATAAAGTCCCACTCAACAGTAGAAAAGGTAAAGTGTCCACTGTTCAGTCGCATCCGACTCTTTTGCGACCCCATGGACTGTAGCCCGCCAGGCTCCTTTGCCCATGGGATTCTCCAGGCAAGAACACTGGAGTGGGTTGCCATGCCCTTCTCCAGGGAATCGTCCCAACCCAGGAAATGAACCCCCTGTCTTCCAGATTGCAAACAGATTCTTTACCATCTGAACCCCCAGCAAAGCTCAGTCATCAGTATGCAAACACACAGGAGGAAATGCAGAGCAAACGCACACAAGTCTGTTCCTAAGTTTTAACTTCCTTCCTAAGACTGTCTGGGTGGGAAAGACGAGAAACAAGGGGCCGTGGTCAGGGGCTTTCATTCTGGGGAAGCGATTCTTGTGTGTTCTAACCTTGGAAAGGCTTGAATACACGCAAGGGGAGATGAACAGGAGTGTGCAGTGGGAGATGTGCTGGGGAAAAGCCCAGATTTCCGGAGTCAGAGGTGAAGTTTTTGAATCACGTTTCAGTTGCAGAGATGGGAGAGAGACGGCTTCTCCATACAGCTTCCAGGGACCAGACTTGGTCCTGCTGCACACACGTCACCTGGAGTTTTTTTTTTTTTTTGCTAAAGTGCAGATTCTGACCCAGCAGGTGTGGGCCGTGGGCATCAGGGGCCGTGTGCCTCAGTGATGCTGGTCAAGGACTAGCAAGTGTGCATGTGGATGCTGCTCCCATATCCTGGGGTTCCGTGCAAGCGCTCAGTTTGTGTTGCCTGCCGACTCGATGAAGTCTTTTCATCCTCTCTGTTGTTCCTTAGAAAGAAAGTATGCAATGACTCATAAAGGTGTTTTAAGGTGGCAGGGGGAACACTCACTCTTTGCATCATTTAAAATGCAGAGTTAAAATTGTTGTCTTATTTCTGCCCCCAAATGAAAGGTATTTGAATGGGGTATAGAATTCCAGTGAAATAGTAATAATTTTTTTTAATTTAGTGATTTAAAAATAGCTCTTCATTGACTTTAGTTTTGAATATTTTCTGAAAATTTTCTGACTTGCTTTTTTTTTAAAGCTGTATATAAAGTATCTTTTTATTTCTCTGCCTGCTTTTTTATTTTTTTAAACTTGAGGTGATGTATTTGTTCTTGCAGTTTTCCTTCTTTTTTTTTTTCTTTCGCCTGTGCTGGGTCTTCATTTTGGAGCACTGGGTAGGTAGTTGAGGCATGCGACCTGTCTAGCTCTACACAGGCTTAGTTGTCTCAAGGCACGTGGGATCTTAGATCCCCGACCAGGGATCGAACCTGTGTCCCTGGCATTGCAAGACAGATTCTTAACCACTGGACCAAGGAAGCCCTCTCGCTGTCTGCTTTTCAGTTCTTTTTTTTTTTTTTCCTGTGTCTGATCGTAATGTGGTTATGGTATACCTTGATGGGGTAGCCTTTATATGTCTTCTGCTTGGGGTGAGTAAGATTCTTCTAACTGTAGGCTTATAATTTTCATCAAGTTTTTTTTTTTTTTTTAACATCCTCCATGTCCTGTCTTCTGGCGACCTGATTATATATATGATAGACTTATGTGGTCTTCTCATCAGAGATTCTCTGATCTTGTTTTTGTTGTTGGTGGTGTTCATTTCCCCACCCACCCCTACTCTCTGCTTCATTTTGATAATTTTCATCGTTGTGACTTCAAGTTCCCATCAAGGAATCTTTTCTTCTACAATGTCTGACACTTTAAAAATCCTATCTGGTATATTGTTTGTGTTTTCATCTTTGCTTCTGCAAGTCTCATGCAGGTCTTTCTTGCATCTTCTGTTTCTCTTTTCTTGCATCTTCTGTTTCTCTTTTCTCTGTGTCCATGTTTTCTTGTATATTCCTAAGGTATGCAGAGCATATTTATAATATCCTGTCACATGTCTTTTTCTGCCAGTGACATCACCTTTAGATTCTCTATTTCCCTTTTGGTTGCATGTCATAATTTCCTGCTTCTTTGCATGCCAGCTGATTTTTGACTAGATGTCACTTTTTCGTGTTCTCAATTCTGCTGTATTTCTGTAAAAAACATTAGACTCTTCTGGCATGGAGATAGTTACTTGACATCAGTTTCTTCTGCAGAGACTAGCTTTTAAACTTTCTTAGCACAGAGTCAGAGCAGCCTTTAGTCCGGGGCTCATGTGTCCCCGTTACTAAGGTGATTAGAGAAGGAAATGGCACTGAACTCCAGTATGCATGCCTGGACAATCCCATGGACAGGGGAGCCTGGCAGGCTACAGGCCATGAGGTTGCAGAGAGTCAGACATGAATAAGCCACTGAGCAGTATCTCTTAGGACTCTGCCCAATGCCCTATGTATTCTGTATCCTCTGTGCTCTGATGGCTGGAATGGGAGGTGCTAGGCTCCTTGGAAGTCCAGGCGTGCTTTGCCCTGGTACTTTCTCTTCTGGTGCTTTCTGCCGTTCTTGTGAGCTTTCACCACGTGCACATTCAAAAAGCCGTATTCAGCCCAACCCCGGGAGGGGTCTCTCACACCTCTCTGGGTTTCTTTGTCCAGTTCCATCCTTCCTGATTTTTTTGCTCACAGGACCTACGCATTTCAGCCTCCTCAAACTTTCATTTTGGCTAGGCTGAGCCTTCGTTGATTTGCACAGGCTTTGCTCTACTTGCAACAAAGGTCCGTCTAGTCAAGGCTATGGTTTTTCCAGTGGTCATGTATGGATGTGAGAGTTGGACTCTTAAAGAAAGCTGAGCACTGAAGAATCGATGCTTTTGAACTGCGATGGTGGAGAAGACACTTGAGAGTCCCTTGGACTGCCAGGAGAACCAACCAGTCCATCCTAAAGGAGATCAGTCCTGAGTGTTCATTGGAAGGACTAACGCTGAAGCTGAAACTTCAGCTCCAATGCTTTGGCCATCTGATGTGAAGAACTGACTCATTTGAAAAGACCCTGATGCTGGGAAAGAGTGACTGAACTGAACTGAACTGAACTGCTCTCCTTGCAGCCAGCAGGAGCTACTCCCTAGTTTTGGTGGACAACGTTTCTCATCGCGGTGGCTTCCCTTGTTGCCAAGCATGGGCGCTAAGCACACATTTCTTCAGTAACTGCAACACTCAGGCTTGAGAGTTGCAGCTCAGGAGCTCTGGAGTGTGGGCTCAATTAGTTGTGGTGCTTGGGCTTAGTTGCTCTGCAGCATGTGGGAATCTTCCCAGACCGGGAATCGAACCTTTGTCCCCGACATTGGCAGGCAGTGATTTTTATCTACTGCGCCACCAGGGAAGTCCCAGCCTCCTCAAACTCTGATCTCTTTCTCCTCACCTCAGAAGCACCTGTCAACATCTGGCCGGGCCCTATGGACCCGAGCCCACCTCCAGGCGTGCACTTTCGGTCATTTCTGGGGTCACCTCATGTGTGTGAGCTCTCAGGGAACACAGCCCTGTGCAACCTGGGGGCCATTATCAGAACGGCTTCGGTAAAGTGTAAGGATCGTACACTTTTTATCAGAATGGTAGCAGGAAAGTGGCGTTCTTAAAATACGTGTTTTTGATTTTCTCCTAACTTGATAGCATTCACGGCCACCGTCTACAGTTTGCCTGGGAAGCAAGTTAATGGTCATCACATTTAATCCGTTAGGATATATAACTGAGTTTCCAAGCAACTCATAATTGCATTTCCAAGCCCAGGTTAGAAATGTTTGAATTGAGAATGCGTTTTCCGATTTCACGAATACTTAGTCATTAGATGCCTTCTTTGAAAGATGCAGCTGGCAGTTTGGGTTGTTTCGCCTCAACAGGTTAATGTATTTATTTTTTATAGAAATTGTATATGAGCATTGAAACACTAGTAAAACAAACTGCACGACAGACTGAAACTTAACCTTCATTCCAAATTCTCAAACCTAGACAATGTATTACTTTGCTGGCAAGGTCCATTCTAGTCAAAGCTGTGGTTTTTCCAGTAGTCATGGATGGTTGTGAGAGTTGGACTCTAAAGAAAACTGAGTGCCTAAGAGTTGATTCTTTTGAACTGTGGTTTTGGAGAAGACTCTTGAGAGTCCCTTGGACAGCAAGGAGATCCAACCAGTCCATCCTAAAGGAAATCAACCCTGAATAGTCACTGGAGGGAATGAGCTGAAGCTGAAACTTCAATACTTTGGCCACCTGATGGGAAGAACCAACTCATTTGAAAAGACCCTGATGCTGGGAACGATTGAGGGCAGGAGAAGAAGGGGACGACAGGGGATGAGATGGTTGGATGGCATCACTGACACAATGGACATGAGTTTGAGCAAACTCCAGGAGTTGGTGATGAACAGGGAAGTCTGGCATCCTGCAGTCAGTGGGGTTGCAAAGAGTCAGACACAACTGGGCAACTCAACAACAACTACCATCTGGAAATAGCCATGATTACCTGCACAGAGGCGTTAACCATAGCAAAACTGTCTTTAGAAATTCCTGCTTAAAAGATTGACCCTTGGCAGGCTTCTGGAAACTTAAGAATTGGAGGGGGTCCTTCCCACCCACCCCTCACTGATAAGAGGGGCTCGCCGTTCCTAAACTGTTGGCCCCTGTTCCCTTCTGGGAGTCTGGATTCTGGTCCATGCTGGGCAGAAGGAACCTCAGTGACCAGCCTCCCAGAAGAACTCAGGTCTGCCCCCAGAACTTCTCTGGATGACGGCATTCCACACGTGCTGTCAGAACTCGTGGCTGGACGGACTGAGTGCGTCCTGTGTGGCTTCAATGGGAGACCCTCCACCTCGTTTCCTCTGGACTTCTCCCTATGGGCCCTTCCCTTCTGCCTGTTTTGCTCTGGATCTTCCTACTGCAGTCCATCCATCACAGCCCTGAGTACAGGGGTCCTAAAATTAAGTTCAAGGTTTCTTGCCCCATTCCTTCTAAGCCACCAAAGTTTTAAAGACATACTTTTTTATTTATAGTTTTTATTATATCATGTTCTCTCTCTTTTTTTTTAAACTGTCATTCATACTTTTTTCCATTTTCAGTTCAGTTCAGTCGCTCAGTCATGTCCGAACTCTTTGCGACCCCATGGACCGCAGCACACCAGGCCTCCCTGTCCATCACCAACTCCCGGAGCTTGCTCAAACTCATGTCCGTCGAGTCGGTGATGCCATCCAGCCATCTCATCCTCTGTCGTCCCGTTCTCCTCCTGCCTTCAATGTTTCCATTTTAGTTTCCCATATACGCGGATAAGAAAATGATTAGTAATTCTTTTATGCTAATTTTTGTATTTCTGGCTTTCTAAATTTGATCCTGTCTGGGTGTCTTTTAAAAGACACCATTTTCTTTGAGATTATTCATGACAGATTCTGCCTTCTGTTATACCTGAAGTCCAAATTGATTTGCACAAACTTGTTTTCTCACATAATATATATGTGCATACTAAGTCACTTCAGTCGTGTCTGATTCTTTGAGACCCGGTGGACTGTAGCCCACCAGGCTCCTCTGTCCATGGAATTCTCCAGGTAAGAATACTGGAGTGGGTTGCCAGGCCCTCCTCCAGGGGATCTTCCCAACCCAGAGATTGAACCTGTGTCTCTTCAGTCTCCTACATTGGCCGGCGGGTATTTGCCATTAGAACCACCTGGGAAGCCCTACATATACACATGTATGTATATGCTTTTTTTGGAGGGGTGCTGTGCTAGCCAGTCTACTCTTTATTTCTGTTAATTGTGGAACAGCTGAATTTTACCATTGCATAGTTTGGCAAAAAAGACTCATGAGTGTTATATCCTCCGAGTCTTTATGTCTTTGAGAATATTTCTGTCACATGTATATTTAAATAACAGTTGAGCTCATTTATTTTTAATATTCTTTAGTATTTATATATATTTGATATTATATAGTATATATAGTCGGAGAAGGCAATGGCACCCGACTCCAGTACTCTTGCCTGGAAAATCCCATGGACAGAGGAGCCTGGTGGGCTGCAGTCCATGGCGTCGCTAAGAGTCGGACATGACTGAGCGACTTCACTTTCACGTTTCAATTTTCATGCATTGGAGAAGGAACTGACAACCCACTCCAGTGTTCTTGCCTGGAGAATCCCAGGGATGGGGGAGCCTGGTGGGCTGCCTTCTATGGGGTCAAACAGAGTCAGACACAACTGAAGTGACTAAGCAGCAGCAGCAGCACATATAGTATTATTTTATATTCTTTAGTATTATATACTATTATACATATTATATATATATTTAGTATTATATATTTTTCTACTGGCTTCACACATTAAATCTGATAGAGAGAAATTAACCCAAGAGAAAGGTTATTTTCCCCATCGTAATCAACTTGCCTTTTCTGTCTGCATGCCTGAAAAATTATATTTCTATTGTTGACCTTCAGTATTGCAAGCTGTATCTCAGTGTTGCTGATTCTTGTCAGTATTCCTGGACTATAACTGCTGTTTTGGTTTACATATGTATGATTTATGTGTGTGTGCCTGTGTTCGGTCGTTATCCAACTCTTTTGCGACCCCATGGACTGTAGCCCGCCAGGCTCCTCCGTCCATGGGATTTCCCAGGCAAGAATACTGGAGTGGGTAGCCATTTCTCTCTCTAGGAGGTCTTCCCATCCAGGGATGTAACCCAGGGCTCCTGCGTTGGAAGGTGGATTCTTTACCATTAATGCCGCCTGGAAAGCCCCATGTATGAGGTACATGCATCTGTGTATGTGTGTGTGTATATAGACACATGCATATTTATGTGTGCGTACATATGTGCATTTTCCCTCTCTGCTCTTGTCCTTGGTATTTCCGGAGTGTTGGAAACCCCCAGATAATCCTAGCAGAGAAGCACGTTTAGGGCCCCTGCCTTAGTCATCTTTTAATTTCACCCTGAGATACGGAGCACCCCTGAGATAAAGCTTGGCCCCCCCGGACACTTCCTTGTGTGCAATTTGGGGTAAATTGCAGCCTACCTGAGGGTCTCATCTGCCAAGTGAAAATAATCCTGCTTGTGGGGCCTGGGGCGGCGTATAAGTAGGGATGAGGGTCTGGGAGACCCTCAGCAGTTGTCAGAGGTTGACCCGCCGTGGAAGGTCCATCAGCTCATCATTGGTGAGGACATGGGGAGATGGTGGTGGTGACGGTGGAGAACTCATTTCAGGGGGCCCACGCTGAAGCCACATCTGTGTGTGTGTGTGTGTGTGTGTGTGTTGGCTGGAGCGAGGAGAGAACCCTTTGGCCCCTTGCTCTCTGCAAAAGCTGTGTACTTAAGATCTGGCAAATGTGCAATTCTGGTGAACTTGGCCAAATACCAAATGCAGAGTTTTCTAGGGAGAAACTGTGTGTGTATGTGTGTTAGTCGCTCTGTCGTGTCCAGCTCTTTGCGACCCCACAGAATGTAGCCTGCCTGGCTCCTCCATCCATGGGATTCTCTAGGCCAGAATACTGGAGTGGGTTCCCATTTCCTTCTCCAGAGGAACTTCCCGACCCATGGATCGAACCCTGGTCTCCTGCATCGCCAGCAGTCTTTACCATTTGAGCTACAAGGGAATCAGGGAGAAACTGAGACCTCCTATTTAGGTGATTTCTTGCCCATTTGCTTATTGTACTGAATTCGATGTGTTTGTGTTCATCGTCCCATGATTTCCACACTAATTATTTTAATGTACGGTAATGGCAACCCACTCCAGAATTCTTGCCTGGAGTAATCCCAAGGGCAGAGGAGCCTGGCGGGCTATAGCCCATGGGGTCTCAAAGAGTCGGACATGACTTAGCGACTACACCACCACGACCACCATCTTGCATTTTACACTGAAATGAAGACAACGGTGTCTTTTTGAAAAGCATCCAAGAACCATCAGCTGCTGTTGTTAGGGTTTCATTTTACCATCGGCCACAAGAAAGTTGATCTTAGCTTGTTGCGCAGGTTGGGTACTGAAAACAACTTTAGTTCTGAGCTAAGAGATGGGGATGTAGGACAGATTTATAAGAATCGATTAATATTCTAAAGAGTATTAAAATAGAAGTATTTTCCCCTTAATGCACTGCATCCAACTGCATTTCCCCTGAGTGCACTGCTTTTCTGAGCCTTTCTTTGAATGTATTGGGCTTCCCTGTTGGCTCAGATGGTAAAGAATCCGGCTGCCATGCAGGAGACCTGGGTTCGCTCTCTGAGTGGGGAAGATCCCCTGGAGAAGGGAATGGCAACCCACTGCAGTATTCTTGCCTGGAGGATTCCATGGACAGAGGAGCCTGGCTACACTCTACTGGGTCGCAAAGAGTTGGACACGACTCAGACGTTTTCCTTCACTCCTACATCATTTTCTATCACCCGTAAGCATTTTTGTCCTTATTCCACTGAACTCGTCAGTTCTTACTAAGTGATGATGAAAGACGTGGGAAGAGACCTCTTGCACAGATGCCCAATGTTCTCTCCTTTGCATTCAGACCAATAATATTTTTCAACCGAATCCAAGAGGATTATCCAAGATAATTGACAGGGAACGTCAAAATTTGCCTTCAGTGCATGTAAACAGTGGAACCGTTAAGTAAGAACGCCTCTGAAAGGTTACTAAATCCACGGATGTGTGAGACGGTCTTCATGTAAGTTCAAAGACTACAGATGGTTTCTTAGAAGTTCCAAGGGGGCCCAGTTCCCTCCTTAGAGGTCTCAGGGCCGGGCCTCCTAGGGGGGGCACGTTGGAGACTTGTGGGTGGTCATATCACCGGGGAAGCTACTCTTGCTCTGGCCTCTGTAGCATTTTGGTCAGAATAACAGAAGAATCTGGAAATGTTACACAGGAATTCTGTAGCAGTGGGGAAACAAAAGAGACATCCGTGGGTCCAGTCCTGTTGAGTATCTGGTGTGACCCACTCTGCACAGCATTGCCCGTTTGTCTGTATGCACAGTCTCTTGTAATTCTCATCATCTCATCTGCAACATGACAAGCTCAGGGACCAATCTAGAAAACTCCAGCGCAGACAGGAACTTTCCCAACTTCTTTCCATGGACCTCAAAATAATCACCCTTCTGCAAAATCATGTTTGTGAAACCCTCACGAAAAGGAGATGTATTTAATTGTATGGAACAACCCTCACATCCACTGGAAGATCCAAATTATTGTACAAATTATAGTCATTTGGAGAAGGGAATGACAACCCACTCCTGTATTCCTGCCTGGAGAACCCCATGGACAGAGGAGCCTTGGCTGCCTACAGTCCATGGGGTTTTAAAGAGTCAGACATGACTGAGCGGCTAACATACACAGATGAATCAAAGAGAATTAAATAAAAAGACTGAGAAGACCATAAACTTGAATTTAGATGACACACTCAAAACGTTGTTTTCATATAGATATATAGATATATATATATATTTTTAAAAGGAATGTTGTTAAGGGTTTCTCACAGTGACTACACTCTGAAGCAATTGATGGAACAATAGTTCACATAGTAACTGTAGACTTAACTCACTAATTAGCAAATAGTCCTGTTATCCCCTTGTATTAGGGCTTCCGTAGTGGCTCAGATGGTAAAGAACCCACCTGCCGATGCAGAAGATGTAAGAGATGCAGGTTCGATCCCTGGGTCAGGAAGATCCCCTTGAGGAGGGCATGGCAACCCACTCCAGGATTCTTGCCTGGAGAATCCCCGTGGACAGAAAAGTCTGGTGGGCTAGAGTCCATGGGGAAGGAAATGACAACCCACTCTAGTGTTCTTGCCTGGAGAATCCCAATGGACAGAGGAGCCTGGTGGGCTGCAGTCCATGGAGTCTCGAAGAGTCGGTCGGGATTGAGCGACTAACACTTTCACTTCATGGTCATTCTGCTTTTGCTCTCAGTGGGAACAAACATTCCAGATCTGTCTCTATCACTGTGTTTGTTTTTAACTTTGACCTGTTAGCTCGGCGAGTAAACTAGCCACAGGAGGAGACAGCATGTCTGTTTTTCTGTCTCGGTTCAAGGGCATGGTGGTTGGCACGTGGGTGATTAGAGTCATGTGGACAGAGAGCTCTTTCTTTGTTTTCTGATTCCAAGTTACACCTCGTTTTCATATGTGAACAAGTTTGCACTCAGTTGATTTGATTACACCGTAATACACACTTAAGTCCCTGTGATTGCTAACTTAGCCAGCAGTAAACACTTGCCAGCTTGAATAAAATCATTTCTGCTTGCAAAGCTCAGCCTGTGCTGCAGGGGCCAGCGATTTGGGTAACTTTAGGGCTTTCTTTCAACCCATGTAATCTATACACTTTGCTGAAAGAGGAAAGTTGGCCAACACTCTACAATTGTTCCCGATCCTTTAGCACGCTTCCTCAATTCCTTAGATTTGGACTGGAATTTAGAACTTTTTCAAAAGCCAGTGAAGTAAAACAGATCTCGAAAGTAAGAGAACAGTGAGCTGTGAAACTAAGCGAGAAAAGCCTTAAGAACTGATAAAATGTTTTACAAGGTTTTTTTTTTTTTTTTAATTAGATACAGATTTATACTACTTCAGTATTGAAATGTGGCCTTTTTTCTGTCTTACCTGGATAGTTCTTGAGTTGACATGCGATTTTAATCCAGTCAGATCATATATTATTTTCAAATTTTATACATGACTGTTGTCGCTGTTCAGTCGCTAACAGTCGTGTCCGACTCTATATGTAATTATTAACCATCAATTTTATTGACGTCTACAATTTGAATTCAAACCTTGGGACTGAACTTTTTCCACCCAGTCCTTCCAGTGTTCCACGTTTTGTATTAAAGAGTGTGAAATTTCCCCCTGGTATTTGTCAGAGTACTGATGGCATGTACATTAAATTTGTACTTTAAATTTACAGGGTCGGGACTCAGAATGTATTAACCATAATCTGTGGATGTGTGTGTGTCATTGATGTGTATCTCTTGCGTCTAATATAAAGTTACAGTTCATGGCTCATACTTCTTTAGAAAATCAGCATATCATTTCTTTGAGGCTTCCCTGGTGGCTCAGACAGTGAAGAATCTGCCTGCAGGGCCGCAGACCTGGGTTCGATCCCTGGGTTGGGAAGATCCCCTGGAGGAGGGAATGGCAACCCACTCCAGTATTCTGACCTGGAGAATTCCATGGACAGAGGAGCCTGGTGGGCTGCAGTCCATGGGGTTGCAAAGAGTCAGACATGACTGAGAGGGAAAGAAAGCAAGTACATTTATTTTGTAAACAATTCAAGGAAAAATCTGATGGAGCAAGATTCTTTTTTCCTTCCCTACCCACATGCAGATACAAATACGTACATCCCTCCTCTTTTTCCGTTTTGACAGTATTGATGATGAAATTTGTTTACATTCCACTCTTTCCAGAAAGGACTTGAGATAGCTTTTAAAATTCTAAAATATATTCTGTATATGAAAATAGGAGTTTACACAAAAGATACTTTATGAGATGATCATCACTTTTATAAAAGGAGTAACTATAGTTTCTTTTTATTTTTTATTAATCTTTTTCTTTCTATTGTGGTATAGTCGATTAACAATGTTGTGATAGGTTCAAGTTGGACAGCAAAGGGGCTCAGTCAAACATACGCATGTATCCATCCTACTTCAAATGCCTCTCCCATCCAGGCTGACACATAACAGCAGAGTTCCCTGTGCTGTACAGTAAGTCTTTGTTACTTATTCATTTTAAATACAGCAGTGTGTCCATGTCCATCCCAAACTCCCCAACTATCCCTTCCCCCATCCTCCCCTCTGTAAACCATAAGGTTATTACAGAGGATTGAGCAGAGTTCCCTGTGCTGTCCAGCAGGTCCTTGCTGGTTCTCCATGTTAAACACAGCAATGTGTCCATGTCCATCCCAGACTCCCTGACTATCCCTTCCCCCATCCTTCCCCCTGGTGACCATAAGGTTATTACAGAGTATTGAGCAGAGTTCCCTGTGCTGTCCAGCAGGTCCTTGTTGGTTATTCCTTTGAAATACAGCAGTGTGTCCATGTCCACCCCAAACTCCCTAACTATCCCTTCTCCCCATCCTTCCCCCAACCCAGCAACCATAAGTTCATGTCTAAGTCTCGGCATCTACTGTTTTGTACATAAGTTCATTTGTATCATTTCTTTTTAGATTCTTCACATAATGGGTGCCATACAATGATTCTGCATCTCTGCCTGACTCACCTCACCCAGTATGACAATCTCTAGGTCCATCCATGTTGGTGCAGATGACATGACTTCATTCTTTTTAATGGCAGTGTAATATTCCATTGCATATATGTACCACATCCACTTTATCTATCCCTCTGTTGAAGGACATTGAAGTTGCTTCAGAATTTTGACCGGACTCTCCGATGTTGTGGACATCAGACCCCATGAGTCTTTAATTTAAGGATTTCTGTTCTCTCGCAGTCTCTGTTCCCCAAGAAGAATTACGAGTGCGTGACCAGCTGTGAGTTCCTCAAGTACATCCTGTCGGTGAAGCAGGGAGACTGCCCCTCCCCAGAGAAGGCCAGCGGGTTCGCCGCCGCCTGCGTGGAAAGCTGCGACGCGGACGACGAGTGCTCAGGGGTTAAGAAGTGCTGTTCCAATGGCTGCGGGCATACCTGCCAGGTGCCCAAGACTCTGTACAAAGGTGAGGAGCAGGGCAGAGTGGGGGTGAAGGGGCCTGCAGCCTCACAGCAGCTTGTGTGTGCGCGTGGGAGAGGGTGTCCATCAAAGACGTGACGATGGCCAGGAAACACGGAGCTGCAGGAAAAAATACCCTGCGTCACACAAACATCTGAAAATTTGTGAACTCACGTTGTGGTGCAGTGAATCATTCATGAGAACACTTATCCATGTATTTACTGAAGTACGGTTGATTTACAATATTGGTTTCCTGTGGACAGCCTCGTAACTCAATATAAAACCATTGAGTATAATAATAATAGAATAGAATAGAATAAAAATATTATAGTCAAATATATTGTATTTTAATATAGTAAAATATAAGCAAATATATTATAATACAATATATTATATTTAATATAATAAAGTATATTTTAATGTCATAAATATATATTAAAATATAATACTCTTCCTTCACCCCTGGCTTCCCTGGTGGCTCAGACTGTAAAGCGTCTCTCTACAGTGCGGGAGACCCGGGTTTGAGCCCTGGGTTGGGAAGATCCCCTGGAGAAGGAAATGGCAATCCACTTCAGGACTATTGCCTGGAGAATCCCATGGACAGAGGAGCCTGGCGGGCTGCAGGCCATGGGGTTGCAAAGAGTCGGAGAAGACTCATAAAATATAAATATAATAAAGTATATTATATTTAATATAATAAAATATATTTAATATAATAAAATATATTTTAATAGAATGACTATATATTAAAATATAATAATATACATTACATTATAAAATGTCCATATAATAAATATATTTTAATATTTAATACATATAATAAAATATATTTTAATAGAATGAATACATATTAAAATATAATAAACATTATAAAACATAATAAATATTTATAAATATAATAAAATAATGAAGTATATAATAAAATAAATGTAATAAAACATTTTATATATAAATATATATAATAAAATATGTAAATATAATATATATATGATAAAAATTATTATACTCCAGTTAAAGTTATTATCAGGACTTCCCTGGCTGTCCAGTAGTTCAAGACTTCACCTTCCAATGGAGTGCGTGTAGGTTTGATCCCTGGTCTAGGAGCTAACTGGACAAGGCAATGGCACCCCACTCCAGTACTCTTGCCTGGCAAATCCCATGGACGGAGGAGCCTGGTGGGCTGCAGTCCATGGGGTCGCTAGGAGTCGGACACGACTAAGCGACTTCACTTTCACTTTTCACTTTCATGCATTGGAGAAGGAGACGGCAACCCACTCCAGTGTTCTTGCCTGGAGAATCCCAGGGATGGGAAGCCTGGTGGGCTGCCGTCGATGGGGTCGCACAGAGTCGGACACGACTAAAGCGACTTAGCAGCAGCAGCAGCAGCTAGGAGCTAACATTCAACTCGTGGTGAAAAAAGCCAAAGCAGAAAGCAGAAGCAATGGTGTAACAAATTCAATGATTACTTTCAAAATGGTCCACATAAAATAAAGTGTTAAAAAAAATGGCTATGTTGTATGAATCCTGCCGAAATTGACCATGTAGGAAGGCCATCATCAATTCAGGGACTTTATGGTGTGTTTTTCTCAAAAGTGAGTAAACCACTGAGGCTCTACTGGTTTTCTAGGAGTAAATGTGTTTAAAACTTTGGAAAATAGGCTAGGGGTGGCACTCTTGAAAAAGCCATAATGCATGCGTGAGTATTGTGGTTTTTCTATTTGCGTTATCCAAGAACAGAGGTGTGTTTGCTAGAAGAGTGTCCTACTGACGGAAGTAAGTCAGACGTAGAAGGAGAAATGCCCTATGACATTCCTTATATGTGGAATCTAAAAATGATACAGATGAACTTACTAAACAGAAACAGACTCACAGAATTAGACGACGAACTTATGGTTGCTAGGGAGGAAGAATGGGGTAAGGGACAGTTAGGGAGTTTGGGATGGACATGGACACACTGCTGTGTTTAACATGGAGAACCAGCAAGGACCTGCTGTCCAGCACAGGGAACTCTGCTCAATGTCATGTGGCAGCCTGGATGGGAGGGGAGTTTGGGTGAGAAAGGATACATGTGTATGTATGGCTGAGTCCCTTTACTGTCCACCTGAAATGATGACAAAAATTAATTGACCTATACCCCAAAATAAATTGGCCTATACAAAATAAAAATGTTAATTGGCCTATACAAAATTTAAAAATTAAAGTTAGGGAAAAAAAAAAAAGAAGGGTGTTTGCAGGGACTTTCAGTATTTTGAATAATATCTTGAGATCCTGGGCTTCCCTGGTGGCTCAGCTGGTAAAAAATCCGCCTGCAATGCTGGAGACCTGGGTTCGATCCCAGGGTCGGGAAGATCCCTGGGAGAAGGGAAAGGCAACCGACTTCGGTATTCTGGCCTAGAGAATTCCAAGGACTGCATAGTCCATGGGGTCACAAAGAGTCGGACACGACTGAGCGACTTTCACTTTCACTTGAGACCCTAGATGCTAAGATTGCCCTCTTCCAAAAGACCGGGATGAGGCTTGTCAAACAATTTAGCTGACGTAACACTCTGCCTTCACAGGCAGTTTCTAGGGCACTTGACTCCTGTATGCTAAGTGTTAGTTGACTCTTTGTGCAAACGTGACCAACTTCTTTCATGCCAAACAGATGCTATTGTGTTATGCACAGGTTTTGGATGCCATCAAAGTATACTCGGAGAGACGTAGCATTTGGTTACTTTTTGGAGTGTGATTTGAAGAGAAAAACAGAATTACTTGGCATTATGCATTACAAGCAGAAAGAGAAATCGCTCTTGCTTTCTCACTTTGACTGTCACACATCAAGCTGATACTGTTGCATGGCTGGTTTTGAATTCAGCGCTTGCTGAGCGTTTCCCCAAGTCCTCACTTACATTTTCAGAAGTCCACTGTAACACTTATAACAACTCAGGTGTCCCAGAAGCCACATAGCTGCACCGCATTCCTCCAGCTTCCTGTTGGAAACATTCTTATCTGAAGTCTGTATAATCCATCTCATTTTCCATTTTTCTCACCCTAAGGTCCTTGGAAACCTGGCACAGTTACTGTCTCAAATTCAAAATAATTGCTGTTTTCTCTTTCTTAACAGGCTGACATTTCTTTAATGGATCTGAGTTTTATTATTTCCACGCTTTTTATTATAAACCACAAAGAATGACTTCTGCCAAAATCTCACACCACTTAAGTTTTTAACAGTCTACTCTTAGGAAACCTTTTCTGTTATTAGAGATCATTTGCTATTTTAACTATTTGCATTTACCATAAAATTACGATGCTATTAGGAGGATTGTTGAAAACCCATTTGCAAAACCTTTTTGTGTTAAAAGTAAGGTGGTTAAAAAAGGCGCTATAAATTACGCTTTTTGTGTGAAAGCAGTGAAGAGTCGCTGTGAATTTCAAGTATGCCTGGTTCACCGAGAATAAGGGGAATATTCCAGAGAGGGCCAGCATAAATAGTTAACAATTAAAAGATACCCACAATTTATTTTTTTAATATTTACTTATTTACGGGTGTGTCCCGTCTTAGTTAGCGGCATGCAGGATCTTTAGTTGCAGCACGCAGGCTCTTTATCGCAGTATGTGGGTTCTCCCTTGCTGTGGCGTGTGGTCTCCAGAGTTTGCGGGGGCTCTGTATAGTTTGTGGGACCCGGGTCTCTCTCGTTGAGGCGCCCAGGCCCAGTACTTGTAGAACATACGGGCTTCTTAGTTCATCCACTGGATGCGGGATCTTAGTTCCCCGACCAGGGACTGAACCTGCAACCCCCTGGGCTGACTGCAAACCGGATTCTCCACCAATGGAACCACCAGGGAAGTCCCAAGACGCTTGCACTTTAACCTTCACACGATGCGTTTTTTTCCAGGGCTGAAGTCACCTCTCTGCTACCAGTAACTCTGGACTTGGATGTTTGTGGAGAGAGGGCATTCAGAGAGCTAACCATCAAGACCATAAACAGGCTCTGTTGACTTGGCAGTGATTTGGGCATAATGAGCATAAGGATGATAGAGGATTATTTGGGGGGGGGTGGAATCTAAGTACACATAGAGAGATTTTCCCTTCTCTCTGAAGCATATACCTGTACACATATCTCCTCCTTCTTAAACTTCCCACCCCTCCAGGTCATCACAGAGCACCGAGCTGAGTTCCCTGCGCTGTACACCAGCTTCCCACTAACTATCTGTGTTACACACGGTCATGTATATATGTCAGTGTATATGTCGTGTGTATATGTCAGTGGTACTCTCTCTGGTCACCCCACGCTCCCCTTCCCACGTGACGTCCACAAATTCTTTCTCTATGTCCGAGTCTCTCTTCCTGCTCTGCACACAGGTTCCTGTGTACCATTTTTTCTAGACTCTGCACACATGCATTGATATGATCCAGCAGTCCCACCACTGGGCTTATACCTTGAGAAAAGCATAATTTGAAATGGCACATGTACCCCAGTGCTCAATGCAGCACTGTTTACAATAACCGGGGCATGGAAGCGACCTGAATGTCCGTCAGTAGATGAAGGGATAAAGACGTGGCCCATGTATGTTGCCGTTATTGTTTTACTCACTAAATCGTGTCCAGCTCTTTTGTGACTGCTGCCCGCCAGGCTCCTCCATCCATGGGATTCTCCAGGCAAGAATACTGGAGTGGGTTGCCATGCCCTTCTCCAGGGGATCTTCCCAACCCAGGGATCAAATCCATGTCTCCTGCATGGATGGGCAGATTCTGTACCAGTGAGCCACCTGGGAAGCCCGTGACGCCTATATACAATGAAATATTGCTCAGACATAAAGAGGAACAAAATCGTTTCATTTGTAGTGATGTAGTGATGTGTAGTGATGTATAACTCTTGTTATACAGAGTGAAGTAGGTCAGAAAAAGACAAGTATTGTATGAAAGTGAAAGTCGCTCAGTCGTGTCTGACTCTTGGCGACCCCCATGGACTATACAGTCCATGGAATTCTCCAGGCCAGAATACTGCAGTGGGTAGCCATTCCCTTCTCCAGGGGATCTTCCCAAACCAGGGATGGAACCCAGGTCTCCCGCATTGCAGGCGGATTCCTTACCAGCTGAGCCACCAGGGAAGCCCAAGAATACTAGAGTGGGTAGCCTATCTGTTCTCCAGTGGATCTTCCCGACCCAGGAATTGAACCAGGGTCTCCTGCATTGCAGGCAGATTCTTTACCAACTGAGCTATCAGGAAAGCCCAAGTACTGTATATTAGCACAAATATGTGGGACATAGAGACCACAGAACAGTGGTCCTAAAGTGCAGACTTTTTCCTCAGGAAGAACACGCTCCATCGCAGGTTGAGCTGGACCAGTCCCACTGTTAGTCCAGCAGCGCCGAGGCTGAGGTTGCAGGCCTGTCTGGGGTGATCTGGTGGTTGACATCAGACACGCCCCTGGGTCTAATCCCACGTGCCAGCTGTCCAGTCATCTCTATTGTGACTATCCAGCTACTGTAAGAGGGCCCTCAACCTCAAGCTGTCTTTGGGCACCCCTGTATTATTATATTATAGGTCGTTTAAAAGATATATCTGGATCACTTAGGTTAAATCTAATACCATCACTAATTAAGCAGTCGTTTTAGGCTAAAAAGAACATGGAGCTTGTTTCCTCTGAAGGTAATTTTTAGCTAATTTCTGGAGTTGTACAAATGGCTGCCCACTCCAGTATTCTTGCCAGGACAATCCCATGGACAGAGGAGCCTGGAGGGCTACAGTCCATGGGGTCGCAGAGTCGGACATGACTGAACGACTAACAATTTCTACTTTCAGTATTTAAATGAGACATGAAGTATATACCTTATGAAGGGCTTCCCTGATGGCGTAGACAGTGAAGAATCTACCTGCAATGCAGGAGACCCAGGTTCAATCCCTGAGTTGGGAAGATCCCCTGGAGAAGGGCATGGAAACTAACTCCAGTATCCTTGCCTGGAGAATCCCATGGACAGAGGAGCCTGGCGGGCTACAGTCCATGGGGTCACAAAGAGTCAGACACAACTGAGCAACTACCACACACACACACACACACACACGTGAAGAATCAGATACTCCTGAACAGACGTGTAAGTTCTTCAATTTTTGTTTGTTCATTGTTAACTTACTGAAGTGTCAATCTCATAGGGAATCCCAAAGAGCATTTTTCTTTGTTTATAACTTTATTTTTTGACTGTACTGGGTCTTTGTCACTTTGCCAGGCTTTCTCTAGTTGCCGCAGTGAGGGCTACTCTCTTAATTGCAGTGGTCACTCTTGCTGTGGTGCATGGGCTCAATTGCTGCCTGGCACGTGGGAATCTTCCGGGACCAGGGATCGAATCTGTGCCTCCTAGACTGCCGGGCAGATTCTTCACCACTGAGCCTCCAGGCAAAGCCCACAAAGCATTTTCTTAATGTCTTCCCCAGTTTGAGTTCTAAAGGGTCAGCTCAGTCTACAAGTATGGATCCCTGTTCGCTCGGTGAATATTGACCATCGGTTAGGAACTCCGGGGGTTGGTGATGGACAGGGAGGCCTGGCGTGCTGCAGTTCATGGGGTCGCAAAGAGTCGGACACGACTGAGCGACTGAAAGGAACTGAACTGAACTAGGAGTTATGAGGATTGCCTGACATTGATGATGATGACCCTTATTCGGCACTGACATTCAGAACCGAAGCACACAGCCTCTGCCCGGCCCAGCAGTGAACTCATCGAGGTGGTCACGCGTGCACACTGCTGTTTAAGTGGACCACTCACTTTTGAAACTTTTGCCATTAACTGATATGGGCCAACCACTGCCCTAATTTTTTTCCTCTTTCTCTCTTATGGGGCTAAGGAAAAATTATAAAAATTCATGGAAACACATATATCCTTTCTGTGCAGTCCATGTGTGTAGGAGATGCGGGCTGACCTCATAACTTCAGAGGCTTCGTACGCCGGAAACTTGACTTTTTAGAAACACGGTATGTTTTGAAAAGATGGTCCACAGAGTGACCCGTTACCCTGGAGCATGTAACTTGGGGTAGTGCTCTGAGAACTGTCCTTGGCTGACGCCTCATGTTACCTCTGCAGGCTGGTATTGGGGTTTGACACGAAGGAAAAAACAGCAGTGAGGTTTTCCTTCACCCTTCAAGTAAGGCTGTTACAAGTCTCGAAGACTTGACAGTGTTACGCTGGGTGAACCAGGCCCTTGAGTGCTGTTTCTGAAACATGCGCCTTTGTGAGGCTGTGGGATGTTCACAAGCTGACCTTCTGCGAGTGACTCACAAGCTCTCATTTGTTGGGGTTCTCTTTTGATTCCACCCTAGTTTAGTTCTGGTTTACTTAACAGCTTTGTTGAACTGTCCTCTGTCTAAAGGTCTTGCTTTCTTAATTTACTGCCTCTCTTGATGCCCATGGCTCCCCTGATAGCTCAGTTGGTAAAGAATCTGCCTGCAATGAAGAAGACCCTGGTTCAATTCCTGGGCCTGGAAGATCCCCTTGGAGAAGAGATAGGTTACCCACTCCAGTATTCTTGGACTTCCCCTATGGCTCAGCTGGTAAAGAAATCTGCCTGCAATGCGAAGACCTGGGTTCCATCCCTGGGTCGGGAAGATCCCCTGGAGAAGGGAAAGGCTACCCACTGCAGTATTCTGGCCTGGAGAATTGCACGGACCGTATAGACCACAGGGTCGCAGTCGGACACTACTGAGTGACCTTAACTTTCACTTTTCACGTTCCTGACGCCCAGCTGCGGCGGTTAGTTTGGGCAGGGAAAGAGAAACGCTGAACTTGTTTTCCAGACAGAAAAATGCTAGGTAGCCGTGGCCTTCAGTTTTACAGGTGGCTGTGACCCAGGGCTCATCTTTAGCGGGTGCTAACCTGGAATCAATCGCGTTATCAGTTTGTTTCTTTTCAAAAAGGGCTGATGACGCCACTGCTTTAATATTTCCATGAACCTGTCAGTATTTGAAATTTGTAAACTTCAGGATTTTCGAGGTGGACCACTTTTCACAAAGTAATCACTCGCATTTTGAATACAGTGACCACATGCCCTCATGTGATAGGAACCCAGATGCCTTGAGTATAGCTGTCTTTATGAGAGACGTTGCTGCTGCTGCTGCTGCTGCTGCTAAGTGAGAGACATTATGCAGTGACTAATTAATGACTCACTGGAACTCTGTATCTTGGTGCGTTTGCACACCTGGGACTTGTGACAAGTCCTTTTATGAACACTCACCTTGGGTGATTTGCAACTGCCGATTGCCAGCCTTCGTCGATTTTTCCATCACTCTGTTTTGAACATTTTTTTTTTGAAGTGTTGGGTTTCCGTG
The DNA here is from genome assembly GCF_019923935.1 of Bubalus bubalis. NCBI lineage: Eukaryota > Metazoa > Chordata > Mammalia > Artiodactyla > Bovidae > Bubalus > Bubalus bubalis. The sequence continues at coordinate 5,631,151 of NC_059181.1, read as the reverse complement.
CCTTAGATTTCAGCAAAAGACTTGCTACGCTTTCAAGAAACACCCCATATATTGCGGGATGCTACACCGTAGCGTTCTGACAGTTTTAAAGGAATCGTTTACATTTCAGATGACGAAGTTGTTTGAAACCAATAAAGAAAGATGGTAGTCATTTACATAATGAAAACCACTCTGAGGACAGATCTCTGTCCTCCGCTCCGGGGATGTCTTCAGGAGGCTGGGGGAGCTCGCAAGAACCAGACCCCTGGAAGCGGCAACGGTGGGGGCCGGGCCCCATCTGCACACAATTAACAGCCCAGAGGGTGCAGTTCCTCCCAATCAGGGCAGCCAGCCGACCCTAATGCAGACCAGATGGACCATTTCTTCACGTGCAAATGGCGAGTTCATTGCCCATCAGAATGAAGGAGATACTTAAGGGAAGGAATTTGAGTTGACAGCTCCCTGATGCTCAGTCATGTGGTGTGGAGGCCCATGGCAGTCAGATGACATTCATGACCGAGGCCTCAGAGCATGCGGCTGTGGGGGCGGGGGTCCCCCGGCTGAGTTCAGGGTACTTCAGCGCTGGGCCAGTTACCGGAGCTGCATTTACCCTAGAGGATTCTCCGTGGAGGGCCAAGGAGAAGGGCAGGTTTGCAGTCTCTGGAGGTGCTCTGTGAGGTTAGGAACCTAACAAGCCATCTTCTGTCCCTTTAAAAAAAAAGAATGTATTTTTAATTGGGGGATCATCGCCTTGCAGTGTCGTGTTGGTTTCTGCAATAGAACAACAAGAATCAGCCCTAAGTGTGTGTGTGTGTTACAACACACACACAAACACACACACATACACATATATATAATACAACATATATATATATATTTTTTTTTAATATATATATATATAAGGCACAGTCCATCCTAAAGGAAGTCAGTCCTGAATACTCATTGGAAGGCCTGATGCTGAAGCTGAAACTCCAATTCTTTGGCCACCTGATGCGAAAAACTGACTCACTGGGAAAGACCCTGATGCTGGGAAAGATTGAGGGCAGGAGGAGAAGGGGACGACAGAGGATGAGATGGGTGGATGGCATCACCGACTCGATGGACATGAGTTTGAGTAAACTCTGTTCCCACCAACAGTGCAGTGGGGTTCCCTTTTTCTCCACACCCTCTCCAGCATTCATTGTTTGTAGATTTTTTTTGGTGCTTAGCCTTGCTCTGTTTAAACAGGAAATAAAGGAATGTTTGAGTCCCAAGACCTTGATGGCGGAGGGAGACAGGAGTTCCTTGAATAGATCCCAGAGGAGGTGGCAGTGAACGCCTGCGATGATTCCTCTCTGAGACTCTCAAGCGGAGATTTTTACCCCTGTTGCCATGTCTTCCTCCTACTTCTTCCTGAGAGAAGAATAAAGAAGTGGGCTGCTCCTACTTTTCCAGGCGTATTCCTGAGAGGATAACGCAGTGGGCTAGGTGGTTTCTTCGGTGAACAGTTCCACACCATTTGCTTCTGCAGGGTGCTCCTTATGGGGCATTGGTTTCGGGGCTGAGGAGGGTGGAGGAGAACCCAGTTCTTGACACACACACACACACACCCACCCCTGGAGCTTGAGCTTCATAGGGAAGATAAGACATTCAGAGAGCTGGCTGTGGTCAGAGGCACTTGAATGCCTGTGTCGATGGTCACAGGTTCAACGTGGAGTGGCAGAGCAAGGAGTGGAGCCTTGCGCTTCTAGCTGGAGGTTGAGGGAAGGTGGCTGAGAAGGCGGTGGCGTCTGGACTGAGCCTGGACGTATTCCAGAGTCTATGTCAGAAAACCGAAGGCAAGAGATTTCAGAGTGAAGGAGACCATGTGACCGGCCCATAGCAGTAGGGAGCACCTGGCAGTGTGGTCTGGGGAAGCCGGGCGTCGAAGGCAGGCCGTGTATTTTTTCTATTTAGTGGTTCCATCTTGTCCAACTCTCTGCAACTCCGTGGACTGTAGCCCACCGGGCTCCTCCATCCATGGGATTCTCCAGGCAAGAATACTGGAGTCGATTGGCAGCCCACACTCTGTGACTCCTGCAAGCTGCGGCGAAGACCCAACACAGCTGGAAATGAATAAACACAGTAGTAAACAGTTTTTTTTTTTTCATGTACACCCGTGGCCGATTTCATGTTGATGTGTTGGCAGAAACCCCCACAATACTGTCATTAGCCTCCAATTAAAATCAATTAATTAAAAAAAAATCAGTGAGCTTTTGAGCAGATACACACGTGCTGGGTTTAAATCACCCAGCTCCATCCAGATCGGTGATGAATGACTTTAGAATTTCCCACCATAAGAAGACCTCAGTGTGAATTCAGATCAAAATGAGATGAGTTGGAATTTCACCCATGCTTCTAACCTGCGTCAGAACTTCTCTGTGCTTTGTAGCCTTCCCTCTTCTGAGACTGAAGAAATGGAAAGCGGAATGCAGCCCTCTGAACTCACCATTTAAAATGAGTCATCAGCGCTCTAGGTGAACGCTTATCCTCAGTGCAGAACAGCTTTACGGGCGGCTGGTGTTCTTGGTTTGCTTGGTACTGAGCATCAGGGTGCCCTGCACTCTACCTAAATTCGGTCAGTTCCATCCATCTCTTTGGCATTATGAATGTGTTCTAAGTTCCCCTTTCCATCATGGCTGCTATTTTGAACCGTGGTTCTTACATCTATGGGTTACCAGGCAACTTGCTCGCTCCGTTGCGGGGAGAGAGAAATCAAAATGATGAAGTATGTTCCGACGAGCCACCTGTGAGGGACTGTTTTTGAAGCCAGGCACTCACCCGTGCCAAAACCCAAACATTATAAATTCATCTTTTTTTCCCCCAATTTTAAACAGCAAGTCAGCAGGGAGAGCCCCAGCAATCACTTGGGGAAATCCACGAGACTTGTGGTTCAGAAACCATTCCTGTATGCTTTGACCACAGGAGAGCACTGGGCTTTATAATGTTTTCCTTAAAAGGAAAACTCACTCAGATGGAGAGGAGAGGAAACTCGGGAACCGTGTCATAAGCACCCTGAGATATAGCAGCAGAGGCAGTGTGTTACATGGAGAAGGACTCGAGACTCCTAATGACTGTCGTCTCTGGTGGATTCCGTGTTAGGCTTCCATGTGCAGCTTGCTGTGTACATGTGTGCTCAGTCGTATCCCACTCTCTGCGACCCCTTGGACTGCAGCCTGCCAGGCTCCTCTGTCCATGGGATTCTCCAGGCAAGAATGCTGGAGTGGGTTGCCATGCCCCCCTCCATTAGATCTGCCCGACCCAGAGATCAAACCAGGGTATCCTGCATCTCCTGCATTGCAGGCAGATTCTTTACCACTGGCGTCATCAGGGAAATCTGTTTATGACCATGTCAAGACCTAATTCCACCTGTTCACTTATGCATTAGAAAATGGGAATTCTATCAGCTTTTCATCACAAGCCAAATTGAACCCAACTGGAGTTCAGAAGGACACCTGGCACATAGTAAATGTTAGGTATTTCTCTTCCCCTTACAAAAGATTCCGTCTGCCCATTTGTCAAGTTTTAACTTCAGCGGGAGTGCTTTCTAAAGCTGCCATCTATAAAGTTCTTGCACTTTTTCTTTTATTTGAAAGAATGTACATAAAAGAACTGCTCTGAGGTTATGGGCTTCCCTGGTGGCTCAGATGGTAAAGAATCTGCCTGCAATGTGGAAAACTGGGTTCGATCCCTGCTTCAGGAAGATCTCCTGAACCCACTCCAGTATTCTTGCCTGGAGAATTTCATGGACAGAGAAGCTTGGCAGGCTACCATTCTTGGGGGTCACAAAGAGTCAGACACAGCTAAGTGACTAACCCTTGAGGTTACTGGGGAGACAAAACCTTGTTCAGGGTCAAGAATCAATTTAGACCCTATAAAACAGCAGGAACGTGAAACTGAACTTGGCATCATACGATTTCAGACTGAAGTGCGATAGGGAGATGCTGCTATTAAGAAAGGAAACAGAGGTCCTTTGTCATGACATAAGTTTCATCTCCTCTTCAGTTCTTATTCCTCAGCGTTCACCACAGTCCGCGTTGCACGCAGGCTGTTGTGACCAGAGTGGTTCTGTTCCAGGTGTCCCCCTGAAGCCCAGGAAGGAGTTGCGGTTCATGGAACTGCAGTCTGGGCAGCTGGAGGTAAAGTGGTCCTCAAAGTTCAACGTTTCCATTGAGCCCGTGATCTACGTGGTGCAGAGAAGGTGGAATTACGGGATCCATCCCAGCGAAGACGACGCCACGCACTGGCAGACCGTGGCACAGGTGAGTGCTTCGTGGGCTCTGTTTGTCCGACTCTTTGCGGCCCTGCAGACTGCAGCCCGCCAGGCTCCTCTGTCCATGGGATTTTCCAGGCAAAAATCCCGGAGTGGGTTGTCATTTCCTCCTCCAGGGGATCTTCCCGACCCAGGGATCGAACCTGGGTCTCCTATTTTCACCCTTGAGGTGACATGTCCTGCACACCTACACAGAGAAGGTTAATGTGCTGTAGCTTGCTCAAAATAGCCTGAGCGTGCAAGTCACTTAAACCGCTGTGCACACCTCCAGCCCCCATCCCTTGGGATGAAAGATAGGAGAAGCTCCATGGGTGTATAACCTGGTACCACGAGAAAGTGGGCTTCACGTGCTCACAATGCATGGTGAGTGAGTGAGTGAAGTCACTGAGTCGTGTCTGAGTCTTTGAGACCCCTGTGGACTGTAGCCTACCAGGCTCCTCTGTCCATGGGGTTTTCCAGGCAAGAATACTGGAGTGGGTTGCCATTTCCTTCTCCAGGAGAGCTTCCCAACCCAGGGACTGAACCCAGGTCTCCTGCATTGTATGCAGACGCTTTACCATCTGAGCCTCCAGAGAAGTCCCAATGCATGGTAGAGAGACATAATTCTCCTTTTCAGAAGATCCATTTACTTACTCGTGGCTGTGCTGGGTCCCTGTTAGTACATTTGAGCTTCCTCTCATTGCAGCAAATGGGGGTTCCTCTTCATTGTGGTGTGAAGGCTTCTCATTGCGGTGGCTTCTAGAACACGGGCTCTAGAACTCAGGCTCAGAAGTTGTGGCCCACAGACTTCCTTGCTCCGAGCACTGTGGGATCTCCCCAGAACAGGGATCCAAGTGGTGTCCCCTGCATTGCAAGGAGGGTTCTTAAAGCACTGGACCACCAGGGAAGCCATTTTCCTATGCGTGTTCACATTCATTTCCTCCAAGAACTGCACTTAAGCCTTGAGATACATGTAGAACCCGCTAGACTGAGGGAAATGCAACACCCGTAGGACTTGCTAACCTGCCATGTGGATTGTCTTGACATCTTCTGTGTTGCTCCTGAAAGGTTGTTGCTGAACCATGAAAGATGCCGGGATTCTTGGCCTCCGGAGGAGAAAAATTCTATCCAGGGCCAGAAATGAGGCTTGATTGCTCAGAGCTTTTGTGTCATAAAGTTTTATTAAAGTATAAAAGAGATGGAGAAAGCTTGTGACATAGACATCAGAAGGGGGGGCGGAAAGAGTGCCACCTTGCTAGTGTTAGCAATGGAGTTACATACTTTTTAATAGCTTATTACTGTGAATCAAAAGAATGTCTGGAGGTTGTAAAGACCTTCCTAGACCCACTCCCATCATTGACATTTTAAGATAAGAGGATTAGCCAGAAAGTTTTTTTCCAGAAACTGTCCTCAAGCAGGATACATTATTGTTACATAATCCTAAGGAATGTAGAGGGAAAAAAGTTTGTCCTTTCCTCCTCCTTGAGAATTCCAGACCCCTCTCTCCTTGGGGACCCCCGGACTTCTTATCAACCTGCCTAGGATTTGACTCTCTCACTCCCACATTTAAGCTTTCATTCTGCACAGGACTTGAGTGGCTGAACGAAGAATCCTGTCACCAGACTGCTTGGTGGGAAGCAGTGGGCAGATCTCCAATCTTCCCTGAGTACTTCCTTCTCCTTCTTCTTGCTCAATTCCCCCACCAATGGGCCACCGGACAGCACCCCTCCTGGGGGCCGTCTACCCAGTGCTGAGGAAAGAATAAATGATCAGTATGAAACCGCTTCATGCTTTTCAACAAGTAAACATGCCTTCCCCACATGTCGGTCTATAGGGAAATCTTCTCGGCTGATGTGTGTAAGACTGTGTTTCTCCAAAGACGAGATTCCCTTGATTTTTTTTTTCTTTTTCAGTACATGTAAACTACACTACAATACTCAGGTGTTTGAAAGAAAAATGTAATCCCCCTTTTCATCAGTAGTGTCTCAGGATAAACACGAGAGTAATTTAAAGACCTCAAAAGCAATGAGAAATGTGATGTTAAAATGATTTTTTTTTTTAAATTGGAGGATAACATGCAATGTTGTGTTAGCTTCTGCCGTATGACAAAGTGAATCAATCACAAGTGTACAATATCCCTTCCACTTTGACCCTTCCACCCCACTCTTCTGCTCGTCTAGGTCATCACAGAGAACCGGGCTAAGATCCCTGTGTTACATGACAGGTTCTTGCTAGCTTTCTATTTCCCAAGCTCCCTGTGTTACGCGGCAGGTTCCTGCTCGATTTCTATTTCCCAAGCTCCCTGTGTTACGCGGCAGGTTCCTGCTAGCTTTCTATTTCACAAGCTCCCTGTGTTACGCGGCAGGTTCCTGCTCGATTTCTATTTCACAAGCTCCCTGTGTTACGCGGCAGGTTCTCGCTAGCTTTCTATTTCCCAAGCTCCCTGTGTTACGCGGCAGGTTCCTGCTAGCTTTCTATTTCCCAAGCTCCCTGTGTTACGCGGCAGGTTCCTGCTCGATTTCTATTTCACAAGCTCCCTGTGTTACGCGGCAGGTTCTCACTAGCTTTCTATTTCCCAAGCTCCCTGTGTTACGCGGCAGGTTCCTGCTAGCTTTCTATTTCCCAAGCTCCCTGTGTTACGCGGCAGGTTCCTGCTAGCTTTCTATTTCCCAAGCTCCCTGTGTTACGCGGCAGGTTCTCGCTAGCTTTCTATTTCCCAAGCTCCCTGTGTTACGCGGCAGGTTCCTGCTAGCTTTCTATTTCCCAAGCTCCCTGTGTTACGCGGCAGGTTCCTGCTCGATTTCTATTTCACAAGCTCCCTGTGTTACGCGGCAGGTTCTCGCTAGCTTTCTATTTCACAAGCTCCCTGTGTTACGCGGCAGGTTCTCGCTAGCTTTCTATTTCCCAAGCTCCCTGTGTTACGCGGCAGGTTCCTGCTAGCTTTCTATTTCACACATAAAGTAGTGCATACGGTCAGTGGTGTTAGTGTGCATAATCAGAGCTACTTGCTGAATATGTCCCACTCCCTCCTTCCCCTTCTGTGTCCACACGTCCATTCTCTACGTCTCTGTCTCTTTCTTCGCTGCAAATAGGTTCATCAGTACCCTTTTTTGAGGTTCTGTATATATGCACTAATATTCTACATTTATTTTTTTCTCTTTCTGCCTTATTTGACTCTGTATAACAGGCTCTTGGTGCATCCGCCTCATTACAACTGACTCAGATTCATTCCTTTTTTATGGCTGAGTAATATTCCATTGCATATATGTACCACATCTAAAAGAAACATCTTCAATTAGGGGAAAAAAAGAACTAGTCAGAAATATTTCATAATTTTATCCCATATCTACCTTGTTAAACCCTTTTGCTTTAACAAAACATGAAGATGTTCAGAATACAGCCTAAAATTATGTTTGGTTTATGTGGCATTCTCCCCTAAATAGTGCTACGGTATCACTTGTAGAATTTACAAATTACCAATTTGAAGATTTATGAAAGGAACTGATGATAAGACTTTCTCATATTCTCTTTCTTGGAGAGAGGAAAGACCTTCCTCTATCATTTTTGTTATTATTGCTGTTTTCACTGGTTAATTCCACACGAAATGCTTCCTTTCTGTGTCTGCTGAGAATGCTTTAGTTCCTTAAACTAAGGACTTTAGTTCCTTAAACTGAAGGCTGAAACTAGACAAAGAAGTCAATGAAAATGTTGTCTCAAATTCTGCCAGATAAGGTAGAAAGCCATGCTTGTCACCGTCTTCCTTTTTTTAAAAATTACTTATTTTTTATTTATTTAATTAGAAGCTAATTACTTTACACTATTGTGATTTTTGCCAGACACTGACATGAATCAGCCACGTGTGCATGTGTTCCAGCCAGTGTGCATGAGTTCCCCATGCTGAACGCCCCTCCCACCTCCTTCCAAACCCCATCCCTCTGGGTCATCCCAGAGCACCAGCTTTGAGTGCCCTGCTTCATGCATCAAACTTGCACTGGTCATCTGTTTCACATATGGTAGTATACATGTTTCAATGCTGTTCTCTCAAATCATCCCAGCCTCGCCTCCTGGGCATACACACTGAGGAAACCAGAATGGAAAGAGACACGTGTACCCCAGTGTTCACCGCAGCACTGTTCGCATAGCTAGGACATGGAAGCAACCCAGATGTCCATCAACAGACGAATGGATAACGAAGTTCTGGTACACACACACAATGGAATATTACTCAGCGATAAAAAAAAGAACACATTTGAGTCAGTTCTAATAAGGTGGATGAAACTGGAGCCTATTATACAGAGTGAAGTAAGTGAGAAAGAGAAACACCAATACGGTATATTAACGCATATATATGGAATTTAGAAAGACAGTCATGACGACCCTGTTTGTTTATTTTAATCATGGAAGTGCTCAGCTTCTTTTGAAGTTCACGTGGCAGTCCTTTCAGAAAGTTATCACAAGCTGAGGTTTAGAAGGATTTCATTTCTGTTCTGTTGCCCAGCTTCATGCACTGAGTGTCTTGTTGAGCTCAGCTGGCACTAGGCCCAGATGACGCACAGAACTCAGACATTTATCCCCTGGAGTTGATCGCTTACGGTCAACGATGTTGGATTCGTGATCTCCGAAGAAGGAGATTTAGCTTCGGGACCAGGGACCAGGCTTCATCCCTCAAGAGCTTCTGTGTAGTGGAGTTTTATTAAAGTAAGAAAAGAGACAGAGAAAGCTTCTGACACAGACATCAGAAAGGGGATGGAGAGTGCCCCCCTCCCTAGTGTTAGCAAGCGAGCTATATAGTTTTTAGCTATTACAATAAATCAAAAGAATGTCTCAAGGTTGCAAAAATTATACCAGACCCACTCCCACAATTTACATTTTAAGATAACAGGATTCAACGAAGTGAAGTTGCTCAGTTGTGTCCGACTCTTTGCAACCCCATGGACTGTAGCCTACCAGGATTCTCCATGGGATTTTCCAGGCAAGAGTACTGGAATGGGTTGCCATTTCCTTCCTCAGGGGATCTTCCCAACCCAGGGATCGAACCCAGGTCTCCTGCATTGTAGGCAGACGCTTTACTGTCTGAGCCAGCAGGGAAGTCCTTAGAAATTGACAATAGAAAGATCCTACCACACCCACTCCCATAATATACTTTCTAAAATATCAGGATTAGTCAGAAGGTTTTCAGGAAGGAGAAACTGTCTTCAAGCAGGATACATTGTTGTTATATAATCCTTCAGTTCAGTTCAGTTCAGTTGCTCAGTCGTGTCCAACTCTTTGCCACCCCGTGGACTGTATGTAGCACGCCAGGCCTCCCTGTCCATCTCCAACTCCCGGAGTTTACTCAAACTCATGTCCATCAAGTCGGTGATGCCATCCAACCATTTCATCCTCTGTCATCCCCTTCTCCTTCTGCCTTCAATCTTTCCCAGCAACAGGGTCTTTTCCAAGGAGTCAGTTCTTTGCATCAGGTGGCCAAAGTATTAGAGTTTCAGCTTCCGCATCAGTCGTTCCAATGAATATTCAGGACTGATCTCCTTTAAAATGGACTAGTTGGATCTCCTTGCAGTCCAAGGGACTCTCAAGAGTCTTCTCCAACACCACAGTTCAAAATCATCAATTCTTTGGCTCAGATTTCTTTGTAGTCCAACTCTCACATCCATACATGACTACTGGAAAAAATGTACATTCTCAGATATCAGAATTTGGACAAAATATGGTCCAAGATATCAGGATTAGTCAGAAGGTTTCAGGAAGGAAAAACTGTCCTCAAGAAGGATACATTGTTGTTATATAATCCTTAGTACAGAGTTTAAACTGAGTTGTTTGTTGTATAATCATCAGTTCCAGGCTTAAAGGAAAAAAAAAATCAACAAATGTTTTATGTGACTGCTGCTAAGTCACTTCAGTTGTGTCCAACTCTGTGCGACCCCATAGACGGCAGCCCACCAGGCTCCGCTGTCCCTGGGATTCTCCAGGCAAGAACACTGGAGTGGGTTGCCATTTTCTTCTCCAATGCACGAAAGTGAAAAGTGAAAGTGAAGTCGCTCAATAAGTGTCCGACTCTTCGTGACCCCATTGACTACAGCCTACCAGGCTCCTCCATCCATGGGATTTTCCAGGCAAGAGTACTGGAGTGGGTTGCTATTGCCTTCTCCTTTATGTGACTAAGACTAAAGAATGTAAAGAAAAAAGATGTTTCCCTTTCATCCTCCTTGAGAATTCCAGGTACCTATCTCCTCCTCAAGAACCCTAGATCCCTCTCTCTTTTCAGGGACCCCCGGACTTCTTATCTACCTGCCTAGGAAGTGACTCTCTCAGAGTCATGGCCAGGTTCTCATGTCTGCCCTAGGACATTGTTGGAAGTGGGCATATTGCCCTGAGCTTGACAAAGAGAGCCAGTGACAATGTGGTCAGGTTGTCTGAGATCTCAGGACATAACCAGAGGGACAGCAAGCCCTGTTGATGTGTCCCTGTGTCCAGTTTTCTTCTTTGCAACGTTTTATTGGACTAAGATATATTAATACAGCCACTCCTGATGGCTCAGCTGTAAAGAACCCACCTGCCAATTGAGCAGACCCGGGTTTGATCCCCGGTTTGGGACGATCCCCTGGAGAAGGACATGACAACCCACTCCACTGTTCTTGCCTGGAGAATCCCATGGACAGAGGAGCCTGGTGGGCTACAGTCTGTGGAGTCAGACATGAGTCAAACATGACTTGGTGATTAAACCACCTCCACATAGAGATCCACCAGTCCATCCTAAAGGAGATCAGTCCTGGGTGTTCATTGGAAGGACTGATGCTGAAGCTGAAACTCCAGTACTTTGGCCACCTCATGCGAAAAGCTGACTCGTTGGAAAAGACCCTGATGCTGGGAGGGAGTGGGGGCAGGAGGAGAAAGGGATGACAGAGGCTGAGATGGCTGGATGGCATCACTGACTCGATGGACATGAGTTTGAGTAAACTCCAGGGGTTGGTGATAGACAGGGAGGCCTGGTGTGCTGTGATTCATGGGGTCGCAAAGAGTCGGACACGACTGAGCGACTGAACTGAACTGAACATAGTAACACACCTCAGCCTTCAGGAACATGAATCTGTTCGCATCTTACATGATTTACTCAAACTGAAAAAGAAAGAAAGAAAAAGCCTTGAGTTGCAATATACTTGGGGAATTTAAGTGTGTGGGTTCGCATAGCTACTTCCAGAATTATATTTGGTGTCCAAGTAGGAGGCATTTTCCTTCTGTCATCTATAGATGATTTCATGTTCTCTGTAATGTAATGATCGCTTCATATATTTATTCATTCATGAAGTGAAGCGAAAGTCGCTCAGTCCTGTCCAACTCTCTGCAACCCCACGGACTGTAGCCCGCAAGGCTCCTCTGTCCATGGGATTCTCCAGGCAAGAACACTGGAGTGGGTTGCCATGCCCTTCTCCAGGGCATCTTCCCGACCCGGGGATCAAACCTGGGTCTCCCGCATTTTTAAGATTCTTGACCATCTGACCCACAGGGGAAGCCCATTATTCGTTCTTGTGTATACTCCATTAATGAAAACCCTCCAAAGCTGTATGTAGTCATCAGAGGTAAAAACCAGCCTGTGCATCCAATCATGAGATTTTGACTTCCACAGAGCCATCCGAGTCTTTGGGAATAAATACCCGTGAGCGGCATGGAGCCACTGGAACCTCCCCTGGGAATTCCCTGGTCCTGACAGCCCTCCCTGGAACCCAGCAGGGTTGCCCGTCCTCACCCAGGAGGGCAGGGGGAGGGCGGGACTGTGTCGAGTCCGCCGATGAGTCAAGCGTGTGTTTCCAAAGCATACGCAGCGGGCACAGCAGGGTAACAGGCTTCTGTGTGCCTCTCCCCCTCAGACCACGGACGAGCGGGTGCAGCTGACGGACGTCCGGCCCAGCAGGTGGTACCAGTTCCGGGTGGCCGCCGTGAACGTGCACGGGACCCGAGGCTTCACCGCCCCCAGCAAGCACTTCCGCTCCTCCAAAGGTCAGTGGTGCTTGCCGCCCGCCCGCCGCCCCACCCACCTCGCGATGGAAGGTCGGGGGGCGGGGGACACATCCGTGGTGTCTCCAGGCTGGTATGGGTGTGTTTGGCCAGGACGTGGCTTTGCTGTGCTGAGCGAATGGGACCAGATGCCTCTGAAGGAGCCGCATGAATTCACGGCTGGGAGGATCCCTGGGATTTGACCTCTGCGAGGCTCCGGAAACTGTCATCACGATGATGTTTTCTCAGCTTGGAACGGGCCGTTCTCTAGAAGCAGCTTCCACTGCCTGGGTCTCTCCATCTCTTATGCATCAAGCACCATTCACTTAAAATTTTTTTGCAGAGAAGGCTTTTGTGTTTGCCACATCAGACGATGCAGGGCTCTTGAAAACAGTGGCTCTGTTGAGTGTCAGTTCACCTCCTGTTTCACAGCAGGCGGAGTTTAAATCCGTCCTGAGTCACTCTATCGTGGCTATCACTTTCTTCCCTTCTCATTTCACTGGTGTTCTAAAACCTCTGTGGGTGTGATGGATACTCAGTTTTCCACTTGTGGTTGGTTTAGGCTGTGATTGTGCAAGGGCATGATTGGGCCGGATATTGAGAATAGCTCTGTGTTTATTTCTCCAGTTGTCTTGCGCGTTCTGAATTAATGAGACGTCAGCCTGGCTAATCAGCAAGCTCCGTTTTCATGGAAGATGAGTGAGGTTACTCACTGACTAATCAGCAGGTATCGTCCTCCACAGGAGGTCACTCAACCTCGGTTTAGGCAGGCATTGTGATGTTAATGAATAATGTGAGGCGTGTAACATCCATCCTGTCTTTCAAGATGGGAAGGTTTGCACTGGCTGCTATAAATTGCAATTCCTTTCCATTTTGGATGTCCAGGTGGCTCAGTGGTAAAGGACCCGCCGGCCAATGCAGAAGATGCAGGTTCGATCCCTGGGATGGGAAGATCCCCTGGAGGAGGAAATGGCAACCCAACGCAGTATTCTTGCCTGGAGAATCCCATGGATAGCGGAGCCTGGTGGGCTACAGTCCACAGGGTCGCAAAAGTGCCAGACGGGACTGAGCTCACACACGCTCTTAAAAGTGTCAGCTAGTCTGTCTGTATCTTGCTAGAATAATATTGCCACACCTTTTCCAAGATAATCACAGGTCTCAAGTGGAAAATTTGCAGCCAAAATAACTTACATATTTGGATGCCGTTCCAGTGTTTATTGCAGACTCTTTTTCTTTTTAATTGCCTGCATTAGGTCTTAGTTGTGACAGGCAGACCCTTCAGTCTTCACTGTAGCGTGTGGGGTCCAGTTCCCTGACCAGAGATTGGACCCATGTCCCCTGCACTGGGCGTGCAGAGTCTTAGCCACTGGACCGCTGGGGAAGTCCCCTGTGTTGTTGATTATTTTTTTTTAACTCTTTCTTTTAAAAGGCCCTTTTAAGAAAGGTATATCCCACACACCCCGCTCCCAGGTGAATACACTAAGCAAGCTGGAAAGAGAAATAGCAAACAGAGACGTGAGACCTTTCTCGAATGAGGAGTGTCTCCCTGTGGTCCGATGATTGAGAGAGGCCACGTGAATAAATAGTCAGTGGTGGGTTCAGAGGCGAGGATCCGCACGGGGCTCGGGAAGTCTCCGCCTTGACTTTCCTAGTTCACATGTGGTCCAGGCGTGTGTGGTCACACCGTGTTCCCACTGGCCCCATTGCCTGCTTGTGGTCTGGCACTCTCAGATCAACACGGCTTGTGCACACACGAGGCACAGCAGTGCCCAGGTTCTGCATTGCACAGTACAAATCCCCATTGGAGCTGGGCGGGACCTGGGCAGAGGTCCCGTGACCGTGGCTGCCAACCTCCAAAGAGGCATGTATCCCGGGGAGACAGCACGGCCACGTCGCCCCAGCCCTTCCTGCGTATCTGAGCACCGCTTGGGTCTCGGATTAGCCCTGTGTCTGTCAGTTGAAATGGTTTTTCGTGGAATGAAGGTGCACCGTTTGGGCAATCCCCGCCCTCACCATTAAATCATTCTATTTCTTGGTTTGTCAAATGTACCCAGCATTCAGCATTGCAGAGTGCACGTCTGAAGCAAAAAACACACGCCTAGAATTCGTGGTAGATACTAGTGTCTTCACTGAAGACACAGGCCCGCTAAGCGGCTGAAGCTGATTCATCCAGGATGCAGCTAAGGGTTGTGGTTGTTGCTCAGTCGCTAAGTCGTGTCCAGCTATTTGCGACTCCATGGACTGCACCATGCTAGGCCTCCCTGTCCATCACCATCTCCTACTGTTTGCTTAAACTCACGTCCATTCCATCAGTGATGCCATCCAACCATCTCATCCTCTCTTGTCCCCTTCTCCTCCCGCCTTCGATCTTTCCCATCATCAGGCTCTTTTCTAATGCGTCGGCTCCTCACATCAAGGGGCCAAAGTATTAAAGCTTCAGCTTCAGCATCAGTCCTTCCAATGAATAATCAGGGTTGATTTCCTTTAGGATGGACTGGTTTGATCTCCTTGCTGTCCAAGGGACTCTCAAGAGTCCTCTCTAGCACCACAATTTGAAAGCATCAATTCTTTAGGTTCCACATGTAAGTGATATTATATGAAGCTTGCCTTCTGAAGTATGGCCATCTAAAGGTCTCTGTCTTTGTTGCAATTTGCACACTGGTTTTCTGTGCAAATGTGGAGGTGGGTTTCTGTACGTAACCATTAGCATTGTCGGGACACCTTAAGGTGCCTGCCTCATGGGAGGTGATGGCTTTTCTCCCCAGGCAGAACAGAGCAAGGGCTCCTTTCTCATGGGGTTTCATGTCGGTGCGATAATAGACCTGCATTTCTCCAGGGGTGACAAGTGATTTCATTTGGCATTTTCTGCATCGTAGGCACTAGACTGTTCCATCATTGTGCCTGTTACTTTTTGCTCGTGGAATTAATCATGAAAGGTTCAGAGAGGAAACCAGAAATCTTTCTTCTGAAATCCAAGTGTTCCATCTTCCTTTTCCAAAAACACTACATAGAGTTGTTAATAAAGGAACTGTTTTCAAGGCTGAATTTGGATAGTCCTGCTAAATACTGAATATATCTTGCCCTGGAAATCATGCAGATTGTAAAAGGAGCTAACATGGCCTTCCTGTTCCATTCATCTCTGAGGGTGTGTTTGCTTCCTGCCCAGTGAGATGGGTTTCTGTAGACGACTGGGAAGGTTGTAAAGAGGGAGTGGGTGAGGCAGAAAGAGAAGTGGGATAGGGGGAAATGCTCTCATTTAAGCCTCAAGAAAAGGCTCATCTTGTGATGTGACTCTGGCCCTCTCATGCTACACTCCCCAACTAGTGAATGAAACCCTGATCCTCAGTTTCCTCATCTGTAAAATGGGAACACGGTGCCAACATTTCAAAAACAAAATACAGCCATAAGCTCATTAGAAATAAGCACCACTTATGAGACCCTGGGTTTGATCCCTGGGTTGGGAAGATACCTTGGAGAAGGAAATGGCAGCCTACTCCAGTATTCTTGCCTAGAGAATCCCATGGACAGAGGAGCCTGGAGGGCTACAGTCCACGGGGTTGCAAAGAATTGGACATGACTGAGCGACTAACACTTTTATGTCCAGTTCCAGAGACTAAATGGTGTCATGGCTTTAGAAAGGCTGACTTGGGGTTGGCACTCTGTGGCTCATGGTCCATTTTTGACCTGCTACTTGTTTCTGCAAATAGCATTTCATTAGCACAGAGCCACGCTCATTTGTTGCCATATTGTCAATTTTTGTTGTTGTTTTTGTTCAGTCATTCAGTTGTATCCAACTGTTTGTGACCCCATGGACTGCAGCACACCAGGCTTCTCTGTCCTTCACTATTTCTTGGACTTTGCTCAAACTCATGTCCGTTGAGTCATGATGCCATCCAGCCATCTCATTCTCCGTCACTGCCTTCTCCTCCTGCCTTCAATCTTTCCCAGCATTGGGGTCTTTTTTAATGAGTCTATGGCTGCTCTTTTAAAAAAGCACTTTTTAGTTTGTATTGGGGTAGAGCTTATTAACAATATTGTGATAGTTTCAGCTAGATAGTGAAGAGACTCAGCCATACATGTACATGTATCCATTCTCCCCCAAACTCCCCTCCCATCCAGGCTGCCACATGACACTGAGCAGAGTTCCCTGTGCTGTCCAGCAGGTCCTTGTTGGTTCTCCATGTTAAATAAAGCAGTGTGTCCATGTCCATCCCAAACTCCATGACTATCCCTTCCCCCATCCTTGCCCCTGGTAACCATGAGGTTATTACAGAGTACTGAGCAGAGTCCCCTGTGCTGGACAGCAGGTCCTTGTTGGTTCTCCATGTTAAATACAGCAGTGTGTCCATATCCATCCCAAACTCCCTAACTACCCCTTCCCCAACCATTCCTCCGGGAACCATAACGTTATTACAGAGTAATAAATGCAGACGAGCAGAAGTGTGAGAATCTCAGCCCCTCTGTCTCCCCTCCCTGTCTTTCTCACTTCTGACTGCCACCGGTTACCTGAGTGACCTCGGGCAGGCCACTTCACCTATTCAACCCTATGGGTCAAAAGATTGAAAGATCCTTACCAGTTTAGAAAACAAACAAACAAACAAAAAGACCAAACAAGTAGCTTATAGAATCCTTTGAGGCTTTATCATAATGTGGTGTCAGCTATATGCATATAATTGTTTTCCACAAACTTCCAACTGTACTTCAAAGTTTTCAAATAATCGAAACATTATGTAAATTGAAAGAAAAGGTCTTGTACCTCTCAACAAAGTGAGTATACTTCATTTCACAATGTAGGGAACCACGTCACAAGGCCATGAATGGCTGCAGTGTGGGAATTTGTTGGGACTGATTGAAATCCTTCAGCTTAGACAGGTTGGACAGACTCATCTGATGTCTTCCATGACTAAACAGATAAACAAAAAGCTGGTTTACAGAGACTAATTGGGGCTGATAAACACATCGTCTCTGCTATTCCCTCTCGGCTCTGTAATTTTAAAGTGATTATTTGGGGGCGGGGGGAAGGAAGAGATTGGAGTGTCTTATCTTCGTTTTGGGAATATGCCATCTTGGTATTCTGAACACTGAAATGGGCCTTATGTTTAAGAAAATGTGAAAGTGAAAGAATTAGCCACTCAGTCGTGTCCAGCTCTTTGCGACCCCATGGACTGTAGCCCACCAGGCTCCTCTGTCCATGGGATTCTCCAGGCAAGAATACTGGAGTGGGTTAATTCCCTTCTCCAGGGGGATATTCCTTACCCAGGGATCAGACCCAGGTCTCCCGCATTGCAGGCAGATTCTTTACTCTTTGAGCCACCAAGGAAGAAAATTTGAGCCAAATACTACTAGTTTATTTAAAGGCATTATTTCCTAGTGCTGTTTCATCAGTTAGGTTGTCTCCTATTTGACAAACTAGGTGATGTTATCCTGGACTATTGCAATCACATGTAAGGCATGAGATATTTTTCCAGGGTGGTGAGTAATGATAAAATGAATGAAGTAGATTAAGGAAATGACGAAACACCACCAGTTGACTTTCCTAAACTGGGAATTTTCTTTAGAAATGTAGATGATTTTGCTCTCTTCCTGTGAACTTCGGATTTCTGGAAGCATAACCGTGTATTTTCAGCACATGGACATCCAGGTGCATCGTTGAAAATGTGAATGCCTGTGATTATCCTTACACGTTTTAATTTTTTTTTTTGCTTCGAATCAGTGATGAGCTTGAAGACTAGCTTCCTCTGAGTAGGATCTGCAGTGACTTGCCGTAGGTTCAGGAGTGAATCACGCCACAGATTTGGTTCTAAGGGCCTCAGAGAACACGAAGGCAGGAGGAAACAGTGGCAATATTCTGCCAGTAAGAGGAGAAGAACACATATAACGGACTTGGATAGTGAGACATCTGGTCAACCCGCAGTAGGTGAACAGTCAGGTCAGGACTCCCTGGGGGGAGGTGTTGAGGCTCAGCGACCATTGGAAGAGCCTCGGTAGCTCTTGGTTTCATCTCCAAGAAGTAACCTGGGAACCAGCGTGGCCAGAACAGCAGGAGGAGCAGGGACAGGAGAGCAGACTCAGGACATTATGCATGGAAGGAAGGCACAGGGCTTTGGGGAGACTGCCAGCTCTTTTTTGGTGGGGGGTGGGCAGTGAGAGCTTCTGAACTCATGTCATGAAGAATCACCAGCTGGGACTTCCATGGTGGTCCAGTAGCTAAGACTCTGTGTTCCCAACACAGGGGACCCAGGTTCAATCCCCGCTCGGGGAACTGGGTACCACCTGCCACAACCAAGAGTTCCCATGTGCCAGCTAAAGATACCACATGCTGGAATGAAGACCCGGCATGGCCAAAGAAATACAAATAAATTTAAAAGCAAAATAAAATGAAACATAAACAAAAATAACAGCATACTGGAGTGGGTAGCCATTCCCTTCTCCAGGGGATCTTCCTGACCCAGGGATCGAACTGAGGTCTCCCGCATTGCAGGTGGATTCTTTAGTGTCTGAGTCACCAGGGAAGCCCAAGAATACTGGAGTAGGTAAGCCTATCCCTTCTCCAGTGGATCTTCCCAACCCAGGAATTGAACCGAGGTCTCCTGCATTGCAGGTGGATTCTTTACCAGCTGAGCTACCAGGGAAGCCAAATAAAAAAAACAAAACAAAACAAAACAAAAAAACAAACAAACAAAAAAAAACGATTCACCAGCTGCCATACTGAGAAAGACTCAGACAGGCCTTCTCAATTATCAGGGAGAGAGGAAGTTGAAATGGGCCCAGGGTGTTATTCTGGTAGAGACAGTGGGATTCCAGATAGACTCTGTAGTATTGATATGCCCACAGGAGCTGTTCAATGAGAGCTCAGGAAGGATACAGCCTCGAAGTTTGGGGAAGGAGCCGTGGGAAGGAGGGTTGTGCATTTCCTGAGATGGGGTGTCTGTGGTGGGGAGTAGGGGCTGGAGGGGCCAATACTGTGGTGTTGGCAAAGTAGGCTCCCAACTGGCTCAGTGGTAAAGAATCTGTCTGCCCAGGCAGGAGACACAAGTTCGCTTGGGTCAGGAAGATTCCCCTGGACAAAGAAATGACAACCCACTCCAGTATTCTTGCCTGGAGAATCCCATGGACAGAGGAGCCTGGCGGGCTACAGTCCTTGGGGTTGCAGAGAGTCAGACATGGCTGAGCGACTAAACAGCAACAGTTATTTTATATAAAACATATTTCACATGAATATATTTCTGGGCCCTCCTAAGACTCACTGAAACAGCATTATCTCAGCATAAGTCTTGGGCACTCCTGGAGGGTTCCTAATGTTGATTGTTTGAGAACCACTTGGTCACAAAAAAAATCAATGTGCTTTGGATTAGTGATTAGCCTAGAAAAGCAATTACAGAACTTAAAAAAATAATAATAATAATAACCCACAAACCTCCAGAACTTAGCTATCGCACAGGAAAGCAACAGATTTAAGAAAACAATAATTCATGTTTCCATCATTCCAAAAATGCAAAGCATCCTGAGAATAAAAACACGGGTATTTTCACCCAGTCTTCTTCATGTATATCGAGTTTGCGTCTTTGCTCCTCTGATGCAGATGGTGTTAGAACGATTGGGCAGGCGTCTTGATGCAAAACCATCTGTAAGTCCTTTGTGGTGAGCGGCATCTATAGTTGCTCAATTTCTGGGGCTTCCCAGGTGGCGCTAGTGGGTGAAGAACCCACCTCTAAATGCAGGAGACACATGAGCGACTCGGGTTTGATCCCTGGGTCGGGAAGATCCCCTGGAGAAGGAAAAGGCTACCCACTCCAGTATCCTTGCCTGGAGAATCCCATGAACAGAGGAGCCTGGAGGGCTACAGTCTGTAGGGTGACAAAGAGTGGGACATGACTGAAGCAACTGAGCGTGTGCACACACGTGGCAAAAAATGAGGGAAAGACCCCCAAGTTCAAACATGCTTAGTCATTCTCGTATACACATCTCAAATGGAGATCTGTCGGGGTTGGGGGTAGCGGGGGGAGTCGTTCCAGGACCTGGTCTCTCTCGACAGCTGAGAAGGTCTGGGTTTATGCAACAAACGAGAAACGGTGACATGACAAACATGTTAGCCGTCTGTCATTCCATTTGTAATGTGGATTAAAAAAAAAAAATGGTTTGTTTTTGCTGATGTCTCCACGTGACTCTAAACTTTGGACTCAAGGATGTTCAGCTCCAGGTCCACTCAGATGAACACTTATGTGTATGAGCTGGCTCCGGATTTCTGTTTTCTCTTTTCAGAATTTTCACAGGTGTTTCACCATTGCTGACGTGTTTAATGTCACCCAACCTAAATGGAATTTGACTGTGTTTTACAGAATTTTGTCAGTTTCAGGACAGTGAAAATTGGGCAGGGTTGCAGTGGTATGAAACTGTCTAGATTACAGACATGGTCCAAACGCACATGTCTTACCATTCTATGGACTTCCCTGGTGGCTCCGTTGGTAAAGAATCTGCCTACAATGCAGGAGACCCAGGTTCAGTCCCTGTGTTTGGAAGATCCCCTGGAGACGGGAAAGGCTACCCACTGTGGCCTGGAGAATATGGGGTTGCAAAGAGTCAGACACAACTGAGCGATTTTCACTTTGACTACTTTTCTGTAGACTGTATTTCAATTTGAGGCTAAAAAAGTGTTTCTGAATGCTGGGAAAGATTGAAGGCAGGAGGAGAAGGGGACGAAAGAGAATGAGATGCTTGGATGGCATCATCCACTCGATGGACATGAGTTTGGGTAAACTCCGGGGGTTGGTAATGGACAGGGAGGCCTGGTGTGCTGAGGTCCATGGGGTTGCAGAGAGTTGGACATGACTGAGCGACTGAACTGAACTGAAGTGCTTGTTTTCAAGTATCCTACATATAAAGGGCAGTGTTCCTGCGTTGACCCTGCAGTCCTCACATGTGCAGAAATGGCACTTCCATGGTTGTTGTTCAGTCACTCAGTCGAGTCCGACTCTCTGCGACCCCACAGACAGCAGCACGCCAGGCTCCCCTGTCCTTCACAGTCTCCCGGAGTTTGCTCAAACTCCTGTCCATGGAGTCGATGGTGCGTTTGTGGTCATCCTCAAAACTGAACTCTGTCTCCTGCGATTTCAGATCCATCTGCACCCCCGGCCCCGGCCAACCTCCGGCTGGTGAACTCCACCGTCCACAGTGACGGAAGCGTGGCTGTGACCATCGCGTGGGATGTCCCTGAGGAACCAGACATCCCGGTGCACCACTACAAAGTCTTCTGGAGCTGGACAGTCAGCGGCAAGTCCCTCGTGCCGACCAAGAAGAAGAGGAGGAAGACCACGGATGGGGTAAGTGCCCATTCCGGGGAGGGGGCCTGGTGTCTCATGGGGGCGTTGAACTCAAGGTGACCCATTTAAGAGCAGCCTCCAGTGAGCCCAGAAGAGGGGTGGATGAGGAATGAATTCCCATCACTTCCCTCTGGCCAAGGAGAGTCTGCGATCAGAGGACCACACCGGCCAATCAGCCTCGGACATTTCAGGCTGAGAACGCTTGAATGTCATCTGTTGACTTACTCATATCCAAAGGGCCAGCACAAACTCTAGAAATCAAAGGGACTGGAATGATGTCCATCTTACCTGTCTCAGTTCAGTTCAGTCACTCAGTCGTGTCCTACTCTTTGCGACCCCATGAATTGCAGCACGCCAGGCCTCCCTGTCCATCACCAACTCCCGGGGTTCACCCAAACTCATGCACATCAAGTCAGTGATGCCATCCAGCCATCTCATCCTCTGTCGTCCCCTTCTCCTCCTGCCCCCAATCCCTCCCAGCATCAGGGTCTTTTCCAATGAGTCAATTCTTCGCATCAGGTGGCCAAAGTATTGGAGTTTCAGCCTCAGCATCAGTCCTTCCAAAGAACACCCAGGACTGGTCTCCTTTAGGATGGACTGGTTGAATCTCCTTGCAGTCCAAGGGACTCACAAGAGTCTTCTCCAACACCACAGTTCAAAAGCATCAATTCTTTGGTGCTCAGCTTCCTTCACAGTCCAACTCTCACATCCATACATGACCACTGGAAAAACCATAGCCTTGACTAGACGGACCTTTGTTGGCAAAGTAATATGTCTGCTTTTTAGTATGCTAAGTCTGGCCACTGAAAATGGTACAATTCAAAATGTCCTTGACATTAAGGTTTGCTTTTTTTTTTTTTTTTTAAGCGATCCTTCTGAATTGAGGAGTTAAAGTTTGTACTTTTTCTGTTGTATACCGCAAGGTGCTCCCATCTGTAATGGCATCCCTAGAACTGCACACAGTTTCAAGATGTACGTTTGACAATATATGTTTCTCATGGATTAAAAGGACGTGGGATGGCTTATTGTCCACATACCAAGAAATAAAATCTTCACCGAAACATTTCTTGCAATGAGATCTCCATAACACTGAACATTCTGCTTGGTGTGACATATGCTTAATGTATAAAAAAAAATGTCTTTTTATTACACACTTTTTTATCATGTTATAAAACATAAATGAACAACTTCCTCTCTAATTTATACGATTGAATTGCACAAACTAATGTTGAAAAGAGCTTTTAAAAGACAGCAACAATTTTTTTTAAATGAACATTCCAGTATTTGTGCCATCGAGGTTTGTAAAACACGTCTCTACCAGTCCACATCACTGATATCCAGCTGCAATGCTGTTTTATTTGTAAGAAGCTTTCTGACAGTTCCAGATTTTATTTCGTACAACTCTGCAACAAGTGATAATTGATAATGTGTGCTCATCTCATAGAAAGTGCCGAAGGAGATAAAGGTGGGAAATCACAGAAATGGAAATCAGAATGTGACATGATGAAATATATGCATGTATAGTGTACGTATAATGTATATATAGTACATGTGGTATCAGGTGGCCCCAATGGCACCCCACTCCAGTACTCTTGCCTGGAAAATCCCAGGGATGGGTGAGCCTGGTGGGCTGCCGTCTCTAGGGTCGCACAGAGTCAGACATGACTGAAGCAACTTAGCAGCAGCAGACTAAAAGGAAATTGTGTGTGTGTGTGTGTGTGTGTGTGTGTGTGTACCCTGCACCATTTGCAGAGTGTGTGTGTTTCCTCACCATTGCAGGGCATGCCTGTGTATTCTCTACCATTTGCAGGGTGTGTGCGTGTGTGTGTGTGTGTGTGTGTTTTATGCCAGTTGTAGGATTGTGTACGTGTTTGAATCATGTGCCGCTGGCAGGATGTGTTTGTGTGTGTGTATGCTGTGCCCTTTGCAGAATGGGAGTGTGTGCTTGTCTGTGTATCCTGTGCAGTTTGCAGGGTATGTGTGTGAATGTGTATTTTGTGCCAGGTCTAGGATTGTGTGTGTGTTTGAATCGTGTGCCATTTGAAGGATGTGTGTGTGTGTGTCTGTGTGTGTGTCCTGTGTGATTTGCAGGGTGTGGGTGTGTGTGTGTGTGTTTTGTTCCAGTTCTAGGGTTGTGTGTGTGTTTGAAGCCTGTGCCATGTGTATCCTGTGCTGTTTGCAGGATGTGTGTGTATATGTACCCTGTGTCATTTGCACGGTGTGTGTGTGTGTCCTGTTCCATTGTGTGTGTGTGCGTGCGCGTGTGTGTCCTGTTCCATTTGCTGTATGTGTTCCTCCACAGGGAATTGAACCCTGGCCCCAACACTGAAAGCACCAAATCCTGGCCAGTGTACTACCACGCAACCGCCCATGTACTATCTTTTGACACATGTTTGAATTCTAAGACCACAAGCTTACTTCTGTCAATTCCCAGTTCTCGTAAGGGACCTTATTATCATACCCGCAAGCCATAAAAACATACTTTTAAAAGCATTCTGTCAAGTCGATTTTTCTTAACAACTTTCGGAGGAAATTTTCTCATAGAAGACGGAGGATCCACATTGGGGAAATCCAGTGAATGTTGGTTCGCTGGGTCCCTCCAGGTGTGTGCTGCTCTGACCCTCTGCTAGTCTGTTATAAAGGGCTCTCGTTGTCTCTGTAAGCTGCCGTCCAGGAAGGAGTGAGGGGCACAGACAAAGAGATGCACATATATCCTGCCAATGGCACACGATTCACACACACACACAGCGCTAGAACTGGCACAAAATACTCACACACATACCCTGAATATTGCACAGGATACAGACACAAACACACACACACCCATCCTGCAAAAGGCACAGAATACACACACAAACACACACACACATTCTGCAAAAGGCACAGGATACACGCACACAAACACACATCCCACAAAAGGCACAGGATACACACACCCACACACATCCTGCAAAAGGCACAAAATACACACACACACACACACACACACATCCCCTGCCAATGGCACAGAATTCAAACACACATACAATCCTAGAACTGTGAGTTCTAGGAGTGAGTTATTCATCCACATATGACTGCAGAGCATCCAATAATGGGATTAGTGACACAGTTTCAAAAACAGAGAAAAAGATGCTTTTGCGTGACGTTTATTTGGATCCACAGCATGACTGGCTTTGCTAAAGATGTAGAAGGTTCCATGATCTTAGTCCAGGCAGAGGTCAGGTGGGAGCTGGCGGGCTCCCTGAGGACCGGGGACCCCTGGAGGGAGGCTGAGGGTCCGGGCGGCTTCTGACGCAGTCTCGTCTCCCCTCCGCCTCAGTCCCAGAACTCGGTGACCCTGGAGCCGCTGCAGCTGGGCTGTGACTACACCGTGGAGCTGCAAGCCATCACCTACTGGGGCCAGACGCGCCTCAAGAGCGCCAAGGTGTCCCTGCGGTTCACGTCTGCGCACGCCGCCCACAACAGTGAGTGTGCACGGCTCCTTTCCCTCGCTTCCCGTCTTCACCGGGCAGGTCTTCCTACCAGCGTGCGTGTGACTGTGTCCTGTGAACCAGCGCGTGCGCAAGTGCTACCTTGGCGTCTTCCTCACGGTCTTCATCTATTCCGCGTGCAGTGTTTCGGCATCATAATGGAAACTTAAGAGGAAAAGATGTCCCATACTAGCAGATGCTAATATTGACATGATTCAGGGTCCTTATTCTAATGGAAACTTCAGAAGAAAAGGTTTCTCATTCTAGCAGATGCTGATATTGACATGATTCAGGGTCATTATTCTAATGGAAACTTCAGCGGAAAAGGTATCTCATTCTAGCAGATGCTGATATTGACATGATTCGGGGTCCTTATTCTAATAGAAACTTCAAAAGAAATGGTGTCTCATTCTAGCAGATGCCAATATTGACATGATTCAGGGTCCTTATTCTAATGGAAACTTCGGAAGAAAAGGTGTCTTATTCTAGCAGATGCTGATATTGACATGATTCGGGGTCCTTATTCTAATGGAAACTTCAGCGGAAAAGGTATCTCACTTTAGCAGATGCTGATATTGACATGATTCGGGGTCCTTCTTGTAATAGAAAGTTCAGAAGAAAAGGTGTCCCATTCTAGCAGATGCTGATACTGACATGATTCAGGGTCCTTATTCTAATGGAAACTTCAGAAGAAAAGGTTTCTCATTCTAGCAGATGCTGATATTGACATGATTCGGGGTCCTTATTCTAATAGAAACTTCAAAAGAAATGGTGTCTCATTCTAGCAGATGCCAATATTGACATGATTCAGGGTCCTTATTCTAATGGAAACTTCGGAAGAAAAGGTGTCTTATTCTAGCAGATGCTGATATTGACATGATTCAGGGTCCTTATTCTAATGGAAACTTCAGCGGAAAAGGTATCTCACTTTAGCAGATGCTGATATTGACATGATTCGGGGTCCTTCTTGTAATAGAAACTTCAGAAGAAAAGGTGTCCCATTCTAGCAGATGCTGATACTGACATGATTCAGGGTCCTTATTCTAATGGAAACTTCAGTGGAAAAGGTGTCCCATTCTAGCAGATGCTGATACTGACATGATTCAGGGTCCTTATTCTAATAGAAACTTCAAAAGAAATGGTGTCTCATTCTAGCAGATGCCAATATTGACACGATTCAGGATCCTTATGCAAATGTGTCCTTATTTTTATAGTTTTTTTTTTTTTTTTAATGTGTCTGTGCTGGGTCTTCATAGCTGTGTGAGGGCTTTTCTCTAGCAGCGGCAAGCAGGGACTATTGTCCAGTTATGGCACCCAGGCTTCTCACTGAGCTGGCTCCTCGTTGCACACCACAGGTTCTAGGACACACGGGCTCACTAGCTGAGGTGCACGGGCTTAGCTGCTCCATGACGCGTGGGATCTTGCCGGACTGGGGAGCGAACCTGTGTCTCCTGCTTTGGCAGGCGGATTCTTTACCACTGAGCCACCAGGGAAGCCCTGCCTTGGAGTTTTCTGTACGACTTTTATCTGTTTCACAGATCCTTGTGGTGTCACAATGGAAACTTAAGAAGGTGTCCCATTCCAGCAAACGCTTGTGTTCACACGATCGGGTCCTCACACACGCGTACGGGTCTTCGAGAAGGATCCTTGTAGCTAAACTCTCAGAAACTGTCAATTCCCTCTTCAAATGCAACACGCATTTGAGGCTTTCAACCCCTTCTTTTTGTGGGTTTCACACAGTGGTCACAATTCCTGCAGAAGGCTACCCAGTACCATACTGGGAGCAGTGACCACGTCACCCCACGCCCACATCCTACACGCCAGTGTTACCAAGCTCGTCTGTGACCATGAACTTAGCACAGTGAGAGGAAGGGCGTATGAGACCCTCGTCTCTGAGCCAGATATTGGGTGCTGTGGTGTTTCTGGCTTTTGCCGACAGCTGGGGAGTGGCAGGTAGGGCCGTGGCGAGGCTCCTGGGGCCGGGCTGATGGAGGGACAGCCCGGGAGAGGCCACAGTCACCTCCGCAAGTGTTGCTGCCCCAGGCTCACGACGTCTGCCTTTCATTATGGCTCTAGGCCTGGGTCCGACCAGGATGGTGTGACAAGCGTCTAGAGTTTAGGGAAAAGTAGGTTGAAGCTGAAACTCCAATACTTTGGCCACCTGATGCAAAGAGCTGACTCATTTGAAAAGACCCTGTTGCTGGGAAAGATTGAGGACAGGAGGAGAAGGGGACGACAGAGGATGAGATGGTTGGATGGCATCACCAACTCAATGGACTTGGGTTTGGGTGGACTCCCAGAGTTGGTGATGGACAGGGAGGCCTGGTGTGCTGCAGTTCATGGGGTCGCAAAGAGTTGGACACGACTGAGCGACTGAACTGAACTGAACTGAGGCTGGCTCCTCTGAGTTAGATGCAGGGATTGTCTATAACCATGTTCCTTGAGCTTGTGTGCACGCTCAGTCATGTCCAACTCTGTGAACCCGCACGGACTCCTCTGTCCGTGGGATTCTCCAGGCAAGAATACTGGAGCGGGTTGCCATTTCCTTCTCCAGGGGATCTTCCCTACCCAGGGATGGAACCTGTACCTCCTGCGTTGGCAGGCGGCTGCTTTAACCACTGACTGAGCCACTTGGGAAGGAAGCCCTAATTATCTTGTACCACCTGGAAGATAATGGGGTCCAAAGGAGCAGGTCCACTTGAAACGGAGTTTCTCAAAAGAGTTCTCGAAACAGAGCTTCCTCCCTATTTCAGAAATGGGTCCTTTGGGAGATTAGATGGTTTTGAAAAGTCCACTATTTCTGTGTGTCAGTCTGGGTACAGTACAACTTTTATGTAAACATTCTCATGGAAACATTTCTGAGCATTTACTAACTTCATTGATTTTTTAAAAGCAGTTTTTTATTGAAGTACAGTGGATGGGACACGTTGTGGCAATTTTCTGTTGCACAGCAAAGTGATTTCAGTTAGGTATATATATGTACATTTTAAAAAGTATATTCTTCTCCATGATGGTTAATCACAGGATAGTAAATATAGTTCCCTGTGATACACAGTAGGACCTTGTTGCTTATCCATTCTCTATATCAAAGCTCACATCTGCTACCCCCCACTTCCCACTCCATCCCTCCCCATCGCTGGCCCCCTGGGGAATCACCAGTCTGTTCTCAGTGTCTGTGAGGCTGTTTCTGTTTCCTAGGTAAGTTCATTAGTGTCATTTTAGATTCCACGAGTGATATCATACAGTATTCGTCTTTCTCTGTCAGACTTGATGCACTTAGTATGATCATTGCTAGGTCCATCCACGTCACTGCAGATGGCATCGGCTCATTCTTTTTTGTGGCTCAGTAATATTCCATTGTCTATATGTACCACGTCTTCTTCATCCATTCCTCTGTTGGTGGGCCTTGGGGTTGTTTCACATGTGTTGGCTGTTGTGAATAGCGCTGCAATGAACGTAGAGGTGCCTGTACCTTTTTGGATTATAATTTTTGTCTGGATACATGCCCAGAAATGGGGTAGCTGGGTCATACAATAGTCCTATTTTTAGTTTTCTTAGGAACTTTCATGTTGTTTTCCATAGTGGCTGTACTCACCATTCATTAATTTCTTTAAATGCAATCGTTCATCCATTCATCCAGTATTCTTGGGCTTCCCTGGTGGCTCAGTTGGTAAAGAATCCACCTGCAATGCAGGAGACCTGGGTTCAATCCCTGGATTGGGAAGATCCCCCTGGAGAAGGGAAAGGCTACCGACTCCAGTGTTCTGGCCTGGAGAATTCCATGGACTCTATAGCCCATGGGGTCGCAAACAGTCAGACATGACTGAGCGACTTGCACACTTTAATTCATTCATCAAACTGTGTCTAACTATGGGAACAGTTACTATATCATACTATCATACACCTCACTAAAGTATAAACAAGTATGTCATATACAAAGGAAAAAGTATATATATATGTATATATATGTGAGTATATATACAATATAGACAATTGTATGTGTACATTATATAGTCTCTATGTATCTATTTCTATGCATTCTATATAATACAGTGTTTTTATGTATTAACGTGAACTCGCACACACGTTACCGCATTAGACACACTTGATGTCAGCCTTCCGAGAGCCCAATGTTGAGTCTGTAAACACGTGGCCAGGATAACAGAGAGACTAGCCCATGGTGCAGAGAGCTGCCAGGGAATCGTGGAGGCAGACAGACTGACGTGGCAGTAGGCACTGAGCCTGCCAGCCTCTCCTGGGCCTTGCAGAGCACAGGGCAGCACACCACACGTGTGCAGCGCTGGAACAAAGCACTGTGCGTGCAGAGAACCAGCATGGGGTGGGGGGGAGGTGGGCGGAGAACGAAGCAGGGGGAGCTTCTCCCCTTGGAGATCGCAGCCAGTCCCATAGGTGTCCTGCTGTCCATGTGCCAAGGCCACCCTGGGCCCCCCCCCCCCCAAATCTGATGCCACTCCCCTGGAAACCAGAGTTGTATGTCTGGCTGCCCACCCAGCACCACCGCTGGGATGGCTGACAGCTTCGTGAAATGGAACGTCCTCCAAACCAAGGTCATCTCATCCTTTCACCCCTGTTTCTCTCCATGGCCCTCCTGATACCCCTTCCCCTCAGAGCACCTGTCCCTCAGCCCTTCTGTTCGAGCCTGAGGTCAGGAGAGGTCGTTTTTCATGCCTCGGTTTACCTCTCTCCAGAAATCCAGTTCATGAGGAATCAAAGTCCTCTGGTGTTCTAACCTCACCTGCGACGTGGGGACCTGTCCAGGTCTTGCCCTTGTCCAGGCCATTGCCACCTTCCTGATACAGTTAATCTCCTAATTATTATTGGTTTCCAGCCTTTCTTCAATATCTGTCTTATAGATGACTGTCAGAAGAGTCTCTAGAAAACACTAACCAGTATCACAGATTTCTTCCCCTCTCAAGACCGTCACATATTCCTGCCGTCTCTTCACTTATGCCCAGATCTCATGCTTTCCTGTTTCCCCAACTTATTCCTCCCTGATTTCTCCTCAAACCAAAATCCTTTAAATGTCTGATTCTCCTGAGATGGTAGCTTTTCTTCTACTGGTGGTGGGGATTTCTGTCTTGTGCAAAGTTAAGTTGGCCTTTTGGTGTCTTTCCAGTTTTCCCAATAAACAGCGTTCCTTCCCCCTTAAAGACTGATATGGCTGCGATCCATGAAGGGGCCGTACGAGTCCTGTAATTGAATATGCGTTTCTGCCCACAGCTGAGAATCCCATGAACAGAGGAGCATGGTAGGCTACAGTCCAGCTCAGTTCAGTTCAGTAGCTCAGTCGTGTCCAACTCTTTGCAACCCCATGAACCGCAGCATGCCAGGCCTCCCTGTCCATCACCAACTCCCGAAGTCCACCCAAACTCATGTCCATTGAGTCGGTGATGCCATCCAACCATTTCATCCTCTGTTGTCCCCTTCTCCTCCCGCCCTCAATCTTTCCCAGCATCAGGGTCTTTTCAAAAGAGTCAGTTCTTTGTATCAGATGGCTAAAGTATTTGAATTTCAGCTTCAACATCAATCCTTCCAATGAACACTCAGGACTGATTTCCTTTAGGATGGACTGGTTGTATCTCCTTGCAGTCCAAGGGACTCTCAAGAGTCTCTTCCAACACCACAGTTGAAAAGCATCAATTTTTCAGCTCTCAGCTTTCTTTATGGTCCAACTCTCACATCCATACATGACTACTGGAAAAACCACAGCTTTGCTTAGATGGACCTTTGTTGGCAAAGTAATATCTCTGCTTTTTAATATGCTGTCTAGGGTTGGTCATAACTTTCGGCTACAGTCCATGAGGTCTCAACGAGTTGGACATGACTGAGCACGCATGTACCGTTTTACCTAACCAAGAAAGATATATGATACTTAACCTACCAAAGGCCACTTTATTCTAGGATTAACTGATTCCTGTCAGAAGGATCAGAACAATTAAAAAAAAAATAAGTGATACTGCAAAGTACCAGTCATAATACATGTTACTTGGGTTTCAGGGTGGTCTCCAGCAGAGACGGTCTTAACACAGGATTAGGCAGGACACAGCTGAGTGTGTGTCAGGACACGCTTTGTAACCCAACATTGATGTATAATCCCATAAACAGTAATGTGTGCATGTGACAGGAACACAATGAGTTTTCATCATGAACTAACCAGAAGTAAAGAATCATTACAACTTTCCAGTTTAAGCCAGGGAAATTATATTTTATAGGAAGCAGTGCTGTGAATGTCAGCATATAAATTACTTTTTGAATGCTGTTTTTCCAGGGCTGCAGGCTACTAGGCGTTTTCATGATAAACGTTTCTATGAAAGCAAAGGGTGCGTGTTCACACAGTTTTATAAAAGGGCCCCTTGAAGGAAAGAAAGACATAACCCTGTCTTTAATAGAAACGTAACTTGCTCTCTTGGGAGGCAGGAGGAACATTTCCAGGGGTGACAGTTTCCAAATGCTTGATGTAGTGGCCTCATGGAGCTGGAAGAGTATTTCAGAGTTCATCTTAACTCTAACATCTGGAGAAACGGCCTGGTCACTCACTTCTCTTTCACTTTCAGGACTATTAAAGAGTATAAACCAGACCTCATACATTTTCAGAATGTGGAGAAATGGCTTTTATTGCATTTTTGTTTCCTGCTGGAAGTGGAGGACACGCTCAGAGGGAGGGACGACCCCCAGGGCTGAGGTTGGACTGCGCGTCCTCTCTGTGTGGGCGTGTCCTCTCTGTGTGGGCGTGTCCTCTCTGTGTGGGCGTGTCCTCTCTGTGTGGGCGTGTCCTCTCTGTGTGGGCGTGTCCTCTGGGGGGCGTGTCCTCTGTGTGGGGGCGTGGCCACGCGTGTTCACGCTGAAATCATTCAGTAAAGCAGCAGACGTTCAATCCTGAGATATATACGCTTTTTTTTACGTCGGTAGTGAAAACTAAGCATTTCCATGGGATATAACAGGCCCAAGGACGACAATATTCACAGAGAGGTTAAACAGCCGTCTAGACTGTCTTGGTTATCTGCCCCTGAATTCTTAACAGGACAGGTTATTTAAGGAATTAGATGCATAAGTGAGCTTGTGAAAAATTTAAGATTTGTGAAAACCCTTAAACTTTCTCAAAAAAGCTTTTTATTGAAGTACGGTTGATTTCATAGTGTTGGTATTAGTTTCTGCTATACAGCACAGGCAGTTATATGTATACACTTATCCTCTCTTTCAGATGTCTTCTCATATACACCACTACAGACCATTGAGTAGAGTTCTCTGTGGTGTACAGTAGGTTCTCATTCACCTTCAGTTCAGTCACTCAGTCGTGTCCCATTCTTTGTGACCCCATGGCCTGCAGCACGCCAGGCCTCCCTGTCCATCACCAACTCCAGGAGCTTGCTCAAACTCATGCCCATCAAGTGGGTGATGCCATCCAACCATCTCATCCTCTGCCATCCCCTTCTCCTCCTGCCTTCCATCCTTCCCAGCATCAGGGTCTTTTCCAACGAGTCAGGTTCTCATTAGTTTAGTGTATGTGTGTAAATTGCTATCTCCCAGTTCATCCCACCCCACTCTTAACCCCCTTGGTATCCTTGGGTGTGTTCTCTATGTCTGTGTCTCTATTTCTGCTTTGCAAATAAGCTCATGTACACTATTTTTCTATATTCTACATAAATGCATTAATGTATTTGTCTTTCTGACTTCCTTCACACTCTATGGCAGTCTCCAGGTCCCTCCATGTCTATGAAGAAGACAGAGTTTAATTCCTGTTTATGGCTGAGTAATATTCCATTACACCTTCAATTCTTTTTAAAAAATGCCTTAGGTGTAAGCAGCAGGATTCTGTAAGCCCACGGTGGCATCCGGAAAGGGGCATGTTTGGGTGCCTGTCTTGTGGATTCCCTGTGACCCTGCCCCTACTCTGGGCCCCAGGCTTGCTGTGCTGGGGTCTGTAGACTGGGATGTAAGGCTTCTCACAGGCTGTGACGTTGTGACTTAAAGATGACATTGGTGTTGGCCCATTCCAGGCACACGGCTCCAGAAACTCTTGGAATTCCCTAAGCAGTGAGAGCCATGAAGGTGTGTTTTCTTACGTGAATGAGGTGATTTTTTGGACAGCACCTAAGGACAGGGTGGCCATGAGAGGAACGTACCAGTGACTGGAAGGTTGGAACTTTCTGTCTCCACTTCCTACCACCACCTCTGAGGAAGAGAGAGTGGCTGGAGGTGCAGTTCAGTCATCGGTGGCTAATAATTTAATCAATCATGTCTGTGTAATGAAGCCTCTGTAAACCCCGGACGCCAGGATTCAGAGGGTTCTGGACTTGGTGAATGCATGCTGGGTGGGGGACTCCTTGGAGCAGGAAGCCCCACCCGCTTCTCCCCACCCTATCCCATGCTGCTCTGCCAGCTGGCTGTTCCTGAGTTATATCCTTTTTTCTTCTCTTTTTTCATATATCTAAATCAGATTTCACGCCTAGGCATTACTACCTTTGAAGATCAGTCAGTTTAGTCACTCAGTTGTGTCCGACTCTTTGCGACCCAGTGGACTGCAGCACGCCAGGCTTCCCTGTCCATCACCAACTCCTGGAGTTTACTCAAACTCAAGTCCACCGAGTCACTGATGCCATCCAACCATCTCATCCTCTGTCGTCCCCTTTTCTTCCCGCCTTCCATCTTTCCCAGCATCAGGGTCTTTTCCAATGAGTCAGTTCTTCACATCAGGTGGCCAAGGTATTGGAGTTTCAGCTTCAGCATCAGTCCTTCCAATGAATATTCAAAATTGATTTCCTTTAGAATGGACTGGTTGGATCTCCCTGCAGTCCAAGGGACTCTCCAGAGTCTTCTCTCAAGCGTCTCCTCTGGCACCACAGTTCAAAAGCATCAGTTCTTCGGTGCTCAGCCTTCTTTATAGTCCAACTCTCACATCCATACATGACTACTGGAAAAACCATAGACTTAACTAGACGGACCTTTGTTGGCAAAGTAACATCTCTGCTTTTTAAAATGCTGTCTAGGTTGGTCATAGCTTTTCTTCTAAGGAGCAAGTGTCTTTTAATTTCATGGCTGCAGTCACCATCTGCAGTGATTTCGGAGCCCCCAGAAATGAAGCCTGTCACTGTTTCTATTGTTTCCCCATCTATTTGCCATGAAGTGATGGGACCAGATGCCATGATCTTAGTTTTCTAAATGCTGAGTTTTAAGTGAACTTTTTCACATTGCGTACTGGTTTATCATCAATACAGATTGAGATGTTATATCTCATAGAAGTACTTAGAATTCTGAAAGCAGAAAAGAACTTTATTTCTACATGTGCAACTTCTAAAAGTCAGTGAGCTGCAAAAGGAGAGATCGGAGGCCAGGAATTTTTGGTATCTTTCCTACTAAGCCATGTGAACTCTCCTTTGTCTCTCTCAAGATGGAGGAATCTCACATGCTGGTCCTTCAGCGAAAACCCACCGAGTATATTGTTTTCATGAAATGGTATTTTAATATTATCTCATTGACTTCCTTCACAAGTGCCAAAGAAAATTCATATATTGTGAGAAATACTATTTCCACTTAATACTGAAATCAGAGCATCTATCAAGGTTGGTGGATGTGTGTTTCTTACCAAGTTAAATCTGGGGATTCAGTGTAATCTACACGGTGTACTTTTAGGTCTGCATTACAGCCTATGATGGAGGGGGAAGTGTGGTCAACCTGGGCAGGAAGGAATCTGGGCTGAATTACGTTTTCCTGTAAAACACAGGCACTAAATATGAAAAAATCACAGAGGGAAATCAGATGCACTGGGATTACCATCAGGTACCATGTTGCTTTCTAACCAGTAAATCAGAATGTTGTGCACTCTTGTAGAAGAACAGCTCGGGAAAAGTAGAAAGAGTGTGATGCACACGCAGCCTCCCCTTCAAAGACGCCGGCCCGCTCGCCTCCTGGAAGTCGGGGCTCCGTTCTTCCAAGACAACCAGCTGCAGGTCAAGGTCTACTGGAAGAAGACCGAAGGTGAGCAGATGCTTGCTTAGTCATCGTTGTCCTTGAGTTTTAATATTGGAGTACAGTTGATGTACAGTGTTGTGTGAGTTTCAGGTGTACACCAAAGAGATTCAGTTGTACATATACACAGATTGATTTTTTTCAGATTCTTTTTCCAGTTGTTGTTGGTGGTGGTTTAGTCATTAAGTCATGTCCGACTCCTTGTGACCCCATGGACTGTAGCCTGCCGGGCTCCTCTGTCCATGGGACTCTCCAGGCAAAAGTACTGGAGTGGGTTGCCATTTCCTTCTCCAGGCGATCTTCCCGACCCAGGAATCGAACCCGGGTCTCCTGCATTGCAGGCAGATTCTTTACCAACTGAGCTATGAGGGAAGCCTTAGGTGATTACATTGAGCAGAGCTCCCTGTGCTATACAGTAGGTCCCTGTTGATTGTTTTAAATATAGTAGCATGTACCTGTCCATCCCAGACTCCCAGTGTGTTCCCCAACCCCACCAGTGCCCTTTGGTAACTGTCAATTTGCTTTCTAAATCTGTAAATCTATTTCTGTTTTGTAAATAAGTTTGTCGGTATCATTTGTTTTTAGATTCCGCAGAGAAGTGATACCCTGTTTCTTTCCCTGATTCCCCTTCCTGTGATCGTCTCTACCCCCCCTACCCATGTCACTGCACGTGGCATTTATTTCATTCTTTATGAATTGAGTAGTATTCTGTGTGCACGTGTACCACATGGACTCCTCTGTCGATGGACATTTAGGCTGCCGCCACGTCTTGACTATTGTAAATAGTGCTGCGGCGGGGTGCGTGTACGTCTTCAAATGACGGTTTTCTCCAGGTATGTGTCCAGGAGTGGGGTTGCTGGGTCATATGGTAGCTCTGTTTTTAGTTTTCTTAGGACCTTCCAGACTGTTCTCTCAAGTGGCTGCGCCACTTTGCATTCCCACCAGCAGTGCAAGCGAGTTTCCTTTTCTCCACACTCTCTCCAGCATTTATTGTTTGTAGACATTTGATGATAGTCGTTTTGACTGGTATGAGGTGGTAACTCATTGTAGTCTTGATTTGTATTTCTGCAATAATTAGCAACGTTGACCATCTTTTCATGTTCCTCGTAGCCACCTACATGTCTTTGGAGAAATGTCTTTTTAGGTCTTCTGGTTTTTTGATTGGGTGGTTTGTTGGTATTGAGGCGTATGAGCTGTAGATTAAGCCTTCATCAGTCATATGCAAATATTTCCTCTCATTTCTGGGTTGTCTTTTTCTTTTTTATTATTTCCTTTGCTGTGCGGAAGCTCTCAACTTTAATTCGGTCCCGTTTGTTTATTTTCTGATTTTAGTTTCATTACTCTTAAGAGGTGGAGCCAAAAAGATCTTGCTGTGATTTATTTCAGCGAGTGTTCTGCCTGAGCTTTCATCTAAGAGTTTTGTGTTGTTTGTGTTGAAGAGTCTGAGCTGTCAGGTGCTTGTGCAAATTTCAACACCAAGCCACACTACTGCCATTAAGGAAACAACTGAACAAAACGCGTGCAAACTTTCTTCTTTTACTGAATGCCTTGCTGCTCTGACGTTTGAATGCATTGCCCCTGATTCCCAGGCATGTGTTATCACGTTCTGAAATCTGCTGCTGACATTGCATCATTTCAGGAATATTGACCGGTCTTCACCTCTTTCCTAGAAAGCTGGTCTTGTGTTCAAACACTCAAAACAGTCGTTACTTTGCACTGTAAAGCCCTGTTCTAAACTAATTATTTATTACAAAGGTGCATAACGCAGATAATTTGGAAGACAGGAAAAAAGCCAATTCTCTTCCCAGTATTTCACGGAAGTAGCATTTTAGTAGATTTGCTTTGCTAAGTTTCCTATACCTCTCGTGTCTCACCAAGTTATTATATATGTATGCATAGTCTCTCAGAAACAGTGGAAACAGTGTCAGACTTTATGTTGGGGGGCTCCAAAATTACTGCAGATGGTGATTGCAGCCAGGAAATTAAAAGACACTTACTTCTTGGAAAGATAGTTATAACCAACCTAGACAGCATATCAAAAAGCAGAGATATTACTTTGCCAAGTCTAGTCAAGCATATGGTTTTTCCAGTGGTCATGTATGGATGTGAGAGTTGGACTGTGAAGAAAGCTGAATGCCGAAGAATTGGTGTTTTTGAATTGTGGTGCTGGAGAAGACTCTTGCGAGTCCCTTGGACTGCACGGAGATCCAACCAGTCCATCCTAAAGGAGACCAGTCCTGGGTGTTCATTGGAAGGACTGATGCTGAGGCTTAAACTCCAATACTTTGGCCACCTCGTGCAAAGAGTTGACTCATTGGAAAAGACCCTGATGCTGGGAGGGATTGGGGGCAGGAGGAGAAGGGGACGACAGAGGATGAGATGGCTGGATGGCATCACCGACTTGATGCACATGAGTTTGGGTGAGCTCTGAGAGCTGGTGATGGACAGGGAGGCCTGGCATGCTGTGATTCATGAGGTCGCAAAGAGTCAGACAGGACTGAGTGACTGAACCGAACTGAACTGTAGTCTCTCAGTCGTGTCTGACTCTTTGGGCCCCCGTGGACTGTAGCCCGCCAGGCTCCTCTGTCCATGGGATTCTCCAGGCAAGAATGCTGGAGTGGGTTGCCGTTCCCTTCTCCAGGGGATCTTCCCGACCCAGGGATCGAACCCAGGTCTCTTGGATTGCAGGCTGAGCCACCAGGGAAGCCATTTTTGTGTGTGTTTGTGTGTATATGTAAAATGACCACATTTCCAAATAATATATTTGCATTTTATATACTGTTAGTCTTTGTAATAACGTTTTGAAATGGTTACTTTGATGGATATTATGGGCTGTCATAATTGCACTTAGCCAAACGTTTAGTTGCCTTCAGAATTTGTTTTATCGTTAATACTGCAGTGAATGTTCATCCTTAGAATAGATTCTGTTTTCTTTTTATCTTTGAGATAAATTCCTTTCATTCCTTTGTTTCCTAAGAGTATTTGTTTTGCATTACTGAAATACTGCTTTTAGAGATAACTGACGTATTATCACTTCTATGCATTTTAAGACACAAAATCTCTTTTAGGCAAAATGGTTTCATGAATTAGTTTTCAAAATTCTTACTTTTCTGAGGCACTGTTTTACTCAGTGTTATCAGCTCATGTGCTGGGATATTTATGCTGGAGCTCTCGTTCTGGAATTTTCTTCCAAGCTGCTCAAATTCATTCTGTAGCTAAAATAACATTACCAATAAGGTTTAGTATTTTATTACTATTATATGTTAATTTAAATTTATTCAATATTACTAAAGTAACATTACGTATACATATTGCAACATTTAAATTAATATTAATTGATTAATTTTAATATTCTTATTAAGTTAACGTTAAATGATAGAATTTATTTAATCTGTTGTACAGTCAGCTCTCCACATCAGCGGGTTCTGCATCTGCAGATTCACTGGCCTGTGGGTCCCGTACTCTTGTCTACGGTCAGCATCTGGTTGAACCCAAGGATGCAGAACCCGCAGGTACGAAGGGCTCACTGTGGGGCTCCAGCATCCATCCTTGGAATTTGGTATTCAAGGTGGGGGTTCCGATCCCCAGCCTCCAGTGGGTATCGGAGGATGACTGTCCTTACCAATTTAAAATTAGCATCGTACGTCCGTATGACATTAGTATCAATGAAATAACACGTTTTATTATCAAACATGTAAGCATCTCATCTAAGGAAAAGGTGAACATACGGGAGATGAAAGCATCTCAGGCACAGAGGAGTAAACCACCAACATCCTGATGTGCACACGTGTTGTACCTGTACTTGAGTTTATCCAGGCAGGATCTTAACGACCTGCACCTGGCTTCCCGCAGTGAACAGTACATGGGGGAGACTCACCCAGTCTCCTGCAGGAAGCACTGATTCATCCACTCATCTTGCTGCACCGTTTTGTGCCCGGGACACCTCCAGCTGTGATGTTTCTTGTCAACAGTGGCTGGAGATTTGGTTGGCCCCAGTGATGGGCTGGGAAGAAGGACTTCCCTGGCGGTCCAGTGGTCAAGACATCACCTTCCAACGCAGGGGTCGCGGGTTCCGTCCCTGGTCGGGAAGCTAGGATCACACATGCCTTGGGGCCAAAAGCGAAACGAAACATAAAACAGAAGTGATGTAGCAAATTGAATACTTTTCAAAGGATCTGCATCAAAGAATCTTAAAGATGGAAAAGAACAGCACCTGTGAACACACCTTCTGAGTCACACATGTGCATACATATCCCCCCCACCCAGAGGTGAGAGTCTTAGGTCAGAGGACGTAGACCCCTAGAAGAGTCTTGCACAGAGCTTGGACCATGCACCCGCCCACAGAGAGGCTTAGATGTTCTCCACACAGTCTCCCCAAGTGGAGAATCCATCTTTTCCTCAGCTCAGCCCTTCTGGTACGTGTGTCGTGATGGCTCGCTGCTCTTTGTTCTTGTGTGTTGCTGCTCGTCCAGGGGTTGAACACCTCGTCATGAGTTTATTGGCGATGGGGCTCCTCTTTTCCAAAGCACTGTCTAGGTGGTTTAGCCAGTCTGTCCTGCAAGAGTCCTTTATGTATGGGGTATTCGAGTCATGTGCTGGTTTCATCTTAGTTTCTTTCTACTTTTATTTCTTTCCATTTCCTGATAGTTCTTACTTTGGGGCTTCACTGGGCTTCCCTGGTGGCTCAGTTGGTTAAGAATCCTCCTGCAATGCAGGAGACCCCGGTACAATTCCTGGGTAGGGAAGATCCCCTGGAGAAAGGATAGGCTACCCACTCCACTACTCTGGCCTGGGTCACAAAGAGTCAGACACAACTGAACAACTTTTACTTTCACTGGGGCTTCACACTGGCTCAGACAGTAAACAATGTGCCTGCAACAGGGGAGACCCGCGTTCGATCCCTGGGTTGGAAAGATCCCCTGGAGAAGGGAAATGGCTATGCTGGTTTTACCCAGGTCGTTCCTGGTTTTATCTAAGTCTTTCTCTACTTTTTTTTTTTTTCCAGTTTCTTAATAGCTCTTCCTTTAAGGGATGATCAGTTCATCGTTTTGCTTCCTTCAGGTCCACTGGGCTCCGTTTCCTGTGTGAGCGCCCTCCTCACACAGGGTCACTCAGGTGCCCTCCTTACATCCAAGGAGTGGCATTGTTCCATCTTTACTTCTCATCTGGCTTTCGTTTGGATTTCATTTCTGTCGTAAGGATCCAGCATAGGGCATCCATGTTCCTTTATTTTTCTTTCCCTTTTTTCCCCCCCCAAAGAAAAAAATTTTTTAATTGAAGCATAGTTGATTTCCAGCGTTTTCTATAAAAATGATCATGTTGTCAGTAAATCATAAGAAAGTTACATTTTCCTTTCCAGGCTTTGCACATTTTTGCTTCTTTGCCCTGTCTTAATGCTGGCTGAGACTTTGAGTACAATGTTGAATGAAAGTGATGGTTATAGACATCATGTTTGCTTGAAATTCCTTTCTGCCTCTTTCATTTCTGTTTATTCAAAATAAGGATCGGTCAGAAGCACTTTTTTCTTTGCTTTCTTCTGGGTTACTTGATCAGTTTACCAGTCATTAGAAAACAGGTCTAACTGTTCCACTAGTAATATGGAAACAGGTAGTAGTATTATTTATAAGTAAGAGAAATCACTGCAATTGAGTATCTCCAAGCAACCATTGTATGTAAAACATGGTTCACTTGTAGTACTCGTATTGGAGTAAGTCGGAGTTTAAGAATACGTTCTTAAGTAAGGGAACAACTTAAGATCCCCTAGAGCAGCGGTCCCGAACCTCGAATCTAATGCTTGGTGCTCAGAGGTGGAGCTGATGGAATAAATAATAAGACAAAGCACACAGCAGATGGAACGCCACTCGTGAAAGTGAAGTCACTCAGTCGTGTCCGACTCTCAGCGACCCCATGGACTGTAGCCTACCAGGCTCCTCCGTCCATGGGATTTTTCCAGGCAAGAGTACTGGAGTGGGGTGCCATTGCCTTCTCCAGGAATGCACTTGAATGATCTCAGAAACCATCCACCCGCACCCCTCACCCCTATCCGTGGAAAAGTCATCTTCCACGAAACGGGTCCCTAGTACTACCACGAAAGTCGGGGACCGCTGCTGTAGAGGGAAGAGGAATCGAGACCCGTCTCAACGGCCCGCACAAAGCGGGGTGAGGTGGCCAGGGTCCCCAACAGTGACTGCCCAGAGGAACTGGAGAACCCTGGGGAGCGCTGAGGCAGAGGCGGAGCAGAGCCAGGGTGGCTTCCAGAGGAGGGAAGGGGTGAGTGAGGTCAGAACCCCCTGAGACGGCGTGTGAGGTGCTGGAGTTGTGGTCCGGCATGTGGTCACTACACACACCGAGTGATGACTCTGGAATCAGCTGCGTCAGTATCTTTGCAGCAAGAGGTGAGGACTGGTTCAAAGGAGGGCTTCCCCGTGGTGCTAGTGGTAAAGAACCCGCCTACAAATGCAGGAGTCATAAGAGACGCAGATTCCATCGCTGGGTGGGGAAGATCCCCTGGAGGAGGGCATGGCAACCCACTCCACTATTCTTGCTTAGAGAATCCTCTGGACAGAGGAACCTGACGGGCTACAGTCCATGGGGTGGCAAAGAGTCGGACACGACTAAGTGAGCATGCATGCATGGCTTGAAAGTAACACGTGAACATGCTGTGGACTGTGTGTATTTAAAGCTCTACGTTACGCTACTCATTTGAAAAGGAAAGACAGGCTGTGGATCGTGCGTGCCCACGGGACTTGCGGATTTGTGGAGTCACTGGGGTTTATGCGCCAGTCCTGGGGTGCTTGTGGTCCTCGGTGGAGATGCTTGTGAAGGGCGTGGTGCTGGGCTGGAAGGGACCCCATGTCCACGTTCCCACCCGCCGCTGCCCTCTCGGTTCTGCTCTCGAACCGGGAACACAACCTCAGCGTGGTCTGCTTTCCTGCTGTGGACGCTGTGTCTGTCTTGTTGACATCTGTTCTGTGTAAAAGTGGCCCAGAGAGCAGAGCTGCCCCCTAAGGCTCCCCAGGAAGAAGGTGATGCCCCACCTGGCAGTGGAGGTGGGCGGCGGGCCCGTCTCCCTGCAGGTGTGGCCTGTGGCATCGTGAGCTCAGTGTGAGGAAGGTAGTAACGTGGAGCCGCCTCCAGCAACAGCGAGAGGAGAGCCCCTGATTCAGGCTTGAGGCTGCGTGTCAGGGGCCGGGGTCACACTGAGAGCCCGTGAGGATGCTCTGAAAAAGGGGAAGAAAGTAACTATGCAAGTCGCTCAGTCGTGTCTGTCTCTCTGCGACCCCATGGACTGTACAGCCCATGGGATTCTCCAGGCCAGGATACTGGAGTGGGTTGTCTTTCCCTTCTCCAGGGGATCTTCCCAACCCAGGGATCAAACCCAGGTCTCCCGCATTGCAGGTGGATTCTTTACCAGCTGAGCCACCAGGGAAGCCCCAAAAAAGGTAAAAAGGCAGTTAAGTTTGTGGGTTCTGAGATGATGACGGATTAAAATACAGTGGGGCTGGAGACAAAAGACACTTGCTGTCCTTCTATCCGGGACTGTGAAAATGTTTTCTACTAGAGTTCTTTGTGTGTGTGTGTGTGTGTGTGTGTGTGTGTGTGTGTGTTAGTGGCTCAGTCGTGTGACTCTTTGCAACCCCACGGACTGTAACCCACTGGGCTTCTCTGTCCATGGAATTCTCCAGGCAAGAACACTGGAGCGGATTGCCATTCCCTAGAGTTCTTTCAGTTCATAAATAATTGTAATATCTCTTAGATTAGATTTGGGTTTCCCTGGTGGCCCAGATGGTAAAGAATCCCCCTGCAGTGCGGGAGACGTGGGTTCCGTCTGGGAGTGGAGAAGATTCCCCTGGAGAAGGAAATGGCCACCCACTCCGGTGCTCTTGCCTGGAGAAGCTCAGACAAGACAGAGGAACCTGGCAGGCTACAGTGAGCCCATGGAGATCACAAAAGAGTCAGACATGACTGGGGCGACTAATGCTTTTAAGAGAGATGTAGTAAGTTTTTAAAAAAAACAAACACATTAAAACAGGTTACTTCCTGATTGGCAGACAACGATACCTATCAGCACAGGAATCCCGTAACTCTGCATTTGCACCAAGGAGCAGCCACCCAGGATTTAGTATGGTGTGTTCACGGTGACTTTCTAAGCCCTAACTTGTGCGAGTTACAAGACGGCTGCAGACTGGATGTGAGATGCAGGCCACTGTTTGACCCACCTTGGAAAAGCTTGGACTGCGAGTTGTGTCTGAAAACATTCTATAAAGGCCTGCGGGAAAGACAGGCAGTTCCTGTAAACTGTGTTTTGCAGTGTGGGTTTGGTGGAAGGCAACTGATCAACAGACAACCTGCTGTTGAGAAGATGGTTTGGGACTCTTGGTGGCCAAACTGAGGGCCCTCCAATGCCTCTCAGGGAGACCCCAGGGTCGGGCAGGAGGCAGAAACAGCGCTCAGGAACCTTGACCGTGCTTTCTATTGGGGGGTGGGACAGGAAACACTGGTCATTCTGGGGGTTGGCGGGTCTGGATCATCACAGTGGGCTCTGGGAAGTGGTGGTGATTTAGTCGCTCGGTCATGTCCAACTCTTTGCGAGTCTGTAGCCCGCCAGGCTCCTCTGTCCATGTGGATTCTCCAGGCAAGAACACTGGAGTGGGTTGCCATGCCCTCCTCCAGGGGATCTTCCTGACCCAGGGATGGAACCTGGGTCTCCTGCATTGCAGGCAGATTCTTTACCATCTGAGCCACCAGGGAAGCTCAGGCTCTGGACACAGGCTGCCGCAGTTCCCTGGCCCTGGGGGGCTGATGAGGGTGGACCTGGTGACCCCAAGGGTGAGGGTCCCCCCTTTGAGGGGATGCTGGGGTGCAGGCTCTGGGTCGGCCGGTCTGCACAGAACACGGATGCCTGCAGGTGAGCTGTCTGCTCTCTGGACATAAGGCCATCCCGGGGAGGGCCGTCCCACCAGGCCCTAGGAAGTCAGAGCCTCACAGATACAGGAAACCAAAGGCATCGTTAAATAAAGGCAGAGGGAACACAGTGGGGTAGGAACCTAGGGTGTGGAGTCTGCTGAGCCAGCCACGGGAAGTGATTGGAAAGCCTTGGGTTTGCACGGAGATCCTCACCAAGGTGGGGGTCCGTGTCCAGAGACCCAGGGTATGCACTCAGAGCCGGCAGCTTGCAGAGCTAAAGGGTGGGAGGGGCCATCGGATGTGTGGCTCAGTACGTGCTCCTGTGAATCGTGCTATAGGAACACGTGGGTTCTTGGGGGACCTGGAGCCGTGGGTAACAATTGCACGTCGCACAGCTGTAGCGTGGCAAAGTGGGGTCCACTTGGCTGCTCCGCACTGGGGACTGTGAGGACTCTGCTGTGCCCTGCTCCGGACTTGGCAGGAACTGGCCTCTTCTCTGTGGTGCGAATCACGCTCTCCGATACGGGGTGGGTGGGGGGGCACCCACCTGTCCAGTGGGATTTTACATTAAGATGAAAAGTCTGATCCTTTCAGCGGCAGCAGCAAATGCTTTGATTTGCTTTGTGGGCTTGAGGGACGCAGGGGTTCACCACATACAGAAGTGAGTTTGC
Source organism: Bubalus bubalis (assembly GCF_019923935.1). NCBI lineage: Eukaryota > Metazoa > Chordata > Mammalia > Artiodactyla > Bovidae > Bubalus > Bubalus bubalis. Next base: position 5,586,555 of record NC_059181.1, on the reverse strand, counting down.
TTTGGGGCACACAGGGGCGTCGGGTGGTGCCCTGCCCACCGCTACTGCCCTGCGCAGGGCTCTGCCCACCCCTTCCGCGAGCTGTGCCCATGCTCTAGTCATCGCCGTGACCGTCTCGTCAGTACACCGTGCTTCTGTCATGATGGTTCTGTATTCACCTGTATCCCGCCTCTGTCCAACCTAACGTGGATGTCACCCATGCACGCTATTACTTACCCAGACGCCTCCATATTTCGGGTCCAGCTGCCTCTGGCAGGTCATTTGAGCACGATGCGTTGAGCAGCAGCACCTGTTCAAAGAAAGGGTACGAATTCGCTCATCACTTGACTTCATACTTTGCGTATAATGTACATTTCTTCTCCAGTCAACCCACAGCTCTTGATGTCTGCCATATACGAAGTTACAACCTCAACCCTTTTTAGCTAAACAGCGTTGATGCCTGCTTGGTATCACTTTACTTTCTGGTGGAAAAGTCCTCCTTTTCTCATTTCCCGAAGTGCTCCAGAGCAAGTTCCCAGCGGACCTAGCACTCCCTCAAAGAGGTCTGCGCTCTGAAAACTCCCATCAAATGCTTGGTTTGAGTTTGGCCGGGATGCGAGGCTGATCACCCCAGGGGTGGGGTGGGGGGCGATGCCTTTCACGCCCGCCCAGGGAATCACTGGATGATTGATAAACCCGGCCCAGCCTCTGTTCCCACACTCAGGCCTGGCTCTGGAGCACTTTTGTCTTTTTTTTCCACTCGGTCGATCACCCAAAGAAAAGACATGGACAGAAAACGTGCCGCTCGGGCTGGAAGTGGAGACGTTACGTAAGGCGCCCTGTTCTCTGGGTGCTGGGGGAGCAGGTCTGATTCTGCAGGGGTCACACAGCCGGCGAGGCTGGGGCGCACTCACTGCAGACTGTTCTCACCCTCGTCTCCTGAGGAGGAGATGCTGTGCACATGGAGCACACACAGAGTCCACACGGAGTCCACACAGAGCACACATGGAGCAGACATGGAGTCCACATATAGCACACACAGAGCACATGCTGAGTCCACAGAGCACACACAGAGTCCACACGGAGCACACACGGAGCAGACATGGAGTCTACACAGAGCACATGGAGTCCACACAGAGCACACACGGAGCACATGCAGAGTCCACACGGAGCACACACAGAGCAGACATGGAGTCTACACAGAGCACACACAGAGCACATGGAGTCCACACAGAGTCCACACGGAGCACACATGGAGTCCACAGAGCACACACGGAGTCCACACAGCACACACAGAGCACATGCTGAACACACACGGAGTCCACACAGAGCACACATGGAGCAGACATGGAGTCCACACAGAGCACATGCAGAGTCCACATGGAGCACACATGGAATCCACACAGCACACACACACCACACACGGAGTCCATACAGCACACACTGAGCACACGCAGAGTCCACACAGAGCACATACAGAGTCCACACGGAGCACACACAGAGTCCACACGGAGCACACACAGAGTCCACACGGAGCACACACGGAGCAGACATGGAGTCTACACAGAGCACATGGAGTCCACACAGAGTCCACACAGAGCACACATGGAGTCCACACAGCACACACAAAGCACACACTGAACACACACGGAGTCCACACAGAGCACACATGGAGCAGACATGGAGTCCACACAGAGCACATGCAGAGTCCACACGGAGCACACATGGAATCCACACAGCACACACAGAGTCCATACAGCACACACTGAGCACACGCAGAGTCCACACAGAGCACATACAGAGTCCACACAGAGCACACACAGAGTCCACACAGAGCACACATGGAATCCACACAGCACACATGGAGCACACATGGAGCACATACAGAGTCCGTATAGAGCACACACAGAGCACACATAGAGCACACAAGGTGCACATACAGAGTCCACACATAGCACACATGGAGCCCACATGGAGCACATGGAGTCCACACAGAGCACACATGGAATCCATAGAGCACACATGGAATCCACACAGCACACATGGAATCCACACAGCACACACAGAGCACACATGGAGCATACAGAGTCTGCATGGAGCACACATGGAGCACACATAGAGCACACACGGTGCACATATGGAGTCCACACAGAGCACACTCGGAGCCCACACCAAGTCCACACGAGCACACTGGGGTGGCCAGGCCTTCAGGGTGAGGAAGGGCCAGGCGTTTACTCCTGCCCGGCTTCAGGATTTCTTCCACCAGCTTCCTCAGAAATATGCAGGATTGAGAGACTCCTACGGAATCTCTCTCATCACCTAGGAAACAAGAAGATGGACGCTGGGCATCCCCCATTCTGTTCGGGTTTCGTTACCATGGGCGCCACGGCTGGGTTAGGCTCAAGACCTCTACGGAGGCATCACACTGTCACTTTTCTCATGATTTTTTTTTCCTATCTGGTTCTCATATCTCAATTTACTTTTCCTTTTATGCTCTATTATGTTTCCCCCGACTTCATTCTTTTCCCCTACTCCATTCTTGAACATTTCTTTGATACGGACCGTTTTTGAAGTCTTCACAGAACGAGTGAAGCGATATCGCTTCCGTTTTACGCTTTGGTTATTTGGCCATGAGGCGTGTGGGATCTTAGATCCCCAAACAGTGATGGAACCAACACTCCCTGCAATGGAAGGTAGAGTCCCAACCAATGGACCATCGGGGAAGTCCTGAGCTGATTTTCTATTGAGGAAACAGCAGGCAGAATTTGGGGAGACCTCCATCCTCGGCCTGGCGGGTGCCCGTCTGCATTGCCTGCAGGGTCCTCTGCCCCCTTCCTGTTCTCTCCAGCTTCAGGAACGTCGGGCCATGAGCCCTCTTGCTTGTGGACTGTTCTTTTTCTCTTTTTTTTTTTTTCACTTAACTGTGTTCACCTTACAGATCCCGGCATCGGACAGTATCATGTGGAGTGGTTTCCGGAAGTCTGCACCCACAATGAATCCGCCAAGCTGGAGGCATCCTCAGCTGTGACCCAGGTGAGGAGGAGGAGGAGGCTTGAAATGGGGGTGCTCGGGGGCTCTTAGACGCACCTGCCCTGCGGGCACAGCTGGACAGGAAGAGGTGCGGGCTGAACGTGCCATGGGTGACTTGGTCACCAACCCGTTACCTTCGGGACAGGTGGGGAGGAGACAGAGGGTGACGTGTTCACTCACCCCTCATCCCTGCATGTTGTCAGCATGGCGGGGGGACCCTGAGACGCGGAGATTCCAGACACAGCTCACAAGGAGCTCCCAGGGCAAACGCTGTCAGCCTGGGAGTGTTTTATCTTAATCACACAGAAGCTCGGAATTCTCTTCTCCATTCTGAGTCAGAACCCCCCCCGTGACCTGAAGGCCTCATTTTCCCAGGGCAAATGGGAAAATTTCCCCAGGGTTTCTCTGCAACCCTGTCCCTCAGCCTCACCTTCAGCTACATCCCTACCTTGTGCCAGCTTGTGCTGGGGGTGGAAGACCCGCCCGTCCTGGGCCCCAGCACGTGCTCTTCTGACGTTAAGGATCCCAGACATGCTCCCAGCTGCAGCTGTTGTATGGGGGCAGGAGGCCGTGAAAACTGCTTGTCTAGAATTGACCCACACACCATAACACAACTGCTCGCCTGCAATTGACACAAACACCCTAATACAACTGCTTGCCTAGAATTGACACACACACCCTAATAGAACTGCTGGTCCAGAATTGACACACACCCCCTAACACACCAAGGGTAAGAAACCTCACACTGGCTTGTTACAACCATCCCCGTCAGCTTCCTCTTCCTGTAAGGCGACAGTCCCAGCCCCATCAGCCCTCCACGGTTGAGTCTGGCCTCGTAATTCTGTTTAATCATCACACTCCAGCCGGAAGCAACAGAGAGAGCCCTCCAGAGAGGGGAGAAGAGACACGGCTCCAGAATGTCTTCTCTGCCTTCAGGAAAGACTCAGGTCTAAACTGAGCCTGTGTCTGGGAGGAAGCCCGAGTTAGCTTTTTTTTTTTTTAATAACAATTCAGGTTGATGTTCACAGCCTTTCACCCTCCCTGTCCAGCCAGCTCCCCACGCTGGATCGTGATGGTCAGAACGCGGCTGCCGTGGACTGAATGCTTCCACTCAGTTATTCTAGAGCCTGGGTGACCCCCTCCTCGCCCCAGGAGCGGGTCATGGTTGTAAATCATCTCGGAGGGGACCTTGTGTGGTTTGTGTAAAGGCCGTATTACACACATACACACACACACACCCTGCCACATGCAAGAAGACAACCTGCTGGGACATCATCGCATCTCCTGCCAAGTCTGCTCCCTCATGAGATTTTTACAGCTGACGTGTTCTCTCTGTCTCCGTCTCACTCTAGGAAAACTACATGATTCTTCCAGACCTGTCGTTCTCCTGCAAATACAAGGTGATTGTGCAAGCCGCGCGGCCCCAGGGCCGCTGGAAGGCGGAGAGCGCATCCTTCACGACCCCGCCGTGCTCCGCGCTCAAGGGCAAGACCCACAAGCACTTCAGCTGCCCCGGCGCGGAGGAGGGTACGTGTCACCTGGAATCCCCAGAGGGGCACGGTGCTAGGCACAGCTCCAAAGCGCGATTCACAAGGCCCCGAAACCCATAAGGATCACCCCTTTCTAGACGGCCCTAGGACAGCCCTGTCTAAAGGGAACGTGTATATACAGACACTCGCATAGCCTCTGAAGTCCAGCTGCACTTAGCGACCCAGGCTTTGCTGAAGGATCAGCCCTTAGAAGTGAAAGTGAAAGTCGCTCAGTGGTGTCAGACTCTTTGCGACCCCATGGACTGTACAGTCCATAGAATTCTCCAGGCCGGAATACTGGAGTGGGTAGCTTTTCCCTTCTCCAGGGGGATCTTCCCAACCTAGGGATGGATCCCAGGTCTCCCTCATTACACACAGATTGTTTACTAGCTAAGCCACCAGGGAAGCCCAAGAATACTAGAGTGGGTAGCCTATCCCTTCTCCAGAGGATCTTCCCAACCCAGGAATGGAATCAGGGTCTCCTGTATTACAGGTGGATTCTTTACCAGCTGAGCCACCAGGGAAGCCCAACCTTGGAAGCCCAAGCCCTTAGAAGGGGGGCCGGTATCTCTCCATAGGTGCTCTGGGGCGCCTCATGTAGCTCACTTGACTTGTGTTCAGCCCGGCCCCAGGGGCGTTACCCTTCACAGCCTTTCCATCCCCCATCTCCACCTTCTGCAGCCCTGGCCCACATCGAGGGACACTTATCCTCAGAAGCCCCGCCCGGGAGCTGGTTTTGGTCACTGCCGATGGCTCTCACCACGACCCCAGCCTTGCCCACCTGCCCCCTCCCCCAGCACCCACTCCTGCCCTCTCAGTGGCCGGGTCCTCTGAGATCACAGCACTCTTTTCTGCATCGTCCACTCCCATCTGCAAGCTGGACTCGCAAATGACCCTGATGGCCTAGAGCCATCAGCAGCCACTAGGCACAGAGCTGCAGAGATGAGGGTCCAGCTCAGATGCCATCTGCCCAGGCGGCCATGGGACCTCCCCCCGCTCAAGGGAGGTTGGGTCGCTGACCCTGGGGCCCAGAGAATGGCAGTCTGAACACCGTCTACTCTGGGGCTGCCCTCTCTCCACCCCTCTAACCGCTTCACGGTTCCCCTTCCTGCGCCCACAGGTCACAGTCACATGCACCCCAAAGTGCAGGCCAAACCTGAGAACCTGTCCGCCTCCTTCATGGTACACGATGCCAACATCACAGGGCACTTCTCCTGGAGGGTGAACCAGGCAGGCTTGCCGCGGCCAGCCACCGGCTTCCAAGTGACCTGGGCCGAGGTCACCACTGAGAGCCGGCCCAACAGCCTCCCAAACAGCATCATCTCTCAGTCTCAGATTCTGCCCGCGGTGAGTGCCCGCCCACCTGCCCCATCTCGGGGTGGGTTCCCCCCCACCCGGAGGGAGCATCCCTGGGGAAGGCAGTTGGGCACCCCAAACCCCCACTGCAGGGGCAACGTGTTGAGACTCACATGTAGGCTTTCTTCTCCTGTGTGAATTCTTTTGCAAGAATCAGAACACACCACCAGGATTCCTGTGGGCCCCCAGAGAATTCTTTTGTAAGAATCAGAGCACACCATCAGGGTTCCTGTAGATTAACTGATCATCATAAACTCAGGAGAAACCATCATCTAGCTAAACATGATGACCAGGGCCAGCTCTTAAGGAGACCTCTCCTGTCCACACGGAACACAAAGGTTTCACCATATTCTGTTCTTTTGAATCCCTGTCCTTCTGGGCCAAGCGGACGTGCCCCGTTTGAAGTGCTAAATTTGGGGGGGAAAGAGCTAAAAAGAACCTTGTTCTTTCTCTTCATTTTCCCCTTCAAATCTAGCCAGAGCACATAATGAGCTGGAGTGCCTTCCAGGCCAACTTAATTCCTTGGCTTGGGGGGCAAAAAAAAGCATGTGTGGGCTTTTACCAACTCTCAAAATGCCCTTAGAATATGCAATTCTTGCTCCAAAAAGAGAAAAAAAAAAACTTAAATCCAGGAAGGAAAAAAAAATTCCATGGAATTGGACAGTAATTATTCTGTGTATGTGCGTTAGGTTGCGTTGGCATAAAAAACATTTTTTGGCTGCGGGCACTGACAGATACTGTCTTTTAAGGAGCGCAAGTTGGCGTGTTTCCCCGAGACGTGGATTATCAAGAATTCACATCACAAGATGTGCAGATGAAAACTTTTAAAGCCTGGGAAAGTCTTAGGTTCAGGAATGGAAAATGCAGTCCCCGGGAGGGGGTGGGGGTGAGCCGCAAGAACTGGCCTGACTCATGTGAGCTCTTGGCTGCCAAGAGCCAGGGTCTCCTTGCTGGCCAGACCACCGGGGGCGGGGGGGTCTCCAGCGAACGTGGACAGATCGCGGGACCCTGAACATGGTGGAGTGGAAGCAAGCGAACCACACCTGCGCGTAACACGGTGATGTCGCGAGGGGGTGTGGTCTCTGTAATGGTGACGTCGCGAGGGGGTGTGGTCTCTAACACGGTGACGTAGTGAGGGGGTGTGGTCTCTGGAGGAGAGTCCAGACGTGGGTCGTGGTCAGAGGCAGCACCTGACGGCCCCGTGTCCCCCAACACCTTCCCTCCCTTCCCCAGGATCACCCCGAGCTCTTGGTCCCGGGTCTGCGGCCCGGCACCCTCTACCGCCTGGAGGTGCAGGTGCTGACTGCAGGCGGGGAGGGTCCCGCCACCATCAGGACCTTCCGGACCCCCGATGTGCACGGTGAGTCCCGGCCGGGGGGTGGGCGTCCCGCCTGGCTTGCAGACACACAAAAAGTCTTGGTGAAAAATCGAAAATCCATAGATCCAACATTGCAGGCTCCTACCCACAGGGAGTTCTCTGAACCTGAAGCCCCCTCCTCCCCTTTGTACGTACTTCCTCCCAGCCGACCAGACCCGCTCCCTTTTTCCCTCCTCTGCACCCTCCTCCTCCCCTTCTGTTACTCTTTTGCTCTACAGAAGGCATGCTTTTTTCTTATCTTCTAATCATAAATACACAAGAGGTAGGGCTTCCAATGCAGGCTTGATCCATCGGTCGGGAAGATCCCCTGGAGGAGGGCATGGCAACCCACTCCAGGTTTGTTGCCTGGAGAGTCCCCATGGACAGAGGAGCCTGAACACGTTATATTCCATGGGGTCGCACAGAATCGGACACGACTGAAGTGACTTAGCATTCACCCACACAAGGGGGAAAAAATCCATCATCTGATATCATTCTGAAATTTTTTAAAAAATTAAGATGTTCAAATATAACTATATAGGAAATACTACTTTGCTATGGAGCTTATTACAGGTATTTCTACTATATATAATCTATCAGCTTTCCCAGTGGCTCAGCTGGTAAAGAATCGGCCTGCAATGCAGGAGACCCTGGTTCGATTCCTGGGTCAGGAAGATCCCCCTGGAAAACGGATAGCCTACCCACTCCAGTATCCTTGGGCTTCCCTGGTGGCTCAGCTGGTAAAGAATACGCCTGCAATGCAGGAGACCTGGGTTTGATCCCTAGGTTGGGAAGATCCCCCTGAAGAACGGAAAGGCTACCCACTCCAGTATCTCAGCCTGGAGAATTCCATGGACTGTATAGTCCTTGGGGTCACAAAGAGTTGGACACCACTGAGCCGACTTTCATTTTCACTATCTATATTGCATAAATTTTCTTCATTATATGATCCAAATCAGTCTACTTGACTTCCTGCTAAATCACGTAGATTGAAAATAATTGTCACCTATTGTTTCAAAACAAAGAGCCTCCCGGGCAGCACTAAGGACATACGCGGGGGAGTGGTTGCAGTTATTTACCATGAAGGAGTCCTCATCCAACTGTGTTTGCTGATATTGAAAAAACGGGAAAGAAAATCTAGTGATGTCTTCAGGGGCCGCAACTGTTAGCTTTCGCAGTGATTGAATACGTGCTGGGTCTGCTAAGCCTGAAGTCCTGGTCCACCCCCAGCCCCACCCTCCTTTCCACCCTCCACAGCCACAAGTCTGTTCTCCATGTCTGTGAGTCTGTTCTTGTGTCATAGATGTCACTCACGTGGAGTCTAAATTACGGCACAAAGGAACTTGACTAGGAAACAGAAACGAACTCAGTGACAGAGAGAACAGACTTGTGGGAGTTTGGGATCAGCAGACAGAAACCAGTATCCATAGGATGGATAAACAACGGGTCCTACATTGGAGCAAGGGTACTGCATCCTATATTCTATGATAAACCACGATGGAAAAGAATATACATAGTGTGTGAGAAAGGGAACTGCATCCCATATTCTGTGATAAGAAAGAAAGAAAGTGAAGTTGCTCAGTCATGTCTAACTCTTTGCAACCCCATGGACTATAGCCCACCAGACTCCTCCATCCATGGAATTTTCTAGGCAAGAGTACTGGAGTGGGGTTGCCATTTCCTTCTCCAGGGGATCTTCCCAACCCAGGGTCTCTCGCATTGCTGGCTTTACTGTCTGAGCCACCAGGAAACCATGATGGAAAAGAATATATACAGAGTGTGCATTCATATAGAAGGCGATGGCACCCCACTCCAGTACTCTTGCCTGGAAACTCACATGGATGGAGGAGCCTGGTGGGCTGCAGTCCATGGGGTCGCTGAGGGTTGGACATGACTGAGCGACTTCACTTTCACTTTTCACTTTCATGCATTGGAGAAGGAAATGGCAACCCACTCCAGTGTTCTTGCCTGGAGAATCCCAGGGACAGGGGAGCCTGGGGGGCTGCCATCTATGGGGTCGCACAGAGTCGGACATGACTGAAGTGACTTAACAGCAGCAGCAGGAGCATACATATAAAAATGGTATATATAAAACTGTACTCTCTCTCTCTCTCTCTCTCTCTATATATATATATATATATATACACTGTATATATAAAATTGAATCACTTTGGTCTACAGCAGAAATTAAACACAACATTGTAAATCAACTATACTCCAATAAAATTTTAAAACGTGTTGGGGAGCAAAGAGTACACACATTGGAATAAGTGCAGGAGGAAGCCAAGAGTCATTTAGTGCAAGAGGGTGTGGTTCGCTGGAACGTGGTCCAAGGTGCTTGAGGCCCAGGTCGGGGTGTGAGATGGAGGATGGTGAGATTAACGTAGAGACGACTGCCTCTGAGTCACTTGTGGGATGGTGAAACGGAGACTTCCTGAAGGCGTTCGGGACTGCAGGGTCCAGCGCTGAAAGCTTTGAAGGTCTTAGGCCCGTGGGTAGTAATTGAACCTGGGGGTGTGTACTGGAGGTCAGGAAGGTGAGGAGAGAACAAGACCAGGGAAGTGCTGTGGAAACCAGGAACACCACGGCTCAAGGTGTTGGGCAAAGCGAAGAATCTACATGGAGGATAGTCTGTGTCTTCCCAAATTCTTGTGGCTAAATACCAATTTTTTTTTTTAACAAACAGTCATTTCAACAGCTATATCTTAGGAGCAATGCTTTCATTTCTATTCCTGTTTTTAAGCAGATCATTTAAAATGTCAGATTCTTAGTTTTTGCTTCGATTCTTCCGTCACTTTAAGTTCTTTATGTAGATGATGTTGTAGAAATAGTAGGCATCCACCCCCTCCACTGTTCCACACTTAAGCCTCTGCTCTATTAGGAGAAACATACGGAAGCTAATTTTAATTATTAGCAAATGGCAACAATTTTAGTTATTAGCTAAATGGCAACAATTGTGTATTTACTAAGATTAGTTATTAGCAAAACTAAACGGCAACAATTGTGTATTTACAAAAATTAGTTATTAGCAAAACTAAATGGTAACAATTGTGTGTTTAAAACAAAGAGAGCCTCCTGTTGGGTTTCAGATTATGTACATTGCTTTCTCAGCTTAAACTTTAAAAAGGCACGTCAACGGTTTATGTGTTGATAAGAGTGAATGATCCTGGGTTTATTTTATTTTTTCAATGATGGATCAGATTTGCCCCAGCAGCTTTTTGCACTTAGGAGTTTAAAGACAAATAAAAGCCACCCCACTGGGAGCACCCTGTGTGACGTCCTGCCCCGTTTGGGACCACGTCCACCCATCATTTACGTCCCTCCACCGAAAGTGTGTGTGTCGTGAAAGGATGTGGTAATTTCTAAACTTTTCCGAGGAAATAAAAAGGGTTCTGGCCGGCTTACATTCTTATAAAGAAAGGGCCTTGTCTTCTTTCTCTCGCGATCTTAAAGGTTTTATGGAGGGAACCAGAGAGCCGGGGAAGGCAGAGAGAAAAGAGAGGCAGGGTGGATGTGTGTCTGCAAGTTCAGAGTCAGGGCCGGGAGGACCTGGGTGGCAAGGACCGCGGGAAGGGCACAGACACACACCTGTTCCTCCAGTCGGTCCAGCCGGGGACAGCAGCCGGACTGACAGGTCTGTTCTGTCTCTAGGCCCCCATCTGAAACACCGCCATCCCCACCACTACAAGCCTCCTGCAGAAAGGTACTGAGCTGCTCTGCGAGCCTGTGTGAACCCTGAGCAAGTGTGGAAGCTGGCACAACCCCCCAAGGACTGGCCATGCCCACTGGGAGGCATCAGGCCCTTCCTGGAGGACCGCCCGCCCCTGCCTAATAACCGCAGGGCGCTCAACGCTCTGTCCACCCTGGAAAACGCTCCGCGAAAACCAGGGACCCGCAGTGAGCCTTGCGAAGGTGGGGGTAGGGTGGGGGGGGGACAGGTTCCCGTGACAATGGACGACACGCAGCCCAGCCCTGTTCCGCTTCTAATTCTTGCCTGCCTGTGTGGTGAAGCTCCTCCAATGCAGGTCTGAGATGTCCCGGAATTTGCACCAACAAGTTCTCCAAAGAAGCCATTTATGCACGTAATAGGCCTGCCCGTAGTAAGCATACAGTTACTCACTGAACACTTGGAGATTACACTACTGATTGGATTTGCCAGATCAACGGAAGAGTATGCAGATTTTTACGTCCTAACATTTATTCAGAGATTTCTGAAGATGAATTTTTTTTTTAAATCACCTGTGGGTTTTTTTTTCAACTGAAAAATCTGTAAACCCAAAATATTGCCCATTAGTTTGAACCTAAAATGCTCCAGCTTCAAGCTCCCAAGCTTCATTTTATACAAAGACATAGATGAGTTTTGGCCTTGAAAGGACAGTTTCTGTTAAGACATGCCCAGCCAGGAGGAGTCAACACTGCTACCCAGAGTCTGCCCTGGAGAAATTAAAACTGTTTTCTGGGGCTTTAATATTCATCCTACGAGAACTTTTCCTGATACTTTATTGATTTTCCTTAATGGGGAAGACACCTGCTGATCTGCTTTGTTTTGCCACTTTCTTGTATCTTAACACACTACAAAACCTCTTGCTTGAAATGAAAGAAACCCAACTATCGAATATTTTCAAATCTTTACTGAGATTTTCCCCTTTTCTTAATCAAAGCAAGCTCTTTGTTTGGTAGAAATAGTCTCCATAATTAGAAAAGGCAGAGGGGGACTCTGGAAGGTAGAGCAGGACAGCTGTTTGCCTTGGACTAACCTACCTTTGCTTTCCAGGTGGCTCAGTGGTAAAGAATCTGCCTGCCAATGCAGGAGATGCAGCTACAGGTTCAATCCCTGGGTTGCAAAGATCCCCTGGAGGAGGAAAGGGCAACCCACTCCAGTATTCTTGCCTGGAGAAAATCCCATGGACAGAGGAGCCTGGCGGGCTACAGTCCGTGGGGTTGCAAAGAGTCAGACACAATTTAACAACTAAACAGGAAACCTTTCTCTACTCCTTCAAATCTATTACATCTTATTTGAAAAATTTATGAAAAATTTAATTGAAAAATTACGAGGCACCATGCTAACAACACCTCATAGCATGAACTCAACTGAAGACATGGTGTTAGTATATAGTGTTGAGGGGAATGTTGGGGCACCCTTAAACTAGAGATGTTTTAATATATTTTTTGCTTGAAGGGACACCCATTTGTATACACATGTATGTATGTGTGTCTGTATACTTCCGGGTAGGTATACTATATATATGGAGAAGGAAATGGCAACCCACTCCAGTATTCTTGCCTGGAGAATCCCAGGGACAGAGGAGCCTGGTGGGCTGCCATCTATGCGGTCGCACAGAGTTGGACACGACTGAAGCGACTTAGCAGCAGCAGCATACAATATATACATACATGTAAATAACACACACACAGACACACATATATACACGTGGGTAGCTTGAGTATAAGTCGCTGCAAAAATTGTTTTCCCAACTCACCCTTGATGGATGCAACTCTAAAGATCATTCAAGTAATCTGTTTTTCCCCATTGGTGTCGATTCTATGAGAAAACGGCGATTTCTCCAAATTAAACATTTGCACGGAAGGGCGTCCTCATCTCATTATCTACACAAGGAACACGAGGAACACAGGAAAAGCTCTTGTGCATCTGGGAGCCTGCCCTTTTTCTTCCTTCCCGAAAGCCTGTGGTGGGCGCCCTGGTTGCCGGGGGTTAAATGAGCGGCGCGGGGCGAGAACGTGAGGGTCTCGACTCCCCCCGGGAGGCCCAGGCTCTTAAGTGCGGACACTAGGCAGAGAGACGACCCCTGTTATCACACGCACGCCTCTCTCCCCGGAGAACCCCGGGGCCGGTAGGCATGGATCTCTGACGGAACAGATAGAAAAAAACTACTTCCTGCGTCTTCGACGAGCTTGGAAGCTTGAGCAGGCACGCGGTGCTTTGCAGCCTGCAGGAGGGGCTATGGGGGGATCTCAAGGGTGCAGCCAGCTCACGGGGCTTCGGGCTGTTTCTCTGCAGCTCCTTACGTGGTCTGGGGTGGACTCTGCAACAGAGTGTCCCTGCAGAGTCAGCGCGTTCCCCTTCTGCACGGAGATGGGAGGGACAGCCTTCACGGAGGACGCATGCGCAAACGCAGAGCTCAGCTCTGAAACCACGAGTTGTCCCTAGACACCGTTCCCAGCATCTGGCTTTTCAAACCCTCAGAATCTCAAAAGGGAAGGCTTCAAATTATTATTGGCTGTGTGTTTACCGTCTACCTTCATTGGTCCTAAATATATCGGTATTTGTGCCAGCCCATCTTTGTACTGTTGTATAGTTTAAAACACGGGAGTATATACATAGATGCGAAATATTATTAAATTATTAAATACACTTAATTTTGTAAAATTTAATGACGTTTGTTTTGCCTGGGCCATAGACGTTGAGCAAATACATTTTTAGTTCGGATCAAGGTTCTGAAGCTTCTGTCTTCCTTGAAATACCTGAAGTAGGTCTTATGAGCATTTCATTCTGCTATAATATTTGATACATTTTATTAGTATTATTGGAAGAGAAGACTAGGCAGTAAAAGAAAGCTGAGTTTCCTTTATAAATTTAAATAATATGGAAATGAGAAAAAATATAATTACAGTTTTTTGAATTTTTTAAAATTTGCCCTAATAAAGGTCTAAAAATTTATGTTGTTTAATTTTAAAACCAATTTCGTAGCTGATTCTCTGTTTTATTGAAATTAGATGCACTTCTCTGATACGAGAAAAAGTATATTGAGTGGCAGTATTTACTCTTTAAAAAAGTCAAGCTCATCAAACATATGAAGTCATCAAATGCAAGTGTGTAATGTGATATACATCGAGGCTATGTGCATCTTTTTACTGAGAATATTCACTGCTCAGTAATGGGTTTATTTATCGGGGCTCTCCTCTTGTGGTAAGTGGGCTCAGGGAGCAATCTTTATAAACGAATGAGTGCCCTTCACATCATCCAGTGTTATTTTAATATACATAAATGGGAAGGAAATCCAGAAACGAGGGGATAAACATACACTTAGACCTGAGCAGAGACTAACAACATTATAAAGCAGGTTACACTCCCAATAAAATTTTCTTCAAGAGACAGTAACGTTTATGACAGGTAAAATTTCCAGAATCCAAAGTTTACAAACAGATCTCTGTCCTAGAAAGACCTGGAAGAACCCTGAACCCATCTAGAGAGCAGAACCCATCCTCCAGCTCAGCACTGCTGAGACTTGGGGCCGCCCGGCTCTCTGTTGGTGGGCAGGACCTGCCCTCGGCACTGTGGGGCGGGGAGAGGCACCCCTGGTCTCCACCCACCAGAGGCGAGGAGCACCCCACCCCAGATGTGATGACCACATCCTCTGTCGTCACAGTCCACACCATCTTGGGGTACAGAGTCGCCCCCGGTGACAAGCACCGCATCGTAATAATGTTCACCGAATAGAGGAAAACTGCCCTCTGCAAGGCGGAACTGAGTCAACTAGAGTAGGCACACCTGGGAAGTGCTTACACTGGACCTCAAAGCCCTTAGCGGTGTCTTTTATCTCCACTGAAGAACCTGATTAAAAGGCTGAGTTTGTGTATCATGCGAGTGCAAAGATTCACTTTGTCCTGCTGACCAGGCAGCATCATTCACGATGATGGGAGTCTTACTTAACGCCCTTTCTTACACCACGTGTCATGGGGTTCGCCAGAGTCAGTCCTGTGACTGCAAATATCTCAATCTAAACTTGTGCACACGTGCATATCGTCACCAGAACACAGAGGCTAAATACCCCTTGCGTTGTACGTTCATTTATGATAATGATGTGCAAAGCTGGCGACCCGTGTCTATGGTTTTGCATGGCCAAACTCGGCTTCTCACCTCTCCTGGACACTTGGCAAGTTACACCACTCACAGAGTGACTCACACAGGTCTCTCTGCAGAGCTCTTAGGACTTTTCCTTGATGTAACCGTAGTGCGCAGATAACAGAATGGCTACCCTCTCATCCAAACCATGTCCCTTAGACAGATCATTTAAAAGTCAATATTTATTTATGTATGTAATAAAAAATGATTTTGTTTGTGTGTCATGTTATTTAGAGAGAAATAATCTTGTAAAGAGATGTTGTAAAAAAAAACCACAAAAGCATTGTAAATAGTCTGATCTCTGTCACTCATTATTTTCATGTTAGAGTTTGTACATACTGACTGATTCCATAATAAAGGACCTTTAAACCTGCTCAGTGGACTAGACTTGTTACTTTCCTGAAAACACACACACACATTTTCTTTTCACTTAGAAAAATGAGCAGTTTCCTATGAAGCTGGGGAGACTGAAAAAGCCTCATTCTCCTGTCAGGATGACTAGAACTCAAAGTCTGGTCAAAGATTGAAGGCGGGAGGAGAAGGGGGCGACAGAAGATGGGATGGTTGGATGGCATCATCGACTCAATGCACGTGAGTTTGAGTGAACTCAGGGAGATGGTGATGGACAGGGAGGCCTTGCGTGCTGCCGTCCATGGTGTCCCAGACAGTCAGACACAACTGAATGACTAAACAACAACAAACAAAAATGCAACAAGGCAGCTCGTCCTGCACAGAATGTTCTGGACTATTGACAGAGATCACTGCATCATGGTTTTCACTCTATTTACAAGCATGACTCTCAGTGGTTTTGGTGGCATTTTCCATCCATTGGTCCACAGGCTTAAACAACTGTCGCCCTCCACCACTCCTGGCCCCAGGAGCTGTCCATAAAATGCTACTAGATACATGTTGTGCTCATAAGCTTTCAGCCACAGCCCTTGGTTCTCAACAGCAGTCACTGCAGGTGGTGGGGGGCGGGGGGCGAGGAATCCCCTCCCCAGCAGAGGGTTGTGCAGACCCTCACACCTGGTGGGTGCTGTGCCCACGGGCATCTCCACCTGTGACTTAGGAGGATACTATTCCATAAACCACCCGAAGAAGGTCCATCCGAAAGCCGAGATGAGTTCTGTCTCCATCAAATCACCTTCTTATTTCTCTACGCATTCACCAGGGAGGAACGTCCTTAAAGTTTCTGCCGCTGCTTGGTCCTGCTATATGGGCGGGATATTGGCTATGAGGGCAGGTCCCAGGTCTTCAAGGGCTGCTCCTTCTAGGAGAAGGCAACTAGACAGAACTGGAGAGTGTGAGAAACCCAAGGAGGAGAAGAAAGCAGAGCGTTGGGTAAGGGAGAGGCTGTGGGGTCCTGACTTTCGTGTTCTTAAGCAGGATCAATGTGGGCTGAGACCCCCATGGTGAAGAAGCTGGCGGCTACCCAAGGGATGGACGTGGGGCACCCACAGGGAGACACGGGACCTCTGAGGTGTGAGCCTGGGCTTCCTCAGTGACCTCCAGAGCCAGCTATCTTTTCTTTTTCTTTTGTGATGTCTCCTTGAAAAAATGATGGGATTTTCCTGACCAAAAAAAAAAAAAAAAAAAATCAAACATTTGTGTTGTGTTTCTTTATAATCAGAAGTGGCTGCATGTAGAGAGACTGTGCTGGTCAGTGGCCCAGTAAATTCTCAAACAAGGGTGATGGACTCTTTTTTTAAAAAAAATATATGAGCCACACCTAAGAATCTGGACATACAAGGTCTGCTGTTGCCTGACTACGTTTTTGTGAACTTTCTAGAACAGCAAAGTCCGTGGAAGCAGAAAACACCTGGGTTAGCTGCCAGGGACTGGAGGGGGACCGGGTGGGAAGTGCTTCATGGGGACAGCATTCACGTCTGGAGGTGATGACAAGGTTTTGCAACTTTATAGAGGGGATGGCTGTGCGTTTTGAACAGGAACTAAATGCCACTGAATTATACTCTTTAAAACGGTTCAGTTTATGCGACGCAAGCCTTAACTTCACTAGGAAAAACATATAAGCAACACCACGTAATTTCCAAATACAAACACAGGTTAAGTATCACAACCCAGCATGAGTACAAATACAACTTATTTGCAGAACAAATTATCCATCTGACTTTCAAATGAAAAGCAAGCAGAAATCCCACTGAGGAAATAATGTCCCTGGCCAGGAGGGTGTGCTGGGTCTCACTCCCACTCCTGGTACCCCAAATCCAGGCCTGGGCAGTGTCCCTCCTGATGGCGGCCCTGCCGTTGAGCCCCCACACCAGCTGCCTGAGTCACTCTTAACATCGAGGCTTCACCACTGAGGAACCCCACTTCAACCCAATCGGGTCCTCTGGTTCATGATGCCACCATTCCCCAGACCTGTTGTCCACGCTGGCCCTGAGCTCCATGTGCCAGCAGCTGCGTTGCTCCTCTGTGTGGGCTCCACCTTCTGTGCTTCCAGCCATTCCCGCCAAGATCAGAGGGACTGTGCACTCAGCTCTGAGGTGACTGTGGGCTCAGAGCTCAGGCCCAAGACATTCAGCTGATGGCTCTCAGAAACCCCACAGGCCACAAGGTGGGGCGGGGGGCAGTAGGCAGCAAGATCTATTCACAGTCCTGAGAAAGGGAAAATGTCTGCAATCTAGGATAGTCTACCCAGCAAGATTATCATTCGGAATGGGAGAGAGAGAAAAGAATTTCTCAGTGGAGCAAAAAAAAAAAAAAAACTCCAAGAAGACAGCAATACTCAACCTATCCTAAAAGGAAAACAAATAGAAAGTTCTTGTCTACACAGAAAAAGGAAGCAAGAATCCATAGGGAAGAGAAAAGTCAACAGTAGGGAAAGCAAACACACAAGAAAGGCATGATGGTCACCTAGATAAACCACTGCATAGAGTACACGACGGAGGAAAGACAGTCTCTTCAGCCAGTGGTGCTGGGAAAGCCAGACAGATGCGTGTAAATCAAAGAAGTTAGAACACTAGCTCACATCATGTGCTGTGTGCTAAGTTGCTTCAGTCATGTTCGAGTCTTTGTGACCCCGTGGATTATAGCCTGCCAGGCTCCTCTGTCCATGGGATTCTCCAGGCAAGATTACTGGAGTGGGTTGCCATTTCCTCCTCCGGGGGGATCTTCCCGACCCAGGGATCGAACCTGAGGCTCCTGCATCGCAGGTGGATTCTTTACCACTAGCAGCACCTGGGAAGCATCCTCACGTCATACACAAAGATCAACCCCAAACGTTTTAAAGACCTAAATATAGGACATGATACCCTTCAACTCCTAGAAAAGACCATAGGCAAAACATTCTCATACATAACTCATAGCAGTACATTCTTAGCTCAAAGATGGAAGAAGTAAAAGCAATAATACACAAATGGGACCTAACCAAACCAAATTTTGCACAGCTAAGGAAACCACAAACAAAATGAAAAGACAACGTACACAACAGGAGGGAATATTTGTAAACGATGAGAATGAAAGGGATTAATCTCCAAAATACACAAACAGCTGACGATTCAACAAGAAACAAAAATACCCAATTAAAAAAATGGGTGGAACACCTACGTAGACGTTTCTCAAAAATGTCCGTTGGCCATACAGATGGCCATACAATAGGCATGTAAAAAGATGCTCAGCATCACTATTTATTAGAGAATTGCAAATCAAACCCACAGTGAGGTACCACCTCACACTGGTCAGAATGGCCAGCATTAAAAAGTCTACACATAACAAATGCTGGAGAGGATGTGGACAAAAGGAAACCCTCCTACACTGTCGGTGGGAATGTAAGTTGATGTAGCCATTACGGAGAACAGTATGGAAGTTCCTTAAAAAACTAAAAATAGAGCTACCATACAATCCAGCAATCGCACTACTGGGCAAGTATCTGGAAAGAAATGAAACCTCTAATTCAAAAAGATACATGGATCTCAATGTTCACGGCAGCACTGTTGACAACAGTCAAGACACAGAAACAACCCAAGTGCCCGTCGGCAGACAACTGATTTAAGATGTGTTATGTGTCAATATATATGTGTTCAGTTCAGTTGCTCAGTCATGTCCGACTCTTTGCAACCCCATGAACTGCAGCACACCAGGCCTCCCTATCCATCACCAACTCCCGGAGTCCACCCAAACCCATGTCCATCTAGTCAATGACGCCATCCAACCAGCTCATCTTCTGTCGTTCCCTTCTCCTCCCACCCTCAATCTTTCCCAGCATCAGGGTCTTTTCAAATGAATCAGCTCTCTGCATCAGCATCAGTACTTTCAATGAATACTCAGAGTTGATTTCCTTTAGGATGGATCGCTTGGATCTCCTTGCAGTCCAAGGGACTCTCAAGAGTCATCTCCAATACCACAGTTCAAAAGCATTAATTCTTTCGTGCTCAGCTTTCTTTATAGTCCAACTCTCACATCCATGCATGACCACTGGAAAAACCATAGCCTTTGTTGGACCTTTGTTGGCAAAGTAATGTCTCTGCTTTTGAATATGCTGTCTAGGTTGGTCATAAGTTTCCTTCCAAGGAGTAAGGGTCTTTTAATTTCATGGCTGCAATCACCATCTTCAGTGATTTTGGAGCCCAGAAAAATAAAGTTAGCCACTGTTTCCACTGTTTCCCCATCTATTTCCCATGAAGTGATGGGACCAGATGCCATGATCTTCGTTTTCTGAATGTTGAGCTTTAAGCCAACTTTTTTCCTCTCCTCTTTCACTTTCATCAAGAGGCTTTTTAGTTCCTCTTCACTTTCTGCCATAAGGGTGGTGTCATCTGCAAATCTAAGGTTATTGATATCTCTCCCAGCAATCTTGATTCCAGCTTGTGCTTCCTCCAGCCCAGCGTTTCTCATGATGTACTCTGCATACAAGTTAAATAAGCAGGGTGACAATATACAGCTTTGACAGACTCCTTTTCCTATTTGGAACCAGTCTGTTGTTCCATGTCCAGTTCTAACTGTTGCTTCTTGACCTGCATATAGGTTTCTCAGGAGGCAGGTCAGGTGGTCTGGTATTCCCATCTCTTTCCGAATTTTCCACAGTTTATTGTGATCCACACAGCCAAAGGCTTTAACAAATACCTTTTCCCTTTGGTAAGTACAGTATATAAAATGGACAAGCATCAAGGAGCTACTGCATAGCACACTTGGGCAAACTCCGGGAGATAGTGAAGGACAGGGAGGCCTGACATGCTACGGTCCGTGAGGTCACAAAGAGTCGGACACGACTGACCCAACGACAACAGGGAATGATAACTTCTTGGAATCACCTGCAATAATTAATTTGAAACAATATATATACATAGATCATGAAATTACTTTGATGTACACCTGAAACTAACACAATATTGCAAATTGACTACAGTTCAACAGTAAGAACAAATAGTCAAGACAGATCACTGCCCGAGAACCTCATCCGGGTTTTCCCCCCAGCGGTAACGTTGTTCAAACAAATTACAGGACAGAGTCATAACCAGAAACCTGCCATCGACATCACCCAGAGACCTTAGTCAGATGATTCAGATGTCCCTGGAATTACACGCACATGCGTGTGTCTCTATTTAGTTCTACATGATTTTACCACATGTATATACATGCGACTTTTTTTTTTTTTTTTTTGTCTTTTCATACTGTGCATGGGGTTGCTCCTTGGAAGAAAAACTATGACAAACCTAGACAGCGCCATTAAAAAGCAGACATATCACTTTGCTGACAAACATCCATATAGTCAAAACCATGGTTTTTTCCAGTATGCCGGTATGGGTGTGAGAGTTGGACCATAAAGAAGACTGAGTGATGAAGAACTGATGTTTTCGAACTGTGGTGTTGGAAAAGACTTGAGAGTCCTTTGGACAACAAGGAGATCGAACCAGTCCATCCTGAAGGAAATTGGTCCTGAATATTCATTGGAAGGACTGATGCTGAAGCTGAAAGTCCAATCCTTTGGCCACCTGATACAAAGAACCAACTCATTGGAAAAGACCCTAATGCTGGGAAAGATTGAAGGTGGGAGGAGAAGGGGACGACAGAGGACGAGATGGTTGGATGGCATCACTGACTCAGTGGACATGAGTTTAAGCAAGCTCTGGGAGATGGTGATGGACAGGGAGGCCTGGCGTGCTGCAGTCCACGGGGTTGCAAAGAGTTGGACACGACTAAGCGACTGAACAGCACTGTTTTCTAAGCAAAAGAACATCTAAACCACAATTAGTTAAATTCACTTTAAGGAAGTATTGTGTATTTTTGCAATTTCCCTCAAGCTGAATACCATTTGTTGCAAAAAACGATGTTAACTTCAACGCTATCGAAACGATCAGCTCATTACGCATTTGACAGTGTCTTGAATTTCAGGCTATGACTTGTTTTCCTAAAGCTGCATGCCTACCACCAGTTCTGGCTATAAAGCTCTGTCTTGTCCAGTGAAACTAAACCTATGTGTAAATAAAATCCACAGATCTGAAAACTCATTTCACGGATTGAGAGGAATGTATGTGCATATTTATGGTCGAGATGTGGGTTTTAGGGAGAGTAAAAAAAAAAAAAAGGCAACAGTGAGATTCGTTCCTGTTTAGAAAGTCAGACCTTGCCCAAAGTAGTAAACACTCTGTTGTTTCAGATTAACATAACGCTGAGAGATGAATTTTGAGCAACTGCCTCCAGTGGATATCAACCTCACTTCAGTCCAGATGCTTTCAAAACTTGCTGCCAGTTAGGTCCTGGGGGACACCTCGCTAGAGTCCTCCGGCACCTTCAGGTCTAGAGTGAAAGTGTGGACATCAGAGCTGTGTTCAAGGGTCCCTGGGGGTCTTGCCTGGGGGTCCAATGGTTAAGACTCCAGGCTTTCACTGCAGAGCACACGGGTTTGATCCCTGGTCAGGGAACTAAGATCCCCGCCTTCACACAACAAGGCCAAATGTAAATAAATGAATAAGTAAATTAAGGGTCCCGGGATAATTCTAAGATGGACCCACGGTGAGAACCTGTCCTGCAGACCCTGTTACCTGTTACAAACATCCTGGTCGTGGAGCTGAAGAAGTTAAAAGTCTCAGGAAAAGGCACTGAACTGGGAGTGCACCAGAGTGGCTTTCTTGCCCCACTTTTACCCCAGAGTAAATTATGCACAAAGACTCAGCTGCCCACCTCAGCATGGGTGCAGCTATACAGCTGCGTAGATGGATGTGGGCATTCCTATACGCAAACATCTCCCATTCTGTGTTTGGGGCATCATTGCGAATTTACTGTGGGAAAACTAATAAAACACAGGGTAGTCAGATACAGTTTGGGATATTCTAGGGTGTATGGGCTTCCCAAGAGGCTCAGTGGTAAAAAAACCCACCTGCCATGCGGGAGACCTGGGTTTCATCCCTGGGTCGGGAAGATCCCCTTGAGGAGGAAATGGCAACCCACTCCAGTATTCTGGCCTGGAGAAATCCCATGGACAGCAGAGCCTGGCAGGCTACATCCAGCTCACAGGGTCACAAGAGTCCGATACAACTTAGCAGCTAAACAGCAACAGGGTGTGAGTTAGGAGAAACTGCCTGTTTTTCCTAGCTGCTGTGAAAGAGCTTTCAGACAGGCAGCTTGGAGTGATTTAAATGCAATCTCAGGAGCCAATTAGGATGGAGCTGGGGGGCCTACCTGCAGCACCAGCTGGTGTGTGACCCTGACTCGATGCTGACTGACCTTTTCAACCCCGGTATCGCCCTCCCCATCTCAAACAACATCCCATCACAGGCAATTAGGTTCATTATGTATAATGGAAACCATGCTTC
Organism: Bubalus bubalis; assembly: GCF_019923935.1. Lineage (NCBI taxonomy): Eukaryota > Metazoa > Chordata > Mammalia > Artiodactyla > Bovidae > Bubalus > Bubalus bubalis. The sequence continues at coordinate 5,563,668 of NC_059181.1, read as the reverse complement.
ATCCCTGTGTTGATTCAACCCGCCTGGAATTGCCCTGGCGTGATCCGAAGACCACCCCCTCCCCTGCCCTGCTTTGTATTTTCGTGTGTGGGCTAAGTCGCTTCAGTCGTGTCTGACTCTTTTGCAACCCGAAGGACTGCAGCTCACCAGGCTCCTCTGTCCATGGGGATTGTCCAGGCAAGAATACCGGAGTGGGTTACCACGCCCTCCTCCAGCAGATCGTCCGGACCTAGGGATCGAACCCGCATCTCATAAGTCTCCTGCATTGGCATACAGGTTCTTGACCACTAGCGCCACCTGGGAAGCCCTTGCATTTTAGAGACACAGCTCCTGGAATCAACCCCAGAGCTAACACAGCACCAACGATACTGTGTTTGGCTAAAGGTGCTGTTTGCATTAACTCATTCATTTCCGCCAGCATCCTTGGGGGAGGGGGCAAGGGGAGCAGGGAGCATCTTACAGCTCAGAAGTACAAGTGAGAAACCAAGTCAGTGGCTCAGATCAGGTAGTGGGGGAATCCCGGAGTCTGAAAATGAAGCCACGCCTCCAGCATCAAGGCAGCCTCCTTGCCGGGAAGCACAGATGCTCAGCGTTAGTCGCTGCAAGATGCCCCAGGGAACCACTGACCAGTGACACGAAGCATACCTGTGCCCTCTTAATCATCAGATTCGCCTCCACTGCCTCCCTCCTAAATGTCAGGGCGTGACTCTGGTTCTTGGCATGTCAGGAGGTGATCACACACTGTCCCCCCAACACCGCCACAGCCCCATCTATCAACCTATACCTCAGGCTCTCCTAGGGATTCCGGGAGCTGTTCTAGACCCAAGCCCTGGCCCGGTTATGTTCCAACGGCAGGAAAGGCACATTTTGGCCCCCGCAGAGCCACCAGGGACCTTTGTCCCCGTGTGTTCATGGGTGCCGGACTGTCCTCTGGAGCCAAACATGGCTGTTCACCCAGTTGCTGACAAGCCAGCACCTGTAAAAAGCAAAAGCAAACCCTGCAGGCTGGGGGGCAGACAGGGTGTGTGGGAGTCACACAGGGTGCAGGGTCTCTGTTCTGCCCATGGACTGGGCACCGTGAGCTGGGCAACTGCAGCCCCTCTGTGACATGAGGTCAGCTGAAATCTCCACAGACTCCACAGCAGCTGGCACAAAATCCCAACTAACCCTCAGGACATCTCGAATACCTGGGACAGGGCACACCCCATCTTCCTGGCACTCAGTGACGACTCAATATAAGGCTGAATGTTATGAATCAATACACACTTTATGTGTGTGTGTGTGTCTGTGTGTGTATAATACTGCGTTAGTCTCTGGTATAGAGTTACTCAGTTGTCTTTAGGTTCTTTTGCAGATTTTTTTCCCCTTGCTGTTGCTGCTGCTAAGTCACTTCACTCGTGTCCGACTCTGTGCGACCCCATAGACGGCAGCCCACCAGGTTCCACTGTCTCTGGGATTCTCCAGGCAAGAACACTGGAGTGCATTGCCATTTCCTTCTCCAGTGCATGAAAGTGAAAAGTGAAAGTGAAGTCGCTCAGTTGTGTCTGACTCTTTGCCACCCCATGGACTGCAGCTCACCAGGCTCCTCTGTCCATGGGGTTTTCCAGGCAAGAGTACTGGAGTGGGGTGCCATTGCCTTCTCTGTCTTTTCCCTTATAGGTTATTAAAAATTACTGAGCATGGTTGCATGTGCTATGTGGTAGGTTCTTGGTGTTTATTTTATATAAATGGCAACCCACTCCAGTATTCTTGCCTGGAGAATGTCCATGGACAGAGGAGCCTGGTGGGCTACAGACTGCACAGTCCTGTCCAACTCTTTGCAACCCCATGGACTGTAGCCCACCAGGCTTCTCTGTCCATGGGATTCTCCAGGTGAGAATACTGGAGTGAGCAGGCAGTTCCTTCTCCAGAGGATCTTCCTGATCCAGGGATCGAACCCAGGTCTCCTGCAATTGCAGGCAGATTCTGTTCTGTCTGAGCCACCAGGGAAACATGTATATGTTAATCCTCACCTCCTATTTAATCTCTCTCCCCACTCCCAGCCTTCTCCCTCTGGTAACCATAAGATTGTTTTCTAAGAGTCTGTGAGTCTCACTCTCTTTTGTAAATAAGCTCCTTTGCATCTGGATTCTGCAATCCCACTCCTGGGCGTGTGTCTGGAGAAAAGCATAACTTGAAAAGATACATGTACCCCACAGTACACTGCAGCGGTGTTTGTAATAGTCAGAACATGGGAGGAAACTTTGTCCGTTGACAGATGAATGGATAAAGAAGATATCACACACACACAGACACACACACAGTGGAATACTACTCAGCCATAAAAAGGAATGACATCATGCCATTCACAGCAACATGGATGGACTCAGAGACTATGATACTAAGTGAAGCAAGTCAAAAGACAAATATCATATGACGGTGCTTATACATGGAATCTAAAAAAGAAAAACACTCAATACATCTTAGTCACCCTGTTTAGGTAGAAATAAAATTATATAAAAGGAAGTTCTAGTACTTTCTACACCCAAATCAATCATCTTATGAACTTCACCCTGTGTTAGACAACACCACTGGAGTTCAGCCAAACTGGGACTGCTGGTGGAATGACCCCAGGGGGGGCTTTTATAAAAGCTCTTTAGCATTTTTCAGTTCATCTCGTACATCAGTTCTGGCCTGCAGTAGGCGAAGGGCACTTCTTGGGGCACAGAGAAAGGAAGTGCCTAAGGGCGACATCACCGTTTCCACAGACGATACCGACTCTGGCGTGAGGACTCGAACGCTGTCCAGGGCTGCCCACGTTCTGCTTACCCAATCCTCGAGCCCATGCTCCAAGGAAATTTAGCATTTTAAGAAACATTTGTGGCGACTTCCGTGGTGTTCCGGTGGTGAAGAATCTGCCTGCCAATGCAGGGGACATGGATTTGACCCCTGATCCGGGAATATCCCACATGCTGTGGAGCAACTAAGCCCGCATGTCACAACTATTGAGCCTACGAGCTGCAAGTCCTGAAGGGCAAGCACGTAGTGCCTGTGCCCTGCAACAAGAGAGGCCACCGCAATGAGAAGTCCATGCCTTGCAACCAAGACGAGAGTGGCCCCCGTCCACTGCAACTGGAGAAAGCCCACACACAGCATCCAAGACGCAGCCCAGCCGTTAATTTAAAAAGAAAGATAGATACAATTGCATAATGAATGAATGAATGAATCAATGACTCCTGAACAGATAAAAAGTGTCACCTGAATTCTTCCAGAATCTGAACGGGGCACTCCAGCTTTCAAGATGGTGGCCACTCACATTTGCCCTTGTTTGGTGATCATGGGCAAATTTACATGTCTCCTTGATCATCCTAAGGGAGCTCAGTCCTGGGTGTTCATTGGAAGGACTGATGTTGAAGCCGAAACTCCAATATTTTGCCCACCTGATGCGAAGAGCTGACTTATTGGAAAAGCCTCTGATGCTGGGAGGGATTGGGGGCAGGAGGAGAAGGGGACGACAGAGGATGAGATGGCTGGATGGCATCACCGACTTGATGGACATGAGTCTGAGTGAACTCCGGGAGCTGGTGATGGACAGGGAGGCCTGGCGTGCTGCGGTTCATGCGGTCGCAGAGTCAGACATGACTGAGCGACTGAACTGAACTGAACTGAACTGATCTGACAGTCAAACACACCTGATGGTAGCAAAAAGCACTTTTACATTCAGAAAGTTTGGTTTCCTCCCTCATCTTTATCTCTTTCTTTTTTTAAACCTATATACTGAACTACTATGGAGTCCTTGTTAAAGATAAATACATCTTTGTAATAATTTAAGGAGACCAAGTAGAGAATGACTTAAAACCTGGCTTAAAACTGAACTTTCCAAGAACTAAGATCATGGCATCCGGTCCCATCACTTCATGGCAAATAGATGGAGAATAAATGGAAACGGTCACAGACCTTATTTTCTTGGGCTCCAAAATCACTGCAGACGGTGACTGCAGCCATGTAATTAAAAGACACTTACTTCTTGGAAGAAAAGGTATGACAAACCTAGACAACATATTGTAAAGCAGAGACATTACTTTGTCCACAAAGGCCCATCTAGTCAAAGCTATGGTTTTTCCAGTACTCATGTATGGATGTCAGAGTTGGACTATAAAGAAAGCTGAGCGCCAAAGAATGGATGCTTTTGAACTCTGGTGTTGGAGAAGACTCTTGAGAGTCCCTTGGACTGCAAGGAGATCCAACCAGTCCATCCTAAATCAACCCTGAATATTCACTGGAAGGACTGATGCTGAAGCCAAAGCTCCAATACTTTGGGCACTTGATGCAAAGAGCCAACTCATTGGAAAAGACCCTGCTGTGGGGAAAGATTGAAGGCAGGAGGAGAAGGGGATGACAGAGGATGAGATGGTTGGATGGCATCACCGACTCAATGGACACGAGTTTGAGCAAACTCCGGGAGATGGTGATGGACAGGGAGGCTTGCTGTGCTGCAGACCCTGTGGTCGCAAAGAGACAGGATTGAGTGACTGAAGAACAACAAACAGAGACAGAAGGATCAGAGGGGGACTTCCCTGGCAGTCCAGTGGTTGAGACTTTGCCTTTAGTGCAGGGGGCATGGATTTGATCCCTGGTTGGGGGACTATGCTCCCATATTCTGTGGAGTGCAGCCAAAATGTAAAAAATACATAAAGAAAAAAAAAAAAGAATCAAGGATGGGAACCAACACTGACCTGGCCAGTGTGGAACTGATACCAAGTGTACTAAGTCTACTAAGCAACAGCTGCAGAACTCTAATTCTCACCGGAACCCAGGGACGCCACAGGAAGCCACGAACAAAAGTCACGCTACCTTGGAGGGGCATGAAACATGTTTGCGAGGTCCAGCCAAAGATCAAGAGACACACACCACGGGGAAAACTGAAGGGAGCTGACTCTGAACGACACAGGCTGACTTCTTTTTCCCGTTGTTCATAAAGGAGCAGAGAAAGAACATGTTTTTTTTGCTTTTTTTTTTTGTTTTTTTTTTTAAACCACAATTAAATTTGGTAGGGGAAGATTTTGACCGATGCTAGATGAAAACGGAGGGAGGGAAAATGTTGGTTCTTGGGCAAAATGTGCCCTTCTCCATCAGGGGCATGTGTATTCAAGTGGTATCTGTTTATCCCAGTAAGTTTTTGCATCTACTGTTGAGCAAAAAAAAAGAAGCAATGTTGATACCTGTTTTGAATGAAGGACTCCCATGTTTTCCATTTAGCACTGGAAACCCAAGGACAGTTTTCAAAATGTCTTTAGACATGGTTGTTACTTGTCTTAAGTGGGAATAAATTCTAGTTGCTTTTCCCCTGAACGTGCTTTAGGGCTTAACTATAGATATTTTTGAAGCAACGACAGAGCTGCTTGCGAACTATCCAACAAAACGCAAAGCTTGGAATTACGTGCCGAGTCAATTTACAGCCGAAAACAAACCTCCCAAACAATAACGCTCTTCCTCCAGCTTTTATGAAAGGAGAATGCTGATGACTTACTCTCGGCTCCTGCAAAGTTCAGTTGAATTTCTCACGGCAGCACCCCTACCAACTCAAGCTGACACAACTCACATGCATCTCACCTCTCAGCTCTTAACTTCTGCACAGGGACAACTACAGAATTTTGCAGGTAGTTGGCGGCATCAGACGAGACAGTGCATGGAACCATCGCAGCCTGCTGGGCGACGTACCCAAGAGGCTGCCGTCTAAGGTGCACTGGAAACCCTTGCCTTGGAAAGAAGTCTGCTGTTGAAGCAGTTTTTCCGTTTTAAGCAATGCTCCTCGATTCAACCGTGACTAGAAGTCCTTCTAGCAGTAACTGGAAGTCCTGAGGCCCACCCCAGTGCTCTGTGGACGGAAGCCCAGTGATGAGGATGTTACCTTTCATCTTGCTGCAAAATCTTCGGGGGACTGGTAATTTACAACCGTCAGGTCAACACAACGGGAACAATCAAAGGGACTTCCCTGGTGGTCCAGCAATTAAGAATCTTGCCTTGTGACACAAGGGACATGGGTTGGATTCCAATATGCTTGCAGCAACTTAAGCCTGCCTGCCACAACTACCGAAGTCGGGATCTAGAGCCTCGGAGCTGCAACTTCTGAGCCTGAGTACGGAAACGACTGAAAGAAACCCACACGGCCTTAGGGCCCAAGCGCCACCGCAAGAGAAGCCACTGCACTGAGAAGCCCACAACCCCAAGGAAGAGTAGCACCCCCTCTTGGCGACTACAGAAATCCCACCGGTAGCAATAAAGACCCAGTGCAGCCGTTAAAAACAATTTGATTAATTAATGATCAAAGGAAAACTCTGGCCACACGTGGCAGAGTCAGAGTCTTCCTGGGGTAGGGGGCGGGGATCTTTCACATCCTAATTTTGGCAGATGTTTTAACTGTCCCCTCTGCTAGGTCGTGAACACATTTCTTTTTCCTACTTAGAACATAAGACTAGTCGGTCCTCATGAGCTCTGACGCAACACAGCCTCACAGACTATTCTGATGCTGTTTAGCGAGTTGACGTGGACCTATGCTAGAGGTCAGCCAAAACAATCCCCTATGCCCCCAGTGTTCTTAAGACCCTAAGAACATGTCTGTTACACAGATTGTGTAGTTTTGATCCCGGAGAGCAACACGGAACCGTCATCTAGCAAATGAACATCTGCTACATTTCTGTGTTGAGTTTAATTGTATATTGCAATTTGTAACATTTTTTTAAGAAACGGAATTATAAATGTCATTCTATGTGGGAAAAATACAGATACCAGAAATCATTTGTGCATCTTGGTTTTCATACAGAACAAAGCCACTTTTAACACTGTGCATTACTGAGGAGTCACAATTTACATGTTTATTCCATTTCTTTTGAAGCTAAGCTAATTATTTCCTTTAAAGCATAATGATGAAAACCATAACGTGCCTCTGGAATCTTTGAGGTAAGTTTCAGAGGAAACAAATATACTGAGTTACCAAATAAAATTTCTACCAGATTTCACTGAGTTGTTTGAGAAAGCGTGATGGGAAGGCTGAAGGTAGCATCAGTCAGCTCTCTCACTCGGCAATGATCTCTGTTGCTAAGACAGCTAAACGTTCACAGAGCTTTCATTCCTATTTCAGTAGATGTCACTTGAAATCTGTCAGAGAACTGGTATTCTCTTGCAAGTCTTTCTGTCATATCTGTAGTCTTTGAGGCTTCATTGATGCACCTTTAAAACACTGCATTAAAAAATCACTTTACAGCAAATGCTGTATGTGGTAGTTAAGTGTCTGCCATGGAACCATGATCAGTTCAGCTCAGTTCAGTTGCTCAGTCGTGTCCGACTCTTTGCGACCCCATGAATCGCAGCACACCAGGCCTCCCTGTCCATCACCAACTCCCAGAGTTCACTCAGACTCACGTCCATCGAGTCGGTGATGCCATCCAGCCATCTCATCCTCTGTCTTCCCCTTCTCCTCCTGCCCCCAATCCCTCCCAGCATCAGAGTCTTTTCCAATGAGTCAACTCTTCGCATGAGGTGGCCAAAGTACTGGAGTTTCAGCTTTAGCATCATTCCCTCCAAAGAACACCCAGGGTTGATCTCCTTAGGATGGACTAGTTGGATCTCCTTGCAGCCCAAGGGACTCTCAAGAGTCTTCTCCAACACCACAGTTCAAAAGCATCAATTCTTCAGTGCTCAGCCTTCTTCACAGTCCAACTTTCACATCCATACATGATGATTTTCATCATTACCAAACTAGTCTTCCTCACGTAAAACCATACAGTCCTGGGATGTTCTCTGCTGCCACAGAAATGACACTGGACCCAACTGGACTTCTCAGGGTGATACCACGTCTAGGTGATACCTCTGGCAGAAGGAAGGGCTGCTTGGCTATTTATAAATGTAGCAGTTTAAAAACATTTTTTAAATCTATCCCTTTCATATTAGTTCAAGCTAAAGTCAGAACCCAATCAGAACTTCAAATGTTCATATATTCTTTTAAGATTTTTTTTTGATGTGGACCATTTTATAGTTTTAAGATTTTTTTTTGATGTGGACCATTTTATAAAAGTCTTTATTGAATCTGTTACAATATTGCTTCTGTTTTTTCATGTTTTTGCCGCAGAGCATGTGAGACCTTAGTTCCCTGATTAAGGCTTCCCTGTCCATCATCAGATCCCGGAGTTTGCTCAAACTCATGTCCATTGCATGGGTGATGCCATCCAACCATCTCATTGTCTGTCGAACCCCTTCTCCTCCTGCCTTCACTCTTTCCCAGCATCAGGGTCTTTTCCAATGAGTCAGTTCTTCACATCTGGTGGCCAAGGTATTGGAGTTTCAGCTTCAGCATCAGTCCTTACAATGAACATTCAGGACTGATCTCCTTTAGGATGGACTGGTTGGATCTCCTTGCAGTCCAAGGGACTCTCAAGAGTCTCCTCCAGCACCACAGTTCAAAAGCATCAATTCTTTTGCAAGATGGTGAAGAATAAAAGCAGCAGAGAGAGTAAGGAACATCTCCCATGCCACCAAGCGGTCTGCGGGGTCGCCCGCTCCGAACTGTGCCAATCAGCTGCTGTGGTTATCGTGACATTGCGTGCTCATTCATTGTTTTCCTGGAACTCTGTTGAATCCAGATGTTTGGGTCCCGGTGCACTGATTTTAGGGCAAGCAGACAAAACAGGTCCCCAGGAGCATCTCCTCCTCGCGTGGGGGCGTCCGTTTACTCAACGTGTAAGTGGGCTGAGCTGCAGGAGAGCCAGCATCTGACAGTGCTGTCCACTCCAGCATGGCCCCGAGAGCTGAGACCACCCGTCCACTGCCTCTTCTGCGTCTTCCTTCCTGTTGGGTTCAAAACACACAAAAAAACAACCCAAACCCACAACATGATGTTGCTTGCAACTGTATCAAATCCATATACTGATTTTGAAGCAGTGTATTTTTTTCATCCTCTCAACCAAAAGTATTTTTTTCCTTCAATATGCACAAAAAACTCCTGAATTTATCCATTATATATAGGTAATATATATAAGGCAGGGCTTACAAAGAGTGGGCTTCCCTGGTGGCTGAGATGGTAAAGAATCTGCCTGCAATGCAGGAGATGAGGGTTGATCCCTGGTTCAGGAAAATTCCCCTGGAGGAGGGCATGGCAACCCACTTCAGTATTTTTGCCAGGAGAATCCCATGGACAGAGGAGCCTGGTGGGCTACAGTCCATGGGGTCACAAAGAGTCGGACATGCCTTGAATGACTAAGCATATAGAGTACATATATGTTCATAAATATATTGTATATGCTATACTGAAGTACTTACATAAAAATATATTAGAAAAATACCTTATATAAGATGTATATTATATGCATGCGGTATGTAGAGAGAGAGAATGACTAAGAAAATGAAGCCATGTTTGTATATAATAAATGTATTATAATAATGTTTTTCTTAGGCTTTCTGTCATTTTGGCTGCTATTATGAATACAGTGTAGTTTTTCCTCACTTCCTATTGGATATGGTTAGAATAGAGAGAAAGCTTTATATGTGACTTGCATCATTTATTCTAATAGCTTATCTTACAAATTGTTAAATACTTTTAATTTAAAAAAATTAGATATACAGTATCAGTGTCTGCATGCTAAACTTTTCTGTAACTTAAAATATGTAAAATAATTGATTTTTTCTGGCATTTGTGATTTAATGCTTCAAAGCAATGATGGCTAGGAATGGTGGTATCACATCAGTTCAGTTCAGTCGCTCAGTCGTGTCCGACTCTTTGCGATCCCATGGACCACAGCACGCCAGGCTTCCCTGTCCATCACCAACTCCCAGAGCTTACTCATACTTATGTCCGTCAAGTTGGTGAAGCCATCGAGCCATCTCATACTCTGTTGTCCCCTTCTCCTCTCACCCTCAATCTTTCCCAGCATCAGGGTCTTTTCAAATGAGTCAGCTCTTTGCATCAGGTGGCCAAAGGATTGGAGTTTCAGCTTCACCGTCAGTCCTTCCAATGAATATTCAGGACTGATTTCCTTTAATCATATATCCCTGGATAGCACATACCCCTGGTTTTTTTGTTTTTCCTATTTTTAATAGAACTAGTTTATTCCTCCTTTCTGATGATAAGTGGTGGTAAGTAGTCTTCTTCATGATTAGGCTGTTCTCCTCTAGTCCTATCTCAGACTTGACTCAGGAGCAGCTACTGAACATATCTCAGGCTTTGAGTCATGAGCTACCACGGAAATGAATGCATGGTTTATCCTTTAGTTTGTTACGGAGGAAGAGCCTCAATCACCTTTGCATCCTGGACTGAAAATGTCAGGCATCTTCTTGACTATCTTAGGTTCTACTGACTAAGAATCCATAAGTTTTTGCATCAAATCATACACAATAATCATACATATTATAGAATGTGTTCAATGATTTTGTACTTTGGCAAGTTTCAGCACTAAAATTACACCCATACCATGAAACTGGACTGTTTCCCAGGTTTTTTTCCTACAGCCTAGAAAAGTTTTCATTACATAGAAATGACTTGTACCTTAAAGCTCAAATAGACTCCGGCTGTAATACCATCTGGGTCTGATGAGTATTATTTTTTAAAAACCTGCGTCTCTTTACGTTGCTTTTTCAACACCCTCCTTGATTACCTGTGGATTCAGTTTTCTGCCTCTTTGGGATATTTTTTCAAGAAATCAGCCATTCTCTTCAGAACTCTCAAGCACATTGCAGCAGCAGGGTACAAAATATGTTCTCGTGATTCTTTCCATCTCTTTAATATATGATTACATTGCTATTTTGATTCATAACCTCATGCACTTTTGCTTCATCTAATTTTCTAATCGAACCTTCTGAAAAAAAATTAACTTCAATGGAATAGCATCTGGATGTATTTATGACATTAATTATTGCTATTATTTACACTATTTTAGCAATTGTCAGTCTTTAATCATTTATTCTGCTTTATTATGAATACTTTTTTTTTATCAAGTTGAAGTCCATCTATACTGCTCGTTTACTGAGAGCTTTTATCATGAATATGTGTTGGATTTTGTTCAATGTTTTCTGTGCATCCACTGATTCATAGAACCACGTGTGGTTTTTTTTTTTTTTCCCAAAGTGTTAATGTCATGAACTACATTAATTTTTGAATACTGAACCCACATTGGATTCACTGCAGGAAAATTCCCACTTGTTCATGGAGTATAATTCTTCTTATACTTTTTTATATTTGACTCACTAACATTGTCCTAACGATTTTGCATCTATGTTCAAGGGAGAGAGATTTATCTCCAGTTTTCTTGTGATGTCTCTGGTCGTCACACAATGAGTGAGGAAGTATTCCTTCTGCTTCTGTCCTCTGACAGAGTTTCGTAAAGTTCACCAGGGAACCCACTTGCGCCTGCTGCTTTCTGCTCTGGAAAGTTATTGTTATTAATTATTGATTCAATTTATTTAGGACAGCTAGGCCTATTCATGCCATCTCTTTCTTCTTATGTAAATTTGGGAAGACTGTATCTTTCAAGGAATTGGTTCATTTCATCTAGGTCACCAAACATGTGGATGTAGAGTCATTCACAGAATTTCCTTATTATCCTTTTAGTTTTAATAATTGTTTTCCTATTTTCATTGGTTTATGCTGATTCTTACTATTTCTTTTCTTCAGCTAAAAACTTGGGTTACTGAGTTTAGATCTTTCCTCGTTCCTAATGTATATATTCAGTGCTCTAATTTGGAGAAGACTCTTGAGAGTCCCTTGGACAGCAAGGAGATCCAACTAGTCCATTCTGAAGGAGATCAGCCCTGGGATTTCTTTGGAAGGAATGATGCTAAAGCTGAAACTCCAGTACTTTGGCCACCTCATGCGAAGAGTTGACTCATTGGAGAAGACTCTGATGCTGGGAGGGATTGGGGGCAGGAGGAGAAGGGGACGACAGAGGATGAGATGGCTGGATGGCATCACTGACTCGATGGATGTGAGTCTGAGTGAACTCCGGGAGTTGGTGATGGACAGGGAGGCCTGGCGTGCTATGATTCATGGGGTCACAAAGACTTGGACACGACTGAGCGACTGAACTGACTGACTGACAAATATAGATGCAGATACAGATATAGGTACAGTTACAGGTATAGTTATAGACTCAGTTACAGATATAATTATGGATGCTGATATAAATACAATTACAGATATAGGTATGGTAACAGACACAGACAATTATATATTTAGATATGGATACAATTACAGATGCAGATATAGATACAATTACAGATGTAGATATAGGTACAGTAACAGACACAGACAGTTATATATTTAGATACAGATACAATTCCAGATACAGATACAGGTACAGTTACAGAAATAGTTACAGACTTAGATACAATTACATACGACGATGTAGATATACATACAATTAGACATAGACACAGTCACAGATACAGACATCCCACTGCTATATTTCCTTAGTCCTGACGATTTTCATGCACACTGCTCTCGTCTGTCCACCCGTCTTCCAGCATCAATGTGCCCTTGGCGCAGGACTTTCCCAGGCCACCTGGGTCTACTCTGCAAGTGCCAGGGGATAAAGGCCTCCTACACTGGCCCAACCACTGGCTGAAAGGAGCTGATGCCTCAGAGTTGAGCTCCCTCTTTCCTCGGAGTCACAACTCCAAGGTTTGTGCTCAGGACTGCCTCCCAGGGCTAAAGCTCCAACACTCTGGCCACCTGACCTGAAGAATTAACTCATTGGAAAAGACCCTGATGCTGGGAAAGAATGAAGGCAGGAGGAGAAGGGGACGACAGAGGATGAGATGGTTGGATGGCATCACCGACTCGATGGCCATGAGTTTGAGTAAGCTCCAGGAGTTGGTGATGGACAGGGAGGCTTGGCGTGCTGTGGTCCATGAGGTTGCAAAGAGTCGGACACAACTGAGCGACTGAACAACGCTAATAAGGACAGGACGTTCCAGACTTAATTTGACCAGAATAGAAAGACATGGAATGATCTGGTAACATTTTTTGGTGAGTAATACATATACTATAGAAGTTAAAAATCTCCATTCTAATTCAGATCACAATCTGTTATCTTGAATGAAGTTACATGACATCAAAGTGGGCATATTATGAGCAGAAAGACTTTCCCTAGAATGTTAGGTTAGTATCTGAATAGGGGGCCACTCTCACCCTGATAAAGCTTCTCAAAGTGGCAGATGACAGGGTCAGTTAACCCCAGCTTCCAGTGGGGGGATTATTTCAATCTGACTAGAAGCAGATGTTGGGGCTTCCCCAAGGGCTTAGTGGTAAAGAATTTGCCTGCAATGCAAGAAATGCAGGACACACAGATTCGATCCCTGGGTCTTGAACATCCCCTGGAGGAGGAAGTGGCAACAGACTCCAGTATTCTTGCCTGAAGAATACCATGGACAAAGGAGTTTGGCGGGCTACAGTCCATGGGGTCACAAACAATCGGATACGACTGAGCAACTGAACACGCAGACACTAACTCATTTCAGTAACTTCTTCTTGAACAACAATAATAGACATGCAAGCTGGGACAATCCAATCCTTGAGACTTTGAAGAGAAAAAAACAGCATTAACATTTTGGCATACACCATGATATGTGGTACAATAGCCTACGAGTCTGAGTGAACTCCGGGAGTTGGTGATGGACAGGGAGGCCTGGCGTGCTGCAATTCACGGGGTCGCAAACAGTCGGACACGACTGAGCGACTGATCTGATCTGATCTGATGCATACTGGCCTGATTAAGAAAAACCCAACCAACTAACCAAAAAAAAAAAAAAAAACCGAGTAAATATAATACATATTGCTGAATTACATTTCAGCAATCATGTCAAACTAGATATAGCTAAAGTCAGAAAACATCCATCAGTGTTTCTTACCTCTATGGCACCCAAACTGGTATAAATAGGATGAGTCCTGGCATGTAACCCTTGTAAAGCTCTTAACTTATTTTTGGGGCTCATGAAGTAATATGCCAGAGGCAGTTTAACAGAGGACAGGTAAATTTCCCCGACATTCTCTGAATCATGTCTTCACGCAGATTGTACGTCCTGTAATTTCACAAAATGCTGCCAGAGATAAGATGCTTAGAGAGGACATGGATACAAATTGAGATGAAACCTGCCCTCTGCTATCTGGCCTTTCTTCAAGGGGTATTTAAAAGAATAACAAGAGCCTTTGTACTGTAAATCATCGAGGACTCTTTCAGGCTTCCCTAGCCTTCCAGTGTACATGAGGTTCTTCAGAAGTTCTTCGTCACGATCATCATGGGTGCCAGGAATTCACTTGCATGTCAAAGTGTACACTGCGACCAAGTTATTCATTGGATTCACCTCATTCCATGAAAAACCAGTGGAAATTATTAAGCAGCCTTACTCTTTGGGGTCGTATGGATATGATATTTAAATACTGAAAGCATTTTGCGTATTAAACAGAACAACTCCCTATTCAGCATGTAGTTAGGTAAAGTAAACACTCGGTATTTAGACAGTCCAGATAACGTTATGTTCTATGTCACCCAAAATTTTTCAGCACACACACATCAGGTATACGTGGGTATAAGCAATTATTATAGTTACTGTTATGTTATTCGTAACAACAATTCTCTCTCAGTAAAGCCGGAGAACATTTTGATTTTTCTCTAATGTAATCTAGTTTAACTCCCGAGTTGTTGTCTGAATTTTTTTTTTTTTAATATACCTTTCATGGATCACAGCCTTGTCATGGCGAAGGGGCTTGTGTAATGCAATGAAGCTGTAACCATGCTGCACAGGGCCACCCAAGAGGGACGGGTCATAGTGAAGAGTTCTGACAAAATGTGGTCCCTTGGAGGAGGAAATAGCAATCCATGCCAGGATTCTCGCTGTGAGGACCTCGTAGACTGTATGAAAAGGCAAAAAGATACTCCCAGACGATGAGCCCCCCAGGTTGGAAGCTGTCCAAATATGCAACTGGGGAAGAGCAGACAGCAATTACTAACAACTCCAGAAAGGATGAATTGGCTGGGCCAAAGCGGAACTGACGCTCAGCTGTGGATGCGTCTGGTGGTGAAAGTCAAGTCCGATGCTGTCAAGAACAATATCGCACAGGAAGCTGGAATGTTAGGTCCATGAGTCAAGCTAAATTGAAAGTTGTCAAGCAGGAAATGGCAAGAGTGAACGTGGATATTTTGGGAATCAGTGAACTTAAATGGACTGGAATGGGTGAATTTAACGCAGAAGACCATTATATCTACTACTCTGGGCAAGAATCCCTTAGAAGAAATGGAGTAGCCATCATAGTCAACAAAAGGGTCCAAAATGAAGTACTCGGGTGCAACTTCAAAAATGATAGATAATCTCTGTTCGTTTCCAAGGCAAACCATTCAATATTACAGTAATCCAAGTCTATGCCCTGACCACTGATGCGGAAAAAGCTAAAACGAGCCATTTCAATGAAGACGTACAAGCCCTTCTAGAACTAATACAATAAAAGATGTTGTTTTCGTCATAGGGGACTGGAATGCAAAAGTAGGAAGTCAAGAGATACCCGGAATTAACAGGCAAGTTTGGCCTTGCAGTACAAAATGAAACAAGGCCAAGGCAAACAGAGTTTTGTCAAGAGAATACACTGTTCATAGCAAACACCCTTTTCCAGTGACCAAGGGATGACACTACACATGGATATCACCAGATAGTCAATACTGAAATCAGATTGATTATATTCTTGGCAGTCAAAGATGGAGAGATTATGCAGAGTCAGCAAACACAAGACCTGGAGCTGTGACTCAGATCATGAGCTCCCGTTGCTAAGTTCAGACTTAAATTGAAGAAAGTAGGGAAAACCACTAGACCATTCAAGTACGACCTAAATCAAATCCCTTACAATTATACAGTGGTGATGATGAACAGATTCAAGGGATTAGATCTGGTAGACAGAGTGCCTGATGAACTACGGACAGAGCTTCGTAACACTCTCTACAGGACGCAGTGATCAAGACCATCCCAAGAAAAAGAAATGCAAGAAGGCAAAGTGGTTGTCTGAGGAGGCTATACAAATAGCTGAGGAAAGAAGTGAAGTAAATGGCAAGGGAGAAAGAGGAAGACATAACTGAATGCAGAGTTATAGAGAATAACAAGGAGAGACAGGAAATCGTCTTTGATGAACAGTGCAAAGAAACAGAGGAAAACAATAGAATGGGAAAGACTAAAGAGCTCTTCATGAAAACTGGAGATATCCAAGGCATATTTCATCTAAGGATGGGCACAATAAAGGACAGATATAGTAAGGACATAACAGAAGCAGAAGATCCTAAGAAGAGGTGGCAAGAATACACAGATCTATACAGAAAAGCTCTTAAGACTCAGATAATCATGATAGAGTGATCACTCACCTAAAGCAAGACATCCTGGAGTGTGAAGTCAAGTGGGCCTTAGGAAGCATTACTAAGGTTATGGAATTCCAGTGGAGCTATTTCAAATCCTAAAAGATGATGCTGTGAAAGTGCTGCACCCAATCAGCCAGCAAAGTTGCAAAATTCAGCAGTGGCCACAAGTCTGGAAAAGGTCAGTTTTCATCCCAATCCCAAAGAAAGGCAATGAAAAATAATGTTCAAATTACTGTACCTTACCTTACAAGTCACTCAGTCGTGTCCGACTGTTTGTAACCCCATAGACAATACTGGAGTGGGCAGCAATTCCTTGCCTCAAGGGATCTCCCAACCCAAGGATCAAACCCAGGTCTCCCGTATTGCAGACAATTCTTTACCGGCCACCAGGGAAGCCCAAATTACCGTACAATTGTGCTCATTTCACACGCTAGCAAGGTAATACTCAAAATGCTTCTAGTTAGGCTTCGGCAGAATGTGAACTGAGAAATTTCCGATGTATAAGCTGGGTTTCTAAGAGGCAGAGAGGAACAAGAGATCAAATTGCCAATATTCACTGGATCATGGAAAAAACAAGGGAACTCCAGAAAAACATCTACTTCTTCTTCATTGATATGCTAGAGCCTTTGACTGTGTGGATCACAACAAACTGCAGACAATTCTTAAAGAGATGGGAATACCAGACCACCTGACCTGCCTCTTGAGAAACCTATATGCTGTTCATGAAGCAACAGTTAGAACTGGACATGGAACAACAGACTGCTTCAAAATTGGGAAAGGAGTTCATCAAGGCTGTATATTGTCACCCTGCTTATTTAACTTATACACAGAGTACATTGTGAGAAATGCTGGACTGGATGGATCACAACCTGATATCAAGATTTCTAGGAGAAATATCGATAACCTCAGATATGCAGATGACAAGCTCCTAGTGGCAGAAAATGAAGAGGAACTAAAGAGCTTCTTGAAGGTGAAAGAGGAAAGTGATAAAGCTGGCTTAAAACTCAACATTCAAAAAACAAAGATCATGGCATCTGGTTCCATCACTTCATGGCAAATAGATGGGGAAACAGTGGAAATAGTGGCTGACTTTATTTTGGGGGGGGGCTCCAAAAATCACTGCAGATGGTGACTGCAGCCATGAAATTAAAAGAAGCTTGCTCCTTGGAAGAAAAGCTATGACCAACATAGACAGCATATTAAAAAGCAAAGACATCACTTTGCTGAGAAAAGTGCTTATACTAAAAGCTATGCTTTTTCCAGGAGTCATGTGTGGATGTGAGAGTTGGACCATAAAGAAGGCTGAGTGCCAAAGAATTGATGCTTTTGAAGTGTGGTGTTGGAGAAGGCTCTTGAAAGTCTTTGGACTGTAAGATCAAGCAGGTCAATCCTAAAGGAAACCAATACTGAATATTCATTGGAAGGATTGTTGCTGAGGTTCAAGTTCCAATACTTTGGCCATCTGATGGGAAGAGCGGACTCACCAGAAAAGACCCTGATGCTGGAACAGATTGAAGGCAGGAGGAGAAAGAACAGCAGAGGATGAGATGGTTGGATGGCATCAATGATTCGATGGACAAGAATTTGAGTAAGTTCCGGGAGTTGGTGATGGACAGGGAAGCCTGGCGTGTTGCAGTCCATGAGGTCGCAAAGAGTCGGACATGACTGAGCGACTGAACAAGAGTGGCAACAGCAAGAACAACGTAACATGCTCTTACTAAAGCCGGAGAAGGTAAAGCAATGGGTAAACGCATCCCAGGACTTCCGGAGACTTATGGAGAATGATGCTAAAGATTCAGGTTGCTGTTGTTCAGTCGCTCAGTCATGTCTGACTCTTTGCAACCCCGTGGACCGCAGCACGCCAGGCTCCCCTGTCCACCAGTATCTTCCTGAGTTTGCTCAAACTCAAGAGGGATGATTGAGTCACTGCTTTCCATTGTTCCCGCTCTCCTGGTCCTAAAGTTACACCCCTGGCCCACAGAGTGGGAGCTCCAGGGACCGCCCTTCTT
Organism: Bubalus bubalis; assembly: GCF_019923935.1. NCBI lineage: Eukaryota > Metazoa > Chordata > Mammalia > Artiodactyla > Bovidae > Bubalus > Bubalus bubalis. The sequence continues at coordinate 5,545,298 of NC_059181.1, read as the reverse complement.
GGTTCTGGGCTCGGAGAGGAGACCTGGTCAGGCCCGGGGGAAGTGGATGACATTGACGTGGAGCCTGAAGAGGCACAGCTTGTTGACTGCACTTCCTTTGGGAGACCGTGTCCCAAGCAGTCACTGATAAAAAGGAATGGGATGCCTGCTCAAACAAATCCCCAAATGCATTCAAGTCACACGTATATTGGTTTTTCATTATCTTAGATCTAGGATAATCCACCCCGCTAGAGGAGTCTTTCCCAACACTGCAGAAACAAAAGTGAAGAGGATTCCAATTGAATTTGAAAAGCTCTCCATTAGAAAGACAACATTAGTATTACCAGCATTTAAACTACTGAGTTAAAATATTAACCTTTCCTACTTAAAGTGAGATTTAATCATGTATAGCAAGGTCATGCATACATTAGAGGTTCACAAGTATAAATGATAAAAGCGAATGAGGCTCCTGTTTTTCTAACATGACTGAAAAAATCAGAATCTTCTAAATGGATTTTATAAGTCTCAACTCTGTCATTATTAGTGTGCGGCTTCTAGGCTGACTTACTGAGAACCTTAGGGGAACATAATTCAAAGCTTTCCAGTCTAATACACTCGGTCATTCATAAAAAGTGACTTCTTCATAGATACGTGGTTACCGAGGGGGTGGGGAAGGGATGGACTGACCGTTTGCAGTTGGCAAATAATTATATACAGGATGGATAAATAATAAGGACCTACTGTAGAGCACAGGGAACTCCATTCAATACCCTGTGGTAGATCATGATGGAAGAGAATCTGGAAAAGAGTGTGTGTGTGTGTGTGTGTGTGTGTGTGTGTGTGTATGTGTGCACACGTCTGTGTACAGTCAAGCTGTTGGTTTTTCCAGCAGTCATTTACAGATGTGAGAAAAGTGAAGTGTTCTTCGCTCAGTGGTGTCTGACTCTTTGCAACCTCATGGAGCCCGCCAGGCTCGTCTGTCCATAGAATTCTCCAGGCCAGAATACTGGAGTGGGTAGCCTTTCCCTTCTCCAGGGGATCTTCCCAACCTGGGGATCGAACCCATGTCTCCTGCATTGCAGGCGGATTCTTTACCACTGAGCCACCAGGGAAGACCCACTGAGATCTGAATCCAACACAAATGCTCCCAGTCACCAAAGAGCTCTTAATATAATAAGGAAGGCAGAAATGGTTAGGGGAAACTATGTTCCTTATTGTAGGTCCTCATTGTTTAATAGATGCGGGTTCACAGCAATCGGAAAACAGGCTCAGAAACTATCATCCCTTCCTGTAAATACTGAGAACACCTTTGGTTGGCTGACTCTGAAGAGAGAAAAAGGGAAAATGCATAGGGCTTGGATGCCTCCCCCTTACTAAGATTTCATTAGCTAGCGCTGAAGGGGAGGCCAGACTTCACGACGACTCACGAGCTTTCCAAAGCCAAGCTAGAAGGATGAGAATAAGCAGGTTTGATCGGTAATTCAAACTACAAGCGATGCCCAGCGTTTATTTCAAATACACAGACACACACACACACGTTACCCATGAAAGGCTGCCCTTAACTCACTGTACAGGAAAGATGCCTGTATGATGCAATGAAGCCCGTGCATGCTATAATGAAACTTAAGATCCTACAGAGATAAAGACATTAAAAAAAAACATTTTTAAAAATTGAGTAGAATAAAGGAGAAACAGGGATGAAAACTGAGATTAAAGAAACATAAATGTAGGGCTTCCTTGGTGGTCCAGTGGTAAATAATCTACCCACCAGTGCAGGGAAACGTGGGTTGGTTCGATCCCTGGTCCAGGAAGATCCCACGTGCTGTGGAGCAACTAAGCCCATGTTCCACAAGCACCGAGTCTGTGCCCTGGAGCCTGGGAGCCACAACTACTGAGCCCAGGTGCCCTGGATCCTGTGCTCCCCAACAAGAGAGGCCACTGCGATGAGAAGCCCGCGTGCTGCAACTGGGGAGCAGCCCTCGCTTGCTGCAACTAGAGAAAAGTCTGCCCACAGCAACCAAGACCCCGTGCAGCAAAAACTAAATAAATAAATAGCAAAATATTTGTTTTAAAAAAGAAAATGACCTGTAAGAAAGTCCTGTCAAAAATAAAAGTGATACTGCTCGTTCTGTGAATGTCTGATATAAAATCTGGGGCAACCAGGAATGCAGCATACAGCATGTGACATTAGAGCTCACGGAACATCAATAAGCACCTTCCAGAATGTGCATCATTGCAAAACAGAATGTAGACGAGCGTGACGGCTTCCAGCTCTCACATTGGGACCTGGGCCTGGCACAAGTTCTGCCGTTTCTGCTGAGCAGCTCAGGCGTTCCAGACACTTTTGCAGACACCGTGGCACAGCCTGGAAACCTAAATAGTTATCAGGCGTGTTGCTGGCGAGGGGAAGATCTACTGTGCTTCACGGTACAAGGTGTCCTGCCGTGTCCCACTTCAACGTTGACTGTCCACCCTGGGGCTTCCGCTCTGCCTCCCTAGAACCTGGGTTTTGTATATCAGAGAGCCTAACGCCAGACCGCAAACATACCGGAAAGCCAGCTCTATCGCCGCACTCAGTTCCTCCAAAGATTCATTCGGGATGACCTCAAGACACAACTTCTTGCTTACCCAGAAATGTACAGTGATTTATATTTCAGTTCAAGCTTAGCTTGCAGAGGCAGATTCCAAGTTTAATTACATGTATACAGTGTTGCTCATTCCATTCACGGAGTTCAATGTTATGATGGATTTCCAGGAATGCACCCACATGACATGTATTTGAGGAATTTGGGTCAGAAACCTCACTGCCAATTCTCTTTCTCCACAGGACAAAAAAAAATGCATCTCTTAGTCCCATTGTCTGGGGTGAAGGCTCAGGGAAGGAAGGACGAGACGCAGAAAGGAGGTCTGAATAAAATAAATGAGCACTGAGTGTCTTGATCCCATTTGGAACGGGTTTTACGAATACCCTAAGCAGGTTTAGTCCACTCCACGAGTAATGAGATGGTGATTAAACAGCCCTGCTCCCTGAGACTCGGTCTGGAATGGATTCTTCTCTCTCTCTCCTGGAAGGAGTTTAGCTTTGTTTCTACGCTGAAGCCTGAGTTTCAGTTGGCAGGCAGAAGGCCCAGGGGTTCAAGCTGAGGCTCGAAGGCTTCTGAAACCCCAGCACTGCTGAACCTTCTTGAGAAAACAGCATATCAGAGGGGCTTACAGCGGCTCCCACGGGTACAGCAACCTGCAGACAGAGACGGAGCGTGACTGTCCACCAAGCGGTCAAACTCCCTGAGATGCTGGAAGTGGTTCTTCCTCCGGGTACCAAGGGACTGGTGGACTCTGGGGCCCAGATGACCTCAGGCTGGCACTGATGAGCTTGTCCCGAGAAAACCAGACACGTGCCTCGCCAAAGCAGGTGGTGCTCGTGTGAAGACAGCATGAATGGTCTCTCCAAAGGGAGGCTCACGCCCCTCACTGCCTGCCCCAGATCCAGAGACCGGAGACTGTCCACGCATCAAGCTGACTTTCACAACAAGTCAGCTCCCCACCTGGCCCTACTGCTCACATCCCTGGACCAAACTCTCATTGATTTCTGTGAACCGAGGCCAAATTCTGCAAAGTTACAGCTCTTGGAATAATTTTTTTTTTCAGTTGTGAGCCTGATCTGGGGGGTGTCCCTCATTCAGGCAGTGTTCCCTCCGAGTAAATCCGTTATTCCATAGATCGACACCATTTAGACGAGCATCAGAGGAAGCTTTCACATAGAGACCAAATTCTCACCGGAAATGGATTTAAAACAATGTTTCCCGTAAAGTCTCACAGTGACATCACCACTGTGTACTATGGTCACTGCAAAACCTCAGAGGCTAGATTCATGATGCTCCCTGCATCTAGGCTCCTTCCCAACTCCCATGGACTGTCTCATCTCAAAATCAAATAATGCTAAGATGGAGAAGTGGAAAACTGCACGTTTCGTTCTTCATTTCATCGTGTGTCTTTCAGGAGAAGAGCTGAAAGTGTTTGATTCTTCAAGATTATACTCAAGCAACTGACAAAGGATTAATCTCCAAGATAATCAAGCAGCTCATACAGCTTAATATCAGAAAGACAACACAACCAAAAAAATGAGCAGAAGACTTCAACAGACATTTTCCAAAGAAAATGTGTACAGATGGCCAAAAAACATATGAAAAAAGAGGCTCAACATCACTCATTATGAGAGATATGCAAACCCAAACTACGGTGAGGGAGCACCTCACACTGGTCAGAAGGGCCATCATCAAAAAGTCTACGAACAATATAAGCTGGAGAGGATGTGGAGAAAAGGGAACCCTCCTACACTGTGGGTGGGAATGTAAACTGATAACAGGCCGTTATGGGAAATGGTATAGAGATTCCTTAAGAAACTAGGAATAATTCTACCACATGACCCAGTAATCCCACTGCTAAGCGTACAACCTCAGAAAACCACAATTCTAAAAGACATCCCAGTGTTCATTCCAGTGCTATTCACGATAGCCAGGACATGGAAGCAACCTAGACGTCCATCAAGAGATGAACGGATAAAGAAGATATGGTACATACACATGATGCAATACTACTCAGCCATAGAAAAGGAACAGATCTGAGTCAGTTATAGTGACGCAGATGAACCAAAGCCTCTTATACAGAGGAAAGTAAGTCAGAAACAAACAAGTATCATCTATTAATGCATAGATATGGAATCTGGAAAACCAGTATTGACAAACCAAGGGGAGGCTCAAGAAGGAAGCCACATACACATAATTATGCCTGATTCGCACTATTATACAACAAAAAACCAACACAACATTGTAAATCAATTTTCCACCAACTTAAAAAAAAAAAAGGTCATAACCCATGAGGAGACAGAAACCATTGTATAACCCAGAAATATGAGTCCTCTAGGTGAGAAGTAGACATCCCCTGATGTATAACATGCTGGAAAATTCCGAGAGGAAAGTACCATATTCCTAAGCCTGTCCATTTAATTTGTGGTCGCGCTTTCCCCGTGATTCCGTGGGACGCACCGCTAGGAGCGGGTGAAGAATGTGGACTCTTAAGTGATTTTCCATCCCTCCCCCCGACGCAATGGTAAGCATTTTAAATGCTCAGAGTGCCACCACTCTTTGGTGCCCGCCTGCAAGGCAGGGTGTTTGCGATCGTCTTACGTTAAGTAATGGGGGTAATGAGATTTGTGTTCCTGTCTTTGGATGTAGGAGTCATAAATCTTGAGCGACTTAACAGCGCTTGAGCGGAGATTTCACGAAAGCCTGGGGTTCCAGCGATCTGTTTGCTCCATCAGACATCTGTAGACAATAGCTCACCAAGATCCTCCAGCGGCGTTACAAGTCACAGGACACCAGTTTCCTCTGCGATAGCTCAGGGAAACGCACGGGCTCCCTGGTCTCACGTGAGACATTCTGCAAACGTGTCTGCATGACTTCAACTATGCAGATAATTTCCCCTTCCGTTTTAGCAAAATCTCTCTGTTTTCTATCACTCACAACTTTTTTTTTTTTAAGTCTTTGGAGGAAAAAAAATTTCTCAATGTTTATGCTACAAATATAAATTATATCAGTTTACCTAGCTTGGGGATTATAAGAACACGTAGGAAGACACTTTAGTTCTTAAATACGGAAACTTTCCTTTCAGCAATAATTCAAAAAGACAGGGGGAGGGGAACAAAAGACAGGTTCATCGTAGATTCTGGAGATTATATGCAAATGAGAAAATCTTAGTGAAAGAGAATGGAAAAAGAAAACAGAAAACAAACTTTTGATTTGTTGTATCGGTATTTTCAAAGTGTTTCAGGAGACTCACTCAGGACTGATGTAAAACTTTGGTGACATTTCTTCTCAGATAAATATGTTCTCTTTTTGGCTTTAGGTAAACTTATAAAAACCTAAATTAAGTGTTGTTTCTTGACTCGATCTGCTCATGTAAGTGAATGTGAAAAGGATATGTGTCAACTTCTTCCTCATTTTCTGAATGATCGCTGTCCAAAAGCATCCTGTTAAGATTTGTTCTCTTCATTCCAAATTTTTATATGAATACACCTTATTGTAATTTTTTGGAAATGATATCTGGCACACGTTTTCTTCTTGGTACTTATTTTCCGCAGATCCTCACCGTTAAAATCAGCCTTTGGTCCTGAAGCTCATGCCTCTAGGAAAGGATAAGCATGTAAGAAAGATTAGAGTTGAATTCCTGGCTTTAAAAAGAGGACGATATGATTTTCTTACTTCATAGCAGAACTACAGGTCTTGGGACGTTCTTGGTGGTATCAGTGGGCAAGATTCCAGCTCCCGATGCAGGGGGGCCTGGGTTCAATCCCTGGTCAGGGAACTAGGATTCCCACATGGTGCAATTGAGAGTTTGCATGCCACAACTAAAGATCCTGTGTCTTGCAACTAAGACACAGCTCAGTTCAGTTCAGTCGCTCAGTTGTGTCTGACTCTTTGTGACCCCAGAGACTGCAGCATGCCAGGCTTTGCCAACAAAAGTTCATCTAGTCAAAGCTATGGTTTTCCCAGTTGTCATGTAAGGATGTGAGAGTTGGACCATAAAGAAAGCTGAGCACCAAAGAACTGATGCTTTTGAACTGTGGTGTTGGAGGAGGTGCTTGAGAGTCCCTTGGACTGCAAGGCAGATCCAACCAGTCCACCCTAAAGAAAATCAGTCCTGAGTATTCATTGGAAGGACTGATGCTGAAGCTGAAACTCCAGTACTTTGACCACCTGATGTGAAGAGCTGACTCATTTGAAAAGACCCTGATGCTGAGAAAGATTGAAGGCAGGAGGAGAGGGGGACGACAGAGGATGAGATAGTTGGATGGCATCACTGACTTGAAGGACATGAGTTTGAGCAAACTCCAGGAGCTGGTGATGGACAGGGAGGCCTGGCATGCTGCAGTCACTGGGGTCGCAAAGAGTCGGACACGACTGACCAACTGAACTGAACGGAACTTCACTGAAGAGTTTAAAATGGGTGGATTGTGGCTCTATACATTTGCTGACAGACTTTCGTACACGTGGTAGGTTTAGTACACTTCCTGCCCTAAGTAACTACAGAGCTGGGTCAGCACCACCTGAGTCTCCCCAGCCCCCACCCCCCAGCACTCCCCCAGTCCTCCCCCTACCCACTGGGGCATCATCACACCCAGCGTGGGTGGGTGGGCCTTGATTTCCATAGCAACCACCAATCAGGTGAATCCTGCTCTATCCCGCTCAGGGAACTGCCTGAGGCTCCCAGGACCTTGGACCCCAAAGGTGTCTTCCTCCCTGCCTATATGATTCAGAGATGCTTCATCCACTCCGAGGCCTGGCTTTATGCTGGAAATTACTGAGCATTGATTTGAAGTGGTGTTCAGTCAGAGGGCCATAAAGTACGCCAGGATAAGGGGAGGAAAGGAGCAAAAACCAGGAAAATTGCAAAAGAAAAAAAAAACAGATCCAAAGCCCCAAGTAATCTCTCCATGAACCAACAAAGAGTTTTACGTGACATCAGTCAGGAGTCAACATTCAAAAAACTGGAACACGAATCTTCTGTTACATCTGGTCCCCTGTGCACAACATGAATACTTCAACATCATTTAATAAGAACACTAGAAGGTATACGTGATTAAAAAAAAAAGACCCTAATGATGCCAACATTAATACATGAAATACCAACTGTGAAATGTCCACCCTAAACTGTGTATAATGCCTGGTACCCAGTCTGGTAGGGATTCCAACATGGTTGCTACTCCTCACTGAACAATGCATTGCTGTGAGAGACGGAACTTACTAAGCGGGAGAAACACTAAAGGTCTAAGGATGTATACAAACTTCATTTACTATTCCCTACTGCAAGAGAAGACTCTACACATGGACATCACCAGATGGTCAACACCGAAATCAGATTGATTATATTCTTTGCAGCCAAAGATGGAGAAGCTCTATACAGTCAGCAAAACAAGACCAGGAGCTGACTGTGGCTCAGACCATGAACTCCTTATTGCCAAATTCAGACTTAAATTTAAGAAAGTAGGGAAAACCACTAGACCATTCAGGTATGACCTAAATCAAATCCCTTATGATCATACAGTGGAAGTGAGAAATAGATTTAAGGGACTAGATCTGATAGCTAGAGTGCCCGATGAACTATGGATGGAGGTTCGTGACATTGTATGGGAGACAGGGATCAAGACCGTCCCCATGGAAAAGAAATGCAAAAAAGCAAAATGGCTGTCTGGGGAGGCCTTACAAATAGCTGTGAGAAGAGAAGCGAAAAGCAAAGGAGAAAAGGAAAAATATAAGCATCTGAATGCCGAGTTCCAAAGAATAGCAAGGAGAGATAAGAAAGCCTTCCTCAGTGATCAATGCAAAGAAATAGAGGAAAACAACAGAATGGGAAAGACTAGGGATCTCCTCAAGAAAATTAGAGACACCAAGGGAACATTTCATGCAAAGATGGGCTCAATAAAGGACAGAAATGGTATGGACCTAACAGAAGCAGAAGATATTAAGAAGAGGTGTTAAGAATACACAGAAGAACTGTACAAAAAAGATCTTCATGACCCAGATAATCATGATGGTGTGATCACTGACCTAGAGCCAGACATCCTGGAATGTGAAGTCAAGTGGGCCTTAGAAAGCATCACTACGAACAAAGCTAGTGGAGGTGATGGAATTCCAGTTGAGCTATTCCAAATCCTGAAAGATGATGCTGTGAAAGTGCTGCACTCAATATGCCAGCAAATTGGGAAAACTCAGCAGTGGCCACAGGACTGGAAAAGGTCAGTTTTCATTCCAATCCCAAAGAAAGGCAATGGCAAAGAATGCTCAAACTACTGCACAATTGCACTCATCTCACACACTAGTAAAGTAATGCTTAAAATTCTCCAAGCCAGGCTTCAGCAATATGTGAACCATGAACTTCCTGATGTTCAAGCTGGTTTTAGAAAAGGCAGAGGAACCAGAGATCAAATTGCCAACATCTGCTGGATCATGGAAAAAGCAAGAGAGTTCCAGAAAAACATCTATTTCTGCTTTATTGACTATGCCAAAGCCTTTGACTGTGTGGATCACAATAAACTGTGGAAAATTCTTCAAGAGACGGAAATACCAGACCACCTGACCTGCCTCTTGAGAAACCTCAATTGCACTCATCTCACAGGCTAGTAAAGTAATGCTCAAAATTCTCCAAGCCAGGCTTCGACAGTACGTCACCTGTGAACTTCCAGATGTTCAAGCTGGTTTTAGAAAAGGCACAGGAACCAGAGATCAAATTGCCAACATCCACTGGATCATCGAAAAAGCAAGAGTTCCAGTAAAACATCTATTTCTGCTTTATTGACTATGCCAAAGCCTTTAGCTGTGTGGATCACAAGAAACTGGAAAATTCGGAAAGAGACGGGAATACCAGACCACCTGACCTGCCTCTTGAGAAACCTATATGCACGTCAGGAAGCAACAGTTAGAACTGGACATGAAACAACAGACTGGTTCCAAATAGGGAAAGGAGTACATTAAGGCTGTATATTGTCACCCTGCTTATTTAACTTCTATGCAGAGTACATCATGAGAAACGCTGGGCTGGAAGAAGCACAAGCTGGAATCAAGATTGCTGGGAGAAATATCAGTAACCTCAGATATGCAGATGACACCACCCTTATGGCAGAAAGTGAAGAGGAACTAAAAAGCCTCTTGATGAAAGTGAAGGAGGAGAGTGAAAAAGTTGGCTTAAAGCTCAAAATTCAGAAAACGAAGATCATGGCATCTGGTCCCATCACTTCATGGGAAATAGATGGGGAAACAGTGGAAACAGTGTCAGACTTTATTTTTTGGGGCTCCAAAATCACTGAAGATGGTGACTGCAGCCATGAAATTAAAAGACACTTACTCCTTGGAAGGAAAGTTATGATCAACCTGGATAGCATATTGAAAAGCAGAGACATTACTTTGCCAACAAAGGTCCATCTAGTCAAGGCTATGGTTTTCCCAGTGGTCATGTATGGATGTGAGAGTTGGACTGTGAAGAAAGCTGAGCACTGAAGAATTGATGATTTTGAACTGTGGTGTTGGAGAAGACTCTTGAGAGTCCCTTGGACTGCAAGGAGATCCAACCAGTCCATTCTAAAGGAGATCAGTCCTGGGTGTTCATTGGAAGGACTGATGCTGAAGCTGAAACTCCAATACTTTGGCCACGTCATGGGAAGAGTTGACTCATTGGAAAAGACTCTGATGCTGGAAGGGATAGGGGGTGGGAGAAGGGGACGACAGAGGATGAGATGGCTGGATGGCAACACCAACTCGATGGACATGGGTTTGGGTGGACCAAACCCATGTCATCCTTTGACATCTCATCCTTTGTCATCGCCTTCTCCTCCTGCCCTCAATCTTTCCCAGCATCAGGGTCTTCTCAGATACCGAAAGGGCTTGTGATAAACTCAAGACCCAGTTGAGATTATGGAAGTCTGCTGATGAAAGACCGAAGGCTTCCCACTCTGACAAGGATATAAAGGAGAGAATGTTCACTCTCATCTTTATTCATGGTTGTATTGGAGCTCAAGGTGCAATAACACAGTGGATTGCATTACTTAAAGTAAGAATATTAACAAGGTAGAGGTAAGGGTCTATCAGTGCAGAGACACTCTTTTCTGGGTAGAAAGTGCTGAGATGTACAAGCCACTACAGGGCTTCCCTGGTGGCTCAGTGGTAAAGAATCTGCCTGCCAATGCAGGGGACACGGGTTCGATCCCTGATCTGGGAAGATCCCACCATGCTGAGGGGGCAGCTAAGTCCATGTCTCACAACTACTGAGTCTGTGCTCGATAAACCATGAGCCACAACTTCTAAAGCCCGTGTGCTCTAGAGCCCATGGTCCCCAACAAGAGAAGCGGCCACAGTGAAAATACCTGTGCACCTCAACTCGAGAGGAGGCCCTGCTCGCTACAAACCCACGTGCAGCAACAGAGACCCAGCACAGCCCCAAATAAACACTTTTTACTATTTTTAATACTTTCATTATTCTATGCTCAGGTCAGTTCAGTCGCTTAATCATGTCCGACTCCTTGCGACCCCATGGACTGCAGCACGCCAGGCCTCCCTGTCCATCACCAACTCCCTGAGTTTGCTCAAACTCATGTCCATCGAGTTGGTGATGCCATCCAACCATCTGATCCTCTCAGCTCATCTATTCCATGCTAGGTTGACAAAAGTAAATAACTAGTAATCCTAACGAGTGAATTCAGCATGGGTATGGAATCAAAGGTCAATAAACAAAAGGTCGGTCTTTTTACACAGCATGGTACCGAACAAACGGAATTTCGAGTACCAAAATGCCATCCACAGTAACGTCATAAAACAGAGAAAAATGGAGATAAATTGAACAAAAGTGGAGCAAGACCTCTACCCTGAAATAACAAAACAGTGCTGAGAGGGAATTAAAAGCTGATTGAGATACATGAAAACGTAAATCACAGTTAAAGATTAGAAGACTCAGTATCATCAAGCTCGCAGTTGTCTGCAGATTATCCAGAGATGGAATGCAATTCTAATGATCCTGTCAGCAAGCTTTGTTGACTAGCAACTCCTGACATTCATGAGGAGTTGTCAAGGGCCCAGAAGAGCCAAATGACTTTTGAGAAAAAAAAAATCTGGAGGTTCACATGACTTGCTTTCAGTAGTGACTGTGAAGCTAGAGGGGTCAAGACTGAATTAGGGACTTTCCTGGTGGTCCAGGGGCTAAGACGCCACTTTCTCAACGCAGGGGGCCCTGGGCTCTATCCCTGGTCGGAGAAATAAAAGTCACATGCCACACTCAGCTAAAGATCCTGTATGTCACAACTAAGAATCGGCAGAGCCAAATTTGAAAAAGATTTGAAAAGAAAATACATGTGTCCACACATAGACCTGCTCACGTAAGCTTTACTCATCAGTGCCCAATGCTGGAGACCCACCACTGTTCAGTCCACAGGAGAGACCAACACGCTATCTACTGATGCCAGGAATGTCCTTGGTACAAGCGATGAGCTGTTTAAACACCCCCTACCACGGGTGCGTCTTGAGAACACTACGCCTGGGAGAAAGGAGCTGATCACCAAAGAGAAGACTTTGTAAGACGAAATTGACAGGATGTTTGACAACTTGCAAGCGAATCCACCGTGAATCTGGGAACAGGTGGCTGGCGGGGAGGGCTGACTTGGAGGGGGGCTCAGATCAGTGGGTAGGCACACGAGGGAACTTCCTGGGGTGCTGCAATGCTCAGCGTTTTCACACAGGGTGTGTTTCGCATGGGTATGTGTATTGTACACTATTCCTCAAACTGAGCTGTGCTTAGTCACTCAGTCGTGTCCGACTCTTGGTGACCCCATGGACTGGAGCCCGCCAGGCTCCTCTGTCCGTGGGATTCTCCAGGCAAGAAGACTGGGTTGGGCTGCCATTCCCTTCTCCAGGGGATCTTCCCGACCCAGGGATCGAACCCAGATCTCCTGCACTGCAGGTACATTCTTTACTGTCTGAGCCACTATTATGGGGGGCCCATAATAGGATAATGTCTAAGTATATACTGCACATGTAAGAAAATCTTTCTGGCACTGAAAATTAACACATTTATACCCTCATCTCACAGCACGACTGAAACTCAAACACAATTTTGTGGGAAAAAGGCAAACACATGAGAACAGGGATACTACGAAGTCATTTCCATAACATAAGCACGTTGAGTCATACTGGTGTATTATTTACAGATGCCCACGCACAATAAAAGTGTAACAGCTCATAAGGGGGTAACAAAGACCACAAAAAGATTGTTAATTATGTGTGGGGAGGGAAGGAGGGGCTGGAGGACTGGGACCAATCCACCTGGTCGATGACTCTGAGTAACACTTTAAAAAGATCTACAACAAATGAGGTGAAATACGAAAGCTAAGGGCAGGGTGCAAAACTGTTCATCAGAACAGTCCTTATACTCTTTTCCGTGTTAAACATGACTTCATGATTGGAAAGCGTTGACAATAAACACGAATGAAAATATAACCAATAAGACAGCAGCAGAGCAAACATTCATACCGAGGTCTACCACCAAAGTTGTTATTCTTGTATTATTTTATGACGGATTTTCTTCTATCTCCAGGCATAACTTTATATCCTGACTCTGATTTTTTTTTTTAACGTCTTCTATCTTCCTTCCTGAAATTCCTTCCCTTTGCCACTTTCCCTATTTGTCATGAACACAATAGATTTAAGAAAGGCACAAACACGCACGCTTGTGAAGAGCACTGTGTTTTAACTATAGTCTATCCACGTGCAGAGAGAAACGCACAAGAGGATCTGATTTCACCGCAGAACGGAACGCTTCGGGCTCAGCGTTGGAGCCTGGTCCACGCGTCATTGCTTCCAGACCCTCACACCCACGCATGATGAAGTGTGAACTCAGGAGAACTTTCAGTGAAACCAGAACCACCATCGCCGGGTATATTTCCAAGGAGAAATCGGCCGAGGCACATTCTCAGCTTACCGGCCAGCTTTAGAAAGGATCGGGGCTGCCATAAAAGCAACCTTTCCTGTGAACTCGAAACACTGTTTAGATCATTTACATAAACCTTACCTGGCTTTCTTTCCTCTGCTGCAGACATCACTTGGCAGCTGTCAGACTCCTCACCTTAGAACAGAGAAATCCAGGGAAGGTGGGGAGAGAGGTCTGGCATTGACAATGTTTCAAAACAGTTGCTGCTTTTCAAAACTGCAGAATAGTAACTACTTTATAGCTGGAGACACCCTGCATGCGTGCACCACCCACTTCCCTCTGGAGGGCCGTCTTGTCCATTGCCACCGCAGGGGAATGACCACTCAGGGCAGGACTCCCCATTCATTTCTTTCCCCAGGGACACACACATTCTTTCCACACATGTGACTACACACAGTGATTTGGGGGATACAAACATTTCCTGGTGCAGCACCCTTGGAGGGGAAAGAAACTTTTAAATGCATCCTATGCGCTGTGTGGGCTCCCCTGGTGGTTCACAAGGTATAAATAATCCGCCTGCAATGCAGGAGACCCAGGCTCAATCCCTGGGTGGGGAAGATCCCCTGGGGAAACGGAATGACCACTCAGTCCAGTATTCTTGCCTGGGCAATCTCATGGACAGAGGAGCCTGGCGGGGTTACGGTCCATGGGGGTCGCAAAGACTCAGACACGACTGAGCGACTAACTCTTTAACTTTCTGTGTCATCTGCGTGGGACTGTTGCATTTCACTCTCGAATGGTCAGGAATGGCAATCTGACACTTGCCTCACCCAGGAGTAACATGAGCTCAGAGACACACTCACACCGTCAATCGTGTGTGTGCGTGGCCCTGTCCTCTGCAGCCCGTGGTGCTCCAGTTCACGCCTCAGCACCCCCCCACACACCAGTTGCTGTCTCCACTCTCCCCCATTGCCCCTGACCCATCAAAGCCCATTTTCCCACCCTACCAGCCACTCCTTTCACTCCTTGCCTCCTGCTGCCCGCCTGACCCCACTGCCTCTAACCTGGGGACCTGCTTGAAGCTCCCTTGACCCCTGGGTTTCCTCTCCTGCATCCTAAGCTTTTGCAGCAAACCCACACTTGGCAGGCAGGAGGTCAATTCTGCAGAAGATGGGCTTCTGACCCGGATGGAGATGAAATGGAATGCAGGTCCACTCCCTGCAGCCCTGTGATAGGGAACTAGGGGCACCACCCCTGGGGAGACCAGAGACCATTCCTTCATCTTTAACAGTAAATCCTTCCCTAGAAGACGCTCTGAGAATGGCACGGAGTCACACCGATTCCACGGCTGCCTTGCGACAGTCACCTGCTAAACATCTGTCTTGACTTCTAAGGGCTTTATAAAGTTTCCATAGTCAGCACAGCCTCTTCTCAGGCCTGTTTTGAACCTGCACACGAGACTCAGGGCTTCTAAGTGGCTCAGATCATAAAGAATAATCTGCCTGCAGTGCAGGAGACCTGGGTTCAACCTCAAGTCAGGAAGATCTCCCGGAGGAGGGCATGACAACCCACCCCAGTATTCTTGCCTGCAGTGTCCCATGGACAGAGGAGCCTGGCGGGCTAGCATAGAGTTGGACACGACTGAGCGACTACCACTTTGCTTTGTTTATGAGACTCAGGGCTCGAAAGAGAACAGCAGCCCAGGTAATACTCTTTGAATTTAAAATTCCAGATAAGCAAAAAGGATCTACTGTACAGCTCAGGAAACTCCACATGATACTCTGTATAAGACCATCTGGGAAAAGAATCTAAAAAAGAATTGATACAGTTCAGCTCAGTCAGTCTGTCGTGTCCGACCCTTTGCGACCCCATGGACCACAGCATGCCAGGCCTCCCTGTCCATCATCAACTCCTGGAGCTTGCTCAAACTCATGTCCGTTGAGTCGGTGATGCCATCCAACCATCTCATCCTCTGTTGTCCCCTTCTCTTCCTGCCCTCAATCTTTCCCAGCATCAGGGTCTTTTCTGATGAGTCAGTTCTTTGTATCAGGCAGCCAGAGTATTGGAGTTTCAGCTTCTGTCTATGTACAACTGAACCACTTTGCTGTACACGACACTAACATTGTCAATCAACTATGCTCCAGTATAAAATTTTAAAAAAATGAGCTCTAAAACATAAAAACATATATACATTTCCAATCTCTTGTAAAGATGTTGTGCTCCTCCAGGGGATCTTCCCAATGCAGGGATCGAACCCACATCTCCTGCATCTTCTGCTTTGCAGGTGGATTTTTTCCTGCTGAGCCACTGAGGAAGCCCTGTAAGGATGTAGCTTTCTTTAAATAAACTTTTAATTTTTGAAAATTCCTGGATATTACACTCCTACCGTGTGGAATCTATAAAAACAGTACCGATGAACTTTTCGGCAAAGCAGAAATACAGACACAAACATAAAGAACTAACCCATGGATACCAAGGAAGGAGAAGGGGGTGGGAGGAACTGGGAGATTGGGACAGACGTATCTACACTTAGTATGTATAAGATCTCATGACAGACTCTTTGCGACCCCATGGACTGCAGCCCACCAGGCTCCTCTGTCCACAGGACACTCCAGGCAAGAATACTGGAGTGGGTTGCCATGCCCTCCTCCAGGGCATCTTCCCGACCCAGGGATCGAACCTGGGTCTCTTGCAAATTGCAGGCAGATTCTTTACCAACTGAGCCAGCAGGGACGCCCATGGTGTATGAAATGGAAAAACTAAGGAGAACTTGCTGTACAGCACAGGGAACTCTACTCCAAGCTCTGTGGTGACCTAAATGGGAAGGAAATCCAAAAGAGAAGGGGAAGTATGTATACGCAGAGCTGACTCGGTTTGCTGTACAGCAGAAAGTAACACAACATTGCAAAGCCACTCCAAAAAAAGTTAATAAATCAAAAAAAAGAGGAAATTCCTGGACATACAGCAAAGTTGGGGACATACTAATAGAGAGAGCTGTATTAGACCCGTTACCCGTTATGGCAGCATCTTCCGTGACCACAGGGCAGTTGCCACGAGTAAGACAGTCACGACTACTATCTGCCCTGCAGAGTACATTTGGTTTCCTAATGGCTGCACCAGCCTCCTCTGCCTCATCCCAGGTCCCGTTTAGGACCTCACACTGCACTAGTCTTCAAGTCCCACCGTGTTCCTCCTAGGTGTGACACTCTTGTTTTTTCACGACCTTGATGACACTGAGGAGTGCTGCTCAGGAATTCGTGCTAATAGAGGATGTCCCTCCATCTCCGCTTGGCAGATGCTTTTGGGAGCATCACGGTGCAGTTACAGGTCTGGAGAGCAGGGGAAGAATACCCCAGTGGGGAAGACTCCTGTCCCCACACCACTCTGGGGCCATGATAAGGATGCTGTGCAAAGCGCCTGGAAGCAATCATGTGCTAGTAACGAGTGCCTGGTTCCGAAGGAGCCTTCGACGCTTCTGGAACCCCACTTTTACAGAATGCCTTTGCTCGGGGTGTCCTGTCCGGCATAGGCTTCTCGGAGGCGCGTGGATGACAGAGGTCACACGTTCCCGACAGGACCGATGAGCGCTGAGCTCTGGGGCACGGAAATGAACAAACAGAAAAGCGGATGGGCCACGGTCGCTTTGGGAAACGCCTCCCTGCACCGCTGGCTTTCAGAGCACGATCCTATCTTCTGTCCTCTGTCATTACCAGCTGCACCAGGCCCTTGGCTCACGGTGCATACGTATGTGTTCTCGGGCACACGTGGCTCTCGGTGTGGGCCCCCCGGCTCGGCCTGGGAGCTGGGCCTCCAAGAACAGGAGAATTCTTCCCACTAGGAGAGCGAATCGGTCCTTCTGAAACGTGAGCTTGGTGGAAAGGATGCACGCAAGGCATGCAACTTCCTGTCTACCAAGGCCACCCAGCACAGACCAGGGAGGGCGGTGACTTTAAGTGTGTCAGCCCTGGTGGCATTTGAACGCTGGTGTTGGAGAAGACTCTTGACAGTCCCTTGGACCGCAGGAGATCCAACCAGTCCATCCTAAAGATCAGTCCTGAATATTCATTGGAAGGACTGATGCTGAGGCTGAAACTCCAGTACTTTGGCCACCTGAGGCAAAGAAACAACTCATTTTAAAAGACCTTGATGCTGGGAAAGATTGAGGGCAGGAGGAGAAGGGGGCGACAGAGGATGAGATGGTTGGATGGCATCACCAACTCGATGGACATGAGTTTGAGTAAACTCCAGGAGTTGGTAATGGACAGGGAGGCCTGGCGTGCTGTAGTTCATGAGGTCGCAAAGAGTCGGACACAACTGAGCGACTGACCTGAACTGAACCCTCACCGTGCTGTGGAACCCCCCTGCCTGGCATCTCCACTGCACGCCCCTCTGGGTCACCCCCAAAGCCCATGGGCAGCAACAGCGTCCGTGTTGCGGTCTCACCCCTGGCTTGCTCCCTCGTCTGCACTGGGGCTGGGGACCCTGAAAAGGCCCCCTCGATTCCCGTGGGCCCTGCTCCTGAGTCTCCCCAAGACCCCGGCTGCCTTCACAGCTCTGTGCTGGTCCACTGTCAGTCTGTCCTTCCCGCCCGATCACGGCGTCTGAAGGTTTCCAGCTCAGAGTCCCACCTCGGCTACACCGTGCACGCAGCCTGCGGTATTTTGCATCACGCCTTCCGACGCTCCTTTCAAGTTGGCTCGCAACGCCCTGAGATCACTTCCGCTTGGACGTGGCCCCTCCCTCTGCGTCAGCGTAAGTTCCCACTTCCTCCTGCCCCGTCTCCATCACAGGGACTCATCCAACCATCTCATCCTCTGTCGCCCCCTTCTCCTCCTGCCTTCAATCTTTCCCAGCATCAGGGTCTTTTCAAATGAGTTGTTTCTTTGCCTCAGGTGGCCAAAGTACTGGAGTTTCAGCCTCAGCATCAGTCCTTCCAATGAATATTCAGGACTGATCTTTAGGATGGACTGGTTGGATCTCCTGCGGTCCAAGGGACTGTCAAGAGTCTTCTCCAATTCCTGTGATCGCCCAGGCATCCAGGCTTGGATGTTGACTACTCTGTCGGGTTCAGCGCTCGGTCACTCCCTGTCAAATCCAGCCACCTGCATTCCAGAGCACAGAACTCATCAGGTCCTCCTCGGAAACGGCCTTCAAGCAGGCATCTCTTTCCTGCCACCTCACCCGAGAAGATCCCCTTCCCTGCTCACCGTGTCTCTCTGTCTTTAGTTCATCAACCTCCTAACTCCCAGCCTCATCTCCTCCAACACCGCAGGGTTTTCCCACATCACAGGTTCACGGTCCAACCTCCAGCCATCCGTCTTCACCTGACTCCCTTCTCTCTCACCCATTCCTCTGGTTTGGAAAAAGAAAACAAAACCTTCTCAGTTCAGTCGCTCCGTCGTGTCTGACTCTTTGCGACCCCATGAATCCAGCACGCCAGGCCTCCCTGTGCATCACCAACTCCCAGAGTTCACTCAAACGCACGTCCATCAAGTGGATGATGCCATCAAGCCATCTCATCCTCTGTCGTCCCCTTGTCCTCCTGCCCCAATCCCTCCCAGCATCAGGGTCTTTTCCAATGAGTCAACTCTTTGCATGAGGTGGCCCAAGTACTGGAATTTCAGCTTTAGCATCAGTTCTTCCAAAGAACACCCAGGACTGATCTCCTTTAGAATGGACTGGCTGGATCTCCTTACAGTCCAAGGGACTCTCAAGAGTTTTCTCCAACACCACAGTTCTCACTTAGGAGCATTTCTGGATTTATAGAACAGCTGCGAAGACATCACAGACCGTCCTTGGTGCCCACACATCCAGTCTCCCCTTTAGGTCAAGCCTTTGGATCCCAAGGGTATGTCTGTCAGGCTAAGGAAAACCCAAATCCTTGCACTGCTATTGACCAGACTAGGTTTTGTCAGACTTTTATGAGTTTTCCTACTGAGGCTCCTTTTTTTCCCATTCCGGCCGGCAGTCCTGGACACGCCACTGTCTTTGGGGGACGTGGTCTTTGTCCACCCTGGATGGGCACTTGTCTTGTTCTGGGTGACCCTGACAGATTTGAGATGCACTGGTCAGGTTTCGTTCTCTTTTTTTGGCGGAACCCATTTAATCTGGGTTTATAGGATGTTTTTGTCATGGGCTGACTGGGGTTCTGGGCTCTGGAAAGGAATACCACAGAGGTGAGGTGCCCTGGTCTCTTTGAGGTGACATCAGATCAACAGGGACAAGCTGTCCACGTGGCATTGCCAGGGGACACAGTGTTTGCCCACCTTTCGACCACAGTGACCATTCCCCCCTTTCCACGTGCTGTTCTGGAAGTCCTTCACTCAGTTCAGTCACACTCAAGAGATCTGGCGATGGAAGCTTGTGGCACTGTGCTTGCAAACTTACTTCTAACTTTCTTTTTTTTAATTCCACCCACAATACACTGATTCTTTCTCCAGTTCATAGTCTACAAGACAGCCTGAGGGACTTCCCTGGTGGTCCACTGGCCAAGACTCTGAGCTCCCAATGCAGGAGGCACAGGTTCCGTCTCTGGTCGGGTAACTAAATCCCACCAGTCACAGCAAGAGATCTAGTGTGTATATACATATATATGTATATGGAGATTATATACACACATATATTTATATATATGGAGCTTCAATGCTAGCTCAGCTGGTAAAGAATTCGCCTGCCAAACAGGAGCCCTCAGTTCGATTTGTGGGTCAGGAAGCTCCCCTGGAGAAGGGAGACGCTACCCACTCCAGTATTCTCAGGCTTCTCTGGTGGCTCAGATGGTGAAGAATCCACCTGGAGTGCAGAAGACCTGGGTTTGATCCCTCAGGTCAGTTCAGTTCAGTTGCTCAGTCGTGTCTGACTGTGCAACCTCATGGACTGCAGCATGCCCTTGGTTGGGAAGATCTCCTGGAGGAGGGCATGGCAACCCACTCCAGTATTCTTGCCTGGAGAATCCCCATGGACAGAGGAGCCTGGCGGGCTACAGTTCATCAGGATGGCAAGAGTTGGACACAACTGAAGCGACTTAGCATGCAAATACCCAGGATACAGTGCTACTGTTAAGTCTGTCCGTCAATACCTATTTGCTGATGGATTAATGGATTTCCCACTGTGTCTGACTCCCAGTGGTCCCCTCACTGCAAACACCCGCTCCATTAGGGTCCTGGGCTGCCTTGGGACATGCCACAAATGAAAGCAACATTCAGTAGCAACCTGCATGCCAGGACATGCCTCCTTGTCAGTCTTCCGCTGTGCATTTTTATTTCAACGGCTCTGTACCTTCTTAGAACTACCAAAAATACTTCCAGTACTGCTTGTCATAATCAAACACAGAAAATACAGCAACGCTGTTTTTGGATCATGTGCAAATGCTGCTTTCTCCACACCCTGAACTGGATCCTGGACCCTCTGGAGGCAGTGGCTTTGTGCGGTTTTACTCCAAACAAGATCACTCATGCTAAATGATTACATAACTGACTTTATTATTCAGAAGACCACACACGTTAAATGCTGAATCTATCTGGAGTGACAGTTCCATTTTTTTTTTTTTTAACCTTGTGCTTTTCCGGGCTTCATCTACCATGCATTATTATTAAGAAGAGCATCGATGAAGTAGTTCTGGGAAATACAGACATGTCTCCAATGAGATCACAGCCGCTGCCTGAATTCACACCGTCAGCTTTGGGGGCACAATTCTGTCCCGCCCAGACCGTGAGACGATGCTACATCTCAGGAGATGCCCCTAAGCCTCCTGCCAGATGCATGGGACCTGTCATTGCTCTCTCGTGATTTGAGCTGACCCAGTGTGACAGCACAGATGTATGAACGCCTCATCACAACCGATACATCAGCAGGAAACGGCCCAGGGCAGAGGACTCTGATTTTAATTACTGTTGAAATGTGTGCGTTTCTTATGTTCTACCGTCCGTGAGCTATAAAGTGAAGGAACGACATACAAAAAAATGCACATCATTCAAAAGCGGCTGATCTTTATTAGTTATTTGAGGATGTCAGGGAGGGATCTGAAGATTAAAAATAGATCTGAATCTTTTAGATGGGCAGAGATAAGGGGTAACTTTGAGAGTTAACGTACAATTAATTTTTTCATGTTTACGATGTTAACGTTTCATTGAAACATCTTAAATACGATGAAACCGAAATAGGACAAAAGACAGAAGAAATAACTGTATAAAACCTGGATACGAATCATAAGATGGCAACGTATTAAGGAATGAATAGACATTCAGATATATAAAACGTTCCTGAGGTCACTGAAGCGGCCAAAATGAAGACTGAACTTTCAGAAGTAGATTCATTTCAGAGATACGTATGTTAGTATCAGTACATGACTAATTGTCCAAACCACCGATGGATCTTTCAAACAATGTTGCATACTTAAATTGGAAGTAGAATCCAGAGACTGTCCTGGTGGTCCAACGGTTAAGAATCTGCCCTGCAACTCTGGGGACACAGGGTCGATCCCTGATCGGGGAACCAGGATCCTACGTGCAACAGAGTAGTTGAGGGCCTTGTCCCCCGACTGCAGAGCCCCTGTGGCCCAAGTAAAAAGCCTGCGTGATACAACAAAGGTCCCACAAGCCGCAACTGACACCCGACTCGGCCAAACCAATAAAATAAAATCAACAAAATATTTTTTTAAAGAAGCAATTAAAAATAAAAGCAGAACGCAACCCTTGAGAAACACACAGAGCCTATATCTGTTCAGAAAGGAGTCACTCATGTCCTTTGTCCCCTCTGAAAACCTTTTCCCCCAACTCTCAGATGCACATTTCGCACGCTTTCAATCAAGAATCAGGCAGACAGGCAGGCTTGGGGAGGGTTGGCTGGGAAGCTGGGCAGTGTCCCCTCCACGCTTTCTGACAACACGCGTCAGAGACCCAACAGGAACCTGCATAACAGATGAATGTTTCGACCATCTAACGCCACAATTCAGCGGTTTTAACCACGAAGACCTCTCAACCTGCTACTCCTCCCATACGGGGCAGGTTCTCAGCATTTTTGAACCGCAGTGTTTCTCTGCCACACTGAAAGCGAATGAACCGATGGCCAGTCACCATGGTTCAAAGGGACGAGGCTGTGTTTGTTTACTGCGTACGCTCTACCCACAAAGGAAACCAGAGACGGAGCCGAGTTCGGGACAGGGAGAGATGCCCCTTTCGTTCCCTAATGACTTGCTGTGTCCGTGAATTCCACTCTTTATTAGACGTCTCTGGGTTTACGTTTCTTACGGTGGACCCAGGAAGGGGAGGAGGGATAATTGGACTGGTGCTGTGTGGGAAGCCGGACTCCCAGGCAGCCTGGACAAACAGCCCTGCTGGACACCAGTGCTCAGCGGAGGACTAATGAGGGACCTTGGCAGTCCCACAGCCCAAAGCGAGTCTGAATTCTGCTGACGTAGCAATTCAGACTCTGGTCTGCGGCTTCCTGATGATGCTAGCAAGACTTTCGGCTTCCTTCATGGGGTTGGCATGGCTTTTCCTTCTTTTTGTTTTTGCTTCCCTACTCATCACTGTAATGTAAGAGCTGTTTTTCTTCTGCAACATCTTGAGTTAACCTACCTTTACTGTCCAAATACTGACACAGACATGGACAGTATGCTCAGCAAATCTGTGGGTCAAAGTATGCCTTCTAGTGAAAGTGTCAGTCCCTTGGTCACGTCCGACTCAGAATCCATGGACTGTAACCCCTCCAGGTCCCTCTGTCCATGGGATTCTCCAGGCCAGAATACTGGAGTGGGTAGCCTTTCCCTTCTCCAGGGGATCTTCCCCACCCAGGGATTGAACCCAGGTCTCCCACATTGCAGGCGGATTCTTTACCAGCTGAGCCACCAGGGAAGCCCAAGAACACTGGAGTGGGTAGTCTGTTCCCGTCTCCAGGGGATCTTCCGGACCCAGGGATCGAACCGAGATCTCCTGCATTGCAGATGGATTCTTTACTGTCTGAGCCACCAGGGAAGCCCAAACCTTAGAGCAGGGTTCATTAATGTGGGAATATGCAAAGGTCCTGGAATGTACCCTGCGTAAAAATCAAGGCTCTCATTTTACTAACACATATCTGCATGGCTCTGTTTACAAAGTATTGCCACTTAAGCTGACCTCCCCAACCATCAGGAACAACAGGCCTTCTGCTCTGTTTACAAAACTTTATTTCTCGTTGGCTAGGACACATGAAAACTTCCAGATTAACCATTAATTAATTGTGTGCGTGCGTATGTTTTTGGGCACACATGCCAACCAGCAGTGCCTCCAAGAATGGCATTTAATTTTAAGGCAGCAAACCTGCGTTTCTGAAATACAATTGGGGCATCACGATGATGGGATCCTGTTAAAAACCTTGGAGCAGCTAGCAGAGTCCACAAGTCCACTGAGGACGACAGCAATTAGGGGAAAGTTGGAGCAACGCTGAAACGATTTCGGGTTAATCAAAACAGGGTTTGACCTAATTGCCCTACAGACCTCTGCTGGCTGGTATGACCTGGGTCAGAAATTCCCCTTGGTGCACCAGCTTGTCAATAAATAAGCCATTGTGCTGGTATTTATATATATATATTTTTAGAAAACAGACACAAAAGCCTGAGACAGGCCTTCTGGGCTTTAAAATCAAATTCACATTAATGAGTCCTCAATCAAACAAGAGCCTACGCTCGTATCCTCCGAGCCAAATTGCACCACAGAGGACCAAGCAAATAAGCATCGAACAATGCTTCAGTTTCCACAGTGCTGCCTCCCAGGCTGGGTCATTTTACTTCCGAAGCTATTTTTTGTTTTTCAAAAAGAGAGGAACAAAAGAAAAATCTATACAATCTGTTAATAAATGAAATTAAAAGATGTGTGTCCCCTGAAGAAGGATTCAGTATATATTTTCTGGGGGGGAATCTTTTGAACTCTCGTGCATGCTGATCACTGCAAAGGCATTTTCGTTATTAACATGCATTAGTTACATTGTAATAGAAACATTAAATGGTGTAATACAGTGCTTCCAGTTTAACATGGGACAGTCTATGCTTTTTGGATGTGCAACATGCAAACCCCACACACAAAATGAGGTGAGAAAAATGGAATCCGGTTTAAAAAAAAAAACAAAAAAAAAACAAAGAAAGAACTGGTTATTAGTATTTTTAAAACGGAATCTATTTATCCCATGGGGCGTCCCAGGTGGCACTAGTGGTAAAGAGCCCGCCTGCCAACGCAGCAGCTGCAAGGAACATGGGTTCGATCCCTGGGTGGGGAAGATCCCTTGGGGGCGGGAACCCACTCCGTTAGTCTGGCTGGGGAAATCCCATGGACAAAGGAGCCTGGCGGGCTACAGTCCATGGGGCCGCAAAGAGTCAGACACGACTGAGCACACACACGCCTATCGCATCAGTTCAGTTCAGTCGCTCAGTCGTGTCCGAGTGTTGGCAACCCCATGGACTGCAGCACGCCAGGCCCCCCTGTCCATCACCATGAAAAAGGACGCATATGTGGGCGAGGGGAGATTGTAGTAGTTGCCTGAGACGCGAGGAGCAAGGGGAGGGCTACAGGACAACACGGGGTTTGCTCTGACGGGGAACCCAAGAGGATGGCTGCTCGTGTGAGAAGCCAGTGCAGCTTATATTTCCAGTGGCTTGTGGACAGGGAACAACTTGTCATGGGGAGATGCACAGGAGACATGAGTGTAGGCAGGAGTGAACATTCTCAGTAACACCAGGGATTCATTATGTTATCACTCTCAACAAAAGGGACAGCTGATCCTTGGGGTGGGTAGGTGGGGAATCCCCCAGGATATCTCCCAAGCATTCCCCACCTGGTTTTACCTCTGAGCTTCCACTTCCCTTGTCCTTTTTTATAATTTTAACATTTAATTGGAGGACAATTGCTTTACGATGTCATGTTGGTTTCTGCCACACAGAACACAAATCGGTGGTAAGTACGCATATATCTCCTCCCTCTTGACCTCCCTGCCATCCTCCCAGCACCCATCCCAGCCCCCTAGGTCATCACAGAGCACTGAGCTGAGCTCCTTGTGTTATACAGCAGCTCCCACTAGCTGTCTAATTCACACCCAGGAGCGCATATATGTCAACACTACTCTCTCAACTCATCCCACTCTCTCCTTCCCCAACTGTGTCCACAACTCTGTTTTCTCTGTCTGCATCTCCCTTGCTGCCATGCAGATAGATTCATGAGTACCATCTTTCTAAACTCCATGTGTGCGTGCAAAGTTGCTTTACTTTTGTCTGACTCTATGCAACCCCATGGACTGTAGCCTACCAGGCTCCTCTGTCCATGGGATTCTCCAGGCAAGAATACTGGAGTGGGGTGCCATTTCCTTCTCGTCTAAACTCCATATATATGTGTTAATATATGATATTTGTTTTTCTCTTTGTGACTTACGTCACTCAGTATAATAGATTCTACGTTCATCTACCTCATTAAAAATGACACAAAAATCGCTCTTTTTATGGCTGAGTTGGAGAAGACTCTTGAGAGTCCCTTGGACTGCAAGGAGATCCAACCAGTCCATTCTAAAGGAGATCAGTCCTGGGTGTTCTTTGGAAGGACTGATGCTAAAGCTGAAACTCCAGTACTTTGGCCACATCATGCAAAGAGTTGACTCATTGGAAAAGGCTCTGATGCTGGGAGGGATTGGGGGCAGGAGGAGAAGGGGACGACAGAGGATGAGATGGCTGGATGGCATCACTGACTCGATGGACATGAGTCTGAGTGAACTCCAGGAGTTGGTGAAGGACAGGGAGGCCTGGCATGCTGCGATTCATGGGGTTGCAAAGAGTCGGACATGACTGAGCGACTGAACTGAACTGAAATGAACTGAATATTCCACTGTGTGTATATACAATAGCTGCTTTATCCATTCCTCTGTCAATGGATAACTTTTGAATCTTTACCCCATCTGGATATTATTGTATATTGTATTGTATATTGTGTATATATTGTATATTATGAGGTAACGCATAACTTTGTTTTCAAAATAGCCAGTGACCTCAAATCCATTTACTGGTCAACATCACCTGTTTCCACTGATGAAGATTCCACCTTTATCATATCGTACTTTCTTATCCATCTTTGGAAATACTTCTGGAACTTAAACGTACATTTACCAGCTTCTGTAATCTCTTGGGAATACTTTCAATAATTGCTAATACTTTCAATTGTTGCTTTTGAAAAATATTTCAACTTTGTTTCACAGTTACTCCGTTTTTTCTAATGTTGTTTAATCATTTCTGTGTTCTAGGGCCCACACCTCCTTCCAAACGTTTTGATTAGAGTTGCAGGAATTATGTAAGTACAACACATATCACACAGGATCACAGGAAGAAAGGAGAAATCACATGAGACTCTTCCCCATTTTCATGCCCTTCCTTGACAGCTACTAAAATTCAATAGCAGAGTACAGTTAATGTAAAATGTCTTCTCGTGTAAACTAGACTGAGCAACCACATTGTCACACTGAGTGAAATTGAGTCAGAGAGAGAAAGACAAATAACATATGATATCCCTTAGATGCAAAATCTAAAAAGAAGTGATACAAATGAACTTCCAAAA
Organism: Bubalus bubalis; assembly: GCF_019923935.1. NCBI lineage: Eukaryota > Metazoa > Chordata > Mammalia > Artiodactyla > Bovidae > Bubalus > Bubalus bubalis. The sequence continues at coordinate 5,518,290 of NC_059181.1, read as the reverse complement.
CAGGAGCCTGTTACACAGAGAACGTCAGAAAGAAAAATATTGTATATTAATGCATATAATTAATGTGTCCGTCCGACTCTGTGCAACCCCATAGACGGCAGCCCACCAGGATGCCCCGTCCCTGGGATTCTCCAGGCAAGAACACTGGAGTGGGTTGCCATTAGGGAAGTGAGACGCAGGTGCAGAAAAGGGACTTGTGGACACAGTGATGGAGGGAAAGAGTGGGACAAATGAAGAAAATACCACCACTATGTGTGAACTATCAGGTGTAGCATGGAGCGCTGGTGAGAAGCTGGTATGAGGCACAGGAAGCTTGCTCTGCTACTCTGTGATGACCTGCAGGGATGGGATTGGGGGCTGGAGGGAGGCAGGATGTTTGCGTAATTATGGCTGAACTGAGGGCTTCATGGCAGAAACCGACACAGCAGTTTACAAATTAAAATTTCTCATTTTTATATAAACTTAAGAGATAATTTTATACAAATTTATTTTATATAATTTTAAATATGTATCTTTAAAATTTCAAAAATAGAAAAAAAAATAGACTCACAGACTTAAGAGAATGAACTTACGGTTGTCAGGTGGGAAGGATGGGGGGAAGGGATGGTTAGGGAGTGTGGGATGGACATGGACACACTGCTGTGTTTAACATGGGGAACCAACAAGGACCTGCTATCCAGCACAGAGAACTCTGCTCAATCCTCTGTAATAACCTTATGGTCACCAGGGGGAAGGATGGGGGAAGGGATAGTCAGGGAGTCTGGGATGGACATGGACACACTGCTGTATTTAACATGGAGAACCAACAAGGACCTGCTGGACAGCACAGGGAACTCTGCTCAATCCTCTGTAATAACCTTATGGTCACCAGGGGGGAGGATGGGGGAAGGGAGAGTGGGGGAGTTTGGGATGGACATGGACACACTGCTGAATTTCACATGGAGAACCAACAAGGACCTGCTGGACAGCACAGGGAACTCTGCTCAATCCTCTGTAATAACCTTATGGTCACCAGGGGGGAGGATGGGGGAAGGGAGAGTGGGGGAGTTTGGGATGGACATGGACACACTGCTGTATTTAACATGGAGAACCCGCAAGGACCTGCTGGACAGCACAGGGAACTCTGCTCAGTGTCACGTGGCAGCCTGGATGGGAGGGGAGTTTGGGGGAGGATGGATACATGTACATGTATGGCTGAGTCCCTTCACTGTGCACCTAAAACCATCTTAACATTGTTAATTGGCTGAACTTAAACATAAAATAAAAATTGTTTAAAAATACACAATGTAACTTTTGGGAGTGTCCTATATTCACAAGTAGCCATGTAATTCAATTGATTAATTAAATCTTGGAAAATATAATAATAATTATATCAGTGATTATTTTTATCAGTAAAATTATCATCAGTAATTATTATTATTAGTAAAATTATTATCAGTAATTATTATCAGTAATATTTTACTGTAATATTTAGTATTATCAGTAATAATTTATTAATAATTAAAAGTAGCTTTTAAGACCCTTAACTCCTAACATTTTTATGTAAGCAGATTTTTACATAGAGTATTACTTAAGAAACAAAATTATTAAATGAGATAACATCATTTTTGAAAAGCAGTTGCTGATTTCTGTGATCATAGCAATGCCTTCAAAATATCAAAGAAATGAGGGCAACACTGTACCAGAGTCTGGACTAATAGCTTCAACTTGACACAGGCGGGCCCATCAAGCCCACATGCCTTATTCATTAGCCTCGTTTCCCAGAAGTGCATAATTTTTAGGCATCGCAGAACCATAGCTCTGACATTACTGAATTTTGTCATGAATAATGAGTTCTGCTCATTACAGAATTTTGTCATGAATAATTAGTTCCTCTCATAATGCTTATAAGGCTTGAGATCTCAAGCGTACTCTAAATGCTCCTTTAAGCAAAAACCCCAGCAGAAGGCCAGTAAAATGTAAAGAAGAGTATTGATTAAATCCTGTAAGAGGAAAAAAGTCGTGAAATAGGATTGTTTGCTCAAGATATAGGACTTTACCAAAAGCTTCCTTCCTTCCTTAAGAATAAAACTGAAGTGAAGTGAAGTGGCTCAATTCTGTCCAACTCTTTGGGACTCCATGGACTGTAGCCCACGGGACTCCTCCGTCCACGGGATTTTCCAGGCAAGAATACTGAAGTGAGTTGCCATTTCCTTCTCCAGGGGAACTTCCCGACCCAGGGATCGACCCTGGGTCTCCCGCATTGTAGGCAGACGCTTTACTGTCTGAGCCCCAAGGGAAGCCCTTTAAGAATAAAGGTAATGATATATACATGTGTCTGAGTTTCCCTGATGGTTCACGTGCTAAAGAATCTGCCTGCCAGAGCAGGAGATGTGGGTTGGATCCCTGGGTTGGAAAGATGCCCTGGAGAAGGGAAGGGCAACCCACTCCAGTACTCTTGCCTGAAGAATCCCATGGACAGAGGAGCCTGGGAGGGCTACAGTCCATGGGGTCACAGATAGTCAGACACAACTTAGCGACTAAACAGCAACAACAACATACAAGGGTAAAGATTTTGAGTCTGGAGGGCAGGGTAATCCAAGTAGCCAATCTGTCTCACTGACAGCTTGTCAGGAGTCCCCAGTCTCTGGGATCTAACCCTGGATGATCTGTGGAGGAACTGATGTAATACTAAATGAAATGAAGAAAGAAAAAGTCACTTATTCGTATCTGACTCTTTGTGACCCCGTGAACCGTAGCCCACCAGGCTCCTCTGTCCATGGCATTGTCCAGGCAGGAATACTGGACTGGGTTGCCATTTCCTTCTCCAGGGAACAGAAATAAACTGCACAATAAATATAACATGTTTGAATCATCTGAAAACCACCCCCCTCAGCCCCGGTCCGTGGAAAAACTATCTTCCACAAAACCAGTCCCTGTTGCCAAAAGAGGTTGGTGACAGCTGGTTTAAGTGTCTGACCTCATAAATGAACGGTTGAAAAGGCTGGTTATTCTCAAACAGTTACACAATGGCCTAACACCACCATACGATTTTTAACATAGGCCTGATCATTTTTTTTTTAGCATTAAAAAGACCCTTAGGGAGGAGGGAGGAGGGTTCAGGATGGGGAACACATGTATACCTGTGGCAGATTCATTTTGATATATGGCAAAACCAATACAATATTGTAAAGTTAAATAAAATAAAATTAAAAAAAATAAAATAAAAAGACCCTTAAAAATTGTCCACTTAGGATACAGACAATACGTCCTTCTCCAAATGGATGTATTTAACAGCCATGAAATTAAAAGACGCTTACTCCTTGGAAGGAAAGTTATGACCAACCTAGACAGCATATTGAAAAGCAGAGACATTACTTTGTCAACAAAGGTCCGTCTAGTCAAGGCTATGGTTTTTCCAGTGGTCGTGTATGGATGTGAGAGTTGGACGATAAAGAAAGCTGAGCGCCGAAGAATTGATGCTTTTGAACTGTCGTGTTGGAGAAGACTTGAGGGTCCCTTGTACTGCAAGGAGATCCAACCAGTCCATCCTAAAGGAAATCAGACTTGAATCTTCATTGGAAGGACTGATGTTGAAGCTGAAACTCCACTACTTTGGCCACCTGATGTGAAGAGCTGACTCATTTGAAAAGACCCTGATGCTGGTAAAGATTGAGGGTGGGAGGAGAAGGGGATGACAGAGGATGAGATGGCTGGATGGCATCACTGACTCAATGGACATGGGTTTCGGTGGACTCCGGGAGTTGGTGATGGACAGGGAGGCCAGGTGTGCTGCGGTCCATGGGGTAGCAAAGAGTCAGACACGACTGAGCGACTGAACTGAACTGAACTGAGCAGCTGAGTGGCTGTAAAGAGACTTTAGGGTTGTGTCCACCATGTTTCAGTGATCTCAGAAGATGGGCCACTCTATGTGATCAGAAGGTTTTGTTTCTTGATATCTGAAAATAAGCGGATTGCTGCTGCTGTTCAGTTGCTCAGTCGTGTCTGACTCTTTGTGACCCCATGGACTGAAGCCCACCAGGCTCCTCTGTTCATGGGATTTTCAGGCAAGAATACTGGAGTGGGTTGCCATGCCCTTCTCCAGGGGGTCTTCTCAGACCAGTGACTGGCAGGTGGATTCTTTTCCACTGGGGAAGCAGGAGTTCATGGTAGCAGATTTCTGAAGGACTCGGGCACACAAATGTGCCCTAATTGGGCAGGTCAGTTGGGGTGGACACAATGACCCCCCACCCCCACCCCCAGAGGCCTTGTCTGCAGAATTTGGCTCCAACCACATGAGTTCTGTTCGTGTCAATGAAGTGCGAGAAAAAATGCATCCTGTTTGGGCTCGGCAGATGGTCTAAACAGGCACACCATTTCAGGGGTGGGCTTGGCTCTCTCGCTGAGGACTGCACGGGGCTCAGGGATCATGCCTCTGAACAAGGGCCCACATGTCTGGGAACCCTCGCAGCCTTTCCTAGGGAAGGCCAGGAAGAAAAAAGAAAAAAAAGGAATGTGTTCTCTGTAGAATTTATGGCCTGCAAAGATTCGCCGCACTGGCATCTGTTTGCTGTTACTGAGAACACAAGAAAACGCATGCTACGAAAGGAGAAGTCACCTCTCCGGGGTCTAAAGCGAACCACGGCAGGAACCCCAAGGAGGTCTGGGAGACATCAGAGATGCAGAGCTCCAGGATCTGGCTGCAGCAACGTGAGCATGGGGACTGGCAGAGGAGAGGCCCTTCATTGAGTGCCTCTTGAGCTCCGACCAGGAACTGCCACGAGAACAGAGAAGGTCAAATTCCAGCAGGAGTTTGGCACCACATACGGATGGAACGGGCAACTGCGTGTGCTCAGTCACTCAGTCGCGTCTGACTCTTTTGCAACTGGGACTGCAGCCCGCCAGGCTCCTCTGTCCCTGGGGTTCTCTAGGCAAGAATACTGGAGTGGGTTGCCATGCCATGCCCTTCTCCAGGGGGATCTTCCCAACCCAGGGCTCGAACCCCCGTCTCCTGCATTGCAGGCGGGTTCTTTACCATCTGAGTCACCAGGGAACAGCCAGGTGGGCTCCTAACAAGCACTATTACCGCCAGAGTTCAGCTTTGTGAGCCAGACAGACGTGCATCCAGGATTTCATTCCTAATCACTCACTCTATTTAAAATGCAGTTAAATGGCTCTATTTCTTGATATTAAAACCTTGTTTTTGTTGATACTGTTTCCTACTCTTTCCCGTTAAGGTAATAGTCTCCATACAGCTTATGATAACTTTCAGAATCTCTAAGCCACCTCCATAAGATTCATTTAAAACAAGTTTGTAAAGGAATATGTCTTAATCCTTAAAGAAAAAAATTAAAGACATGATTCCGAAGGGATCTTAGATCATGTATCATTGAAATGTCTGTTGGGTTGGCCAAAAAGAATGGACTTGCTGTAATTAGAGAAAACCCACACACAGCAACAAAGACTCAATGGAGCCAAAAAAAAAAAACAAAACTCCAGTGTATCCTTCAATATTCCAAGAGCTACATCTTATGTGAAGTAGTCTTAACACACACAAACACCAAGGTTACCAAGCTGTATGCATTAAATAATCACAGTTTTTTTACATGTCAGTTATACCTCAATAGAGTGACTTTTAAAATGTATCAAAAGAACCACACACTGTTATAAATAAACACCAGGTTTTCAATCGGGTAAACAGGCAATCCCTTTTAGAAGTTAAGACTGTCTCTTGTTTGAGTGTGTGCAGTGGATCTAAATGCTACTTTGGTAAGGTTTCTGGCATTACATGTCAGGTACGTAAAATATGAGAATGCCCTTTATTTCAGAGAAGGCAATGGCACCCCATTCCAGTACTCTTGCCTGGAAAATCCCATGGATGGAGGAGCCTGGTAGGCTGCAGTCCATGGGGTCGCTAAGAGTCGGACACGACTGAGCGACTTCACTTTCACTTTTCACTTTCATGCATTGGAGAAGGAAATGGCAACCCACTCCAGTGTTCTTGCCTGGAGAATCCCAGGGACGGCGGGGCCTGGTGGGCTGCCGTTTATGGGGTCGCACAGAGTTGGACATGACTGAAGCGACTTAGCAGCAGCAGCAGCAGCAGCAGCCCTTTATTTGACAACTTCACATTTGGAAATCTATCCTGAAGATATTAAACCTAAAAGATATAATCGTAACAAATATTAACAATTATCAACAAGCATCAAAAAAAGTTGCCAAAGTCTTAGTCAAAATAGGAATTGTTAGCAAAAAAGAGAAAAATGTCCAGCAATACAAAAAGTAAGTAAGTAAAACATAAGATGGCTTGTTATGCAAATATTAAAATGTTTCACAGGGGTATGATTGTGTCAAATGAAAAAATAAATTTATTCTGTTGTTGTTTATTCACTAAGTTGTTGCTGAATTCTTTTTTGACTTCATGGACTGCAGCCCGCCAGGCTCCTCTGTCCATGGGATTCTCCAGGCAAGAATACTAGAGTAGGTTGCCATGCCCTCCTCCAGGGGATCTTCCTGACCCAGAGATAAAAGTCGGGTCTCCTGCACTGGCAGGCAGATTCTTTACCACCGAGCCACCCAGAAAGCCCCAAATAAATTGATGGATTTTTATAAATACAGAACAAATCCAAAGCAACAAATCTGTAAACAAGACAAGCCATACAGCAGATAGCGATTGTCAATAGCTAGTCATCTATTTTTTTTTTTCAAAATTGCTTAGAAGTAATATAACAACATTAAGTTCATTTTATTTCAAGACAGCATCACCAAGCCACGTGTATCTTTCCAACCTTCGTTTAGGTTTTAAGCCTGGCCAGGATGTTGAAGTCTACTCTCAGATTTCAAAATATACCCTAGTGGCTACATTAGCACCTAGGCCAACGTCCAGCTTTCTACTAAATTTATTCCTGCCATTTACTTTTTAAAGGAGATACATGGATGCTGCTTGCCTGGTGGACCAGATGAGAAAGAATCCACATGCAATGCGGGAGATACGGGTTTGATCCCTGGGTGGGGAAGATTCCCCTGGAGGAGGAAATGGCAACCCACTCTAGTCTTCTTGCCGGGAAAACTCTACGTACAGAGGAGCCTGGCGGGCTACTGTCCATGGGGCCACAAAGAGTCGGACACAACTGAGCGTGCATTTTAGCAAATCAACCAGATGCCGGGTGGAGCCAGTTCATTTCACACAGTGGGTTGGTCCATCACATAAGCTTAGAAAAGGTCTGGCTGTGAAAGAGGGCGAACACAGGCAATGTCACTGAAGTGCTCCCTTTGGTCGTGGAAACGCAATTGTGGCTGTGAGCCTGGTGATGCCACTTGAGACTCAAAGATGCTCATCTGTCTGCGTGAGTCATTCCAGGCACAGGAGGCGCTCACAGCCGACAGGCTCAGACCACAGAGAGGGAAGCGTGGCCGTCCACTCTCTACTGCGGCAAAGGAAGGGATAAAAACAAGAAAACTCTGCCACTGAGGACAGAGACTTGCCTACACACTCAGTCTTACGTAAAAGAGATATGCTCGTGAGCACTGCGGTTCTAGTTTACAAAATCGTGGGCATACAATGTTTCTTTAAAATATTTTCAGAGGCAACAATCTCCTGTTTCATGTGATGAAGTGAAAGCTTGAGTGACTTAAGTGAACGTCACTTATAATCATAATTATATTGTAACTTATAATCCTACACAGTGACACTCGGGTTACATGGTACAAACTGAAAAACCACGGCCAGATTACACTCTGCAGTTTCCCCAGGGATGCAGAGACCGTGACTGAGCTTCTATCATACTTTTGCAGATGAGACAAGGTGAGCTGGAGAGTTCCATAAGACGTTTCTACAATTTTGACTTCCTGATGAAAACACTGAAAATACGCTGCGTGTGATTTTGTAAATGAATCCACAAGTTCAATTAATTTTATGGGAAGAAGACTGACACAGACATTTCTCCAAAGAAGATATATTGACAGCCAAGGTAGGTGAAAAGGTGATCAATACTGCTAATTATTAGAGAAATGCGAATCAAAAATGTGAGTATTATCACCTCACACTGCTCAGGCTGGCCATTATTTAAAAGTCTACAAATGCTGGAGAGGATGTGGAGAAAAGGGAATCCTCCTATTCTGTTGATGGGAAAGTAAATCGGTACAACCATGATGGAGAACGGAGTGGAGGTTCCCTAAAAAGCTAAAAACAGAGTTACCATATGATCCAGCAATCTCACTCCTGGGCGTATATCCAAAGAAAACTCCAACTCAAAAGCATGCACGCACCCCTATGTTCATAGAAGCACTATTCACAATAGCTAAGGCATGGATGCAACCTATGTATCCATCGACAGATGAATGGATAAAGAAGATGTAGTGTGCGAACACACACACACACACAGTGAAATACTACTCAGCCATGAAAAAGAACAAATAAATGCCATTTGCAGCAACATGGATAGACCTAGAGAATATCATACTTAACAAAGTAAGTCGGACCAAGAAAGACAAATATTATGTATCACTTACATGTGGAATTTAAAAAAATACTACAGATGAACTTACTTACGAAGCAGAAATAGACTCAAATACACAGAAAACAAACTCTTGGTCACCAAAGGGGAAAGGGTAGATGAAGGGATAAGTCAGAAGTTTGGCATTAAATGATATAGTTTACTGCAGATAAAATAGATATGGAACAAGGAATTACTGTATAGCACACCAAATCATACTCAATACCTTATAATAAACTATAATGGAAAAGAGTCTGAACATGTGTATGCACACACACATATACATAACTGAATCACTTTGACGTATATCTGAAACTAACATGATTATTATAAATCAATGATACTTCAGTAAAATAAAATATTGAACAGTTTAAATTAATTAAAAACATTTTTAAGATTTATGTAAAGAAAACCTTGGTCTTTGAATCTTTAACCACCCCCTCCCACACACACACACAATTTATCTGTCCCTTCAAAGAAACATAACATACCTAAGTGAAGTGAAAGTCACTCAGTCGTGTCCAACCCTTTGAGACCCCGTGGACTGTACAGGGGTCTGCTGCTATGACTTCTCCAGGCCAGAATACTGGAGTGGGTAGCTGTTTCCTTCTCCAGGGGATCTTCCTAACCCAGGGATAGAACCCAGGTATCTTGCAACCCAGGTGTCTCGCATTGCAGAGCAATTCTTTACCAGCTGAGCCACCAGCGAAGCCCCCTACCATGCCTAAGGTACACTTTATGCTTTTATACCCAGGTTGTATGCATGACATCAGTAAATGCACACATTTTCTAGTTCTTTAAAGTCTTTACTGAGCTTGTTACATTATTGCTTCTGTTTCATGTTTTGGTTTTTTTGGCCAAAAGGATATGGGATCTCACCTCCCTGACCAGGGATCAAACCTGCTCCCCTTCAGCTGGGAAGGCAAAGTCTTAACCACTGGTCCACCAGGGAAGTCCTGATTTTCTAGCTGTTTAATTTGCTGTTCCATGCTCAATTCAGTGTCCTACTTTATTGTAAAATTTAAAAACATAATAAATAACTTTCTGTAAACAATGGAGATACAGCACCTTCCTGGCAATTCTCGGCAGCTCTTTGTGTTGATATATGATTTCTTTAACAAGTACTATAATGCTGGTCTCTTGGGTAGTTTACTATTGTGCTTTTACAAAACAGCACTGAAAAGAATTTCTCGTCTATTTACCTGGTGTGACTGTGATACAATTTCTGAAAAAAAAAAAAAAAAGTTAACTGAACTGTTTATCCCAAGGATGCAAAATTCAAGAATGGTCTTCTCCCTACCGCTGCTCCGCAAATGCCTTGTTGCTTTGCGTTACTGCTAATGATGCCTACAAATATTAGCACCAGTTCCTCTCTCTTTCTAATACCACATGCTATGTATCTCTTTGCTGACTTTTTTTTTTCAAACTGATGGATTAAAATGCTACTGCTTTTTGTTCACCCCTTTTTAATTCTACTGTCTCTTTTTAATTTAAACATTTCTTTAATTAGCATTCTATATGCAATTCATAATTCTGAAAATGGTCTGTAATATCCCTTGGTTCCCCCCACACTGGGCTTGCCTTTTCCCTATGGTTCTTAAAACCTTCCGTATAATTATGTGGGTCAGAATAAAATTCCAAATGTCACAGTGACAATTACCTTCTACCTTCCATGTCTCCTTATGGTCATGTCATTGTAAAGGGCAGGGAAAGTGCTGAAAGTTAAAACATTTATACTCTGCCTGAAACACAGTAAATTAAATTTACAGAATTACTGGTGAAAAATCCAAAGACTCTTATCAAAGTCTGGTTCTTGAAATCTAAGATGGAGGAGACACAGTCATCGTGAAAAGTAAAATCTGCCTGGTGTCCTATTTAACCAATGGATACTCATCCATTCATAATTAACACAGATTTATCAACTAACGAAAAAGAAGTAGCCAAACTGTTTTAAGACGGTCCACCACCTTTTCCCACTCTCTAAACTAACACTGCAGCCTTATAATAGGTATTGCTGAGGCTACATTTTAAGATATGTGAACAAGGAAATGAATACTCAAGTCTCAAATGCATGCTTACGTTAGTGATAGCTGACCTCTGCATGAGGTAGCTTTGCAAAATGCTTTAACACTTCTTCAGCTTGCAGGAATATATATATAAATATATATATATATTTATATATATATATACACACACACATATATATATATGTATATATAAAATAACTAACTTGTCATCACCCACAATATTAAGAGAAAATATTTTCAATGTTAAGAAAGGGGGGCTTCCCTGATAGCTCTCTTGGAAAAGAATCTGCCTGCAATGCAGGAGACCCCAGTTTGATTCCTGGGTCAGGAAGATCTGCTGGAAAAGGGGATAGGCTACCCACTCCAGTATTCTTGGGCTTCCCTGGTGGCTCAGCTGGTAAAGAATGTGCCCACAATGTGGGAGACCTGGGTTTGATCCCTGGGTTGGGAAGATTCCCCTGGAGAAGGGAAAGGCTACCCACTTCAGGATAAAAAATTTTTCATGTCATATAGCCTTGGCTTAATAAGCAATTGGTAGGCAATTAAGTGCATATATTTTTCATGAAAGAGCAAAAATAGGTATTTTGCTGAGATGACAGAAGGTACTGCTAGTAACTCTGTCAGCTACTTTTCATGCACACATAGGTTCAAAGTCCCAGACATCCATCTGAAGGCCATATAAAGACATGCAGGTCCCATGAGGTACACGAGACATGCAGGTTGTCTGAGGCCTGCAGCAGCCATCCAACACAGTTTCAAGCTGTGGTTTTATCACTCCAAATTGACTTCAGTGAAACAGGAAAAAAAAAAATCCAAAAGCCTCTTTCCCTATTCCCAATCTATTTAAACGGAATAAAACAAAAGTCCAAGCCAACCAATTGAGAGCAGGGATTCAATGCATCAGAATGGCTTCAGGCATTGACATACAGCTTCATCCAGGAAAATAATCAAATGAGTCGACCTGGAGTTATTAGCATCACCTTTTAATCTTTTGGCTTGCTGTGAGTGTGTGTGCGTGTGTGTGTGTGAGTGTGTGTGTGTGTTAGTTGCTCAGTCATGTCTGACTCTCTGCGACTCCATGGACTGTAGCCCACCAGGCTCCTCTGTCCATGGGATTCTCCAGGCCAGAATATTGGAGTGGGTGGCCATGCCCTCCTCGAGGGGATCTTCCCAACCCAGGGATCAAACCCTGGTCTAGTGCATTGCAGGCGGATGTTTTATCATCTGAGCTACTAGGGAAGCCCCTTGCTGTGAGTATCCTGTAGAATTTCACTGAATAAACATTTTAAGTGGAATCAGTCATTTCTTCAAAAAAATATTCTCCACCATTACCAGTCACAAACTAGATGAAACATGCTATTTGGTTACAAACCACAAAACCTACATCCTATAGGCTACCTGCCACATGCCATCCGTTTCCCAGCTCAGTCTGGCGCCTCACTAGTAATGGTCTGCTGTGTCCCATGGTACTTGGCACACTCGGAAAGAGCTGGAAGTGACCCAGCCAAATGGACAGTTTGACTGTGGCCCAGGTCAGGGGGCTTCCCTGGCAGCTCAGATGGTAAAGAATCCGCCTGCCATGCGGGAGGACCTGGGTTCAATCCCTGGGTCGGGAAGATACCCTGGAGGAGGGCATGGCCACCCGCTCCAGGATTCTTGCCTGGAGAATCCCCATGGACAGAGGAGCCTGGTGAGGCTACAGTCCACAGGGTTGCAAAGCCTTGGACACGACTGAGGGACTAACACTTCCACATTTCAGGTCATCTACCGCTGTCTGCTTTCCATGTTGTCCCAGAAAGCAGCTGTTTTCGGCCTTGCTGCAAACGTGTGAATATGCATGGGGGAGACTCGGTTCGATGGTAAGGAATGGAAAATGCATCAGTGTAGCTCACACACACACATGCGCACACTCACACCGAGGGATTTAAAGGTACTCAGAAATGTCATGGGAATCCAGGAAAACCTGACTCCCCACACGCAGGAAACTTTGGCACCTAATGAAATGTGCATCGGCCACGTCTGAACCAGTCACACCTCAGCTTCTGCAGAGACCCACGCTGTTTCTCGAATATTGCCAACCTTCACACAGCGGACCCCAGGTACGTCCTTCTCGGTCTCCCTATGGTCAGATCTCTGAGTCACACACCACGTCTTATAGACGGATTTTTCAGTATGAGAAAAAAATTAGGACATTTCGCAAAGATTTGTCCTGGATTATGCCAGTATGTTTTGATGGCAAGAATAAGAAAGCAAAAACAGCATTTGTTTGGAGGGGATGGGAAGACGTGTCCATCTGTCTTTCCCATAAGGCATTTACCTGAGAATTAATGGGTGTAAATCGCTCCTCTTTGAGGACTTGTTTGAAGGGCAGGGCGTGGGGAGGACTTGCTTGAAGAGCAGGGCGTAGGGAGGACTGACCATTTTAATCTCCAGGGACCCAGCACATTCACCCTGAGGCAGCAGGAGGAGGCGAGTGAACTGAGGCTGACTCTCTCTCCGTGAGGCATCTCTTCTATCTCAATTTGAGACCCTGTTCCTTCCTTGTCTGTACTCAAGTAAAAATCTTAGCCGCCCGCATTGCTCACAGAAATCTTGCCTCTCCAATGACACTTGAAGAATATATTATTTTTTAATGACTCAGCTCCTTGGGCTCGAACTGTGCCGATTACGACTTGCTTTCCTTGTTCTCAAAGTAAACAGATTTGAACAAAATGTTGTTAGATTTTTAAATGAAACGCCCACCCCTCTCAAGAGTCTCTCATAATTCTACCCCCAGAGAGAGAGAGAGGAACAGAACATACTAACGGTTTATCTCTGCACACACTGGATCTTATTACATGTTTACTTAACAACATATTATTCACATATTTTCACAGCATCTTTCATGTCCCGAGTGTTACCCTAAAGTGCTGGACATTACTCCAATGGATGAATGTAAGGCATGCTATTGAATAATTTTCTGTTGTGAACCATCATGGGTTCACCTTTTGCTTTATAAAAATAAACGGCTGATTTGGGACTCTACACGTTTAAATCTATTGATATTTTCCACATCTTTGTGGACTTTTCCAAATATTTTCATAAAAGCAGGTCTCTTAAAGTAAATCACACTATCAAGAAGTATGAGTTCAGTTCAGTCACTCAGTCGTGTCCGACTCTTTGCGACCCCATGGACCGCAGCACGCCAGGCCCCCCTGTCCATCACCAACTCCCGGAGTTTACTCAAACTCATGTCCATCGAGTGGGTGATGCCATCCAACCATCTCATCATCTGTCATCCCCTTCTCCTCCTGCCCTCAATCTTTCCGAGCATCAGGGTCTTTTCCAATGAGTCAGCTCTTTGTATCAAGTGGCCAAAGTATTGGAGTTTCAGCTTCAACATCAGTCCTTCCAATGAACACCCAGGACTGGTCTCCTTTAGGATGGACTGGTTGGATAAAGAAGTATATTTACCTTAAAAGTGAGCATATAGTGAGTAAATATAATGTAAATTTGAGTATATTCATAAATTTATAATACCAAATGGTATGTAGGTTTTCATTTTCAGCCCTTTAAAAAAATATGATATCACTACTTTGTTAAATCTTTCCCAAAGTAACAGAAAAAAAAAGACATAATCTTAAAAAGTAATTTTTTGGCAGGAATGATAAGTAGTGAGGTTTGATTTTTTAAAATATATTTATTGATTATTTTTCTCTTATTCTGGAAACTGCCTGGTCATGTCTTTAATTCATTTTTGTTATGGCAGTTGTGAAGGCTATTTTGAGGGGTTCAGTAAGAGATACCATTCTTTTTTTTTCTTTTTTTGCCTATTGATGTATGACCATTTCTTTCCACGTCTAACTGTCATTTGGATTTTTTATGTAGTGCATTTGCATGCAAAATAAATACAATATCAATGTTTTCCTTCACATTTCCCTTTCTAATTGCCATAGCTCAGAACACGTTCCTCAACAGAGCATTACAGAAGTCACGCATAGGTTTTTTCTCTTTGTGTGTGTGTATTCATGGGGTCGCAAAGAGTCGGACACGACTGAACGACTGATCTGATCTGCTGTTAACAGCGGTGTTTACTACATCTCAGTTTTAAAAGTCTACGTATAATGCTGTGTGGAGTGACACAGGCATCTAGCTTTCATCAGAAGAACCCATCTCTTCGTGAGAGATCTGGGATGTTAGCTTTACAAGCTCCAGCTTCCGTGTTATCATACTCCTGGTTTTTTCTTTTTTTAACTTCTCTACTCTAGCACGTTTCCCACTGTTTTCATTGTGTAGTCCTATATGTCCTATTATCTCACCATTTCTCTCTGCAGTGTCTTTCTGGCTACTCTTTCACTGCAGGATACATTTGAAAAGTCAACCAATGGATTTGGCTTGAACTTTTGTAAAGTGACCTGGAGAGTGTCAACATTTCTATAGTATTGAGCCGCCTCTGTGACAATGTACGCATCCAGTTTTGCACAGCACTTTATAATTTTCTTTTTAGCTTGATGGCTCTCTTCATATTTTTCATTCACAGTCCTTGTACGTCACTCTACTCCTGGGAATGTAATTATTTTGTGTGCTACTGTGAACGCACTATATCTAATCCATTTTTTTTCTGAGTGCTATCTGGATGCAGAAAACCTTTTTATATAAGTATCTTTCCCAAGTGATTTTTTCCGAAGCCCTTTTTTTAGACTTTTCTATAAGGTTTCAGCGACGACCACTTTTGTGACACAGTTTAAACATTTTGGTGGTAACTGAACACTTCTCTTTATTCTGACTGTGCTTCAAAGGAGCTTCTGTTGTTTCACCGCCTCACCTGACAATAAGCTGAGCTTCATCGATTCTCAGATTAAGAAATGCGTAAGCTGTCCTCTGCAGATGTCTGTTTTTCTGCAGTAGGGGGACAATCTCATTGCTTTAACTTCGTCATCATGACCGTTCTCATCTATGTGTTTACTAACTTATCATGGCTGATCCTTAGATTTCTGGCACATAACGCTATCATGATATGCTCTGTATTTTCAGCACAGGGAGGGTCATTCCTGTATTTATTCATTCATTCATTCTTCTGGCATGTAACACTGTCAGGATAGACTCTTTATTTTAAGCACAGGGAGGTTCATTCCTGTATTCATTCATTCATTCGGCCTGTAACACTGTCATGATGTGCTGGTAAAATCCAGAGAGGCTCATCCCTGTATTCATTCATTCAACCTGCACTCGATTAGTTCAAACTAGTATCTGTACCATAAGGTAATGGACATAACATAACGAATGGAAGGTAACAGAAGGCAATCTGGGAGCAAGCCAGTATTAAAGTAATATAATGGGGTGGTGCTCCAATGCTGTAGATACTTTACCCTGGCTCCATCTCTTTGAAAAGAGTAACAATTTCAGTGGATGAGGCAGGAGAAGGATCCAACACTGAGCTAATAGGAGCACTCTGAGTGGGGAGAGGGTTTGGCCTCCTTGATGTACAAAAGGAAGGCCAGTTTGGCATTGCTGGATTAATGCCTGGTATTGAATTTGCTGTGCTGGTGGTGTTCACTCGCTCAGTCGTGCCCCACTCTTTGCGACCCCAGGGACTGCAGCACGCCAGGCTTCCCTGTCCTTCACCATCTCCTGGAGCTTGCTCAAACTCCTGTCCATCGAGTCAGTGAGGCCATCCAACCATCTCATCCTCTGCCATCCCCTTCTCCTCTTGCTCTCAACTCTTCCCACCATCATAGTCTACGAATTTGCTGTAAAACTAAGGAATCTTTGGAAGCTCCCTCGTACCCCAAGACCCTGCACCTAAATTCAGATCTTGCAGTTTAATATTCTTTTTAAACGTGACTCAAGCTTCACGTCTCACAACACCCGTACCTGTGTGTGCCAATCACAGCAGGACAGAGATCAAAGATGTGGTCTGGTCGACCTTTGGCCAGGTTATGCCACGGAGTACACGCCTTCCTATAGGAATAACAGAACACTTATAAACAAGAAAGTAGCCTGACCTCACACATGCATGTATGTATGTAATATATCTTAGACTTTCCTTTTGGGTAGCTTTGGATTCACAGCATAACTGAGCAGGAGGTACAGACAATTCCTATGCACTCCCTGCCACCACACATGCACATACTACCCCCATCCAATCCCCAACCCCCGTCAACAAAATCAACACCCTCCACCACGAAAGTACATCTGCTGAAACTCATGAACCTATACTGAGCCATTATCGCCCGAGTCCATAGCTTACGTTAGGGTTTGCCCCTAGTGCCATACAGACTGCGGGTTTGGACAAACGTATCATGACGTGTATGCAACATTTTTCTTGTTCAGTTGCTCAGTCGTGTCTGACTCTTTGCAACCCCATGGACTGCGGCACGCCAGGCTTCGCTGTCCTTCACCATCTCCCGGAGCTTGCTCAAACTCACGTCCATCGAGTTGATGATGCCATCCAACCATCTCATTCTCTGTCGTCCCCTTCTTCTCCCGCCACATCACAGGATCACAAGGAATCAACTCACTGCCCCAAAACACCTCTGTGTTCCACTGATTCTTCCCTCGCTCCCTCCCTCCCAATGTATATTTTCAAAACACCCTTCTGGTTCTTGGTCAGGTAATTTATTAGACAAAGGGAACCGTTGGAACAAAGGAAGAAAGTTTCTGGGAGCCAAGGTTTTGTTTGGCTCTCTGCATTCATAGTTTAAAAATGAGACCAATCTGACGTTGGTCAGATTTGGCACTTAGGATATCTTTCAGAAGGCCTCCCCTCCAAAACAAGTCTATGACTCTGTAAAACCTTTGGCATGATAGGATCCAGGGGAATATTACCAATCTCCTTTTTACTGTTTAGCTGTCAGCAGACCAAAGTGTATGGATGTGAGAGCTGGACTATAAAGAAAGCTGAGTGCTGAAGAGCTGATGCTTTTGAACCGTGGTATTGGAGAAGACTCTTGAGAGTGCCTTGGACTGCAAGGAGACCCAACCAGTCCATCCTAAAGGAAATTAGTCCTGAATATTCATTGGAAGGACCAAAGCTGAAACTGAAACTCCAATCCTTTGGCCACCTGATGGGAAGAACTGACTCATTGGAAAAGACCCTGATGCTGGGCAAGATTGAGGGCAGGAGGAGAAGGGGATGACAGAGGATGAGATGGTTGGATGGCATCACTGACTCAACAGACATGAGTTTGAGTAAACTCTGGGAGTATGTGATGGACAGGGAGGCCTGGCATGCTGCAGTTCATGGGGTCGCAGAAAGTTGGACACGACTGAGTGACTGAACTGAACCGAGACCAAAGCTATGCAGACAATGGTTACTCTTCAAGAAACTTCCCAGAAGGTGGAAGAATCAGACTACAGGGAGGCTGTGGCCACCAAACAAAGCAGACCAGATTCTCCCTCTGTGTTCTAATGGTCCTGGAGGACATGTAACACCAGGGCCTCACAGACCCCTTCCTTTTCTAGGTATGGTTGTTTTGTGTCTTCCCCTGACACCTATGCATGCCGCCTGCAGCATAATAACACGCTTGTACCTACACACACACATACAGAGTCAATCCTCATTATCTGTGGTCGCATTGTCCTGAACATCACCACACGTATCGAGTTAGCAAATACAGAACCACTGGCTCCTAGAGGAAACACAGGGTTAGGTGACTATGGGCTTCCGGGCACAACATTTTAATCCACTGATTGGCACATAACTGCTTCCCCAATGGCTCATTAGTAAAAAAGAAAAAAAAAATCTGCCTGCAGTGCAGGAGATGTGGGTTCAGTCCTTGGGTGGGGAAGATTCTGTGGTGGAGGACATAGTTATTACCCACTTAAGTATTCTTGTCTGGGAAACTCCACGGTCAGAAGAGCCTGGCAGGCTACTGTCCATGGGGTTGCAAAGAGCTGGACTCGACTGAGCAACTCAGCACTGTTTACAGACACCTTATTGAATACATACTGCTTATACACTAACATTGAACACACATCCATCACGCAATGCCCCTGAATAAAGCTTATCCAGCACCTATTTGCTCCATAAGAGACGTGGCAATCTTAACTACCTCCCTAGTTCAGTACCACACCCCAGTTATTTTAAGTGGTGCAATCATGAAACAAAAGCACAAAAATGCAAGCAGCTTTTCAGACCAGGTGAAGGACACCTGTTTAGAGGAAGAGAGATAAGACAGGAAGGCAGAGGCCTGCTCTCAACTAGGAGCACGGTCACCAAGTGAACTCCAAGATCAGTGAAGATACATTATTTAAATGAACTGCACACAAATCTGCTGCTATGGGTCCACTAACAGTGGACTGAAAATTTCCACCACTGTGCATGTCCATGGATGACTATCAACACATGGCAAGGACTAATTTGGGGGCTTCAAACCTACAAATACCAAACCAACAAATAAACGAGAGTTCACAGCAGTGTGTCTTTTCTGCAATAGACTATGTGAGCTCTTTGACGGCACGACACAGGCACAGCCCATCCTTGCCTTGGAAAACAACATCACACCCAATCCTGGCTAATCCACAGATTATTATTTTCAAACTTTAAACAATTGTAGCATTATTTTTTTTTTTTTAAACCTGAAGTCTGATAAACTTGGGCTTTTCTCTGCTTGACTTGTGTCCTTCTCCTTGCCCTTTTGGGAAGGTTTAACACGAACTGAACAAGACGTTATTACAAAGAGACGTCAACACTTTCTAGGAGTCACACTTTTCAGATTCTAGACTCTCAGCTCAGTCTGTTTTTCTTGACTCAAAGCTGAATCACTCCCCAGGTGCAATACCAGTGGAAGGACGTAATAATTCCTCTCCTAGAAAACCAGAGATCAAACACCACGTTCGATTCCCATCCACGTGTCATTCCTGAGCTGTCTGCAGTGTGAAAATGTCTAATGCACAACAGCTGGTACCGCTGGAATAAACACTTCACCACAAATCTCAAGCTGTTCGGTGGGGGTTTCAAATGCCCCCCTTTCGCATCGGGAATTATTTGGGAAAAGCACCTCCTGGAAGCAACTAATCTGTGCTCTACGTGGAGTTGTATGAGGGCGAAGTGAACCCCGAGATTGGTGAAGACACATGACTTATACGAACCTGTACGCAGACTCGCCTTTGATATGACCATCCATGTAGGAGGTCTTTCGGAGCAGTTTCAATGCATTTTTGTCGTATAACTTGCCCCTGTGGGAAGCTTTTCAGAGGGCTGTGCTTCAACACTCGGAGTCTGATACTGTTCAGGGCAGCAAACTCAGAGCTGAATCTATGCTAGCACCAAGTCTATCGAGTTTTCAGGAGACGCCGCCCCTGGCTGTGCTGAGGATGGGGGTGACGTAGCCCACAGCTGACACACGTCTGTCAGCTCTGTGTTCTCCGCCTCCTCTGAGGGCTGAATTAGAAAGTGTTCCCACGGATCGGCGGGGGCGGGGGAGAGGGGCTCCAGAATCTCCAAACGGGCATGTGGCCCCATTCACAAGCCCAGTGTTCTGGAAGAGATGCTGATGTAAATGTGTGACCCCCCGGGACAGACAAGCTCCAAACTCTTCCCTTCTCTCGTCTCCCAGAAACCCACAGGAGGAAGCATCTGGGGTTTCCTGGCTTGAAATTCTAGGACTCAGTGGGAGTTAGTGACACGTCCCCAATGAGGCTGCTCCAACCAGGGAGAAGGAGGGAAGATGGGAGGCTTATGAGACCCAGGCCGAGGGGTGACCCAGAGCTGGGCTCTAAACTGGACCTACTGGTTTCCATTAGAGCCCTCTTTCTGAGCAAGGAGTCTGGCAGGCAGCTGAGTCCTGGGACTAGAGCCCGTTTATTGGGAGGCCACTGACCCACACCACACATGTAGCAAGACCACTTCCCAGTCCCAACCAGGACAGCCTGGCTTTTGAAGATGCCTGCAGGCACCATCGGGATCCAGGCCTCAATGTCAGGCCAACCTTGCCCCTGAGCTACAGAGTGTGGTATGCTTTAGTTCCCTTCATGCCCCACCCAGTGGAAATAAACTGGCTTTCTGGAAGAGCATCCAGACAGTTCCTAGGCAGGCGCAAAAGAAACGCACTTTTGATGCAGAGGGATTCAAACACTCATGCCATCACTGAAGACTGCTATGATCTGGGCATTACTGCAGGACACTTGGATGGAAATACGGTCCTGCTAAGAATGAACACTGATGAGATACTTGGCGACTCTGTCAGTTCAGTTCAGTTCAGTCGCTCAGTCGTGTCCGACTCTTTGTGACCCCATCGACTGCAGCACGCCAGGCCTCCCTGTCCATCACCAACTCCCAGAGTCCACCCAAACCCATGTCCATTGAGTCTGTGATGCCATCCAACCATCTCATCCTCTGCCGTCTGCTTCTCCTCCTGATCTCAATCTTTCCCAGCATTAGGGCCTTTTCAAGTGAGTCAGTTCTTCGCATCAGGTGGCCAAAGGATTGGACTTTCAGCTTCAGCATCAGTCCTTCCAGTGAATACTCAGAACTGACCTGCTTTAGGACGGACTGGTTGGATCTCCTTGCAGTCCAAGGGACTCTCAAGAGTCTTCTCTAACACCACGGTTCAAAAGCATCAATTCTTCTGCGCTCAGCTTTCTTTATAGTCCAACTCTCACATCCATACATGACTCCATATATACATGCCCACTGCACATGCATGACCATTTCAGCATTACTTCCCAATAAAATGCTAGCAGAGCAAAAACTCACCACATACACTACAAAAGTCAGTCTAGAAACAGGAATAGTACAATCTGCCTTCCTCTTCATTCATTCTCTATAAACAATTCACCACGAAGGAAGAGTATAAGACACTCACCATATCATTATTCTTTTTCACTTACCTTTCAGATTCATTTAGTTTTCATCCATTCATATGGAAGGATGGATCTAAAGCTCAATTATAAACTTTGTTTTTCAGAATTTCAGTTTTTACAATTCAAGCTTGTTTTCATTTCTATACTATAAATGGTTTCATTGAAGAACCGAAATCATTCAGCACAACAGATGCCTAACTCTCTAGTATGGTGGATTATATTTTAAGATGCTCTATCTTAAAAACAATAGGTTAACTGCAACTTTTTTAATTCATTGCTTTGTTTTGTGGTTTGTCCATCTCATTGCTACTTTTGCCCCCAAAAGCATGTTGTTCTAAGAAATCTCTAGATAAATCCGTCTTTGTTCTTTTCAGGAACGAAAAAGAGCTACCACACACACTTAAGCATTCTAAAATGTATTTCGGGAGGTCAAATTCATTCTCGGCTATGATTATTTTTTTACAAGGGAACACATTTTCCTTCACTGTTTTAACTGGTATAGCAGTAAGTAATAGAAAATGGTATAGAGAGAATTTTTTTTCCTTAAAAAGATTTGGTTAATTGACTTTGAATAAAATAGTTTACTTCAATCAAGTGATAAACACCCATGAATAAAATCTACATGGAAGAAAGGCAAATGAAATCAACAAAGCCTAAGACAAATTGCAATCTAATGCATTTTAAACCGTTTCTCCTATACTGAGTAGGTTGGGCGAGAAAATAGGATGTGATGGGAAGAAATTGAGCTGGAAATGGATCTGGGAAAATGAGGCCTCAGTCCCCAGCTGTTAGGACCTCACTGTGTGTATTTCTGTGATTAAGGAAGTGGCTTAGATGACTTGGTTCTGACACAGAAGTCTTCACTTACCTCCTTCCGACCTTGATTCAAGGGTTTCCCTCACGGATGAAGGGACACTGATTCCCCATGTCTATGTCACATGAGTTACTCCTTCATGTCCAGTAACGAGACACACGGCTCACTTTTCACAAATCATGTGCTTAACGTGTGTCTTTACCAAAGAATACACATTCCATAAGGGAGGAAATGACCATTCACTCCTTTTCTCCCTCCAGGGATGACCCCAATGTTTGGCACACAGTAGACACTTAACAAATATTCATTGTAAGACGGATACATGAATTAACAAACACCAACTCTGTTAAAAAGCCCTTCCTTTTTCACACTGAGGAAACAATTTACGTAACGTTTCCCAGATAATCAACCACATGCTTTTAAATCCCTTTGTGAACCAGGAAGGAGGTGGGCCATCTATGAACCAAGAAGGAGGTGGGCTCTCACCAGACACAGAATCCACTGTCACCTCGATCTGGAACTTAGAGCTTCCACAGCTGTGAGAAAGAAAGAGTTGTCTGTGGTTTATAAGCCACTCAGACTGTAGTATTCTATTGTAACAGCCTGAAGGAACTAAGAGAAGACCCTGGTACCACAGCTGGTAAAAGAATCCACCTGGTAATGCAGGAGACCCCGGTTCCATCCCTGGGTCGGGAAGATCCCCTGGAGCAGGGCGTGGCAACCCACTCCAGTATTCTTGCCTGGAGAATCCCATGGACAGAGGAGCCTGGCAGGTTACAGTCCAGGGGGTCGCTAGACTCAGACACAACTTAGTGACTAAATCACCATCACTATCATTCAGAATAGTGCTTGCATATACCTTTTAAACTGATGCAAAACACAGTGTATAACCTTTGAAAGTGTACAGTGTTATGGAGCTTATGAACAAAATGAAAACACTGATAGAAGATCATTCACTCTTACCTTGGTCATTGTGCTAAGTTGCTTCAGTTGTGTCTGAGTCTTTGCGATCCCACCGACTGTATAGCCTGCCAGGCTCCTCTGTCCTCAGAGTTCTCCAGGCAAGAATACTGGAGTGGGTTGCCAGGACCTCCTCACCTTGGTCATTAATCAAACGTTGTTCCAAGTTGTTCTTACTAACAACATTCTGTAAGTTCAACATGAACTGGAAAAAATAAATAAATATATATATATATATATATATATATATATATATATATATATAAACTGCTAGGCAGTTATTTACAATTACCTTCCTGGAGAGTAATTTAAAAAGTCAAATGGCAATTTATCCCCAGCTTTTAAAAGAACAGGAATAATCAGTTTTCAACGGCCATCTCAGCCTTCCTAAGGACTGAACTGATGCAGGTCTTTGAGGCTTTCATTTGATTTTCGGGAAAATCATATTCAGAGGTCAGAATTTTAACCATCACCGTTTGAAAGCTCCTTTAACTCACTTCTAGAATTCACTTCTGTAATTGAAGTGAGAAGACGGGACAGGCTAAACCACACTCCATGCCACCGCTCATCACTGCGTTCAGTACAAGTGACGTGGCCTGGAGTCTGAGAGCGCAGCCTGTAACAAGGGACCCAGAATCATAAAGATCTGACCTCGGCCGATGCCAGTTACAGACATGGGGCCTTCTGATCTTTCAGCAAGGTGCTGGAGGCTGCCTTGCAATCGTCACTGGCCTTCCGCTTTGTCTATTTTAATATTATATATTTATATAGATGAGATCATATGTCATCGTGTATATAACATGCATGTGATTATATATATAAATGTTATACATAAACAAAAAAAGTCAAAGTGTTAGCTGCTCAGCTGTGTCCAACTCTTTGCGACCCCATGGACTGTAGCTCTCTGCCCATGGGATTCTCCAGGCAAGAAGACTGAAGTCGGTTGCCATTCCCTTCTCCAGGGGCTCTTCCAGACCCAGGGATCAAAATACATATGTAAATAAAATCCCAGAAATGATATGTATACATACGTGTGCGTCTGTATGTGTATATGTGTGTGTGCTTGTATGTATAAACTACATACAGGATTTTGTTTGTAACCCACTTTTATAGGCAGCTTTTTGTGTCTAACATTATTCACATAAGAATATAAGCACTGTCCAAGTCTTGCTTCCTGCATACTTGGTCCTTGCTTGTAATCTTTTGGAGAAACAAGCAAAACCACATCGGAACGTAATCAGGGCATTTAGAGTCCCTGGAATGCCCAGAAACTTCCCAGCAGCTTACTGCCAGAGGCTCAGAGAGAAGTCTGCCATGGAACACATACCTATGAGTCTAGTGTTGGTTTCATTAGTAACTGAAACTATTCGGGACATTTGACACAAATATATAAAGTAATACAGTATTACTATGAGTATTTACTTAAGCCCGTAGCTAATCTTAGGAGACTTATCTTGCAAGGTGGCAAAAGAATTCAAGATACGATAATGTTTGTGAACCTGTGTTGAGTTATGTAATAGGACTGCTGACTTTCAGACACCTGGGAAAATAACATTTTTAAATGAAACCATTAAAATAATGTATCCTTAGGTCTCCATACTACGGCACGGCCACATGTGGACCATATTGAAGTTGCTAAGATCAGATGTTGTTTCTGAATATTCTGCTAAAGGAGAAAAATTCGGCTTATTTTGTGAAACCAGGGGGTCTAGAAGGAGAGTTGTATGTTATCTGATAAAAGGGAATCCTCTAGATTCCGATGCAGAGAAGGTTTAGGCTCGTTCACTGCTCAGCAAGTGAACCACGCATCAATACGTGGGAGCAATGTTACAAAATAGGGCTTCCCGGGTGGCCTTAGTGGCAAAGAACCTGCCTGCCAATGCTGGAGACATAAGAGACGCAGTTCGATCCCTGGGTCGGGCAGATCCCCTGGAGGAGGGCATGGCAACCCACTCCAGTCTTCTTGCCTGGAGAATCCCATGGACAGAGGAGCCTGGTGGGCTACAGTCCATGGGGCACACAGAGTCAGACGTGCTTGACCATGTTAAAAAATGATGTTATTCAGTCATTTTCATTTCAAAGATCTGAGATCCCTGGAACTTTATGCCGTCACGATATGTAAACCAAATCCCCAGCGAATGGATGTAAAAGGAACACAGGGACCCTTTCAAGTCGCCGTAGACGGGAGCTATGACTACCAGGCTTTGAAGTGTCCCCAGGACACAAATTTGCAAAGCTCTCCAAGCTCACCGCTCTCTGCCACACTCTGGTTCATGCAAGAATCCTGAGGAACTTTCAGACACATTGCAAATACCGACTACACGTTGAGTATGCGAAGCACGTAAGAGGCCGTAACTGCAAGCAGATAAATATTATCTTCACACAGGGTACGGAGGCCACTGCTACTCACGCCAGGTGCACGGACTTGCAAGACCGTCCACAGATTCCTTCACTGACTGGAGCCACGCCCTTCTGGATCCCCTCTTTCCCTTGTGGAAGGAATTATGACACAGTTCTACAGCAGCACCGAGTCCCGTCACCAGACCCGGAGCAAAGCTCCTTAGAACGGACATGTCAAATAACCCGTTGGGGTGAAATATCCTGTAGATGTCAATTAGGTCTAACTGGTCCATTACATCGTCTAAAGTTTGTGTTTCCTTGCTAATCTGGGGGACACATGTATACACCCGTGGCTGATTCATGCTAATGTATGGCAAAAAAAAACCACCACAACATCATAAAGTAATTAGCCTCTGATTAAAACGTAACCATTTGGATCATTGGTTGGGTCTAAGTCAAGCCGTACTCTGGGGACACACGTGTATCCAGAAACAAAGAATGGGGGACCGACCTACCCATCCACGTGCTCACACAGTGCTTGTGAAATGAACAGATGTGCAGGACTTGAGCTTTCTTACTTTCCTTGCAAAAGGAGCCCCCTGCAAACAAACTACTTAACCTCCAGGAAGAAAACAATGATAATGTGTCCGCGTGTGTCCTGGGCAAGCTCTGTCTTCAGCGGGCACTGGGGCCTGTGAAGGAGAAAGCCTTAGGGTCTTGGCACCTAAGCAGGAAGGATGGGGCCTCCTGCTACCAAAGATGACCAAAATAGCAAGCTGGAAATGCACAGGCCACAGACCTGAGTGCATCATCGCAGGACTCCGGGGCTCGGAGCAAGGGGTTAGAGTGCCAATACCTCACTTTACTGCAGGTTAAGTCTGTTTGGCTGTGTGGAGCTGACTGCTTCAGCTGGCATTCCTCTATCAAAGTAGCTGGGACTTCCCAGGTGGTCCAGTGGTCAAGAATCTGCCTGCCAACACAGGAGATGTAGGTTTGTTTCCTGATAGAGCAAGTAAGCCCGTGTGCCGCAACGAAGATCCAACACGCCCAGAGTAATTAATTTTGTTAAATTTGTTTACAAAGTTGCAATTAAAAAACAGAATATTTTTTATTAACTTATTTATTTTAATTGGAGGCTAATTACTTTACAGTATTGTGGTGTTTTTGACATACATTGACATGAATCAGTGATGAGTTTATATGTGTCCCCCCGTACCAAACCCCCTGCCCACCTCCTTCCCCACCCCATCCCTCTGGGTTGTCCCAGAGCACCAGCTTTGAGTGTCCTGTCTCATGCATCGAATCCAGACTGGTCATCTATTTCACATATGGTAAATGATGTACATGTTTCAATGCTATTCTCTCAAATCATTCCACCACCCTCTGCTTCGCCCACAGAGTCCAAAAGTCTGTTCTTTATATCTGTGTCTCTTTTTGCAGTCTTGCATATAGGGTCACCGTTACCATCTTTCTAAATTCCATATATATGTGTTAATATACTGTATTGGTGTTTTTCTTTCTGACTTACTTTACTCTGTATATAATAGGCTCCAGTCTCATCTACCTCATTTGAATGGGCTCAAATACGTTCTTTTTCATAGCCGAGTAATATTCCATTGTGTATATGTACCACAACTTTCTTATCCATTCGTCTGCCGATGGACATCTAGGTTGCTTCCATGTCCTGGCTATTATAAACAGTGCTGCGATGAACATTGGGGTACACGTGTCTCTTTCAATTCTGGTTTCCTCAGTGTGTTTCCATTCGTCTGCTGATGGACATCTAGCTTGCTTCCATGTCCTAGCTATTATAAACAGTGCTGCGATGATACTGTAAAGATCTGGCAAACGTCACCCTTGCCAGCATGTCTCTGTCCCCAGGATTTCACAAAGTCACAAACGGGAAGGAATCCTCCACTCAAGGGAGTGACGATTCTCCTCTCACTTTTAATTTCAGACCCTGGGTCTACAGCTCTCAGATGGGAAACCTTCCTGTCGCGGGAGAAGGGCCATCCACCTTCGTTGGCACAATGTGGGGTTGCGGTGGGGGGCTACCCTTGCTTCTGGTCCCATCAGAACAACTTCATCACAGGACTACCGTTTGCTCAGCTATTCCTTCACAACCATCCATTCGTACAAGGACCATCTGCCAAAGACCTGCCTTGGGCAAAAACGTGACTTCTGACTTCCATTTCCTACACTGGAGTCTGTAAGTGTTAACACAGTGCTGAACAGAAGAGACACGTCCCTGTGTTTGCAGAATCATGGCCTGTTGTTCACAAGTCCCCACTCCCCCAGTGCCGGCCACAAGCAGACCTTCCCCAGACGCACCTGCAGGTTTTCCTGAGAGTGAAGAGCTGGGTTGTCCAGCCTTACATGAGTGTGCACAGTCCAGGCGTCCTTACAACCCAAGACGTCCTTCTCTGGTCTTCAACTTTGCAAACTGCTGTTTGCACCTTGACACACGCAGCTGGGCCAAGATGATCCATATCTGCAGTCACCCCTGTGTCTTTTAGATTCACACTGAGAAAGGTGGTTGAGTTTTAAACTGGTGTTCCCTTGGGCAGGAGATCTGAGAGACGCGGGTTCGATCCCTGGGTCGGGAAGATCCCCTGGAGGAGGAAATGGCAATCCACTCCAGTATTCTTGCCTGGAGAATCTTTTTTAAAGATTTCTTAAAAAAAAAAAAAAAATTCTCAATTTTTTTTCTTCCTGAAAAAAAAAAAAAAAAAATGAAACCCTTGCAGAGAGACCCAGCTGACACTGGACAAATCCCAGCAACGTCCCGGGCCAGACTAAACGCTCTCTCTCCTGAACCTCCCTGCCTCCAGGACCGAGCAAGGATTCACACGACAGCTTCACAGAATAGGTGTGTGGTTCCAGAGAGCATGGACTTGGAAATTCCTGCGTGGCCTCAGGGGATGGGGGGCAGAGGGGAACAAAGCAGGATGGGGTGGGGCCTGAAAGAGGGTGCTGCTAATGTGCGGTGGGGCCTCTGTGGGCCTGGGGGGTGGCGTGAGTGCAGAGGACGTGGCGGGGGGTGTCCCTGGAGGCCAGGAAGGCTGCTCCAGGGAACTGAGTGGGTCGCTGGGATGGTCCATCCACGGCCAAGAGCAGCAGGTGGGGAGAGAGGCCGCCAGGCTTCACCAACCCCCGAGAGGCCTGCAGGTTAGATTCTGATCTATTTCTCAATCTGTTTCTCAACCCCTCTCCCCAGGGTTGGGGAGAAGCCTTGGGGCTCTTATGGAGGCGTGTGCATCTCTGCTGGAGAAACTGGGGAGGCCGTGAGCATGACTCTCAAAGAGATCAAAGCATCACCATGGGGGTATTGGGCCTGTGTGCTCTACCACCCGTGGGGGTTCCAGAAGCCCCCCGGTTCCTTCCACCTGCTTGTGTCCCAGGGTACTCCTCTCTCCCCACCTCCTGTCGTATTTGACCTGAATCCAGGGTACCAGTCAGCTCCCACTTTCTAACCATCTCAAAGGAATCTTGAGCCACGACTCTCAGACCCAGAGCCACGGCCTTCTGACAGTTCCTGTCCTGTATGGGCATCTCTGACCCTCGTGAAATCAGGATAAAAAAAGACTGTCAGCTTGACAGTGATATAGGCTTAACCCAGGAGAAAAACCATGGTGACAAGCTGTGAACACACAACAGGATATTCACTGATGCTGTTTCCTCACTGTTCACCTGGCATTGTGTGAGTGTACTCAGACACTTCAGTCGTGTCTGACCCTCTGTGACCCCATGGACTGTAGCCCACCAGGCTCCTCTGTCCATGGCATTCTCCAGGCTAGAATACTGGAGTGGGGTGCCATGCCCTCCTCCAGGGCATCTTCCCAACCCAGGGATCGAACCCACGTCTCTTAGATCTCCTGCATTGGCAGGCAGGTTCTTTACCACTAATGCCACCTGGGAAGCCCATCTGGCATTATTTAAGAAAAGAATTTCGGAGCTTTCTGTAATTAACCTTGTTTTATCTTTCCACCCAAGGGAACACCAGCTGAAACTCAATTGAGCTGTGTTGAACTCCCAAACAGAGAATCCCTCTCTCAAAGCCTGACCACTTGTAGTGGAGAGGTTAGAGCAAACCCAGTGGCGTGATGGCATTTCTGTGACTGGCAAGTGGAAAATGAGATGGCAGTTCAACTTACCTTCCCCAAATGTGTATATGTGAACACTTGTGCACACACACACACACACACCCCAATGTACTGATAAAGACTGACAATGAGACGAGGTGGCCCTCTTCTGCAGGAGCTGACAAGGTTCAGGCTAAATTTTCATTTATCAAAAGCTCCACTTAAGGACTTTCCTGGTGGTCCACTGGTTAAGACTTGACGCTCACAACGCAGGGGTCCCAGGTTTGATCCCTGGTCAGGGAAGTAGATCCCGAGGGCCACCGTTGAGAGTTCACATGTCACAACAGAGAGCCTTCACTAAGATGCAGCCACATTAAAGGAAAAAAATAAAAGCTCCAGTTAGCATAGAAGCAGAAAACAGATCTCTCTGCAACTCTATTTTACCACATTTTTTTTTCCCCAGAAAACACCACCACCCTTGGTATGAGAGGGAAATGTAAGCATTCTGCTTTAAATTTCCTAGGAGAATACATGCAGAAGTTTCACTAAATTCTCTCAGCTATTGCTATAGATGCCCTGCATCTAGGAAAAGTCTGATTTCAAAACTAACCAAGTGCCTGTCCCCAGAGTCCCAGGGGTGAGGTCCTGTCCTGGCCTCTCCAGGAAAGACATCTGCACTCTGACGAGTGTCTGGATCCACTCGTGTCTCTGCAAGAGAACCTCACTCCGTTCTTTTTCATGGCTGCGTAATATTCCATGGTCCATGAGTACCACATCTTCCTTATCCATTCATCTGTCAGTGGACATCTAGGTCTGTTCCATGTCCTGGATATTATAAACAGTGCTGCAATGAACTCTGCGGTACATGTGTTTTTTTTTTTTAAATTATACTTTTCTCAGGGTATATGCCTACTCTGTTAAGGCACATATGTGAAGGTTCAGATGAACATCTCTGCAAGCTAGAAATAGAGACACGGACATAGACAACATACAGGGACACTAAGGTCAGGAAGGGAGTGTGGGATGAATTGGAAGATGGGGACTGATGCACACATACTTTTGATACCATGTAGAATACAGATAGCTAAGGAGAACCTGCTTTATAGCACAGGGAACTCTACTCAGTGCTGTCTGGTGACCTAAATGGGAATGAAGTCCAAAAAAGAGGGGAGCTGTACACATATGTATATAGTGGGCTTCCCTGGTAGCTCAGTTGGTAAAGAATCTGCCTGCAATGCAGGAGACCCCAGTTCGATTCCTGGGTCAGGAAGATCCCCTGGAGAAGGGATAGGCTACCCACTCTAGTCTTCTTAGGCTTCCCTGGTAGCTCAGCTGGTAAAGAATCCACCTACAGTGCGGGAGACCTGGATTTGATCCCTGGGTTGGGAAGATCCCCTTGGAGAAGGGATAGGCTACCCACTGCAGTATTCTGCCCTGGAGAATTTCATGGGCTGTATAGTCACCCTGCTTATTTAACTTCTATGCAGAGTACATCATGAGAAACACTGGACTGGAAGAAACACAAGCTGGAATCAAGATTGCCGGGAGAAATATCAATAACCTCAGATATGCAGATAACACCACCCTTATGGCGGAAAGTGAAGAGGAACTCAAAAGCCTCTTGATGAAAGTGAAAGTGGAGAGTGAAAAAGTTGGCTTAAAGCTCAACATTCAGAAAACAAAGATCATGGCATCCAGTCCCATCATTTCCTGGGAAATAGATGCTGAAACAGTGGAAACAGTGTCAGACTTTATTTTTCTGGGCTCCAAAATCACTGCAGATGGTGACTGCAGCCATGAAATTAAAAGACGCTTACTCCTTGGAAGGAAACTTAAGACCAACCTAGATAGCATATTCAAAAGCAGAGACATTACTTTGCCAACAAAGGTCCGTCTAGTCAAGGCTATGGTTTTTCCTGTGGTCACGTATGGATGTGAGAGTTGGACTGTGAAGAAGGCTGAGCACCGAAGAATTGATGCTTTTGAACTGTGCTGTTGGAGAAGACTCTTGAGAGTCCCTTGGACTGCAAGGAGATCCAACCAGTCCATTCTGAAGGAGATCAGCCCTGGGATTTCTTTGGAAGGAATGATGCTAAAGCTGAAATTCCAGTACTTTGGCCACCTCATGCAAAGAGTTGACTCATTGGAAAAGACTCTGATGCTGGGAGGGATTGGGGGCAGGAGGAGAAGGGGACGACAGAGGATGAAATGGCTGGATGGCATCACTGACTCGATGGACGTGAGTCTGGGTGAACTCTGGGAGCTGGTGATGGACAGGGAGGCCTGGCGTGCTGCGATTCATGGGGTCGCAAAGAGTCGGACACGACTGAACTGAACTGAACTGATAGTCCACAGGGTCGCAGAGAGTTGGACACGACTGAGCGACTTTCACTTTCACTAATATACATGTGTGTATATATATATAGATGATTCACTTTGCTGTACAGCAGAAACTGACACAACACCATAAAGCAACGATACTCCAACAAAAATTAATAATTTTTTAAAAAGAGACGGCACAGTACAACAAGTGTCAGAACTCAGGGTGGTCAAGCTGAGGCCTTCTCTACTAGGAGTACATTTAAAAACTGTATCAACTCCATGCATGCTAATGGGTGTGGGTATGTGGGGCAGAAGCTGAAATAAAAACTATGTGAAACAGAGCTTTTAACTTGCAAATTTTGAGGCAGAATCCTGGCCCATACGAGTGTGAAACCAAATTATTTGCAATCTTGGATGTAAAACCATCCAGTACAGTCTAGACCTGTTCTATTTACTTACTTTCTTTTTTTTCTTGCTGCAGAAGTGTTTTTCACCCCTCCTTCTTTTCTTTCCCTTAAAAGAAACTAACTGGGCTGGCAAGTTCATCAAAGCAATTTACTGAGAATGCACTTTGACAGACCACATTAAGAATGTTGACTTGTGAAACAAAGGGCTGTTTTATCATGCACATAAATTACATGCTTCAAAAAAAAAAAAGAAGGTTCAGAATTCTTTAGTGATACTCTAGTCAGTGCAGAAAGGAGTTTTGCCCTTCTTATTTTTTGTTTCAGTACTTCAAAAGCTTTGCCCAGGAACCCATGGCTCACAAAACTCACAACAGAAAAGACTGCATTGTACATGATGGTTTACTATTTGCATCAGTTAAAAATAAATTTAAGTCAACCTATACTGAGCTTCCCTGGTGGCTCATTGGTAAAGAATGCGCCTGCAATGCAGGAGGTGTGGGTTCCATCACTGAGCCTGGAAGATCCCCTGGAGAAGGGTATGGCAACCCACTCGAGTATTCCTGCCTGGAGAATTCCATGGGGAGAGGAGCTTGGTGAGCTACA
The DNA here is from genome assembly GCF_019923935.1 of Bubalus bubalis. Taxonomy (NCBI): domain Eukaryota; kingdom Metazoa; phylum Chordata; class Mammalia; order Artiodactyla; family Bovidae; genus Bubalus; species Bubalus bubalis. Next base: position 5,485,476 of record NC_059181.1, on the reverse strand, counting down.
GTCCATGGGGTCGCAGGTTTGGACATGATTGCGCACTCATGTACGCACAAAGTTTATCTATTAAGTATCAACCACAAGGCAAAGACTGTCAATTCAGTTCAGTTCAGTCACTCAGTTGTGTCTGACTCTTTGTGACCCCATGGACTGCACCCTGTCCATCACCAACTCCCAGAGCTTACTCAAATTCATGTCCATTGAGTTGGTGATGCCATCCAACCATCTTATCCTCCATCATCCCCTTCCCCTCCCGCCTTCAATCTTTCCCAGCATCAGGGTCTTTTCCAATGAATCAGTTCTTCGCATAGGGTGGCCAAAGTATTGGAGCTTCAGCTTCAGCATCAGTCCTTCCAATGAATATTCAGGACTGATCTCCTTTAGGATGAACTGGTTGGACCTCCTTGCAGTCCAAGGGATTCTCAAGAGTCTTCTCCAACACCACAGTTCAAAAGCATCAGTTCTTCGGCGCTCAGATTTCTTTAGAGTCCAAGTCTCACATCCACACATGAGTACTGGAAAAACCACAACTTTGACTAGATGGGGCTTTGTCAGCAAAGTCATGTCTCTGCTTTTTAACATGCTGTCTAGGTTGGTCACACTTGACACTGTTAGGGATACAAAGGTGGACGGGTCAGTGTCAGGAGAGAGAGCTGGGAATGAAAAACTTCCTCGAATGAGTTGTGCATGGGGAACTGTGAGCTGCCTTGCATGACTGCAAAGAAGTGCTTACTTATATTTGCTTGAGGGCTCATAAAGCATTTCATCTTAAACCAAACTGTGATCCCACCTTTCTTGGGGGAGGGACCTTCATGGACAGAGATTCTGTAAGCATAAAGCAGCGTGAACACAGGTCACATCTTCCCACTTCAGGTGTGCAAAGGTGGAGGGCTTCACTTCTCGTCTGAAGCACATAAAAGAGGAAGGAGCAGAGATAAAGCTGGAAAAAAGGGGGGCGGTAAGGACACAATTGGAAGTGTTTGCATGATGCTATGAAGAGCTGATAAGATAATGTTATGGTCTGACCTATGATTAAAGACGCCTAATCCAGAAAGAACGTGTGGATGAACTGGTAGGAGGGGTAACAAAAAGAATCGCTGGGGGACTGTCATAAAAATGGTCTGAGAGAGGACTTCCCTGGTGGTCCAGTGGTTAAGCATTCACCTGCTGAGGCAGGGAACATGGGTTCTATCCTTGTCCGTCCATGATGATCCCACGTGCCGCAGGGGAGCTAAGCCCATGTGCCCCAAAAACTGAGGCCTGGACACCCTAGAGCCGGCGCTCCTCAATGAGAGAAATCAACACAACGAGAAGTCCATGCATCGCAAATGGAGAGTAGCCTCCACTCGCTGCAACTAGACTAAGCCCGCACACAGCAGAGAAGACCCAGTGACGTCAAAAACAAATAAAATTAAAAAATAAATTTTTTTTTTAATTACTGAGAGAGAGACTCTCTACTAAGAGTTGGTAATAACTTTGAAAACCAAGTGAGATGCAAGGAAGATGGACCAAGGATGCCAGTGGTATATCTTGATAAATGTGCAGTGAAGGAAGCATTTACAAATTACTTCATTTATTGCTGGCTTGACCAAAGGTTAAGGCCAAAGATTTGTTGTTGTGTTTTTTTTTTTGCCAAGACTTAGGAAACCTGAAAGTGATACAGACAGCAATGAATTTGAAATTTAAAGGCAAGGAAACAAGAAAATACACACACACACACACACACACACACACACACACACACATAACTGACAACTTCATCAAATATACTAAATGCAAACAAATAAATCTAATGATGTGAAATCTTTTACACAGGAAACAACAGAAAATGCTGAGAGAATTTAAACATGATGGACATAAAGAGAAACCTCTCATGTTTATAGATTGGAAGACTCAATATTTTTCAGGTGTCCATTCTTCCCAGCTTGGTTTATAGGCTGAAGGCAACCTGTATCAATATTTCACCCAGGTTTTTGTGAGCTTGGAGAGAAAGTCTAAGGGCCTAGATTAGCCCAGGTAAGGGAGGCCTGGCGTGCTGCAATTCATGGGGTCGCAAAGAGTGTAACATGACTGAGCGACTGAGCTGAACTGAACTGAATCTTGAAATGGACCAAATGTCAAGGGTGTAACTTACGAGATATCAAGATACACAACGAAGCTACAGAAATCAACACAGCAGCACAAGAGACAAGAGAAAACATTGGTGCAAACAGTCTAGACTCTGGATGATCTGTGTATGCAGTCGACTTGTTTATGAGAAAGTATCATATCAATTCATTAGCAGAAAGGAATGTCAATTAAATAGGTCATTTTGGTTCAATGAGATATTCATATTTTTAAAACAGGAGTCTTTATCTGAAATAAATTAATATGAAATTACAGATCATCTGTAAAACATAAATACCACAACTTGTAGCAAAAAAAAAAAATTAAGAATAGGTTCATGAGCTTGAGGTATGTAACAATTTCTAAACCACACAAAAATCACTAGGCACAAAAGAACAAAATCACCAAACTGTTTTTTGTTAAAATTAAGAATTTTTGTTCATCAGCAGACATCAGGAATAGCAGTGAAGGACAATACTGGGCCAGTATCCAGAACACTGGGGCTTCCCAGATGGCACTAGAGGTCAAGAACCCACCTGCCAATGCAGGAAACATAAGAGACCTGGGTTCGATCTCTGGGTCAGCAAGGTCCCCTGGAGGAGGGCATGGCAACCCACTCCAGCATTCTTGCCTGGAGAATCCCATGGACAGAGGAGCCTGGCAGGCTACAGTCCACAGGGTCACAGAGAGTCAGACACGACTGAAGCGACTTAGCACCCAGAACGCACATCTAATATATATGAAGAACTCCTACAAATTCATATACAAAAGACGAGTGAATGGAATATTTTAAAAAACTTGAGCAGACATTCCAAATGAGGATATTCAAATGGTCACACACACACAAAAACCCAGACACACACACACACAGGAAAAGTTAATATCATTACGTACCAGGAAAAATTACAAATGAAAGCCAGAACGCATACCACTACGCAGCTACTTAGAATGAATGATATTGTTCTAAAAAAGATTGTCAACCTCAAGACTTGCATAGTTGTGAAGCTAACTAAGTATATGGCTTGTGGAAGAGCTGTTTCATAGCGTCCACTAAAAACACCCACTGTGTTTATCCCTAGAGGTAGACGGAATCTGCATGTTCAACAAAAGTACAATAGCGTTCATCGTGGATTTATGCATGAGCTCCAAATTTCCTATGCATGCATGCTCAGTCGTGTCCGACTCTGTGACCCCATGGACTGTGAGCTCCAAAGTGGATCAATCCAAATATCCACCAATACAGTGGATTAAAAAAAAAATTACACTTCATTTTTACAATATATTACCAACTAATAATAACCCAGGTGTCGCTACTGGTAAAAGAACCAGCCTGCCAGTGCAGGAGACACAGACCTGGGTTGGGAAGATCCCGTGGAGGAGGCAACCCACTCCGATATTCTTGCCTGGAGAATCCCATGGACAGAGGAATCTGGGAGGGCTACAGTCCATAGGGTCGCACAGAGTTGGACATGACTGAAGTGAGTTAGCACATAGGCAATAATAAAAACAGAACGAAATATGCTGCACACAACACCTTGAATGAATCTCACACACTCACGGACGAGCAGACAAAGCTGGAAACCGCAGAGTGAGCCGCGTCAGACCCTATCCACCTACAGGTTAAGGAAGGATAAGGCAACCCATGATGGCAAATGTGCCATGATGACAATGTCTGGGTGAGAGGATGCTACTGACTGAGGAACGGGCACTCGGGTAACTGCCGGGTACTGGAAATATTTCTATTTTGATCAGAGTGTTGGTACTCTAAATAGGCTCTTCCATCTCTCAGTCGTGTCCGACTCTTTGCGACCTCGTGGACTGTAGCCCACCAAGACTCCTCTGTCCATGGGATTTCCCAGGCAAGAATACTGGACTGGGTTGCCATTTCCTTCTCCAACCTAAGTATACCCCTACGTAAAATATCATAGAATTTCACACTTAAAAGATTTGTACGGTTTATGTTTGCTATGCCTAACATGTGATATTTTTAAAACTCTGATTGTTACCTTACTTAGAATGTTAAAATATATTCCATTTGAACAAAGCGAAAATCAGTTAGTCCCGTCCGACTCTTTGCAACCCCATGGACTATAGATCCCGTGGAATTTTCCAGGTCAGAATACTGGAGTGGGTACCCTTTCCCTTCTCCGGGGGGATCTTCCCAACCGATTATAAAAGCACTTTTTAGAAAGGAGCCAAAAATCTGGTTCATTTCCCGCCTTCCCCCCTCCTCCGCACCGAATCCCATTCGCATACATTTTCATATATTACACATTTTCAGCAAAACAAAGGGGGGAAAATACATTTTCTTCACTTTACTAAGGGGAAAAAAAAAAAGAGCCCTGAGGCTATTGAGAGCATAGCAATGATTGAAAACATAAAAAGGCAACTATCTTCTTTTCTAAAAATGATTACCCTGATGATATTATACAGTGGTAATTTAAAAGAAATGTTCCCCAACAGAATTATTCCTCTACCTGACCATTCACAGCTCTCATTTCATTTCTCATATATCTTATAGTTCTCTCTGAAAAGAAAATGGTCCTTTGGTAATATACAAGAGAACATGTGTTGAATTTGCAAAGATGGGTAATTTTGACTGGAATAAATTCATAATAGCAATCATAAGTTTCAAATAGATGGGCCGATATTCGCTTTAATATATACATTTATATATCTTTTCACCACTCGCTGGCGAAAGATGGCATTTACGGAAAGCTTCACGGGCTGATCTAATGATTCATGTTCTAAAATGATGGAAGTTTAACTAATTTTAAGCGTGTAAGTAATCATGCCAAATACAATCACATCATTGGAAAATTCCCTTCAGTCAGTAGTTTTGGGTTCCAAACAACTTTGAATAAGTATATTCAGTAAGTCTCTTGGCATATAGAGACATCATCTCATATAACATTTCTTAATTTCTATTTACTTTATTTTTTATTGAAGTATGAAAGTGAAAATGCAAGTCGCTCAGTCATGTCTGACTCTCTGTGACCCCGTGGACTATACAGTCCATGGAATTCTCCAGGCCGGAATACTGGAGTGGGTAGCCCTTCCCTGCTCCAGGGGATCTTCCCAACCCAGGGATCAAATCCAGGTCTCCTGCATCGCAGGTGGATTCTTTACCAGCTGAGCCACCAGGGAAGCCCAAGAATACTGGAGTGGGTAGCCTATCCCTTCTCTGGGGGATCTTCCTCACCCAGGAATTGAACTGGGGTCTCCTGCATTGCAGGCGGATTCCTTACCAACTGAGCTATCAGGAAAGCCCCATTGAAGTATAGCTGAATTATAATATGATGTTAATGACTGCTATACAGCAAGGTAAATCAGGGGTACATATATATACTTTTCGTTTCATACTCTTCTCCATTATGGTTTATCATAGGATTCTGAATAGAGTTCCCTTTTACATACAGTAGGACTTAGCCGTGTATCCACTCTGTAAATATCTGGTTGCATCTGCTAATCCCAACAATCTCATAATATTTGTACAAAAGTGATTTGATATCACGAGAAGCGGGTGGTATGGAATGTTTCCCGCACACCGGCTCATCAGAAGACATGGCCAAGGGTCAACATTTGCTAAGTTAGGGGCAGAGGCAAGAGTTGAACACATGTCTGTCTGGGTCCAAAAGCTGTGACCCCTTTTTCGTGTCTGCTCTTTAACTCAGATGACATCCGGAGGCACTGGCGTGGCAGTCAGGATGAAGGGCTGTGGAGGGAAAGCAGGTTTCCTTCCCAGCTCTGCTTTCCACACCCCTGGGATCTGGGATGGACCTACACCCAGGTTCCTGGGGAAAAAAAAAAGTGGCCAGTGATGGGACTTCCCTGGTTGCCCAGTGGTTAGGACTCCGCGATCCCAAAGCAGGGAACCTGGGTTCGATCCCTGGTCAGGGACCTAGATCTCACATGCTGGCAACTAAGAGCCAGCACAGGTAAATAAGTTAAAAACACAAAATATATTTTTAAAGGGCCAAAGATAATGCCAGCCTCACTGAGTTATTATGAAATCAGAGAGCAGAATGGTATGGCAAGGATGCCAGCCATATTTATGATCCCACTACATTCGGGGGCAGGGGTAGACCTTTCTTGCTGTGCCCTCTCAAGGTTTCAGTTCAGTTCAGTCACTCAGTCATATCCGACTGCTTGTGACCCCATGGACTGCAGCACGCCAGGCCTCCCTGTCCATCATCAACTCCCAGAACTTGCTCAAACTCATGTCCATCGAGTCAGTGATGCCATCTAACCATCTCATCTGTCATCTCCTTCTCCTCCTGCCTTCAGTCTTTCCCAGCATCAGGTCTTATCCAATGAATCAGCTCTTCGCATCAGGAGGCCAAAGTATTGGAGCTTCAGCTTCAGCATCAGTCCTTCCAATGGACACCCAGGACTGATTTCCTTTAGGATGGACTGGTTGGATCTCCTTGTGGTCCAAGGGACTCTCAAGAGTCTCCTCCTACACCACAGTTCAAAAGCATCAATTCTTCTGCTCTCAAGGTTTGTGGGCACACATACCTGGCGTCTTTCTTTGTGCCTGGATTGCTCTTTACAAGGACCCCAGTCATACTGGCTTAGGGCCCAGCCTAACGAGGTCACATCACCTGAATTACCTATCTAAAGGCCATCTCTCCAAATCGAGTCACATTCTGAAATACTGGAAGTTACAACTTAAACATAGGAACTTTAATGGGGGGACACAAATAAGACCATTACTCTCTGTGCATGTGAGTATGTCTTATACTTATTTACTTACTTAAGTAAGTACTCAAGTAAATAAGTACTCAAAGAAAGTGAAAGTGAAGGCCTTCAGTCGTGTCCAACTCTTTGCGACCCCAAGAACTGTAGCCTACCACGCTCCTCCGTCGATGGGTACTCCAGTAAGTACTTCAATAAGCAAGTAAGAACTCATAGCACTTACTTACTCAGAGTATCAGTGCAAGCTGTTTCTTCCAGGCTGCCACGTTTCAGGGGCTTCCCTCATGGCTCAGCATGTAAAGAACCCGCCTGGCAATACAGGAGACTCAAGAGATACAACGGCTTTGATCCCTGGGTGAGCAAGACCCCCGCTGGAGGAGGAAATGGCAACCCACTCCAGTATTCCTGTCTGCAGAATCCCATGGACAGAGGAGCCTGGTGGGGCTACAGTCCGTGGGGTCACAAAAGAGTCGGACACGACTGAGCACGTACAGGCACAATGACAGCCCTGTTTTGAATGCAGCAGCTTAATCTCTCATTGATTCAAACAGTCTTTTCTTCCACAGCATGTTTGTTCCTAAGTGTCCTATTCATGAATTCCTTGAACACCTGGGCATATCTGAAATAGAGGTTAAGAAAAAAATCTCTATCTAAAATTTATTTTCCTTATTTAACATACCACCTGCGAAGTTAAGAAGTACAAATATGTCCTAGATACTCCTGTAGGCCTTTAGTTGGAAAAACTCCACCACATCTAGCCACCATCTGCCAGGGTGGAGGCCCTTGTTTATTTAGACCTTTAGAACCTCCTTGCGTCCTGCATTCTATACATGAACCCAAGCATGTATTTGTTCATTCAAATATATTTATTGGATTCTGTGTCCTGAGTGGCCCTCTCTAAGGTCAAGGGCTTTCAACAGTGAGCAACACACACACACACACACACACACAGACCACACACAGACACACACACGTATCCTGAGAAGGACCGACGAGAGAAATGAGGGAGTGTATGGTAACAGAGAACTGGATGATAAAGAAAGCTGAGCGCCGAAGAATGGATGCTTTTGAACCGTGGTGTTGGAGAAGACTCTTGACAGTCCCTTGGACTGCAAGGAGATCCAACCAGTCCATCCTAAAGGATATCAGTCTGGAATATTCATTGGAAGGACTGATGCTGAAAGTCCAATCCTTTGGCCACCTGGTGCAAAAAATTGACTCATTGGAAAAGACCCTGATGCTGGGAAAGATTGAAGGCGGGAGGAGAAGGGGACAACAGAGGAGATGGTTGGATGGCATCACTGACTCAATGGACATGAGTCTGAGTAAGCTCTAGGAGTTGGTGATGGGCAGGGAGGCCTGGCATGCTGCAGTCCATGGGGTCTCAAAGAGTCGGACATGACTGAGTGACTGAACTGAACTAACCTGATGGTAATAGAACACTTGGTAGAGAGGAGAACAGTCTGTTTATAGAGAACAGCCAGAGAACCCATGCTGATAATAAGACACACAGGCCCAGAAGGGAAGGGACGAATCAAACAGGAGATTGGAGAGGGTGCTCTGGGCTGAGAGACATGACAGGAGAGTCTCTGTGGTGAGTGAGCTGGGCTGACTTAAGAAAAAGCAAGGCGGGGGGTGGGGTGGGGTGGGGGTGGGGTGTTCCCTGCTGGTCCACTGGTTAACAATCTGCCTGTCGATACAGGTGACGAGGGTTCGGTCCCCGGCCCGGGAAGATCCCACATGCTGCAGGGCATCTAAGCCTGCAAGCCACAACTACTGAAGCTCACGCCCTACAGCCTGTGAAGTGAAGGGAAGTGAAGGTCACTCAGTCGTGTCCGACTCTTTGCGACCCCATGGACTGTACACTCCATGGAATTCTCCAGACTAAAATACTGGAGTGGGTACCCTTTCCCTTCTCCAGGGGATCTTCCCAACCTGGGCATTGAATCCAGCTCTCCCGCATCGCAGGTGGATTCTTTACCAGCTAAGCCACTAGGGAAGCCCAAGAATACTGGAGTGGGTAGCCCATCATTTCTCCAGGGGATCTTCCCGACCCAGGAATCGAACCAGGTTCTCCTGCATTGCAGGTGGATTCTTTACCAGCTGAACTATGAGGGAAGCCCCGAACTGTGTTCTGCAACAAAAGACACCACCGCAGTGAGAAGCCCATGCACCATGGCTAAAGAGTAGCTTCTGCTCGCTGCAACTACAGAAAGCCTGCATGCAGCAACAAAGACCCAGAGCGGCCAAAGTTAAATTAACAAACTGTGAATGTTTTAAAAACACATTAAAGAGAAGAAAGGGAGAAACAGCAATGGCAAGCATGTAGAGGAACTGAGTGAATAAGCGTGCCCGTCCTAGGACATGAAGGTGGAGATGACAGTGAGATGTGGACCCATTACCTGAAACCTCCATGCCTGCTGCAAAGCCTTGCCTTTGGTTCTGATGGACACAAGATGCCCCTGGCTGACTGTGGATGGGAGACTAAGGCTCTGGCTTCATCCTAAATCAATGAGTGTCCTGTGAAGCAGCTCTGAACAGCATGTGAAGAATAAGCAAAGTTGGGACAGACTCAGGAACCAGCTATGGAGCCACTAACCAACTGAGGGAAGATCTGAAGCATGGAGGTAGTGAAAAAGGTCAGATTGTGGACATATTTTCAAAGTAGAGCTGAGTGGCTCAGGAACTGAAAGCTGACTCCAGCTCAAAAGAGTAGAATCATCTCTCCTAGCGGGAGTGAAGAGAGAGGCTCCCCTAAGGGTTTCAGACCACGGTGGAGACACCAACCCAGTGGGTGTTCCTGGACCGCCAAGTGTCAGAAGGAAGGTGGCTGCAGGGGTCTCTCTGAGATTCAAGAACACATAGGGGAGAGTAGGTCTGTCTTCAGTCATGTCCGACTCTTTTGTGACCCCATGGACTGTTGCCTGCCAGGCTCCACTGTCCATGGGGATTCTCCAGGCAAGAGTACTGGAGTGGGTTGCCATTTCCTCCTCCAGGGGATCTTCTCAAACCAGGAGGGATCGAACCTGAGCCTCCTGCATGGCAGGCAGATTCTTTACCATCTGAGCCACCAGGGAGGCCCTAGACATATACACACTACTCTATATAAAACAGAGAGTCAACAAGGACCTACTGCCATAGCACAGGGAACTCTGCTCAACACTCTCTAATAACCTATATGGGAAAAGAATCTAAAAAAGAGTGGATGTATGTATACATAGAACTGAATCTCTTTGCTGTACAGCTGAAACTAACACAACATTGTAAATCAACTATACATTTATATCAACTACATAAAAGGTAAATTAAAAACAAAATGTAAGGGAAACCAAATCTTTTACTCAAGGCTACCCTCCTGTTTCCTCTCCATCATCTCTAGAGATCTCCATCATCCAAACGGAAGTTACTGAATCTCCTAATAACCTTCCCACCACTCTCTTTCCCAATGTCTCATCTGGATCTTGTAAGTACATCACTTCCCTGTGGTTGGCCAATGCAGAAACTGTGGATTTTCACAGCCCAGCGTTATGTCCAAGGGTAAAATTCATCCATAACTTGCATGACAAAGCCTGAATTACTGGGGCCTCCCTGGTGGCTTAGAGGTAAAGAATCCAGATAGAGGAGCCTAACAGGTTGCAGTCCATGGGGTCACAAAAGAATCACACAAAACTAAGCGAGTAGACAACAACAACAAAACCTAAATCACTGTGCCATGAATTGTTACTGCTCTGTAATGTTTAGAAAAGGTCTAAATGATACGACTACATCATTGGACACCTGGTAAATGTCAGTCTGAGTAATTTTTTCCCCCGTTGAAATAAGACACATTGGCAATATACCAGATACCTTGTGGAGAGTCGTATTTTACTTGGATAAATAGTGTGTTCCATAAAGACTCCTGGATGCTTTTTCTAGTGAGACTCACAGCTTGCTTTCTGTGTAGCTGCACAGAGCCAGCTCATCTGTCCATCACTGAAATTTGTAAGGCTCGCCTTACAAGCAAGGATCGGGTTGAGCTATTGCAAGTAATGAGGAGACGTGAGCCTTGGAGAAGAACAAGTGAATTCTGATTCAACAGAGCCCCCACAAAAATTCGCAGCATAGCCTGAGTCTCCTGTAAAATTTTTCTACAGAACTCTTGGGGGAAGAAAATCAGCTTTTTCATTTCAGTTCCAAGATTGTCTGTGCTCTTGGTGACATAGGCTATTAGCAACCCTGACTGTATTATTCTACAGACCTGTGGAAATTCCAAAATGTTTCTCATACAGCAAACTGTCCATTGAGTCAGTGATGCCATACAGCCATCTTATCCTCTGTCATCCCCTTCTCCTCCTGCCCCCAATCCCTCCCAGCATCAGGGGCTTCAATGAATCAACTCTCATGGCTTCACTCACCATCTGCAGTGATTTTGGAGCCCTCAAAAATAAAGTCTGCCACTCTTTCCATTGTTTCTCCATCTACTCGCCATGAAGTGATGGGACCAGATGCCATGATCTTCGTTTTCTGAATGTTGAGTTTTAAGCCAACTTTTTCATCTCCTCTTTCACTTTCATCAAGAGGCTCTTTAGTTCTTCTTCACTTTCTGCCATAAGGGTGGTATCATCTGCATATCTGAGGTTATTGATATTTCTCCCGGCAATCTTGATTCCAGCTTGTGCTTCATCAAGCCCAGCGTTTCTCATGATGTACTCTGCATATAAGTTAAATAAGTAGGGTGACAATATACACCGTTGACATCTTCCTTTTCCTATTTGGAACCAGTCTGGTGTTCCATGTCCGCTCTGATTAGGTACTTCAGATTGTATGCACACATTTGCCCAGACTCTCGGGGATCCTGATTCCTGTCTGCACTCAGCCTGTAACCCTCCTGCCTGGGTGTGAACATTTCTGTATTCTGAAATTCCTTTCAATTAACCAGTCATCTGTTATTTCACTGAGCTGAATTCGCTCAGATTAACCACGATTTCACTGAGCTGACTTCTCTGAGAAGGTGTGGACACTCACTGGAGTTAGGAGTCCTATGTCTCAAGAGTGGATCCTCACACCTCCTTGTCCCAACCCTCCTTCACTGTGACTCAGGCCACCCTATTTTTAAATGATGCTCTGGTCCAGGGCCAGACCTTACCATTTCCTTCTCCAGGGGATCTTCCCGAGCCAGAATCGAACCTGGGTCTCCCGCATTGCAGGCAGATACTTTACCGTCTGAGCCACCAGGGAAGCCCTGAAATGACAAAAATATAAATGTAAGCAAAACCTGAGGACAACCATTATGAGGTAGTAGAAGAGATTGTATGCTTTTTTATTTCATTTTGAAGCCCAAAGTTATAACACAGAGAGGCTATACAATGAAAAAAAAAAATAGAATTTTAGGCTATTTTCTGAGCATGAGATGGATTCTGCTGACCCAAATGAACACATATGTAGGGTTTGATCTGCTTGCCCAGCAGGAAATTTCCTGAACCTGCCAGAAGGATAAGAAGAAATAGTGAGGGAGCTAGCTTCCTAGGTGAAGGTGGTCTCAAGTGGTGATAAATTGCATGGATGAGGTGGGGAGACGTCTGTGGGGACCAATGGATGGCTTCCTCTCCAGATGATAGATTAGAGTTCTCTCTTAAGAACTTCCTTTGCTCAGGAAGAGGGGCGGGTGGTGCCAGGAAAAAATCCCAACCAGACTTGGGAGCCTGGAGAGAGAACCATATCCTACCAGGGGTGTAACGCCGGGAGGAGGTTACATATAAAAGTGTTAGTTGCTCGGTTCTGTCCGACTCTGCAACCCCATGAACTATAGCCCGCCAGGCTCCTCTGTCCATGGGATCCTCCAGGCAAGAATACTGGAGTGGGTTGACATTTCCTCCTCGAGGGGATCTTCCCCACCCAGAGATCGAACCTGGGTCTCCTGCACTGGAGACCGATTCTGTACCATCTGAGCCACCATGAATATATACATGAAAGTGAAAGTCACTTATTTGTCTGACTCTGCGACCCCATGGACTATATATACAGTCCATGGAATTCTCTAGGCCAGAACACTGGAATGGGTAGCCTTTCCCTTCTCCGGGAGATCTTCCCAACCCACGAATCGAACCCACGTCTCCTGCATTGCAGGCAGATTCTTTACCAGCTGAGCCACCAGGGAAGCCCATGAATATATATATATATATGAAAATCACTGCAGATGGTGACTGCAGCCATGAAATTAAAAGACGCTTACTCCTTGGAAGGAAAGTTATGACCAACCTAGATAGCATATAAAAAACAGAGACATTACTTTGCTAACAAAGGTCCATCTAGTCAAAGCTATGGTTTTTCCAGTGCTCATGTATGAATGTGAGAGTTGGACTATAAAGAAAGCTAAGTGCCGAAGAATTGATGCTTTTCAACTGTGGTGCTGGAGAAGACTCTTGAGAGTCCCTTGGACTGCAAGGAGATCCAACCAGTCCATTCTAAAGGAGATCAGTCCTGGGTGTTCATTGGAAGGACTGATGTTGAAGCTGAAACTCCAATCTTTTGGCCACCTGATGCGAAGAGCTGACTCATTTGAAAAGACCCTGATGTTGGGAAAGATTGAGGGGAGGAGAAGGGGACGACAGAGGATGAGATGGTTGGATGACGTCACTGACTCGATGGACATGGGTTTGGGTGGACTCTGGGAGTTGGTGATGGACAGGGAGGCCTGGTGTGCTGTGGTTCATGGGGTCGCAAAGAGTTGGACATGACTGAGTGACTGAACTGAACTGAATGGTCACATTAATGGTCACCTCTCTGATGGTTCCCTGTTCAAGACAGTCATGGCAACCACCTCCTGGTCAAACAGCTTGAGGTGCCTTTCCAGGAGCCAAGCTGGGGGAGATGAAAGATTGTGGTCCCACCCTGCCCCACACTCCTGCATTAGTGTGATGTACTGAGGTGACATGAAGTGGGCAGCTGGGTGTGCGTGGGTGTGTGACTGTGTGCTAAGCATGGGTACAGGTCAGGACAGGGTGGGAAGCTGCTGGACTAGTTGCCCTAGAAGGAGGGAAGACTAAAGGCAGAGATTCTATTTACAGGGAAATACTTTCCACGGTCATCAAATAGGTGTTAAAGCGAGAACAGCAACTCGACCAGCCAGCGTTATGCTTTTATTAGTTAAACAAAACTCTGTGTACCAAGCAGGATTCCCTGGTGGCTCAGACATTAAAGAATCTGCCTGCAATGCAGGAGACACAGGTTCAACCCATGGACCAGGAAGATTCCCCTCGAGAAGGGAATGGCAACCCACACCGGTATTCTCGCCTGGAGAATTGCATGGATAGAGAACCTTGGTGGACTACAGTCCATGGGGTCGCAAAGAGCTATGTGACTGAGTAACTCACACTTTCAAGGTTATTACAGAGTATTGTCACTCAGTGTGACAATTTCTAGGTCCATCTGTGTTGCTGCAAATGGTGTTATTTTATCCTTTTTAATGACTGAGTAGAAGGAGAAATATCATATGACATTCCTTATCTGTGGAATCTAAAAAGCAATGATACAAATGAATTTGCAAAACAGGAACAGACTGTCAGAGAATGAAGTTATTGTTGCCAGGGGGAAGGATGGGGGAAGGGATAGTCAGGGAGTTTGGGATGGACATGGACACACTGCTGTATTTAACATGGAGAACCAGCAAGGACCTGCTGGACAGCACAGGGAACTCTGCTCAATACTCTGTAATAACCTTATGGTCACCAGGGGGAAGGATGGGGGAAAGGATAGTCAGGGAGTTTGGGATGGACATGGACACACTGCTGTATTTAACATGGAGAACCAACAAGGACCTGCTGGACAGCACAGGGAACTCTGCTCGATGTCATGTGGCAGCCTGGATGGGAGGGGAGTTTGAAGGAAAACGGATATGTATGGCTAAGTCCCTTCTTTGCTCACCTGAATCTGTCACAACATTGTTAACTAGCTATACTCCAATATCAAATGTTTTTTAGGTGTTAAAAAATAAAATAATAAAAATTTTAAAAGACATACATTTTTTTGGTACCATGTAGGCTTGGCAGACTGAGAAAGAGAGATTTTTAAACCAAGAGCCTGGATCCTGCTTTCTCTCTCCCCAGATCATCTTTATTTAGATGCTAACTTTTTAGGTTATGTTTAAGCAAAGAATGTCTGAATGGAAAGATGCTCCTCCTAGATATTTTCCAGAATAGATTGAACCATGAGTCTGTGATTTTAAGAATACCCAGCATGGGTGTAGCTAGTCACTGGAAAGTCTTCAGGCCATACTCCAGCCACCTCCATTCTTGAGAATGGAGGTCTCTCTTGGGGCAACAGAAAAAGAGCTTGAAGAAGGCGGTTTTGCTCTTAAGCCAGAAAATAAAGGGGGTGTTTTAAGGACGGCCTTGGCTACTAGCTTCTTCAAAAGGTTTAAAAGAATAATAGAGGTCTGTTTGCTGAGCTGAAAGGGAAAAAGGGAAACCTCCCTATACTTTGATAAATGTGGAGACAGACCTGTTGTAGGAAGATGGCCCCAGAACATGAAAATACTCACTGCTACCCAGAAGAGTTTGGGGAAAAAAAAAAACAAAAACTAAAGAAAAATAAAACATAAAACTCTGGTCTGGACAGACTTACTTCTCTGAAAATAAATGGAACTGTGGCAATGGGACCAGGCCATGATGAGGGTGTGTGTCTTTCTGACCTGGAAACCTCTTCTCTGGTGCCAGTCTCAAGATGGAGGAGGGTCTGGCCAGGGTCTTCGGACTTCATCCAAGTCCCGGGCATCCTGAATCGCCCGGTCATCACATGCTTCAGTTGACACCGAGACAGCTGCCTGGCCCGCAGAAGGCATGGGTGTCACATGGACACCCAGGGTGCACAGGCTACAAGGATCTCATGATTTTAACAGCAATTGGATGCTTGTCACTGTGGCCACGGGCATGATGAGAATGATGAGCCAACAGTGTCCTGGAAGGGGAAGCAAGGAGGCAATGAAGTCCAGCAAGAGAGGAAACAGAGACAGAAACATGCTCCATCTCCTGATGGCAGTTGCCACGTGACCACAAACCTGTTAAACTTGGAAACAGTTGCATCTCGCTGTACAGTGACCTGACCTCAATAGAACAAATACTAACATGTGAAACCAATTTGAAAAACTTTACACAAGAAAGCTGCTGCTGCTGCTGCTGCTGCTAAGTCACTTCAGTCGTGTCCAACTCCGTGCAACCCCATAGACGGCAGCCCACCAGGCTCCCCCATCCCTGGGATTCTCCAGGCAAGCTACTTGGGGACAAAAACACGTGTAACAGAATTCTATCAAACAGATAATAAAAAGGGCAAAGGTTCAATATAGTGGCTGCTGCTGGGAACAGAAAAAGATATGATAAAAGAGGAATAAGGAGGTCGACTCAGCTTCATAGGCATTTGGAAGGGCCCACAGGGTTCATTTCATTCTTATGTTTCATTCTTTATAAATATATATATGACAATATGCTGTCTGGATAAATAAAACACTGCATAATAAATCCTGCTTATGAAAACAAACTCTTGGTGTTTGGGTTAGAATGTTGTAAGTGGTCGCATTCCAAGTACTTTCTCCCCCCCCCCCCCCATTCTCTGTATTGTGGGAATCACTGTGGTGGGCAGGAATGTGAGGGTCTCATCTGACAGGATGAGCTTGTCCACAAAACCAGCTGGAAGATTCTGAAGACACAGTAAGTTTTCAGTGCAAGTCAACAGGGAGTTTTAAAGTGAAGGGGGCCATGCAATCTGATTTATGCTTTTATAGACAACTAGGGACATGGAAGAAAGCTGAGCACTGAAGAATTGATGCCTTTAAACTGTGGTTTTGGAGAAGACTCTTGAGGGTCCCTCAGACTGCAAGGAGACCAAACCAGTCAATCCTGAAGGAAATCAGTCCTGAATATTCATGGGAAGGACTGACGGTGAAGCTGAAACTCCAATACTTTGGCCACCTGATGCGAAGAACTGACTCGTTAGAAAAGACCCAAAGATTGAAGGCAGGAGGAGAAGGGGATGACAGAGGATGAGATGGTGGGATGGCATCACCGACTCGATGGACATGAGTTTGAGTAAGCTCTAGGAGTTGGTGATGGATAGGGAAGCCTGGCGTACTGCAGCCCATGGGGTTGCAAAGGGTTGGACACGACCGAGCGACTGAACAATGACAACAAGGGATGTGGAGGGCTTCCCTGGTGGCTCAGTGGTAAAGAATCTGCCTGCCAATACAGGAGACATGGATTCAATCCTAGGGTTGGGAAGATCCCCTGGAGAAGGGCATGGCAACCCATTGCAGTATTCTTTTGTGGAGAATCCCATGAACAGAGGAGGCAGGTGGGTACAGTCCATAGGGTCACAAAGAGTTGGACACAACTTAGTCGCCAAACAACAAGAAACCGACAGGGACATAGAGGACATTTAAATGCACACCAGTAACTGAAGGTGCCAATGGGAGAAGCTTCTATGCTGCATGGTTCCAGTCGCAGGATATTTTGGAAAAGACAAAACTATGGAGATGGTAAAAGAATCAGTGATTGGCAGTGATTAAGGGGGGGGGTGGGGAGGGAAGGATGAAGAGGTAAAGTACAGAGGACGTCTAGGGGCAGTGAAAATACCCCCATGATATTGCACATTGTTGTAGTTTAGTTAGTCATGTCCAACTCCTTGCAACCCCATGGACTGCAGCCCACCAGGCTCCTCTGTCCATGGGATTTCCCAGGCAAGAATACTGGAGTGGGTTGCCGTCTCCTTTTCTGTGGGACTCTTCCGTGAACACAGAACAATACATGTTGCTATACATTTGTTGGTTCTTGTAGAATATACAAAACCAAGTGTGGACCCTATGGTAAACTATGGACTTTGGGTGACTGTGATGTGTCAATGTAGGGTCTTCCCTGGTGGGAAAAAAAAAGTACCATTTTGATGACCAGTGTTGATCCAGAGGAGGCCATGGATGTTTGGGTTTGGGGCGTGGATAGGTAGGGAACCTCTGTTCCAGCCTCTCAATCTTCTTGAAAAGCTTTTCCTAAACACAGTCATTAAATAAATATCAGCAGGGCTGCTGCACAGTGAATGAGAACAGGGGAAGCAGAGAAACTGTTGAGTTGTCCACTGCAGGGTGCCTTGGGGGTAGTTGGTAAAGATGAAGTTGGATAGGAGCGTTGCTGCTGCTGCTGCTGCTAAGTCGCTTCAGTCGTGTCTGACTCTGTGCGACCCCATAGACGGCAGCCCACCAGGTCCCCCGTCCCTGGGATTCTCCAGGCAAGAACACTGGAGTGGGTTGCCATTTCCTTCTCCAATGCATGAAAGTGAAAGGTGAAAGTGAAGTCGCTCAGTCGTGCCCGACTCTTCGCGACCCCATGGACTGCAGCCTACCAGGATCCTCTGTTCACGGGATTTTCCAGGCAAGAGTACTGGAGTGGGGTGCCATCGCTTTCTCCAATAGAAGCGTTAGGTAGCTAGAAAAGGAAAAAGGAATCTGAGATGACGGTGACCAGCAGAACCACAAAGAAGGGCAAGCAAAGCAACGAGAAAGCCCTCCAACAATGGAACCTGCAGCCCGGGGTGAAGACCTCGGAGGGAAAACATGCCCGACACGCCCCCTTCCCTGACTGGCCTTGAGCGCATGCCTTATTTGCATTCCCTTCCCTGACTGGTCAAGCGTACACAGCCCTCTTCCCTGCTTGGCCTTGAACATAAGACTTATTTGCATTCCTTTCCCTGATTGGTCAAGGGTACACGCCCCCTTCCCTGATTGGCCTTGAGCATATGCCTTATTTGCATTCCCTTCCTTGGTTGGTTGAGGGTACAAGCCCTGTTTTGCATGGGGCAGAATTGATAAGGCTTACTTAGTAGAAGGAACAAAGGACATAAATAGTGAAACATAAGATGGGGGAGGTTGGTCCTCTCTCATGGTTCAAGAGGGTACAGTTTGCTACTTGCTTAATAAACCCTGCCTGCTTGAACTGTCCTTGTCTGTCATTTCAATTGTTTGCTGCAACAAGACAAGAACTGAAGGAGAAAAGCTGACCCGAGAGAAGGATGTGGCTTTGCTCTGCCCAATGTCATGTGGCAACCTTTATAGGAGAGGAGTTTGGGGGAGAATGGATACATGTATATGTATGGCTGGATCCCTTTGCTGTCCTCCTGAAACAAAACACTGTTAATCAGCTATACTTTGATATAAAATAAAAAATTTTTTTTCTTAAAAGGACATGGCTTTGAAAGATGCTCTAGAGTTCTTGGTGACAGAATCTGTTGATGAAAGGATATAATTTCAGAACACCTCTTACACATT
This sequence comes from Bubalus bubalis, assembly GCF_019923935.1. NCBI lineage: Eukaryota > Metazoa > Chordata > Mammalia > Artiodactyla > Bovidae > Bubalus > Bubalus bubalis. The sequence continues at coordinate 5,466,395 of NC_059181.1, read as the reverse complement.
GCACCCCTATTAAGCTTCTACACAACGCTTTTGTTAGAAGCTACTCGGCCAGCTTGCTGGGGTCATTCTCTGAATTCACAGTCATTTTTGTCTTATAACTGCTATGGGACTGAGAGGCCAGGCTTGACAGCTAAAAGGCAGAAATAATCACCAAGTGCCAGCTGCTAATTTCTTTTGGACATTAATCTTCTGTGGGTCCCAGACCAGGGGCAGGCAACCCAGGGCATTGTAGGAAATTCCCACAGGGAATTATACCACCCACTCTTACATTCTCCTCTGAAGGCATGTGAATGATGAGAGAGTCCCCTCACTCCAAAATAATTCATTCAGAACTTTTATCTACAGAGACCACACTGCCTGGCCCAACAGCAGAAGAATAATACTGAAATCTGAACTTGGCACGTCATAGATGTTCGTCTAGTTATAAAAATACACCTTTTAAACTTTCACTGGTTAACAAAGCATTTTGAAAGGGTGGAATGATTACCAGAAAAGAAAAATGAGCACGCCCACAGCTGGCCATAACACTCAATTTTCCCACATTCACTAATCCCACAGGTCACCTCCATCTGCAGGTTTGAGAAGCCTGTGCTTTTTGAACACCAAGCAACGTTGTCATTTACTGAGGTCCACCCTCCAACCGTCTCTTCCAGATGTTCAAGTTCATCCCGCGTTGGAACATTCCATTTCCCCTGTTACAGTCCTTTTTCTCCATCTTGGCTTAGTGATCAATGTTTCAGGAATCCAGATGGAACTTTTTTTTTTTTTAGGAAATTACTCCTTTTAATTCTGTTAGTGAGGACCTTCCTGTTTTGTTTTGTTACAAGAGCACTTCAGTTTTAAATCGAGGCACGGAGCCCGGAGAACAAACAGTCAGAACACAAATGTCTATGCATAAGCCAAGGTCAAAATTACTGCGTGATCCTCACACTGTTAAGTGAAGAAAAGGCAGGTGTGTGACTTGAAATGAATTCAACTTCCCACCGCCTTAGCAGTTGCAGTTTACTGTCAGGGTTACTAGTTACAGAGTTGCGAGGAATTTGAATGCAGGGGATCCAATAATAAACTATCTAAATGAACAGAGAAGAACTTCTACTCACTGCAGCTTGGTGAAGACAATAGAAAAACACAACCCCATTTGAATTTCGTCCTCACCAATCAGTGATGCTGAACCAAAGCATGGGGGGTAGAGTGTACCAATGAACCGGAGCAGATAATTACAAGCCAACAAAACCCCAAAGCCCACCAGGGAATGACAAATGAGCAATTTTCTAACTTCCATTGGCCTTTCAGATGTTGATGGTTAGCTCAAACACCCCACAGTAAAGGACACTCCTCAAAATACAAGTATTCTCTGGAGCCTCAACAGGGGCCGGGAGGAAACCGAGGCTTTGTCTCACTTTTATCTCATGTCCTCAACAAGCCAGGCTGCCGGGGCCTGACTTTGAACATCCTTAAAGATCTCTGAGCTTTCTCTCATAACTTCCGCTCCTTGTAGAAAGGACGGTTCCAATGCCATGCAAAGGAATACTCTTACCGCACTATGAAATCATCTATTCAACTGTTTACAGACTGAGGCGTAGTTTGACTTAGGGTGAATTGTACAACCCATAAGAATACAGGGGTTTCCCTGGTGGCTCAGATGGTAAAGAATCTGCTTGCAACGCAGGAGATCCAAGTTCGATCCCTGGGTCGGGAAGGTCCCCTGGAGAAGGGAATGGCAACCCACTCCAGTATTCTTGCCTGGAGAATCCCATGGACAGAGGAGCCGCCACAGAGGTCTTGCTGGGCTACAGACCTTGGGGTCGCAAACAGTCAGACACAACTGAGCGAGTAACAGTTTCACGCTTTTAAGAATACAGCTCTACGATCTTCACCTGCACAAACATGAGATAGGTTACAATACAGAATGGTCTCTTCATCTTGACAAATTTCCCTCTCCTGACATACTTAAGTGTATCCAAGATAACCTCAAGTCTCAGCTTCATCATCAGGGGTTAGTTTACACTTGTTTTAAATTTTGCACAAACATTTCCAAAGCACAGTAACCCATGTATAGCCAGACATGTAAAAATATTCCTGCATGTAAACATCTGGATTTATATTAGCCCACACACGAATGTATGCATATGCCTCCCACCTAATCCATGACCACATGGACCCATGTACCTCCTGACTGGCACTTGGCAACCGTCCCCGCAGACACTGAGAAATCCGACCCCTACCACCCACTTACCCATTTGTTGTTATTTAGTCGCTCATGTCTGACTCTGTGCGACCCCATGGACTGTAGCCCTCCGGGCTCCTCTGTCTGTGGGCTTCCCCAGGCAAGAATACTGGAGTGGGTTGCCATTTCCTCCTCCAGGGGCAGGATCTTCCCAACCCAGGGATTGAACTCACGTCTCCAACGTCTCCTGCATTGGCAGGCGGATTCTTTACCACTGAGCCACCAGGCGAGCCCCACGACCTGTATAGTTACTGTGGAGGTCCAGTATACACATACTGCCTGATCACAGCAACAGACCATTCACCACTCACAGTGTGGGCTAGACCTTGAACGACCTGTGCCCATGCAGCAGCTTCTGCCTTTATTTAGAGTCTCTGCTCTTTCCCGAGGTTACTGACCTCAGCTCTTTCCCTCTGCACCCCCTTCACCAGTTATTTCATGCATGGTGTTTGCAACCCAGACTCTTTCACCACACTCTGCATTCTATCCCCAATCTTCTAACTTAGGTGACTCCGAAAAGTACTGCCCACGTTTGTTATCTGTGCCCTGAACTTTGAGAGATTTTGCAAACTCCTTGTGCTGTGTATCATATGAGGCTCTTTCACCTCATGTAAAGGGCTTGAAAGTCAAAAGTCGCTCAGTCATGTCCAACATTTTGCGACCTCTTTTGGAACTCTCTAGACCAGAATACTGGAGTGGGTAGCCATTCCCTTCTCCAGGGGATCTTCCCAACTCAGGGATCAAACCCAGGTCCCCCGCATTGCAGGCAGATTCTTTACCAGCTGAGCCACCAGGGAAGCCCAAGAATATTGGAGTGGGTAGCCTATCCCTTCTCCAGGGCATCTTCCTGACCCAGGAATCGAACCAGGGTTGCCTGCATTGCAGGTGGATTCTTTACCAACTGAGCCATCAGGGAAGCCCCGTACAAGGCTTGGACATCACCTAACTAATCAGTCTGCACCCCCCAGCCCAATCTGTAGAGCACAAATGTTCGACCACCTCTAAGCATTGCTTCTCCAGAATGCCACACAAAAGGAATCACACAGAGAATGGATTCTGTGAAGACTGGCTCCCGCACTCAGCAATATGCATTTAAGATTTCTCCACTTCTTTTGTGATCTGCTCACTTACTCTGTTTTCATGTTACTGAATCATATTCCAACCAGTCAATCCTAAAGGAAATCAGTTCTGAATATTCATTGGAAGGACTGATGCTGAAGCTGAAACTCCAATACTCTGGCCACCTGATTCAAATAACTATTTGAAAAGAGCCCGATGCTGGGAAAGATTGAAGGCAGAAGAAGAAGGGGATGACAGAGGATGAGATAGTTGGATGGCATCACTGACTCAATGGACAGGAGTTTGAGTAAGTTCTGGGAGTTGGTGATGGACAGGGAGGCCTGGCATGCTGCAGTCCATGGGGTTGCAAAGAGTCGGACACGACTGAGCAACTGAACTGAACTGAATTACGTCCCATGCTGGAAGTTTCCACCAGAGTTTCCTCACCTATGAAATGACATATTGATCATTTCCAGCTGAGGATGAATTCAAAGTAAAGCTGATATACACATTTGTGTGCAAGTCTTTGTGTGTGTGGACATTTTCAGGTCAGTGGGGCACATATTCAGGAGCCTGACTCTGGAGTGTACTCGTGGCCAACGTCTAGGTTTCTCAGAAACTGCCCAAGTGTGTTTCAAAGTGCGTTTTGCATCTCCTCCCCGTCAATGAATGAAATTTCCTATTTCTCCACATAGTCACCAGCAGATATGACCCGTATTTGAGGAAGTAGGAATGGCAGGGATTGCGCTGTGCTGGATTTGGACCGCCTGGGAGAAGCCGGGGGATATGGCATAGTGGAGATGCTTCACAGACAGTTTCAGGCCTCTGACACAGGGAACTCCCCCCCAAAAACACAAGAGTCTAACATCTGCCACCAGATACTGTCTCATTTGCACCGTCCCATTCATCTGACCACACTGAAAGAGATTCTGTCCCGCTTCGATCTGCCCCATTCTCAAGCTGAAGTTCAGCGTGGTCGACAGAGAAACAATCAGAGCCTTTAATGAACGTGTGAACAACCAGACATCATGAAGGCGGAAGAAGAGTTGTTTCCAATGATGTTCAGATAAAAAGAGAGATTGATTTACGAGACAGTGTATATACATACATACACACACGCATGCATATATATTCAAAAAGTACACTGCACATCTGGTAAAATTTTTTTTTAAGTTATTCCTCCAATATGTCAGCTGGGAAATAACCATCGTAGGAAATGTCAGTATCTGCCTTGCCAGACCCTTCCTGTGTTCTCAGGAGAGATTTCTCTGCCAGGAAACCGACAGATGTGAAGACGCATGACGTGACAAGGTTTGACGCGATGGCCGTGAACTCACAAATTACGGTCCTGTGGTCTAAAGAGCAATGTAATTTATTTCCATATTATGGCACGAGTGGCCTTCATTTTCAGCCGGGTAACTTCCATTAGACTCTACACTGAGACCTTCATGGGAAAACAATGCCAGCACCTATTAGCTCAATTACCCTGTTGACATATTTTATACTCATAGGACAGAAACTATTTGCTTGGTGGTACCGGGATACATGAAGCTGAGCAGCTTTCACCTGCTGAGAAGGATATTGTTACTGTTGAAAAATCAGGTGTCGTGTGGCATCTGCGAGTCTTCCACCCTAAAAGATAGTAAAATTCAGTAGGAGCAAGTTTCAGTTATTCCCCTAACAAGCAAATAAAGCAGGCACTTAAAATTTAGTGCCCTTGTAATACTGCCCTTGGTTCTGTGTTTAATGCTTCCTGCCAGCTCCCTTTAATGTATATAACCTTTCAGTGTCTTAAACAAATGAGATTTGTTCTTAAACAAATGTAATTTTTATGACGAGTAAGCGGTATGAATGTAATTTGCCACAGTAAGAATGGAAAACATAGGTTACATTATAGAACTGACATCAACAGAATGTTCTACCAGATAAAGAGGCAGACAGCAACTTGCTAAAGAGCTAACAACAATTAAGACACAGGAGCGAACGCAGCCATGAAGCCAAAGAGATGCAGGTATTCACAATCTTTCCTTGAAGTGGCCAGTGTGTGCATATTTCGGAGGAAACCAGGTCTGCTGAAAAACCACCGTTTCGAATATTACAGTTGAGCCTACAGGACCACGAAAGCTTTTCCAGTGGCTATGCTGTAAACCGTGCCAAAAAAATGAGCCTGGCTTCAAAGGTACCTAAGAACTACGCCATATGTTTGAAGTTCAAAAAACAATGGGTATATTCATTTCTACAAAGTCGTCATTTAAGGGAAAAGGTTAGTTTTTTCATCCTGTTGCCATCCAGGAACTTCAAAATGTTCAAATGCATAGCAAAAAAAAAAAAAAAAATCTGATTGCAGCTTTATAGACATGAGTTAGGACTTTGATGCTACTTTTAGGCAAGTTCTGGCGAATGAAGTATTTCTGTCGAAAACTTGTTTCAACGAAGGAAGGAAGATACCATTATGAGATATTCAGGCGCTATTTATTTGGAGGGGAAAAATATAGCTGTTGCTCCCGATGAAACATTACCTGACTACGTACGTGTCCCTTCCATCTTTCTCAGTGTAATAAACAGGAAGGATACAAAATGAAACAAGCATTGGGAAGCACCCTTCTCTAATATTTATAAAACAGAAGCAAAAGATATAGGCAGATTAAATTTTGTAAATAATGTAAGAATAAGGTTTGCCAAATATAATTTTAAGGAGGGGGGGTAAAAACGTTGATTGCAGGAGGAGAAGGGGGTGACAGAGGATGAGATGGTTGGATGGCATCACCGACTCGATGGACGTGAGTCTGAGCCAACTCTGGGAGGTACAAAAGAACAGGGAATCCTGGCATGCTGCAGTCCATGAGGTCGCAAAGAGTCAGACACAACTTAAGAGACTGAACAACAACCAGAAAGTTGATTGCCCTTTGCTATCTACGTGCAGTCACCGATGTTTAAAATGTAAAGTAGGAACCAGATTCACTGACGGATGATCTAGAAACCTGTGTCCCCACGGCCTGGAATCAGGTTCCCCTCTGATACAGAACATGGAAACGTGAAAAAAAAAAAAGAGTCGTACTTCCTTTTGGTCACACCAACCAAGCATGTTCCATGAGGGAGAGGATGGGAAGAGTGTGAATATCCTGAAGTCTGCCTCCTAGAGTTTATGACTGTATTTGACAGGCCATCTATCTTAACCTAAATGGTCTCATTCATTTCAGAAGTGTCCAAATTTACAGTCTCCCCTGGGACGGAAAGAACTAAAACTTCTGGATAAAATAAGACTTGGCTTTAAGGCTTGTGGGGAAAAAAAAATATGCTTTAGGCTCCACTGAGAGTTCAAACTATTTTTGAAATGTGTTCGGTTCAGCCAACTCTGAGATACAGTGTGCCAAAATCAAAATTCCCTTCACTCTGAACTCCAGAGAATTTTCAGGAAATTTGAATCCTATGGCTATTGTTCATTCCTTTGCTCAACACATCAAATAGTTCTTTTTATAAGCTACTTGATGCCCCAAAATTGTTCACATAGGATTTCTTACAGACGGCCACAAGCGCCAGGAATCTATCAAATTTGGCACCCAACATTTGGGGTTTGGTTTATATTTTCTACCTGCTTGGAAATTTTGATGTTGGCCCCAAATTTTTTTTCTTTACTCGGTCTGCTTCTCTTCAAAACCCTTTCTATGTACCTAGATGTCTGTTCTTATTATCTGTAAGTTAAACGAAAAACACAAGCAAAATAAAAACATAAGCGGAATACCAAAGTCAATCCAGAAATGCAAATTGCAGTAAAAATACAATGCAAGGAATAAAGAAAGAAACCTTCATCCAGTATCTTTTACACTGAATGCTAAAAGATGCTGAAGCATCTCTGTGGATGTGTTATTTTCTTGATTTAAGGAAATGGCAACCCACTCCAGTGTTCTTACCTGGAGAATCCCAGGGACAGGGGACTCTGGTGGGCTGCCGTCTATGGGGTTGCACAGAGTCGGACACGACTGAAGTGACTTAGCAGCAGCAGCAGCAGCAAGGACCTAGATGATGAACGATGTATCCATGACATACTTGTATCTATATAATGAGGAATCATCACTTAAAATCATGAAGTCCTAACACCACTGAACCCTTTGCAGACCTCTATAATTTTTAGCTGCTTATAAATGATTTGGTTCTTGCCTCAACTGTGAGGAGGTGAGGATTTGCACTGTGACCCACAAAGGAGGAAATCAGATAAGAGGAACGTGCCCCCGTCCATGGAGAAAAAACTGCAGGGCAAGAGTCCTGAGGGTCACGCTCCCCACTGCCCTTAGCAGAGGAACCTGGAACCAGACTTGCATCCAAACCAGGAAACCACGGCTGTGGACTCGCGAACATGAAGCAGCATCTTCGCATCACGTTATTGTCTACGTGTCAATACCTCATTGTCTACATCTGTAGTAACAGCAGCAGTACTCGTGAGCACTTGCCACAGGCCATGGACTGTTCCCCTGAGCTTTTATTTCGTGGGCTCCGTTTTCACAGCAATCCCACCTGAAGGTATATGCTATCCCCCTTTTGCAAATGACAGTACAGCCAGAGAGCTTCAGACACTGGTCTGAGGTTACACGGCCAATAAGAGGCGAGGATGGCTTCTCCCAGAGTTTGTGCTCGGAACTGCTGTGCTAGTCTTCTGCAGGACAGTGGTCTTTTGAGGGCTAAAACAGGTTAGGAAATTGCGAGAGCTAAAGGAAATGTACGGTCCAGGGGTTGACAGTCTGCCTTGCAATGCAGGGGACACTGGTTTGAACCCTGGTCTGGGAAGATCCCTCCTGCTGTAGAGCAACTAAGCCCGAGCACCACCGCTCCTGAAACTTGTGCCCCAGGGCCTGGGAGCCACAATTCCAGAAGCCCGTGAAACACCTACAGCCCGTGTTCCACAATAAGAGAGGCCAACGCCACGGGAAGCCTGCACACCACACACCACAACCAGAGACAGCCAGCGAAGCAATGAAGATCCAGCAAAAAAAAAAGAAAACTAATTAAAAAAAGAGACTTGACTTATGGACCTGGGGAGAAGCAGGGGGAGGGTGAGATGTATGGAGAGAGTAGGATGGAAACTTATGTTGTCATATGTAAAATAAGATAGCCAATGCGAATTTGCTGTATGGCTCAGGAAACACAAACAGGAGCTCTGTATCAACCTGGAGGGGTGGGATGAGGCAGGGAGATGGGAGGGAGGTTCGAAACGGAGGGGATACGTGTATACCTATGGCTGATTCATGGTGAGATTTTGCAGAAAACAGCAAAATTCTGTAAAGCCATTATCCTTCAATACAAAAAGAAAAAAAAAAAAAAAAAGTAACCATGTGGGCATTTTCTTACCTCCTTCAAAGAGAAGCGATCAACTGTGAATGTTCTGATGCAATTATGTTGACACACACACCTGTGTCAACTCTTCCAGTGAAATGATGTCATATATACCGGAATCCTGCGTAAATGCAAGAGACAGCGTCTAGAATCCTGTTATTCTAGGTAACAACAAACATTGAGAACGGTGGTCTTTTCTTAAGGAAGGGATCAAACCTCCAAAGCTGACAAAGCAGAGAAACTCTTCCGGTGAAGAAAACAAAGCAGACGTTAGACAGGGTGCCGCACTCAACGCGAGATGAGAAAAGAGCCTCCGCCTGTAAACGTCCGCCAGGCGGAAGACGCCAGGATCCCACTCCCCTTCCCCGGCATGCATTTGTTTCTTCTCCACCCCGGTAAAGAGAAACTGAACAGGCGTCTTGCAGTGATCAATAATTAAGCCCATTTACTTCTAAAGATATCTTGGGACTCATCACCAAATTGCCTGATGCAAATTTAAAAATAAAAGAACACTCTTCTTGCTTCGGAACCAACTAACCGTACACATCACGCTGGGAAGAAACTTGACGTTTTCAACAAAAGTTTTTTTTTTACCCCCAGAGTCAGCATTTTGTCATTCCTTTTCCCCTCTTTTTACCAGGCAGAGGATTTCAATTCCATCCACTCTTCCATGCCCTCTGCCTCTGGCTCACCCTTTTTTTCTTATTTCTCACAGCCGACGTATGCTATTGTGTTAATTTCAGGTATCCTATGGAGGGATCTGACATTTGCATACAATGTGAAATGATCCACACAACAAGTCTACTAACCATCTGTCCCCATGCAAAGTTTTCATCGTATTTCTAACTGTATTCCTTACGCTGTCAATTATGGCCCCATGGCTTATACACTGTTTAATTGGAGCTCTGTTCCCCTAAATTCCCTTCACCTACGTCATCCACCTCTTCCTCCCCTCTGACAGCCACTCATTTGTTCTCTATGCCTGTGAGTGTTCCCATTTTGTTTCGCCTTTTGGATTGCACATATGGAGATCCAACCAGTCCATCCTAAAGGAGATCAGTCCTGGGTGTTCATTGGAGGGACTGATGTTGAAGCTGAAACTCCAATACTTTGGCCACCTGATGCGGAGAGCTGACTCATTGGAAAAGACCCTGATGTTGGGAAAGATTGAGGGCAGGAGGAGAAGGGGACGACAGAGGATGAGATGGTTGGATGGCATCACCGACTCAATGGACATGGGTTTGGGTGGACTCTGGGAGTTGGTGATGGACTGGGAGGCCTGGTGTGCTGTGGTTCATGGGGTCACAAAGAGTCGGACACGACTGAGCGACTGAACTGAACTGAACTATAGGTGAGGTTAGGCAGTATTTGTCTTTCTCTAATGTTTCACTTAGCATCAGGCCCTTAGATCCATCCGTGTTGCCGCAAAAATCAAGATTTCATAATGTTGCATTCTACAAAATTAACACACAGGAACCTGTTTTCCCCTACACTAAAAATGAACTATTAATATCAGAAGGAGAAATTTTAAGAGGGGTTCATTTATAAGTACATCAAAATAATAAAATATACCTAGGAATAAATCTAACCAAGGAAGTAAAATAACTGTACTCGGAAAACTGTTAAGACACTGATAAAAGAAATTGAATATCACACAAATAAATGGAAAGATATACCATGCTCATGAACTGAAAGCATTAATATACTTAAAATGAGGTTACTGTCCAAGGCAAGCTACAGATTTAATGCAATCCCTATCAAAATGCCAATGGTACATCCCACAGAGCTAAGACAAATACTTTTTAAATTATATGGAAACACAAAGACCCCCAAACAGCCAAAACAAACTCGAGAAAGGACAAAATTGGAGGTACAGGCCCCAATTTGAAACTATACTACAAAACTACAGTCACCAAAACAGTATGGTACCAGCACAAAAGCAGACGCCTAGATCAATGGCACAGAACAGACAGCCCAGAAATAAACTCACGCTTATATGATCAAGTATTCTTGCCTGGAGAATCCCATGGACACAGGATCCTGGCGGGCTACAGTCCATGGGATCGCAGAGAGTCAGACACGACAGAGCAACCAACGCTTTCACTTTCACTATATGATCAATTAATCTACAACACAGGAGGCAAGAATATACAACAGGGAAAAGACAGCCTTTTCAATAAATGGTGTTGGGAAAACTGGACAGAGAATCAAACTGGACTTCTCACCCCACATGCAAAAAATCAACTCAAGACGGATTAAAGGCTTAACCTGAAACCATAAAATGACTAGAAGAAAATACACAGTATGTAATATGTTTTTGGCATACATCTCCTAGCACAAGGGAAGCAAAAGCAAAAATAAATGAAACTGCATTGAACTAAAAGGTTTTTCCACAATGAAGGAAACCATCAACAAAAGGAAAAAAAGAAAGGCAGCCTACAGAATGGGACAGGATATTTGCAAATGATATATCCAGTAAAGGTTTAACGTCCAAATATACAAGATCTCATACAATTTGATATTGAAACAAACAAAAAAAAAGATTTAAGAAAATGGGCAGAGGGACTTCCCAGGTGGCACAGTGGATAAGAATCTGCCGGCCAGTGCAGGCGACACAGGTTTGATCCTTGATCCAGGAAGATCCCACGTGCCACAACTACCAAGCCTGCCCACTGAAACTGCTGACCCTGTGTCCCACAACCACAGAAGCCTGAATGCCTAAAGCCTGCGCTCTGCAAGAGGAGAGGCCACTGTAGTGAGAAGCCCCTGCACCAATAGAAGACCAGCTCCCCACTCGCCACAAGTAGAGAAAGCCCATGGAAAGCAATGAAGACCCAGCACAGCCAACGATAAATGCATTAATTAAAATGGACACAGGACTGGAATGGAGATTTTCCCAAATAAGACAAATGGATGGACAACAGACATGCAGAGAGATGCTCAGCATCACTACTCATCAGGGAAGTGCAGATAAGGCCACAATGAGAGCTGTAAGAGGGACTACCGTCAACAGCAATAAACGAGCACTGGTGAGGATGTGGAGAAAAGGGGACCCTATGCACTCCAATACTTGGACCACCTGATGCGAAGAACTGACTCACTGGAGAAGACCATGATGCTCGGAAAGATTGAAGGTGGGAGGAGAAGGGGACGACAGAGGGTGAGATGGTTGGACGGCATCACTGACTCGATGGGCATGAGTTTGGGTGAACTCTGGGAGTTGGTGATGGACAGGGAGGCCTGGCATGCTGCAGTCCATGGGGTTGCAAAGAGCTGGACACGACTGAGCAACTGAACTGAACTGAGAGTTTTAGAAGCCCTAGGAACCGCAAACCCTACCCAACCTCGGACACAGATACGAGGAATTTGCAGTATTGGAAGATCACTGACCGCTTGGTGACTCAAACATGGGTCGCAACTTCAGTGGCATAGAATTCCCACAGAACTCTTGGTTGTGAAAGAGCATCATTTAGGAGGGAAATTACACGAGAGGAAACTTTGGAATCTGCTGCTGGGTCTCGTAGGAACTTCCTCTGTTTGACATCTGAGCTTGACGTGCATCGCCTAGTGACGACCTGGTACCCATTTAACACAGTTGCCCGGAAGTGCTGGCGCAAATCACATGGTGTTTTAACAAATCGCCAGTGACACTTTTACTTGAGAACTGATGGTTCTGATATAACGGAGAGGGCTGGAGGCTACAAGCAAACCCCACTGAGGGGGCAAAAACCCAATGTGTCTTCTCTGAAGCTCTTATTATCTGCTTGTTTGCGGTTTGCTCATTAGGTGGTTTTGTAAAATAAATCGTGAGCATTCCAGGAAATAATCCCAATACCATGGGACCTTCTTATAAGGAATAATATTCTATGTCCCGAGGCTTTAAAATGTAATCCTTTGATTTGTTCCTTGTGTACTTTTCATAATTTCATGAGAGTTTTATTATTATTATTACTTTTTTTTGCCCCCTGATGAATGTTCTGTATTCTGAGAAAAGGAACTAAGTGCAACTTTGGCCTCTCTGTGAAGTCATCGTGATGGCCTTTAATCCTCACGGCACCAGAAATAACAGAAATGACATATAATTGAACATGACTACTCTAGGGAGAAGCTCTATTTTAAGGATAAACAAAGAGATTAACTCCTGATGTCCAGAGTACGTTCCTGATTGTGTTTCTTAAATGTCTGGTATTCAGCCTCAGGCCAAAAAAAAATTTTTTTTTTCCTTTGAGGTGGTAGCATTCAGGGGGGCCTGAATAAAAGCAGCAGCACCCTGTATTGCAACCAGCAATGCTGAACGATGACACTGTGGGGCTGAAGACGGGGGAAAAGCTGTCGTCAGGTCAGTCGAGCTCCTCCCTGCCCCCCCAGATGTGAAGGATGGTCACAAGTACCACTTGGGGCTCTCCAGCTAGCAGCTCAGGAAGTCAGCTGAGGGCAGTTCTGTCATGGCTCATGTAGGCAAGCTGTGCGCTGGCTGAGACCCCCGGGGGCTCAGCTTGGGTAGGGTACACCTGGAGACGTCTCGTTCTTCTCTACACGGGTCTCCTCACAAGCCCTGGGCCTCTGCACAGCATGGCAGGTGGCTTCCCAACCCACAAGTCCTGAGAGGTCATCCCAGTGAACCAGAAGACAAAGTGAAAGCGCTTACCTGTGTCCGACTGTCTGCAACCCCATGGACTGTAACCTATCAGGCTCCTCTGACCATGAGATTTTCCAGGCAAGAATACTGGAGTGGGCTGTCGTTTCCTTCTCCAAGGGATCTTCCCAGCGCAGGGATCTAACCCATGCCTCCTACATTGGTAGGCAGATTCTCTACCACTGAGACACCAGGAAAGTGCTTATACATATACATGCTAAATACACACACACATACATGCACATATACATAAATATACACACATACGTATGTATACTTTGGCCACCTGATGCACAGAGATGACTCACTGGAAAAGACCCTGATGCTGGGAAAGACTGACGGCAAAAGGTGAAGGAGGTGGCAGAGGATGAGATGGCTGGATGGCATCATCGACTCATCAGACGTGAGTTTGAGCAAACTCTGGGAGACGGTGGAAGACAGGGAAGCCTGGCTTGCTGCAGTCCATGGGGTCACAAAGAGTCAGGTATGACTGAGCAACTGAACAACAACAAAAATATATGTATATACATATATATATACGTAACTATATATATACACCTCTACCTATTATTATTACATGTATATTATCCGTGTGTGTGTGTGTGTGTGTGTGTGTATATATATCTTCCCAACCCAGGGATTGAATTGGGGCCTCTTGCATTGCAGGTGAATTCTTCACTGTGTGAGCCACCAGGGAAGCTGTATATATATATATATATATATATATATATATATATATAGGTGTGTGTGTGTGTATGTGTGTGTGTGTGTGTGTGTATATATATATATATATATATATATATATATATATCGTGTGTGTGTGTGTGTGTGTGTGTGTGTATAGACGGCAACCTACCAGGCTCCCCCATCCCTGGGATTTTCCAGGCAAGAACACTGGAGTGGGTTGCCATTTCCTTCTCCAATGCATGAAAGTGAAAAGTGAAAGTGAAGCTGCTCAGTTGTATCTGACCCTCAGTGACCCCATGGACTGCAGCCCACCAGGCTCCTCCGTCCATGGGATTTTCCAGGCAAGAGTACTGGAGTGGGGTGCCATTGCCTTCTCCAATATATAATACACATGAATATAGATAATATATATATTATATATTATATATATATAAATAGATGTATTATATGTATATAAATACTGTGTGTATAGATACATGTACAAAGAGCTGCACATATACACACATTATATACATATACTATAATCTGTATTTGAGAAAAAATTCTAACAGCAAAAAAATCTTTACCTTGTAAAGTAAGTACTTCACAAGCAGAAGACTCTCTAAAAACTGTGACAGGCATCTGTGCTGAGGAAAGCTTTTCTCTGTCCCTAGGTACACAGTAAAGCATGTTTTCCGGTCGTTAACGGGAAAGTCCGTGATGCCCATTTCTTCCTTTTCCTTCACTGCCTGTACTAATCAGCTCTTATCGTTGCACTAAAAGCTCATCTCTCAATGGCCAGGAAAAATTTTATAGAATTTGGCCTCTCAACATGTGGGTCAATGTGTGCACTCAGGATTTGCCTAAAAAAAAAAAAAAAAAAAAAAAAAAAAAAAAAATCAGTAATTCCAAAAAAAAAAAAAGCAGAAACAAGATACACTTCTGCATTGTCTTTCCAGAAGAGGTGGGGAGAAGGCTGCCACACTCTTGCTGTCAGGAGCCGCAGGGCCCAGAGCCTCAGGTCACCAACCACCAACCTGCATGGACTTTGTGAGTCTATCCCACTTTCCGCGAACCCTCCTGAGCCAGTTTTCCTTTAACTGGACCTCAGGGCAACTTAACTGCTCCCTCCCCCAGAAAGCACAGGGAGCAGAAAGATGACTGTCTCCAGTGGAGTGAATCCGACATCTGTGCAGACCAACCCCACAGACGGGAAAGGCTCAGATCGTAGTTGAGAGCTAAAATACAAACTAAGCAGCCGACACAACCTTAGGACAAAGCTTGATTTTTGGGTGATCGCTGATAGTAAAACCTGGGGAAACTTGGAATACTCTCCTAACAGTCATGCACAGAGTAATAGGGAATGACTGTTAAAAAAAAAAAAAAAAAACCTCCCCCCTCTGCCCATGAATATACAATAACTTCTTATGTTGCATCTGGATTCAACTTCCAGAGCATGACATCACTGACAATATGTCATCCCAATGTGCCAACAAGACATTGTCATGTGTTTGCTGCACAGAAAATATGTGCATGGTGAAAGAACAGCTCATGGAACAGACCTGTAATTGTTATTAATGTTCCAACTGTAAGAAATACATCAGCTGTCAGGGAGACGGGAGTCGCTGACTCTCTGCGGGGTCACTGGATACAACCGTTCAACAGCAACGTCTCTGCTTCACGCTGGAGACCAAGCCATATATAGGTAACTCCATGACCACCTTCTTTTCCCTCTTGCCTGTGACCTCATCTCTCTAGTATTTTTTTTTTTTTCTTCTTCTTCCTCTCAGGCACAAATGTCCGCCTTGTAAGGCTGTCAGGGAGCGTCATAGACAGAAAAAAGTGACTCTGTTCACAGAGCATAGTATCAGAGATTGAAGACCTGAGACCCAAGGTCTCCAGGAGGTAAGGTGGGCAGAGAGGTCAACGATCCAGAAAGCGTCTGTGCTGTCTTATTCCTCAAAGTCCTCTATAAATGCACCTTTTGGATGACTGGCTTGTCCAGCCTAAAGCCTGAAAGCCTAAATCCAGACCCTCCACAATCTGTGTCTACCCGATTCTCAATACCCCAAGCACAGGTTGGATGCTCCCAGGTTTAGCTAGTACCCCTGAGGATTAGCAGACAGGCAGGCCCAGTGGACTGGAGAGTGTCTCAGTGGCTCAGATGTGGAGGTAGATGTTATGGGGCAGGCAGTCAGAAATGAGAGATCAGGATGATCCCTCGAGAGACTAATGGAGGAGGCCCCGAGGCGTGCCCTGCTAGGGCGGGGGCCAGCTGGAAATACCCCCCACAACGTCCGGGACTCTCAGTAGCTAACCACCTTCCTAGGAAGCTTCAGCATCGGTGGGGACCCTGACACATGCATGGTCTCACTGGAGAGTCTCTTCATGTGTCTGCAAGGTCAGCAGAGGCAGAACCACTTTCCTGAGATGAGATGGAAACACCCCACCGTGACTACCCATGGCTTCCCTTGTTCTTGAACCCTCTGTCCACCTCTCTCTCTGCACCGCTAGATGGTCAGTGCGTGACATCAGCCAAACTCTGCTGACCCCTGCTCTTGTTCCTGCGCCCAGTACAGAAAAGATGCTATAAGCTATCTTATCAAAAGAAGGAACAGGGGCAGGGGGGAACTTCCCTGGAGGTCCAGTGGTTGGGACTCTGCCTTCCAATGCAGCCATGCGCGTTCAATCTCTGGTCAGGGACCTATGATCCCACACGCTGCAGAGAAACTGAGCCCATGTGATGCGATTACTGAGCCTGAGACGCCTGTGCCCTGCAACAAACCATCGCACACGATGCAAGGAAGGTCCTGAATGCCGCAGCTAAGGGCCAGCCAGAGAAATATTCGAAGTGAAGTGAAAGCGGAAGTTGTGGAGTCCCGTCCTCCTCTCTTCAACCCCATGGACTATACAGTCCATGGAATTCTCCAGGCCAGAATAGTGGAGTGGTAGCCTTTCCCTTCTCCAGGGGATCTTCGTGACCCAGGAATAGAACTCAGGTCTCCCACATTGCAGGTGGATTCTTTCCCAGCTGAGCCACCAGGGAAGCCGAAGAAGACTGGAGTGGGTAGCCTTTCCCGTCTCCAGCCGATCTTCCCGACCCAGGGATTGAACCGGGGTCTCATGCATTATAGGCGGATTCTTTACCAGCTGAGCTATCACGGAAGCCCTAGATAAACACATAACAAAAAAACTAAGCGAAACAAGAAATAAGGAATAAGGAGCCAGACAACAAACCAGTTACACAAAGCAGTAAAGCTGAGTCTCAAATTTCTAACCACGCTTTTTTTTTTTTAAATTAACTGGAGGATAATGGCTTTAGAATATTGCCTTGGTTCCTGCTGTAGAACAACGTGAATTAGCCATATGTATACACATGTCTCCTCCCTCTTGAACCTCCCTTCCCCTTGAGCCTCCCTCCCACCTGCCAAGGTCAACACAGAGCCCCGGGCTGAGCTCCCTGTGCTCTACAGAAGCTTCCCACTAGCTGTCTATTGTCATGTGCATAGATCAGTGCTCCTTCCTTAATTCATCTCACCCTCCCCTTCCCCCTGCAGCGCCCACAAGTCCATTCTCCATGTCTGTGTCTCTCTTTCTGCCATGCATACAGGTTTATCTGTACTATTGTTCTAGTTTCCACGTACATATGTGAGTATACGACACGTGGGACATCGCTGATGGCCCAGGGGTTAGGAATCCCCGTGATTCAAGGGACCTGGCTTCAATCCCTGCCAGGGAAGTAAGATACCACGTGCTGCAGAGTGACGAAGTCCACGTACCACACAAATACTGAGCCTGTGCAGCATAACAAGAGATCCCTCGTCCCACAAAGAACACCCAACATGGTCATGCAAACAAATATGTAAAAACAATAATTAAGGAAAGAGATGTCCCGGGACATCACCACGTGTTCCCCAGGAGTAAAGTCACCCCTGGCTCAGCTCCAGTGTTGCACACACTCCCCAGCCCCTGTAACGACCATGTGTGTGTGTGTGTGTGTGTGTGTGTGTGTTACACTCTGTGTAACGAAGCCTTTTCACAGGTGTCTTCCCAGCCTTTCAGACCTTCCTCCTGAGCATCAGACTCTTCAGTCCTCTTTCATAATTCCACTCGGGGATGTCCAAAGCCCTGGAGTGGAGGTTCGACATTCTGCCTTGCTGACCCACCTTCTCCCCTAGCGTGTCTGAGCTCCCCTGAGGCTTGAGTCCTCAGTGGACAGTACTTCCATCACCTCCACTTCCCAAGCAGGACCTCTGGGCCTCTCTCCTGGCATTGACCCCAGCACCCAGCCCCTCCTATTTTTCTTCATTAACACAGCAGGGTCTTCCTGTCTCCCTCAAGCTTCTGCGGGCTCTCCTCCCCCGAGGGTGCCCAGCTCCCTCCCTGACTCCCCACCATTCATTCATGCTAAACTTTCATTTGTCCAGCTGCGCCCACAAGGATCACGTGAAGGTTTCATTTTGCCTGTGTCTTGGGCATTCCAGGTGGCTCAGATGGTAAAGAATCTGCCTGCTGACATAGGAGACTTGGGTTTGATCCCTGGGCTGGGATGATCCCCCTGGAGGAGGAAAGGATGACCCACTGCAGTGCCCTTGACTGGAAAATCCCAGGGACAGAGGAGCTTGGCGGGCTATGGCCCTTTGGGTCAAAAAAGACTGAGTAACAGAGCACAAATTCACTACCTATGCCTTGCAAGGGCTTCCCTGGTAGCTCAGGTGGTAAAGAATCTGCCTGCAATGCAGGACACCACAGTTCAATTCCTGGGTCGGGAAGATCTGCTGGAGAAGGGATAGGCTACCCACTCTAGTATTCTTGGGCTTCCCTGGTGGCTCAGCTGGTAAAGAATCTGCCTGCAATGTGGGAGACCTGGGTTCAGTCCTTGGGGTCGGGAAGATTCCCCTGGAGAACGGAATGGCTACCCACCCCTGTATTCTGGCCTGGAGAATTCCATGGACTGTATAGTTCATGGGGTTGCAAACAGTTGGAGACGACTGAGCGACTTTCACTATGTCACTATGCCTTGCAAATAACCTTCACATTTCCAACAGCTTTCAACGTTGTTACAATAAATTCCAGAGCACTGTGTGTGAGGCCCTTTCCTAATGTAGCCAGTGATCTATTTACAAAAAACTCCATCTCTGCATCCCCTTTGAAGCTATGGATGGAATGTTCCTTCAGCCTGAAAGCCCTCCTCCTGATTCTGTCTCTCCACTGCTTTCTCCCGCCTAGCTGACTCCTCCGAAACTCAGCTCAGCTAGGACACTTCCCAGAGAAAGGCTTCAGTCTACCGCACCACCCACAGAGACTGTCTGCTTACTGATCCAGCTGCAACCCCGGGTTCTAAGACCCAGGACCATGTGCCGGTCACTTGATGACTGTTTGTTGTTCTTGTTTAATTGCTAAGTCGTGCTGGACCCTTTGTGACCCCGTGGACTGTAGCCCGCCAGGCTCCTCTGTCCGTGGGATTCTCCAGGCGAGAATGCTGGAGTGGGTTGCCATTCCCTTCTCCAGGGGGATCTTCCCAACTGAAGGATCGAACCCACGTCTCCTGTGTAACCTGTCTTGCAGGTGGGTTCTTTACCTCTGAGCCACCAGAGAAGCCCCAAGGGACTGGAAATCAGCGTCATTAAAAAAGCAAAAGTCGTCAAATCAGGTCTGCCAAGAAAGCTTCTGTTGCTGGTAGCAATGTCCCTTTCTATAAGAATCGCACAGTAATACTAGATCCAACCTCATTCCTATGCACCTAAGTGGTTTCCCATCCTTTGGAATGGCTTTACAAATGGCCAGGGCTTGACAGCAAAAGATCCGAGTGAACACAGAGCTGCTGCACACAAGTCTGGGGACACGGCCCCAGGTCCAGGGGCCCTCCGCTCGGGTGGCTCTGGGCACAGATTCATGGTGCCAAGCTGGTGTGACATCAGACACCAGGTCCAGAGGGGGACTGAGGGCAGGCATTCCTCGCTACGGTGAAGCTGCAGAGCAGGTAGCTGTGGACTCATGCGGGGCTCTTTCCTGGAAAAGCAGAGTGATCCAGTCCCAACTGGAGTGGCGCCTTGTCAACCAAACCCAAAGCTTCAGAAGGTAAAGAAAAAAAAAATAAAAAAATTAAAAAAAAAAGCCTTCCTGGAGCTCAGGGTTTTTTTCATCCTTGGCACTATGGACAGCTGGGGTCTAGATCATTCACTGCGGCTGGGTTGGAACTGTAGGAAGGACATTTAGCAGCATCACTGACCACTACGCACTGGAAGCCAGAGGGACCCTCTCCCCTGTCAAGAAAAAATATCTCTACACACAGCCCCCAGGGAGGGGTGCTAAGTGACTCCCAGCTGAGAACCGTGGTTTTATACAGAGTCATTTCTATTCTCAGTACCCACTTACAATCAGATGATCAGCACGTATAAGATCAGACCAGGTAATAAAGGGGAGGATTCGAGATACATTGCTGTGACTCCGGGGCTTCCCTGGTGGCTCGGCGGTAAAGAACCCACCTGCCAATGCAAGAGACGCGGAGTCAGGAAGATCCCCTGGAGGAGGGTATGGCAACCCACTCCAGCATTCTTGCCTGGAGGATCCCAAGGACAGAGGAGCCTGGTGGGCTACAGTCCATGCGGATCGCAAAGACTTGGAAACATCTGAGTGGCCGAACGTACACACGCACGAGCCTGAGTCTGAAAGACAAAGAGTTTCCAACATCCTCCACGGCTCAAGGTGCCTTTTAAACCGTGCACATAACTTTGCAGAAACAAGAGTCGGGACAGTGAGCCTAACGATCACGATGGCTACATCATCTGTCTTCTTAATAGGCTCCTGTTTTACAGGGGTAACAGCAGTATGGATCACAGAGGGAGAAAGCTGCTTTACTTGACAATGCGTAGACCTCTCAAAATAAACATTTCTCAGGAGAATCCCTCAGGGATTCTATTTTAAGACAGACAAACTAGTTGCTTTACAGAATAGTGTTCTGCGTTCCTTATAAAGAGGGCTATTGCTCTGAATCACATAATCAGCTGTTGACTGGAAAGCATGGGTTCAGGTTTCTCTAGTCTGTTTCAGTGAGTGACCTGAACCGTGATGAAGATGGGTTGCTACGAGATGAGTCTTAGAGCTTGGAACATCACTATCATATGTTATTGCCGTTCAGTGTCTAATTACGAAAATCTTTACATTTCCTTTGCTTGCTTGAGGAAAGACCCTCATTCATTTTTAACTATTCCCATGAACATCTTATGTTAGTTACAAAACATGAAGCAGTTTATCTTAAACAAGACTCAACAATGTTCAGTGCAAGAAACAAAAGCAACATTCAAAGGAGTTTTGTTTTTTGTTTTTTTTTTTTTTTTTGACTGACTTATTTTAGGTAAAATTACCATCCTCTCTAATATTCTGTTTTTTTAATGGAGTAAGCTTTCTGTTCCCTGACGGGCATATTCTTAAAATGAATACAACACTTCTTTTTCAATTGTTTTCCCTACATCAATACATATAAATCACAGGTATTTTAAAATGTATTAAAATATGTAAGTGTGTTTTAAAGTCTTTCCTTACAGGTGGGAAACTGAATCCCAGAGATATGGGTTTTATCTTAAAAGAAATTTCATCCTGTCCCAAAGTAGAGTGATGCTGTTTCTGGACTGAGGATTACATTTTAAATCGAGAGTGTGGGAGACATTTTTACACAGCATAGTCAGAGTACGGGGTGGGCAGGAAGTTGCGGGTGCAAGGGTTTTTGTCTAAAGTCATAAAATTAGATGTCTCAGAATCTGCCCATGTGGAGAGAGACAGAGAGACAGAGTTGAGGGGCATGAAGGCAGTCAGCATCCCTTTCTGTCTCACACGGCAGCTTGCTCACTGACCAGCGACGTCTGCCTAAGATTCCGGGACCTGCAGAAGAACCACGCGCCTTGGGTTAACTTAGACCCTTTCCCCTTCTGACCATGAGCCTGACTGACCATCAGTTGAGCAGCTGCTGGCTTCCATCCCCCCAGTGGAGGGACAAGAACCTTCGATCTCCGTGTCGGAACTTCCCCACCACAGGACAAGGCACAGCAGAGACAGCCATGGAGCACGGTGACCGAACACTTGCACATCTGTATGTGAGCAGGTGTGGAAGTGGTCAGGCAGACTCTTCTAGCAGCAAGGGAAGCCGGCTTCTTGTTCTTAGAAAACCAAGGAGCACGGTGCTTCTAAAATGCACCTGCAGCCTGACACCATGGCCTCGGGGATCCGGCTCCATGAGTCCCAGAAACCTCTGTCTTCCGCCCCGAGCTTTGAGCCCACCCCGGGCTGAGTGCTGACCCGCTCCCCTACAGGTCCCTGTCCCTGCAGGGCAGGGACCACGCTCCAGCTTTCCCGACCAACACCGTTCATTCCACGACCCTGTCTCTTGTTGACTGTGGTTTCTGACACCGCTGATGTCACTGAGCAAGTCAACTGGTGCCGTTACCAACAGCAGTGCTGAGGACTCCCCTGCTGGCTCGGTGGATAAGCATCTTGCCTGCCAGTGCTAGGGGATGTGGGTTCAGAGAGGGTAACAGGCAGGAAGGCCAGGGGTCTCCAAATGGAGGAAACAGGCTGCAAGTGCCAGACGTTTTTAATCTCTCTTAAGCGGCAGGAGGAAACAAACTAGTGATTTTTTTTTCCCCCTTCTCTATACCAATTTAAAGGAGAAGGCAATGGCAACCCACTCCAGTGCTCTTGCCTGGAACATCCCATGGACAGAGGAGCCTGGTAGGCTGCAATCCGTGGGGTCTCAAAGAGTCAGACATGACTGAGCGACTTCACTTTCACTTTTCACTTTCATGCATTGGAGAAAGAAATGGCAACCCACTCCAGTGTTCTTGCCTGGAGAATCCCAGGGACGGGGGATCCTGGTGGGCTGCCATCTATGGGGTCGCACAGAGTCAGACACGACTGAAGTGACTTAGCAGCAGCAGCATGACAATTTAAAAAGAGGTTTCTCTTAAAATACTGTGTTGCCATAATGACACCTGCTTCCACCTGAAGTTAACTTTTCTCAAACCTTGAGTTAACCAATGCATTTTTCGTATAGAAATGTCTGTCTGAAGCTATGCTAATGTACTATGCATTTACCCCAGACTCTGTCTTCAAGTCAGTTCCGCCTAATGGCTCAGAACCGACTTGACAAACCAGTATAATACTCAGACATTGTTCCCCTAATCTGTGTAAACGAAACTATTTGTATGGTAACCTGCCTCTATACAAGATTCAAGTCAATCGTTTTATGGCCTGGGATGACTCTTCTGGTGCCAAGATTATCCCAAAATACATCTTATGGATGAGGGGCCTGGTGCCATTCTCTGAGTTTTAAGACATTTCTTTCTTTCATTCTTCTTTCTTTCATTTAAGACATTCTTTCTTTCATTAATAGACTGCTAAGTGACTATATAACATCCAGCTAAAAACTAGCAGGGGGGTACTCTTTCTGCCCACTTCTGGTGCCTATGTCAGAAGCTTTCTCCATCTCCTTTATACTTTAATAAAACCTTATGACACAAAAGGTCTGAGCGATCAAGCTTCGTCTCTGGCCCTGGATTGAATTCTTCTCCTCCAGAGGCCAAGAATCCCAGCGACTCTTCAGGGTTCAGCAACAATCTTGCAGTTCCATCCCTGATCCAGGAAGATCCCACGGTGCCTCGAAGCAGCTCAAAGCCCACAACTACGAAGCCTGTGTGCTCCAGATACGGAACCTGGGGGCCTAGAGCCATGCTCGGCAGCAAGAGGAGCCGCCGCGAGAAGGCCGTGCTCTGCTCGTCTCCAGTTAGCCCTGGCTTCCCAACCCTGGAGAAGAGCCCCTGCAAAGGCCATGAAGACCCAGTGCAGCCAAAAGTAAATACATTTTTAAAAGAAAAGACTGTTAAAAAGTACTGGGAAAAAAAAAAAAAAAAAGCAATGCTTAAGTACTAAGGAATCCACCCCCCACCCCTGCAGGGGGTCCATCCTGTTGAAAGTCACCCCTGATTTGTGATTTTCTGCTCAAAGTCCTTCAAATGCAACCTGCCTTCTCCTCAGGTGTATAGTGGGGATTACTTCAGTTCAGTTCAGCTGCTCAGTCGTGTCTGACTCTGCGACCCCATGGACTGCAGCACACCAGGCTTCCCTGTCCGTCACCAGCTCCTGGAGCTTACTCAAACTCATGTCCATCCAGTCGGTGATGCCATCCAACCATCTCATCCTCTGTCATCCCCTTCTCCTCCCACCTTCCATCTTTCCCAGCATCAGGATCTTTTCAAATTCGCATCAGGTGGCCAAAGGATTGGAATTTCAGCTTCAGCATCAGTCCTTCCAGTGAATATTCAGGACTGATTTCCTTTAGGATGGACTGGTTGGATCTCCTTGCAGTCCAAGGGACTCTCAAGAGTCTTCTCCACCACCACAGTTCAAAAGCATTACTTGAAAATCCACAAATATATGGATTGTGATTTTTTTTTTCTTCACAGAAACTTATACACAGTATTGGGCTTCAGGGTCACAAAGACTCAGACACAACTGAAGTGACTGAGCATGCACAGATGCATACACAGTACAGGATTTCTAGCATTTGTAATAAAGACAAGAGTCCTAAGATTCAAGTGGAAATTCTCTTTCTACTAATAGGCGATGTTAATCGAAATGAGAAATTTAATGTGTTTGACATTTGAAACACATTATTTCACTTCTTTAAACTTATTTTACAGAATTTCTCACCTGAGTGTACTCTGGCCTTCCCACTGCTTATGCCGGTTTTAACAGCTGAACATCAGAAATTACCTGTTATTGGAATAACTGATTAATGGTGTGGTTAAAGACATCAGGACATAATTGTAATATGGTGTGATGTTTCAGCTATTAAAGCAGAAAGTGTTAGTCACTCAGTCATGTCTGACTCTTTGCAACCCCATGGACTATAGCCCGCCAGGCTCCTCTGTCCATGGGGATTCTCCAGGCAAGAATACTGGAATGGGTTGCCACTTCCTTCTCCAGGGGAATCTTCCCAACCCAGGGATCAAACCCAGGTCTCCTGCATTGCAAGCAGATTCTTTACCATCTGAGCCACCAGGGAAGCCAGAAGGAGTAGCTACATAGGAAGAAAGGGAAATGAGGATAATCAAAACATTTTAAGTGAAAAGAATCTCAAAACAGAACACCGTCAGCACACAGGAGAGACCTGAGAGAGCAAAGCATCTTTATTGTTCAACTCTACCTTCGGACCTTTTCCACAATGTGTGTATCACAACATCTTCTGGTTTCGTTTAGATCTATAATATATTTCACATACGATTTTTCCTTCTGGGCTAACAATTTTATGAGCTTTTTAAAAGTTAACTGGAGACTTTGTTTCCTCCAGACATGTACCATTGTGTTAAATGCAAGTATGAAAAGGATGTAAGGTGATGTTTAAACACTTAGTGAGTGAAGTCGCTCAGTCGTGTCTGACTCTATGAGACCCCATGGGCTGTATGGGATTTTCCAGGCAAGAGTTCTGGAGTGGGTTGCCATTTCCTTCTCCAGGAGATCTTCCCGACCCAGGGATTGGACCCGGGTCTCCTGCACTGTAGGCAGACGCTTTACCATCTGAGCCACCAGGGAAGTCAGTTTAAATATTTAAACCAAAAGTAAAGGTTGTGGTCAGGATAAAAAGGGGAGGGTGGGAAGAAGGGAGAGAGACAGACAGGCAGAGACTGACTTGTGAGTTGCATCAAAATCTTTCATGGAGGAGGAATTGAGACCCAGTTTAGTTCAGTTCAGTGAAGTCGCTCAGTTGTGTCCAACTCTTTGAGACCCCATGAACTGCAGCACACCAGGCCTCCCTGTCCATCGCCAACTCCTGGAGTTTGCTCAAACCCATGTCTATCGAGTCTGTGATGCCATCCAACATCTCATCTGTCATCCCCTTCTCTTCCCGCCTTCAATCTTTCCCAACATCAGAGTTGGGTGGAATTCCCAGAGATAAATTTACTTAATACATGAAAACATCTTAAAAAAAAAAAAAAAGAAGTAGGGACTTCCCTGGTGGTCCAGTGGTTAAGAGTCCACCTGGCAATGCAGGGGACAAGGGTTCGATCCCTGGTTGAGGAAATTGGATGCCTACATGCCACGGAGGAACTAAGACCACACTTGTCAACTACTCAGCCTGCCCGTCACAACTGGAAATTCCTCGAGCTGCAATGAAAGATTCCAAGTGTCACAATCAAGACCTGATGTGGTGAAATAAATATTGTAAAAATAAGTATATTTTTCGTACAGATCTTTGGAAAAAAAAGGGGGGGAAGGGCAAATAAGTGCTTTCCTTGTAGCGTTACAGTGGACTAGCCTCTAATTTTCTGTCTGGGACACAACTTTCCAGTTGCTGAAACAGCCACGGGCACCCCTGAAACAGTCACCCTCCCAAACACATGCACCCACTTCCCAGACACCAGCAGCAGGACAATCAAGACAGGGGCACACACAGACACGGGTTTCCCTCTCACAACCTGAGGCTCAACTTCAGCGCCCACAAGCACAGGGCACTTGTGTCTTAAACATGCCACCATTCACTCAGTTCAGTTCAGTTCAGTCACTCAGTTGTGTCCGACTCTTTGCGACCCCATGGACAGCAGCACACCAGGCCTCCCTGTCCATCACCAACTCCCAGAGTTTACCCAAACTCATGCTCATCAAGCCAGTGATGCCATCCAACCAGCTCATCCTCTGTTGGCCCCTTCTCCTCCTGCCTTCAATCTTTCCCAGCATCAGGGTCTTTTCCAATGAGTCAGTTCCTCGAATCAGGTGGCCAAAGGACTGGAGTTTCATCTTCAGCATCAGTCCTTCCAATGAACACTCAGGACTGATCTCCTTTAGGATGGACATCATTCACTACAGGAATCTAATTACAGCAGTTTAACCAAAAGCAGAATTATGACAGCTTAAATGAGCAGAGTCCACCAGAAGACCAGAAGAAAAACAAAAACCAAATCAGGTCACCACAGATAGTTTAAGCTAAGGTCAGTCAGTTCAGTCGCTCAGTCGTGTCCAACTCTTTGCGACCCCATGGACCGCAGCACGCCAGGCCTCTCTGTCCATCACCAACTCCCGGAGTTTACCCAAACTCATGTCCATTGAGTTAAATTAAAGCGGTTTCCTAACAATTTGTTGCGACGTGGCCCCAGGCTATGTGCGGCACTGTGAAAACTGCCTCAAGCCCCCCGCATTAGCTGAACATGCGAAGTTCGGACACCTAAACCGTAGTTAGCAAATCAGGTAGCTGTTTTCCACCTCTTGGAGCGGATGACCAGCCTGCTTCCAGAGTCAACACTCTCACGGCACAAGAGAAGTGCCCTTAACGTGGGGAAGATGTCTTTAATGGCCCCTGGGTTTGGCTAAGACTGGGGAAATTTTCAAGCTGTCTCTTTAATAAGGGGCAACCGACATTTCCATAGGGAACTGGGATTTTTCCCTTCCCTTCGATGGAGGCAGATAAATCACCCCAAAAGGAAGTGGGCTTAGTTATGTCACTATTGCTAATGTGTCTGCCAAGACAGAGACACCATGGCCATTGATACAGACATTTTCATCCATTTCTGCACGAGACGGAAGGTTCACAATCTAGGGAGTTTCCCCACAGCTGGAGCCCTTGGGGTGCTACTGCTGTGAAAATAACGTGTTCCCTCCAGACAGATGCCCGTGGTGGGACTGGGTATCCTTAACTAGCCACCCCGCTGTAGACTACCTCATCCCAGACCCTGTGGCCTGTGGGTACCAGTTATTTTTCTCATCTTCCCAAACTCCCTCTGACCTTTTAATCCTTTTCTTTGCACAGTTTAGGAGATACAGACAACGGAATTGATGCACACATACAGTTTAAACAGCAACGATGATATTTTTTATTTCATTGAAAGTAGTCTTCAATATCCGCAAAGAGGGATATCATGGAAACAAGAGTAAAAATGTTTCTTGATATTAAATGGTTCTCTAAAAGTGGTCCCTGGAGCAATAGTATCAGTACCACTTGGGGAACTTTTGGAAATAGAATTGATTGTGCCCTACACAGATTGACAGAATCAGGAATTCTGGGGGTGCACCCAGCTCTCCACCATTAATACTCTGGGTGCTTCCAACGTGCAGGGAAGCTTATGAGGATTCAACACGCTTTAAAAAAGAAAGAACCCTCTGCTGTCATACAATATTGTCAGTGATACAGTGTCACTTCTATATTTATATTTCATAGTTGAAACTCACTTTGTATTTAAAAAAAAAAAACACCTAGCCATTTTCTACTAAAAACACTATTTTCTAATTATTGTTAATTGGCTTTCCTAGTAGCTCAGTTGGTAAAGAATCCACCTGCAATGCAGGAGACCCTGGTTCGATTCCTGGGTCAGGAAGATCCCCTGGAGAAGGGATAGGTTACCCACTCCAGTCTTCTTGGGCTTCCCTGGTGGCTCAGCTGGTAAAGAATCCGCCTGCAATGTGGGAGACCTGGGTTCGATCCCTGGGTTGGGCAGATTCCCTGGAGAAGGGAAAGGCTACCCACTCCAGTATTCTGGCCTGGAGAATCCCATGGACTGTATAGCCCATGGTTAATTAACTGACTTGTTTACAAGGAGTGGTAAACTTATTCACCAGATGTGCCTGTGGTTAATTAATTCACTCATTTACAAGTGGCGGTCAACTTATATACAAGATGAGGTTGCGGTTAATTGATATCCGTGTTTGACAGTCTGTACGACTTTCTCGTCTTTGAAGGCTCACCTGAAGAACTCATGAAACGAGGAGACAGCAATATCGGCGCTGGGCTAGTATTAATGATACTCAGGATAATAATGAGTTTGGCAGGTTGGTGGGTGCATACATGGGACCCTCCATTGTGCCGGACGCCAGGCGCTGATTATTTCATTTCAGCCTCGTGGCAGCCTTATGACACAGAGCTTCACACATCTGCATCTGACCCAGAAGACCTGGGCTGCCCAGTGGAGGACCAGTTCATCCCAGAGCACATGGCCTATGGGTACAAGTTTCAGGCCCCGGGCTGGAGAGCTCCTGCCCCCCGCTCTGCGGCGGCCCCCAATCCATCAACACAACCACAGTCAGATTCCTTCTGGTCAAAGCCGACAGTTACTTTTTGGGCCTCCCCGTAACTGCTTTGCAGAGAGACAGCTTTACCATATGTATTCTGATTCAAGGGAATACAGATAAGCCACTGAGGTCACGATTGCAACTGAGCACCGTGGCGGTCCCCCGGGGTTCAGACCGTGCGTGTGCAGGGAGAGGTCAGTGTGACCTGCAGCGTGGGACCTGGGAGGGGACGATGGGGAGACAGGCCTCTCTCCTTCGTGATCAGGACAACACCGCTACGCCCAGCTCACTCACGTTTTGGGAGTCCAAGCCCGGTTTGAGCAGCAGTGCCGAGCTGGGGGAGGTGGTCTTTGTTCCAAGATGTGACTTCTCATAAATCACGTGCCAGCACCTGAGTCCCCAGCATCTACCCACAGAAAGAGAGAAATGAAGTTTGCTCTGGACGTATGAAAGGACAGCCAGAGAACTATAAGAGTCGATAAGGTGTTCAATGAACTCAAATGACCACACTCGAGACATTTGCAGGCATGCTCAATTTCAGAGCTTATATCTCAACTGTGGGATCAAAAAAGATCTTGGTGCAACGTATGACTGTATCCTGCCTACACGTTCCCCTAAGATGGTGAAGAGTCTGCCTGCAGTACGTGAGACCTGGGTTCAATCCTTGGGTCAGGAAGATCCCCTGAAGAGGGGAATGGCAATCCACTCCAGTATTCTTGCCTGGAGAATCCCATGGATGGAGGAGCCTCGTGGGCTACAGTCCGTGGGTCGCAAAGAGTCAGACACGACTGAGCGACTAACACAAGAGTTCTACCGTATCTGGCCTTGCATTTAGGTCTTTAATTCATTATGAGTTTATTTTTGTGTATGGTGTTATCGAGTTGACATGTAGCTGTCCAGGTTTCCCAGCACTCATTGAAAAGACTGTCTTTTCTCCACTGTATGTTCTTGCCTCTTTTGTCATAGATTAGGTGACCACGGGTGTATGGGTTTATCTCTGGGCTTTCTATCATGTACCACCTGTCTGTCTTTCTGTTTTTGTGCCTGGACCATACTATCTTGATGACTGTGGCTCTGAAGTAAGAGAGTCTGATTCCGCCAGATCCATTTTTTTTTTTTTAAGATTAATTTGCCAAAAAAAAAAAAAAGATTAATTTGCTGACTTGTGGTCGTTTGTGTTTTGATACAAACAGTAAAATTTTTGATCATAAGTGGCAGCAAGATCTTTTTTGATCTACCTCCTAGAGCAATAAAAATAAAAACGAAAATAAGCAAATGGGATCTAATTAAACTCAAAAGCTTTTGCACACCAAAGGAAACCATTAATACAAAATGCAAAGACAATCTTCAGAATGGGAGAAAATATTTGCAAATGAAGCAAACTACAAGGGACTAATCTCCAAAACTGGAGAAGAGAAAGGCTACCCACTGCAGTATTCTGGCCAGGAGATTTCCATGGACTACAGTCCATGGGGTCGCAAAGAGTCGGACACAACTGAGCAACTCTCACTATCTCCAAAGGATACAAACAGCTCATGTGGCTCAATAAAAAAACAAAATTAAAGATACAAATGAACTGAGAAAATGGAAACAGGACCACAGATGTGAAAAGAAAAAAAAAAGAACAACAACTTATAGTTACCAGAGGGTAAGAGAGGGGGAAGGGATAAATTAGACCGGGATTGGACACATTTAGACACAATTCTATATACAAAACATATAGGTAAAGTGATAGGACCTAGTACATCATGAGAAATGCTGGGCTGGAAGAAGCACAAGCTGGAATCAAGATTGCCGGGAGAAATATCAATAACCTCAGATATGCAGATGACACCAGCCTTATGGCAGAAAGTGAAGAGGAACTCAAAAGCCTCTTGATGAAAGGGAAAGAGGAGAGTGAAAAAGTTGGCTTACAGCTCAACATTCAGAAAACGAAGATCATGGCATCTGGTCCCATCACTTCATGGCAAATAGATGGGGAAACAGTGCCAGACTTTGTTTTTTTGCGCTCCAAAATCACTGCAGATGGTGATTGGAGCCATGAAATTAAAAGACGCTTACTCCTTGGAAGGAAAGTTATGACCAACCTAGATAGCATATTCAAAAGCAGAGATATTACTTTGCCAACAAAGGTCTGTCTAGTCAGGGCTATGGTTTTTTCAGTGGTCATGTATGGATGTGAGAGTTGGACTATTAAAAAAAGCTGAGCACCGAAGAATTGATGCTTTTCAACTGTGGTGTTGGAGAAGACTCTTGAGAGTCCCTTGGACTGCAAGGAGATCCAACCAGTCCCTCCTGAAGGAGATCAGTCCTGGGTGTTCATTGGAAAGACTGATGCTGAAGCTGAAACTCTAATACTTTGGCCACCTCACGCGAAGAGTTGACTCATTGGAAAAGACCCTGATGCTGGGAGGGATTGGGGGCGGGAGGAGAAGGGGACGACAGAGGATGAGATGGCTGGATGGAATCACCGACTCAATGGACATGAGTTTGAGTGAACTCTGGGAGTTGGTGATGTACAGGGAGGCCTGGCGTGCTGTGATTCATGGGGTCGCAAAGAGTCACTCGTGACTGAGCGACTGAACTGAACTGAACTGAATAGGACCTACTGTTTAGCATAGAGAACTCTAGTCAATACTATGTAATGACCCATATGGGAAAAGAATCTAAAAAAAGAGGGGATGTATGTATATGCACAGCTGATCCACGCTGCTGACCAGCATAAACTGACCCAACAGTGTAAATCAACTATGCTCCCAGGAAAACTGAAATAAAAAACTATTGGATAGTTTGTATCTAACCTGTACGGTATAAAGTAACACAGTTTATGTTTCAACTGTGTGTGTGTGTCTGTGTCTGAGAGTCAGAATGTGTGTTTTGTGTGAGAGGAAATACAAATATCCATAAACTGTCTTACTGACTCGGTATCCAATAGGTTTTTTTGGAACAGGCAGGGTTTCCCTGATAGCTCAGTTGGTAAAGAATCCGCCTGCAATGCAAGAGCTGCTGCTGCTGCTAAGTCGCTTCAGTCGTGTCCGACTCTGTGCGACCCCATAGACGGCAGCCCACCAGGCTCCCCCGTCCCTGGGATTCTCCAGGCAAAAACACTGGAGTGGGTTGCCATTGCCTTCTCCAATGCATGAAAGTGAAAAGTGAAAATGAAGTCGCTCAGTTGTGTCTGACTCTTCACTATCCCATGGACTTGCAGCCTACCAGGCTCCTCCGCCCATGGGATTTTCCAGGCAAGAGCACTGGAGTGGGGTGCGATTGCCTTCTCCACAATGCAGGAGACCCTGGTTCAATTCCTGGGTCCGGAAGATCCCCTGGAGAAGGGATAGGCTACCCACTGCAGTATTCTTGCCTGGAGAATCCTGTGGATGGAGAAGCCTGGTGGGCTGCTGTCCATAGGGTCACACAGAGTCAGACAGGACTGAAGCGACTTGGCAGCAGCAGCAGCCACATCGCTCTCATTAGTGCCTGAACCACTGTTTCACTCCACATCCGTGGGGTCC
This sequence comes from Bubalus bubalis, assembly GCF_019923935.1. Taxonomy (NCBI): domain Eukaryota; kingdom Metazoa; phylum Chordata; class Mammalia; order Artiodactyla; family Bovidae; genus Bubalus; species Bubalus bubalis. Next base: position 5,433,916 of record NC_059181.1, on the reverse strand, counting down.
CTCATGCCAAAAAGGTTGGAGACTGCTGCTCTATGCAACACTGAAACGTACACTTTAAAGAGGTGTGTAATATAGAATAAAGTATATAAATACATCTCCATAGCAATATTAAAGAAATACTGCTATACAACTGGGGGCGGAAAAAAGCCTTCAGTGAGACCTAGCTTCATGTGAGTTTAACTACGTCGTGTTTAACCCAAAGAAGGGAGGGTCGGCAGCAACACGAAAAATTCTTTCATCTGTGTTCGGAATCCTTTGTGAGTTACTCTTGGATAACTGAAATGATTTTCAGAATCCTTGTTTATATCGTTGTGATGTGACTGAATTCCAATTGTTTTTTAGCTTGCTCACTATTTTTTTTTCTTTTTTTGCTGTCACCTCTGTTTAATCAATATTTATATGACACAGATTTGTAGACTCATCCTATGGATGCATATTAAGTCATTGACATTTGTGTGATTTTTTGCGTGTGCGTTAATGGCGGCGGTAGGTGGTTTAGTCACTAAGTTGTGTCTGACTCTTTGGGACCGCATGGACTGCAGCATGCTAGGCTCCTCTATCCATGGAATTTTCCAGGACAAGAATACGGGAGTGGGTTGCCATTTCCTTTTGCAAGAGATCTTCCTGACCCAGGGATCGAACTTGAGTCTCCTGCATTGCAGGTGGGTTCCTTACCGACTGAGCCACTGGGGAATCCCCCTGCCCTCTAAAAGTTGGGAGCCCTAACCGTGTAACCTGCTTCCAGAGTGTTCCCGGACTAGGAGGGCTTGGCAAGTGGAGAGATGAGAGTAACAAAGACGTGTCTTGCCTCCCATGCATGCTTTACCATGCTGCTGCGTGTTCAGTCTCTGCAGTGCATCCCCCTGACCAGCAGAAGCTAAGCTGTGTGCTTACTCTCAGTTGGGGGGAGGACTCACTTCTGGGAAAAGCGAGGCTTCCCATAACTAATAAACACTGACCCACACACGTAGCTTCACTTCAGCAAACGTCAAGTCCAAGCAGACTCACACGCCCTGGGGTGTGTGGTCAAGATTCCCCAGCAGTGGGCCCCGACAGCCAGGGACAGAGGACACAGGCAGACACACTGTCCATCACACCTGCTGTGTATGGTCAGATTCCTACAGTTAATTGCTGAGATCAAACCTCACGTGTGCTGCCCAGAACTGACTGTGGTCTGTTGCTAAGTTCTGCTGTGCGTTTCCTTTTACACATGTAGCCCATGGGAGGTGGCCAGCTGCCTACGACCACTTGAGGTGATTCTCTTTGGTCTTCCAACCACTGTAGACACATGGACTCCTGGTTTTATAAAGAAACCCATCAATACTACCCAAAGCAATCTATAGATTCAATGCAATCCCTATCAAGCTACCAAAGGTATTCTTCACAGAGCTAGAACAAAAAATTTCACAATTTGTATGGAAATACAAAAACCTCGAATAGCCAAAGCGATCTTGAGAAAGAAGAATGGAACTGGAGGAATCAACCTGCCTGACTTCAGGCTCTACTACAAAGCCACAGTCATCAAGACAGTATGGTACTGGCACAAAGACAGAAATATAGATCAATGGAACAAAATAGAAAGCCCAGAGATAAATCCACGCACATATGGACACCTTATCTTTGACAAAGGAGGCAAGAATATACAATGGATTAAAGACAATCTCTTTAACAAGTGGTGCTGGAAAACTGGTCAACCACTTGTAAAAGAATGAAACTAGAACGCTTTCTAACACCATACACAAAAATAAACAGATTAAAGATCTAAACGTAAGACCAGAAACTATAAAACTCCTAGAGGAGAACATAGGCAAAACACTCTCCGACATACATCACAGCAGGATCCTCTATGACCCACCTCCCAGAATATTGGAAATAAAAGCAAAAATAAACAAATGGGACCTAATTAAACTTAAAAGCTTCTGCACAACAAAGGAAACTATAAGCAAGGTGAAAAGACAGCCTTCAGAATGAGAGAAAATAATAGCAAATGAAGCAACTGACTAACAACTAATCTCAAAAATATACAAGCAACTCCTACAGCTCAATTCCAGAAAAATAAATGACCCAATAAAAAATGGGCCAAAGAACTAAATAGACATTTCTCCAAAGAAGACATACAGATGGCTAACAAACACATGAAAAGATGCTCAACATCACTCATTATCAGAGAAATGCAAATCAAAACCACTATGAGGTACCATTTCACACCAGTCAGAATGGCTGCGATCCAAAAGTCTACAAGCAATAAATGCTGGAGAGGGTGTGGAGCAATGGGAACCCTCTTACACTGTTGGTGGGAATGCAAACTAGTACAGCCACTATGGAGAACAGTGTGGAGATTCCTTAAAAAACTGGAAATAATACTGCCTTATGATCCAGCAATCCCACTGCTGGGCATACACACTGAGGAAACCAGAAGGGAAAGAGACACGTGTACCCCAATGTTCATCGCAGCACTGTTGATAATGGCCAGGACATGGAAGCAACCTAGATGTCCATCAGCAGATGAATGGATAAGAAAGCTGTGGTACATATACACAATGGAGTATTACTCAGCCATTAAAAAGAATACATTTGAATCAGTTCTAATGAGGTGGATGAAACTGGAGCCTATTATACAGAGTGAAGTAAGCCAGAAAGAAAAACACCAATACAGTATACTAACGCATATATATGGAATTTAGAAAGATGGTAACAATAACCCTGTATACGAGACAGCAAAAGAGACACTGATGTATAGAACAGTCTTGTGGACTCTGTGGGAGAGGGAGAGGGTGGGATGATTTGGGAGAATGGCATTGAAATATGTATAATATCATATATGAAACGAGTCGCCAGTCCAGGTTCGATGTACAATACTGGATGCTTGGGGCTGGTGCACTGGGACGACCCAGAGGGATGGTATGGGGAGGGAGGAGGGAGGAGTGTTCAGGATGGGGAACACATGTATACCTGTGGCGGATTCTTTTTGATATATGGCAAAACCAATACAATATTGTAAAGTTAAAAAATAAAATAAAGTTTTAAAAACAACCTTAAAAAATAAATTATTAAAAAAAAGAAAACCATTAATTTATGGGGACTTCCTATGGGGGGTGGTCCACTGGCTAAGACTGCCCTCCCAATGCAGGAGGCCCGGGTTCAATCCCTGGTCAGGGGACTAGATCCCACATGCCACAACTAAGCCTCACCACAGCTGAATGGATTGTTTTGTTTTTTTCTTAAAGAGACAGCAGATTACGAATGGAGGTGAAGCCCTGAACAGGTCCAAAAGCCATGCACTCGTGATGATTCGAAGAGAGAGGAGGAGAATAAGATGATCCTGCATGTGTGAGGCCATGTCCCATGGTGTGGTCACAGGGAGGCAGAGACTTCCAGGTAACCGGGACTTTCCTGGGCCAGAACCCCACCATGTCCAGAGTTCATCTGCTTCTCCTGGGTCTCAGGGGTGGGGGGAGGGGGTCCCTTTATTTCCACTCTCTCTTCCCGCTCTGGAGCCAAGAGATGATCATATTCACTCATAACTGCCAGAATGAGAAAAGCAATCAAGATATTTGGCTCGCCATCTCTTTTTTCACCAGTTGAGGAAGATCAGGAAGGTTCTTTGCCTGCTCTTTTGGCAATTAGACAAGAGATATTTTCTGGACTTCATGTGCCTGGAGCTAGGCATAAAGTAAGGAAAAGTTATGACCAACCTAGACAGCATATTAAAAAGCAGAGACATTACTTTGCCAACAAAAGTCCATCTAGTCAAGGCTGTGGTTTTTCCAGTGGTCATGTATGGATGTGAGAGTTGGACTATAAAGAAAGCTGAGTGCCAAAGAATTGATGCTTTTGAACTGTGGTGTTGGAGAAGACTCTTGAGGGTCCCTTGGATGGCAAGGCGATCCAACCAGTCCATCCTAAAGGAGATCAGTCCTGGGTGTTCATTGGAAGGACTGATGCTGAAGTTGAAATTCCAATCCTTTGGCCACCTCATGGGAAGAGCTGACTCATTTGAAAAGACCCTGATGCTGGGAAAGATTGAGGGCAGGAGGAGAAGGGGAAGACAGAGGATGAGATGGTTGGATGGCATCACTGACTCGATGGACGTGGGTTTGGGTAGACTCCAGGAGTTGGTGATGGACAGGGAGGCTGGAGTGCTGCAGTTCATGGGGTCACAAAGAGTCAGACATGACTGAGAGACTGAACTGGACTGAACTGAAGGAAACCTGAGATATTGGAGAGATATTTTAAAAAGCCTTGCTGCTGTTGCTGTTTGGTTGCTAGGGCGTACCCAACTCTTTGCGACCCCATGGAGTGCAGCACACCAGGCCTCCCTGTCCTTCACTCACTCCCAGAGCTTGCTCAAACTCATGTCCATTGAGTGGGTGATGCCATCCAACCGTCCCATGTGAGAACACATGTGCTTACTCAGGAATCCTGGGCACGGTCCTTAGATGGGAATCACTCTGTCAACTCTGCCAGGCCTTCAGCGTAGGGCTGAAAGTGAAAGTCGCTCAGTCGTGTCCAACTCTTTGCAACCCCATGGACTATACAGCCCATGTAATTCTCCAGGGCAGAATACTGGAGTGGGTACCCTTCCCCTTCTTCAGGAGAATCTTCCCAACCCATGGATCAAACCCAGGTCTCCCGCCTTACAGGTGGATTCTTTACCAGCTGAGCCACCAGGGAAGCCCAACAGCACAAGGCTACTGGTTAACAGTTGAGGAAATACACAGAGGAGACTGAGAAGGAAGGAGACATGTAATCCAGCTATCACTGGCTTGGCCAAAAAGTTTGTTCCGGTTTCTCCATACCCTGTTAGGTTCCCAAACACATCGTATGGAAAAAGCCTGAATCCACTTTAGGCCAGTCCAACATGTTAGCCCTAGAAAACTGGTCCTTATGAACATGGAGCGCTTTCACATCCCAAGTCTATTCAAATGGACTCAACAGCATTCTCTCAGTACTTCCTGGCCACCCAATGAACACTTTGTGTGTGGCTGGAGTACTGGGTACTCTCAGATGTTATCACGTCCACACTGCAGACATAGTTACTGTTAAACAAGGGCCTTCTCAAAGCTCGGTTTCTTTACCCACTTGCATGACTCAGGGAGGGAAAATTCATGCACTTAGGGAGCAGTGGAAAGCATATTTTGAAGCAGCAGGATTTCTTACGAAGACTAATTTTAAATACACTCAGAAAAAAAAATGCAAATATGTCATCTCACTTGACCATAGTAACAGCATCGGATTTAATATTTTTGGTCCAGACCATCTGGGCTTGATTCTCATCGTTTGAAACTCTGTGGGAGCTATTTCGGTTGCGCTTGGGAAAGTTTCGTTTGAGTCACAAGTACGATGAGAACCTAGTCCTGTTGCCAAAATAGAAAGCTCTGTCTCTTACCCCCGGCCCCGCCTCACTCTCTGAGAAAGTTGCTTTGGGAAGAATAATTTGGGACCTTAGAACAGATTTAGGAGCTGATGGGACTTGCCCTGGTGGTCCACTGGCCAGAACCCCAGGTTCTCAATGCAGCGGACCTGGGTTCCATCCCTGGTCAGGGAAATAGATCCCATATGCCGAAACTAAGTGTTCACCTGCCACAGCTAAGACCTGGTGCAGTCAAATAAATAAATAAATTTTTTTAATGTAAAAAGTTTTACATTAAAAAAATTTTTTTTAATTTACATTTTAAAAATTTAAAAATTTTACCTTTAAAAAATTTAAAAATTTTACATTAAAAATTTTTTTAATTTTACATTAAATTTTTTTTTAATTTTACATTTAAAAAAATTAAAAATGTTTACATTAAAAAATCAAAAAATTTTACATTAAAATTTAAATTTTTACATTAAAAAATTAAACTTTTTACATTTAAAAATTAAAAATGTTTACATTAAAATCAAAAAATTTACATTAAAATTAAAAATTAAAGATATTTACATATAAAATAAAAAATTTACATATAAACATAAAAAATTAACATTAAAACTAATTTTTACATTTAAAATTTTTAAATTTAAAGGAAAAAATAAAAGACAGCTGAAGAACATTTCACACACCACCAGCTATCAATATAGAGCTCAAGCAAATGACAATCAATCAGTTTTCTATGAATGAGACAGTCTATCTTCCCTATATTAGAAGAAACTCAGTCTGTTGCCATCCCATGCTGTTGATGTTTTTATGCTGTCCTTCCCCATGTCTACACTGCCCCTTCCCTGCGTCTACGCTATTCCTGACTGCATATGCCTTTGGATAAGTTTAGTCTTGTTTCCTGAGAAAGTTCTGGAAGAGTACACACAGGGAGTGTGGTGATAGACTTATGCAAGAAGGAAACCAGTCTTTCACCTCTCCTTGCCTCCCTCCCTCCCTCCCCAGGTTCAAATTCTAGGGAAGCTGCTAAAATAGGCTGCAAGTCTCTGATTTGCAAAAATCTCTGAATTTTACAAATTGGAGACTGTTTTCTCTTAAAGTTTGCACAGATGCTGTTAGAACAGCAACGTAAGACTTCTGAAGAGACAAACGCCAGTCGCAGTCTTTCCACCCTAACACTTCTTTTAATTTACGGAAAAAAAAAAATGGTACAGAGATTCTTCTTCACAAAGTAGAGACAGAGGTACAGACAGAGAAGACAAACACGTGGAGATCAAGGCAGGGAGGTGGGTGCGATTAACTGGGAGACTGGGATTGATATACACCCACTACTGATAGTGTGTATGAAATAGACAGCTAATGACAACTTGCTGTATAGCCTCTAGGGAATGCACTGTGGTGACCTAAATGGATAGGAAAATCAAAAGAGGGATATATGTATGCATACAGCTCATTCACTTCGTTGTACAGCAGAAATGAACCCAATGCCGTAAAGTACCTGCACTCAAAAATGTAAAATAAAATTTTTTTGAAGTCCCCATCTTATCCTTATCCATATATTATAGATACATCATTGTTTAAATGGATCAATAACAGTGTACCATGTAGTACAACCCAATCCTTTATTTTTAAGGAACTCTTTGCCCTTGATTTGGTCTCTTGCAGAACTGGAATTTTACTCAAAATTTTTTGAAAGAGCCACCAAATCCAGTAATACTCACGGAATATTCCTTCAAAAGATTCCTTAATTCAAACATCAGGAAATACAGACTTCTGTATTCTTTTAAAGAAAGAAACAGCTTTAAGATTTCAGAAGACATTTCGGCATTCATACAGGAGTCCTGAGAAATGCTTCAGGGATTGACCAAACGGGATTGACCAAACCGTCTGTTTAAAAAGTGCTCCTATGTCATATATGAGAGTGGGCAATTTTCCAGGATATATTCGATCGTTTTGAGAGTTCAGGATGCCACCTTTGTAGAAATCCAAGGTGGCCACGGGCACAGAAGGAGTGAATGACAAGTAGGTGACAGGTCTCCTGGGCTACAAACAAGAGGGTCAACCTCAGCCAAGAGTTAAGTAGCTGCTTCCAACTGCTCTTCTATGCTGACCTCCAAGTTGCCTCTCCTTTCCTGGGTCAATCCCCCACCCTCATCATACAGGTTATTCAACCTTGTTCACACTCCTTATTTCAGGGTCCCACTGAAGAGCCAAAACTAAATGACTGTTATCAAGTCAAGTGTTCACATTTTTGAGTCCAGAGTCAAAGTGCTGTTGAACTGCATGAGCCACGTCTAACACAAGGCCAAGAAGAAGATATTACCATTTATCAAAGGTTTATTGAAGAAAAGTATGCCAATACTCAAAAGACATTATGAGCATCTTTGAAAACAATTTAATTCTCTGGTGGTTAGAGCCAGATCCCCTTCCTATAAATTATCGGTTACAAGAAAGGGCCTCCTCCATACATGTGTATGTATGGCTGAGTCCCTTTGCTGCCCACTTCCAATATAAAATTAAAAGGTTTTAAAAGGGCAGGGGTGGAGGGCTCCTCCAATTTTTTTTTAATGTCAAAAAAAGTGTAAAGTCTTTGTTTATTCCCTAAAGATTCTTTTATCTGGAGATTTATGTACATTTTAAGAGAATACAACTGGGTTAGTTTTAGGGGAATTATTTGCAGTTTCAAAAGGGAGTAATGACCTGAGAAGCTTGCTTCCTGCTCCACACAACCCCCCCACCCACCGCCCCGCTTTCAAAGGCCTTCTGGTTGACTGCTTTGCAGAAGTATTTGACCGCACTTTAATACTCATGCAGGGCTTCCCTGTTGGCTCAAGCGGTAATGAATCTGCCTGCAATGCAGGAGACCCAGGTTGGATCCCTGGGTCAGGAAGATCCCCTGGAGGAGGAAATGGCTACCCATTCCAGTATCCTTGCCTGGAAAAATTCCACGGACAGAGGTGCCTGGTAGGCTACAGTCCATGGGGTCACAAAGAGTTGGACTCGACTGAGCGACTAACACACTAATACTTAAAGCAACTAATTATCAAAGTCACTCATCTTGGGTTTATGATAAACATGAAACATTTACAAATATAAGATCTTAAGTAAAAACTGCTTATCGTAGGGCCTTTACCAAAATCACCATAAAAGGCTTCCCGATAGCTCAGATGGTAAAGGATCGGCCTGCAATGCAGGAGACCAGGCTTCCATCCCTGGGTCGGGAAGATCCCCTGGAGGGAAGGAAATGGCAACCCACTCCAGTATTCTTTCCTGGCGAATCCCATGGCCAGAAGAGCCTGGTGGGCTATAGTCCATGGGATCTCAAAGAGTTGGACACGACTGAGCGACTTATGCACACAGAAGGTTCATTCAAGGGAATTTTGTCTATGGATTATCTTTGTCCAACTCCAGCACTGGAACGATCCATAAAATGGACCCATGGAGCTAACAGGTGTGAGAAAAGACAACAGTAAATTACTGGAGACCATGAGTCCAAACTCTGCAGAGAGCTAGGCTTCAGTTCTATTAGCTGAGGCTGAAATGTATGTAGTCATTAAACAAAGAAACAAACATCTATTGACCAATCTGGGTTCAAGCAGAGAGTTAGAATAGTAAGCTATTAAAAACAGAACGAAACCAAGTGCGTGTGCAAAGAAAGAGAGCAAGAATCGGGAAATCACGATCCTTTTGGCAAGCAGCCAAAGCTTCATACAGACAGGTGGCTGTCCAGCCTGCAGCGTGTTAAATCCCTGCCATGCCAGCCCCTCGAGGTCACTCCCGCCAGAATCTCTGGGCTGAGAGTCCACATTGGAGCTGCTCACCCAGGCCTCAGAGGTTACCTCCTCTAACTGTGGTCCCCAGGTCAGCAGCATCAACATCACCATGGTACCAAACGGGAATGCAAAGGCTGAGCCTGAACCCAGAGAGCAACAGATGAGAGAGTCTGGGGGAGCGGGGGGTGGGGATACTACAGGGATCTGTGTTTCACAAGCCCCAGATACACACTTAAGATCTAGAACCACGGGCACAGCTCCCCTAGTGACCATTTTACAAATGAGGACTTGAACGGAGGAGCTTGATCGTCAAAGCTCTGCAAACCGGGAAGGGGTGTGGGCTAGACAAGAAACCTGCGCCAGAAGGTTGAGTCAGGAAGAATTTTAAAACTTTTTAACTCTCTCTGCTGATATGCATGGTCATGCTTTCAGTAATGTATTGATGGTTTTCTATCATTCTCTTTAAGATGTGTGATAAACAGAACAACACAGAGTAGGTCATAAGAACGAATTACAGGGCTACGCAGGCTGTATTTTATATCAGAACGCAGCTGTTCATGGTCATACGTTTGCTTCCTGATTACTTACTCTAATGCTCCATTTGTCTTCATAATGCGTACACTTACCGTGTATGCGTAGCCGTGCCTCAAATAAAAATGGATTCACCATTTAGTTTATGTCAATTTTGTTTGAAGCCCTTTCTCCTAACTGCAACCCAGATGAGATGCAAATGATTACAGTAAATTTGAGAGGTGAGCCAGGGAGCATTTAAGTGTCCATTCGAGACGGTATTTTGTTAAGAGCGTACTAAATAAGATTAAGATCGTCTGGGATCTTAATAGTACACACGGGACTAATTAATTCCTTACTGCAAAAGAACTATCAATACTGATCCTTCCGTGGCTTTTACTTGTGCTGTTTGATTCTTTATTTTATTAATGGGCTTCCCGGGTGGCTCAGCTGGTAAAGAATCCGCCTGCAATGCGGGAAACCTGGGTTAGATCCCCAGGTTGGGAAGATTCCCCTGGAGAAGGCAACGGCTATCCACTCCAGTGTTGTGGCCTGGAGAATTCCATGGACTGTATACTCCATGGGGTCGCAAAATGTTAGGGATTATATTTTATCAATATTTTATTTTATTAATATAAAGAACATCTTGTTGTTTTAACCATGTTATTACCTAGGCTAAAGTCAAGATGCAGCAAGAAAACAATAGGAGGAAACCCAGAAACACTTTTCACACCCATAAGCAGGATAAACAGAAAGAAAACAAAAGTAAAAACGAACAGAATTACTAGTGCTGAAAAACAGAAAATGTGAAAGCACTTTCCACACACTTCATGAAATGGCAAAAAAGGACAGAGATGCTACTACTGAACTGAACTGTCAAAAGTGAAAGTGAAAGTCGTTCAGTTGTGTCTGACTCTGTGCAACCCCGTGGACGATACAGGGAGAATCCATGGGATTCTCTAGGCCAGAATGCTCGAGTGGGTAGCCTTTCCCTCCTCCAGGGGATCTTCCCAGCCCAGGGATTAATCCCAGGTCTCCCACATTGCAGGTGGATTCTTTACCAGCTGAGCCACCAGGCATCTTCTCTCATCTACCTTTTTCTTTCAGAAGTATGGTTTTTCCAGTGGTCATGTGTGGATGTAAGAGTTGGACTGTGAAGAAGGCTGAGCACCGAAGAATTGGATGCTTTTGAACTGTGGTGTTGGGGAAGACTCTTGAGAGTCCCTTGGACTGCAAGGAGATTCAACCAGTCCATTCTAAAGGAGATCAGCCCTGGATGCTCTTTGGAAGGAATGATGCTAAAGCTGAAACTCCAGTACTTTGGCCACCTCATGCGAAGAACTGACTCGTTGGAAAAGACTCTGATGCTGGGAGGGATTGGGGGCAGGAGGAGAAGGGGACGACAGAGGATGAAATGGCTGGATGGCATCACTGACTCGATGGACGTGAGTCTGAGTGAACTCCGGGAGTTGGTGATGGACAGGGAGGCCTTGCGTGCTGTGGTTCATGGTGTCGCGAAGAGTCAGACACGGCTGAACTTCTGTTTTGCAAAAGAGCTATCTGTTAGATTTTTATATCTCAACTTTCCCTCATTATGAGACTAACTTTTCTGTGCTCCCCAAAGAAACGAGTATGCAGTATTGGTGTCTCCCACTTGGCCATTAAATTTTCATCTGTCACTGAAGGAGAAACCCAACATTTCCCGGGCTTATTCACGCTCCAGCTTTCACAGGCAGAAGGCTCCCTGGAGAAGGCGAGACCCTCCCATGAACTCAGGGCCACAGCTATCTGCCCAGAAGGCATTTTCCCCTTCTTCTCAGTGAAGGAACTCATCCATGGATGCTCTCCTTGATGAACTACCCCTGATAAACTACTTTCCACGGTGGTTACAACAAGCCAGGCTCTGACTTCTCACGGCTCACTGTTCTTTTCTGCACCTACCTCCTCTCCTTACACAACTGCCACATGCAGCTTTCTGCCTCGCGGCAGAAGTGTTCAATATTTATGGATCATCCTATCAGTGCTGAGTCCTCATGAGAATGCTGAGGTCCAGATTCTGTCTCCAGATAGAGTCCAAGACACTGACTTAGATTTGAAGGTCAGAGAAAACAGCAAGTATCTGAAAAACAGTTCAGCCGCTCAGCCATGTCCAACTCTTTGCGACCCCATGAACTGTAGCACGCCAGGCTTCCCTGTCCATCACCAACTCCCAGAGCTTGCTCAAACTCACGTCCATGGAGTCGGTGATGCCATCCAACCATCTCATCCTCTGTCGTCCCCTTCTCCTCCCGCCTGCAATCTTGCCCAGTATCAGGGTCTTTTCCAATAAGTCATTTCTTTGCATCGGGTGGCCAAAGTTTTGGAGCTTCAGCATCAGTCCTTCCAGTGAATAACCAGGATTGATTTCCTTTAGCATTGACTGGGTCGATCTCCTTGCCGTCCAAGGGACTCTCTGTTGGAAAAACATAAGCCTGATTCAAATGCAGCATGAGCCATACTTGTACCAAAACCACATCACATCCTTGCTTCTCTGACCTTCAGGTTTATTAGCTGAGTCGTGTAGCCTCGTTTGCCAACTCTGGCAACGCTAGACCTGGAACAAGAAGCAGACACAACCACTGCCTTTCCAGACTTCACTGTCTAGCTGACACAACAGGAACATAACTAGGTAATTATGAGGTTTCCTTTTTTTTTTTTTTTAAGTGAAAGGAAGCTGAAGGAAAAAGGAGGCACTTGGTATTGGGGTTATTTAATGGGGACCCACATTCATTGTGTGCATTTCAGAAAAGGTTTTGTGCTCTCTCTTAATACTCAGGTATTAAAATACTCAGTGCCTCAGGTCTCCCCTGGTCGTCCAGTGGTTAACAATTTGCCTTCCGAGGCAGGGAATGTGGGTTCAATCCCTGGTCAGGGAGCCAAGATCCCACATGCCTCGTGGCCAAAAAACCAAAACATAAAACAGAAGCAATACTGTCACAAATCCAGTAAAGACTTGTAAAATGGTCCACATCACAGCCTGGACAGGGGACAGGAGTTTGGGGGGAGAATGGATACGTGTATATGTATGGCTGAGTCCCTTGGCTGGTCACCTGAGATTAGCACAGCATTGTGAATCAGCTATAGCCCAATACAGAATGAAAAGTTTAAAAACCTTAAAAAAAAATGGCCCATATCAAAAATCTTTAAAAAAAATAGCATATATTCATACTGTCTCACATTGTCAATTACTTTCACTGTAACTAAGCAACTGATACTGAAGGTCCAACCCTTTGGCCACCTGATGCGGAGAGCCAACTTATTGGAAGTGACCCTGATGCTGGGAAGGATTGAAGGCAGGAGGAGAAGGGGACGACAGAGGATGAGATGGCTGGATGGCATCACTGACTTGATGGACGTGAGTCTGAGGAAGCTCTGGGAGTCGGTGATGCACAGGGAGGCCTGGCGTGCTGCAGTCCATGGGGTCGCAAAGAGTCGGGCACGACTTAGCAAGCGAACAAGAAGCAACAAAGTGAGCGGTTCCTGGGACACAGGATTGTGACAAGGAAGCCCGTGGTTTTGCACAGGGCCTTGGGCAGTGTCTCAAAAGTACAGCATGTCACTTCCTGCACCCGGCCGGGGCTGCCAGCTGGGCCTGCCTCACTGAGTTCAGGGAACTCCCCAGGGATGTATCTGTTGCAGGGGGCCGATGCTGCTGTCTTTGCAAATGGACACAAAACTGTAAGGTCAAGGCAGCCCTTCTCCTCAGCTCCAGAGGACTTTTTGAAAGCTGATACTGAAATGACTGAAATCACCAACCAGTAAGCAGCCCGCCCCACCTCCATTGAGTTGGGGGATGGGATAACGGTGCAGATGCTGGTTCACTGGGCTAGGGCATGGCTGGAGTTCTAGATTTCGAAGTGGCTCCTGGAGGAGACAGACGCTGCCAGTCTAGGAGCCATCCTTGGAGGAGCAGGGCCCTCATCAGGAGTTATGCCTACCAGTTTCCACGCTGCCCTTCTCCTCGCGTTTCTCCTGCCACGACACGGTGTCCATCCCAGAAATCTCTCCTGCAGTGAATGACTCTGGCGCGGCCAGTGCCTCTCCCTTCTTTGGGAGGCTAAAGAGATTCCGCAGCCTGGAGCCTCCCACCGTCTTCTACAGTTGCCCAAGTTCGAGGTGCACACATCGAAGCTGAAACGAGCGCAAGTGTTGGTCAGTCGTGTCCGACTCTTTGCGACCCCATGAACTGAAGCCCGCCAGGCTCCTCTGTCCGTTGCGTTCTCCAGGCAAGAATATTGGAGTGGGTTGCCATTCCCTTCTCCAGGGGAATCTTCCCGACCCAGGGACCGAATCTGGGTCTACTGCACTTCCTGCAGAGTGTTTATCATCTGAGCCACAGGGACATTGCAGGTGCAAAGAAACTACAGCCGGCATCACCCAGGGGACGCAAAAAATACATAAATAAATAAACTGTGATCTAACCGCTGTGTCTGAGCTGGTGGCAGCGAGCTACCAAGCCTGTAGTCTGCCCAGACAAGATGGACGGGGCTCCTGAGGATGAACCTTGGGGCACGCTCATGCCTTCTGCTGTGTTGGTGAACCCTCTACCGGGTTCCGGGCAGAGAGTTTAGGATCTCCCTGACCTGTCTCCACACCAAGGGATGAAAGAGATGACTGAAAAGGCAAGAGTAATTCAGCCAATGTGAAAATCAGTGTTGTAATTCCCCTATCACAGAGTCTGTCTGCAGGCAGATACCCGAAATACATGTGGAGAGGTGGCTTAACATATAGAATCACAGCTCTCAAATGTTTCAGTTGTCTCAGTGCCAAAGATAGTTTATTTTTATAAAAATATCTTAAATTCAGGAATGTAATCTCAATCATTTAAAAGAGTATATTCCAATCATAGCTGTTTTTGAAAAATAAAAATTAAAGTCACAACTTAATGTCATGCATCCAAAAGAGTGTATTATCAAATTTGATGATCTGCCTAAGCCTGAAGTAATCTGGAGGGTGGATTGGACGGTTTTGAGAAATTTGAACATAAGCGTATTCCGTGGCTGACATAGTCTTAATTCCCTGGGGACCTTCATTTAGCCTGGATTTAAACATTACATGATTCACTACTGTGGCAAACAGCATGTCAAATCGAAATAATTATTACCAGGGAAGCCCATTCTTCATACACAGGGAAATAAAAAAAGAATGAACCTTCTGCCTTCCCCAAAATTTTGCACACATAGCATGTATATACATATGTGTATATATGCATATATTGTATGTGTGTATATATGAGTGTGTGTGTGTGTGTGTGTGTATATCGGAGAGGGCAATGGCACCCCACTCCAGTACTCTTGTCTGGAAAATCCCGTGGACGGAGGAGCATGGTAGGCTGCAGTCCAGGGGGTCGCAAAGAGTCAGACACGACTGAGCGACTTCACTTTCACTTTTTACTTTCATGCATTGGAGAAGGAAATGGCAACCCACTCCAGGGTTCTTGCCTGGAGAATCCCCAGGATGGGTGAGCCTGGTGGGCTGCCGTCTATGGGGTCGCACAGAGTCGGACACGACTGAAGCGACTTAGCAGCAGCAGTGTGTGTGTGTGTGTGTGTGTGTGTGTATATATATATATATATATATGATAAACTACTTCTCTGTTAAACAAACACAGCTTAGCTTATCCTAATTTTGAAAGAACAATTATTTGGGGAGGCTAGTTTGATAAACCCCATGTAAACAATGAATTTCTGTGGCAGACATACAGAAAGTTTACAAAAAATATTAGTCCTTCTTTCTTGGACTGTATTGAAGCAGGAACCAGCACTGAACAATTTTTATGGGTGGAAGAAAAGGTAAAATGAGTTCCACTTTAACTTCCAAAAAAAAAAAAATTGAAGACACAGTAGAAAAACCTTTTGAGCAGATGTATCTGCTGACCTCCTGAAACATTTTAATATGTCAATGTAGAGGAACAAAAATTGACACGGAAGTGTGGACTGGATGAGTTTGAGCAAATATGTCATTTAAGAAACTGAAGCTGGTCTCCTGACACACCATCCTTTAACTAAACCACTGGGCTTTTCTTTCTTTGAAATAAAACTTATCAATGACAGTCTCGCTGTACTGCCCACGTACGGGCTGTAAACATGCCACTAGTCTCCACCTGGAATGCTCTCCCTCAAACACTTAGCATGAGGCCACCTCGTTACCCCCCTTATATCTAGAGAACAGTCTGTCTGAAAAGGGAAATTTTCTTACAGTCATCTTTAAGAAAGTCATCTTTTCTTAAAGATCATCTTTCAAGGGTAGAAACTGTTTTTTGAAGCAATGTACTCTATGGAATTAAAAGACTCTTGCTATGACCAACATAGACAGCATATTAAAAAGCAGAGATATCAATTTGCCATCCAAGGTCCGTCTAGTCAAAGCTATGGTTTTCCCAGTAGTCATGCAGGATGTGAGAGTTGGACCATAAAGAAAGCTGAGCACCGAAGAATGATACTTTTGAACTGCGGTGTTGGAGAAGACTCTTGAGAGTCCCTTGGACTACAAGGAGATCAAATGAGTCCATCCTAAAAGAACTCAATCCTGAATATTCACTGGAAGGACTGATGGTGAAGCTGAAACTCTAATACTTTGGCCACCTGATGTGAAGAACTGACTCATCGGAAAAGACCGTGATGCTGGGAAAGATTGAAGGCGGGAGGAGAAGGGGACAACAGAGGATGAGATGGTCGGATGGCATCTCTGACCCAATGGATATGAGTTTGAGTAAACTCTGGGAGTTGGTGAAGGACAGGGAAGCCTGGCGTGCTGCAGTCCATGGGGTGGCAACAAGCTGGACACAACCTAGCAACTATACAACACTCCGTGGGGAATACAGATTAATGGTTTAACCATTAACGAGTGTTTGTGACATGCCACCCAGCTTGGAAAGTATACCCAACAACTAAACAAATACAATAGTCAGCGGTTTTTGAAGTACAAAGCATGAATGGGATTTCTTATTTATTATAAGAGACTTTTTTTCTCTTTCCAACAGAAGCTCAAAGAGAACGGCTTCTCCTTCTGTCTGTGATTTACTTTCCTGATTATGCGTCTGCCTGAAGCATCAGCTTTGTACCTGCAAGGAGAAAACTGGGAAAAAGTGCCAACTTCATCAATCTTATCTTTTGAGATAGCACAGATGTGGGGGAAAAAAAAAAGAAGTCCATGAAGTTTCCAAAAGAGTTTTGTAGATGTGGTTGGCATAAAGCAGCATTCAGCCTCAAAGCTTCCTGTGTTGAGGTGTTCTTTTCAATACTGCCAGAGATAAGGAAGGCTGAAATACTTTTTTTTATCCGTTTTATGAGTGCTCCTTGACGGAGGAGGTGCTTTTTACCAAGGGTGTCATCAGAGACATCAGAGTAGAGGCAAGTGTGTGAGTGAACGTTTCAATGATTCTTTTCCGTCAAAAAAATACAGGAACAAAACAAGGAGTAAATACAGAAGCGGCACACAGGAGTCAGCCAGACGTCAACGTCTACTGTGTAGGATGCTCAGAGGATACAGTGACTGGGACCAAGAAGATACTTGTTGCTGAGATGCAGAATCATCCCCACTGTGATGGCCACACGCCACCCGCCCCAGACGAGCAAACACGCATGAAAAAAGGCTGAGAAATA
The DNA here is from genome assembly GCF_019923935.1 of Bubalus bubalis. Classification (NCBI taxonomy): domain Eukaryota; kingdom Metazoa; phylum Chordata; class Mammalia; order Artiodactyla; family Bovidae; genus Bubalus; species Bubalus bubalis. The sequence continues at coordinate 5,416,631 of NC_059181.1, read as the reverse complement.
CTGCTCCAAAAGAGGCGGAATGACGTCTTACAATTACAGGGACTTGGTATAAAAGGATTCTGTTCCCTGCCTCATGTTGTCACGACAGTGCTGTTGCCGAAGCTTGCTTCCCAGATCGACTAAAGGTCAACAAAACCCTTGGCTACTCGGGGAAAAGGAAGTAACGGGAGGAGATGTCTCGGGAAGGGGTGGGGTGGGGGGCATCTCAGAGAAGACGACGTGGCTTCTTCCTTTCGGGCGACCGAAAATAATGGTGTATAGAAGACAAAGCGAAGGGCTTCCCTGGTGAGCCGGTGGTTAAAAATTCCCGCTTGCCATGCAGGGGCTGCGGATTCGAACCCTGGTCCGGGAAGATCCCACAGTGCCCCAAAAGCAACTCAGCCCACACCTCACAGCCACTGAACCTGTGCTCCGGAATCCAGCAGCTGCAACTCTGGAAGAACACGTGCCCCAAGAGAAGCCACCATGATGCAACGTGAGTAGCCCCGCCGCGGGCTGCAAGCAGAGAAAAGCTTGCTCGTAGCAACCAAGACAGACATAAAGAAGGCTGAAATACAGTGAGACTGCGGTGGATATGTTTCATTTCAAATAAAGGAAAGCCCACTGGTTTCCTTAAGGGAAGGTGGGCCAGGAGATCAGCTTCAACTTCCTAAATTAGTTCCACTTCAACTTCAAAAAAATAAATAAATAAAGACACAGGAGAAAAACCTTGTCAGCAGATGTATCTGCTGTCCTCCTGAAATGCTTTAATATGTCAATGCAGAGAAATGAAAATTTCTGCTCATAGCAACCAAAATCCAGCTCAGCCCCAAATACATTATATATAGATAGATAGATCTATATATACATTATATATTATAGATAGATCTATATATACATTATAGATAGATCTATATATACATTATATAGATCTATAGATACATTATATATATAGTATCTATATACACATTATATATATATACATTTTATATAGATAGATACATATAGATATATAAAATGGAGGGAAGATTCCGCCCACCTCCCCACATCCATAACAAACTTATGTAGGAAAGAAAAAATTAACCATATCCCAGTAAGGGAGAGAACTAAACTCTATTGTTTTTTATGGATACATCTAGATACTCTGGTGGTATCTAGACCACCTCTGTAAAAATATTCTGCTTGCTTCATGGGGAAAAACAGGATGAGAGATGCTTTCATCAAATAACTGAACTTCATACAAATTTTTAAATATTTTAAAAACAGAAAACCCCAAACCCTGTAAGCAGAAACACAGGGAAGGTCAGAGAACACGGCTCCCCAGGAGAGGGTCTGAGTAATTATGTATCGCCATGCGAATGTCTTCAGGTTTGGCCCACTTCTCAACTCCGAGAAGGCCATCTACTCTTACACAATGGCAGAGACCTTGGCTGTCGGACAGAGATTTCCTTGTTTCAAGTTCCAACTCAACAGTCTTTGCTGGGTAATCTGAAGCCTAGTTGAATGAGCTAAGCCTCAGTTTTCTTGAGTGAGTGAGTCAAAGTTGCTCAGTCAAGCCCGACTCTTTGTGACCCCGTGGACTGTAGCCCCACCAGGCTCCTCTGTCCATGGGATTTTCCAGGCAAGAATACTGGAGTGGCTTGCCGTTTTCTCCTTCAGGGGATCTTCCCAGCCCATGGATCGAACCCCGGTCTCCTGCATTGGCAGGTGGGTTCTTTACTGTCTGAGCCACCAGGGAAGCCTGGTAACGATACACAGAGCTTGGTATTTCCTGCCTGCAGAATCAACTTTTCTCTGCCAGCCTTCAGCGAAGCCTGATTTCATCAAGGACTCCTTTAAGTCAAACTGAAGCTCACTTATAGTGTTGGGCATCCGTCAGCCAGGTAAAGAATGTATGTTAGGGTCTTTGAGTTTTACGTTAAATGATCACTGTGCCAGCTACTTTCCTGTTAGTGAAATGAATGATGTTCCTTGGAAACACAGGAGCAAATGGTCTACCGTTGGAGTTCCTACTTGGGTATTTATCTGGGGTTGAAAACTCTACTGACATCCCTTCTATCTCGCCATACTCCTACCAAAGAGGAATTATTCTCTTTTACAAAAGAGGAACACAGCATGTCTGAATTTTAGACCTGTACAGAAAAAAATCTGATGATCCCGCAGACAGGAAATACCAATGTCTATGCATATATACCAGGCTTCCCTGTTGGCTCGGTGGTAAAGAATCCAGCTGCCAATGCAGGAGACAAAGGTGTGATCTCTGGGTAGGATAGTTTTCTAAATAACATTGGTTAAAAGGTGACTTTTTCACTGAAGTTTAACATAACACAGAAAATTGCAAGCACACATTTCACAATGAACGAATGATGTAAATTCACAGATGAAATTCACAAAGTGGACAGAGTTGATTCGAGAAATGGAACAATCACCAACCTCCCTGCAGCCACTCTGAAGCCTGTTCAACTTCTGTTCGTTCCCCTACTTTGGTCACCTGACGTGAAGAACTGACTCATTGCAAAAGACCCTGATGCTGGGAAAGACTGAGGGCAGGAGGAGAAGGGGATGACAGAGGATGAGACGGTTGGATGGCATCACCGCCTCGATGGACATGAGTTTGAGCAAGCTCTGGGAGTTTGTGATGGACAGGGAGGCCCGGCATGCTGCAGTTCATGGGGTTGCAAAGAGTCAGACACGACTGAGCAACTGAGCTGAGAATGTCTGATGTGAGCGGGACTGATTAAAGGCTGTCGTGCAGGGAGCCTGGACACACCATCCCTTCCTGACCTGAGATGGTCTGAACTGTCTTCCTGCAACAGAAGGGCTCACGGCACAGCTGCTGTGGATTACCCTATACTGGCTACATCATCTCCCGGCAGAAAACCCTTCACAAAGGTACAGTTTATCAACGTGCTGTTACGTTTAATGAAATGTCTTGGTTTGGGTTCTCCCAGAGGAGCTATGGAGTCTAAGACTTAAGGGTAGGTAGTTTCTTTGCAAAAGGATGTTGGGAAGTCTTGCTGAGGAAGTGAGAACCACCAACAGAGAAAGTACAAGAGGCAGAGAAGGTTCTCACCACGGGGATCTTGCAAGTGGAGACTCAGAAAACTGAGAATTATTCTACTGAGGGTTGCTTTACACCCGAGGGTTGTTTCAAGGGTGTAAACCCCTTTGCGCTGGACAGTCAAGGCTGCCCAGGTGGGACGCAGCTCCAGTAGGGTAGGGAGAAGACCTTAGCAAGAAGAGAAGGGTCGCCCTGCGTGTGGGTATGTCACCTTCTTAGAACCCGAGCCACCATGGAGCTCTCACAACACCAAGGCCTTCTGTCTCAAGGGCCAATGGGAGTCAGAGTTACGCTTTTTAAAATTGTTTTAAAAATCACTTTTTATTTTTATTGTGGAATGCCTTGACATAGTTTCAGGTCGACAGTGAAGGTCTCAGCCATACATGCACATGTATCCATCCTCCCCTAAATTCCCCTCCCATCCAGGCTGCCACGTGACACTGAGCAGAGTCCCCTGTGCTGTCCAGCAGGTCCTTGCTGGTTCTCCATGTTAAACACAGCAGTATGTCCATATCCATCCCAGACTCCCTAACTATCCCTTCCCCCATCCTTCCCCCTGGGAACCATAAGGTTATTACAGAGTATTGAGCAGAGTTCCCTGTGCTGTCCAGCAGGTCCTTGCTGATTCTCCATGTTAAATGCAGGAGTGTGTCCATGTCCATCCCAAACTCCCTAACTATTCCTTCCCCGATCCTTCCCCCTAACAACCACAAATTCATTCTCTGAAGTCTGACAGTCTCTGTTTTTTAAGTTCTTTTGTAAAATTTCATTTTAGATTCCACATATAATGGATGTCACTCTTACAATAAATAAGGGATGTCATTCTTTTTTTATAGGATTTTTTTTGATATGGACAATTTTTCAAGTGTTTATTGAAGCTTTTACAATATTGCTTCTGTTTTACGTTTGGGGCTTTTTCACCACAAGATATGTGGGATCTTAGGTCCCCAACCAGGGATCAAACCTGCACTCACTGGACTGGAAGGCAAAGTTTTAACCACTGGACCACCGAGGAAGTTCCTATACTGTTTTTTTATTTTTATTTTTTTCCAAAAGCTATCATTGACAACCTGTCTTCACAGTTTACACAACAGTTTGTGCCAGGCTGCCCTGGTGGAAGAGTGAAGAGGAATCCACCTGCCAGTGCAGGGGACACCAGTTCGATCCCTGGTGTGGGAAGATGGCACATGCTGCTGAGCAACTGAAGTCCACCACTCCTGAAGCCTGCGTGCCTAGAGCCTGTGCTCTGCAGCAAGAGAAGCCACCACCATGAGAAACCCAAGCACCACAGCTGGAGAGAAGCCCCCTGCTCACCACACCTAGAGAGAAGCCTCCTGCTCACCACACCTAGAGAGAAGCCTCCTGCTCACCACACCTAGAGAGAAGCCTCCTGCTCACCACACCTAGAGAGAAGCCTCCTGCTCACCACACCTAGAGAGAAGCCTCCTGCTCACCACACCTAGAGAGAAGCCTCCTGCTCACCACACCTAGAGAGAAGCCTCCTGCTCACCACACCTAGAGAGAGTCTGTGCACAGCAACCAAGAGCCCGCACAACCAGAAATTAAGGAATCAGTTGTTTCCAAAGTTAGCATGTATTATCCATACCACTGGGACCCAGGACGACACTCGTGTCTTCCAGGGGGTACAGTGGGCACTACCATCTCATCAGAAAGCAATCACCTTCAAGTCCTGGTGTCTCTCTCTGCTTGCCATCCATCCTGCAGGGTGCGGGTCAGCTCTTCAGCTGCCCTCCAGTAACTCCCCTTTCCCTTATACGTCTCTATCAACGCTCCTCTCACTGCTGCGGAGGTTTTATCCAAATTCTTTTTATAGGGTCGCACAGTGCCAGGTGGGTTTCCCTGGTGGCTCGGAAGGTAAAGAATCTGTCTGTAGTGCCGGAGACCACGTTCAATCCCTGCGTTGGGAAGATCCCCTGGAGGAGGGCAGGGCAACCCACCCCAGTATTCTTGCCTGGAGAATCCCATGGACCGAGGAGACTGGAGGGCTGCAGTTCATGAGGTTGCAAAGAGTCAGACATGACTTAACAAGTCACACACACACACACATTGCCAGGTGTCTTAAATGTTGCTCGAGATACATTTCAAAAAAAAAAAAAAAAAAGACTTGAGTCCAAAATCATAAGTCAAAGGGCACCAAGAAGAGAAATAATGATGTATTTTGAGGGCACTCAAGAGAGCTGAGTCCAAACAGAAAGCACGTGGGTGGCGTCTGAGCTTTGTTCAAGGCCTGATGCACGATGTTGATTTTTAAACCGCGAACGTGTCCCCTGTGCACTTGAGGAACTCAAGGCTCACAGGGTCTGACCGCCTGCCCGAACCCAATCACCCGGGGAAGGGGAGGGCTCGGCCCTGAACATCACCACGTCTGCCTGGCCTCATCCCCTTCATGCTACATACAACCCACAAACACCAGAAGTCAGTGATTGACGGGAGGTATTAATAATTCCTGGTGACGGAGACGTGCAGTATTATACACGTATTGATACATGACGCATGGCTGTTTCTGCTTTTAACTTTCGGGGCTTTTCCCAAAATCACAGAGAGAGTGGAAAATGAAACATTCTGTCTAGGCTGCGCATTTCCTCTGCTCCTGGGACGTTCCCAGAGCCGACATATAAGGGTAAGATGGTACATTACCCGGTTTGGCCCACGATGAGAAAAGGTTTTGAAGTAGAGCAGACTTTTCTGCCAGAGAAGGCCATGGCACCCCACTCCAGTACTCTTGCCTGGGAAATCCCATGGATGGAGGGTCACAAAGAGTTGAACAGGACTGAGCGACTTCACTTTCACTTTTCATTTTCGTGCAGTGGAGAAAGAAATGGCAACCCACTCCAATATGCTTGCCTGGAGAATCCCAGGGATGGGAGCCTGGTGGGCCACCGTATATGGGGTTGCACAGAGTCGAACACGACTGACGTGACTTACCAGAGTTTTCTGCACTTACTGGCGATGAACATTTAGAGGCAATGACAAAAGAATTAGGATATCCATCATTTAAATCTGATACTTATTTTGAAAAGAAGATTCATGATGGTAGAGGAAGTATAAATGTCAGCTAAAGCTTGCTTGTGTTGGTGGCGGGGACGGGGGCGGTCGGGGGAATTTGGCTCTTCCAGGGGGTTGGCACAGGGGAAAAAACTGTCCCTGAGAAAGCTTCCCGCTGACCTGCACCATTTGTTTTGAATAATACTCAAGCTTGAGAGCTTTCTTTGTCAGAGCCTGACTTTCCTAATTCCAATGATGTTACCGCCTGGGCTTAACAAGGGGTATGAACAGATTTGTATCTCACAAGTCAGTTTTATGGGAGCCACTAAGTGACATGTTTGGGACGGTAAACTTCTTCCATTTGGTCTAAATGGACGTCGCTGTGTAAAAAGCTGCCCTCTCTGATGAGTCACTGAGTTCGAAAAAGGCTTTTCTGTCTCAGTTCCTGGGGGAACATGAACTGCCAGATTGGTATTTATTCTGGACTCAGAGAGTGTCCCTGGCCCAGTTTGCAAGGTTTATATGAGAACACAGGCAAAAAAAAAAAAAAAAAAACACGAGTTCTAACCACTGAAGTGGCTTCAAATACTGAATAACCAATAACCAATATAGGATAAGGGCATATATTGATCACGATGGGGCAGGCTTGACCAGAATGACATCAACTGGAGGACAGATACACCCAGACTGGTGTATTCAGCGGGAAACCCCTGGGATTAAATACATCTAAGGCTGCTTCAGCTGGCCCAAGATCTCAAGAAATTCAAAGAGGCACTCGAGTTCAAATTAGTAACTCAAGACTTCAATGGAAATTGCGGACGATAGACATTTCCTGTTTCTAAAGTGGATTGAGATGGTTCTACATGTGCTAATTTGCTTCAGGATATTGGTGTCTAAAAATAACAGGGGGAGAAATTTACACGCCAGCAGTTACGATTCAGTTTGCTTGGGAGCTAGAAACACTGTTCCAGGCTTCACAGCCTCAATTATTTCTAAACAGCTGGCAAGGATTTAAAAATCATCAAAGGCATTTATTAATAACAAACTCCCTGTCAAACACTGATGGATTAGTGGAGCTTGATTTGTGTTTATATCGGACGACTATTTCTGCGGTTTCGGGCGTAGCAATGACACATGCTGAAAAGTTGGAAGTGGGGACTCCTACTCATGAATGGAAGAAAAAAGCTCAGACACGGGTTTAAAATCTAAAGCTGCTGATAGACAATACAACTCTCCCACACCTCACCTGTGTGCTTGCGTGCTAAGTCGCTTCAGTTGCGTCCGACTCTTCACGACCCCGTGGGCTATATCCCACCAGGCTCCTCTGTCCATGGGATTCTCCAGGCAAGAATACTGGAGAGGGTTGCCATGCCCTCCTCCAGGGGATCTTCCCAGCCCAGGGATCGAACCCGCATCTCTTCTGTCTCCTACATTGGCAAGCGGTTTCTTTACCACTGGCACCACCTAAGAAGTTCCTCACACCGAACTAGAGACACCGGAAAACAGATGTTACTTTCCAAACTAGCTCTCATCAATGTCTGATTTGTCATATTCCATCCAATGGCTACAATCCAGGCCACATCTGGAATCTGCAAATGAACTGGAAATAAGTTCCATTACGCAGGACTTGCTGAGCAAACTCTACTAAGCCACACAGTGAAATACTATGTGTCTGTACAAAACAAACCATCAGATCTTTTCATGTGGATGTGGATGTGGAGACCGAGTGCCTGTTGACATTTACGGAAAGAAACTAATAAAGGGTGTATTCACAATGGGTGGGCTGGGCTGAATGGAGGCAAGAGGAGAGGCTGAGAGTGAGACCTTCTATAAACCGCTTTCTCCCTCAATACATTCATTTTCTTTCCTGTTAAAGGCTGTCCAATTACGGTGTTTCGGGATTCTTAACGTCCAGGAAAAGCTTCCTTGAATACTGCAGCTTCATGCTTTTTCAATTGTAAGTGAAAGTGAAAGTTGCTCAGTCGTGTCCGACTCTTTGCGACCCCATGGACTATAGAGTCCATGAAATTCTCCAGACCAGAGTACTGGAGTGGATAGCTTTTCCCTTCTCCAGGGGATCTTCCCAACCCAGGGTTCGAACCCAGGTCTCCTTCACTGCAGGCAGATTCTTTACCAGCTGAACCACCAGGGAAGTCCAAGCATACTGGAGTGGATCATTGTAAGTCCAACCATAAAGTTTTATTTCAAATTTTGGATTTTTAGTATCACCAACTTTTAAATTTTATCATCTACTGACTTGATTTTACTCATTTTTATCAAGATTCAGTGGATTTATGTTTTATTATTTGTCTGTTTTCTAATGTTCAATTTCATTTTTGTTCTTTCCATTATTAGTTTTATATTTTTAAAATTTTTAATTCATACAGGGCTTTCAGAGTTAAGGTTCATAGCAAATCTGAGGGAATGCATTAGTTTTTAGTCATTTTTTCTAACAACTTCAGTTGAATATTCCTCACTATTTTTCTTTCTATTCCTTATTTATTAAATACCATTTAATTTCTTCTGGGCATGTTGCAGCTAGCTACAACTAATTTATTCTAGATAAATTCTGTATTTTGGGGTTTTATTTTTTCTTTCACTCAATAGTTAAGACATTTTACTTAAATGTATACTTAAATATATATTACTTAAAAATATAAGTAATATATTTTACTTAAAATTTTCAGAGTGCCTTTTTTTTTTTTTTTTTTTTTACTTTCTATATTTTTTTGGTCATTGATTTCCCACTTTAGTGTTTGTGGTGAAATATGATGGTGATTGCAGTTTCTACTCACTATAATCCTTCTAAGTTGTGTGTGTGTGTATTTAAGTGTGATAATCTTTTGTTTTTAATGGGCAGATAAATTTATCTCATTTATACTTATTTTTAATTGAAATATGACATTATATTCATTTCAGGTGCAAAACATGATTTGCTATTTGTACATATTGCAAAAAAGATCACTACCATAAGTCTAGTTAATATTAATCAGCACATAGTTACAAATTAGTTTTCTTGTGGTGAGGACTCATTTATACATATTGCTGTGAAAGATCAATTTGCTATTTTTTCTGTTTCCTTTAATCTTTTAGTTTTAGCTGTTTAAAAAATTTTGATAGAGTTTTGGTAATGGTAAAAAAACAAAGGAAGGAAGGAGGTTCTGAGACATTCTAGTAAAAAAAAACAAAAAAAGAAAAAACTGATATTGTTCCCTTCTACTAACCAAACAGATCTAGAAACTATTACTCATAAGACTGTAAATAAAAAAAATGGAAAAAGTGCCTATAATTACCACTTCTCTTTACTCTATTTTTTTTTAATACAGCTTTAACAATGATGAACCTCTTTTCTTATGTAAAGAAGAGAGTAAGAGTCACATCAGCTTTTGATCTTGGTAATAATTCACAAAGGTTTCAGAGAGAAATCATTTCTAGGAAATACCTCCAAGTTCTTAAGAATAAGCTTCATGTTTAAGCGGGAAAACACTTTTTAAGTGTTCTCCCCACCCCCACCCCCCCCACCCCCCCGGAAGTTCTGATGGCTATGTGTAGATGGACATCATTGCTTTTTCTAGCAAGGATGCCGACTTTTTACCCCCGGAGCACTTGAAACGTGCTATGTAAGAATTTCTATACAGAAATTCATTGACTTTGACAGAATTTCAAATTGTCTCTTCTATCATGATGGTTCATCAGCTGCTTTTGGTTTATCAGAGTTGAAGTGTTTTACCCTCAAATGGTTCCGCTTAAATTCCTCTTTCAGATTAAGATTCCCAAAACATGAAATTCATTTAGCATTACGCTGGGCTTTGTTGAACCCACTGTATTTTTCGCCCGGAGGCTGGTAAAGGAAAACAGAATAGAAATGAACCTTAGGGGTTGTACTTTCTCAACAGAGAATCAGACCTAAATGTACAAGCTCACCTCTTTTTACAATCTTGCATTTTCATGGAAAACATTTTCAATGAATTTTATCTTAATGGCTAAAGAAAATTTGAATACTTCAGTACTCTTCTGGTTTATTGGTTAAAAATATTTAATGCCGGGGTCCAGCCCCGGTGGATCCAGGGAATTCAAAGTGGGGACGGCGTCGGCAAGGATCAGGAAACAACTGCTTAATTAAACGTTAATTAAGGATATAAAGAGTAATAGAATAAGGATAGCTCAGTGAGGAAATTTAGTGGAGAAAAGAGGCTGAAATAAGGATAGCTCAGTGAGGAAATTCAGTGGAGAAAAGAGGCTGAATAATTCAGCCAGAAGGTGAGAGAAAGAACGACATGGGGAGACGAAGTTTCAGTGAACAAGGCCCGCACTTTATTTTCCAAAATAGTTTTTATACCTTAAGTTATGCATAGAGGATAATGGGGGAAGGGGTAGAGTCACGCAGTAAGCCAGGCTTTCTTCCTGCAAACTTATCATATGCAAAAGTTTAGGTGATTTGCATCATCTTCTGGCCCGGAGGCCTGTTAACATTTTAAGAAACTTATTTTTCTCTAAAGGTGATTATTCTAAAGTCAGGCGCCACCCTCCAAAATCATTAGATAAAGTTGCATTCCTATAGGGCAAAGGTGTGGTGGGCTATAACAAGAAAAAGAATTAACTCAAGGGTCCAAGATTACAAAACATTAAAGCTACTACTTACACCAATTATATTAATCAATACACTGCCAGGGACACAGCAGGTAAGGGATATGGAGACTTAGCAGCAAACATTGGCCCAATAAGTGAAAAACCCTTCACCAATACAATCTCTAATCAATCTTTTAACTGCTCAAAGGAATCTGTATTCAGACAGTTTAGAACACCTCATGCCTCTCACAGTTGGGAGGCTCTGAACAATCACATGTGGCCGGAAAAACCTATTCAGGCAGGCTAGAGGATTTCCAAAGGAGTTTGTAGGTTGAAACACTGTCACACCCAGGAATTGTTAACTGGAGCTGTAAGCTAACTCTTTTTTCAGAGAGAGGTAGTGGGGGACAGCCCCCCGTAAAGTCAGAGGTGTAGGTGAGAGCACAAAGCAGAAAGTAGGCAGACTCTGGTTTTGGGGGTAGATGCTCGAGAATTTCCAGGGAGACTCCTGAGGCTTGATCCCGTCTTTGCGTATGCCAAGCCTCCTTCCTCATGACCTTTGCCAGGGGCGGAGCTCCTGCTCCCTGCAATTTAATATGATCTTTGATGTTGAATGGCTTTCCCCTGTGGCTCAGCTAGTAAAGAACCTGCCTGCAATGTTTCACACTGCTTTACCTTTCTGAAAGACATTATGAAAATGACTGAAATCAGTAGATGTGACTTTTAACAATCTCTTAATAACTTATAGTATAGGGAAATAAATTGCCCAAGTGACAGATTCCCCCCTCCCCCCCCCGCCGCCTTTACCAAGCGGTCCTGCGTGAATTTGCTCACCAGTCCAGATGAGACCATTATCATACGTGAAGAGGAGAGATAACCAGCTGCAAAGACAGAGCTGTCCAGACCTTACCATCCTAACTTCTGGTGGAGCAGACTTCAGAGGTCAGTGGCTACAGTCATGGGCCTTGGGGAAGACATGAATGAGTCTGTTCTCAGCGGCAGTAAGAAGACTGGCTTGATGGTGATTGTGTCAACCTGCTGAGCACGGTCCTTTCTGGCCCTCCACCCATCACCCACGGGGGGCAGTGGTCACCCCAGGGGGCAGGGATGCCCATCTGGCGGTACGGTCCCCAGAGCAACATGACGATCTCCTTGATGACCCATCAGAGTGGAGGCGAGTCCAACACCACCATCTCCTTCCTGTTAGGGGTGGAGGGGGGCTGGGCAACAGAAAACACTCGCAAGTGGACAGAGACCTTGTCTCACCGGCAGTCTCCAGCTTAAGAAGCCATCCTCTGGATAAACAACCAGCTCCTACTGTAGACCACAGAGAACTATATTCAACATCCCATAACAAGGCACAACGGAAAGGAATATGAATATGGCCAGTTTAGGAGATAGGCATGGATCATTCCCAAGGCTTGTGGGCATTCAATCTGAGGTTACGGTTACAATTCAACAAGTTTCATGTCGCCAGTGTGTAGTTACGGAAAATAGACATCTTAGTTGGGGGAAAACAAATCATCTATTTTCTTCTCCTCTAAGTCACGGATGACAAGAAGTCAAGCCAAGAGGTCAAGTGGACTTGATTCCAAGGTCAGAAATGGGAGCGAACGAGACCCTCAGAAATCAGTAACACGTATTCACTGGAACAACACCCTAGTGTGAAAAGACTGACAAAGTGCTTCAGATGAATGGTTTTCTTCTCCAGTAATTATCAAGATGTGGCCCTCGTGTGTGTATTGGGGGCGAGAGGCATGTACAAGTGTTTCAGAATTTCCCTGACACAGAAGTCAGAACGCAGGACCAACTGTTAGGTCAGAAAAAGAAAGTGCGTGAATAGCAAGGGTAACAATTACCATACAAAAGATGTCTCAAATAAAAGCAGTTTTTCCTTCTCATCTTTTGTCAAAAATAACATTTTTTCCACCTACAGACCTTTGATCACCCTTGGGATTTGGAACAAAGAATTAAAGAATTGAGGTGGTTTTTTTTTTTAAGGTTTCTTTACATATGTAATCAAAACGACATACTTTCTCTCATGAAATATATTTTTCTATGCCTTCTTCAGGGGAATTTTTCAACCCAGAGACTGAACCGGGGCCTCCCAGATTCTTTACCGTCTGAGCCACCAGGGAAGCCCAATCAACACACACATTAATAATTTCAGATTATTTCTAGCTAACGCGTCATTTAAAAATTAAAGAGACTTTGCTGGTGGTCCAGCCACAATGAAAGATCTTGCATTTCATAACCAAGATTGAAGATTGTGCATACCACAGCTAAGAGCCAGTACACTCAAATAAATACATACATAAATAAATATTTTCAGAAAATAAATGAGAAAAAAACAGGTCTCCAAAGAGAATTCTCAGCAAGCCCAGAGGTACCAGCAGGGTGCAGAGCTTGGGAGTCGGACAGCATCGCTCTCACAGGCATGTTCTAACTAGACTTTGTAACATGCTGGAAGCATGAAAAGAAAGTCAAAGAGTTAGTCTCTTAGTTGTGTCTGATTCTTTGCGACCCCTTGGACTGCAGCCCATCGGCTCCTCTGTCCATGGGATTCTCCAGGCAAGAATCCTGGAGTGGGTTGCCATTTCCTTCTCCAGGGCATCTTCCCGACCCAGGGATGGAAGCCAGGTCTCCTGCACTGCAGGCAGATCCTTTAGCATCTCGGCCGCCAGGGAAGCCGCTGAAAGCATACACATCTCTGAGAGTCTATAGCATTTACTGAGCTGTACATGCACTGAGGAGCTACAAGAAGACATCATTCAACACTCAGGGAGTAAAACATGCTACGCTTCGAAGATGAATGAAACTATGAGAACTGCAACACCAAAATGGCAAGCCACGCATTAGATGGAAAGAGTACATTTTGATAAATCTTTTAATTCCTTCAAATGACTGCAGGTATAATGATATGGATTGCACACGCAAAAGATAATTACTGTTTTGTAGCGCCTCATAAGTCTAGCGAAGTCTTTAACTTGGTTAAACCCAGAACAAAATTATTTGTTTACACACCATTTTTGACAAACTGAAGAAATTAATGGTGTTTAACACAGTTGCTGGACCAGGAACAAGGATATGTCTTTTAAAAAAATCACTTAGTAAAATAAGCCTGCTCATGATAAAAATAAAAAACCATCCCCTCTCCTTACACCTACCATTATGTATGTCACTGCAAGAAATAAATGGTACTGAAAAATCAAAATTTCAATAAACCTATGATTCTGTCTTACTAACTCGAAGCATGTGTGCATAGCTATTTTTCTTGATGTATTATCTTCAGATAGAGACTATTAACTTGTGTTTAGGGATATCAGATAGCATTATTATACCACACTTGGGGCCCCTGTAAACAGCAACATCACTGAAATAAACCATTAGGAAGGATGTCGAAGGGCTTCCCTGATAGCTCAGTTGGTAAAGAATCCGCCTGCAACGCAGGAGACCCTGGTTCCAATCCTGGGTCGGGAAGATCCGCTGGAGAATGGATAGGCTATCCAATCCAGTGTTCTTGGGCTTCCCTAGCAGCTCAGCTGGTAAAGAATCCGCCTGCAATGCAGGAGACCTGGGTTTGATTCCTGGGTTAGGAAGATCCCCTGGAGAAGAGAAAGGCCACCCACTCCAGTATTCTGGCCTGGAGAATTCCAGGGACTGTATAGTCCATGGGGTCGCAAAGAGTCGGACACGACTGAGCGACTTTCACTTCACTTCAGGATGCCAAACAGGGCAAAAAGTACAGTGTAAGTGTAGGCTCATGTTCACAGACTGGGAGCTGAAATAAGAAGACAGAGCGTGTGATGCCCGATCCAGCTGGCCAAGTGTGCGTCGGGTGATACAAATCTTTCACCACCATGGGCATGTCCACCAATGACTAGGAAAGCCCTGTAAGCACTGATCTAGGGCTTTCGTGTACATTTCAGTGCAAATCAAAATCCATGCATGACTAAGATTAAAGGTATGTATTGTTTACTCTTGGTGCTCAGAAATTTCAGTGTTGCACAGAAAGGCATACACTGGGTCTGTTTTTATTCACCATGCTTAGCTTTCCACAAGGTTTTAGGACACTGGCATCATCTTTTCTCTCCACTCTTTCTTTGACATTTCCACCTCTCTGCTTGCTCTGATCATCGTTCTGGACACGTACATGAGTCACATGGTAGCAAGAAAGAAGGAAGTAGCGGTAAGAAAAAGAGAAAAAATATGTATGATTCCAAAGAAAGAGGAAACAGTTAAAACGCGATGAGAAGTGGATGATAACAAGATTTCATGGCAAGGAATGGAGCGTCATTATTAATGAGTGAAGAAAACTTTGATTGCTCCCATGTGCCAGACAAGGGGCCAACCACAGTGAGTAATACACTAAGTGAAATCTCCTTTATAGCCCCGTATCCCAGATGAGGAAAATAGGGCTGAGAAGAGCTTAGGAAGTTCCCCGGTGTCCCCAGCAGCCAGAGGCATGGCCAGATAAAGCCACAACTGTCTGACTCCACAGGGCAGACGGTCAATTCACTCCTTCTAGATAAGGCGGGTGAGCAGACCTGGCCACTCCAGAGCACCTCTGTGGCCTGGAAACTATTACTGGATGACGACCTAGACAGCATATTAAAAAGCACAGACATTACTTTCCCAACAAAGGTCCATCTAGTCAAAGCTATGGTTTTTCCAGTATTCACGAATGCATGTGAGAATTGGAATATAAAGAAAGCTGAGTGTTGAGAACGGATGCTTTTAAACTGTGGTGTTGGAGAAGACTCTTGAGAGTCCCTTGGACTGCAAGGAGATCCAACCAGTTCACCCTAAAGGAAATCAGTCCTGAATATTCACTGGAGGGACTGATGCTGAAGCTGAAACTCCAATACTCTGGCCACCTGATGCAAAGAACTGGCTCATTGGAAAAGACCCTGATGCTGGGAAAGATTGAAGGCGGGAGGAGAAAGGGACGACAGAGGACGAGATGGTTGGATGGTATCACTAACTCGATGGACGTGAGTTTGAGCAAGCTCCGGGAGTTGGTGATGGACAGGGAGGCCTGGCATGCTGCAGTCCATGGGGTCGCCAAGAGTCGGACACGACTGAGCGACTGAACTGAACTGAACTGGACTGAGGACAATAAATGCCCAGAAGACTCAGGAAGAACCCCCAACCTTCCCCCTAACTTCCTGAGGAGTGTAGATGGAGTACCTGTTCCAGGAAGGGAGTCATCACCCTAGAAAACCACTCAGTGAACCAGATGTGTGGACTGAGAGGAAGCCAGCAAAGGCTGTCTGTGACACCCTTCTCTTACCCCTTCCTACATGTGACTGATCTCTAACTTTATTTAGGACTTTATTCTGATTTCCAGATGCATGTTTCAACTTATCAACCAGGTAGCTCTACCTGAACCCCCCTCCCCCGCCCCCCCCCCAACAACTCTCACATCCATTAAACCCCATCCTGGACAATTCCTTCACTTCGACCCGATTCCCTACACAGACCACCCTTCCTGTGTTCCCTGCTTGGGGCAAGCTAAGGAAACCCCACACTGGTCTAGTCTTGGGGTCTAGTCTCTGGCCTAAACCATGGATGTGCAAGCTTTTCAAGGGGCAGTCGTATTCATTACCTAGTCCCCCTTTATTCAGACAGGGTGCTTTCTAAAAAATCACAGCAGATGCTTGAAATCATGGATCGTACTGACCTGTATAGACATGATATATATAGAAAGAGATATCAGGGCTTCCCTGATGGCTCAGTTGGTTAAGAACCTGCCTGCAATGCAGGACACCCCTTTTTGATTCCTGGGTCAGGAAGATCCCCTGAAGAAAGGATAGGCTACCCACTCCAGTATTCTTGGGCTTCCTTGGTGGCTCAGCTGATAAAGAATCCATTTGCAATGCGGGAGACCTGGGTTCGATCCCTGGGTTGGGAAGATCCCCTGGAGAAGGGAAAGGCTGCCCACTGCAGTCTTTTGGCCTGGAGAATTCCATGAACTGTATAGTCCATGGGGTCACAAAGACTCAGACACGACTGAGCGACATTTGTTTTTGGGGAGGGGGCAGGGGTTTGAAAGCATCACTAACAATGAGACACAGCTACAGTGTTTGCTGAGAGGTCTATACAGAAAGGATTTAGGACTGTTCAAGTAGACTCATGGTGTCTGAGCGTCTGTGAGGGAAGGGAAAAGCACAGGAGGAGTTCTTCCCCCACTTTGATCAATTCTCTTCCAGAGATGAGATGCCCCGAAGACTATCAACTCAACATCAGGGATCAGAGTGCCTGGGAAGTCAACGCCAGCTGAAAGCAAGAAGCCTGAGTAGTCCTTGAAGAACTTACCAATCACGAAATTAGGATTCTGACCACGTTTCCCTCGTCACACATTTTCCCTCCGTGCGGTAGAAGGTGAGGAGCCTCATTAGACATAACAAATGTATCAACACATTCAGTAGCAATGATGTTCATGGACTAGGATGATAAGCCCTGGACACTGATGTGGTTTCCAAGTCTGGAATTTCTGACGAGAAATTCATCTCATTGCTAGCGAAATATATTCATTTTTTTTTTTTTTTGGTAACTCAGTTTTACAAGGGAAATTGCTTCTCTGTGCCCCTTCCTGCCCAAAGGCATTGAGATAGCATAGGCATGAGAGAAAGAGTATGTTTAATCGTGTAGAACATGACCACCCAGCTGCGAGAAGCACAGCACTGTTAGCTCGGGTTGATGAGTACAGAGAAGGCAAACTAGGTGGTATCACTTTTTTAAAATATAAATTTCTAGGGTCAGCAACATTCCATATAACAAAGATTCCGGTCACCAAAACAAGTCTATTCTAACAGTTTAAGTCTATCTATAAGGGAAGATATTTTTGTTTGTTTACCTTTATTTTGATGACCTTTTGGAAAAATATGTTAACTGATATTTTAAAATACAGCTCCTTTCCCCCTTTAGAGTCTCTGTTGGGGAAGTGAAAGTCACTCAGTCGTGTCTGACTCTTTGTGACCCAGTGGACTACACAGTCCATGGACTCTCCAGGCCAGAATACTGGAGTGGGTAGCCGTTCCCTTCTCCAGGGGATCTTTCCAACCCCAGGGGTCAAACCCAGGTCTCCTGTATTGCAGGCAGATTCTTTACCAGCTGTGCTACCAGGTAAAGCTCAAGAATATTAGAGTGGGTAGCCTATCCCTTCTTCAGGGGATCTTCCTGATCCAGAAATTGAACCAGGGTCTCCTGCACTGCAGGGAGGTTCTTTACCAGCTGAGCTACCAGGGAAGTCCTGTTGGGGAAGGCTGAGTAAATTATATTCCACACTGGTCAGACCAAGGAGTCTCATCACCAGTGGTCCATGTAAAGATTCTCTGCTCTTGGTCACGTCCCCTTTCATCACTACTGCTCACCCCAATTCTCTTTCCTGTCCTGTTCGCACCAACAGAGTGGTGAGCAGGCTTCTTTCTGAAGTCACAACCATGAGGCTACCTGCACGCTTATGTCTTCTCTATCAGTTCTGCCATGAACGCTACAAGCACAAGGAATTGGATTCCCCCCAACGGCCTGCAGGAGCTCACAAGTGGTTCCTTCTCCGCTCAAGCTTCCAGATGACAACACAGCCCAGAGCAGACCTTGACTGGAGCCACGCGAGACCCCAGCACAGGACCCGGCCAGGTCACATCCAGATTCTGGACCCACAGAAACCACGAGGTAACAAGCATGTTTTAAGCAATTCAGCCTGTGGATATTTGTTACACGGTCATAGCTAACTGATACACTTTCCAATAGCGACTTCAGCCTCCTTGAAATCAACTCTTTAATCAACTCTTCTGGAACAGAAGCACAGAGCTCTTTGCTTCCCTTGGTTTTCACCGTTGTCTACTATGCCAAGATCTATGATGCAGGCACAGGAATTCTCTTGACTATGATACAAGTTTACAGCTCTAGGTTCAGAAGGTTGAACTGTTTGAATCAAATCAGAGATCTTGAAAAATTTGTTTTCTTTATTTTCTTGGGCTCCAAAATCACTGCAGATGGTATCTGCAGCCATGAAATTAAAAGATGCTTCCTCCTTGGGAAAAAAGCTATGACCAACCTAGACAGCATACTAAAAAGCAGAGACATTACTTTGCCAACAAAGGTATGTCTAGTCAAAGCTTTGGTTTTTCCAGTAGTCACGTATGCATGTGAAATTTGGACTATAAGAAAAGCTGACTGCCAAAGAATTGATGCTTTTGAACTGCGGTGTTCGATAAGACTCTTGAGAGTCCCTTGGAATGCAAGGAGATCCAAACAGTCCCTCCTAAAGGAAATCAGTCCTGAAGATTCATTGGAAGGACTGATGCTGAAGCTGAAACTCCAATACTTTGGCCACGTGATGCAAAAAACTGAGTCCTTGGAAAAGACCCTGATGCTGGGAAAGATTGAAGGTGGGAGGAGAAGGGGAAGACATAGGATGAGATGGTTGGATGGCATCACCAACTCGATGGACATGAGTTTGAGTAAGCTCCGGGAGATGGTGATAGACAGCGAAGCCTGGAGTGCTACAGTCCATGGGGTCACAAACAGTGGGACACAAATGAGCAACTGAACTGAACTGAACTGATGGAGCAATTTGGCAGCATCCTTTGTACAACAGTTACTGGAGCATCCATCCCATATTTATACAGAGAAGTTTAATGAGATCATCCGCAGATGTCTTCAAAGCGCCACTCGGCACTCAGCAAGTACTCACAGAACAGTCACCACCAGAGTCAGCGTTCACAGCTGGATCACAAAGACGGC
This sequence comes from Bubalus bubalis, assembly GCF_019923935.1. NCBI lineage: Eukaryota > Metazoa > Chordata > Mammalia > Artiodactyla > Bovidae > Bubalus > Bubalus bubalis. Next base: position 5,397,265 of record NC_059181.1, on the reverse strand, counting down.
TGCTGCTGCTAAGTCATGTCAGTCGTGTCCAACTCTGTGTGACCCCATAGACGGCAGCCCACCAGGCTCCGCCGTCCCTGGGATTCTCCAGGCAAGAACACTGGAGTGGGTTGCCACTTCCTTCTCCGATGCATGAAAGTGAAAAGTGAAAGTGAAGTCGATCAGTTGTGCCTGACTTTTCACGACCCCATGGACTGCAGCCTACTGGGCTCCTCAGTCCACAGGATATTCCAGGCAAAAGTACTGAAGTGGGTTGCCATTGCCTTCTCCTAAAGAAGGCGGAGTGCCAAAAAATTGACGCTTTTGAACTCTGGTGTTGGAGAAGACTCTTGAGAGTCCCTTGGATGGCAAGGAGATCAAACCAGTCAATCCTAAAGGAAATCAACCATCGATATTCAGTGGAAGGACTCATGCTGAAGCTCCAATTCTTTGGCCACCTGATGCGAAGAGCTGACTCAATGGAAAAGACCCTGATGCTGGGAAAGACTGAAGGCAGGAGGAGAAGTCGGGGACAGAAGATAAGATGGCTGGGCAGCATCACTGACTCGATGGACATGAGTTTGAACAAACTCCAGGAGATAGTGAAGGACACAGGAGCCTGGTGTGCTGCAGTCCACGGGGTTGCAAAGAGTTGGACACGACTTAGTGCCTGAAAAACAGCAGCAAGAGTCACTGTAGCCTAAGTGAACTTAATGAACACGTGTTTGTATGCCATAGAGCAGGGGTCCCCAGTCTCTGAGATCTGATGCCTGATGGTCTCAGGTGGAGCTGATGTAATGATCACACAAATAAAGTCCACAATAAATGTTACGTGCTTGAATCATCCCAAAACCATCTTCCTCTCCCCAGCCTGTGAAAAAAACTGTCTTCCATGAAACCACTCCTTGATGTGCAAAAGGTTCCCCACCGCTGCCTCAGAGAACAGCTGGTTCTCAGCAGTGGGTGTTAAACTAAATGAACAAACTGAAAGAAATAACAGCGTTATTTGATACCAATTAGGAGAGATCAACTGAAGGAAAAACCAGGAACCCAGTAAGACATTCCACTTTTGGACACAAAATGGTAATGGGGCTAGTTCTCCCTGGACTTTCTGATTTCAAATCTAAATCTGATTTGCAGAATGAGGTCTCCTTCTGTTTAATCGTAGGTGTCTACAGCATCATCGAGCAGGAGAACGTTCTCCTGCCCTTGGAGGAGACACAACACCAATACACATACAAAGACTGTTCACACTGAGCCTTTGCCTGCTGCAAAAGCTTGAATCTCAACATGCACAGCCTATGAGCAGAAAATGGGCCAATCTGAACACCTCCCTAAATTATGGAAATCTACAAAATTGTGTTTATTCACATCAAAAGGAGCTGCGTACCTCACTCTTTGCACCATGATAGCTGCAGACAAGACTGATGGCTTCTCTCTTTCTCAGTTGCTACAGACACAAAACCTCTTTCATCTTTTCCTGTCAGAATCTTTGCTCCAACAGTAGCCTCTCTCTGTTCTGAATCCTGGATATGACTAACTAGCTCACCTTGCGTTTGCAATAAACACATATTTTCAGGAGCTCTCCAGTTCTCTGATCTCTCCCAGAACCACGCCTGGAGGCCCCCCTTTCCCTGAATAAAACCAAAACACAGCCTGTTTTAAGAGGCAATTTGGAACAGGATGATACATTTCTGACATAAGACAGCTGATTCAGCTTGTCGTAGCGCAGAACCCAATAAAACATTGTAAAGCAATTATCCTCCAATTAAAAACGAATTAAGAAAAAAAGACTAACCTTTCCATGAAGGATGCAGAAACTTTTAAAGGTAATTTTATATCTGGGGATTTATATGGAACATCACTGGGGGGCAGGGTGTAAGGCCCAGTCTCCACATAGCAGCATGATGCAAAGATGGAAATTATGGACAGATCCAAAGGGGAAGAAAATGTGTATTTTGTTGTAGAAAAATTATGGTATCATGTAGGGAATAGATAATCATGGGGTTATCTGTTAGGGATACATGAAATCCCACCTAGTGTTATAAATAAAGTTTTATTGGACCACAGGCACATGCGTCTGCTTACATGTCACAGATCTCTGAATGCTTACTTTCTAGCCCAGCAGAGTTGAGCGGTTGAAATCAGGACCCTACAGGTCACAAGGCCTGATGTAGTGCCTTCCTGACTCTTTATAGGAAAGAGTCTGAGCCTTGCAGAGCAGGTATAGCACGTGGATTTTGGTGCCATGAAAAATTCAGATGTTGGCTAGGAATTGCATCTTGTTCTTTTGGTTTTGTTGATCAGAATCAACACAGGCAGATCAAAGGACGTCCCTAGTGGTCCAGCGGCTAAGACTCAGTGCTCCCAATGCAGTTGGGCCAGGTTCTATCCCTGGACGGGGAACTAGACCCTACATGCCGAACGAAGAGTTCGCATGCTACAGTGAAGACCAAAGACCCCCACGGGCTGAAACTAAGACCTGGTGTAGCAAAATAAATAAATATTAAGAAAAAAAAAAAAAGGCGGAAGTACACCTAGGCCTGAGCACTGGAGGTGCTTGCCACATGGCAGCTATTTCTCGTCCCTTATGCAGATAACGCCACAAAAAGCAAATCACCGTGTCCATACCTCTCACAACGGGTGTCATCTCAGGGAAACATGAGCACAGAAGATGGCATTGAGTCTATGTGCTGCTGTGGGGGGCAGCTACATAGGTTCTATAGAATATTCACCAAAGTTTAGCTGGGGATTTGTCAGTGAGGATTTATGGGCTTCCCTCATGGCTCAGCTGGTAAAGAATCCGCCTGCAATGCGGGAGACCTGGGTTCGACCCCTGGGTTGGGAAGATCCCCTGGAGAAGGGGTACACTACCCATGCCAGTATTCTTGGGCTTCCCTGGTGGCTCAGCTGGTAAAGAACCCACCTGCAACGTGAGAGACGTCAGTTCGATCCCTGGGTTGGGAAGATCCCCTGAAGATGGGAACAGCTACCCACTCCAGTATCCATGGGGTCGCAAAGAGTCGGACACAACAGAGCAACCACCACTTTCACTAATAAATTACCTACCATCAGGATCGGTAAGTTTGCTAATAACTTTTGGGAAGGAAAACTTATTTAAAATTGCCTTTCAAGTACAGGCTAAGATATAATGGAAAACCAACTTGGATAACCTACTATTTAATTTCATGATCCTATGAGTCTTATGTTTGACACTAAATTCTACGGTACAATTTTAATAGAATAAAGGTGATACTGTTGTTGGAACAAAGGTAAAGGGCAAAGTAAAGATAACTAAAGAAACGCTGGAGAAGGGATAGGCTGCTGCTGCTGCTAAGTCACTTCAGTCGTGTCTGACTCTCTGCAACCCCATAGACGGCAGCCCACCAGGCTCCCCTGTCCCCAGGATTCTCCAGGCAAGGACACTGGAGTGGGTTGCCATTTCCTTCTCCAAGGGATAGGCTACCCATGCTGATATTCTTGGGCTTCCCTTGTGGCTCAGCTGATAATCTGCCTGCAATGCGGGAGACCTGGGTTCGATCCTTGGGTTGGGAAGATCCCCTACAGAAGGGAAAGGCTACCCAACTCCAGTATTCTGGCCTGGAGAATTCCATGAACTGTATAGTCCATGGGGTCTCAAAGAGTCGGACATGACAGAGTGACTTTCACGTTCATAAATAGGCTGAAAAAGGAGAGACGACTGAGTGTGGGTCAGGATTTAGATGTGACTTTTGTTTTCTCTACTTTGGGCAGCGGAGGCCAGATGAGTGCTCAGTTTTTGTAAAAGCAGCCCTGGGGGATTCTGGGGGCATTCCCTGGCCGTCCAGTGGTTGAGACTCCATGCTTCCAATGCAGGGGGCATGAGTTCGAGCCGTGGTCAAGGAACTGAGATCCCATATGGTACATGGTGCAGCCAAAAAAAATTTTTTTTTAAAAAGCAGACCTCCAGGGCTCCTCTTATCTGAGCATTGAGGCCCAAAAGACAGCCCTGTGTCTGGCACAGCTCCTGCCTCCTGGATGGAAGGTGGAAGTGAAAGAGAAAGTCGCTCAGTCCTGTCCAACTCTTTGCAACCCCACGGACTATACAGCCCATGGAATTCTTCAGGCCAGAACACTGGAGTGGGTAGCATTTCCCTTCTCCAGGGGAATCTTCCCAACCCAGGGATCGAATCCAGGTCTCCCACATTGCAGGCAGATTCTTTACCAGCTGAGCCACCAGGGAAGCCCAAGAATACTGGCCTGGGTAGCATATCCCTTCTCCAGGGGATCTTCCCCGATGCGGGTATCAGAACCCACCTGTTATTCCCAACTCACTCAGCCTCAGCACCCACCCTTTTCTACTCCAAGTTGTTTCTGGTCCCCACGATACAGCTCAAATCAGCGACATCTGCATGCCCTTGGTCTACGTGGCCACTGAAAGGGGCATCTCTCTGGCACCTTTATCTACAGTCTCAAAGAACTCTTGTGAAGACGGGCCATTGCTCAGGGCATAACGGCTATTGAAAAATCTCTGGCCAGCCATCACAGCAGAGTTCTAGAGTTTCTTCTGCAATTGGAGGGGCAAGGGGTGGGGGTGGGTGTGCCAGTCCGGGGAGGCCACCTGGGGAGCCTGGGAGCTAGTGAAGAGGGTCTGTGTCAAGCTTGGCAGAGGCCCTGGCCCCAGCTGAGACCCAGCGGGACCACCCGGGCGGGTGACGCCACCGCTGGCCTGCTGGGTGAGCTCCAGCTGGACGAAATACAGATCATCCTAGGAAACATCCATCGGGATGATGGAACAGTAACAGAGAGGTAATGGTGTGAGCAGGGGCGGATGTACTGATGGGAAACACATGTCCACATCCTACCTTTCATGGACCCGATCGCCACGTCTGAACGGGCCAGGCTGCCTGGAACCAGCACGTCTGGGACGATGAACACGCTTTGGCCTTGGCTTTGGCCGTGCATATATAAAGCCGCTCCGGGACTGAATGGCCTGTGCTGTTTGCCTGGCAGGCTCTCCAGCTGGACTCGAAGACACAAGACACCCTTGTCCGAAGAGGAGGTGCCCGGAATATGAAATTTTCCAGAGAGCTGGGGGGAGGAAGACCCTGTCGGAGCCAGAATACCTGCAAAACAGGAAAAGGACAAAGCCTCAGCAGCCGTTTACATCTCGTTTTTCGGTTTGCTTCTTTTTGTTTTTTACTTTATATCTCTTGTTTTCTTAGTCTCTGATGTAGAGTCCTTGAAGAGCTTTTTTTCCCTTCAAATGGAGATGTATACCTCTTTGAACAGTGCCCCTGGAAGATGACCCACTAATTAGCAGACAATCTGCCGACGGGAACGATTTTCGATACAGAGGCAATCAGTCCAGTTCACTCGCTCAGTCGTGTCCAACTCTTTGCGACCCCATGGACTGCACCACCGCCAGGCTTCCCTGTCCATCACCAACTCCCAGACCTTGCTCACCCTCATGTCCATCGAGTCGGTGATGCCATCCAACAGAGGCAATACCCTCTGCTATAACATCGGAGAGATTAAAAAATCGAATAATGGTAAACACATACACATACACCTCATTAAAGAAATAAACACTTCAGTGAAACTTAGATAACCCCTATATCCCATCAACAGGCAAGCTTGGCAGGCTGCTAATGAGAACAATTTCAGGCAGTGCCTGCCTAATTCAATGTGTGCATTTAAGAATGAGTCCAAGCTGCAGCCCGTCTATTCTGTCCACCACGCGGTGGATCGGTTCTGTCCGAGCGTGGCCTCTCCCACGTCATGATCTTAGAGAAACTGGATGTGATTAGTGAGGACTCTTGAGGAGAATGCTGAGGGTCCACTAAGCCCTCCCTCCTGGTATAATCAGAGACAACTCTTTGGTCGTGTGTCCACCACGATCACAGCCCTGGGAGGTGTTCCCCAAGGGTGAGTGAGGTGGACAGTGGCAGTTTGGTTGTTGGGTCTACATTTTTTCCTTCTTCTTCATTAGAAAAAGGATAATCAGTTTTTATTTGGAAGTAAAATGTCTTTTTCTCTAAAGAAAATGTCTCTTTTTTTCTTTTTTCTGTCTGTAACAATTCATCTCTACCTCCTCAAAATCAAGAGTTTTTTTTTTGCAGGCTGTCTTTACTTGCAGAAATACAAAACAGAGTTTGCTATGGAACAAGTCACTGAGAAGAAAGAAAGGGCATACATGCGTCATCTTATCACCCCAGCCCCTCTCCCAGTGAGATTCACAGGCTCCCTTTGTGGATTTGGGTCTCAGTGGGAAAGGCCTGAAAGTGAAAGTCTTTCAGTCGTGTCTGACTCTTGGCGACCCCATGGACTACACAGTCCAGGGAATTCTCCAGGCCAGAATACCAGAGTGGGCAGCCTTTCCCTTCTCCATGGAGATCTTCCCAACCCAGGGATCGAACCCAGGTTTCCTGTATTGCAGGCAGATTCTTTACCATCTGAGCCACCAGGGAAGCCCAAGAAGACTGGAGTGGGTAGCCTATCCCTTCTCCAGCGGATCTTCCCAACCCAGGAATCGAACTCAGGTCTCCTGCACTGCAGGCGGATTCTTTACCAGCTGAGCTGCCAGGTATAGGCCTACGCTCCTGCAACTCTGAAAACCATCCTGCTAATTCATGGACTGACTCCCCAGGAAGGTGTCAACTGGATTAAGCTTATGGGACACTTCATATGGTGTCAGTTCTGTTGCAACCAAGAGATGAAGAGACAGATGTGAGAGAGAGTGATTTCTCCACCTTGATGGTGGAACGGATTACGCAGTGGATGAGAGTTACTCACACGGTGTACAAGGATTCTACGCCAGTTCGCCACACAGTCCATCCATCAGAACCAAAGACTGTTTTGTCTCCTGGATAACCAGCTGTCTCCACAGCAGACAAAGAGATCTCGGATCTAAGAGAACCACAACACAGAGTTCCATCGTGGAGAACCAAATCTACCGCGGAAGCCTCACTTTATTTTAAAAAGCTACAATCTCGAACTCAAGCCTCTTTTATTCTACAGCGAGGAGATCTGAGCAAAGGACCAAGTGCAACTCATTACTTTTTCCAGAGTCTTTCAGGCTACAAATAAAAAAAAAAAAAGAGAAAAAGCTTTCTTTCAACATAAACAAGCAACCTTCTGCACAGAAGAAAACCGTACCCTATGGAATCAACAAAAGCAATCATTAGAATCACATTAAGAAATAAAACATTCAAGGGGTACAGGAGAAAAGTAAAAGCCGCTCAGTTGTGTCCGACTTTTGGTGACCCCCATGGACTGTACAGTCCATGGAATTCTCCACGCCAGAATACTGGGGTGGGTAGACTTCCCCTTCTGCTGGGGATCTTCCAACCCAGGGATCAAACCCAGGTCACCCACATTGCAGGCAATTTCTTTACCAGCTGAGCCACCAGGGAAGCCCAAGAAAACTGGAGTGGGTAGCCTATCCCTTCTCCAGGAGATCTTCCCAACCCAGGGGTCAAACCCAGGTCTCCTGCATTGCAGGTGGATTCTTTACCAGCTGAGCCACAAGGGAAGCCCAAGAATACTAGCGTGGTTAGCCTATCCCTTCTCCAGCAGTTCTTCAGTTATCTCTACTTTGCCCTTTTCCTTTGTTCCAACAACAGTGCCACCTTTATTCTATTTAAATTGTACCTTAGAATTTAGTGTCAAACATAAGACTCATAGGCTCATGAAATTAAATCGTAGGTTATCCAAGTTGATTTTCCATTATATCTTAAGCTGTGCCTGGAATGCGATTTCAAATATGTTTTCTTTCCCCAAAGTTATTAGAAAATAAAATGTTTATCAATCCTGATGGTACATTATTTATTAGTGAAAATGAAAGTTGCTCCGTCATGTCTGACTCTGTGCGACCCCATGGACTGTACATTCCATGGAATTCTCCAGGCAGGAATACTGGAGTAGGTAGCTGTTCCCTGCTCCAAGGGATCTTCCCAACCCAGGGATCGAACCCAGGTCTCCCGCATTGCAGGTGGATTCTTTACCAGCTGAGCCACAAGATGACCCAGATGGTACCTCTGAGAGCAAGTGTTCCCACAAAGGAAGAGCTCCAGTCTGCGGTGGGATGTGAGCACCCCCAGGGGGCCGTGTCCAGTCCACTCCCTGACCGCATGCCTACAACAGAGCTCAGCTGTCCTCTCGTCTGTGATCGGAGGCGCCCATCCGGGGCCTCTCAGAGGTACTGCTGTCAATCTGGGAATACAGTGGCTTTTTGGAAGAAGCTGGGAGTAAATATAAACACCCTCTGTGAAGAAGCTTAAAGGCTGCTTGGCAAACGGCAGGCAAGTGGTGGCTCAGAGAGGGTGGGTTGTTGTCAAGGCAGGTTTTGTGTATCACATGGGAGGGTTACATCGGGTACTGCTGGGGCGGAGGGCTCAGAAGAGACCTGGGAGTCCAGCTGAGAGGAGCTGGGCGCGCAAGGAAGGGCTGGCTAGAAGGGACAGCGTATGGAACCGCAGCTCCAAGATCAGAGACTCCAAACCTGACCTTCCATACGCCCGGTAGAGCAGGGTGGGCTACTTTAGAATGGGGCCCTAACTTCCTTTGCACGACACAAGAGAGAACACTTTTATTTTCCCCGAGGAAGACATACCCTATGTGTCAGAGAAGGAAATGGCAACCCACTCCAGTACTCTTGCCTAGAGAATCTGGTGGACAGAGGGGCCTGGTGCGCTACAGTCCATGGGGTCGCACAGAGTCGGACTCGACTGAAGCGACTTAGCATGCGTGCATGTGTCAGACCGAATAATATTTAAAAGAAGTTTACTTGGCTGGGCTGTAGTTGAACACTTTTATTACAGTAATGTAGAGTCTATAGGCCCCTCCTCCCCATGGGCTGAAACGCTTCTGGGTAACAAAATGAAGGTCCCTAAAAACTGGACTTGAAAATTCACAATGAGGTCAGTCAGCCTAAATCATTAAAAAAGAGCGAACGAAGAATTTTATATATCGAAATGCTGGAGTTTCCCCCCTCATAACTAATACTTTATTTACTGCAGAGTTACATGTCTGTATCCAAACCAAAAGCACTGAATAAATAAATAAAATGCTTTTTCTCTTCTCTGCTCCCCACCTGCAAAAGGCCAAGCAGGAAAAGATGTAGGCAGAGAGGAGGGTGAAATCCCACACCCTTCCCTCTGCTTCCCCTGCGGCTACCGGCTGCAGGAGCAAGAGACACTCAGGGGTGCACCCAAAAACGAAAGCAGGCGGGACCTGGCCATGTGGGACAAACGAGACTTCATCACAAAAATGAGGACTTGTTTCCTTAACTGCAAATTTGTGGGAAGTTTGCAACATGGTCAAGATGTCTTCAAGGGTTGGGAAAAGGTCCTTAAGCGCTTACACGTGCAGGCAACGAGAGAAACGCAAAGTGTCTTCGTCTACCTTAGTTCAGAACTGCACTCTCCACTGGCTCCCTGCTCCTCCTAGGAGACCAGCACGCACACTGCCTTCTCTCTGGCTTCTCCATCCGTCCAATTGCTCCCAGTAGGTGGCCGTCTCCCTGTACCTCCCCTTCTCTGCCATCAACTCTTGCCCCACCCCACTATATATCATCCAGCAAAGGAAATGCTTTTTTCCACTGTGACCCTCCAAGGAGATTTCTGAAACTTTTTTTTTTTTTCCCCTAATCAACATCCTATGATTGACTATAGTCTTCCAATCCCACTCCTGGGCATATATCCAGAGGGGCAGGGGGGAATATGATTCAAAAACATACACACACTTCAGTGTTCACTGGAGAACTATTCACAACAGCCAGGACATGGATGTAACCTAAATAGTCACTGACAGGAATGGATAAAGAAGATGTGGTACATATATACACAAGGGAATATTACTGAGCCATCAAAAAGAAGGAAATGATGTCATCTGCAGCAACATGGATGGAGCTAGAGACTGTCATACTGATTGAAGTAGTTTAGACAGAGAAGGTGAAACATCATACGACATCCGTTATCTGAGCAATCTAAAAAGAAATGATATAAGTGAACTTATTTATGAAACAGAAATAGACTCACAGACATAGAGAATGAACTTACACTTACTGAAAAAACAGTAGTGGAGAGAGACAGGGAATTTGCGATGGACATGGACACACTGTTTTATTTAACATGGAGAACCCATGAGGACCTGCTGGACAGCACAGGGAACTCTGCTCAATACTCTATAATAACCTTATGTTTCCCAGGGGGAAGGAAGGGAGAAGGGATAGTCAGGGAGTTTGAGATGGACATGGACACACTGCTGTATTTAACATGGAGAGCCAATAAGGACCTGCTGGACAGCGCAGGGAACTCTGCTCGATACTCTGTAATAACCTTATGGTTACTACGGGTGAAGAATGGGGGAAAGGACAGTTAGGGAGTTTAAAAAAAAATGAAATCTAATACCACGAATATCCTTGTATCTGTTTATCTTCTGTATTATTCTGTGCTTTATATACAACATAGTAAGATTTTTTTTCCCACTCCCAGAAAACGACATTTTCTGGAAATGCCTGCCTTAGACAACTCCCTTACCCTTTCCCAGCTGCAGGTAAAATCAAGAGGCAGGTCTGCAGGTGGTGGTTTTCCATGCTGTATATGAAGGAGGCATAGGGTTGCAGAAAGCCATCTCCACGACCACCCAAAGGAGTGTGGGCGAGTTGCCATGCTATGCTGGCCGCCACCCACAAGGACCCCCATCCGCCCGTCTCATACCCTGCGTGCTCAGGACGGAGGGGGCCTTCCAGTCCAACCCCAGCACCTCTGCTCTCACAGGTCTCTGCTTTAAGCTTTCCTGTAATATGCAAGTTTATCAACTTAGTCCAGAGTTTTTTGAAAAACAAATGAAAAATTCTTTTGTGCAAAAGTCCTGAACGGCACCCCACACGTTCAGCTTCTGACTCTGTGTTTAAAAAGGTCACGATGGCTGGGTGAATTTTGTAAGAGGCCAGGTATGTACCTGGAAAGCATCACAGCTATTGGTGGGATCCCATTACACAGGGAAAATGTATTCTTTGTGGAGACCGTTCTGTGGGTCCCTCGGATCACGTTGCTGGCCGGTTGCTGATAAGACCCATAACTCATGCAAGAGCCCTGCCACTGGGTATAGTTATAACTTTATACATATTTGTATTTTACAAAAACCTGAAGCTATAATAAAGCATGTACCTATTTGGGCCTTATTTCATGGCAGACAAACTTCCACGTGAGAGGTCAGCACCGTAGCAACGTCTCTTCTCTTCCAGTTTGTGCGGTCTGCAGCTGGAACATCCGATCAACCATACCGTTCAGCTGATTTTGACACAAAACCAACGGAAATGCAGCCTGGTGGCTCAGCGGCAAAGAAGCTGCCGGCCAATACAGGAGACGCGGGTTCAACCCCTGGGTGGGGGAGATTCCATGAAGGGGAAAACATCAACCCACGCCAGGATTCTTGCCTGGGAAATCCCATGGACAGAGGAGACTGGTGGGCTACAGTCCATGGGGTCACAAGAGTCCGACACGACTGAACACCTGAACAACAGAACTGCAGGCACAGACCCCAAGGTGTACGTCCACCTGAAATGCTGGCCCTGCCCTGAACAGCTGTTTATAAGGAGGAACAGACACACTGACGTGTCGATGAATGAGATATTCCGGGAAATCAGAGGGGAGAGTGCATTGGCTCAGAGGCTCCTAGATAAGGTCAGGGAATTGGGCGTCTGTGTTTCGTAGGGTCTCGCCAAGAAAAGAAGAATAGGGTTCCACAGACAGGAAACAACCTGGTTAGCACAGGAGCCTTCTGGTGGATGGTGTTTCCATCTAGGACGTGGGATTCTTTGGGTAAAACTGATATAAGACATAGGAAGGGGGGCTGAGATGGGAACAAGGCTGGTATGCAAGTGAAACCACACAGCAGGCTTTCCTGATTCTCAAGACTCACGCAACCCCAACATGCCTGACGTGAAGTCTTAGTGGCTCAGCCGTGTCCGACTCTGTGCAACCCTCTGGACTGCAGCCCGCCAGGCTCCTCTGTCCATGGAATTCTCCAGGCAAGAACACTGGGGGTAGCTATTCTTCTCCAGGGGATCTTGCCAACCGAGGGATTGAACCCAGGTATCCTGCATTGCAGGAACATTCTTCACCGTCTGAGCCACGAGGGAAGCCCAAAGCCCCCTGAGGTTTACCCTATATGTGACGGCAAGTCCCTGAAAGCGTGAAGCAGGGGAGAGAGGTGTTTTGCTTTTTTAAATAACTTTGGCAAGTCCACAATTACACAAAATGTAGACAGTATAAAAGCCATGCAGTGTGAGTGTGTCAAGGCTATATCTGGTGATCCTAGGCTCAATCCATGCCACTGAATTGAGCCTTATCAGGATATTCACTGAACATAATGTAATTAAGTTACACTTACAATAAAGCCATTTGCAAGTATTTAAAAACATGTGACCCAGTATTTGGTTTTAAGTATTTCTTTGAGCAGAGATACATGCATACAGACAGAGATGTAAATCGATAGGGAAGGCTTACACAGAATATGTATGTATCTATGCCCATAAAGAAGGCTGAGCACCAAAGAATGGATGCTTTTGAACTGTGGTGTTGCATAAGACTCTTGAGAGTCCCTTGGGCTGCAAGGCGATAGAGCCAGTCCCTCCTAAAGGAAACCAGTCCTGAATATTCATTGGAAGGCCTGATGCTGAAGCTGAAACTCAAATCCTTCGGCCACGTGCTGGGAAAAACTGACTCATTGGAAAAGACCCTGATGCTGGGGAAGATTGAAGGCCGGAGGAGAAGGAGACAACAGAGGAAGAGATGGTCAGATAGCACCATCAGCTCAATGGACCCGAATCTGAGCAAGCTCCAGGAGATGGTGAAGGACAGAGGAGCCTGGCGTGCTGCAGTCCATGGGGCTGCAAAGAGTCGGACACCAGTTAGTGACTGCATAACAACAGCAAATGCCTGTTTTTGAAGACCAAAAACCAACTGATTTTATGCTATTTGAAATCAGTGCCAAATGTCTTAGAGAAGCTGTGAACCCCCAATGAAACTACAGGATTTAAATCCTAAACAAGGACAGTGAAATATCCAACTCAAGGGAACAACTTCAGGCAGAGAACTCAAGAGATTCGGAACATGACAGAATGAAAAATTCAGCAACGTACAAATCTCAAGACAACCATGACAGGTGTTCTCCAGTGAGCCCGGTACTAGACTAGATCTTGATGGATACAGTAAAACAACAAATGGATGAGCTGTGAGCCTATTTTGTTTGGATGAGTGGCAGAGAGATGTTGCTCCAAGTATAATTTGTGCCAGCTGGCCAGTTCAGGCGTCCTCCCCTCTTTGGCTTTGAATAAACCAAGCATGTGAGCTCTGCACACTGCATTGGTGACCAGCCGACAGGGCCTGTAAACTCATGCTGTTTGGCAGTATCTCCACGCGTCTAACTCCAACGAGAGTATTATACTCTGTGCGGAAAAGTCCTGAGCACTTATGAGATCATCGCCAATCACCAAGGATATTTTCACAGATAACATCGTGTGCAAATGTAAACAAATCCACGTGCACGTTTTCCAACTGGACGCATGACAGCGGCCCATAGCGAGGGCTTGCGAGGTAGGATCTTGTAATGCAAGCTGCATTACTCGGATAACGGATCTAATAGCATCGATATAGTCACACGAGTAAAGATTTTCGCCTGTTTGCCATATACAGAAGAACCAACGCTGTGATCCTTCCAACACGGGAAGTAATTTCGAGGTTAATAAAATCAAGCTAATTTTTGAAGCGGCTCTTCCTCGAGAAAATTAAATACAGGGGAACAAAACCAAAGTTTATCGAGAGAGAGAGATGAATAATGCACTTCACAGAATGACGTTTTGCTTTACGAGAAGAGTCAGTGAAGGGTTACTTGAAATATTGGACGGACCTAACTGCCCACACATATGGAGAGAGTTTAAAAGTCAGGATTTGGAAAGCATCTGTTGTATCATATTATCCAGTGAATCGCATAAACACGTCAACTCACTTATGCTTAAACTGTGCCAGCCTCTGGTGTTTCCTCTGCTTAGTGTCTGTCCACACCAATTGAGAGCGAGTGTTACACACCACGGCCCACAGCTGATTATAACCTTCCGAGGCCCACCCGAGTGAATCTCTTCCAAAGACTCTCAGGTGTAGGTTGAATAAGTGGTTTAATGCCATAGCTTGTGCAGCGGAACCATTTCCAAATCTAAAGTCTTTTTTCCATCCATCTCTTTCCCAGGAGGCTTGCTTGCTGGCCAGCGTTTGGACATGACTTCTGCTCGACGATGTCAAGTACCAGAGCTGCCTGTTGAATCACCCTTAAGTGGAAGTGACAAGGCTCAGGCGGACACGAAGCCAGGAACACGTGCTCATCCTATGGAACTGGACGCCGTTCTCTGATGAGCTTGGAGACATAACACTCGACAGAGAAAGATGCCAAGGATGACCTAACTGGAGCTGGCCTTGGCTGAGGGGCCATGTTTATACGAAATGTAACAGGCAGCTTGACATCGGAAGAAGAATCAAGGAAGAAAAGTTATCTCATGAAGACAGAAGACTGGAAAAGGCAGCAGCCAAGGCAAGTAACGACACACCACTGTTGCAAAAACAATAATGCAAACGCAGCACTGGGTTTTTTGATTAAGGAGACGGGGAAGAGTTTGTTCGTACCTCATGCAGGCCAGTGATCAGATTTCCAGGTGGGGTGAGGCGCAGAGGGCACTTTTTTATTTCAGTTGATTTCTTTCTTGTGGGCCGCGCCTGGGTCTCTGTTGCTGGACGGGGCTTCCCTAGTTGCGGCGAGCGGGGGCCGCAACTAGAGAACAACTCTAGGTGTGGTGTGCGGGCTTCTCATGGAGGTGGCATCTCTTGTTGCCGAGCACAGGTTCTCGAGTGCGTGAGATTCAGGAGTTGTGGCTCCCGGGCTTATGTGGCCCTTGGCATATGGGATCTTCCAGGACCAGGGATGGGAACACGTGTGCCCTGCATTGGCAGGCGGATTCTTATCCACCGGACCACCAGGGAAGCCCAAGATTGCACTTTAAAGATCATCCTGCTTGACTTGCGTCATTTCTTTCAACAACAAGCGCATGAAATATCTCTAATCAGACATATTTTAAGTGGGCTCTGTCATTTACTGTCTGTTCCTGAACTTACTCAGATTTTCCTCTTACGACCACCGTGTCATCTTTCTTCAAAGACAGAGAACTCTGGGATCACAGCTCAGGCTGCTAGAACACGGTCTCATGCAATGGGCAGCTTGTAAGCAATAAGAGTTTACTTCTTGGAGTACCAGCCTGCTCAGGCTCTGATGGGGACCCTCCTCCTGATTCACAGAGATAAGAATGTGGGGGTACACATTCAGTCCACAACACTTAAGTCTGCAATGAACTGTAGTAAGCAAAAGAAAAATCATTGAATAGAAAATCATTTGCTGTCATTGATTCTAATAAATGTGAAAGTGAAAGTCGCTCAGTCGTGTCCGACTCTTTGCGACCCCAGGAACTGTAGCCTGCCAGGCTCCTGTGTCCATGGGATTCTCCAGGTGAGAATACTGGAGTGGGCTGCCATTCCCTTCTCCAGGGGATCTTCCCAACCTCAGGATCTAACCCATGTCTCCTACACTATAGGCGGATTTTTTTTTTTTTTTTTTTTTACCACTGAGACACCAGGGAAGCCAGATTCAGACAAAGCTGCCATTAAAACACAAACATTCCTTGAAAATGACTCTTTAGAAGTCACCATATCTCTTTATGCTTGATCATAGACGATAGACTAGATCAAATGATAGATTACATAATAGATTAGACAAAGAAACACACAGAGAGGGGGGAGAGAAGAAAAAAGGAAGGAAGGAGAGAGGGAAGAAGGGAAAGAAACAGTCTTTCTCTGTGTGTGTGTGTGTGTGTTAGTTGCTTGGTCGTGTCTGACTCTTCGCGACCCCGTGGACTGCAGCCCGCCAGATCTTCTGTCCATGTGATTCTCCAAGAGTGGAGTGGGTTGCCCATTCCTTTATCCTGGGTTCTCCCCCAAAGAACACCTCAAACAAGACCTTTTGTGCAGCTGGCTCATGTAGGTGATCTCAGGAATCTGGGTAAAGAATGCAAAGAGCTGTGGATAAAAGGGGCTCATCCTCCCCTATCCACTGAGGTCTGTATACCCAGGTTTGTGGGCATTTCACCTTCAGGAGGAGCATTTACTGTGGACCCTAAACAGCACAGGGGTTTGGACGCTGAACCTCTAAGCAGTGGAGAAAGTGCACGTGAGTTTAGTCAACCTCTGTATCTACGGTTTCTGCCTGTCTCTGACATTCCGCATCTCTGCTTTCAACCAAGCAGCCATTCCGTAATACTGGAGTATTTTGAAAAAAAGAAAAAAAAATCCTCAGATGAGTGGACCCATGTATTTCAAACGCATGCTGTTCCAGGATCCATTGCATCTATCTAAAAGCATCCATGCCCTACGTACTGCAGGCTGTCCCAGGGGTGCTAACCCCCTTCCCATCTGGATTAACACGCCCCCTCAGAGGTCTCCCCTGGGGTCCTAGAGAGCGTGAGTTTGAGAAGGAACAAGGGACAAGCTGTGTGGATGTATTAGGGGTGATGTCGCCAGGGAGAGTGAGCCAGACCTGCAAGGAACGGCTTCCCAAGGCAGCTGCAGGGCTCCTGGGGCAGGAAAGCTGGTTCTTGTGTGGCCCTTAAGACAGTAAGGATCAGAGACAGAAGTCGCAGAGCCACAGAGTGGCTTGGTTTCTGAGAGGCATCCTCCACGTTGAGAGTGGTGTTGGAGTCCTCTTTAAGTGACCACGCTTTATTAAAGACCAAGTGCTCTGGACTGAATGCTTGAGTTGCAATCAAGACTTAAGGGAAGAGACTCTCCACTCCACTTGAACAGGCAGAGGTTGGGGGTACTCCTGGAAGAATTCTTCGGTACCCGTATTCCTAAGCCATGTCCACCAGCAGTGAGAAAACAAAGGTGAAAAACATCCTTTTATAAGCAGTAAGATCGACAGAAATTTCTATACTATAATTGGGCTGGATCCTAAATGCACTGATCTTGTCAATGATAAGCTATGCCATTTTCTGACCTGTCTGACATTTTTATTGCATCATTTCTTTGAGACAGTGGAAAGAAGCCAAAAAAAAAAATCATTGGTCTATTTTTCAAAGCCAGTATTCAAAGAGGAATATGAATACACAACATTTATTTTAGACTCCATCAAAAAGCAAGAGGATTACACAGCTTTGTGTATGTCCAGAAAATAGATTCCTAGTATTTTTCTAAAGGTTATAAGTTATTATTATACATTCTTTGCATTTTTTACTTTTTATTTTATATTAGAGTATAGCCAACCTGGTAGCTTCAGCTGGTAAAGAATCCGCCTGCAATGCAGGAGACCCTGGTTTGATTCCTGGGTCGGGAAGATCCGCTGGGGAAGAGATAGTTTACCCACTCTAGTATTCTTGGGCTTCTCTGGTGGCTCAGCTGGTAAACAATCTGCCTGCAATGCGGGAGACCTGGGAGACCTCCCGAATAGGTCAGGAAGATCCCCTGGAGAAGGGAAAGGCTCCCCACTCCAGTATTCTGGCCTAGAGAATCCCATGGACTGTTTAGTCCATGGGGTTGCAAAGAGTCGGATACGACAAAGTGACTTTCACTTTCATAGCCAACTAATAGTCTTGTGATAGCTTCAGGTGCAGAGAAAAGGGATTCAGTGATACATACACACGTATCCATTCTCGCCCACCCAGGCTGCCACATGACATCAAGCAGAGTTCCCTGTGCTGTCCAGCAGGTCCTTGCTGGTTCTCCATGTTGAATACAGCAGTGTGTCTATGTCCATCCCTAACTCCCTGACTAGCCCTTCCCCCATCCTTCCCCCTGGTGACCATAAGGTCATTACAGAGTATTGAGCAGAGTTTCCTGTCCTGTCCAGCAGGTCCTTGCTGCTTCTCCGTGTTAAATGCAGCAGTGTGTCCATGTCCATCCCAGACTCCCTAACTATCCCTTCCCCCATCTTTCCCCCTGGGAACCATAAGGTTATTACAGAGTATTTAGCAGAGCTCCCTGTGCTGCACACAGGTCCTTGCTGGTTCTCCTTGTTAAGCACAGGAGTGTGTTCATGGCCGAACTATCCTATTACGGTTCTGTCTTCACAAGATGCCCCACATACTATGAACTAGTCAAGAGAGCAAGAAAAATGTGCAGGAGTGATAAAATTAATAAGAAAGGCAGTAATGGAACTATTTCATCTGGATTTCAGAAAGACAGGCATGACATAAAAATACTCTTGTATATTTATAGGCATTGTCATAACATTTGAGCAGCTCTTCTTCACTGAAATTCAAAAACAAAATTAACAATGTTGCAGTTGGAAGCTCCTGCCTGTAAATCTCTAAGAATTTGAGGCTATGCCTTTGTCCCGTTAAACAGTTCTGCCTTGTAGCAAAGACACATCTCTTTAAGTTTTTTTTTTTAATATTATTGAAAATTATTTCAGCAACCCGCAGAACTATTGCGTTTTTGTCTTTCTAATAAACATTTGTAAGAATAATGCCATGATGATGGTTTCCTGGATCACGCGATCCATCAACAGGGTCTTGGCATCTGGTTTGACTTCTTTGTGTGTGGTTGTCTGTCTCGGCAGAGTAGGGTCCAAGGGCCTCAGTGGACCGAGTTCCCCCACACTCTCCTTTCGGGGACAGAAGTGTTTCCGTGTTTAGGTAGCAGGCCAAGGAGTTCTACACAACACCACCCACCTGCACACACAGAGCCAACTTACACGATCTAGCGGGGTTTTCTCTGTTTTTTTTTTCACTAGTGCCCAAATCTCTTATAGTCAAGTATCCTGGAGCACCAGTGCCTAAGATCTCATTATACTTTAAAAGCTCCTGAGACTTTTCTTATTATACTATTCTGGCAGTGTGACAGACTGTTGCAAGTACCAAAAGGTACAAAGGAATAAGATTTCAGAGGCATGACAAAGCAGAGGACTATACATTCCTCAATATCATTATTAGCACTGCATTCTAGCACCACCTGTCAATTCTCCATGTATTATAACAGTGAACGGTGATGGTCTCATTTGGAGTTTTTCAGGTACCCCAATGCTCGCTGCAGCATTATTTACATCAGCCAAGACATGGAAGCAGCATAAATGTCCATCGACAAATGGATAGAGAAGATGTATATACACACCCACGGACACACACACACACACACACAATCAGACATGACTCAGTCATTAAAAAAGAATGAAATAACACCATTTATAGCAACATAGCGGAGAGGGCAATGGCACCCCACTCCAGTACTCTTGCCTGGCAAATCCCATGGACAGAGGAGCCTGGTAAGCTGCAGTCCATGAGGTCACTGAGAGTCGGACACGACTGAGCAACTTCACTTCCACTTTCATGCATTGGAGAAGGAAATGGCAACCCACTCCAGTGTTCTTGCCTGGAGAATCCCAGGGACGGGGGAGCCTGGTGGGCTGCTGTCTATGGGGTCACGCAGAGTCGGACACGACTGAAGCGACTTAGCAGCAGCAGCAGGAGCAGCATAGCAACAGAGATGAACCTAGACATTATCACACTAAGTGAGGTATTCATAAGTCAGACCTAGAGAGACAAAGACCTGACGGTTATCACCTGTAGGAGGAATCTTTTAAAAAACTACACAAATGAGCTTATTTACAGAACAGAAATAGACCCACAGGCACAGAGAGTTAAATTACCGTCACCGGAGGGGAAAGAGGCAGGGGAAGGGATAAAGCAGGAGGCTGGGATTAGCAGACACAAACCACTATATACAAAATACATAACCCACGGGGACCTACGGTATAGCACAGGGAACTCTACTTGGCATCTTGTAAGAACCTGCAGTTGTAAAGAATCTGAATATACATGCATATATATACATATATCTCCTTTCTCAGATTCTGAAAAGAATCTGAATATATATATATACATCCTTTTTCAGATTCTTTTCTTTTCAGAGATGTGAATCCCTTTGCTTTACACCTGCAATTAACACAACACTTTATATCAACTCTCCTTCAATTACTGAAAAGCATGGCATTGCTATTCTCTTCTCTGCAGAGGGGCGGCAACCTCAACCCTTGGCTCGCGAGTTTTTTTTTTCTCCTAATCTTTTCATTCTCCTCCCCTTCCTCTATGATATTCTAGTGAAAGAGGTGTGTACAAAATGATTGTTTCTGTTTATAATTCTTTACAGAACGTTCATCAGGTGATTTCGTGCCTCCCACTCACCCGTCCAGGTCTGAGACAATGCCATTACGTGGGTTGAGAGGCAAGCTCCAGGCACAGTAAACTCGAGATCATTTGACTGTGACCCTTTGTAACGAAGGGGGAGTGCTCTCAAGCATTCCCAAGGACCCCTCTCCCGGAAGAAAGGATCCAGGGCATGGAAGTAACCAATGTCAAAGTCCCCCAGCTCGTGCTGGTTACCACATCACAGCCCGCTCACCCCACTCCTATTAAGTAGTGTTTTTGTTGTTCAGTCGCTCAGTCGTGTCTGACTCTTTGCAGCCACACAGACTGCAGCCCACCAGTCTCCTCTGTCCATGGGATTCTCCAGGCAAGAATACTGGACTGGGTAGCCACGCCCTCCTCCAGGGGATCTTCCCAACCCAGGGATCGAACCCAGCTCTCCTGTGTTTTCTGTACTGGCAGGCAGATTCTTCAGTGTACAAGGTATGATTAACGTGTCAACAGGCTATGATCACTAATATTAAAAAGGCTGGACACACAGCTCTTGATTAAGTGTGCACACACACACACACACACCCCTAACATAATGAAGGTAAGGGATTTACTGTAACACTTTTCATTCTGTATTGAGCAATAAGAGATACTGAATTAAATATTATATTTAAAATTTATTTAAATATTATATTTAAAAATTAAATATATTGCAGCCTCATGATTAAAACACCAAGCCTGGTTATTTTTTTAACCTTCATATGCATTAGAATAAAATGTTAGATATCATTTTGTAAATTATGATATTGACAGGCAAGTTAGCAACAGGTATTTCAGAACAAATATTTAATCCAAAAGGGGGGCTTCTGATACCACATATTCGTCAATGTCTGCCATGTGCATTCAACATGACTTTATGCATATTACTTCCTATTTACATGACATACTCGTAAAGCTAGCTTTCCACTGTATGGATGGCAAAATGAAGACCCAGGGATGTTAAGAAGCTCACTAACCATCACACAGTGACTAGTCCCTTCAACTTTGCTTTCAAGGACCCAAAGAAACTGAGTCCACGTTCAATCCCTGGGTCGGGAAGATCCCCTGGAGGAGGGCATGGCTACCCACTCCAGTATTCCTTGACTGGAGAATCCCCTGGACAGAGAAGCCTGGCAGGCTACAGTCCACTGGGTCGCACAGAGTTGGGACACGACTGAGTGACTTCACTTTCTTTCAGAAGTGAATGATAGCAAAGGATGAGTAATCATAGAAACAACTTCCCTTTTCTAATAGACTGGTTTGGAACGCTGGTTTCTGGTCACCGCAGAACTAAGCGCCAAGAACAGAGCTCCCATATACTGCCGGCACCCACACGCTCACAGGCTCCCTCTTCATCAGTATCTTCCATCACAGTCCTCCCACCCCACCCCCTCTAAGCGCTGTTCTTGTTGTTCAGTTGCTCAACCGTGTGTGATTCTTTGCCACCCCATGGACTGTAGCCCCGCCAGGCTCCTCTGTCCATGGGGATTTTCCAGGCAAGGATGCTGGAGTGGGTTGCCATGCCCTTCTCCAAGGGTTCACTCTTTTTTTTTTTTTTTTGCTTTATCAAAACTGTTAAGATTTATTACTCTTAACGCTGTGTGTTCTATGGGATTTGGCAAACATGGCAGCATGTATCCACCGTTAAAGCATCACGCAGAACTGCATCGCTGTATCAGAGTATCAGGGCCTTCCCGGGTAGCTCAGCTGGTAAAGTATCCACCTGCAATGCAGGAAAACCCCAGTTTGATTCCTGGGTCTGGAAGCCCCCTGGAGAAGGGATAGGCTATCCACTTCAGTATTCTTGGGCTTCCCTGATGGCTCAGCTTGTAAAGAATCCGCCTGCAATGCAGGAGACCTGGGTTCGATCCCTGGGTCAGGAAGATCCCCTGGAAGAGGCATGGCAACCCACTCCATGTATTCTTGCCTGGAGAATTCCATGGACAGAGGAGCCTGGTGGCCTATAGCCCATGCAGTTGCAAAGAGTTGGAGATGACTGAGTGATTAAGCACAGCACATGTCAGACTATCAGTCCTTTTCCTTCGCCTTATTCACAATTATTTCCTTCTGAACATTATCTCCTGCATTATTTTTAAAATATTTATGTATTAGGCTTCCCTGGTGGCTCAGCAGTGAAGGATTCGTCGGCCGATGCAGGAGACACGGGTTGGATCCCTAGTCCGGGAAAACCTGTCACAACTACTGAGCCAGTGTTCTAGAGTCCAGGAGCTGCAACAGGAGAAGTCTCTGCAATGAGAAGACTGCACACCACAACTAGAGAGGAGCCTCTGCTAGCCATGACGAGAGAGGAGCCCACACAGCAAGGGAGACGCGGCACAGCCCAAAATAAACAAGTTAAAAAAATTTTTTTTTAATTTTATTTTATTATTTAACTTTACAATATTGTATTGGTTTTGCCAGATATCAACATGAATCCATATACACAGGTATACACGTGTTCCCCATCCTAAACCCTCCTCCCTGCTCCCTCCCCGTACCATCCCTCTGGGTCGTCCCAGTGCACCAGCCCCAAGCATCCAGTATTGTGCATAGGTTTATTTATTTACTTTTGGCTGTGCTGGGTCCTAGTTGTGGCTTCCAAAAACTCTTGAGTTGTAGCATGTGACATCTAGGCTCAGACTAGTCCCCCTGCATTGGGAGTGTAAGTCCTAGCCGCTGGACCACCCAAGGAAACTCCCATGTTATCTTTTTAAAAACTTTCTTAGATCATAATCCTTCCCATTTGTAAAATGAGCAGTCAAAGTAAACTATCACTTTGGTACCTGCAAAGATATGATAACCGCGTTTGCAAACCAATCTATCACATGTACAGAACTGTGAGCAAACTTAGGGGCCAGGTTTCTTGAAACTCACATCAGTTATTCAGCATTAGTTCTAGCTCTAAGAAATTGCAAGAAACTATTGTTGCATTGGAAAAGACTCTGATGCTGGGAGGGATTGGGGGCAGGAGGAGAAGGGGACGGCAGAGGATGAGATGGCTGGATGGCATCACTGACTCGATGGATATGAGTTTGAGTAAACTCTGGGAGTTGGTGATGGACATGGAGGCCTGGTGTGCTGCGATTCATGGGGTCACAAAGAGTCAGACACGACTGAGCGACTGAACTGAACTGAACTGAACTGATTGCTGCATGTTGGCAGTGATCCCGAGTTACCGGACTAACTCACCCATAACCGTCCCACAAGGAA